>NW_026991717.1:76888998-78362748 GCF_029215605.1 Mirounga angustirostris
TATTAATACAATCTGTAGTAGAGATTTTTATGTATTAGGTATTGGTATATATGCTATAACATATCTGAAATATTAGTATACATTACATTATATATTCTATATTATTAACATGTTTGTCTAGAATTCAACTGAGCTGGAAGAGTTAGGTCTGAACTGCCAGGTATTGGAATAGCAATTAAAGCAATAGCTAAAAATGAATAAAAGTGGCAAAAGTGGGCATCCTGTCTTTTTCCTGATATTAGAGCAAAAGCTTTCAACATATACCACTGAGTATGATGTTAGCTATGGGGATATCATATATTGTCTTTATTATATTGAGTGTTTTCTCTCTATGCTCAGTTTATTGAGAGTTTTTATCATAAAGGTATGTTGAATTTTGTCATGTTTTTCTGCATCTATTGAGATGATCACATAATTTTTAAACTTCATTTTCTTAATGTGGTGTATCACATTGATTGATTTGTGGATGTTGAACCATCCTTGCATCCCTGGAATAAACCCCAGTTAATCAGGATATATGACCTTTTTAATGTATTGCTGAATTCAATTTGCTAATATTTTGTTGAAAAGTTTTTCATCTGTGTTCATCAGGAATATTGGTCTGCATTTTTCTTTTTTTGTAATGTCTTTTTCTGGCTTTGGTATCAAGATAATGCTGACCTTGTAAAATGAGTGAAGTGTTAGAGTGCCTGGCTGCCTCAACTGGTGGAGCATGTAACTCTTGATTTCAGGGTTATGAGTTTGAGCCCCACGTTGGGTGTAGAGATTACTTAAAAAATAAAATCTTAAAAAAAATGAATGTTCTCTAGTCTCTTATTTCTTAGAATAATTTGAGAAGGAATGGTATCAATTCTTCTTTAAATATTTGGTAATTCACTAGTAAAACCTCTGTTCCTGGACTTTTGTTTGTTGGAAGGTTCTTGATTACTGACACAAGCTCCTTACTTGTGATTGGTTTGTTCATTTCTTCATGATTTAGTATTGGTAGGTTGTATGTTTCTAGAAATGTATCCTTTTCTTCTAGGTTGTCCAATTTGTTGGCATATAATTGTTTATAGTAGTCTCAAGATCCTTTGTATTTCTGTGGTATTAGTTGCTACGTCTTTTCTTTCATTTATAATTTTATTTATTTGTGTCTTCTCTCTTTTTTTTCTTGGCAAGTCTAGCTAATGGTTTGTGTAGTCTGTTTATAGTTTCAAAAAACTAGCTTTTAGTTTTATTGATCTTTTCTATATTTCAACTCTGATCTTTGTTATTTTCTTCTTTCTGCTAATTTGGGGTTTAGTTTATTCTTCTTTTTCTAGTTACTTGAGGTGTAAAGTTAGGTTGTTTGAGATTTTTTTTTTCCTTAATATTGATGTTTATCTAAGAAACTCCCCCACAGAACTCCTTTTAATGCATTCCATAATTTGGTATATAGTCTTTCCATTTTCACTTGTCTCAAGATATCTTTTGATTTCTCTTTTGATTTCTTCTTTGACCCATTGGTTGTTCAGGAACATGTTGTTTAACCTCCATGTATTTGTGAATTTTCCAGTTTTCTTCTTGTTGTTGTATTTTTTTTTAAGATGTATTTATTTGAGAGAGAGAGAGAGAATGCAAGTGAGGGGAGGGGCTGGAGGAGAGGGAGAGAGAATCCTTAAGCAGACTCCCCACTGATTGTGGAGCCCAATGCGGGGCTTATCCCAGGACCCGGATATCATGACCCAAGCCAAAATCAAGAGTCAGATGCTCAATCAACTGAGCCACCCAGGTGCCCTCCCCCACCCTTTTTTTTTTTTTTTAAGATTTTTCAGCTTTCCTCCTTAATCAATGTCTAGTTTAATACCACTGTGGTCAGAAAAATGCTTAATTTGATTTAAATCTTCTCAAATTTTTAAGATTTGTTTTGTGGCCCAACAAATGATCTACCCTGGGACTACTTAGGTGGGAAAAAGAAACAAAAAAAGGCATCCAAATCAGAAAGGAAGAAGTAAAATTTCTCTATTTGCAGATGACATATTATATATAAAAAAGTTCACCAAAATACTGTTAGAACTAATAAACAATTTCAATAAATTCGCAGGATACAAAATCAATATACAAAAACCAATTGCATTTCTATACAAAAATAATGAACTATCAGAAAAAAAAATTAAGAAAAAAATCCCATTTACAATATCAAACAATAAAATTCTTAGGAATAAATTTAACCAAGGAAGTAAAAGACCTATATATTGAAAATATAAGACCTTGATCAAAGAATTTTTAAAGACACACAAATTGGAAAAATAGTCTATGTTAATGGATTGGAAGAATTGATATTGTTAAAGTGTTCACATTACCCAAAGTGATCTACAAATTAAATACAATCTCTATAAAAATCCCAATGTCATTTTTTACAGAAATAGAAAAAAGCAATCCTAAGATTTGTATTGAATCACAAAAGACACCAAAAATCTAAAGCAATCTTAATGAAGAAGAACAAACCTGGAGGCATCACACTTCTTGATTTCAAACTATATTATAAAGCTATAGTAGGATATTGGCATAAAAACAGTCAAATAGATCAATGGGACAGAATAGAAAGTCCAAAACTAAATTACTACATATATGGTAAATTAATTTTCTACAAAGGAACCAAGAATTTTAAAGTGGAAAGGATAGTCTCTTCAATAAATGGTGGGAAAATGGGACAGCTACATAGAAAAGAATGAAACTAGATCCCTGTCTAATAACATCATACACAAAAATCAACCCAAAATTGAATAAAGACTTGTATATGTAACCTGAAAGCAAAACTCCTAGAAAAAAATAGGGCATAAGGTCCTTAAGCTCCTTGACACTGATCTTGGCAGTGATTTTTTTTGGATTTGACACCAAAAGCAATGAAACAAAAGCAAAAACAAACACGGGTACTACAACAAACTAAAAGGTACAGCAAAAGTAACCATTAGCAAAATGAAAAGGCAACCTATGGAATAGGAAAAAATATTTGCAAACCATATATCCAATAAGGGGTTAATATCTAAAATTTACAAAAAACTGATACAATTCAGCAGCAAAATATAAACAAAAAATCAATTAAAATATGGGCAGAGGAGGGGCATCTGCGTTGCTCAGTCGGTTAAGTGTCTGCCTTCAGCTCAGGTCATGATCCCAGGGTCCTGGGATCGAGCCCCGTTTTGGACTCCCTGCTCAGCGGGTCTGCTTCCCTTCTTCCTCTCCCTGCTGCTCCCCCTGCTTGTGCACTCTCTCTTGCTCTCTCTCTAAGTTAAATAAAATAAATAAATAAATAAATAAATAAATAAATAAATAAATAAATAAATAAATAAATAAATAAATCTGAAAAAAAAAATGTAGGTGGAGGAACTGAACAGACTTTTTTCCCCCAAAGAAACATACAAATTGTCAATAGATGTATGAAAAGGTGCTCAGTGTCACTAATTGTCAGGGAAATGAGAATCAAAACCACAATGAGATATGACTTCACACCTTTTAGGAAGACTATTATCAAAAAGACAAGAGATAACAGATGCTGGTGAGGATGTAGAGAAAAGGGTATACTTGTACACTGTTGGTGGGAATGTAAACTGGTATAACCTCTATGCAAAACGTAGGGAGTTTCATTAAGAAATTAAGAATAGAACCATATGATCCAGCAATCCACTTCTGAATATATACCCAAAGGAAAAAAAATCTTTACATCAAAGAAATATCTGACTCCCATGTTTATAGTAACATTACTCACAATAACCAAGATACGGAAATACTTTGCGTCCATCCCTGAATGAATGATGGATGGATGAGTATATACATACAATATACATACAATGGAATAGTATTCAACCTTAAGAATGAAGAAAATCCTGCATTTGCTACAATATAGATGAGCCTGGAGGATATTATGCTAAATGAAGGCAAATACCACTTGGTATCACTTACATGTAGAATCTGTAAAAAAAAACAAAAGTCAAGCTCATAGATAAAGAGAGTAGAAAGGTAGGTCACCAGAGGCACGGGGGTGGGGAAAATAAGGACAGGTTGGTAAATGGTACAAACTTTTAGTTATAAGGTGAATAAGGTCTGAGGATCTAAGGTATAATGTGGTGATTTTAGGTGTTAACACTAAAATAAAGATAAATAAAGATAGAATGCACGATATAGTGAATATAGACAATGATATTGTATTATAATCCTCAAACTTGCTGAGACTCTTAATTATTCCAGCCACAAAACAGAAATGGTTATTATGTTATTTGATAGAGGTGTGGCAATTTATAATATATAAATGTATCAAATTACCATGTTCTACACATTAAATTTACACGTTATATGTCAGATATATTTCAATAAATAAAAAAATTAAAACATAAAATATAGTAAAAGACACTTCCTACTCTCAAAAGATCAATTCTTCAAAACTTAAATGGACTGTTGAAAAACAAGAAATTTGCTGAGAGAAAAAAATTAAAGAATTAAACCTTTAATCATTACTGAGATGGTATAAGCAACAGTCCAAACCTAAGAAAGCAATGACTTCTGTTTCATTGTCTCCTATGGAAGCACATGCTTGAGGCTTAGGTGGAACTGGGGGCCATACCTCAGTTGAGGGAGCTGCAAACACAATGCTCCAGCAGTTTTCTGGACCTATGTGGGGGTGCACAGAGGGGGAGCAGAGAGAAGGAAGAAGGCTAAGAGTGGAAAATATAGGGTATACTAAGTCCAAGTGGGGAAAATGTCTTCAGGTTTTCCCTATTCTTCCCCTTAAGGAGAGCTCCGCACAAGCACCTAAAAATGATTTCTGCCTGAAGGCTCAGATAAAGAGACATAGGAATGAAACTGTTGGGGCTAGCAATGTAAATATGTGAAAGAGCATGACCATCCTGGGGGCTGAGATCTTGAGTGTGATTCCCTTCAGAGACTGAAGTCATTAGTTATGCTCCAAGTCTGGTGTGAGGAGGCCAGGTTTCCCCTATGAGACCTGTCAGATAAAGCCTTTGTAATAGTTTATTTTCAGGCCTGAAAAATCACACCTAAGTTTTTAACCAGGAGCCAGACTCCTCAATATTGAGCAATTTTATGCCAATTTATTTTGGAAGATATAGGCAGATTCCTAGGAAACATAATTTACAAAACTGACCCAAATACAATTGTATATTTGATCAGTCCTGTATCTATAAAAGAAATTTAATGCATATTTAAAAATATTCCCAAAAGGAAATTTCTAGGCCCAGGTGTGCTTTACCAGCAATATCTTCCAAATAGTTAAAGAATTAAAATCATTTAAGTAAAATTATTAGAAAATCAGGAAAATAGGAGATAATTCCAACCTTGTTTTTATTGGGTTATTCTTTCTTAACAACAAAACCAGAGTAGGCTACTGCCAGGAAACAAAAATTACAACTAGACCTCTCTTAGGAACACAAGAATAAAATCCCAAAACTGACAATATATGAAAAAGTTAAAAATCACAACCAAATATGTTTAAGCTAGGATATTAGAATTGGTTTAACATTGGAAATTAAACCTTGTTATTTACCATATTTTTAAAAAGGAAAAAAAAAATATATTCTCAATAAACTGAGAAAAATAAGTTTCAAATGATATTTATTTATCATTGAAACCGCTAATTAAGAATAAAGGAATACTTTGTTATTCAATAAATAGCACCTGCAAAATTCTGCAAAAAAAAATGTTATACTTATTTTTTTTTAATATTTAAATCTTTTGCCTGAGATTGGGAATTAGAAAATGATGCCCTTATCATTACTTGATATTGCATTTGGAGTCCAAGTCACTCATGTACAATGTAATAAGGAGGATGGATAGATGATAGATAGATGATACATACATACATACATACATACATACATACATACATATATAGATGTTGGAAGGAAGAAATAAGACTATCAATATATTCCTCATGATGCAACTGTACCTTGACAAAAAGTCTTAATTTAGATACAGAGTCTTTTAGTAAATAAAGTGAGTGACCAGGTGATTATTATATGAATAAAACCTTAAAGAAGAATAGAATCTAGATAATCCAGAAGTGACAAGAGCAAAGAACAAATATTTACATGAAAGTGGAGCAGAAATAGTTTGAAGGCATCCCTGAGAAACCCTAAGTAAATTTGAAGTGTGTGTTATACAGAAGAATTATCAAAATCCAGTTGGATATTTTGGATAATCCTAGGAAGATTAGGTAAAGAAATGTGGCATATAAAACAAATCATGATAGTTGGAATTCAAGTAAGCCCTCTCCATTTCTTTCACAGAATCAATATCTAAAAGGAGTAAAGAGGGGTTTCCTTATTTTAAACATCAAACTTTTATTTTTTTTTAAAGATTTTATTTATTCATTCGAGACAGAGATACAGAGAGAGAGAGAGCATGAGCAGGGGCAGAGTCAGAAGGAGAGGGAGAAGCAGGCTCCCCACTGAGCCAGGAGCTGGATGTGGGGCTCAATCCCAAGACCCTGGGATCATGACCTGAGCTGAAGGCAGACACTTAACCATCTGAGCCACTCAGGCACCCCTACATCAAACTTTTATATTAATTATTTGGAATGTCAGTTTTTCTTAATTAGTTACCTTTTATGTGGCCTTTTTGAAAAGTATATTGTGTAAATTTCAACTCTTTTTTTATAACTAATTATATATATATATATTAAACTTTCTGCATCTCTCAAATACAGAGATAATCTCAATATTTGGCTATTTTTATCAAGGTATACTATAATTTAATGTTAGTGTGTTCATTCTTTGTATGTTTATTCAACAGTAGAACCCTAAGATGAATTTATCTTGTTAAAGGATAAAGAGAGAGTTTATCAAGAGTTTATTTGATCATACATCCATTCAGACCAGGCAGCGCCAAACCAAACGTGGTTAAAAGCACTCCCCAAACAGGAGCTAAGGGAGAGGTTTTTATAAAGAAGACTCTAAGCTAAGCAAGAAAATTATTTGGCTATAGCTTAAGTGGTTGCCTTATTTGGGAAAGCCTAATTGGTTGGTTGTGACTGGTTGTTTTTAAGTTTCATTTTCTCAGATTTTGAATGCATTGATTTTTGCTTAGGTTTTAGTTTGCTTATGTAGGCTGCCAAGACATTAGAGCCATCCTAGTCTAATGGCCTCCTTGTTTAATTACTTTAATAACCCCAATGTAGTTTGATCCATCCCACCCCACATAATCCTATACAAAAAATCCATTGCAAGTGGATTATTGATATAAATATAAAAGAAAAGAAAAATCTCTAATGCTTCTAGAAAATGCTAGAGAATGTGTTCCTAAATTGTGGTGTAGAAAGTTTTGTTTAAAAGGATACATAGAGGGGTGCCTGGGTGGCTCAGTCGTTAAGCGTCTGCCTTCAGCTCAGGTCATGATCCCAGGGTCCTGGGATCGAGCCCCGCATCTGGCTCCCTGCTCTGTGGGAAGCCTACTTCTCCCTCTCCCACTCCCCCTGCTTGTGTTCCCTCTCTCGCTGTGTCTCTCTCTGTCAAATAAATAAATAAAATCTTTAAAAAAAAAAAAAGGATACATAGAACACTATCCATAAAGGAAAGGAATTAATATAGTGGAATGTGTTTTAATGAGAAACATCTCCAAAGACAGCATTAAAAAGAGTATGCATGCCAGCTATGGATTGGATATTTGCAATGCATGTAAATGAAGAATGACTTAATCAAGTCAACAAAACCTTTCTGGATCTCAAACATATTTACACCTGAGGTCAGATTTGGCACATTTTCAAAGTTTTGGAAGAACTCTTATTTTAACTACTTCAGCTCTCCTAAAAGCAGAGCAAAAGTAAGAGTGCAGATTAAACTGTATAATGAGCAGTTAACTCAATAACTTTTAATGACCATAAAAAACGGATATGTCCAACACTGAAGCACAATCTTATCCAGGGTCATAAAAGTCTATTTTATGTGCTGTAAATCTCATGGGAGCTGTGAAGTATGTGTCCCCTCCCCCAGTCTGAAACCTTGTGGCTTGTCTGATTGCCCTTTACGATGAGTGAGGTTAATATCTCTTGCCTATAAAATCTCTTGCCTATTTTATAAAAAAAGATTGTGAAAATTTCTTTACAGAGAAAGATTGTGAACTATATACTTGCATTTGCTAACATAAGCTATTTACTCAATCCCTTTTATCTAAAAATCATTTAATTAAAAATATCTTAAATTTTTTATTCTTAAAAAAGACAACTTTATGTTTCATAGTATATTTCAGGTTGAAAATTCAAGTTTAATCCCATGGTGGTGTTAGTGTAACCAAGTGTTACTCAATCTCACTAACAAAATGAGAAAAGACAAATTCATATAATTACCTAGATTATTTTTTTTAAAGCCTGAATACTTCGGTACACAAACAATCTAGGCAATTAAGAAAAAACAAAAATAAGCACAGGGTTTGTTTTACTCTAGGTAATGTCTTTGGTTCTTTATTTCATTTTGCATATTTGTTGGGACTGTTTAGGAAATTAAGCTACCAAAAAATATGTGAACATCTAACCCACAAAAATCATGTGGACAATTTTTTATCAACTTTTTTTGCCCTTAGTTAAATATAAACATTCCATTAACTATAGAAGAAGAAGAACTCTCTCACAGTTTTAAAGTATGTATCCTAGACTGGGAGAGAAAGCTGGTTTTTTTGCTATTATTTCCCATAAAATCTTTTTAACTGTTGTTTATTATAGCTACTATTTATGATAATGCTGTTGTATGCATTATTACAACCCTGTATTTTCAGTAAAATGCTCAATAAATGTATTTTTAAAATGCATTCTTCTCTAACTGCTTGAGATAAAATGTTGCTGTCATTTTACTGAACTGCACGAGCGCATAAACATGGCAATAATAAATGTTTTAAAAATTCTAAAGCACTGAATGGTAGGAAATTAATCTGCATCATCACAACCTTTTTCTTAACATTTTTTAATGAGTCAGATTCATCTACTCCATTTTGATGGCAAAAGTGGATCATTTCCTCAGGAGATATGTCAGCAGAAAAAGCAATAAGAATTTGCCCTGTACTTCAAAAGTCTGAAAATAGGGAGTGAAACTTTTCAATTTAGTACAGAATATAACTCTTTATCTACCTTGGCTTCTTCCAAGATCACAGATTCATCATTTAACCTGGAACTAGATGTTCTAAATGGGAAAAGGGAAGCATTCTAAAATTAACGTTACAAGGTGGTATTTGTTCCAATGAATTTAAAGCAATTCCCTTAATCAGCATATGTCCTGATTTTGCTTCTGCAATGATGAAATGGAACAACTGAGATCCTAAGAAATAATACTATTTATCACATTACACAGAGATTTCAGGACAAGAAATATAGTCTTTACTAAAATCTTCTAGTATACTTCAAATATAGTCACATTATATGAGTAAAGTGCTACATAGCATTTCTAGTACTTTGCCTGTTTGGAAATATTTATTTATTTTCCTGATACATATTATATAATTCCTTCATGCTTTTCTAATGAAAGAATTCCATGAATTCTTGATAATCTGAAAAAGGAACTGAATGTAGGCCATTTATATCTCATTTTTCAAAAATTTTCACAGACTTCATATACACCTGCAATTTATTAGGCTTCCGAGAGTTTTATGGACACATTTTCCAGAGATTTATTAATACCATATGTAGTGATCATTAGGGTTTTTCCCAAATATTCCAGTTCTCTCCCGTATACTTGTAGGGGATTGATTGTACTTCCCCCCTCCTTTGAAATTAATCTTGGCCACTTTCAATTTAAGCTTGCCTGTTCTGGAAAATGAAATATGAAATATTTGAGAACCAGATTCTATACAATCCCCCCCTTTCTTTTATTTTTTCATGTATAAAAGTATATGTTGAAATGAAACCTATATCAGCTTGGATCCATGAGTTGTTAATATATTAGGTAGAACCCCTTGAATTATACATGTGGTATGAACTAGGAATAAATATTTGCCATCTTAGACCTCTGAGAATTTTTGGGGTGAGGCGGATTGTTAGGCTATCATGATTCATAATGTATGCTTTTTTATCATTCCTAATGATAATATAATGATAAGAAAGTTGTATATTTCTTTCTTTTTTTTTTTTAAGATTTTATTTATTTGACAGAGAGAGAGACACAGCGAGAGAGGGAACACAAGCAGGGGGAGTGGGAGAGGGAGAAGCAGGCTTCCCGCCGAGCAGGGAGCTCCATGCGGGGCTTGATCCCAGAACCCTGGGATCATGACCTGAGCCGAAGGCAGACGCTTAACGACTGAGCCATCCAGGTGCCCCAGAAAGTTGTATATTTCTAAATAATGCTTTTCTTTTTCTCCTTGGTACCTATAAAGGATTTAAATTTTTTAAAAAGAGAGTAAGATAATATTATATTGTTCAGCATAAAATATATCATTGGTATTTAAGATAAAAAATATAAGATATGACAGATTTCTAAGCATCTAAGTGACAACTTATGTATCCAGAACTCAGCCATCAAACAGTGAATTATGAGAAAGTTCTTAAGACTGTCTCTCACTGACAGCACCTGGGTGGCTCAGCTGGTTTAAACGTCGACTGTTGATTTCAGCTCAGGTCATGATCTCAGGGACTTTCATTATCTCAGTGCTGTGAGATCGAGGCCATGCTGGATTGGGCATGGAGCCTGCTTAAGATTCTCTCTCTCGCTTTCCCTCTGCCACCCTCCCCTGACACTCGCCCTCTCTCTCTCTTTAAAAAAAAAAAAGACTGCCTCTCAGTGTCTGGATACTTTTTGTATAGGCTTCTAATAATCTTTGTTCTCTTCTTTTCAAACCTAAAAATAAAATATTGCAAACCACAAATTAGGATCAGACATGCCTACTGACAGTTGCTAGAAGGAGAATGAGGGAAAAAGACACCAAACACTGGTCAAGAGAAATGAAAAAGAATACGACCTAAAACATTTGGTAAACAGCAAATATTATCAATAGATATTTGGGAAACATAGTAATAAAATATCCATTTGCTGACATTAAAGCTACACTGACTTAAAGTCAACATCTTTGATTAGTATAGCTTTATAATAAGTTTTGGAATCTGGAAGTGTGAGACCTTTAACTTTTTCTTTTTCAAGATTGTTATGGCAATGTGGGGTCATTGAGATTCCATATGAATTTTTGGATGGAATTTTCTATTTCTGAAAAAAAAAATCACTGGTATTTTTAAAGGAATTACATTAAATCTGTGATGATTTAAAGATCACTTTGGGCAGTATTGACATTTTAACAGTTTTAAGTTTTCAATCCATGAACATGGGGTATTATTCCATTTATTTGTGTTTTCTTTAATTTCTTTCAGAAATGTTTTGTTGCTTTCAGTGTACAAGTCTTTTGTCTCCTTGGTTAACTTAATCCCTAAATATTTCAGTTTTTGAATGCTATTGTAAATGGGGTTGTTTTCTTAATTTTTTTTCTGATTGCTTATTATTGGTGTATAGAAATGCAAGTGATTTTTGTATGTTGATTTTGTATCCTGCAACTGTTTTGAATTTGTTTATTTGTTCTAACAGTGTGTGTATGAGGTGTAATCTTTAGTGTTTTCTACAGAGAAAATCATAATGTCTGCGCACAGAGATAATTTTACTAGTTCCTTTCCAATTGAATACATTTTATTTCTTTTTCTTGACGACTTGCTCTGGCTAGGATTTCCAGTACTATGTTGAATGAAAGTGACAAGACTGGATATCTTTATCTTATTCCTGATCCTAGAGAAAATGCTTCCAGTCTTTCGTCACTGAGTATGATTTCAGCTCTGTTTTTTCTTTCTTTCTTTTTAAAGATTTTACTTACTTATTCGTCAGAGAGGGAGAGAGATAGAGAGAGAGAGCACAAAGGGGGGTAGTGGCAGGCAGAGGGAGAAGCAGGCTCCCCCACTGAGCAAGGAGCCTGATGTGGGACTCTATCCCAGGACCTTGGGATCATGACCTGAGTCGAAGGCAGATGCTTAACTGACTGAGCCACCCAGGGATCCCTTTCCTTTCTCTCTTTTCATAGTTTGTATGATACATTTTCTCATCATTTTATTTATAATTACAAAGCCCTATTTGAAGATATGTATTGTATAAATAGTATATCTTTTAAAATTTAAATGTACTTTGATAATCTTTGTTTTCAGGATTGTATCTTTAGTCTTTATATAGTTAATATTATTACTGATATATTTCAGCTTATAGTTTTCTAATTTTTTGAACTAGTTCTACTTATGATGATTTATTCCTCCTTGCCATTTTAAAATTAACCAAACATTATTTTGTATTCCATGCTTTCCTTTATTAACTGTTATTTTAAGTATATAAGTATCAGGTAATTTTACCTTCAGTAAGAGTTTATTCATTCTTTCCTATGCAAATTCAATAAGGCTAACCAATTTTATAAATTAGGGCTGAAGCTGAATTATGACATGATTTCTGTTTTGGCAGTATTCATTTTACCTCTATTTAGTCATGTTCTTTCTGATAATTTAAATTATGTCATGGTGGTTTCACCATGGCCTCTAGAGCTTTTAGACCTTTAAATCTAATATTTATTTCCTAGATTTCCTTAAAAAGTTCTAGTATATGCTTGTTACCATGGCATAATTAATAATATTACCAATTTCACTCTTAAAATTGTTGAGTATCATACTTATAGCCACCGTTGTTACAGTCATTCTATTTATATAGCATATAAAACCTGAAGTGGTTTCTTGCAGTAGCTAAAGCCAGCATTTTAATGATCACTATATTTACTAGTGATATACAGGTATTTGTATATAATAATGTGTTGAAAATGAAATTCATAGAGAAAAAGTGGAAGGTGAAGTTACATTAAAGAAAGACCTGGTATGCCTTATATATAAGTGAAATTTAACTTGGGCACTTCATTTAACTTTGACAACTTCATTTATTGAAATAATATTATATGACAGGAAATAGTCTATGCATTTTGTAGGTACCAAGTAATTTAATTCTAATAACAAAGTGTTGCTGCATACTAGTTTCATCCACATTTTACACCTGAGAGAAATGGGTTACAGACAAGGTTAAGTACTTGCCCACGGTTGCAGATGGAGCAAATGGTGGATCTAGGATTTAAACTCAGAAAGACAAGTGCTAGAATCCATAATTTTAACCACTGTACTATACAGCCTTGTCATACATTCGTGTGTGTGTGTGTGTGTGTATTTTACATATGAATTACAAAGTTTTATGTATAGTTCTTGGTACTGAGAAACATCTGCTATACACTAGTGAAAACTGTAACCATGGTAACAAAGATATGTGATAGCCTGAGGCTTATACTAGTGTGCTGCTTAATTTATCTTTAAAAATAGGAGATATTTTCAAATATGCTACACAGAATAATGATCTAAACATGACTTGTGAGTTAATGCTACTATTAACATCTTCCTAATCTACTACTAGAAGCAATCAAAGAGGAAGTTCAAAAGAAACCTAAGGTAGGTTGATCTATTGTGTTAAAGCTTCATGACTGTGGAGAATGTGATAGATGTAAGTGAGTTATCAAGCATCTCCACATGAGGAAAGACATATGTTATTTCAATCCTAAACAGACAGCATTGAGCACTCTGCTTGTGAAAGAGCACTTATTTCCAAGTAACAAGAGATTAAAGTCATATATACATAGAAATCACACTACCCTAGCACTCCTGTTGAGTATGTTTCATTAGAAAAAAAATAAAGTTGCTGGCAACCTGAATTCCCCCATGCAAAGTAATATATTGAGAGATTGTTTTGTTCTAGTAAAGTACTTTTTTGCCCTGAGGAGAACACATAACTAGAGAATCTGGCATATAGTAACCAGTGAGGATGAGAAGTCACTATGTTCTTTCCATAGTGTCTTAGGTTAAATTTAAGAAACTAAGTTGACAGGAAGCTCCAGGCTCCTATTTCCAAACATAAACATCAAATAAACAAACACACACTGACTAAAATAGCTATAGGAGTTCTAGAAAGCAGTAAAACAAAACAAAACAAAAAACTACAGCAATTCAGCAAATGCCTAAACAAGAAGAAGTCATATTCAAAATGGTAGGAAATTTCATGGCATTTTTATTCACTTTTGCTTCACTGCCCTCCCCAGTGCTTCACCACTGGGAAGTTCTCTGACTTGGACAACAAAAAAGTAGAGGAGAAAATATTTGCTGGCCTGTCTTGGCTGCCTGAGGGACTGTAGCTGTCCTGCCTGACTTGGAGATCAGACAGGAATGGCAGCATTGCAAGGATCTCAGACTGGAGGCCAGAGAGGCACTGGCAGATGGTGCAGCACAGGAAAACTGATGGAAGACTTCAGACCTACAGATGCCTGGGGAAAGACATTATGAGCAAAAGAATATAATAGATTATTTAATAGATTCATAGATTCTGGGTGAGACTCTTTGGAGAATTAAGTCATTTCAAAACAGATGGGGGAAATTGGAAAAAGAAGTACACACACATTCAGGTCCAGACAGGACATATGACCAAAATATACCTGGGCAGACCTTAAGCCTTTACATCCGGCTGATCTCAAGGCTAAGGAGTTTGATGATTAGTAATGGTCTTCCACACCAGACTGCAAGACTGGGAGAATTTCTTGTTTCTTCAAATGCCTAATTGTCAACAAAACATAATAAGGCATACAGAGAAAGAGGGAAACAACCAAAAAAAAAAAAAAAATCAGAGATAGTCTTAAGGAAAAACACATGAGATACATTAGACAGTGATTTTAAAACAACTGTTTTAAGTTTGCTTAAAGAGCTAAAGAAAAACATGGGGAAAGAATCAAAGGAAATAAAGAAAGTAATTCATGAACAAAATGAGAATGTCAACAAAAGAGATAGAAATTACAAAAAAGAATCAAACAAATTCTGGAGATAAAATATAATACTTGAATTGAAAAATTTACTAATGGGATGCAACAGCAGAGTCAAATATACAGAAGAAACAATCAGCAACCTTGAAGACAGTTAATTTGAAATTGTTGAGTCTGAGAAACAAGAGAAAAAAAAGAATGAAGAAAAGTAAATAGAGTATCAGGGACTTATGCAACACCATCGATTAGATCAGTATGCACATGATGGGAGTACTAGAAGGATGAGTAAAAGAGAAGGAACTGAGAGATTGTTTGAAGAAATAATGGTTGAAAACTTCCCAAATTTATGAAATACATGCATATAAAATATGTCCAAGTTAACAAACTCCAAGTAAAATAAGTCTGGAGACCCAAACTGAGACACATTGAAATCAAACTGACAAAAGCCAAATTCAAAGAGAGAATCTTGTTGCAGGAAGAAAAATTGATAATCACATACAAGAAATCCCCAATAAGACTTATAGTGGATTTCTCATCAGAAATCTTGCAGTCCAGAAGGTATTGATATGATATATTTAAAATGCTGAAAGAAGAAAACTGTTAGCCAAGAGTTATATCTCTGGCAAAACTGTCCTTCAAAAATGAAGAATTTAAGACATACTCAGACAAACAAAAGCTGAAGGAGTTTATTACCACTTGATCTTCCCTACAATAAATGGTAATATGAATCCTTCAAGTTGAAGTAAAAGGACACTAGACAATAATTTGAAGCCATACACAAATATAAAATTCTCCAGTAAAGATAAGTACCTGGACATATATAAGAAACAGTTTTAATGTAATTTTGATTTGTAACTTCACTTTTTATTTTCTACAACTTTTATAAAAGACAAATATATATATATATATATATTTTTTAAAGATTTTATTTATTTATCTGAGAGAGAGAATGGGAGACAGAGAGCATGAGAGGGGAAGGGTCAGAGGGAGAAGCAGACCCCCCGCTGAGCAGGGAGCCCCATGTGGGACTCGATCTGGGACTCCAGAATCATGACCTGAGCCGAAGGCAGTTGCTTAACCAACTGAGCCACCCAAGACAAATATATTTTTTAAAGATTATAAATGATGTTAATAGTTGTACCAGATATAAAGGCTTATTTGGTGACATCAATAGCATATACTAGGGGAATGGAGCTATCAAGAAATAGAGTTTTTACATGCAATTGAAATTATATTGGTATCAATTTAAGATAGATTATCACAACTTTTTGATGTCATATGTAATCCCCATGACAACCACAAAGATAATATATATAGAAATACACAAAAGGAAATAAGGGAATCAAAACATATCACTGTAGAAAAATCAACTAAACACAAAGGAAGGCAATAATGGGGGGAAAGAGAGACCTAAAAGCTATAAGGCATACAGAAAACAAATAAAATCATAAAAGTAAGTGCTTCCCTGTTGGTAATTACTTTAATTGTAAATGAATTAAACTCCCCAGTCAAAAGATATCATTTAGCAAAATGTGTAAAAAAAAATGCAGGATTCAGACAACAAGATGTTGTCTGTCACAAGAAACACACTTTACTCTAAGGATGCACATTGGTTGGAAGTGAAAGGATGGGGAAAAAAATTCTGTGTAAATAGTAACAAAAATAAAACAGGGATAGCATTATTAATATCAGACAGAATAGACTTTAGGTCAAAAATTGTTATAAGAAACAAAGAACAGTATATAATGATAAATGGATCAATTCACAAAAATGTTAATTATATTTGCACAAAAAATTATAATCATGTGTGCACCAAACATAAGAGATCCAAAATGTGTAAAGTGAACATTAACAGAATTAAACGGAGGAAAAAAAACCCAGCTCTACCACAATAGTAGGAGACTTTAATGTCCCACTTTCCATAATGGGTAGAATAACCAGACAGATGATCAATATGGAAATGCTGAACAATGTTGAACAATGCTGTAGACCACTTATACCTTTCATAGGTATACAAACCACTCCATTCAACAACAGCAGAATATACATTTTTCTCAAGTACACATGGAATATCCTCCCTGATAGACAATATGTGAGGCCACAAGACAAATCTTAAGATAAAAAGAAAGAAACTTTCTTTTTTGAGTTGAGTAAATAGCTTAGAAGTCTTCTGCTAAGGGCAATATGAAGAGGTAACATAATTTCTCTGCAGGAAACAAGAAAATGTGGAATGCAATTTTCTAGATCAACCACTTAAGGGTACTTGAAATGTATGATAAATGGAATATGAAGACATGAGAAGAATTACTTCTTAAAAATTGTTACAGCTGGGGAGCCTGGGTGGCTCAGTGGGTTAAGCATCTGCCTTCCGCTCAAGTCACGATTCCAGTCCCGCATTGGGCTCCCTGCTCAGCAGGAAGTCTGCTTCTCTCTCCTGCCCCTCCCCAACTCTCTTTCTCTCAAATAAGTAAATAAAATCTTTAAAAACAATTGTTACAGCTTTGTGTAAGAAAATGAATCTTTGGCCATCTTGCCCATTGTATCCTGCTCCCACCAGCTCATTTAATCCTTGGTGGGGGGATAAACATCTGTAGTTCCTAGAGGTAGAAGACTCAATTCAGAATGGGAGATAAAAACCAGTGTCACAAGTAAAGACAGGGAAAACCTTTCAGTTTTCCAGCCCATTTTGGAGTGTTTGGCAGACCAGCCAGAAATCTAATTGGAAGCATCTGGAAGTGAGAAATCCATAGGGCTAAGGTAATGTCTTCACATATTCCTGGCTAACTGATAAACAATTTTTTATGTTCAGGAGACGCAAGAGAGCGCAGCAAAATATGACTCAAGAGATACTTGAGAACTGGCTGCAAATTTGATGTCTTCTTCAATCAATATACAGCTTAGTCAGCAGAACTTGAAGCATCTGATCACATTTGCCAAAATATTGGTTGATCACTAAACTATGCAAACAAAGGTCTGTTGCCTCAGGAACCAGGCTAAAAAATATAAATTGCAATTATAAAATCTGAGAGAGACATCATCTTGGGGGAAACAATGCAGGGGAAACAAATATCACAATTTAAATTTAGCCAAGTTAGCAAAACACATAAGCAACAACAACAAAAACCCTCAAAAATAAAATAAATCAGATTCCAGAATTGCTTGACAAAATATTATCCAAAATATATTATTTTTAACCAAAACTAGTAGACCTACTAGACAAAGAAAATTATTACTTGACCCACACTCAAGGTAAAAAAGTATTTAATAAAAACTGAGTCTTAGTGGGCCCAGATATTGGATTTAGGAGGAAAAGACTTTGAAGCAGTTATTATAAATATATTCAAAGAATTGAAGTAAACTGTGATTTAAAAATTAAGACAACATGCAACCAGTGATTAAACAAATAGGGAATAGCAATAGAGTAAAAGAAATTAGTAAACAGAACCAAAGGGAAAGCTGAGAATAATAACTAAAATGAAAAATTCACTAAAAATGCCAAATAGCAATTTTGTGATGGCAAAAGAAAGAACCAATTAGGGGGCGGAGCAAGATGGCGGAGGAGTAGGAGACCTGGATTTCGTCTTCTCTCAGGAATTCAGCTGGATAGGGATCAAACCATGCTGAACACCTACAAACTCAACAGGAGATCGAAGAACAGAATAGCAACAACTCTCTCATCAGGAAAGTGACCACTTTCTGGAAAGTAGGACGTGTGGAGAAGTGAATCTGAGGCGATATTCGGGAGGATAGACGGCGGGGGAGGGGCCTCCGTCAGCCGCTTCTGGCAAGTGATAGAACTGCGGAGCACAAAATCGGAACTTTTAAAAGTCTGCTCCGCTGAGGGATGTCACTCTGGTGGCTAAGTGGGGGGTGGAACCCTCCAGAACAGTGTGGTCTCAGGACCCTTGGGGTCACAGAAAGACCGGGGGTGCCTGAGTGTGGCAGAGCTCCCAGGTAATGGAGCAGGGAAGCTGGCTGCAGAGGCGGAGCCCAGGCGCGGGCTCTCGGCTCAGGGTTGCCATAAACCGTGATCCACGGCACAGTCGGGCCACTGCTCCTCCAACAGGGACCCAACAAGCGGCAGATCCGGAGAGACTCACCTTCCTCCCCCGGGAGGAGCTGCGCGGGAGTGCACCGCAGGGATCTGCTGGGTTTGGAGACTCCACCCGGGGTCGGGTGCCAGAGATAGAAATGCGTGGTCATAGGCCAGGTGAGCACAGAGTGCAGCCGGAGACAGGGGAGACGGAGTGACTAATGGCTTTTCTCTGGGGGCTCACTGAGGAGTGGGGCCCGGAGTTCTCGGCTCCTCTGGGGCAGAGATTGGGAGGCTGCCATTTTCACTCTCCACCTCCAAAGCTGTACGGAAAGCTCGCAGGGAACAAAAGCTCTGGAGAGCAACCCGAGCAGATTACTTAGCCCGGACCTGGCAAGGGCGGGGAAATTCCACCTCTGGCAAAGACATTTGGAAAGCACGGCAACAGGCCCCTCCCCATAAGATCAGCGAGAACAGCCAGCCAAGACCAAGTTTACCGATCAATGAGAATGGCAGAACTCCAGCACTAGGGGAACACTGCACATAGAATTCATGGCTTTTTTACCATGATTCTTTAGTCTTTCAAAGTTAATTTTTTTTAACTGTCTTTTTTTCTTTTTTTTAAATTTTTCTTTTTCCCTTTTTCAACCAACATCTTATGAATCCCTTTTTTTAAAAAAAATTTTTTTTTCATTTTTAGAGTCATATTGTATCCCTTCATAGTAGTTACCTGTATTTTTGGCATATATATATAAGTTCTTCTCTCTTTAAAATTTTGAGATAGTTTCTTTTAACAGATTAAAATATACCCTAAATTTCTAGTATATAGTTTTTTCTACTCCCCTGCCTGATTACATTCTCTCCCTTTTTTTTCTTTTTTCTTTTTTTAAATCCATTCTTTCTTTTTTCAAACAACTTATTAATTCCTTTTATAAAATTTTTTATAATTTCCATCTTTACAGTCATATTCCATCCCATCATATCAACCCTTATTTTTGTACATATATAAGTTTTTCTTTCTTTAAAATTTTGGGAGGCACTTTCTTCTAACAGACCAACATACACCCCAAATCTAGTGTGTGGCACTGATCTATATACCAGCCTGATCATATTTGATCACATTCTGGTTTTTGTTGTTGTTGTTGTTTTGTTTTGTTTGTTTTTGTTTGTTTTTATCTTTATCTTTTTCTTTTTTTTCTTTTTCTTTTTTCTCTCTTTCCCTTTCTTTTTCCACTGCTTCAGGTTTTTTCTGATTTGTTTAGAGTATATTTTCTGGGGACGTTGTTACTCTGCTAGCATTTTGTTCTCTCATTAATCTATTCTCCTCTGCACAAAATGATAAGACGGAAAAAATCACCTCAACAAAAAGAACAAGAGGTAGTACTGACTGCCAGGGACCTACTCAATACGGACATTAGTATGATGTCAGATCTAGAGTTCAGAATCATCACTTTAAAGATACTAGCTGGGCTTGAAAAAAATATGGAAGTTATTAGAGAAACCCTTTCTGGAGAAGTAAAAGAACTAAAATCTAACCAAGTTGAAATCAAAAAGGCTATTAATGAGGTGCAATCAAATATGGGGGCACTAACTGCTGGGATAAATGAGGCAGAAGAGGGAATCAGTGATATAGAAGACCAAATGATGGAAAATAAAGAAGCTGAGAAAAAGAGAGATAAACAACTACTGGATCACGAGGGCAGAATTCAAGAGATAAGCAATACCATAAGACTAAACATTAGAAAATTGGGATCCCAGAAGAAGAAGAAAGAGAGAGAGGGGCAGAAGGTAGATTGGAGCAAATTATAGCAGAGAACTTCCCATCAAAATCCAGGAAGCACAGAGAACCCCTCTCAAAATCAATAAAAATAGGTCAACACCCCGACATGTAATAGTAAAACTTACGAGTCTCATAGACAAAGAGAAAATCCTGAAAGCAGCTCGGGAGAAGAGATATTTAACCTACAATGGTAGAAACATTAGATTGGCAACAGACCTATCCACAGAGACCTGGCAGGCCAGAAAGGACTGGCAGGATATATTCAGAGCACTAAATGAGAAAAATATGCAGCCAAGAATACTCTATCCAGCTAGGCTGTCATTGAAAATAGAAGGAGAGATAAAAAGCTTCCAGGACAAACAAAAACTAAAGGAATTTGCAAACACAAAACCAGCCCTACAAGAAATCTTGAAAGGGGTCCTCTAAGCAAAGAGAGACCCTAAAAGCAACATAGACCAGAAAGGAACACAGACAGTATATGGTAACAGTCACCTTACAGGCAATACAATGGCACTAAATTCCTATCTTTCAATAGTTACCCTGAATGTAAATGGGCTCAATGCCCCAATCAAAAGACACTGGCTATCAGACTGGATTAAAAAACAAGACCCATCGATATGCTGTCTGCAAGAGACTCATTTTAGAACCAAAGATACCCCCAGATTGAAAGTGAGGGGGTGGAAAACCATTTACCATGCTAATGGACACCAAAAGAAAGCTGGGGTGGCAATCCTTATATCAGACAAATTAGATTTTAAACCAAAGACTAATAAGAGATGAGGAAGGACATTATATCCTACTTAAAGGGTCTATCCAAGAAGAAGATCTAACAAGTGTAAATATCTATGCCCCTAACATGGGAGCAGCCAATTACATAAGCCAATTAATAACAAAAGCAAAGAAAGACATTGACAATAATACAATAATAGTGGGGGACTTTAACACCCCCCCCCAATGAAATGGACAGATCGTCTAAGCAAAAGATCAACAAGGAAATAAAGACTTTAAATGACACACTGGACCCAATGGACTTAACAGACATATTCAGAACATTCCATCCCAAAGCAACAGAATACACATTCTTCTCTAGTCCCCATGGAATATTCTCCAGAATCGATCACATCCTAGGTCATAAATCAGGTCTCAACCGGTACCAAAAGATTGGGATCATCCCCTGCCTATTTTCAGACCACAATGCTTTGAAACTAGAACTCAATCACAAGAGGAAAGTCGAAAAGAACTCAAATACATGGAGGCTAAAGAGCATCCTACTGAAGAATGAATGGGTCAACCAGGAAATTAAAGAAGAATTAAAAAAATACATGGAAGCAAATGAAAATGAAAACAACTATTCAAAATCTTTGGGATGCAGCAAAGGCAGTCCTAAGAGGAAAGTATATAGCAATACAAGCCTTTCTCAAGAAACAAGAAAGGTCTCAAGTACACAACCTAACCCTCCACCTAAAGGAGCTGGAGAAAGAACAGCAAATAAAGCCTAAACCCAGCAGGAGAAGAGAAATAATAAAGATCAGAGCAGAAATCAATGAAATAGAAACTAAAAGAACAGTAGAACAGATCAACGAAACTAGGAGCTGGTTCTTTGAAAGAATTAACAAGATTGATAAACCCCTGGCCAGACTTATCAAAAAGAAAAGAGAAATGACCCAAATCAACAAAATCATGAATGAAAGAGGAGAGATCACAACCAACACCAAAGAAATACAAACAATTATAAGAACATATTATGAACAACTCTATGCCAGCAAATTAGATAACCTGGAAGAAATGGAGGCATTCCTAGAGATGTATCAATTACCAAAACTGAACCAGGAAGAAATAGAAAACCTGAACAGACCTATAACCACTAAGGAAATTGAAGCAGTCATCAAAAATCTCCCAGAAAACAAAAGCCCAGGGCCAGATGGCTTCCCAAGGGAATTCTACCAAAAATTTAAAGAAGAATTAAGACCTATTCTTCTGAAACTGTTCCAAAAAATAGAAATGGAAGGAAAACTTCCAAACTCACTTTATGAGGCCAGCATTACCTTGATCCCAAAACCAGACAAAGACCCCATCAAAAAGGAGAACTACAGACCAATATCCCTGATGAACATGGATGCAAAAATTCTCACCAAAATACTAGCCAATAGGATCCAACAGTACATTAAAAGGATTATTCACCACGACCAAGTGAGATTTATCCCCGGGCTGCAAGGTTGGTTCAACATCCGCAAATCAATCAACGTGATACAATACATTAACAAAAGAAAGAACAAGAATCATATGATCCTCTCAATAGATGCAGAAAAAGCTTTTGACAAAGTACAGCATCCTTTCTTGATCAAAACTCTTCAGAGTATAGGCATAGAGGGTACATACCTCAATATCATAAAAGCCATCTATGAAAACCTACAGTGAATATCATTCTCAATGGGGAAAAACTGAGAGCTTTCCCCCTAAGGTCAGGAACGCGGCAGGGATGTCCACTATCACCACTGCTATTCAACATAGTATTGGAAGACCTAGCCACAGCAATCAGACAACAAAAAGAAATAAAAGGCATCCAAATCGGCAAAGAAGAAGTCAAGCTCTCACTCTTTGCAGAGGATATGATACTTTATATGGAAAACCCCAAAGACTGCATCCCAAAACTGCTAGAAGTCATACAGGAATTCAGTAAAGTGGCAGGATATAAAATCAGTGCACAGAAATCAGTTGCATTCCTATACACCAACAACAAGACAGAAGAAAGAGAAATTAAGGAGTCGATCCCATTTACAATTGCACCCAAAACCATAAGATACCTAGGAATCTAACCAAAGAGACAAAGGATCTGTACTCAGAAAACTATAAAATACTCATGAAAGAAATTGAGGAAGACACAAAGAAATGGAAAAACGTTCCATGCTCATGGATTGGAAGAACAAATATTGTGAAGATGTCAATGCTACCTAGAGCAATCTACACATTCAATGCAATCCCCATCAAAATACCATCCACTTTTTTCAAAGAAATGGAACAAATAATCCTAAAATTTGTATGGCACCAGAAAAGACCCCGCATAGCCAGAGGAATGTTGAAAAAGAAAAGCAAAGCTGGCGGCATCACAATTCCGGACTTCCAGCTCTATTACAAAACTGCCATCATCAAGACAGTATGGTACTGGCACAAAAACAGGCACATAGATCAACGGAACAGAATAGAGAGCCCAGAAATGGACCCTCAACTCTATGGTCAACTCATCTTTGACAAAGCAGGAAAGAATGTCCAATGGAACAAAGACAGTCTCTTCAAAAAATGGTGTTGGGAAAATTGGATAGCCACATGGAGAAGAATGAAACTGGACCATTTCCTTACACCACGCACAAAAATAGACTCCAAATGGTTGAAAGACCTCAATGTGAGACAGGAGTCCATCAAAATCCTAAAGGAGAACACAGGCAGCAACCTCTTCGACCTCAGCCGCAGCAACTTCTTCCTAGAAACATCGCCAAAGGCAAGGGAAGCAAGGGCAAAAATGAACTATTGGGACTTCATCAAGATAAAAAGCTTTTGCAAAGCAAAGGAGACAGTCAACAAAACCAAAAGACAACCGACAGAATGGGAGAAGATATTTGCAAATGACATATCAGATAAAGGGCTAGTATCCAAAATCTATAAAGAACTCATCAAACTCAACACCCAAAGAACAAAGAATCCAATCAAGAAATGGGCAGAAGACACGAACAGACATTTTTCCAAAGAAGACACCCAAATGGCCAACAGACACATGAAAAAGTGCTCAATATCGCTTGGCATCAGGGAAATCCAAATCAAAACCTCACTGAGATACCACCTCACACCAGTCAGAATGGCTAAAATTAACAAGTCATGAAACAACAGATGTTGGCAAGGATGTGGAGAAAGGGGAACCCTCCTACACTGTTGGTGGGAATGCAAGCTGCTGCAGCCACTCTGGAAAACAGTATGGAGGTTCCTCAAGAAGTTGAAAATAGAGCTACCATATGATCCAGCAATTACACTACTGGGTATTTACCCCAAAGATACAAAAGTAGGGATCCAAAAGGGTACGTGCACCCTGATATTTATAGCAGCAATGTCCACAATAGCCAAACTGTGGAAATAGCCAAGATGTCCATCGACAGATGAATGGATAAAGAAGAGGTGGTATATATATACAATGGAATATTATGCAGCCATCAAAAGAATGAGATCTTGCCATTTGCAATGATGTGGATTGAACTGGAGGGTATTATGCTGAGCGAAATAAGTCAAACAGAGAAAGACATGTATCATATGACCTCACTGATATGAGGAATTCTTAATCTCAGGAAACAAACTGAGGGTTGCTGGAGTGGGGGGTGGGGTGGGAGGGATGGGGTGACTGGGTGATAGACACTGGGGAGGGTATGTACTCTGGTAAGCGCTGTGAATTGTGCAAGACTGTTAAATCTCAGATCTGTACCTCTGAAACAAATAATGCAATATATGTTAAGGGAAAAAAAAGAAGAAGAAGAAGGTAGCAGGAGGGGAAGAATGAAGCGGGGGAAATTGGAGGGGTAGACGAACCATGAGAGACGATGGACTCTGAAAAACAAACTGAAGGTTCTAGAGGGGAGGGGGGTGGGAGGATGGGTTAGCCTGGTAATGGGTATTGAGGAGGCCACATTCTGCATGGAGCACTAGGTGTTATGCACAAACAATGAATCATGGAACACTACATCTAAAACTAATGATGTAATGTATGGGGATTAACATAAGAATAAAAAAAAAAAGAAAGAACCAATTAACTTTGTATAGATCAATGGAAAAAATCCAATGAACAGAAAGAAAAATCATCATAGAAAAATGAAGAGAGTCGCTAAGGCATCTGAGATAGAATGAAATAGTATAATATACATGTAGTGGCAGCAGTAGGAAATTAGAGAGAGAAATGAGAAAAAGAAATACCTGAAGGAAAAGGAAAAGAAGGAAGACCAAACATCACACGATGGCATTCACATGGAGAGGAGCTGAACTTCTAGCAATGACCTCACTCATCACTATCTAGCCAGCAATGCAAATGAGCCAAGTTCACAGTGGATATTCCAAGCCATTCCTGCTGCACCTGACCCTGCATGGAACAAAGACCAGCTATTCCCCATAAGCCCTGCCCAAATTAAAGATTTTGTAAGCCAAACAAATGATTATTGTTTGCAACCACAAAGTATAAAAGTGGTTTGTCACACAGTAATACGTAATTGAGACAACATACATAATTATTTAATTTGTAAATCATCTAGTGATATGTAAATAAATAAATGGACATATACTATTTTGGGCCTTTTGAGGTTAGAAGAGCCTTGTAATCTTCAATAGTCAGGTTAACAGTGATGAATATATGCTCTAATAAACATAAATCTGCATGCCTCAAGGAATGCAATTCATTGCTATATAGCCGGTTTAATTACAGGTATGTAGTTTGTGAATGTTATGGCATTTCATTTAAAGTTAAGTAGTAATATTGCACTGGGTATAATGCAACAAGAATAACTGTGAATATGTGCCATTTGATTTATAAACATCAAATTCTGTTAAGCAGTAAAACATAGAATGTAAAAATTTTAATAAAATATTTTAATGTAATATTTTACTTTGTTTCTCTTAGAAACTATGTAGGGAAGGTAGGAAAAATGTTATTTAAAGAGACTATTTCATGTATCTTTGTGAAAATAAGGGGCTGTGGGCCTTACCTGTATCGTTTGAAGCCCAAGAAAGATGTGGCTACACTACCCTTTAAAAGCTATTAACAATTCGGGGGCTGCTCAAGAGAAGAAAAAATGTTCATTAAGAAAGGGAGCAGAGACTTAAAAAAAAAAAAAAAGGCCAGTGGTGGGTGTTGTGAAGAAGAATGGCATGTGACAAAACAGTTCCCAATACAGGCAGAAATTTATCATTTGTGTTTTGTTTGTTATTTGGCAGTTTTGACTTTATTTTCTCAACCCAAGTCTCAGTAGATCTAGGTGTTGAAATGCTTCCTGGGAGTGGTGTTTATTGGAGATGAGGGGAGGATGAGAGAAAGTGATTTCAAAGACATGGAGTGAATTTTATATATGATTTGAGTCATGTTATAGACTGATTTGTGTCCCACCCCCAAATTCATATGTATTCATTCAGTATGTCTGTATTTGGAAACAGAGCCTTTCAAGAAGCATTTATGATTAAATGAGGTTTTAGGGGTGGGGGCCCTAATCCAATAGGGACTGGTGTTGTTATAAGAGCAGAAAACATCAGAGATCTTTGTCTCTCTTCCTGTCTCCATCTCTCCCTCTTTCTCTTTTTCTCTTTCTCTTTCTCTCTCTGCATGCACACAGAGGAAAGGCCATGTGAAGATAAAGCAAGAAGATAGATTATCATCTTCGTGCCTAGAAGAGAGGTCTCATCATAAACCAACCCTACTGGCCCCTTGATCTTGGACTTCCAGCTTCCATAACTATGAGAAAATAATTGTTTGTTGTTTAAGCCACCAAATCTGTGGTGTTTTGTTTTGGGCCTTAGTGGACTAATACAAAACAGTAGCAGGGCATGAGAACAACCATCTAAAGTAGTATGTAAGTAAGATCAATAGTTTGGTAGAAACTGAAAATTTAAGCAAGAGTTAATTTTGAAAATGAGTTCACAGCAACTTAAAGAAACTTCAGGAGGGCATTACACTTCCCAGAAAATCATGTAGAGGATTTAAGCCAACTTCATTTAATGGACAAAATTAACTCATCCGATACCTAGAATTTATTTTAGATGATTTATTTGGGATAAACCCTGGGTTATTCTATAAAAAGACCATGAGAAGTAAGAGTAGCATTAGATTTCCTGACACAATATGGATTATTTGTTTTGTTTCTATTTTATTTTGTTCCATTCCCAAACTCTATTTATAGTGTCTATTTTTTTATGGTTTTCATCTTGAAGTGCATTACTAATGCCCATAAGACTTGTTTTATATATTGAACAATTTCAATTATACCTTTCAATATGGAATCTTTGTCCATTTGATTTGATTTGAAATTAACATGATTTGAATGTTGGGGTGAAGGATATTGAGTTAGCTCCTTTCAATTTAATGTATTGTCTAAGGTATGAAAATTAAGGGCCTTATATTTCTTTCACCTGCATAATTGGACAAGAAATGCAATCATAGCTTTTAAAAGGTGACTACCTCAAGAAGCTTATGGGTGGCCATAGCTTATATCTTCAGATTCTGAAGAGATTAGCAATGCTTTTTGTGTGACCAAGCAAAATAAAGAAACCTCTTCACTAAGATTGGTTAATCAAATTCCTTGGCAATAGAAGGAAAGCAGAAGATTTGGGGACTTGACTAAAAGGCTTTACCAATGTTAAATCAGAAATCTGCCTAAAATCCTGTTTAACAAAATTGAACATGCCATATTTTCATTGTTGCATATTTTTTAAACAATAAAAACTTTTAAATCATTCTATTCACTCATTACAGAGCAAATGAGCTAATGTTTGTAACTTTTCTATTTCCATGCATATATATAATCTTTAAAAATTATTGTCTAAAACATACTGTATATTAAAGACTCCTACATCTGTAATTTTAACATTCAAAGTAATTACTTTCCATATCATCAAAATGTGCCCAAATTTAATTTCTATATCTACATATAGTTTCATTAGATGAATAAATCAGGATTAATTTAAATATTTCAATTTACTGTACTATAAATAATAATGCAGCTGACATATTCATGATGAAATACCTACCTGCATTTCTCTCAGACTATCATTACATGCAAAAGACTTTTTAATCTATTGATAGTTCTTCTTATACAGCAATATGTTTAATGCCACTCTTCAGGGATCCTAATACTATACTATTACTACGACTACTACTACTACTACTAATAATAGGAATAATAATACCTAAGTGTGTTACCTAGAGGTTTTTTATTTTGTTTTGATTTTTGTTTTTTCATTGATTCTTGTTCAGGAAACTATTGTGTAAACAGAGTATTTAAAAGTAATTTAAATTTAAGTGATCTTAAATAGATTATTTTGTGTGAAGGGATATGATGATGAGACATCAATAAAGAGCTACCTTTCACTGTTCTGGAAAGTTCATTTCCAACATAAAAAGAAATTCAGGGCACCTGGGTGGCTCAGTTGGTTAAGCGACTGCCTTCGGCTCAGGTCATGATCCTGGAGTCCCGGGATCGAGTCCCGCATCGGGCTCCCTGCTCAGCAGGGAGTCTGCTTCTCCCTCTGACCCTCCTCCCTCTCATGCTCTCTGTCTCTCATTCTCTCTCTCGAAAATAAATAAAATCTTAAAAAAAAAAAGACATTCAGCAATATAAAACATAAAAATATTAAGTATTAAAAATGAAATGAAAAAATATATAGTAAAAATATATAGTGAATACAAATGTTTATAATTTATTTAATGGTTAGATAACCTAATTTAATGTCACTAG
Source organism: Mirounga angustirostris (assembly GCF_029215605.1). Taxonomy (NCBI): domain Eukaryota; kingdom Metazoa; phylum Chordata; class Mammalia; order Carnivora; family Phocidae; genus Mirounga; species Mirounga angustirostris. The sequence continues at coordinate 76,918,091 of NW_026991717.1, forward strand.
TGTGCTTCTTAAAATATACTTGTTAAAGATCAAATTGTATTGATTATATTAATAATAATTATCAGGGAAATAAATTGATAAGAATCCTGAACCAAATGTGTATATTAAATAAAAAACACTTTTTAAAAAGAATTTCATAAAGGCAGTATTTTACTGCAATTGTAATAAACTTCAAATTATGAACAAGTTTCTCATTGCACATTTACCTTTATGTATTTTTCATGACATCTTTCAATAGATGTTAATTAAAAGAAATGTGATACATACATTTATATATACATGTATCAAAGAAGAGCTACAAAGCACACAAAAAGAAAAAAAGCTAAAGATGTGATCAGATAGCATTTTAAAAATTATTTATGTTTGACTAATTAGTGTATAAATAAATCAAGATACCTAAAGTAGCATGGGCAAAATGAATATCAAAGGTATTTTCTGTATCAGTAAGTGCCTGTAAGACATTTAAAATCATTTCATAAATCCAAAAAGGACCAGTAAGCAAAATACAATTTGTAGTCTGTCTTGTAGTTGTAGCATCTCTTTTTAAATGCAATTTATCTGCTTTGAATAAAATCAATTTCACCAATAAATGATAAAAACTTCATAAAGGAAATATTAAAAATAACATTGAAATAATGTCTTGGAAAATTTATTTCATCTAAATGTTATTTCATCCTCTAATATAAAGCAACAAAATCACAATTTAAAGAGCACCTGAAATAACTTCTAAATAATGAAATTAATAAATTAATAAATAACTAAAGAACACCTGAAATAATTTCTTTTTTAGGAGAGTTGATTCATGATGCATAACATGCAGACGTTTGAGCTTCCCCAAATCAAGATTAAATTTTCAAAGACATTTTCTTCAAAACTGGAAAAAACTCAAATTGCTTGTCAAATGATTTTTTGCAACTTCCATTTTATGTCAGCTGACCCTTCTTGAATATCTACATTTCATGCTGTGTAAATAGAACCTCTTTTGTACTATTTTCCTCAAAATTTTCTACATTAGTCCAATCTGGAATCCTAGCAACAGACCACTTTGCTATGTGCTAGTTCTCTTTTTGAGCAAATAGCTTTTAATTGTCAGATAGCAGAGATTCAGAAATGAATGTCACTGAATGCTTGACACCAGCACATTTAGTGACCTGGATTATCATTTTCTCCCTCCAGAATCATAATGAAAACCTTCTTATTAAATCACTTGAACATATATTTTAATGATTCAATTTACTTTTTTCCCTTTAAAAAAAGTATGCAACTAATATGTGAATATATTCTAGCAAGCTACACAGCACGAAACTATGTGAATGTTTAACTTCAATCTCTTAACTGATATATTCCTTGTTTTCAGACAGAACCACAGACCATGGCTAACAATTGGATTTGTGTTAACTTGTTTTTTTTTCTGTTCATTTAATAAACATAATTATGTACATATTTCTCTTCAAATACACTTTTTTTTTTTTTAGATTTTATTTATTTTTTTTTAGAGAGCGAGCGAGAGAGAAACAGCATGAGAGGGGAGAGGGTCAGAGGGAGAAGCAGGCTCCCCGCTGAGCCAGGAGCCCCATGTGGGACTCGATCCCAGGACCCCGGGATCATGACCCGAGCCGAAGGCAGACGCTTAACCATCTGAGCCACCCAGGCGCCCCCAAATACACATTTTACTTATAGAAATTTGTATCCTTCCATACTTACTCTGACTTGTATTTTTTACTTGTAACAGTATGCCTTTGAGATTTTTTCGTATCAGGAGTACTTGGCACAAAATATATATTCAGTAATTATTATCTATAAGTATGTTATTGTTGTCATGCAATTTTAAAAATGTGGTACATTTATTTTATCATATAAACATTTTTTTCTTTTTCATAGATTTATTTTGAAATGTATTTATGTTTTTATTTAGGAACAATCAAAAAATTTGGAGTACTATTTTGGCCCATCCCAAATTGTATAAGCAGTTTGGCCCTGCTGTCTCCTTTATCCAAATCCACAGATAAAAAATCTAGGAAATGTACAGTTTGCATCTTAGAAATAGCAGCATCCCCACAGAGGACCTTGTGAGGCCTGGAGATTCAACCCAAAGAATGCATCACACTCCTTCACCTTGGCACAGCCATAGTCCAAAGGCAGTAAGAGATTTCTTCAAGTGTAATTGTGTGGATGAAAACTGCATAAGCAATAGTGACATGATTTGCTAAATAATTATTAATATGTTTTTCTCATTGACATTTCTGACTACAGAATATTTGTTCTGTTGGTCTCAATATTATCAGTTTATAGAGCAGGATATATTTTGTGAATGAAAATTGAGAATTTTCCTAGAAGATTGGGAGAAAAAAAATCTAACCTTCAAAAATAGGATTATGCAGTAATACTGTAACTTTGAAAGCCAGGGTAGATTCTCAAGACAAGAATTTCCTAATTATTTTAATGCCCATGTATCATTCTGAAGTTCAAGGGAGTAGTACCACCTTGTAAAGTAGACAAGATTAGGCTTTCATCTTCTGCAACAATGCCTTGAAGTGTGGTGTTCTATAGTAAAAGGATGCAATATAAGAAAGATAAAAGGAGAGCCAAACACTTTTCCAGTTGCAGGAGTTGCAGAGCTGCTAAAGCTGATCATGTTACTGAGAGTAGAGCTACAGAGGACTAACATGGTACAAATAAATCAAAGAAAATCTGACAGCAAATGTTCAGGTAGAAGGAGGTCCTATAATTTAAGGTCTTAATGTTTCTTAGCCACCCTTAGTTTTCTTGAGGAATGGAATTGAACCAGAAAGCTGAAAGTGCATCTGGGAACTTGTCAAAGAAGAGCATTCTGACAGAGTCTCAGGTGCTTTGCCCTGAAGGCTATATTATAGACTGCCCTCTCTGGGACCAAATCAGTCACAACAGATCTTTCAGATGTTTATGGTGCTGCAAGGGGCTGGGATGTCATGGAGTCAGCTAGACACTCTCACCCAGACTCTGACCAAGACAGGATAAAAAGTTACATCCTTTTCAAATTTCATTCTTGAATGCAACAATGCAAGGAGGAGTACAAGAGATATTGTCCCATAGAACATGAGTAGGACTCGATAGTAAAAAACTGTTTTGTTTTGGGTTCCCCTTCCCATATTATTAATCATTTTATATTTTCCTTTATTCCCTCAAACACAGAAAAATATGGGGCACCTGGGTCGCACAGCTGGTCAAGCTCCCAACTCTTGATTTTAGCTCAGGTCATGATCTCAGGGATGTGAGATCAAACCTCATGTAGGGCTCCATGCTAGGTGTGAAGGCTGCTAAAGATTCTTCTCTCTCCCTTTCCTTCCTGCCCCTCTCCCTCTAAAAAAAAAAAAAAAAAAAAAACAGAAAAATATGAAATGGAGACATAGGAACTCTAATCTAAAAATGATTTTACAGTTTAACATGTCTCTCTCAAATTATTTTAAATAATAATATAATAGAGGACATATTATTAATTATATCTATTTTAATTTATTACAGTTATAATACTTATAATAAAATAATTTAAATAATAAGTTTTCTTTTAATAATTGGATTGAAGACCATTTTAGCCAAATGAATATTTAGTTCATTTTTCCTGCTAGCCAGCAAACTGAAGGCTTAAGAGAAAGGTCAAATTATTAAAAAAAAACAAGATTTAAAATTTTCCTTCCACATCCAAATTGTAGCATGAGTGAATCTGGCTAAGAAGCTTTTCTCTTTTTTTTTTCAAATTTGCTAAGGAATGTTTCATTGTTTCTCTTGTTTTTTTCTTCAAGAATGAGTTTTGGGTTTTGCAAATGCTATGTATAATGTTTTGGAGATAAAAGATATTTTGTTTGTTTTTACTAATCACCTTACATTTGGTCAGTATTTCCTCAAATGCGCTTCACTCACTACAATTAAGGAATATATATACTCTGTGCTCTATGAAGTAAAGATTCCAGGGAGAAAGAAGCTACTTAAAAGGAAGGTGGATAAGAACATTCTATTGGGGGGTGTATAACTGGTTTTCCTTGAGGGCTTAGACTTCCCATGACTTTGGTTCATCCAAGACTTACCCTATTGAGTAGAAAAGTATGACTATTCCATGGGGTGCCTGGGTGGCTCAGTCAGTTAAGTGTCTGCGTTCAGCCCAGGTCATGGTCTGGGGTCCTGGGATTGAGCAGGGAGTCCTGCTTCTCCCTCTCCCTCTGTGTGCGCTTTCTCTTTCTCTTTCTCTCTCAAATAAATAAATAAATAAAACCTGGAAAAAAAAAAGTATGACTATTCCAGCAAAGGGCATTGCTGATTCCATCTTCCAAATCCTATCCTGGAGATCTTTTAGTATATGTGCTGCCAAAGCGAGCACCCAGAGATCTTTTAAAGTAATCTTTGTTTAATGAAGATGTAGTGGCTAAACAAATATCACAGTAATTGGGGTACCCAGGTGGCTCAGTCGGTTGAGCATCTGGCTTGGGCTCAGGTTATGATCTTGGGATCCTGGGATCAAGCCCTGCCTCAGGCTCCTCACTCATTGGGGAGTCTGTTTGTCCCTCTCCTGCTCCCTCTGCTCCTCCCCCCACTCATGCATGCACTCTCTCTCTAATAAACAAATAATTTTTAAAAAAATCACAGTAATCTATATACGTTAGTGATATTACATTTTAAGTTATATATACTTTATGTTTGTGTGTGTATATATAATATCAGTTTTGTAGTCTGTATTGTTTTACACAGTCTCCCAGATTTTATTTTATTTTATTTTATTTATTTTTTTTAAAGATTTTATTTATTTATTTGAGACAGAGAGAATGAGAGACAGAGAGCATGAGAGGGAGGAGGGTCAGAGGGAGAAGCAGACTCCCCGCCGAGCAGGGAGCCCAATGCGGGACTCGATCCCAGGACTCCAGGATCATGACCTGAGCCGAAGGCAGTCGCTTAACCAACTGAGCCACCCAGGCGCCCGTCTCCCAGATTTTAAAGAACAGATAACCTTACAATATTTAACTAACCAGAATGTTTTTAACTTTGAGTCTATAATGATACTGATATCCAAAATTCAGTAAGAAAAACAATAAGGTGGAAATTATTTGATTGATTTCACTTGAAGTTCTGGGTTTAATGACATACGTTCCATCATTACCTTCCTTGATATATTCAACACTATTTCTTAATTTTAAAAAAATAATAATTAATGTTTATTGAATCTACCTGGCTATATATATTTTGATCAATTACCTTTTTTTTTTTTTATGTACATCTATAAGACAAGGATCATTACTAGCTCATTTTACAGATGAGGAGACATAAACTCCTTAAGATTTAGTTCCCATAATTCTTGGATTTTTCTGGGTTCTTTTTTTAGGTTTTTTCCTCTTTACATTCCAGTTTTGGAAGTTTCCATTCAGATGTCCTCAAGCTTAGTGATCCTTTTCTCAGTTATATCTAGTCTACTAATGAGCCCATCAGAAGCATTCTTCTTTTATGTTGCGGTGTTTTTGATATGCAGCATTTCTTTTTGATTCATTCTTAGAATTTCTTACACTGCCCATCTGTTATTGCATGCTGTCTACTTTATCCATTAGAGACCTTAGCTGCTTTATATTACTGGTCTAATAATCTCCACATCCCTGTCATATCCGAGTTTGGTTTTGATGTTTGATCTATCTCTTCAAACTGTGTTTTTGCCTTTTAGTATGCCTTGTAATTTTTTTCTTGCTAGCTAGACATGATGCGCTGGGTAAAAATAACTGTGGTAAGTAGGCTTTTAACAATGTGGTGGTAATGCATGGGGAAAGGGGAAGCATTCTGTAGTGCAATGATTATATCTCAATCTTTTAATGAACTTGTGCCTCTGGTTTGTCAACTTCACAAGTGCTTCTCAGGTTTTCTCCCTTTTAGGTGGGACAGGATGCCCAGAGTAGACTGGAGTTGATTATTTCCTTCACCCTAAGTTGGTTAGCCTCTGAAAGAACTCCAATAGTGTGGCTCTGGTAAAACTCCTGAGGGCAGACCTTGTTAAATAGAAAATAATACTCTGGCATATTTCAAAATAGTATCCTTTCTCCTCCCTCACCTCCTCAATTTTTAAATGAAATTGAAAAAAATCTTGGGCTACAGGATGGGTCATATTCTTTGTTCAGTCCTTCTGTTGTTAGTGAGCCAGAAAATGAGATGGGGAGGAGCAGCAAATAGATATCATATCCTTTTCCCTCAAAAGTGATTTGTGTCTCAGGAGTACATCTAGTGATGTGGGTGTGCTCCTCTCAGCTTTTGGCCATTGTAGAGAAAATTTAACAGCCATCAAGCTAGCTGGAATGATCAGGAGTAGGAACATCAGAGTTGAAGGACCCCCTTGCCTTTTATTTGGCCAGTTTCTCCTCAAGCATTTTTGCCTTAATGTTTCAAGATTGACTCACAGGTAAATGATTACGCTTTCCTCTTGCACCCTTTCTTAAATCTAGATCTCTTTTGATTAGAAATAGTCATCTAGAGAAATTAAATTGATCTCTACAAAAAATTTCTTCCTCATCCCATTCTGGGCCCTTTTGAATAGAAGAATGGGGGTTCAAACAGGATATTTCCTCTCTCTCATATCCTACCAAGATTCTAATCCAAGCAGAATTCACTATAAGTGAATCTATAGTGCTTTGTAGATAGAAGAATGAGTTTTAGAGTCAGTCTATCAGCCTTCCAATCTTAGCTCTACCACTTGCTAATGCTAGGACCTACAGCTTATAGTTACTATGTATTCTCCCAGATTTGCTGTCATTTCCTTAGGCAAGCATTCTATTATACCTCTTACTACATTTTAATTTTATAGAAGTTTTGTGACCCTATTAAAAAGTCTTCCTTCTTCATTGAACTATAAATTAATGAGAATAGAGACTGAGTTTAGTTTATAAACATATCATCAACTGGTAGAGAAACTGACCAATAGTAGACAATAAATATGTGTTGAGTGAATTAATGTATATGTCACTTCATAGTTTTAAAGTTTTGTTTGTACATAGAATCTTAGTTTGCCATAAATACTATTGTGTTGAATCTATTTGATAGATGATGTATTAACTTTCATGCTTTGATGTGAATGTAGCTCAATATAAACTGATGTGGATCTATGTGATTTTATTGAAATAATTTCCAGATGATAAAAATGCAAGTTAAAGATTTTTTGAGACATGTTAACTGTATTTTAAGTGACAAAAACTGAGTATGTAGAGAAGATGCTATAAACTAAGAAAGTAAATACAGTTATTGACATAGAGATAGTGACAAAATATTTTTAGAACAGCACAATGGCTATTATTTTCTTTAATTGAGAAAATAAGACATTGAAGAAACTTCCAAATTAGGTAAAACACAGAGGTAGAAAACTAATTTACTCATTGGATGATTTACAAGGAATTTATTTTATCATCACTATTATCACTGAAAAACTCTTTTTTTGAATATTAGCCTATTTTGTTAAAAATACGTATTTCCTTCTAGAAATTTTGCATATGTGTCTTTACATAAAGATTGTGACTATGGTTGTTAATTTTTTTCCATCAAAGCACCACTGAAACTTGATGCATAGTTGAAATTTCTTTGAATAGCTATGTTTTATCTTAAAATATTTAAACAAATTGGGTCCTCAACTCCATAATATGATAGTATCTTTTTTGTTACATTCTATCATGTATATTGATATTTTAATGGCATTCCATTGAGTAAATTTGACACTTAAGGATCAAATTTTACACATTTATCCCCTGGCTTCTTACATCCATGGAACAATGTCAATATATCTGAGATAAGATATCCCAGGATATTATAATTTTGTACAGAAGAGAAATCTGCTTAGAGAAATTTGCCCTTTACACTTTGATTGCAGTAATATATTCAGAAAAAAATGACCAAAATTTAATACCTCTATAGATGTTAAACTTGAGAGTATTTTTCATACTTTAATTTTCCTACAAAATTGTACCAAAAGAATATTTTATGTTATTTCTGTGTTAAAGTTTTTGTTAAGAGCCCAGTATTCATTAATCTATATTTATCTAGCTACAGTAACTTTAACCTATTGGTGAATTTGTATGTTACTTCTGTAAATATAAATGGCCAAATCATTGATGCAGGCTTTTATACCAACAAATGATTAAAATGAAGCAGAGAGCGAAATACCATTTATAACAGGAAAAAAGAGTATTATTGGAAATATTCCCTTTTGGAGCCTTCATTTAAGATATTAAACAATCCTTGTGTTTTGTAATCCTGTGGTTTGTAAAAAATTCATTATATCATCTGAAGAATGATACATATAAAAAGGTCTTTGAAAAGTTTTGGTTTATGGGCATAGAAATAGTCTAGTCTGAAATGTTTTGTCAATTTCTAAATAATGTGCCTCCCTAAATTTTTTGTAGTAGAGTGACCTTGTTAGACAAGGCCAGCTGGAGTCACCACAGGCTTCACAGTTTGGTTTGCCTGATTTGTTTGTTATTCATGGCTTTGCAGGCTGCTCTGTAACCTAACAAGATCCTGCAAGAGTCAATATCAGACCCAAGTCCATCTGAAAGTTTCTTTTTACTCTTTGGTTTGAAAAAATTGACACATTGAGTCTTACTTTGTATCCACTTTAACCTCAAAATCATACCTATAAGATCTGAGAAATTTATTATATTTCATCAGTCCCACTATTTACTCTAGGTCATTTGTCTTGCCTAAACTATCTGATAAAACAAGTAGTGTGGCCCTAGTGTAGGTGGAAGAGAACTCACAAAGCAAGGTAAAGAAAACAAAATCTCTGATTTGTGCCATATCTATTTTACACAGCAATCCCAGAGTTTGACCAGCTCCTATGAAATTGTCATAGTTATTGAACTTTTTCCCACTGGGTTATTTACAATCTGAGTCAGAATTCCCCAGAGAGGGGCACCTGCGTGGCTCAGTCGGTTGAGCATCTGCCTTCAGCTCAGGTCATGATCCCAGTGGGATCGAGTCCCACATCCAGGGAACCTGCTTCTCCCTCTACCTGCCACTCTCCCCAGCTTGTACTCTCTCACTCTCTCTCTGTCAAATAAATAAATAAAATCTTAAAAAAAAAAAAAGAATTCCCCAAAGAAACTTACTTAAAGCTTACTAATGAACTACAGATTAATATGTTTTGTATTAAAATCACTCACCCTTAATACATACAATATATGTTATAGTATCAATTTTACTATATTATTTTGGTGACCAAAAATAAGGATTGCCTGTTGTAAAAGGAGATTTAAGTATAATTATGAATGATCTTGTTTAAAACATTTTTAAATTAGGTTTTAGTATTACTTCGGAAATTTCCTAATCATTTTCACTATTTTAGAAAAGGCATAGATAAGGGTAAAAAGATATTTAATAAATAGATAATACTGACAGATTTGGTAAAATAACTTTATCTTTGGATTATTGAAGGATACAAAATATTTTGTCTCAGTAGAAAATCTCAGTAGGGAAATGATTGACAAGTAGGAATAAATACGTTTGTTTGCTATAATTAAACATTTGGGCTATTTTATCATTTAAACAATCCCCATGTGAAGTTTGGTGTTTATTTTTTTTATTTTGAATTTTTTTGAGAAAGAGTGAGTGGGGTGGGGTGGGGTAGGCAGACGACAGAGGAAGAGGAATAGAGAGAATCAACATACTCCATGCCCAGCACAGAGCCCAAGGTGGGGCTTGATCTCACAACCTTGAGATCATGACCTGAGCCAAAATCAAGAGTCGGACACTTAGCAGACTGAGCCACCCAGCTGCCCCTGATGTTTTTTTTTTCTTTTCATTTTTTTAACTTTAAATTCAATTAATTAACATATAATGTGCTATTGGTTTCTGAGGTAGAGGTCAGTGATTCATCAGTCTTATATAATACCAGTGCTCATTACATTATGTGCCCTCCTTAATGTCTATCACCCAGTTACCCCATCCCCCCATTCCCCCCCGCAGCAATCCTCAGTTTGCTTCCTATGTCTCTTATGGTCTGTCTCCCTCTCTGATTTTGTCTTGTTTTATTTTTGCCTCTCTTCTCCTATGATCCTCTGTTTTATTTCTTAAATTCCACATATAAGTGAGATCATATAATTGTCTTTCTTTGATTGACTTATTTTGCTTAGCATAATACCCTCTAGTTCCATCCACGTCATTGCAAATGGCAAGATTTCATTTTTTTTGATGGCTGCATAATATTACATTGTGTGTCTGTGTGTGTGTGTATATATATATACCATATCATCTTTATCCATTCATCTGTTGATGGACAACTGGACTCTTTCCATAGTGTGGCTATTGTGACATTTCTGCTATAAACATCAGAGAGCAGGTGCCCCTTTGGATCACTATATTTGTATCTTTGGGGTAAATACCCAGTAGTACAATTGCTAGGTCATAGGGTAGCTCTATTTTCAACTTTTTGAGGAACCTCCATACTGTTTTCCAGAGTGGCTACACGAGCTTGCATTCCCACCAACAGTGTAAAAGAGTTCCCCTTTCCCACATCCTCGCCAATATCTGTTATTTCCTGACTTGTTAATTTTAGCCATTCTGACTGGTATAAGTTTGTATCTCATTGAGGTTTTGATTTGGATTTCCCTGATGCTGAGGGACGTTGAGCATCTTTTCATGTGTCTGTTGGCCATTTGGATGTCTTCTTTGCAGAAATGTCTGTTCATGTCTTCTGCCCATTTCTTGATTGGATTCTTTGTTCTTTGGGTGTTGAGTTTGATGAGTTCTTTATAGATTTTGGATACTAGCCCTTTATCTGATATGTCATTTGCAAATATCTTCTCCCATTCTGTCGGTTGCCTTTTGGTTTTGTTGACTGTCTCCTTTGCTTTGCAAAAGCTTTTTATCTTGATGAAGTCCCAATAGTTCATTTTTGCCCTTGCTTCCCTTGCCTTTGGCGATGTTTCTAGGAAGAAGTTGCTGCGGCTGAGGTCGAAGAGGTTGCTGCCTGTGTTCTCCTTTAGGATTTTGATGGACTCCTGTCTCACATTGAGGTCTTTCAACCATTTGGAGTCTATTTTTGTGTGTGGTGTAAGGAAATGGTCCAGTTTCATTCTTCTGCATGTGGCTGTCCAATTTTCCCAACACCATTGGTTGAAGAGTCTTTTTTCCATTAGATATTCTTTCCTGTTTTGTCAAAGATCAGTTGACCATAGAGTTGAGGGTCCATTTCTGGGCTCTCTATTCTGTTCCCTTGATCTATATATCTGTTTTTGTGGCAGTACCATACTGTCTTGATGATTACAGCTTTGTAATAGAGCTTGAAGTCCAGAATTGTGATGCCACCAGCTTTGGTTTTCTTTTTCAACATTCCTCTGGCTATTTGGGGTCTTTTCTAGTTCCATACACATTTTAGGATTATTTGTTCCAGCTCTGTGAAAAAAGTTGATGTTATTTTGATAGGGATTGCATTAAATGTGTAGATTGCTCTAGGTAGCATTGACATTTTAACAATATTTGTTCTTCCAGTCCACGAGCATGGAATGTTTTTCCATTTCTTTGTATCTTCCTCAATTTCTTTCATGAGTGTTCTGTAGTTTTCTGAGTACAGATCCTTTGCCTCTTTGGTTAGGTTTATTCCTAGGTATCTTATGGTTTTGGGTGCAATTGTAAATGGGATCAACTCATTAATTTCTCCTTCTTCTGTCTCATTGTTAGTATATAGAAATGCAACTGATTTCTGTGCATTGATTTTATATCCTGTCATTTTGCTGAGTTCCTGTATGAGTTCTAGCAATTTTGGGGTAGAGTCTTTTGGATTTTCCACTTAGAGTATCATGTCATCTGCAAAGAGTAAGATTTGACTTCTTCTTTGCCAATTTGAATGCTTTTATTTCTTTTTGATGCCTGATTGCTGAGGCTAGGACTTTCTTCGGTGTTGGTTGGGATCTCTCCTCTTTCATTTATGATGTTATTTATTTGGATCTTTTCTCTTTTCTTTTTGATAAGTTTGGGCAGGGGTTTATCAATCTTATTCTTTCAAAGAACCATCTCCCAATTTCATTGATCTGTTCTACTGTTCTTTTGGTTTCTATTTCATTGATTTCTGCTCTGATCTTTATTATTTCTCTTTTCCTGCTGGGTTTAGGCTTTATTTGCTCTTCTTTCTCCAGCGCCTTTACTTGTAAGGTTAGGTTGTATATTTGAGACCCTTCTTGTTTCTTGAGAAAGGCTTGTATTGCTATATACTTCCCTCTTAGGACCACCTTTGCTGCATCCCAAAGGCTTTGAACAATTGTGTTTTCATTTTCATTGGTTTCCATGTATTTTTTTAATTCTTCTTTAATTTCCTGGTTGACCCATTCATTCTTCAGTAGGATGCTCTTTAGCCTCCATGTATTTGAGTTCTTTCTGACTTTCCTCTTGTGATTGAGTTCCAGTTTCAAAGTACTGTGGTCTGAAAATATGCAGGGAATAATCCCAATCTTGTGGTACCAGCTGAGACCTGATTTGTGACCCAGTATGTGATCTATTCTGGAGAATGTTCCATGTGCACTAGAGAAGAATGTGTATTCTGCTGCTTCAGGATGGAATGTTCTGAATATATCTGTGACGTCTATCTGGTCCAGTGTGTCATTCAAATCCCTCGTTTCCTTGTTGATCTTCTGCTTAGATGATCTGTCCATTGCAGTGAGTGGGGTGTTAAAGTTCCCTAGTGTTATTGTATTATTATCAATGTGTTTCTTTAATTTTGTTACTAATTGGCTTATATAATTGGCTGCTCCTGTGTTAGGGGCATAAATATTTATAACTGTTAGATTTTCTTGTTGGATATACATTTTAATTATGATATAGTGTCCTTCCTCATCTCTTATTACAGTCTTTGGTTTAAAATCTAATTTGACTGATATAAGGATTGCCCCCCAGCTTTCTTTTGATATCCATTAGCATGATAAATGGTTTTCTACCCCCTCGATTTCAATCTGGAGATGTCTTTGGATCTAAAATGAATCTCTTGCAGATAGCATCTCAATGGGTCTTGCTTTTTTATCCAATCTGATAGCCTGTGTCTTTTGATTGGGGCATTTAGCCCATTTACATCCAGAGTAACTATTGAATGATATGAATTTAGTGCCACTGCATTTCCTGTAAAGTCAGGAATTTCTGTATATTGTCTCTATTTTTAATATTTCTTGTAGGGCTGGTTTGGTCATCACAAATTCTTTTAGTTTCTGTTTGTCCTGGAAGATTTTTATCACTCCTTCTATTTTGAGTGACGTCCTAGCTGGATAAAGTATTCTTGGCTGCATATTTTTCTCATTTAGTACCCTGAATATATCATGCCAGTCCTTTCTGGCCTGCCAGGTCTCTGTGGATAGTTCTGTTGCCAATCTAATGTTTTTACTCTTGTAGGTTATAGATTTCTTGTCCCAAGCTGCTTTCAGGATTTTCTCTTTGTCTGTGAGATTCATAAGTTTTATTGTTAGATGTCAGGATTTTGACCTATTTTTATTGATTTTGAGGGGGGTTCTCTGTGCCTCCTGGACTTGGATGCTTGTTTTCTTCCCCAGATTAGGGAAGTTCTCTGCTATAGGTTGTTCCAATATACCTTCTGCCCCTCCCTCTCTCTTTCCTCTTCTTCCGGGATCCCAATTATTCTAAAATTGTTTCCCTTAAGATATCACTTATCTCTTGAATTCTCCCTTGGATCCAGTAGTTGTTTATCTCTCTTTTCCTCAGCTTCTTTATTCTCCATCATTTGGTCTTCTATATCACTAATTCTCTCTTCTGCATCATTTATCCTAGTAGGTAAAGCCTCCATTTTTTATTGCATCTCATTAATAGCCTTTTCAATTTCAACTTGATTAGATTTTAGTTCTTTATTTTTCCAGAAAGTAATTCTCTAGTGTCTTCTATGCTTTTTTAAGCCTAATTAGGATTTTTATAGTCATTATTCTGAACTCTAGTTCTGACATCTTACTTCCATCCATACTGATTAGGTCCCTGGCTGTCAGTACTGCCTCTTGTTCTTTTTTTTTTTAGGTGAGTTTTTCCATCTTGTCATTCTGTCCAGAGAATAGATGAATGAGAGAACAAAATACTAAGATGGCAACAATGACCCCAGAGAAATATACACTAAACAAATCAGAAGAGACCCAAAACCAAAAATAAATAAATAAACAAACAAACAAACAAATAAATAAATAAATAAATTTTTTAAAAAAAGAAAAAGTCAACATAATCGGACAGTTGAATGGAATAGAGCAATACATGTGTATTTTTGTCTGTTTGTTAGAAAACTAGATCCCAAAATTATAAAGAAGGAAAAACTTGTATATGCACAAAAATAAAGTTAAATACAATGAAAGGATAGAATGTAACTGTAAAAATGAAAATTAAAAGATGAGAAAAACGATAACAATAAAAAAGGAAGGGATAAACAGAGAGGTGAAGAGAACAGAACCATACACTATATCCTGAGTGTATTTTGGTTGGTTTGTTAGAAGAAACTACATCTGAAAATTGTAAAGAAAGAAAAACGTAGGTACAAAAATAAAATCGAAACATTGAAAAGATAGAATGTACCTGTAAAGGTGAAAATTAAAAAAGTTTAACAAAACAAAACAAAAAGAAAAGGGAGAAGAAGAAAGAGAGAGAATATGATCAGATAGGTGAAGAGAAAAGAACCACACCCTAGATTCTGAGTGTATTTTGGTCTGTTAGAAGAAATGGCATTCCAAAATTGTAAAGTAAGAAAAACTTACATATATACAAAAATAAAATTAAATACAATGAAGGGATAGAATGTAACTGTAAAATGAAAATTAAAAAAGATTTTTAAAAAGAGTTGATAAAATAAGAAATTGGTTGAAAAAGGAAAGAGGGAAAAAATTAAAATTGAAAGACTAAAGAATCATGGGATTAAAAACATGATTTCTGTATGCTATATTCCCCTAGCGCTGGATTTTGCAGTTCTCAGTGATCAGTAAAACTTGGTCTTGGCTGGATGTTCTTGCCAAGACCCCCTTGCCATGTCCCCCTCTTCTGGGGGAGATCTTCTGTTGCTTTGATTCTCAAGTGTGTTTGCCCCAGGTAGAATTTGCACTGCCCTTGCCAAGGAGCCAGGCTGAATAATCTGCTCTGGTTTGCTCTATGAAGCTTGTATTCGCTGAAGACTTTCCACGCAGCTTTAGAGGATGAGAATGAAAATGGCCTCCCAATCTCTGGACCCAGAGCCAAAAGCTCAGGGCCCCACACCTCAGTGTGCCCTCAGGGAAAAGCAATCAATCACTCCTGTCTCCCTGGTCTCTGTCCGCACTCCGTGTTCACCTAGCCTGTGACCAAGTGTTTGTATCTCAGGCACACAACCCTGTTTCAAGTCTCCAAACCCTGTAGACTCCTGTGGCACACTCCTGCACTGCTCCTCCCAAGGGAGAAGAGAGGGCCTCACAGTTTCTGCCTCTTGTTGGGCCCCTGCTCAGAGAGCAGTCACCCAACCATGCTACAATTCATGGTTTATGGCAACCCCAAGCTAAAAGACTACTCCTGGGCTCACTTTTTGCAGCTGGCTTCCACTCTGATGCCTGGGAATTCTGCCACACTCAGGCACTCCCGGTCTTCCTGTGACCCCGAGGATCCTGAGACCGAACCGTCCCACCTAGGATTCTGCCCTATTTAGTTACCTGAGTGCCTTTCAGGCTGGGACATCCCTCACCAGACCACACTTCTAAAAGTTCTGATTTTGTGCTCCACTGCTATATCACTTTCTGGTAGCCGGTTTATAGAGACTCCCTCCCCCCAAGGTCTATCTTCCCATATATCCCCTCAGATTCACTTCTCTGCACCTGCTACCTTGCAGAAAGTGGTCGCTTTTCTATTGGTAGAGTTGCAGCTATTCTTTTCTTAGATCTCTGGTTGAGTTTGTAGGTGTTCAGGATGATTTGATAGCTATCTAGCTGAGTTCCTGGGACCAGAGGAAACTAAGGTCTCCTACTCCTCTGCTATCTTGCTATTAACTCCCTGGTGTTTATTTTTTAATGAAGTGATGAAGTTCGTCTATCTAGACATACTCAATAATTTTGTCACATTGATAATTAAAATCTCCATATTAAGTAGAAAAATAATATTTGCTTATATCTATAGAAAATATTGGAAATGAGATTTAGGCCTAAAGAAAACTATAAAGTATGTGGTCACAAAATAAGCAAAAAAAATTGCAACATCTAGGCAGTTCTCTATACAAACTCATTTCCAAGTTCACTGAATTTAGAAAGGTAGTTTTGAAACAAAGTTGATGCTAAAATTTATGTAGGATTTAAAAAGTATCTTGTCAAAAGTAAACTTTTAAAAATATTGAGGGAGTACCTAATGCAGTACTAAGTTATGTCAACAGAAAATTTGCTTATTTAAAGAATTGTATAAAATTATATTTGTCTATAAGTTACAGTAAAACTGACTAAACACTAGTTTAAAAAGAACTTGGGATTAGAGGTTAGAATAGAAGTTGCCTTCAGAGAGGGATATCAATCAGGATGGAGACTTATGGAGTATTACACATATCTTGATATAGGTCATGGTTACATATGTAAAAACATATATGGCTGCCTACATATGGTATACATACAAGTGTATATATTTGTAAAAAGCCACCAGGATGTACACTTAAGATTCATGTACCTTGATGTATGTAACTTATGACTTATTATGAAAAGAAAAGAGAAGGAAACAATAAAAAGGAACAGGAGTTTATCTTTTTTTTTTTTTTAACAGGGGTTTATCTTTATGCAGTAAGTCATATGTTGGGCATCACTCTCTCTGCTATCACAGGATACCACAGTCTCTGGGACTCTCTTGGACTTCTTAGTTGCATTATGGTTGCTGTAGCTACAGCTGCATGTCTGTGTTCCAGGCAGAAAGGAGGAGAAAGGAGGAAACTGGGTATATATATGCAAGTTTAGGGGAATCTGTTAGGAAAGAAAAGCTTTTTCAGAATCTGCCAGTAGACTTCTGTTGAGGTTTCATTAGCTAGTCTAGTCACATGGTCAAATCTAGCTGTAAGAGAAGGTGGGAAACATACTTTTCATTAGATATGTTTCTCCCTTTGAAGGGATTGGCCTCTGTTAATAAGAAAGGATAGAATGCATATAGTGCAGACAATTAGTGCCTGCCATATCACAAATGTGTGATTTTATTTAAATTATTCTAAGAACATATTCTCTGAGTCAATTATAGATTGAATATGTGAAATATAAAAGTGAATAATTACAATTTCATAATGAATTTAGATTCATTATGTACTTGAATATCTTGAAATATTTCCTTGAAAATATTTTATGATTCAATTTTTAATCCTTTAAATTGGTTTGTATTCTGCTAGTTTGAACAAGTGATACTGTCTGTTTAGCAACAGCTGTTTATTTCTTTTATAAAATGTTGAGCAATAGCTAAGTAACAGGTAATGGCAAAAGCTAAAGGTGATACATATATGTGACATTGAGGCCAAAACCAAGTTTTGTGGGAAAAAAAAATTCTACCATGCACGGTGATCCTATAAATCCATATGGTTGAGATTCTAGTTTAAATCTGGTTGAAAAACTTTCTTAATTAAAAAAAATGCTTAAATTTTATTTATTTAAATTAACTTAATGCACAGATATATGGATAGAATTCAGGGTTGAAATGGCAATGAAAGTGTCTCAAACCAGATGACATAAAAAATAGGTTTCAGATTTATGCTTCCATATCATCTGCCAGTCTGGCAGCATAATTCCCAAACCTCTCGGCAGAAAATCTTTCATTTGAAGCGAGCTTCTGTTATGTGATCTTTCTCCCCCTGGCAGATGATGTGTTAAAAATGTACTATCTGGGAGATGGACCAGAGGCAGGTGCACAGGTTTTGATATGGAAAGCCTGGCAGGTGTGACCCAGAATGGAATAAATTCTCCTCAGAGGGACCCATTGAGATCAGATGTTCACCAGAAAGACAATGCTCAAATTATTCTAACATGCATATAATTATTTCTTAACGTGGTATTGTGACCTTGCTATAATTTGCACACTAGCAAATACATTTAAGCCATGTTAACAACATCTGAACTATATAATGTTTCTGGATCTGTAAAAACATGAAATTGCATTTCTAATCTTTTGTTGTATTTCAGAAATCAGTGAGAGAGTAAGTTAGCTACCTTGATTAAAAGGGAAACATGATAGTAACTAGAGTTAATTGTCTGCCCAATAAAATGCCACTATCTAGGCATTTTGCAACATGGCTTCAATTCTTCCTTCCCTGTGCTTTGCAGTCAATGCAGTTTCCCTTTCTCAAACACATGTCCTCTGTGCAGAACTCTCTCCCTTGACCTTAGACTTGGCTTTACCTCTATTTTCATACTTCATCTTTCTTAACGTGACAAAGATTTTCAATTTGGGATGTAACTGGACTTTTACCAAGTGTGTTGTTAGCATGTCACATGATGGGTATTCAGTATATATTTTAAAATTAATAAAGGAATGTGAAAATGAAGAAAGACACTGACCATATTGCAAGGTAAACTAGCCTCTCTTTTTGTATTCCTTTTTACTTCTCTGGAATGTACTAGACTCTGCTGAGTATTCAACCTAGATATCATGCCCTATTAGCAAAAATTATTATGACCTTACATATGTTCTTACTTATATTTGCAAAAATAATTATAATAAACCCCAAATTATTTGGCATGACATCATTAAAATTGTAGTTAACACACTGGCAACAGGGCACCTGGGTGGCTCAGTTGGTTAAGTGACTGCCTTTGGCTCAGGTCATGATCCTGGAGTCCCAGGATCAAGTCCCGCATCGGACTCCCTGCTCAGCAGGGAGTCTGCTTCTCCCTCTGACCCTCCCCCTCCATGCTCTCTCTCTCTCATCATCTCTCTCAAATAAATAAATAAAACTTAAAAAAAAAAAAAGCACTGGCAACAGGTTTCAGTAGCTCTTAATAATAGGCTGTGTAAAGAAGTTGTTGACGAGGGTGCCTGGGTGGCTCAGTTGGTTAAGCGACTGCCTTCGGCTCAGGTCATGATCCTGGAGTCTCTGGATCGAGTCCCGCATTGGGCTCCCTGCTCGGCAGGGAGTCTGCTTCTCCCTCTGACCCTTCTCCATCTCATGCTCTCTCTATCTCATTCTCTCTCTCAAATAAATAAATAGAAATCTTTAAAAAAAAAAGAAAAGAAGTTGTTGACGAAAGTTTGTGTTAGAATGCAAAGCACTAATTTTGTCCTTGTGATTTGTATAAAAATTTTTTTTAAAGGTCGGCAAATATTTGCATAAGTTATCAAAAAAGAACATTAATGTATACTTTTTTGTGTCTTTTCATCATAGAGTTAAGTTACTGTTTGTTCACTAAAAAGGGCAAACGTTTTTCTGTAACATTGAATAGATGTTTTAACAGTCAACTTCCAAAAATTAATAACTAGTATCTTTGAAACTATTTATATCTTTGTAAGAAACAACATTTGTTGGTATGTAGAATTGTGTTTATGTGCATAAACTTGTGTAACATGGTTGTCATGAGAGTTGGATTTGCTCACTTATTTTGTGATAACTAACTGACCGAGCTAATTATAACCTATTCAGTCAGTATATAAAAACTATGTGTCTTCTCTATTAGGAATGTTTTCTTAGACAACTATTTTGCATATGCAAGTCAGAAATTAGCACCTGACTTTTAAAGATTAATTTTAAAAACAGCAAAACTCTCACTCTCCCACAGCATGGCATTTCAAGGTTTTTGTTGTTAACAAAATACTAGATTTATGTGTCCAAAATGGCAAATAAATGTGTTACTTTGTTGGGGGACTTAAAATTTCAACAATGAAACTTAAGAAATTCAAGATTAACAAAAACTCAATTATACCAGTCCTTAACAGTTCTTCCCTTGGCAGTGTGTCTCCTTTCCCATTTATAATCAGTTTTAAATTGTTCTGCTCTCTTTCCATGTAATTCCAGCACCCCCCCTCCTTCTCTTGCCAATTTGTCTGTATTCTGAAACCCAGAGTTGTGAAAAAGAAGAAAGAACATCTGCACTCTTTTGCTTTCCCATGTTTACTTCTGTTTTGTTTTATGTTTACTTAGTTCCTCCTGTTTTGGGTTTTTTTTTTTTTTAAGGTTTTGTTTATTTATTTGACATACAGAGAGAGCACAAGCAGGGGGAGTGCCAGAATTGGGGGGACAAGGGATACAAGATAGTTTACTGTGGAGTGGATTTGTGTCTGTGGGAGAGAAAACCAGCATGGAATTAAGATATCTTGAGTCTTTTCTAGTAATGCTATAAGATAAACAAAGAGAGTTCTTAGATTTAAGGTACCTGAACTAAGGGAATTGCAAGAGAGACAAGTACAATAGGGACATATACATAGTTCATGAAAACTTCCCACAAGAATAAAGAACTCTGTCTTTAAATACCTACATCATCAGAAAGGGCAAAACCAGCTTGGAAAATTTTTAGCTCAAGTGAGAATTTAACTTCTCCTGTTCCTCTCCCTACTCTCCAAACGCTAATGTTGGAGAGACTTAGCAAGGCAAGAAACAGGAATGGCAATTATTTGCCTGTCCCACAGCAAGATTCCAGCCTAAAACAGGCCCAAGCAGGGGAAGAGAAAAAATATATTTGGTGAAGTTTTGAGTTTTAATTATTACATGGGGCCAGGAATCACAGTTTTTTTTAATTGAGACTGTTTCTGACTTAATATGATGGTAGTTACCTAAGAGTGAACAGAAAGGTTATGGATTTACCAAAGTTGAGATCTAACGACAGGATAAGATTACCTCCACTGAATAAAATTCAATGGGATGGCAGAAGAAAATCAAATTGCATTTTGATGATAATCCATGTGTCATGTTTATTTAACATACCAGTTTCACATGCTTCTCCACTGTCTTTCTATACTACCCAGTAGAAAAATGTATCATAATATTTATTACTGATTTACTTGTCTGCCTCACTTAGAAGATGAATGATAAGATAGAAACTCATTCTAAAGAAAAGCCAGTAATAGGAAAATAGTTACGCTTCATAGAAAGTTTTCTATCAGGAATCAGGCTTGCTTGAAAGCCGGAAGAAAACACTGATCTGCAGACATTTTTAGTTGAAAAGAAAAAACAAAAACAAAAACATTTCTTGTATTTGTCAGAATGCAACAAAAAAGGAATTTTGAAACTATTGGCAGAAATATCTTTGTTATGTAAACATTTCCTAATACACAGCCTTTGCCTCAAGTATTCCTCAAGCAATTGTTCTACTCTCTTGTTTGAAATGCTCAAATCAGCAAGCATTCATCATTTGATCTTGTTATTTAAGTTATAGGGATAGATATACCAGACTGATTTTCTTGGAAAGTTTTATGATCCATATCAAACTTACTTTGAGTTTCAATACTACTGACAACAACAAATAGGAAAATGGAAAAATTAATGATGCAAGGGCTTCAACATTATAAGCAAGTTATTACATGTCTAAATCATTCTGAATATTTGAAAATGGATGTGTTAAAAACCAGGAAACAAAAAGGACTCTCTAGTTCTGTTAACCTATCTTATTTTGAGATGAATTCATTTAGAAATACAATAGTGTTCTTCTAAAGGAAAAGTTGATCTTTTTTTTTTTTTTAAAGATTTTATTTATTTATTTGAGAGAGAGAGAATGAGAGGGAGGAAGGTCAGAGGGAGAAGCAGACCCCCTGCCGAGCAGGGAGGCCGATGTGGGACTTGATCCCGGGACTCCAGGATCATGACCTGAGCCGAAGGCAGTCGCTTAACCAACTGAGCCACCCAGGCGCCCAGGAAAAGTTGATCTTAAGTGAAGACTTATCTGTTGTAGGTTGAATTCTCCAGGATTAGAAAAACTGAGATGGAGTCAGGGATGTAAGATGTTTATGGTGATTAACACCAGTGAAGGGCAGGGGAAGAAGCAGGAATTGAAGAGGAAAAGTTAAACTGCAGTACATTCCTGACAAAGTCAACCCTGACAGAAGCTCTAGAGCAGGTATTGGCCATCATACTGCCAAAAAGTACACCAAATGGCTGAGTGATTTTATTTCCATCTTGCTTATTCAACAGATATGGGCTGTTTTGGGAAGGGTGCAACCTCTGTTGGCAGTTTTCTACAGCTATGACTGACCCTAAAATAGTTGACAACTAAAAGACTGTTTGCTAACTACCCTCTTTGTGTGTGGTCACTGTTTCTTGATGAGGAGTGGGCTGTACATTTATGCATTATCTGTGTTATCTGCTACAAGTTTTGGATGCAGGAAGCTTAGTTAGCATAGACATGTATTTATTTGCTGAAGATGTTTCTGTGTTCAACATTCAAAATAATTGAGTATCATATTCCATGAAAATTAAGTCTTAACTATTCAGAAATGTCTACTTGAGGGTTATTCAAGAAATGTATAGGTAAATCAGTCTTCTCTAACTCCCTAAACTTAAGGTGTTCATGTCTTCATGTTATATTTGCTTGATGAAAAAGAAATTGTAAAGATAAAAGTTTGAAAACAATTGAATATCGAGAGTATGTGTAATAGCTATGAGCCATTACTATCATATAATGTAATATATGCATTCTAAAAGTTACTGTGCTATGCAAAATAGGACAATAAAAGCTACATACCTTATGAAAAAAATGGAGTTAAAGACACAACATTCAAAAACTTCAATGAAACATTACTATGGTCTGAATGTTGGGCCTCCCTAAATTCATATGTTGAAACTCTAACCTCCAAGATGATGATATTAGGAGGCGGGGCAGTGAGGCAATGATTAGGTTATGAGGACAGAGCCCTCATGAATGGGATTAGTGCCCTTATACAAGAGGCCTGGGTGGCTCAGTCATTAAGCGTCTGCCTTCGGCTCAGGTCATGATCCCAGGGTCCTGGGATCGAGTCCCACATCGGGCTCCCTGCTCGGCAGGAAGCCTGCTTCTCTCTCTCCCACTCCCCCTGCTTGTGTTCCTGCTCTCGCTATCTCTCTGTCAAATAAATAAATAAAATCTTAAAAAAAAAAAAAAAAAAAGAGGCCTGAGGTGGCTCCCTCATCCCATCCACCATGTGAGGACACTGAAAAGTGGCAATCTTCAACCTGGAGGAAGGCCTTCACCAAAAACCAAGCATGTTGTCACCCTGATCTCAGACTTCCAGCCTCCAGAACTGTGAGAAATAAATTTCTGTTGTTTTATAAGCTACCCACTCTCTGGCATTTTGATATAGCAACCTGAATGGACTAAGACACCCACACGTGTGCGCACGTGTGTGCATACGCGCACACACACACACACACAGATGGGCCATGATAAAAACATAACCACAGTTTACTTGTGTGAAATTGTTAGGAAAGGTACAAATACTACAACAAATATGGCACTTTGCCTTGAAAAAGACCTGAAGTTTGCTTGTGAAAGTGGTCATAGGAAGGGTTGCAGCTTGTGAGTTATAGATAAGTGATGGAAGAGGTTATCTGAGATCAGACCGAAAGTCATAACACCAAATGTAGATGGGTGTACCTCATTTCCCTCTCTCTACCTCCCTCTCCCTCCTTCCCTCTCTCATTTTTTCTCTCTCTCTCTCTCTCTCACACACACACACGCACACATGCACACACACACATGCACATACATGCACTCACATGGTGTGTTTGGGTTGGGAGATGTTATTCTTGCATGGGTTGGTTCAGCTGGGTGCACTTTTATGAATTCACCTACTGTTTCTCACGGATGAAATTATGTATAAACAATCTCGAAATTTGTTCTATGCTCAAATTGTTCCCATTATTGGAATAAATTTGCATTTCCAAAACAAACCTTATAGCAGAATGACTGTACTTTTAAGACATGTTGTTTCCTCTTTGTTCTTTAATGGGAAGACATAGCTAATAATGTGCTAGGTGTTTTCACTTCACAGCCATTTAATCATTTCTCATTCCGTTTTCTGGGCAGACTTGAGAGGTAAATGTTATTGTTTTCACTTTTATAGATAAGGAATAAACTGAGAGTGGTTAAGGAAATTTCCAAAGGTATTACAGTCCATCAGTGGTGGGGCAGAAAGAAACTCAAATCTATCAAATTATAAAGCCCATGTTCATTGTCCAGATTACATTGTGTCTGCATTATTTAAACAAAGTGAAGTGTGAGGCAAAAGTGGTAATCTAAAAAAATTTCTCCACTTGTATGGATCTACATTTTAACACAATATAATTACCTATATTTTCATATGATATAAACATTAGCATACTATTATAATTTTTATTTTTCTTTATGTTGATTCTTAGCCATTTCCAAAGAAACTATTTCCATGAATGACATTAAATATTTTTCTGCTGAAAATGCTTTTCCTTATCTACCTAATTTACATAATTCTTGAAAGATAAGGAAATAATAGAAAACCTATGGGATTGTGAAAGTCTTGAATCACATATATACATTTTGCTCAATTTTCAGACATTACAGATAAGTTTGTATGTTATACCGAAAAACACTATAAATAGAGCAATTTAAAACCCATCATTAATACAGCTCAAATAACTTGCATACCTCTCAATGTGTTATTTCTCATAATCTAATCTATGGAATATAACACCACTACTTTACAGCTAGCATCATTCCTTATATGCCTATGTGCGTGACTAAGAGACTTAGAAGGACTACTCTTCATTCCTTTGATTCCATAAATGATTGTTGAGATTTTGCTGCAGAGCCATGTCACGACCTCAGAAAACATTTCTTTCCTCCATATATGAAAGTACTCAAACATATGCTGCTTCCATAATTACCCTGCTCCTTCGCCAAAGGGTAGAAATTACAATTGGACGAAGTTTGGGGTCATTTAGAGTATACAATATCAAGTGTACAACTGAGACTTCTTATCTCAAAAATAATTTTAAACACTTGGCAACCGTAATATCCTCACTG
This sequence comes from Mirounga angustirostris, assembly GCF_029215605.1. NCBI lineage: Eukaryota > Metazoa > Chordata > Mammalia > Carnivora > Phocidae > Mirounga > Mirounga angustirostris. The sequence continues at coordinate 76,942,975 of NW_026991717.1, forward strand.
ATAAATTCATCTGAACAAATGTAGGTATATAAGTATATAGGTATTTTTATTTTTATAGGTATATTTGTTTCCTTAAAAATAAAAATACCCTGCAAATGATTAATCTATTAGGTGGCTATAAGCCATTATTATCTTTGTGTGCATGTAGTTTCACATATCTCTGTGTCTCTTTTTTTACTGTGAGTTTATGTTTCTGCATTAATGTATGTATACGTAATAACGATTATACAGATACACACTCTTTTGAAACTGCTTTTCATCTATAATACATTATGATAATCTTTTATGTCAATATATTTTCAAATACAACATTGTTTGTACAGGCTGAATATTATTTCATTAAATGGAAACATCAAAATTTTTAAGCAAGTCTGTATTTTGACAGTTACCTCTATTTTTAATTTTTTTAATATTTTGAACAATACTATGAAGAACCACCAACCAAAACTATAAATGTGCACAAATGAATTCATACTCTCTTTAAGCTAAATACGTACAATAGAATTTTTAGGTGAAAGGGTGTGCACTCCTTATGGTATTTGCAATTATTTCTGGAAAGACCCACCATAAATCGAACAAATATATTTCTATACATAAGAGACTTCATTCTGAACTTCATAACCAATAATAGGTTGTATAATGTTAAAAGTTATATGCATTCTTTGATTGTTTACTGTATGTGATGCTTTTTTGTGCCTATTGCCTATTTTTACCTTGAAACTTCACCTATTTTTCTCATTGTTCTTTTTCTAAGTTGATGTTTTTCTAAGTTAGTCTGTTTGAATTTGCCTATGCTAAGCATTTCATGTAAATGGAATAATACAATCTGTGATCTTTGTGATTGGCATCTTTTACTTAGCAAGTTTTCAGGGTTCAGCCATGTTTTAACATGATCACTGCTGCATTTCTTTGTATTGCCAATAGTATCCCATTGTATAGATATACCACATTTTTGTTTTTTGTTGGGCATTAGATTTTTTTTCCTCCACTTTTTAACTATTATGAATAATGCTCATATGAACATCTGTGTACAAGCTTTTGTGTGAAAATATATCTTGATTTTTCTTGGGTATATACCTAGGAGTGGATTTGCTGGATTATATCTATATTCCACTTTTTGACAAACTGCCAAACTGTTTTCCAAAGTGTGAATGAGTGCTCAGTGTCTCGCATTCTCATGAAAATTTGTAATTGTCCTTTTTTTTTTTTAGCCACCCTAGTGCATGTGCAGTAGTATCTCCTTACAGTTTTGATTTGTGCTTCCCTACTACTGATGTTAAGCATCACTTCATGTGGTTAGAGGACATTTATATATCTTCTTTGGAGCAATGTCTTTTCAAATCCTCAGTCAATTTTTAATTTGGGTTGATTGTCTTTTTATATTGAGTTGTGACCAGGTTTATATAATCTGGATACAAATCTCTTCTCAGATATGTGATTTGGAAATATTTTCTCCCATTCAATGGATTATCTTTTCACCTTTTTGTTGGCGCTCTTTGAAGCACAAAGTTTAGCTTTGATGTAGTCTTATTTATCTATTTTCTTTTGTTGCTTGTGTCATATCAAAGACACCATTGCCTAATCTGGTCAGGAAGACTTCCTCCTATGTTTTCTTCTAGAGTTTTGTAGTTTTAGTTCTTACGTTTAGGTCTATGAACAATTTTGAATTAATTTTTATATGTGAAGTAGGAATTCAATTTTATTTATTTGCATATGGATATTCAGTTGTCCCAACACCATTTGCTGAAGAGACTTTTCTTTTTCCACTGAATTGTCTTGACACACCTGTTAAAAATCAATTGACTGTAAATGCAAGTGTTTATTTGTGGACTCTAATTTCTACTCTATTGATCCATATGTCTGTTTATGGCAGTAACGTACTGCCTCAATTACTATAGCTTTGTAGTAAGTTTTGAAACAGGGCTGCATGAATGTTCTAATTTTGTTCTTCTTTATTAAGATTGTTTTGGCTATTCTGAATAGCCATATGAGTTTTAGGATCAGTGTGTCATTCCTGCAAAAAAAGGCAACTGGGATTTTGAAAGAGATTGGGTTAAATCCGTAGATCAATTTGGGGATTATTGTCATCTTAACAATGTTATGTCTTTTGATCCCTGAACACAGTCTGTCTATTTATTGAGGTCTTCTTTAATTTCTTTTAACAATGGTTTTTAATGATTTTCAGTGTATAACATACCAAGTTGTACCATCTAGAAAGGTTTCTTTGTCAGTTACAGGCTAACAAAGACATGGTTGTGAGATCATGATGCAGCTTCTGTAAGCTTTGGCTAGAAAGTAAACCATACCGTTCTGTCCACAGCTTATAGCTAGTAGGGTGACCCTACCTTAACAGCAAGGGCTTGGGAAATGGGGAGAGAATGGATAGAGGGCTTTCTGAGCACCTCTGACACAAAGCTAATGTAGGAAAGAAAGAAACATCAGGCTTTATTGCTCTGCAAGGGGGAAAAAAGATGAGAAACTGTGTTTATTCTAACATTTGTGTAACACGAGAGTTATATGCATAGATATGTTTGAATTTGTGTGGAAAATAAATGGCATGGTACAACACAAAAACTGGTAACCATATTTGCCTCTAGGGAAGTAAAGTTGAGAACGGTGGGACAGGATTGGACATGAAATTTACTTTTAGCTTTATGCCATATTTTACTTTTTGAACTTTGTGCATTTTATCATAGCAAGCAACATAAAAACTAAAACCTGATACCACTTTCATTAAAATCAGGAGCAAGCAGTGGATACACAGAAACATTTAATTTTATTGTAAAGGCTCAAGATAACAATATTAGATGAGAAAATATACTAATAAATATAAATAATTAAAAAGAATATGTTTTTATTTGTAGATGACATGATGGATTTCCCAGAAGAAACAGGGTCTTAACTACGGAGAACAAAGTGATGGTCACCAGAGGGGAGGTAGGTTGGGGGGATAGGTTGGATAGGTGATGGGGATAAAGGCGTGCACTTTGTTGTGATGAGCACTGGGTGTTTATGTTGAGTCACTAAACTGTACACCTGAAACTAATATTACCCTATATGTTAACTAACTGGAATTTAAATAAAGTTTTTAAAAATAAATAAATAATAAAAAAACTATTATAGAATTAACTTTAAAATGTTGATAATTTCTCTAAATATAGGATATAGATTCAAAACCAGGTTTTCTCTTCACTGGCATTAACACTGTAAATTAAGAGCCTATGTAAATAATAATAACTATAAAATGTATTAAATAAGTAAGAGTATATTTAACATAAAAGTTAAAAGATCTACATGAAAAATAATAAAACTATTAAAAATATATAAACTAGATTTTTTCAACTATACCAACACATCATATTCCAGAAGAGGAAGGCTTAATATCATATAAATGTCAAATTTGAGAATTTAAATATGATTTGAAGCAATTCCCCTCAGAATTTTATTTGAATAATTTTAGTTGAGAAATGCTTTTACTAAACAATGGTTTTAATACTCAATAGAGTTTGAGAATAATGAAAAAATGTAAAAGGAGGGAAGTAATAATAGTTATCAGTTATCAAAACTTGGTTCAATGGTATAATAAGCAAAATTGTATTATGACAGAGAAATTAAATATATTAGTAGAACAGTAAAGAGACTGGAAATAACTATAAGTATATCTGAGACTTTGTATATGATGAAGGTAATGAATGCTTTCATTTCAGAAACGAAGCATAGCATAATACAATAAAATCACAACAGGCATATCTTACTATTCTTCTACAAGAGAATGATCAACCTCTATCCCACACTGTACATAGAGTTCTTTAATGGGAATGGTATTTCCCTAAGCAAGGCAACAAACCCAGAGACCAATAAAAAAAATACTGAGAAAAAATGGGGCGCCTGGGTGGCTCAGGCGGTTGTGTCCAACTCTTGATTTCAGCTCAGGTCATGATCTCAGGGTTGTGAGATCCAGCCCCACATCAGGCTCTGTGCTGGGTATGGAGCCTGCTTAAGATTCTCTCTCCCGTTCCCTCTGCCTTTCCCCACCCCTCATTCGCCCTCTCTCTCTCTCTAAAATAAAAAAAAAAGAAAGAAAAAAAAATATTGAGGAAGAATGGACCATGAATTAAATAAACCGCATTCAAATCATGCTAGTTTTTTCAAAAAACATCAAGTTACTTCTAGAAACCCTTGTATAATAACTCTAAAGAAAACCTTCTCATGAGACTTTAATTTACATAAGCCAAAAATATACACATGCCATACTTGAATTTGTAAAAGGAAAAAAGTCTATAAAAAGAAGCTTCCATGTAGACTATATATCTAATCATAATGAGAGATTTATATATAAAACAAAAAATGTCCAAACCATATTTATCTTTTTCACTAAAGTTAAAATCAACCCATTGCAATATCATAGCACTTTATTTTAACTGTACCAAAAATCAAAATAAATTTTGTTAAAATATAATAATACAAAATCTGTTTAGAGATGTTTATTTTGGCTTTGAATTTTGGAAACTCATTTTGTAACTAAAGTAATATTTGAGAAAGTCATTTCCTATCTTTGGTCTTTAAATTCCAGTTGAAAATAAATTTAAACATTTTGTAGCTCCTGCTTCTCTGTCAGCCACAATGAAAGAAATATCAGTTGTGAAGAATCAACAGTACAGAATCAGATCACCCTATACATGCAGTCACTCTACCAAAGGTGATGCTGCAAGGTAGTGAGGAAGTAATGGTCTTTCAATAACTAGTGTTAGGTCAGTTGCCTTTCTGTATTAAAAAAAAAAAAAAAAAAAAGGTAAAATACTATCTTACATCAAACATAAAAATCAACTCCAGAGGAATTGCAGATTTAAATGTGAAAAATAAAACTAAATATTTTAGAAGAAAACATGAGAGAGTATCTTCATAGCCATATGGTATGCAATATTTTCTTAAACAGGATGAACACAGCTTTAATTATAACCAAAATAAAAGTTATTAGACTACATTAAGATCAACTCTCTCCAGTAAGAGTGTGAATAGGCAGCCCACAGAGTGAGATATTTGTAATACATATATTTGCAAATGACTTGTCAGGATATATTTAAAGAACTCTTGGAAATCAGTAAGAAAAAGACAGAAAACCAATAGAAAATTAAGCACAAGATTTAGACAAGCACTTTTTAAAAAGGGTATTCAAATGGCCAACAAACATATGTGTTTAAATTCATTCATCTTCCGAAATTACAAAATCTAACTACAATATGCTACTATTAAAATGAAACAGAAGCCAATGTCAAATGTTGGTAAAGTTGTGGAAACATAAATTGATAAAATGACTTTGAAAACCAGTTTGGCACTTTTTATTAGCAGTGATCATTTGCATACACTATTCTTTAGCAATTCCACTTCTAAGTGTGAACTCGACAAATATGTACACACATTCACTAAATAATAGAATGTTCACAGCAGCAATGTATATGATATGTAAAAACTGAAACTACTTATATTCCTACCAGCAGCAGAATGGATAAAAATATATGATATATCCACATGTGAAATAATAATATATGAGACTGAGCATACTGTGTGAACGCCTTCACTGCTATGGCTGAACCTCACAAATACCGTATTGCATGAAGGAAGTCATACCCAGAAGAGTTCATACTGTTAGAGTCCTTTAGCATATAGTTCAAAAACAAAAGAATCTTCATTATATTAAAAGTCAAAGAGCAGCTTAAGTTTATTATGTGATTGCCTGTATGGGAGTCCCAGTAAAGTTGTTCTTTGATCTGGCTGCTGGTCACATGGGTGTGTTCGGTTTATGAGAGGTCACCCAGCTGTACTCCTATGATTTGTGCACTCTCCTTATATACCTTATTCCTCAATAAAGAGTTCAAAAAATATTAAGAAGTCTAGCCCAGAGTAATTTTGGAATATATTCTCTGCATTAACCTATTTAGTCATGTAGAGAGAGATACTAGAAGATTCCAAACTGAAAAAGGAAAGTAGAAACATTTGGAACCACAATCCACTGAGCATAATACAAATTTTCATTTCATATTGTGAAATTAAGTGAAATTTTTGCTTCAAATTAGCCCACTATCTTTTGAAAAAAAAATTGTTTTGGAACTTAGCATTTCAGGCTTTCTTATTGATTCATAAATCCTTATGTATCTTGTGAGTGTTTGTGTCATCTTTTCATTAGCCATAACATATCTGCAGCAAGCCCATCCATCAGGACAGCAGATGTGCATAGTGTTATGCATTTAAACAATGATCAAAATGTAGGAAGGTAAAGCATAAATAAGTAGATAAGGCTTGTTATATCAGGGCTCCTACATCAAAACAATTTTTTGAATGGAAACAGTTCTTAATAATAATTTCATATCCTAATATATGGGGAAAATTCCATTTACTGTAGCTGCTATGGGTATGAATTTTCATCTGATTTTCATATTAAGGCCACGGTGAACAGATTCTTTATAAAGATGAACTCAGTAATTCATTTCTTGGACCAGTCATAAAAACCCTATCAAACTTGACTAAACTCGAAGTAACAGTCACTTGCCTGGTAATCTGTATTCAGTGTTATGTGATATATAGGTTTTTCTAAATCTGATGGCTCACTTAGGTCAGTAATCCTGGCTTTATATTTCACTACTAATAAAGCTAAGAAATTGAATGAAAATAGACTTTCAGATCCAATCTTGAGTAAATAGATGTAGGGATTTTCTGAGTCTCCTTAGGCATTTAAATTCAAGTTACATAAAAAACTCATCAATATTTTCTATTCTATTAGTTATTAATGTATGAATAAGGTTTGCCATCAGTTCCTTCATTTTTTCAAGAGCAACTCAGTGAAATAAATTCTTTGAATCTCCAATTTTCTTTAAAGTATTTCTAGGTATTTACAATTAAGGAATCATGATTCATTTTAAAACTATTGGGATTAAACAATTGGAATTTAAAAGGTTAATTTCAGCAACTAGAAAACAATACTAGCTTTTTAATGTGTTATTTTGACAAAGAATATATTAGGCAAATGTAATAAACTTGCACCCCTACAAATTAATGATTAATAATAGCATATGATGAACAGTAGCCCATGTCTTTTACATGTTGGTCAAATCTAAATTATATCTGAACTATTTTATGGTCCAAACCCTGTCATGTTGTTTCTAACTCTATGTTTTTGCACATTCAGATTTTTCTGTCTTAATTGTCCAAACAATACCTTTTAGCCCAATTCCTCATTACCTTTTCCTTCCTGAATTGCCTTCATTTTAATGAAAAAATATTGTCATTCACCAAATATTGAAAAAAATATGAGGGTGAACATACCTCCTTGTTTGCCTTGGACAATCACTTTTGTCCAGGTCTAATTGTTAATACCTCATTTTACCTTCAAAAGTGTCCCATTTAGATGCCAAATTATATGGCAACATAATCATCTATGATTACCCCAGAGGTAATCAATGTGTCCTATGAATTTTATTTCTAAAATGTATCTGGAATCCAGCCTCTTCTCTCCATCTCTGCTGCCATCACTCTAGGTCAGCTACCAGACTCCTGGGACAGTTTCTAACTGCACTTTCCCCTTTTCCTCCTTTAAATCTTTTGTCTACAGTAGACCCAGAAATCTTCTTAAAGCAAAGCAAATACCTATTTTTAGTTGTTTTTATGGCTCTTAGAATGAAATCTAAGATCTAAGTCCCTATCTAACCTAATCTTTGCCAGCATCTCTGTCCTCACGAAAAAAGAGCAAGGTGTGTTTGAGAAACCTCATCTTTAAGGTTTTTGTTTGTGTCACCACTTGAGAGGTCTTTGCCATTCAAAAAATCTAGAGATTCCCTTTTTATTCTCTATCATATTGCCATATTTATTTCTTTCATAACTCTTATAATAATTTGGTGAAAAATGGCTTTTTGCTCATTTTCTTTCTGTCTGTTCCATGAGAACAAATCGTTCACTAGTCCATGTTCAGTGGTGAGAAAAGGTCAGGCACATAGTGCTATTTTTGGCAACCAGCAAGTATATTTCAAACACCTAATTTCCTCTGAACCTCTTCTAGGTAATGGAGTATGGTGAGGAAGACATGTGCAATCTTTACCCTCAATACACATATTCCAGTGTAATAAAACTGACATACGGCTGTGAAGAACATAAAATTAGAGTAGTGTATTAAAGTGAGACCTCTGCTTTCACCTTAGGCTCAGAGAAGGCTTCAATGAGAAAGTGCTATTAGATGTGAGACCTACACAATGAGTAAGGGAGAGCTGTATGAAGAGACTTACAAAAAAAGAAAAAAGAAAAAAAAAAGAGAGAACTTAAAGGAGATGGGAAAACTTGTACAAAGCCCCTGAAACCAGAAGGCGCTTGGCATATTAAAAACAGAAAGACGATGAGTTTGATGACCAAGCAAATAATTCATTCAATCTTTCATATAATTCAATAGATACTTACAGAGTATGTATGCCACTGATTGCACTAGGCTTTTGGGATACATCAGTGAACACAATAAGGAAAAATCTCCACCTCTGGGAGCTTTGCAATTTTAAAGAAGGAAGAGTAAATTATGATATTTAATAGCAAAATAACGAGGTATTTTAGACTAAATAATTTCTAGAGTCATTTCTGATACTCAAAAGTGAATTAAGTTTTGGGGCACCTGGGTGGCTCAGTCGGTTAAGCAACTGACTCTTGATTTCAGCTCAAGTCATGATCTCAGGGTCTTGAGATTGAGCCCCGCCTCGGGCTCTGTGCTCAGCGGGGAGTCTGCTTGAGATTCTTTCCCTCTCCCTCTGCCTCTCCTCACCACCCCCGCCCACTCTCTCTCTCAAATAAATAAATAAATCTTGAAAAAAGAAAGAAAGAAAGAAAAGTGAATTAAGTTTTTGTTTTTGTTTTAATTATAACACATTGAACAGTCTTCACATGTCACCTAAGGAACCAGAGACGACTGTAAGCCTAGAACATGGATTGACTTGGTTCATTAGACTATCACTTCATTCTAAAGCAATGAACAGGGGCACCTGGGTGGCTCAGTTGGTTAAGCGACTGCCTTCGGCTCAGGTCATGATCCTGGAGTCCCGGGATCGAGTCCCGCATCGGGCTCCCTGCTCAGCGAGGAGCCTGCTTCTCCCTCTGACCCTCCCCCATCTCATGTACTCTCTCTCATTCTCACTCTCTCAAATAAATAAATAAATCTTAAAAAAAAAAAAAAAAAAAATAAAGCAATGAACAGTTTCTTCCTATATGAGTTGTGTTTCCTGAATTGTCAAATATAATTTTATGTTCACCAGTATACTGAACTGTTATTTGAAGACCAGATACTATACTGAAGAGGCCTGCAAAAGAAGAATTTTTCACTTCAAAGAGCAGTGAAGGAACTTACCTTAGGTCTGTCCTATTTATGATACTGTTATTCCTTACATTAATGCCTATTGCTTTAACCAAAGGCTAATTGAATATAGCTAAATACTCTATTTGTTCTATAAGAAAAATATGACCTGTTTTGTTTGTTTGTTTTTCATAGGGGAGTAAATTAGTGGGCAAGGCCTGAAACCCTTTAGATCTTAAGTTATGACCTGTTGGTCACAGTATTTTGTAATTGCACAATGTAAACTCAGACAATGCTTTGTTTTGATGATGTTATTATTTTTATTATAGGCATCCATATTTTCTATTTCAGCCAAAAATAAATGGCTATCTTGCAGCAGGAAAAGGGATATAGCCCTTCTCATACAAAATGATGTCTAAAATCACCTTTTTTATTAAAATCTTGAATTAAAATCAAGATAAAGAAAGTATCTTTTCACTTTCTAGAATGTTCTGATATAATCCTATCTTTCTAAAACTATGAGAATAAGATTGTGAGTAACATGCTGATCAAATATCTGAAGTGTGTGACCCTGAAAAGACATAATGTAAGTTGGCTTCTAAAAATTATACTTTGGATTTAGGTTATATTAGTAGAAATACAATATTTAGCATAAAGGAGGTAATAATCCTGCTCTAATGTTCATTGATCAGGTTACCATTGTAGTGTCATGTTCAGTTTTGAAGAATATTCTCTATGATGTTTAATTTTATGTGTCAATTTGAATGGGCCATGGGATGCCTAGATATTTGATTAAATAGTATTCTGGGTGTGTCTGTGATAGTGTTTCTAAGTGATATTCACATTTGCTTCTGTAGAATGAGTAAAGCAGATTGCTCTCCCCAATGTGTGTGTGTGTGGGGGGGAGTTGGTGGAGGGAGGAGGGCTTCATCTAATCCATTAAAGGGCCTGAATAGAACAAAAAGGCAGAAGAAGGGAGAATTTGCTTTCTTTGCCTGTTTTTGAGCTGAGACATATGTCTCCTCTTGCCTTTGGACTTGGACTGAGACTATATTGACTTTCCTGGTTCTCTAACTAGCAGACCTTGGGACTTCTCAAAACTGCATGAGCCATCCTTATAATAGATTATATCTATCTCTATATCTATCTATCTAATCTCTATGACTTACTGGGTTTGTTCATCTGGGAACACAGATTAATACACTCTAAGAGTGGCAGTGGTAAAGTAAAAGTTATTTAAAGGGCATGTTCAGGATGGGTATGGAATATATTAATTGTGAAAAGTCTAGGCTAAAATAACATATAGATCCAAAAATTTTATAACTATTTCAAATACTAGTTTAGCTCTCATAAGAGAGCTATTTAATGATGTGAATCGGGTTCGGTTCCACATATTCATTTAGAGAGCCAGTCTGACAGAGACTGTGCTGTTTTCAGTATGTGGGGTCCACAGTCAACTTGGGCATTGCCATCTCAGGCAAGCAGAGGGGTAAAACAAAAATGCAAGAATAGAATCTATGAGTCTAGTGGTAGAGACAAACTCCAGAAATCATATAAAACCAGTGAGAGATTTCTCTATTTTGTACTTCGGAAAGGCTCCACAGATGATACAGAAGTTGAGCCTGATGGTGAAGTAACCTGCTTCAAGGGACCTGCTCAGGGCAGTTTCATAACATTTAAATCAAACTCCATGTGATTCGTAGGGATATTAATTCTCATCTCAATAGTAATCCCTCCCCCTCTCTTTTTTTAACTTTTATTCCCTATTCCATTAGGATGCCAAGTCCATGAATATAGGGACTTTAGAGATTTTTTTTTCTGTTAAATCTTTTGTTATTAGTACAATGTCTCTAACATAGATGTTTTGAAGAAATATTTATCTAGAGTGTCCTGATGTCTCACTATATCCTAATACATACACATAAATTTCTGTTCCATCTGGTGACTGCTACATGAAATATAATAGGCGACAGATGTTTCTATCTCCTAGATAGATGGCACCTCAAATCCTAATTCTCATAGATGAAACATTTTTAGTATAAATTAATGAGTTTAAGTGATTTCCATCAATCTCTTCCTTAGAAGTTTTTATAAGTAGCTTATTTGGAAAATTTCTGAATGAGGAGGAAGACATAAAAGAATTAAATAATGGATAAATAAATAATTAAATTAAAAGTAGGGCTTAGAAATCTCTGTCTACCTCTATTTAAACTGTAAGTCTTAGTTTGTAGACTTTACGTTACAATATTATGTTGGATCAGTTCTTTGCCAGAATATAGAACTTAGCTCTCTCACTAGCAAGTGAGGACGAGAAGTAATTCAACTACTCCCTGTGTATGTCACAGTGTGTCTGTTAATCATATATCCTGTAATAATTAATGATAAATGAATGGTGCTGGGATATATTACAAATCCCCCATAGGATTTAGAACTACTACAAAGGAGCACTGAGTTGGTAAATAAACAGCAATGGCAAACTAAAAAAGTCTCTGATGTGCTACATGGGAGAACATCTTATCAGAAAAATACATGATGAGTATAAGTTTAAAAAAGAGCATACTAGGCTATTGAGCTTCTACTTGCCTTACTTAAAAAAATTTTTTTTTATTTAAATTCAATTTAGTTAATGTATAGTGTATTATTAGTTTCAGGGGTAGAATTTAGTGATTCATCAGTTTCATATAGCATCCAGGGCCCTCCTTAATGCCCATCATCCAATTATCCCATACCTCCCACCCTCCTCTCCTTAGCAACCCTCAGTTTGTTTCTTATAGTTAGGAGTCTCTTATGGTATTTGCCTCACTTGTAAAACAGCAAGTGACTGTGAGTTGATTCCAACCTACTTTTTAATAGTGTTTGTGGTTAATTCTCCCTTGGAAAATTTGGAGCTTTTTTTTTTTTTCCTTAAGAAAACTACAGGTTATTAGTGAAATTTCTAGTGCTATTGGCTTCAAGTTGTTCTCTGTCAGCTGCCTCATAGACATGCTGTCCTTCATTTATGCAGATGGCACAGATGACCCACTATCAGTAGGATATTGCATCAATTAATGGCACATAATTGAGGAATAACAGATTGGGGTTAGGGGTGCAGTCCGGGAGTAGAGAGCAAAGTTTTCCCAGTCAGGAGTATACAGGCCCATATGGAAATTAAATATCTGACCTTGACTTTAATACCACCAGGATCTAATTGAGTTAACCATCTCTGTCACACAATGTCGTATAAATAACTAATATTCTTGTCATTATCACCCCATGATATCTGTTAATGTTATAAATCTCTAAGTTCCACTATTCAAATAATACTGTTTCCATGATGACATTTCTGAAGATACATTTTTTTTCCATGTAGTACAGACTTAGCATTGTCCTTCTAAATTCTAACTCATAAGAGGTAATGCATAATGCTCCTTGTTAATAAAATAATAGCTCAAACATGTTGGGTTTTAAGGAGACTTAACACTATTGTCTTCTCCAGTGAAGTTCAGGAACCAAATGACAGATAAGACACAGGAGTCACTACTAATCTTCCCAGATGGGGTGATCAGGCCAAAATGCATTTTTTTCTATAGGCAGGCCGATGCAAAAGAGAGAGAACCTAGAAAAGGCAGAAACAGAGAGGCTGAGTTTCTTTATTCACCCTCACCAAGTAGGGTGAGGGATGAGGAAAAAAAATCAGATTTCTTTTCCTAAATTCCCTTGACAGGGAAACCTGGAGAATAGAGGGTCTCTCACTCCAAACACCATATTTACCTTCTCATAGCAGGTGTACAGAATGTTTGATAACATGCTAAGCTATTTACATGGGTGGCCTCACATTGTCTTCCAGGTATGTTGTGAGTCAGGCATTATTATCTGCAAGAATAGAAGATGGATCAGAGGCCCAAGGAAGTCAGTTAACTTCTCAAATATTAAGTGAGGGGTCATGATTTTGAATTCAGGACTCTGATTCCAAAGCCTATATTCTTTGTTTCTATAATTTTCTGCAAATGAGTTATTATATATAACAGCAGCAGCCAGACGCTGGCAAATGGCATAAAAATATTTCTTCTTTTTGAATAATTTTGTAACTTCAGATTTGCAGAAATATGTTCAAAGCTGCTAATAAGCTTTATAAATGCAATCTCCAGCTCCCTGTCCCTGTCCTCCCCCAATTCCCTTCCATTTTCTTGCCACTTTTCCACATTAAGAGATCTAGAGACAAGTCTAGGAAGTATGTTTTAGAGAAAATAAGCTCATTCCTCCCACCATTCAGTATCGCTCCAGATATTTATTCTACATACATTATGGATGCAAATATTACTATCTTTCTATCTACCTACTTATCTAATCTATCATCAAACAATATATATATTTATATTTTTCATATCTGGTGATACTGCTCTTGTAAAAACATTGACCAACATTTGGAAAGTGAAGCTTACAGAAAATTATGGATTATAGTTCTTAGAAAAATTATTGCTGTACCCGGGTGATTGATTTTACTCAAAAACAAGATGTTATAAGTTTCTGTTGTTTCCCCAAACACTGTGGCAGTCCTAGTCAGAAGCTATTCCTTCTTAAAAAGTTATTGTGCATTGAATTCTGCTCTATTCTGCATGTACAACCATAAGTCAATTCTGTGTAATCACAACCTCAAGAGAGTTCAAATACTTCTCTGGGTTATTTAGGTGGGATTGTATTTTGTAAGACTTTCCAAAAGGTAATATGCCATTCAGTAGGTAGTAAGTAGAACTATTTATTTGTCACTTGCAAGATATATTTACATATATGTGTATGTGTCTATGTGGGTGTGTATATACTTACATGTAATTTTACTATATTAAAAGTAATACACAGCATTACTTTAGTAATACACAGTAGTTATGAGTGGGTTTTTTTCAAATCAGACTCCCTATATTTCTCTTTATTCTGCTGCTTATGAAATTTGTAACCTTCAGCAAATTACTTCATATGTCTCTATGCCATTTTCTTCGTCTTTAAAATGCAGAAAACAATATCTTCCTAGTGTTGTTATAAACATTTCATGAGTAATGCAGGGAAAGCAAACCTTCAAACACTGTTAGGATAATACAACAGACAGAGGGGACATAAAAATTAAAGCATACGATTTCTATCTTCCATGACTTAAATCTACATCTGCTTATATAAACTGAAAAGAAAGAAGTTAGTGGTATATCTTAGGATAAATAAATACATCATATAATTGATAAAGGATGACAATATTTAAACTTCTTTTCATGTGCTAACAGCTTAAGTCTTCTTCCTAAACACCTTTCATTTAATACAAGCATTTTATTAGCAAAACAATGTAAATTCATAAAGTACTCAAAAGTCAAAAGTTTGAAGACTATCAGCACCACATGGCTTAAATGTAAGAAATGTTCACATGAAAATTTTTGTGCCTCTCACATGTTAGTTATTTTGGTTTTTAATATCTTTTATCATGTTCTATAAAAATATGGCACTTAATAGAGAAATAAGTTAATTTGAGGATCAAATTTCTGGCAAATTCCTCAAAGGCAGAACTTGATGAGGAAGGAGTCAAAAGAATATGCACTTTGTTGTACTGACTAGCTTGCTAAGCCAGATGGGGAAAGGTGGGGAAAAATGAGAACATGACATTATGCCCAAGCCTGGCTCAGTAACAAACAGGAAAATCTTGTCAGTGATAAAAACTAGAAAAAAGCAATGAAATTAGGGTGGTTCTGTAAGAAGAGAATTTGTATTTCCCAGAATGTTTTTCTGACAATCTGCAATGAGTTTGGTAGGCTTTTCTTTCTTTTTTTTTTTAAGATTTTATTTATTTGAGAGAGAGAAAGAGAACAAGCAGGCAGAGGGGGAGAGGAAGAGGGAGAAACAGACTCACTGCTGAGCAGGGAGCTTTATGCGGGGCTCCATCCCAGAACCCTGGGATCATGATCTGAGCTGAAGGCAGACATTTAACCAACCGAGCCACCCAGGCACCCCAGAGTTTGTTAGGCTTTTTATAAAAGTCACAACCTGTCCTGCTCAGTTTTTCAGGAGCCCTTTCCTAATAGGGTTAGGAAATTTGTATGCATATACAACCATTTTATAGGCAAAAAAACACAAAGATAAAGCACGACAACTTTCTGGCATTTCAAATTCCTATGAATTTCATGCCTTTGAGCACTAATTTCTTCTCTTCTGAAGACTATGACAAAAGGACAGTTGCACAGTGTTTCTTTATGGCCTCTGGCCTTTCCCAGTTGTCCCTCACATGGAACACTAAGGCCTGTGTTAAGGATACTTACCATGCAATGGGTAAGTAATGGTAGAAAGTACTTTATTTACTGGCTTTTTACGTATAATTCAAGATTTAGGTATATGCTTCTAATGATTATATTCAGCAATAGTCAAAATGATTTGCTACTTGGAGTAAGTCTGTCCAATTCACTATATCTTCTATATTATTTCCCAATGAAAAGAACTCTTAGGAACCTAGAATTGTAACATTAAGAGAGATGATGATTGTTTTCTTTGCAGACCTATCATTTGGTGATAAAAGTAAATTCCTTTGAGTTTAAGGAATTTTAACATCCTATCATGTAATGCTTTGAAGTAAAAACCAAGAAGTCCTGATTTTTTGTTAAGTAATGATCTGATGATGTTAGTATGTTATACATACTTCTTAGATTCTGCAATGAATTCTTGGGAAGATAGCAATCTACAGCCATTCACAAATGAGAAATGAGAAATACAAGAAGACATTAATTTCCTAGGTTGTTGAGAGATTTAATAATTAGATGTAGGTATAACCTCAAAGCATATTGCCTGGAAACCCAATATATAGTGTCCAAAAAGTATTCCAAGTAAAGCTTAGTTCAGGACCTTTCCAGTAAATGGACATTTCTCTCCTCTCAGTGATCATAGACTCTTCATGGTCTCATGGTAACAAAAAGGAAAAAAAAAAAAACATGTCTTGAATAACTCAGGAGCTTTGATTCCCACTGACATTAAAAGAACTGTTGATGTGACATCTCAAATACTTCACACAAAATAATAACATCTATGCTCTATAAAAAGGAAGCAAAAAACAGGTTTTCATTGTAAAAAAAATAGCCATTACAAATACTGAAACTGTATCATACATGACAAAATGGTAGACTTCTATTTTTTGTTTTAAATGGCAAATATAACTGTATTATTTCTGTATCCTTCTTTTTAGGTTATGTGAATATGGATAATACTTTGTTTGAGGTTGAAAGAATACCATCATCACAGTTATAGGTGAAATTATTAGTCATTCCAAAAAAGTCATTCCAAATATGGAGGAGCAGTTTAAGTGGGTGGTGGTAATACAAAGAGCGGATTACAGATATGGAAAATATTGTGATGATTATTCTCTAGGTTGTGGATATCCAAGTCTTTGGTATGGCCCTAATTTGAGGAGAATGCTGGAGTATGGAATATACAAACAGAGTAATAAAGGGGGTGGGAGTGGAAGGTGGACTTAATAGAGACATGGCAGGAGGCATATGGGTACTAAACAGTTGTGACTGAGCAACCCAATCTGATTTTCAATGAGCATCATTCCTTCTAAATTTGAGTAGATGATGAGCAGAAACTCATGACCTTCTGTGTTGGGCATAGGAATTACGGTTGTAGTAAATTCTAGACTTCAGAGTGGGGATCCAATTAAATTTGAGAGGAAATGCCAAAGTCCAAGAAAGTAAATTGGAGCTAACATAATGAAAAAGTCATTTACTTCCAGATGGATTGTACAAATATGACAAATACCAGTTATAATAAGCACCACCATCTTTTCTCTTTGGTATGGCACGCATGCCTACTCATTCAAGTTTATCTTTCTATCCATCATATATGTTACCTTAGTTACCAAGGGACAGATTGCTACTTGGCCTTGCTCTGCACAAAACACAGTATAACATTGTGGAAATACTTATTCTCCCCTAAATGGGGACTTGTAGCATGAACTAGCTATCAGACATGGTAAAAGATTAATGTCTTTTTGGTTTGCTTTCTGGTACAGGTTTTAAATTGTTCCCTCTTCTTTGTCAGCTTTTTTGAGTCTTTTTGTAAATCAAAACACAAAAACCTTGAGTCAAGATCTCAAAATTGCAATTCCATCTTTTCAATAATTTATTATGTAAATTTGGTAATTCATCTCTTTGTGATTCCCTTTCTCATCCTAGAAGAGAAAATAATAACTGTCACTCACCTCCATTCTTCCTGACATTGTAAAGAATTATTAATGACTACAAAGCACTTCCCAAACAGAAAGCAATAGCAATAGATATTCTTTAAAATAAGTCTTTTTTCATAATACAATTTATACTGCCTATTTGTATTTGGTAGAGATGTTCATTTATTTATGATTTATTTTAAAGAAAATAAAATATTTTACAGGGGAAAAATAAATATCATCACCAAAGAAATAGTTAAAAGCTTCCAGCTAGAGTTTTCACTTTTATCCCTTTGTGTATAGACTATATGCAACAGTCCATACTTTCATTTAGTGATTTTCATAACATTGACACATAAATAAAAGGAGTTAGAACTCATATCTTGTGCGTATTTGACAAGCTCTAACAGAATTGTTTGCAAAATTTTATTGAAATCCCTGCTTTCATTTATCTTTGTTAGCACAAGCTCCAGAAATCAGTGGTATGGAATTCTTGTATAATTTAACTCTAAGAGAATTAAGTGTGCAGGTGTTCAGAGAATAGCCTATTTTTCTAAGTAAATAAAATCTTTTGGAAGAAAATATATTATTTTTATTACCTTAGGAAAGAATATTCAATTGGTTTGATTCATTTCTAAAAGAACAAACAAAAAATATATTGCAAAGAAGGAGATGAGAAACCAAGAGACAAAAATGCAATTAGTTGTCAGTAATCTCACGCACTTGAAATAGTGTAAGAAGCTAAAATTGCTTGAACAGCTACAACAAAGAGTGTTAGAGCTACAGTGCTTCTTAAGGTTGCTATATTAAACAAGGGCACATTTAAGATGTATTTCAAAGATTTTGATCTGTGAACACTTTTCTCCTTGTTGTGCACCATCACAAATTCATCAGACAAACATTCAGACTTTAGAGAGTGGAGGGAAACTTCGGAAAGATAGTCCTTGTGAAAAACTTCAAGTGTTTCTCTTTCCACTTGTTAGGCTGGGCCTCATGTAAACTTTCCTAGATAAATGAGTTTCAAGTGCATTTTGAAAGGTCTGTACAAAAGAAATTTAGTACTTTCCATTTTAATGGCTTGCAGTCCTGATGGAAGTTCTTTCTTTTAGCCAACCTAAACGCTTTATACAACATTTCAAGCTCACTTTTTCTTGTTCTGCCCTCAGTGGCATCGGAGAACCGATCAGCACCTTCTATGTAATAATCCTTCATGTAATTGAAAACCAACTTGTTTCCCCAGCCTATTTTCCAACTTAAATAATATTAGTTCCCTTAACCTTTCCTCTGAGATTCTATTTTCCAAGCTATTAATCATGTTTATTGCTTGTCCTTAAACCTTCTTCAAGTTTTCCAAGGTCTTTTTAACTTAGTGAGTCCAGGCTTGCACACAGCACTGTGATTATGCTAGGAGAATTACTTCTCACATCCTATGCATTGTTCTTCTGTTTCTGTGTCCGGGGAGTTCGAATTGCTAACGCACCTTTGAAATGGGGCTCTTGCACTGTTGTTGCCATTGTTGTTGCCTTAATGCTGCCAAATCCATCTTCTCCCACAGAATGATTAAGAGTTTATCTTTACGTACACTACATCTGCCTTTGTTTAATTCTGAACCTTTCTAGTTGCAAAACATTTTTTATATTTCTTCTTCAAAATGGGGTCATCCTGCTCACCTCACCTAACAGTATTTGCTTGTTTGTTTTTTTCCAATTATAAGTGTTTGGGAGTTTAAGATATACATACAATTTTATATCAACAGAGGCACTGTTACCAGAATTAAAGCAGACTGACATTTCTTTATTTGGAAATATTCTGCTTCATGTCTTTCAGATTTTATGTGTGATTCACTTTAACATGAAATAAAATTTAAAACAAGGGCACATATTCTTTGCATAGGAATCACCAAAATGCTTTTCACTTCCAAAATCATCATTGCTACCTTCCACAAAATTATTTCCTACAAATTTCTTAGTTGTATTTTAGACTTTCTACAGATTTCTTGGTTATATTTAGACTTTCTCCACTCCCACTATGGAACATATTTGGCTCCCATTAATACTTAGAGTCCTCAGCACATTGATTCCAATCTTTCTTATATTCTCCTCTCCATTTTTTTCCATACCAGAGCAATGGGAAATATAATTACATTTCATTTCCATCCTATATAATTTCCTTCATGCGATTCTGCAGATATTTTTTTTTACCATGCCTCACTTTCCAGTTTTCAGTCATTTTCATATGCTATAATAAAATATACATGCATTAAACATGCGGCAAATGATTTTTTCTCTATCAGTATTTTTTAAAAGCTAAATAGACAATCCATGCCTTTTACAAACACATCTATATAATGCAATGCATCATTTAAAAATGAGCCATATATTGTTAAGTTTGTCTATAACTACCTAATTCTGAAACTAATTTAAAACCCATTTGCTTGCAGGAAAAAAAAAAAAATGTTATCACCTTGTGAAAACAGAGGTGTTAAAATAATGAGGTATGATTCCTTCTTTGCTGTGGACAAAAATCTACTGAGATTCTGATTCCTTAAGCTAAGATTCTATTTTCCTTAAGAAGAAATAGATTAAAGATTTTATTGTTTATTCCTCACCTTTTTTACTTACTTTGATCAGTGCAAATCTTTTGGAATTTATGTAAACTAGAGATTCCTCTGAGTCTCTTTGCAATTCTGCTGAATATTACAATTCTTACTTTGACTTTAGGTCATAAACTGATCATATCTTTATGTGGCTGTTGTTTAGAGCATTTTGTCTTATCTTGATTTCTAAGAATTTGTAAGGTATATGAAATTCTTAAAACCTAAATACAAAGAGGTAAAATTGTATGCCACAACGCACATGTTCATTTAATCTTCACAATAATTGTTGACATTAAGCACTTAGGCATAGTGTTCAAATAGATTATCTCATGCATCTCACAACAAGCCACAGTTAGTTACTACTATCATCATCCCTGTTTTACTGAGACATGAAGTTTCCGGACTGTTTATAAAGGTGACAAATGGTGAAGCTAGGATTTCAACTCAGGTAATGAAACACCAGAGCCCATGTGCTTCTGACTAAACCACACAGCACAACAGAATGGATGATTAAAATGCAATTGATATCAGAAGGCATACCTATCTGATCCATGATCAGCCATTCAATACGTCGTTTGTTAATTCTCTCTGGGGAGAAAATAAAGTCTGCATCAGTGTTTTTCTGCTGCAATTATTTGTTAGTTTTCTAAACGGTTTATTGTGTCATTAATCTTCAAACTACAGCCACACTTATTGTTTACATTCCTTTTTAATTAGTCCCACAATCATGACACACTGGAAAGGTTTAACCTCCATTTAAAAAAAAAGATGGATCGACATTATATTTCTAACTCTATATCATTTTGCAAAATAATATTGTAAAATTAAAGCTTTTAAAGTAATTAAATACACATGATATGCTATAATTTTATTTATCAAACTTTAAAAGGAATCTCTTATGCTGAATATTTTTAATAAGCCATTTCTTGATTAAGAACTCCTGAGAAAATTCTAATACTATGTTATAGTCCCCAAACCATCTACTTTTACCAAGATTGAATTCCTTTACTTTCCATTCCAAATCTAAGATCAGGCTAAACCAGTCCTGGAACCAGGACTTTTGTTCTCACTTTTCAAGTCCACATGAATTGTAAGTATGTATGTGAGGGAAATGCATGACCTTTTTTAGTCAATCTTTTAATTTAGACTATAATTATAGGGATTACTTTGGGAGTTGATGTGCACTGGCAACTCTATAGTGAAGCAAACAGAGGTAAATAATGTAATCACAGCAGCAGCTGGGTTTCGGGTATGCCAACAGTGAACTTAGAGCTTCCTAGGCAGCTGGGGCAGGTGTTAGTGATCTAAATGAAGTTGGTGGAATGACTTTTATTACTTTACAATAGTTCTGGCAACTAGACCTATGTTCCTGACATTCCAGTCCTGGTTCCCACTTTGTTTTCTGTGGTTTTCCAGGAGGTTTTTAAAAGTTTTATATCACCCCCAACAGCTTTACTACCACCTCTCTCTCCAGGCCAGATGAAGAAGTAATGCACAAAATTGTAGTACTTCATTTTGCAGTGGATGTTAGAAGCATAACCATAATTTAAACATCCTGCCAGTAGTTCTTTTATTAACAAAGTGACCCCAGATATAACTGCAAACACTACCCTGTTTTGTAATAAAAAGGATGTATTATCTTTTTCTCTAAACATTAAATCAACAAAATTGATGGAATGCCTGCCATGTATAAGACATTTTTATAATAACTATTAAGTAGTTTTCCTATCTTCAAGGAGCTTAAAGACAGTTGGGAAAGCAGACTATAAGCTATGAAATAAAACCAACAATAGACGTTAGCAATTGGCCAGCGCCAAATTAATGGTATAGATACAAGTTCTATAGGATTTTCAAGGTGGTAGAAAGTATATAGGAAACTCACATACATGAACTCTGTGGACTTGGTAAGGCATAAAGATAATGAGAATTTAGATAAAGTCAAAAGAGGTATAAACATAGTGTAAAATTGGCATCCATTCCAGTTTATCTGTAGCAGACAGCCTCTATTTGAGAACAATGGGAGATAACATGGGGAAAATAATGAAACAGTTGTGTAACAATAATTATAGTAGCAGTAATAATGATATTAAAATAGCTAAAATGTGGGCACCTGGGTGGCTCAGTCGTTAAGCGTCTGCCTTCGGCTCAGGTCATGATCCCGGGGTCCTGGGATCGAGTCCCACATCCGGCTCCCTGCTCGGCGGGAGGCCTGCTTCTCCCTCTCCCACTCCCCCTGCTTGTGTTCCTGCTCTCACTATCTCTCTCTGTCAAATAAATAAATAAAAATCTTTAATAAAAAATAAAAAATAAATAAAATAAAATAGCTAAAATGTAGGTGCTTACTATGAGCTAAACATTATGTGTTTTCTTTGTGCTAAATAGCATCTGGTTTAATCCTCGGAACAAAATCAGGTAACAGATAGTATGATTTTTCTGAGTCTTCCATATAAGGAAATGGAAGCTTAGGGAGAGCAAATACTTGTGCAAGGACATAGTCCTTTAGTGGTAAAGCCAGGGCTTGAATGCATATCTCTTTGACGTAAAAGTCTTTTTATTTAGCATCAGAGGAACAACTTAAGGCATGGCAGCATGAGGACACAGCCAGGATAAGAGAAAATTCTTTAAGGGGATTAATAGGTTTATAGATAGATAGAGATATGTCTCAGATAGGTATGTCTTAGGTAGATATACCCCAGTATATATTGCAGTAGGGAGAGAGAAAAAAATCACTTGGAGTACCTTGGACTCTCTCACCTCTTTTTGCCACTCTTCCTTTGTAGGTCATTCTAGGCTCCCTGTTCTTCCCCAAATATGGCAGGGGATCTTAGGACCACTATTGTATTTGTTCCCTCTGCATAGGATGTATATGTTGCTCTCTCTTCCTCTGGAAGGAAATGTGGTTCTCTCTCTATCTCTTACAAAATTTTACTCCAATGTTACTTCTCACCTGGGCCTCTCTTGACATTTCTGTTAAATTGCAACAACCTCCTTCTCCAGGTACTTCTGATCCACCATATGTTACTTTGATTTTTCCTCTTATTCCATAACACTTTTAACTTTAAAAAATATTATATAATTTAGTTACTTATTAGGTATGTTGCTCCTTGTCTCTCTCTTACTGCTCCAAAATATAAACTCCACAAAGGGCAAAAGATCTCCTCTGCTCTACTCATTGATATATCCAAGAGCCTAGAAGAGACTCAAGTATTGACTGTTGTTCAATAAATATTTTTTGAATGAATGATTATATCATTAAAAACTTATAACACAAATAACTAGTGCCCATTCTAAAAACTTTAGAAAATACACAAAGCATAATAAAAACATTAAAATAACCATAATCACACCAATGGTAAATATTATTAATATTTATTATAACAGTTTTGTGCATTCATATATTTGTATTACTAAAAATTAGTTCTGAATCTATTCATTTTCAAAAACATTAAACATGAAAAATAACTTATCAAGATGATTTCTGAGATATTTTTATTTGGAAGAAATATTAATATATTTTAGTTATTCAAATGTCAACAAGACTTCTGTTTTTCACAATTTAGATGTATTTTATGATTATATAAGTCTTTAATTTTGAATGTAGAATACATTTAGATATGACGATCAGTAAGATTTTTGTATTGAAGATAAGAACAATGTTTAAAAATATTGTCCAATGGTTTATTATCCAAAATATGATTTCAAAGTAAAAGCTTTCAGTGAGATGAGACAGGGAAGATGAATGTAAAAATGATACTACTGCTAAAACACTCTAAATGTCCAGACCGGTAAGCTACTCAAATGAAAGCTTTTCAGTATTTCCATGTTCATTCACCTTTAATATAGCATCCATCACCTTGAGCAGCATTTATTATTTATACATCTCTATGTCTTGTATATTATTTCTCTCTAAATCATTCTCCATTTTGAAGGGAGTGATATATCTGATATCTTAAAACCAAATACGTGACTTACATATATATATGAGCATTTATAATTTAAACTAGAAGCCTAAACCAAATAGTAATAAAACGTAAGAAATGTAATTTTATGAAAAAACTAAAATATTACAAACATTAATGCTATGATTAAGGTAGACAAGGCACTTTTATAGAATGAAACAGTGAGAAAATATTCTAGATTTTGTGATCAGGTAAATCCTCTCTGAACAGCTGAAATTTTAGCTGAGAATGGAAGGATGAGAAGTGAACTAAACAAAGTCTATGGAAGAGACTTCTGAACCAGCACATTTTTTTTTTTTCATCATGTTTAGTGTACCCTTTAATCCCCATCCCTTATGTCACCCATACCCCTGCCAACCTCCCCTCTGGTAACCATCAGGTTGTTCTCTATAGTTAAGAGTCTGTTTCTTGATTGGTCTCTCTCTCTCTTTTAAAAATTTTGCTCGTTTGTTTTGTCTCTTAAATTCCACATATGAGTGAGAACATATGGTGTTTGTCTTTCTCTTACTTATTTAGCTTAGCATTATACTCTCTAACCCTACCCATCTACCTATATTGTTGCAAATGACAAGATTTCATTCCTGTATTATATACTTGAAAGTTACTAAGAAAGTAAATCTTAAATGTTCTCACAACACACACACAAATGGCAATTACATGATTATGTGAGTTGATCATTTTGCAATATATAGGTGTATCAAATCATCATGTTTTACATACCTTAAATTTTATACAATGTGATATGTCAATTATCTCACTAAAACTGGAAAAAAGAAAAAGAAGCACAGAGACCAGTGGGGCATGAATGAGCCAATCAGATAGTCTAACCAATATTTTGAATCTTGAGACCAAAGTTGAAGAAATTAGCATATTTCACTAATTCCTGATACTTGACCATACACTTAAATGAGTTGAGAATCAGTATATTTTCATATTTATTATTTTTATACTATGTGAAAACATAATGTTGACAATTGTGTATAAAAATGAATAGCAATCTTTGAATACATTTACAACCTACCAAGATTAAATCATGATGAAATAGAAAATCTGGACATACTAATTACTAGTAAGGAGATTAAATCAGTAATCAAAAACCTTCCAACAAACAAAAATCTAGGACATGGTGGCTTCACTGGTGAATTTTACCAAACATTCAAAGAATTAATACCAATATTTCTCAAATTCTTTCCAAAAATAGAAGAGGAGGGAACTCTTCCAAACTCATTTTATGAGACCAGTAATACCTTGATACCAAAACAAGGGTTCCATAAGAAAAGAAAATTACAGGCCAATATTCTTGATGAACATAGATGTAATAATCCTCAACAAAATATTAGCAAACTAAATTCAATAACATGAAAAACTCTCAACAAAGGAGATATGGAGGGAATGTACCTCAGCATAACAAAGGACATGTACAATAAGCCTATAGTTAACATCATATTCAACAGTGAAAAGCTAAAAGCTTTTTCTGTAAGATTAGGAACTAGACAAGGATGCCCACTCTGACTATTTTTATTCAACATAGTATTGGAAGTCCTAGCCAGATCGATAAGGCAAGAAAAAGAAGTAAAAGACATCCAAATTGGAAAGGAAGGAGTAAACTGTCACTATTTGTGGATGACATGATATTGTATATAAAAAACCATAAAAGATCCATCAAAAACAATAGAACTAATAAATGAATTCAATAAAATTGCAAGATACAAAATCTATACTATAAATGAACTATCAGAAAGAGAAATTAAGGGGTGCCTGGGTGGCTCAGTCATTAAGCGTCTGCCTTCGGCTCAGGTCATGATCCCAGGGTCCTGGGATCAAGCCCCGCATCGGGCTCCCTGCTCAGCAGGGAGTCTGCTTCTCTCTCTCCCTCTCCCCCTGCTTGTGTTCCCTCTCTCGCTGTGTCTCTGTCAAATAAATAAATAAAAATTTAAAAAAAAGAGAGAGAAATTAATAATTTCATTTAAAATTGCATCAAAATGCATTAAATGCCTAAATTTAGCAATTTTTCAGTAATCTTTTACATCAACTCTGTGTTTTTAGAGAATTAAATATAGTTTTCTTGAAATGGCTTTCTCATCTGTGAGTTAATTAACTTGTCTTTCATTTGGCAAAATTGTTTCCTCAAATAAATTCTTCTGTAAGTGTATATGATTACATAGTTGAATCATTAAATGGTTTAAAATTATTTTCTATTTCCTTTACACATAAAAATAAACTTAGGAAGAGTCATCAGTGTCTTTTTTCCCCACACTGGCTTGTCAAATTTGATCTATTGACTTCTGGTTACTGATCCTGTTAAGTTGATGTTGAGAACTATAAAATAATTCCAGTTGTTTGTTTTCTTTGTGGGTGATATATTTTTTATTTATTTCTTTTTGTTTTTGAAATTGAGGATAAGTCTTACTGTGCTCTTATGTATTAAAGTTTTATAGGTCATGAGCTATTTTCTTTGGCAGGTTAAGAGCAACTTGTTTTTCTACAGTTTCTTTTATTATGCCAGAGAAGAGTTCATTTTGACTGGACTAAGCAATGACAGCTTTCAAACAAGCTATTCCAGTGTTTTGTATGCATCCTGGACATTTATACTAGGAACAAAATAATGCTTCTAACTTTACATTTTTCTAATTTTAAAAAGTAAATTCATATAAGTATAAAAACTAAATATTTTACAACCTTTCAAAAATAAATAATGTTCAAATTATTCTGGGTAAATTACTCAAAATGGATGAAAGAAAATTGATAAAATGAAAAAATGAAAAATAGTCATTTAGCTAAGAGAGTAGAGTGCTTATGTACATATATCTGTTGAAATGATTTTTTGAGGATGATGTTATAATATCTTATATATCCCAAATGTTTGTAATATATATGTATTTTATTTATAACTAGAATAGATAAAAATCATGCTCAGGAATATTATAAGATTGCCTTTGAGAAAATTTGGATATTTATAATTTTGGGCAATACTTTGCCAATTTTTGAAAACCAGAAGTTTGGGGACAGCCATAAAATTCAGCTTTGGCTTATTAAAACCTA
The DNA here is from genome assembly GCF_029215605.1 of Mirounga angustirostris. Taxonomy (NCBI): domain Eukaryota; kingdom Metazoa; phylum Chordata; class Mammalia; order Carnivora; family Phocidae; genus Mirounga; species Mirounga angustirostris. The sequence goes on from NW_026991717.1 coordinate 76,970,055, forward strand.
TGTCTAAGTCATAAAAATTAGGCAATTAGTCAAAATGAAATGAAATAAACTAGTGTTTTATAATTCTCTTTTAGTTATGTTCCATGGAAATGAGCAGCTCCATCTATTTGAATGTTTAAAAATAAACTAGACTCAGTGATCTGATGTTTAAAACATTTACTGGATATCAATTATATGTTAGTTATAGTAAAGTAATATACATTTCCTTTTGTTCCAGTGTTCCTGAGAAGAAAAGCTAGTTAGCTAGTGGCTAGAATTGATTGATAGTGGAAATTATAAATCTTTTTCTGACGTCTTAATTGGAACCCTGGTAGTCAAGTTAACTTGCTCAAAAATTATTAACAAATGGAAATTCTCCCTTCCAACTTATTTATTTGTAGTTATGAATACACTTGCTCTTATGATTATTCCACAAAATATTTGTAATAGTAGCTCCATGTACTTAGCTCACGTGTACTAGGAGAAATTTTGTCTAAGGTTTCAGGCAGTTGCTTTAATTTGTTTGCTAAATTATATCAGTTAGGTTTATATTCAGCTATGGGTGAGAGAAACTAAAAGTAATTGTGATTAAAAGAAGGTAGAGAAGTTTCTTTCTCAAATGAAAAGCCAGAGGTAGGTTGTTCAGGGCTGGTGTTATTTTTTGTGGTGACAGTTATCCAAGCTTCTTTTATCTGTGCTCTGTTGTGCATGTGCTTAATTTCTAGGTTAATTTTGTGGTCAAAGGTGGCAGCACTAACTCTGACATTGATGTAGGAAAGACGTTAGGGTTTGAAGCTGGTGGCCAAGAAAGAATCCTTGAGATGTCTTTGGTGCAAAAAGGTGGTTTTATTAAAGCACCCGGACAGGATGCGTGGGCAGGAAGAGATGCACTGGGGTCATGAGGAGTGACCCATTATATACTTTCAAATTAGGAGGGGTTTAGGAATAGTGTAAATCTCTAAGGGATTTTGGAAGCAAGGTTTTCAGGCCCTTGAGGGGGCTAACTATTGTTAGGAAATGTCATTTATTACTATTTAATAAAACCTTAGTCATGAGACCCTTCAGATGTCTATCAGTGGGTCATATGCTTGGGGGATGATTGGAACAGGTATTTGGGAGGCAGGGGGTAGATAAAGAAAGTTTCCAAAGCAATTTTTATATGTTAAAGTAGACCTACAGGATCCTGGGGGTTGGGCTAGGATTGCCTTTTGCCCTTAGCAAAGTATTTACAAAGAGGCAGCTGAGTTCCTAGAGGAAGGTCACTCTGCCTATTTCAAGTACTTGTCAATGGGCTATAAGTAGTAAGGAAATTTAATTTACCTTTTGCCTTTGTTTCCCACATCAACATCACATACAAATTTCATGAGCAAGAAGCACAACACTTAGGTTTACCTCTCAATGGCCTAAGTGTTGTCACCTTTCTATATCTAGTTGCAAAGTACTGGGGGAAATGCAATCTTCAGGCTAAATGAAATGTATCCTACCATAAATGTAAGGCTGTATTTCTGAAGAATTTGAGCAATTGATTTTGGGGAGCAAATATTCTCTGACAGATACCATTGTTAGGCACACATGGAATTTGGCACCACCTAATTGCTATAGATGAGATTTAATTTTCCAAATTAAAAAGATCTATACTAGAGTTCACCCTGTTTTTTCCCCTTATACTACTACATTTTATTTTCAACACAGGGGAGTAATTGTATTAAAGCACAGGTAAGTCATGTTACTTATCTGCCCTTAAACTTCCAGTGGCTCCCATCTCACTAGAATAAAATCTATTCTTCACCATGTCCCTAAAGGCCCTCCATGATATTGACTCTATCTCCCTGACTCTCTACCTATGAATCCCGGCTCACCATTTTTTAGCTACCTTGGCTCCTTCTTATTTCCCAAATAAGCCAAGCGTGCTTCCAAAGTAGGGCATTTCCGTGCTTTGAGAGATACTTTCCTTGACCACTAAGTCATTCTCAATCCGTTAGCGTGATTCATTTTTCTTTATAGAAATGTCACCTCCTGGGTGGCTCAGTCCGTTAAGTGGCTGCCTTTGGCTCAGGTCCAGGTATCGAGCCCAGCATCAGGCTCCATGTTCAGCGGGGACCCCGTCTGCTTCTCCTTCTCCTCCGGCCCCTCCCCGCCACTCATGCTCTCTCTCTCAAATAAATAAATAAAATCTTAAAAGAAAAGAAAAGAAATGGCACCTCCTAATTCGTATTAAGTATGAATTTATTTTTATCTCTTCCCATTAGAATGTAAACTCCATGAGAGCAGGGTCTTGTTCATCGTTAGTTTATATCCATTGCAATTTCCTTTTCCTTTAAATTATCACCATCTTGGGTGGCTCAGTTGGTTAAGCATCTGCATTTGGCTCAGGTCATTATCCCAGAGTCCCAAGATTGAGTCCTGCCATCAGGCTCTCCCACTCACCGGGGAGTCTGCTTCTCCCTCTGACCCTTCCCCCTCTTGTGCTCTTTCTCACTCCCTCTCTCTCAAATAAATAAAATCTTTAAAAAAATAATCACCAACCTTTTACCTATTCTTCTAATCAGATATAAATGACTAATATTTATTTTTTTAAAAGGTAACTTTTCATCACTGAGATGTATTTTTCCTCAACCATGATACTCTAATTTCCCCCCCTCAAGAGAACATGTTCTTTATAATAGTTTTACTTTCTCTCCTCCTATCCACTAGTTGTTTTTTGTTGTTGTTCCTTTTCCATGATACCTTTAGAATACATTTACTTCCTCCCTCTTGACCTTCATTTCCTAGCATTTTTCTTTCCTGATCATTCATGTCTGATAGAAATTTTCTTAATTTCTGATTCAGCAAACTTTCCTTAATATTGGTATTATATATTTTTAAAGAGACTATCTTTATTCATTAAATACCTATAGTCTGTCAAGGTTCACATCATACCACTATTTCCTCTGCTGTTAATCTTTCCCCATGTTGAGATCTCTGTTTTGGTTTCTTCATTATTTTGGGTGAACTCTTTCCTCAAGTACTTGAGTAATAAAGTGTCTCCATTTTTTAAATAACCCCTTATAATTTTCCCCCTTCCCATGCCAGGTATGGTATTGTTGGAATGAAATCTTTTTCTCTCTCATTTTCTCATTTCTCTCATTTTTTCTCTGGATTCATTGTTTTCTACATCCTATTTTTGCAAATGAGAAGTTCAGTGCTAGTTTTTTAGTTTTTTTATGGCCCCTTGAATTTGAGTCATATGTTTTAAATATCATTAAGGGTAGAATCTCCCATTTGGTAAAAGGCAGAAAAATTAATCGCTCTCTCCAGACCATTTTCAACATTAAGGACACCAACCTATTCACTCCTGTTGAAGTTCTCTTTAGATGTAGGTACTCAGACTAAGCTCTTCCTGATGTCTATTGCCTCCAGCTCTGCCCCAGCTTTCTACTGATTTTTTCCCCCAAGACTACTAAGGAGGGAATCCTTTGGAAATTTAATAGAGGTAATGCCACTACAAGTTTTCTAGTTTTAGCAGAATCCTAGCTAAGTAGATACAAGTAAATTGTAGTTAGGATTGGAGGGTAAGGAAGGTATACTTAGGTTTTCATATTCCTGGAATCCTTCAGCAAGAAAGGATCTCTTGTTAACAGCAGGATGTTGAGATTAAACAAGATATGTTTTTCTCTCCTCATAGTGATTTCCAAACAAAACAATAAAGTGTTTATATTGAGAATATTTACTTTCAAGTGATTAGATTATTAGCTATGGGAATTATTTATTCCATAAAATAAGCCTTTTGTTGGAATAATGAAAATGATTAAACTTTAGTTCAAAATGAAGGTAAGAACAAAAATAAATTTAATTGTTAAACATTGAGTGGGTACACTAATGTTATTATAAATCACAGTGACTTTTACAAGTGAACTTTGAGCAAAGAAAGGTTAACCTAATTATTCTGTTCTGGCAAGATTTTTTTTTTTTTTATCTGAAAAGAAAGAGGTAGGAAATCTAATTAAGAAAAATTCATGGACTTCAGAGAAAGATAGTAGCATAAGAATAGACTTACACAGGTGTTCTTTAAAAATCTGACCTAAATGATTAAAAAAAGATGAAGATATTTAAAATTATTTTAGCATCATTGAAACTAAAAATCCTTTCTAACTATGAGTTTGAATCTCATGCAGTTGCTAATATTCAACCATTTTTGATCTACAAAAATAGTAATTTCGTATCATTCAGCTTAATATCAAATACATCCTTAGGGAAAATTCTACAGACACACTATAGCTTGATGACATATGATAGAAGAAATACAAAACTAATATTATGTAGAGAATTACTCATTGTTGTAGGAAGTTTTAAAAATGTAATAAGTATGAAGTTTTTCATGACACCACTACCCTATTATAATTTCTTAATTTTTATTAGTTGGCTAGATTGTTCAAAACATTTGTTTTTCTTTTCAGAAAGGATATGTGAATGCTATCTTTTCATAACTCCTGAGAATTTAAGAGTATATGTCTTATATTTCAGTTATATAATATGAGAAATGTTGTTCTCCATCAAAACTTTGGACATAATCTTTGTTTTTCCTTCTTCAGAGGCAAATTCCATGGACAAAATAATTCTTTATAGAATCTTTTTTAATCCATTTGGATCAGCATGCCCGCTCATTAGGATATGTCTTAACCATTATGCTCTTTGTGTATGTGTGTGTGTGTGTGTGTGTATTGGATACTTTTTATCTAAATTTTCAGGCATTCTTTTATCTCAGGAAAATTTCATTAAATTTTGAAAGTTTTTTCCTGTACCCATTTTTTCTTTTTTTTTTTTTAAGATTTTATTTATTTGAGAGAGAGAGAGAGAGAGCACAGGAGTGGGGGGGAGGGGCAGAGGTAGAGGGGCAAGCAGGCTACCTGCTGAGCAGGGAGCACAATGTGGGGCTCCATCCCAGGACCCTGGGATCATGACCTGAGCTGAAGGCAGATGCTTAACGACTGAGCCACCCAGGCACCCTGTACATTCTTTTCCTGTTGTCTTCAGAAATACTAATTATCTCTATACTGAATCTTAGTTTTCTCTCCTCCATAATGATCATCGTCTTACTAAATCCTTTTAATTCTACTGGAAATTTACTCTGATTTTCTGATTTTTCTCGTTTTTCATTTACTACTTTAAAGAATATTTTTACTGCATTATATATTCTCTAGCATTGCTTATAGCAGAGGAAATTAATACTGTTCAAAAAATAATATAAATACATATGTATTTACAAACTCTGAAGAAAAAGTACATGGACTTTTAAAGTGTACATGAGAAGAATCTTACATTTTTCAGGTGAAATATGAGGAAAATTAATAGGAACTTACTAGCAAAGGTAGTAAGAAGAAAAGACATCTCCACACAGTGAGAGAATTGAGTGGAAGATCCTGAGATGGGAAGGATCACTTCACATTAGAAAAAATCCTACCATGAAGCTAGTGCTGCTAGACTACAGAGATAGAGTGGAATTCTTACAAACAGCAAGAAAAAAAAAAATAGGGCATTTGGGGCATTGTTTGTTTACTTAATTTTTTTTTTTTAAAGATTTTATTTATTTATTTGAGACAGAGAATGAGAGACAGAGAGCATGAGAGGGAGGAGGGTCAGAGGGAGAAGCAGACTCCCCGCCAAGCAGGGAGCCCGATGCGGGACTCGATCCTGGGACTCCAGGATCATGACCTGAGCCGAAGGCAGTCGCTTAACCAACTGAGCCACCCAGGCGCCCTGTTTACTTAAATTTTAATCTAAAACCAATGAGAAACAATTATAATCAGGGGTATAATCAGACTTTAAGAATGTACCACTCAAGCTGCAGTACTAAGAATGAATCTGAGGGAGGAGCAGAGGAGGATGACTATTTAGAAGTCTATTGAGGTAGTAAAGTGAGAATTAGCAGAATATAGAAATAGAACATAGCATAGAATAGCTCTATGGTATTAATGTTATTTTTCCAGTAGAGTTCAAATATCCAGACAAAGTCATAGACAAAATATATTTGATTTCATTCATATTTGAAATACAGACACATAATTATAGTGATAAAGCTTATGGAAATGATATTCCATAGAATCTAATCTGGAAAATACAGGTAAAATGAGAAAAGGATATAAACTGACACAAAAAAGGAAGATTAAAATAAACTGGAGTTTTCAATACTTTGCAGATGGCTTATATAATTATCATCACAACACTGTAAGTTAAGTACTAGTATTATCCTAAATATATAGATAAGGGAAATAAAGTACAGAGATATTAAGTCACATGTTTCAGCTTGGGAATTTGAGACACGGTATAAATCAGACAAAGCACAAAGAGAAGAAGAGAGAAGGAAACTGGACTGAACATCACATCTTTACTGGACAGCTGATATAGGCAACACATATCCATGTTCCCCATAAACCACAGTGGGATAGTCTTCGTGTAGTTACAATTTTTTCTCTTCTCAATTCTAGTAACTTCCCTTTACTTTCTCATTCCATTTTACTATAATGCCTTTTTTGGTTTCTTATTTCATACCTACCATGAACTATAAAAATTCTCTTACAGATCAAAGCAGTGGAATGTTTCTTCTGTTTTCTAAACTAAATCATCTTTCAAAGTGGTCTCTTCTTTTGCTGTTGTTGCTTTTTTTGTTTTTGTTTTTTAGCATACCGTATTCCTCTTCCATTTTGGAGAGATTCCATATTGTAGCTTTTCTCTCATATGACTGATACTTCCATGAGGCAGCATTCATGTAGCTTATGAAGTATATGGTGCTTCATAACTCATGCACTGAGTGTGCCCTGCATTTGGTCTTCCCATTTTAATAAGAGCAATATAAAAGTATTTTTCCCCATCCCAACAGGCTGGTTTACTTAACTTTAGGGGTTCTTGCCTGAATATTGAACTATAAAATGGCTTTTTTAAATGTCATTTAGGGTTTAAGTGTACTAGGGAGAAAATTGGAGTAATAAACAATCATAGTCTGAGTATACAGTCTCTACAGCTATTACCCTTCATTTATCAGCTCTTTTGCTTTATCATATCTATTCTTGGTAGAAAAGGGATGCTTCCCTTTCAGCACTCACCTCACCTGCTTCTTTGCAAGTTTACCCTTTCTCTGACACAAGGCCAAGAGTAAACCCTTTCAAGAGGTTACGCCATTGTGTCAAATATTTGTGTCAAACAGACTTAAACAAAACAAAAATTGAGGGACCACTAAGCCTTCTATTCAGCCCGTCTCCCTCATCACAATTTAAAACATTTGCACTTTAAAAGGTACTATTATTTACTTTTCCCTGTAAGTATTATTTCCATCTTTGTACTTCTCCTTATATTAATCCCTCAAACTATGAAGTCCTTCCCTCTTTTCTCTACTGTAAAATCCTTCTTGCTCATTAATATTCAGATCAAATACCATTTTCTCTAAGAACACTATTCTGATTTCCAATGTAGAATTAAATAATTCTCTTTCCTCCCAAATACTTAAAATCATCCCTTAACACTGACAATTAGTATAGTACTTAATATATCCTACTGCATCTTACAGTTTCTTTAAGTTACAAGCTGGTGGCCAACAAGCGTGTGATCCCTTGAGGAGAGATCATGTCCCTTTTTTTATTTTAATTTACCACAACATTAAGCATATTGGTTTGTTCATTGGTTAAATAATGATTCTTTTTATAGATAGCAAATAAATAAATCAATACAGCCAATATTTCTCTCTTACTTAACCGAATAAAAGAGTCAATATAAAAATTCAGTTTCACAGATATAACTGGAAATAGTGCCAGTCTCTACATTTGAAAACGATGCAAATCAACCTAAATTTAGACTGTTAAAACAAAACAAATTATAAATAAATAGATGAAAATAGATTAAAAATAGATTAAATAGGTTAAAAAATGTTTCCTGGTCTTCTGTAACTGAAAGCTTAATTTAGGACCCCTATTTCTTGGAATCACCCTCAATAATTGTCGACAAAATGAACTGAATCTTGACACTGTGTAACACAGTTATCCTTGTACAATGGGATCTTTTGCTTTTCATGAGAAAAACATTCGAAAACAAGCCAGCATTATGAGGAATTATGAATCATAAAGGTAATTCACTTTTTATTTGAAAAGCCAAGTAGGATTTATAAAATGTCTACTAGCTAAAATACAATTAAGTAAGCTAATTCTAGAAATGCATCCTAAATAAACAATTTAAGATGTAGACAAAGATTGATGTGTAAGATTGTTCCCTGAAATATCACTATGGCAAAAAGTGAAAATAATAGGCCAAATATCTTCTATTGCACCTCCAATTTGTTCTCCATCCTTCCTGACCCTGCTTGGACTTGGGATACTGACTTGTAAGGATTATATCAAAAGGCTCCCCTTGCCTGCTGGCTTTGGGTTAGGTTCAGTCTGTGAGGACCCTTGGCAGGAAATAGAAAGAATAGGAGAGTGAGATATCATAGTATTTATTTTGCTGATTCGTCCCCTGTGAGGTCTCCTTAGCTAGGTGTGTCTTTCCACAGAAAGGCATTGTTCCTGAGGCAGCCCATTCTACAGCTCCCTTTTCTTTCCAGGTTTTACTAATCTCTTCTTTTCTCATCTAGCCCCAGTTCCAGATTTATTGCTTGTAATTTCCTTACGCTCCTTCCTTTGTATTATAACATTCCTCAAGTTGTTCTTAATTGTTTACCATCTGTTTCCTATAGAGACTCTGACTAAGACAAAATGTAAAAACTCTGAGAGTCAGGTCATGCTTCCTTATGTTCCTGTTCTCCTATTTCTGTGACCATAGAGACATGTGTCAAATGGATTCTCCAGCAGCTTGGATCCCTGACTGACTACATTGGAAGGAGGAGCCCCTCCTTATCCTATTAGGACATGTAGTATACACTAAAAATAACCTTTTATAAACCACTGATATTTGGGGTGTTTCTTATGATTGTATAATAGCCAAGTCTATCATGATTAATAAACATTCCACTGTCAGGCAATGTTCTAAGTGTTGTGAATAAAATAAAAAACAAACCCAAGTTCCGGCCCTCAGGGAGTTTACATTCTACTAGGTGAGAAAGATAATAAAAAAATAGAGAATATGCTATCTATTTTTGAGTAATAAGTATTATGATGAAAAATAAGAGTAGAGGTAGTTTGCATATGTTACTATTTTATTAGTTACCTAGGGATACTGTACAAAGTACCATACACTTAGTTGCTGAAACAACAGAAATTTATACTCTCACAGGTTATTAGTCCAAGATCAAGCTATTGGCAGCACAATGCTCCCTCTGAAATCTGTAGGGGAAAATTCTTTTTTACCTGTTACTAGCTTCTGGTGGCAGTCATCAATGCTTTGAATTACTTGGCTTGCATTTGCATCATTCCAATTTCTGCCTTTGTTGTCAGATGGCATTCTCCCTGTGCTTCTATGCCCTCTTCTTATAAGGATACTGCTCTACTCCCATATGACCTCATATGGTCACATTTATAATGACCCTATTTCTAAAAAAGTTACATTCTGCAGTACTGGATGTTAATACTTCAATATATCTTTTGGGGGGACACAATTTAACACATAACACTACTAGGGTTGGTATCTTTAAATGCAATAATGTAATAATAGCTATTAAAATAAATATTCAAATGAAGAACATACTCCATTTGATATGTAACTATAAAATAATTTGTAATTTCTAAAGACCTCATTGCTATCATATAATATTTACAACAAACTACTGTTCTTCATGTTCCTATAAATATTTTTTTGGTTGTTACAACCACAATGTCCTCACCAAACTTTTATATGTAGAGAAGTGTCCTGAGAACTTTCATCAGGACCTAATCTTTTAACAAGTTGAAAACAGGGCGCCTGGGTGGCTCAGTTGGTTAGGCGACTGCCTTCGGCTCAGGTCATGATCCCGGGGTCCTGGGATCGAGTCCCACATCAGGCTCCCGGCTCAGCGGGGAGCCTGCTTCTCCCTCTGACCCTCTCCTCTCTCATGCTGTTTCTCTCTCGCTCGGTCTCCAATAAATAAATAAATAAAATATTTAAAAAAAAAAAAAAGAAAACATAGGAAATAATTCAACTTGTCCTGAGAATGTTTTGTTTTTATTTCTTTGGACTGAGTATCCCTGTGATTGACAGGATGAAGTGTTTAACTATGAAAAAGATCCATATTTCTTATTGTGACATTCATCACTGGTAATTTTACTTTTATTGTGTCAATTGTGTTTTGCTTGGAAACAAAAATTCACTGAATATTACAGCATATAAATGTTAATACATCCTTAAGGATTATATCTTCTGAATAATAAAAGCATATTTAATTGATACCTTTATCTATTAGAAAAGATCCAAGCTAAGTTAGAAGTTATTAGAAATGCACCTGAGGGGCACCTGGGTGGCTCAGTTGTTAAGCGTCTGCCTTCGGCTCAGGTCATGATCTCAGGGTCCTGGGATCGAGCCCCGCATCGGGCTCCTTGCTCAGCGGGAAGCCTGCTTCTCCCTTCCCCACTCCCCCTGCTTGTGGTCCCTCTCTCGCTGTGTCTCTCTGTCAAATAAATAAATAAATAATCTTTAAAAAAAAAAATTTAAAAGAAATGCACCTGAAAAAGAAGTAACATGGAAGAAAAAATTAGGAAATTTTTATATATTTAAAACAAATAAATTGCATATTACCGAGACAGTATTCTTGGCTTGCAGCATGTTTTTTGTTTGCTTATTTCTATTAATTAGTAGGTTTTATTTATTAGAGCAGCTATAGTTTACAGAAAAATTCAGTAGAAAGTATAGAGTTCTCATATACCCTCCCCCTTTACATCCCCCCATTTTTCTATTATTAACATTTTGCGTTGATGTGGTGCATTCATTATAATTGATGAACCAATATTGATACATTGTTATTAGCCAAAGCCCATAGTTCAAAGTTCACTCTTTTTTTTAAAGATTTTATTTATTCATTTGAGACAGAGAGATACAGAGAGAGCATGAGCAGCGGGAGAGGCAGAGGGAGAGGGAGAAGCAGACTCCCTGCGGAGCCTGGAGCCGATGTGGGGTTCGATCCCAGGAACCAGGATCATGACCTGAGCCAAAGGCAGACGCTTAGTCATCTGAGCCACCCAGGCGCCCCCAAAGTTCATTCTTAATATAATATAGTTCCATAGGTTTTGCCAAATGTGTAATGTTATGTATCCACCAGAGAGTATCACACACAATAGTTTCATTGCCCTGAAAATCCCGTGTTACACCTGTTCATCCCCCCCCCACCCCCACCCCACGCACATTCTGGCAATTACTGATTTTTTAACATCTCTTTTTCGCTTTTTTCCAGGAGGTCATATAGAATCATGTAATAGGCAGACTTTTCAGATGCTTCTTTCACTAAGCATTATGCATTCAAGATTCTTCCATATCTCATGACTAGACAGCTTATGTCTGTTTAATTCCTGAATGATATTCCACTGTGTTGGGGTTAATGTAGAGCATGAAATCATTCATAATACCTGGCTTGCTAAAATGTAGCACAGAGGCCGCTGGGGTTGAGGGAAGGTTTTGGAGAAGGGTGTAGGCTTTTGGAATGCCAAGGCCTGCTTAACCACTCAGCGCTGGAATGCCCCAGGGAGTTGCCTTCCCTGAAGCTGTCCTAGTGCAAACAGCTGTCCTGGGATCTAAGAGATGTATGCACTGTCCCTTAGGCTATGTTTAGCAGAACTCGTGGAATGTGCAGGTTAGCATATCGCATTTTTCCTGTAAACAGATCCTCCCAGTTCCAGTAAGACCCCTTTTCACACATCCCGTGCTTGAGTAACAGTGATAAGGATTTGTGATTCTCTTGAAGGACCAATAAAAGCCAGAGCAAAGAAGATCAAAGGGTCTTCGTCTCTGAGTGTTGACCCCCCCCTTGCCTTCTCCTCTCTTTCACGTCAAAGTTTGGAGTCATCTTTCATCCGTTGGTAGTTGGTACAGGGGTTGCTGGCCATTCCCGGCACACTGTATGGATGTACCTGAGTTTATTCATTGTTTATCCTTTACCTATTGAAGGACATCTTGATTGCTTCCAAGTTTTGACAATTGTGAGTAAAGCTACAATAAACATTTTTGTGAAAGTTTTGTATGTATGCATGGTACAGTATGCTTTTTCTTTGTTCTTAAATAATGCTATATAAACCAATCCACAGCAAGCATTGCATTGCTGGCTGGTGTTGGTTCCTAATCCTAAAAGCAACTTGTTGTTATAATTTTTGAAGAGAGATTTTTTTACTGCCAATTTTGTAAAATAATATACTTTTCTGGCCTTGACATAACAATGTACTATGGTTCACTTTCTGTTCTTAATATGTCAAGAAATTAGACAGCAACCATATCCTTAGACCAGCATCCAGATCACAAGAAGGAAAGGGAGAACATTTCCAGAATATATGCTTTGTATCAGAAATGATGCTAAGAATTACAGATCTATAATCTCTTTATGTGTCGATATAGTAAGGAGATTAAGGTAGGGAAAGTAATGAAGTAATGCTAGTTAGTTCATTTTTTTAAAAGTAACAATCTATATTCAAACTCAGTTTACTTCTACTGGAAACCTGCTGTACTGAAAGAAACAAACAAAAAAACTTTAGTTAATTCAAATAATTCTTAATTACGTACTAACTATAAACCATATGAATCATTACACAGTTTGTTTTTTCTTTAATGTATCATATCATATTCAAACCATTGCATTGCTGCTATTTTATATTCTATTCTATTTTATTTTTAGTAAAATATTAGCTGGTCAATTGGAATACCAGAAGGTGAAGAGGTGTGCCTTGGGTGGCTCAGTCGTTAAGCATCTGACTTCAGCTCAGGTCATGATCCCAGGGTCCTGTGATCGAGCCCCACATCAGGCTCCCTGCTCTGCGGGAAGCCTGCTTCTCCCTCTCCCACTCCCCCTGCTTGTGTTCCCTCTCTTGCTGTCTCTCTCTCTGTCAAGTAAATAAATAAAATCTTAAAAAAAAAAAAGGTGAAGAATGAGAAAACAGAAGAAATAATTGAAGTAATAATGGCTGAAAATTTTCCTTAGAAACATGCTAAATACAAACCCAAGGAGCTCAGAGAACAGCAAGCAGAATAAATGCCAGATTCTACACTTAGGCATATCATATTCAAACTTAAGAAAAGCAAAGACAGAGACATTTGAAAGGAGCCAAAAGTAAACAAAACACCTTGATATAGAGAAATAAATATAAGAATTACAGTGGACTTCTCATCATAAACCATGGAAGCAGTAAGAGAGTGGGGTGAAATATTTAAAGTGTTTAAAGTAGGGGTACCTCTGTGGCTCAGTTGGTTGAGCTGCCGACTCGGTTTCAGGTCAGGTCATGATCTCAGGGTCAGAGATGGAGCCCTGCGTGGGGCTCTGCACTCAGCAGAGTCTGCTTGAGATTCTCTGTTCCTCTCCCTTTCCCCCTCCCCCTCTCACAGGCTCTCTCTCTCAATAAATAAAATCTTTATAAATAAATAAACAAAAGTAGCAAACCATAGCTATGTTCAGTGAAATTATCCTTCAGTAATGAGGAATAAATAAAGACCTCAAACAAACAAAAACGGAGATGCTTAATGGCCAGTAAACCTTCCTTAAGAAATATTAAAAGAAGTTTTTCAGGGAGAAGAAAAATTATATAGGTCAGAAACTAGATCTGCCTAAAGAAAGGAAGACTATCACAGAAGCAATAAATAAAGGTAGAATAAAATCTTTTCTTATTCTTAATTGATCTAACAGATAACATCTTGCTTAAAGTAACAATAGTAATGTATTGGGTGATTACAGCATATAAATAAATGAAATAAATGGCAACAATGTCATAAAGAATGGGAAGGAGGAATTGAGAATACTCTGTTATAAAGTATTCATATTATGCATGGAGTGATATTTGTGTTATTTGATTTATTTGAAGTGTTATTTGAAGGTGGACTGAGATTAGTTAAAACTGTATATTAGAAACCCTAGGGCAACCACTAAAAAATATTTTTAAGTATATTAGCATTCTAAGGAAAGAGATGCAGTGGAATCATGTAAAATGTCAATTGAAACCAGACAAGGCAGAAAAAAGGGGAAGGGGCAGAACGAATGTATTAATAGAGAACAGCTACAAACATAGTAGATCTCAATCTAAATACATCAGTAATCACTTTAAATGTACGTGGTTGAAATACATCAACTGAAAGACAGATATTTTCAGAACAAATAAAAATATAAGACCCAACATCTAGTTGGCAGGTTTCCCTTTATTTATTTAATAAACTTAACTATCATTTCAAATCTAATTCCTAAATTTAAAATAAAATCTCATGTTGATGAATGTACTTTGTCTTATATAGTTCAATGATATTTATACAACTGATCTTTCACATTTAAAAGCACAGCATATATGTGACACAGTAGTCTTTCTTGTGGCTATCTGCTGGGAGCTTACTTTAAATCTTTTCCCTACTGAAATTCCATGAGGGTCATGGATTGCAAAAAATATAAATATATTCATATTGAGGTAAAAATAAAGCTTATCCCTAAAAAATGTCTACATATCCAATTTTTACTTGCTCTTCTATAACAAATTCTAGAGAGAATTACTTTTAGAAAAATCACATAAATTTTAAGAAGCTCTGAGCCTTTAAAATATGAGATTCCATATTTTGTGTTTATTCTGTTGTTTACAAGAACTGCATATTACTTTTATATTTTTTCCCTCATGTTTAGCATTGATCCATGGTTTCTGTAACAAGTGAGGTAATTTATTTAACAAGGCATTTATTCAACAAAGTTTGAGTGACCACAATGCACATATAGAAAACTGATCAACTAGCTCCTTTCTGCTTTTTTTTATTATTAAGTAAATACTTATAACATATGAAGAATGACAGAAAGTAATGTGAGAGAAGGAATATGAGGGATAGTTGACTGAAGAGAGATATGTTGGAAAATATGGAATTGGTTAATGTACAATTCAATAGTTTTGAAACCTACTTGCTATTCTATGCTGAATCGTGTGTGAATTTTATCAAGCTAAAGTGGTCTTTTGTGCCAGAAATGATAGTGTAGAAATAGTAGAAATGTTTTGTATTTCTAAGTAGTAATAATAAGAAATAGATAGATCTCTTCTTTATAGTTAAAAAAAAAAAAAGTCAATAACACCCTAAATCTATAGGCACACCAGTGTGTCTGATTTACACCTTTACAAAGCATTCACATTATTGTCTCCTAGAAATGATGATTATTGAGCCGATGGAAATGTGATGGAAATAAGAAAAGGGACCCTTAGTCATAGGCACGTAAGGGGAAACACATAGGTGACAGAATACAGACCTTGGCCCTAAGGTCTGCTGTAGTGCCCAAGTCTCCCAGTTAATGTTTGACTTCATTGGTGTTTTTATGAAGAACATCAGCTAATTTAAGTACTAGAGACCATTTGTTTAGGAAAAGCATCTTCAGTGCATGCCAATTCTATGTAAGCTTCTTTATTGACCTCCTTTCAAGCAATGAGAACTTTCTGGAAAAGAAAGATGCTTTTTTGGCAGATCCATGGAACGATCCACAGTTTATAGTTGTCATTGTTCTCTTACAACACCCATATTAATACTCAGGTAGAAAGTAAACCAAAAGTCAACAGAAATAGCTGAAAGCTAATTTTATCCTCAATTTGGGCAAACTTATGTAAAAATTGATACAGTAACCATGACATCTAGAAAAAATAAGTAATTGGAAAGAACATTTGACAAACCTAAAATATTATTATGGATTTAATTTTTTTCTTTCAATTTATTTAGAAATAAAAGCCAAACACATCATCCACAGTAACCACATAGGAACTAATTACATTGAAATCTTACATTGACCCACCTAGCTGACTGAGAATGAAGAGTCAGAAGTTCATGCCAGAAACAGAAAGACCTTGAATTTCTTGGTCATATAATAATCTGAATTTCAATCAACTTGGAATCATAGGATGGGGCTATCATTCAATGGAGAATATTGAAACTAGTTTTCTCACTTTTGCAGTGATTTTATACAGAAGAAGAAACATCATTTACATAAGTTTCTACATATGAAAATACATTTTGCTTGTGAAATCTGTACTATTTTGCATTTTGCTAAGTATATTTAACCACTTGACAAAGATAGAACAAAAGCTATATTTTGATTTGTCTTCTGTCTTCATAGATTCTAAAGGTTGAGGTAGGATTCAGAAAAAAACATAAAGCACTTAGTGAATTTGAATGTTGTATTCTAAATAAGACCAGGCTGATTTGATCTTGCTCTTTGCTGTTCTAATGCATTAGAGTAGCAAATTAAAGTTTCTATTGCTATAAAGGATAACTAATTATTGCCAAAAAATCTGTCATTTTTTTCAGTGGTTGCAACAACCTTTAATTATCAGTACAAGAAAAGCAAGTTATTTCCCACACGTGAAAATATTATGTATCTTAGGAGTTTTATGCATAAAAAATGATTAAGTATAATTCAATGAGTATTTTGATTTAAAGAAATAAAAATGAACAAAGAACTTTAGACTGCACTTCTGATATAGGTACACTGCCAAAATATTAGCAATCTGACTTAAAATATATTTTCATCTCATTATATAATAAGCATTGCACATCTCCTATGCAAAAGATGAATTTGTTGGGAATAATGCTTTGAAGGCATTATTTTATTCCTCTCCTTCTAGAGTAGCTATTCCTTCCATTCTTATAGGTAGAAATTGATTTATTTTATGCAGAAATGCAAACACTTATTTCTAAATGCTATCTGAAAAAAATTATACTTGAATATATATCGTATTGTTATTCAGCAGGTTTAAGGTACTTCAGGTGTATAAACTTATATTCTGTTATAGGGAAAAGATATTTTTCAGATTTAGAATTGTGGGAAGATGGCAGCAGAGTAGGAGATCCTAGGCTCATCTCATCCCATGGACACAACTAGATAACTATCAAATCATCTAAATATCCCAGAAAATGACTTGAAGACTGACAGAACAAACTGCACAACTAAAGGGAGAGAAGAGGCCACATCAAAGAAAGTAGGAAGGGCAGAGACATGACTTGGGGGAGAAACGGATTGTGGATGCTATGGAGGGTAGTGAACTGTGGTTGCAGAGAAGGGCGAGAGAGAGAGAAGCACACAGGGAAATGCACAAGGAAAACATTCCCCAAAGCTGATGGCTTAGAAAAGGAGAAGGGCTGAATTTTGTGAGTTCTTACAACCAGTGGGACTTAAAGCCTGGAGTTTTAAAGATCAGTGGCCTTGGCTGGGATAGAGCTGGGAGGGTAGTGCCCTGCTCTGGGAGAGAAGGCAGGCAAACAACCTGGGGGCAGACAGCATGGAAACAGCGATCTGAAGAATGCCTGGGATACATACTGGGGGGAGTTTATTCCTTCTCAGAGCATGTCCCTGAGAAAAAGTGTTCACAGAGATGACTCTCCAGGAACAAAGTTGCTGACCAGCACCATTATCCTCCCCTGCCCCTCAGCATAAACACAGAGCCACCTGCTGGAAGCAGCTCAGCACAGACACTGGCTGCCTAACTTGCTTACTCCAAGCCCCACTGGTGCTCTGGAGGAACTACCCTTCTCAGTCAAACTTGCCTCAGTCCCATTGAGGTGGGCCCCTCCCTCAAGACCAGCACCAGCCCCTGCCCACACCACCTCTCCCCACCAGAGGGTTCTGCAGGGCCCCACTTGTGATGGACTTGTTGCCAGGTCTCATTTCACAAGCAAACAAGAACACACCTAGTTAAAAGTCATCACATTCAGGCCAGGGACCAAACACTGCCCATAGCAGACAAGGAGAGCCTCTGCAGACAACTGCACTGAAGGACAGAGCAGCTAAAACACAACAGCAGAGCACACACAGCACATACCAGAGATACTCCCTGAAGCACCAGCCCTAGGCACTCCATGACCTCTTCTTCATAAGGCCAGTACTTTCAGGAGCAGGAAACATAACTGACTTTTCTAACACAGAGAAGAAAGCAGAGACATAGACAAAATGTCAAGAGGAAGGAATTTATCCAGGTTGAAAGAACAAGATAAGGCCATGGCCAGAGCTCTAAGTGAAAGGGATATAGTAACATGCCTGATGGAGAATTTAAAGCAACAATCATAAGGATAATCACCGGGCTTGAGAAAAGAATAGAAGACATCAGGGTGTCCCTTACCACAGAGATAAAAGAGTTAGAATCAATCAGAGATGAAGAATGAGATAACTGAGATGGGAAACAGGTTTGATGCAGTGAACAGCAGGCTGGAAGAAGCAGAGGAACAAATTAATGACCTAGAAGACAAAATAATGGGAAATAATGAAGCTGAACAAAAGAAAGAAAAATTATGCAACACGAGAATAGACTTAGAGAACTCAGTGACTCCATCAAATATAATAACATTTGTATTATAGGAATCCCAGAAGAAGACGAGAGATAAAATGGGGAGGAAAATTTATTTCAAGAAATAATAGCAGAAAACATCTCTAATTTGGAGAAGGAAAGAGATATCCAGATCTAGGAGGCATAGAAAACTCCCATCAAAATCAACAAAAGCCAACACCAAAATATGCTCTAAATTTGCAAAATAGAGTGATAAAGAAAAAAAATCTTAAAAGCAGCAAGACAAAAGAAGTCCTAATTTACAAGGGAAAACCCATAAGGCTAGCTGGAGATTTCTCAACAGAAAACTTGGCAAGCTAGAAGAGAGTAGCATAATATATTCAAAATGCTGAATGGGAAAATTTTGCAGTCAAAAATACTCTATCCAGCAAGGCTATCATTGAGAATAGAATAAGATATAAAAGTTTCCCAAACAAAAACTAAAGGAGTTTGTGACTAGCAAACCAGCCTAGCAAGAAATATGAAAGGGGACTCTTTCAGTACAAAGGAGATATCAAAAGTGACAATGACAAGAAAGGATCAGAGAAAATCTCCAGAAACAAGGACAAAACAACTAATAAAATTACAATAAATACATATGTATCAATAATTACTTTGAATGTAATTAGACTAAATGCTCCAATCAAAAGACATAGGGTGTCAGAATGCATAAAAAAACAAGACGCATCTATATGCTGCCTTGTTTTAGACCTAAAGACCCATGAATTGAAAGTGAGGGGGTGGAGAAACATCATGCAATTGGATGTCAAAAGAAAGCCAGGGTAGCAATACTTACATTGGACAAACTGGACCTTTTTGTTCGTGTATTGTTTCTATTCTGCTTTGGTATTAGGGTAATACTGTCCTCATAGAATGATTTTGGATGTGTTTATTCCCTATATTTCATTATCTGTAAGATTTTGATAAAGATTGTTATTGATTTTTTTTAAATCTTTGGTGAAATTCACCAATGAAACCATATAGTATTGAGCTATTCTATGCTGGCAGATTTCTTATTCCTAATTCAACTTTCATTCTTGATATTGGTCTAAGAAGATTTCCTATTTTGGGAGTTCAAGATTCATGATTCAATCTTGGTAACTTATGTGTTTTTTAGGAATTATCTGGGTTTTTTTAAATCTAAATTATCTGATTTGTTAGTATATAATTGTTCATAGTAATCTATTATCACACTAAGTATTTCTATGGTTATCTGTTGTATTGTTTTCTATTCCATTTCTCATTTTGGTTTTTGAGTCTTCTCTTTTTTTTCTTAGTTAATGTAATTAAGGCATTGCCAATTTTGTTTATTTTTTGGAAAAAACTGGTCATTACTTTCAATTTTATGCTATTGTTTATTCTGGTCTCTGTTTCTGGTTTTTCTTTGTTATTTCCTTCCTCTACTAAATTTCAGCTAAGTTTCCTCTTTTTCTAGTTCCTTGTGATGTAATGTTGTTTATTTGAAATTTTTTCTTAATACAAGCATTTACAGCATAAATTTCACTCTAACATCTACTTTTGTTGCATCACATAGGTTTTGGAATATTGTGTTTCTTTTTCTTTTGTTTTGAGGCATATTTTGATTTGCCATTTGATTTCTTATTTGACCCATTGCTTATACAGTAGTGTGTTATTTAATACTTACATATTAAATATATAATATTTACAGTGTTAAAAAAAAGGTGATATATATGTATATATACAATGGAATATCAGCCATAAAAAGAATGGAATCTTGCCATTTG
Organism: Mirounga angustirostris; assembly: GCF_029215605.1. Lineage (NCBI taxonomy): Eukaryota > Metazoa > Chordata > Mammalia > Carnivora > Phocidae > Mirounga > Mirounga angustirostris. The sequence continues at coordinate 76,990,168 of NW_026991717.1, forward strand.
TAACAACATGCATGGATCTAGAGGGTATAATGCTAAATGAAATAAGTCAGTCAGAGAAAGATAAATATCATGTGGTTTCACTCATCTGGGGAATGTAAGAAACAAAAGAAAGAAAGAAAGAAAAAAAGAGACAAATGAAGAGACAGACTTTTAAATATAGAGAAGAAAGTGATGGTTACCAGAGGGATAGTTGAAATAGGGGAAGGGGATTAAGAGTATACCTTTTGTGATGAACACCGAGTAATGCATAGAATTGTTGAGTCACTATATTGTACACCTGAAATTAATATAACACTGTATGTTAATTAATTTATTTATTGTTTTAAAGATCCTATTTATTTATTTGTCAGAAAGAGAGAGAGAGAGAGAAAGCACAAGCAGGGGGAGCGGCAGGCAGAAGGAGAAGTAGGTTCCCCGCCAAGCAGGGAGCCCAATGTGGAACTCGATCCCAGGACCATGGGATCATGACCTGAGCCGAAGGCAGATGCTCAATCAACTGAGCCATCCAGGCGTCCCACTGTATGCTAATTTAAAACACACGCACAGGGCGCCTGGGTGGCTCAGTTGGTTAAGCGTCTGCCTTCGGCTCAGGTCATGATCCCAGGGTCCTGGGATCAAGTCCCACATCGGGCTCCCTGCTCTGTGGGGAGCCTGCTTCTCCCTCTCCTCCCCACTCGTGCTCTCTCTCTCACTATCTCTGTCTCTCTCTCTCAAATAAATAAAATCTAAAAAAAAAAAAAATTTTTTTAAACACACGCGCGCGCGCACACACACACACAGATATTTCCAGTAACATTAAGACCTATATAAATTTGGATAATTTGTAGGTCAGGATTCTAATAAGTGGTAAGTGAAAAATTACTTATTTGTGTCCATTGCATGCTTGAATCTTTACAATAAATAAAGTTTTATCCTTTTCATGCTTTCCAACTAAGAAAGTTAGGGAACAAAACTGCTACATATATGTAGGAAATAATATATGAACAATACTAAATTATACAACTATTTTATTCATCAAATAACATTTTTTGAGCAACAACTTTGTTAGGTGCTGCAGGAATAAGGAAATGAAACAAGTGTGCATTTAAGGAAGGATAATGAAAAAGAAAGCAAAAAAAATAAGGCAGAATCAAATAAAGCATGAAGGATATACATGCAAAAAGTGAAAAATCATTTCTTTGGGAAAGTGATAAATCTTTATGATGAAATTGCACTTAATTCGGACTTAGAGTGAAAGAAATGCTTTTAATTCTAAAGGTATAAAATAATCTGAAGTACAGAGGGAACATAAAATGAGTAATTACTTCAGGAAATATTCATTCACTCATTCACTCACTATGCATGTATAAATCTAGAAGGGGAAAAAAAGAATTCTCTTATGACTGGAGCATGAAGGGGGAAAAAGTAGTAAGGGCTAGAAAAGGACAGGATGAAACCAGTGGGTAGAGAGTCTTAAATGCCTTCCTAAATGAATGTGCTATAATCTGTAGGCAAGTTAGGGCCAGTTCAGTCTATTCTAGGCCTCATCATAATAGTCTGGAAACTCCCAGGAGATAAAATGAGCACAGAAAACAAATTAATATGAATGCAGGCCAATTTATACCAGATACCTTATTTCAGACCATTGTACTTCCAAACAGTAATACAAGGAGTATAACAATTAAAATAATACTGATAATATGCTTTATTAATTACTTTGATTCGATCATAGTCTATCCAAGAAGTAATGGGCTATTCAAGCTCAGAATGTTTCTACAGCAGATGATCTCAAAGAAATCCTAATCTGTATAACTCAAATTCTTCCACTTCATAACCAAGCACTCCTAAACTGTACCCCAGCCTTCCCCCAAGGTGGGACACAAATTACGATTGTGCTCTTTGAAATAGAGCATCCAATGCCAGAACCCAATCTGGGCTAAAGAGAATCTGGTGCAGAACTTTGGTTTTAATTGTATGGATAGAAAGCTTTTCTTAGCACTAAATTCAAAGTGAGATATTATATGGTCTTATACGTGAGGGAAATGTTTCTGTGAAAATGGGTCCAACCACATGGAAGGATAGATGACAAAAATAAGCTGAATTCTGATTACTTCTTTTGGACCCTGACAACACCTTTACCTGAATCAAGATCACCCCTGGGCTTCGTTATATAAGTCAATTTTTTTTTCTCATTTATGTTAATTGCCACCAAAAGAGTCTTTTCTTTTTTGTCTGAAAATGTCTTTTATGTTCACTTTTTCAAAATGTTATTGAGGTATAATTGATTTACAAAACACTGCACATAGTTAATGAATACGATTTGATGAGTTTGGGCATATGGGCATAAATACTCATGATACCACAATCAAAATAATAAACATATCCATCACTCCCAAAAGTTTCCTATGTCTCTTTTTGTTTGTTTTTTACACTAAGAACACTTTACATGAGACCTAACTTTTTAACAAAATTTGAAGTGCACAATGCAGTATTAACCAGAGGCATTATGCTGTACAGCACAGATCTTATTCATCTTGTATAACTGTAATTTTATACCCGTTGCATAACTTCTCATTTCTTCCTCCCCCCATCACCTGGCAAGCACTTTTCCATTCTCTGCTTCTATAAGTTTGACTATTTTAGATACCTCATATAAGTGGAATCATGAAGTATTTGTCCTTGTGTGACTGACTTATTTCACTTAGCATGTCTTCTAGGTCCATTCATGTTGTTACAAATGGTGGGATTTCCCACTATTTTGAAGCTGAACAGGGATAGATGGTCATTTAGGTACAGGCCTCAGAAGAATACTCAGGATGTGAAGAATCACTTCTAAGAGAATGGTAATAAGATGATTATCCAGTGACAGGATGGATAAAGGAAATACATTTGAAGAAGTTCTATATTTCATGAACAGGCAGAGAAAGAGAAACCAATGAACAGCTAGTGGAGGAGCAGTAATTAGAAGGGAAGGGAAAACTAATTTCTTTGAAATTTATATATGTTGGTTATTTTTTATCTTTTCAATCTCTTTATTCATATTTAACAGACTTGAAACTCCAGCTCTATTACTGATCTTTCCTAGTTGAAACTACGCTTTTCCAAATAGAAATGGGGAACTATATTCTATTGAGGAACTTGTTATTTTCACTGTTCTAAAATAGATGTTTTTTTCTAAGCTTTCAAAACTATTTTGTAAGATCAAAGAGCAAAATAAAACAAAACGTCAGCATATATGAGTTTAAACATTCAGACTTAAGAGAGTCAAGGATCATCATCAATTTCTGCCACAGGTATTGTTCGAAAAGAGAACTTTATTCTTTATTTTCCTATTTGCTAGAGGCAACCACCGGTAATTTACTTCGTTTATTATTTCCTTTCAATAGTTGTTCCTAGCAGGACAGAATCTCTGAGAGTGAAAGAGCCATTGAGGGCTGAGGAAAATGAAATAATTTAAGTACAGATATAAAAGCACCTTCATAATCACAATTCATTTATTAGGTACGCCATCTTAAATTGTGTCTTGGAGAATAAGCAGGGATCTTACTTTCTGTACAGGCAGTCCTAACCTAATCATGGGAATTCTTTAAAAGTAGAGTTTTCTCGGGCTTGCAGTAGGAATAGTCACAGAGATTTGAAGCGTAAGGATTTAGTGCCTAGGTGCTGTTTTAAAGGTGGAAAGGATTTCATGCAAGGATCAGGGAATGTCCTCTAGCAGCTGAGACTGATCCCCAGCTGACAACCAGAAAGGAAATGAGATCCTCAGGGTTACAACCATTAGGAACTGAATACTTCCAGGAACGTAAATGAGCTTAATGGTGACTTTCTCCCCAGAGCTTCCAGGTAAGTACCAGCCTTACTGGTAGCTTGGATTTGGGCCTTGTGAGTTTCTAAGAATCCAGTAGGACCTGCCTGGACTTCTGATCTACAAAACTGTGAGATAATAATTGGATATTATTTTAAGTTACTAAGTTTGTGTAAATTTGTTATGGTGCAGTAGAAAACATGGGGAATGGAAACTATGTAATCATTTTGTTAATTTTTAGATGGATTTCAAAACAAATAGGCAGAAATATGTAATTATATATTTTGTCATGATTTGTTTCCTACTATTCCCTATGCTAATAAATTCAAATATCCTAAAATACCCCTCCACAGAGTTGGTGAGAACATATACACTTATATTTTGAAAAATGATTGTGTATTTTATATTTGAGGTGTGGGTTTTCAGTTGTAGTATTATTCCTTCCATATTTTTCTTATTTTTTATAAATATGACAATTGATTCTTTGGTCAAATACAGCCAATAAACTAGAAAATAATTAGTATCATACAAAATCAATTTTTTATATGTTTTTAAGTATTGATTTATGTCCTATAGTCAACACTCATTGAAATCTTTTTGTATTCTGTGACATTGCAGCTTCCAGTTTTGTTTCTGTTTTTTGAAGTTTTTATTGTGTTCTCTTCATTGACTCATCTTATTTCTCTAATCTGTGTCTGGGGGACATTCACTAGGGCTCTGTCTTTCCATCTTCACTGTAAATTCATTTCACCCACCCAAGTTAATTTCTTCTCCACTTTTCCATTATACTAAGTGATATTCTCTTTGGTTTTGAAATCCCATGTCACACTGAAGATTACACCCATTTTCTTTTAATTTCTCCTTTTTCCATTGCTCCTTTCATAAGTCTTATCTAATCAACCAAATTGTAAAGAAGCATTGTGTTGACAATTATCATGTTTATCTACATTCCTGTAGTCAGTGTCTCTTTCAAACCTTATTATTTTATTCCTGAATTGCCAAATTCTAGACTGCACTGCACTCTAAGACAGAGTAAATATAACCACTGGAAGAAATTAACTATCAATGTCAACTTTGAAAATTTTTAACCTAAGTTTGGGGAAATGATCAGAGATGGATATAATCATTAAATATATTAGCTTGATCCTTGTCAATCAGAAACAAGTATTAAATAAGTTTAAAACCTGAGGAAAATAATAGGCTTGCACCAAAAAACAAACAGTGAGAACAATAAAAAACAACAAACAAAAACAAACAGTAATCACTAGCATAAGAGGACAGAAAACAAGAGCTAGACCAATTTAATACTTTCTGACATTAATCAGAAAGAACAGGATATTCTATCTCTATACTCTGCAGAATTTGCAACAGAGAAATAAAATAAGATGCTTTTCCCCAGATATTTTGGCCAGAGAACATATCTGAATAATTTAAATACCTTGAAATTCATTTACATTTCCTATATGGCCAACATATGGTCATTTTATTTTGTAAAGCATCCTGTATGCTCTTGAAGAGAATGTGCCTTCTGTATTTGTGTCAATTAAGTCAAAACGAAATTCTAACTGCAAAAGCTGATCACCTACAGAGGACTGAAAATGAGCTTTATATCAAGTTTTAATACTTACAACCTAGATGCAGGAAGATAATGGGATATTATTGAAGTATTGAAGGAAAATAACTCTGATGCAGAATTTTATATACAACTAAAATGCTAGTGAACATTGACAATATTAAAAAATATTCTCAGACACATTCAACCTCAATTGGTTTAGTATATAAAACATATACCAAAAATATTTTAAAGTATTCAAATAAGAAAATCAAATATAGATGGTATGCCAAGAGATATAAGATGTACAAATCATGAAATGTCTTAATAAAATTTATTGTTACTTAATTTCTTTTTAATAAATGTTTTATTGATGTTTCACATGCATAGAAAAATACACACTAAGCTATAAATACATATCTTAATGGATACTGTATAATAAACATTTCAATGGATATCACAAAATAAAAAGAAAAGCAGACTAGAATTTTGCAACAAACATAAGTTAACAGCTACCTAAGCCAAAAAATTAAACATGACTAGCAACCCAGAATCCCTTTCAACTCCTTCCCAGGATAATTTGCTCCTACCTTTTCTGGGTAACTAATAGTCTGAATCTCAAAAATATCTATATGATGCTTTGTAGGTTTCTATTTTGAGGACTTGTACTCTATTAATAATTCCTGGATAACTGATATTTCTGATTTTATTTTAAGTAGCATAATATTTTCAAACTTTATTTTTGTAAGCTCCTTTTTTCTGATAAATGGAAATGCAATTGATTTTCCATATTATCTTGTAGCTAACTACCTTGTAAATTTATTCATATATTAAAAGTTTATCTATAAATTATTTAAGATTTTCTGTGAAAAATGAGAACCATTTCTTCCTTTCAAGTTCTTATATCTTTTTTCTTTTTGCCTTTTTCAGAATATATATTGTCGAGTATAATGTTGAACAAAGTTGATGATAGAGGGTATAATTATTTTGTTCCCAATATCAGGAGGGAAGTGTCCAATAGGTCACCATTACAAAAGATATTTGTTACAGCCATTTTGTAGATAACCTTTAATAAATTAGGGATGTTTTCTTCCCATTTATAGTTTGGTAGTAGTTTTTGTCATGAAGAACTTTGGAATTTATTTAGTGTTAATTACTTATGGAGAATTTCATATGATTTTTCTCTTTATACTGTTAAGGTGATGAACACATTCATTCCTATAGAGTGTAACGATGTTGATGGTTTATATGTTACTGGGTTAGATGTATAATATTTAATTTAGAATTATTGCATCTCTATTCATAAGAGGAATTGGTCATAATTGTCTTTCTTGTAATGTTCTTCTCAGGTTTCCATATTAAAGTTATGCTAGATTCATAAAACAAACTGTGAAGTATTTCCTTTTTATCTCTGGAAATATGTCTATAAGATTGGTTTTATGGCCTTCTTAAATGTTTTGAAGAATTTACTATTGAAGCATCTGGACCTAGAATTTTTGCATATGTATGACAAAATTATTTATTATGCATTAATTATTTTAATAGGGATAAGAATACTTTCATTTTCATATCTCCCAAAGTCAGTTTTGATAAATGGTAATTTTCAAGAATTTTTTCCATTTAATTTAAATTGTTACACATGTTAACATCTCATATCTTATAAATTCCTTAATTCTGTAGGATCTGTAGTTATACTGTGTTTTAAAATTACTGCACATTCTCCTGTCCTGCTGCTCCCTCATCACCCCACCCCCAAGTTTTGCAGAAGATTAGTAATTTTATTTTTCTTTACAAGGGAACAACTTTTTAAAAAATCCTTCATTATGTGATTCATAATGTACCCACTTCTGTTACTATCTTAATTTTTAAATGGCTTCTATTTTCATTGGATTTGATTTACTATTTGGTTTCTAGCTTCTTTAAGATATTTGGGCTTACTCTGTTTTCAACTGTTGATTTAAGTATTTAGATTATTGAATTTCACCTTTCTTGTTCCTTTTTTTTTTTTCTCGTTCCTTTTTAATATATGCCATTAAGGTTATAAATTTTCTTGAGTTTCAATGTCATATTTTCATTCTCATTCATTCAAAAATGTTTTCATTTTTTTTTGTTAATTTTCATTGAGATTTATTTTGTGAATTGTAGATCATTTAGAAATAGACTGCCTGACTTTAACACATTGGGGGATTTTTATGTTGTCATTTATAATTGATTTCTAGCTTAATTCAACTGGTGTCAGAAAATATATTTCATTCCTTTAAAATTTGTCAGGACTTACTTTATGGGACAGCATATGGTGCATTTGAATAAATATTAAATGTGCAATCAAAGAATGCATTTGGCAATGATCGAATACAATGGTCTATATATGTTAATTATGTCAAAGTTTTAATAGAGATATATAAATCTAAACTCTTACTGATAATTTTTTTTATTTCTTCCAATAGTTAATAAGAGAAGTAGATAAAAATTTCTAATATGATTATGGATTCATATGTTTCTCCCACTGTTACATGCATACAAATTTTAAATTGCCACATCTTCCTGGTATACTGCTCCTTTATCATTATGAAAAATATTTCTTTTTCCTTAGTACTCATTCTTGCCATGAAATTTACTTTTATCTTTTATTACTATAGCTACTCTCAATTTTCTTTGTTTATGTTAACATGATAGAAAATTTTTTAACTTTTTATTTCCAGACTTTCTGTATACTCACATTTTGTGTGTGTAAAAATATTGTGTAAAAAGTATTGAAATATTTTTAAAATTAATTTTGGAAATTCCCCTTAATTGGAGTATTAAAATCATTTACATTTAGCTAAAGATACTTAGATTTTAATCTACTGCCTTGTTATTTTACCCATCTGTTATATGTTCTTTTTATTCTCTTTCCTTGCTTGCTTTTTTTTTTTTTTTAAGTTTTATTTATGTAAGCAATCTCTACACCCAACATGGGGCTCAAGCTCACCACCCCGAGCTTACGAGTTGTACGCTCTACTGACTGAGTCAGCCAGGCACCCCTTACCTTCTTTTTTATTAAACATTTTTATTCTTCAATTTGCCCTTTTATTATCCTACCAGTTTAATAACTTTTGATTTTACCCTAGATATTATATATGACTCCTTCACTTATTAATGTCTAATATAAAGTAAAATTTTAATCACTTGTTTTAAACTATAAAGATCTAGAATACTTCGGATGTGTTTTATTAGGTAGTTTTTGTCAATTTTTATTTAAAATTTTACATTGTAGCGTTTTTTGTTTATATGGTCAATATCACTTGGCTTTATCCACATATTTTATCCTTCCCTTCATGATACTTGTTTCTGAATTTCTATGTCTATACTTAGAATTTCTTTTTTTTTTTTTTTTTTGCCTGAGGAAAACTCCTATTTCCTTTCGTGTAGTGTATATCTGTTGTAGACAAATACCACATCTTTTGTTTTTCTGAAATGTCTTTTTTTCCCCCTTTTAAAGGATATTTTCAGTGTGTATAGAATTCTAGTTGGCATTTGACTTTCATCTGAGAAGTCATCTCTAAGTCATATTGTCACTTCTTTGAAAATAACATCTTTTTCTAGAACTACTTTTGTTTTTAGAACTACTTTTAAGATAGTCTCTTTGTCATTAGTTTTCCTTAGTTTTACAATCCTAGCTATGTAATTATCTCTGTTTTTATCCTGCTTAATAGTGGTATTTCTTGAATCTGTGACTAAGTTTTTCAGCACTTCAGAAAATTCTAAGTCTTTACCTATTTAAATGTTGCTTTTGCCCATTGTATCTCATATCTCCTTCTGGAATTCTACTTACTAGTTAATTCTGGTTAACTCTAAACATATGTTACTATATATAAATGCCATTAGGCCTATCTTTTCATTTCTTAATATTGATTACTATTTTAAGCTTAGAATTTCTATATATTTCTTTATTGAATTACAAGTACTTAATGTCTAAGTCTGCTAACCTGAGTATTTGGATCTGGACTTGTTCCTATTGTAAATATTTTTTCTTAGCTTTTAGTCAAACTCATCTTTTATTTTTTTATTGTATATATACATATTACATACCCCATATACACACATATATTTAAATGATGTTCATTGCTTATGAAAAATTGTTTGATAAGGTAAAAAATTCTGGTTTATTTTTCTCTGAACTAATTTTGTTTTTTGGGGACGATCTAGAGGTTGGTGCAGATCACTTTCAAGCAAGTAGCAATTAAGCTGATTTGCAGTTGGGTTACAGTTCTTGTGAAGAATAATTTGTTTCATTTCTATCCTTGTTCTTAGGTCTTTGGTGTTTTCTGACAAAACACTTAAATGTTTTAAAAGGGGCCTTCGGGGCACCTGAGTGGCTCAGTCGTAAGCGTCTGCCTTCAGCTCAGGTCATGATCACAGGGTCCTGGGATCGAGCCCCACATCGGGCTCCCCACTCGGCGGGAAGCCTGCTTCTCCCTCTCCCACTCCCCCTGCTTGTGTTCCCTCTCTTGCTGTGTCTCTCTCTGTCAAATAAAGAAATAAATAAAAAATAAATAAATAAATAAATAAATAAATAAATAAATAAATAAATAAATAAAAGGGGCCTTCCTCGTGTGAGTTCTGAACCATATTTTTTATCCCTCTCAGCACTATACGACTATCAACATTCTGCTTAGTTTCTCAGCCTATCAATAGACATTTATAGATGGGAAAATCCTTCAAGAGGCAAAGGATAATCAACAGTGCTTATCTCCTCTCTGAAGTGACCTTTTCTTTAGTATTTCAGCCCTACAATCTTTAATGGCTTGGTATGTTTTTCACCCCCATATATATTTTTAATACAGTTTTTCTCAAGTAGAGAGTTAAATCTAGAGTTAGTTTATGATTGTTTAAAGAAAAAGGTAATTCAAGAACAAGAAAATAAAGAGGGTAAAATTTATTTATTTATTATTATTTATTTATTTTTAAGATTTTATTTATTTGACACAGAGAGAGAGAGAATGCACAACCAGGGGGCGCAGCAGAAGGAGAGGGAGAAGCAGGTTCTCCACTGAGCAGGAAGTCCAATGCGGGGCCAGATCCCAGGACCCTGGGATCACCACCCGAGCTGAAGACAGACCCTCAACCGACTGAGCCACCCAGGCACCCCAAGAGGGTAAAATTAAAAAAAAAAAAAATTGAAATTAGAGGACTGTTAGGATTTTCATCTAGTAGATTAGGGAAACTTTTTTTTTTTTTTAAGATTTTATTTATTTGAGAGAGAGAGAGTGTGTGCACGTGCATGGGGCGGGGCGTAGAGGGAGAGGGAGAAACAGACTCCCTGCTTAGCATCGATGCAGGCCTTGATCCCAGAACCCTGAGATCATGACCTGAGCACTGTTGGATGCTTAACCAACTGAGCCACCCAGGCACCCCTAGGGAATCTTTCTTGAAAAAATTTTATAGAACCATGAAAGACAAAAATGAAGTTGCACTGAGTGACATCACAAAGACTGGTTTGTTTTTATGAAAACATTGTATCATTGCTCTGTTAATTTTCACCAATTTTAATTTCCTGAATTCTTTCTATTTTTGTTATGTAGAAATATAAGTTCTGAGATGTATCCAAGATATCAGAGAATTATTAGTAATGATATTGAGAAGTATCAACATATAATTTTAATTTGGAATTATAATCAGACTGTTATAACCCAATTGTACTTCTGTCTTTTCAAACTGATATACAGCTAACCCTTGAACAACACGGGTTTCAACTTCACAGGTTCACTTACATGCAGATTGTTTTTGACAAATACGGTACAGTACTGTAAATGTATTTTCTCCTCCATATGTTTTTCTTTTTTTTTTTTTTAAAGATTTTTATTTATTTATTTGAGAGAGAGAGACTGAGAGAGAGAGCACATGAGAGGGGGAGGTCGGGAGGGTCAGAGGGAGAAGCAGACTCCCTGCCGAGCAGGGAGCCCGATGCGGGACTCGATCCCAGGACTCCAGGATCATGACCTGAGCCGAAGGCAGTCGCTTAACCAACTGAGCCACCCAGGCGCCCCCATATGTTTTTCTAAATAACATTTCCTTTTCTCTAGCTTACTTTAGTATAAGAATACAGTATATAATTCATAAAACATAACATGTGTTAATTGACTGCTCATATTATTGCTAAGGCTTCTGTCAACAGGGTATTATTAGTTAAGTTTGGGGGGGAGTCAAAGTTATATATAGATTTTTTACTTTCTTTGGGTGATTTTAGTATTCAGTTGTTTTTTATTTTCTGCCACTACTGTGGGTTTTTGTGGTAACTGAGATGTATTATTTATGTATATAGCACAGACCCCTGAGCCATTGTAGTTCAACACTAAAACAACAATAAAGGGAAATGGTACTAATAAAATCTTTTTAAAAATCAACAGAAAATAGGGGTGCCTGGGTGGCTCAGTTGGTTAAGCAACTGCCTTCGGCTCAGGTCATGATCCTGGAGTCCCTGGATCGAGTCCCGCATCGGGCTCCCTGCTCGGCAGGGAGGCTGCTTCTCCCTCTGACCCTCCCCCCCTCTCATGTGCTCTCTCTCTCTCTCAAACAAATAAATAAATAAAATCTTTAAAAAAAAAAATCAACAGAAAATATAATAAACCCAAATGGTGGTTCTGAGTGGATAAGAGTAAAGAAAATTATAAACAAAACCAAGAATGTATGTTTATCTGTCATTATATTTCATTACAAGTAAAGAAATTCCATGAGCAGTATTGAGTATATTGGACTTTCAGGTTCAGAAAGTTGGAGAGTCTTTTTTTTTCAGCAGGTTGATATTCAGGCATTACCAATTGAGAGAATCATCAGGATCTTTACATTCTGTATAAATTCAAAGGGGGCTGGCCAGTTGGTTAAAAGAAATTGATAGATTGAGAATTCCCTGATTTCTTTCATAAGTATTCACTCAGATTACTAACTGTAATCATATATATATATAAATAGATAGATATACATACACACACATACACATATATGTACACGTGTGTATATATGTGACTGCATAGTTGTTAGATTTTTCAGAAATAAAGAGATACATTAGAAAAACATACGCAATAATTTGAATGTTACAACCTTTTTTTCTTTTTTAAATCTTGCAGCTGAGTGCAGACTGTGCTGTTTCACCTTTTATTACAAGACTCAATGAATAAAACATATTTGATAGCTTGGCAATAGAAGAAAACTTTATATTTAAATGAGGACAGAGACATTGGCAGAAATTGATATTATTATACCACAACTGATGAGTCATAACTAATGACACAGTCTAGTGCTCATGAAGCAAATCTGCTGATGGGAGGGAGAGGAATGCAATCAGTAAGCCTGGAGGTGTGCACAAGGAAGACAGGAGCACATCCACACGTGTGGCAGGGGATTCTTTAACAGAAAGCTTGTTCCTAAGGGTGTATGTGTGGAAAACAATTTGTTTTGTTTCTCAATAAAGGTCTTTGGAGTAAAAGATATTATATATCATGAAACAAACACACAAAAAAATTGAGTCTAAAGTATAATATAATCTCACTGATATGAGGAATTCTTAATCTCAGGAAACAAACTGAGGGTTGCTGGAGTGGTGGGAGGTGGGAGGGATGGGGTGGCTGGGTGATAGACACTGGGGAGGGTATGTGCTATGGTGAGCGCTGTTGTGTAAGACTGATGAATCACAGACCTGTACCCCTGAAACAAATAATACATTATATGTTAAAAAAAAAAAGAAGAAGAAGATAGTAGGAAGGGAAAAATGAAGGGGGGGAAATCAGAGGGGGAGACGAACCATGAGAGACGATGGACTCTGAGAAACAAACAGGGTTTTAGAGGGGAGGGGGGTGGGGGGATGGTTTAGCCTGGTGATGGGTATTAAAGAGGGCACATTCTGCCTGGAGCACTGGGTATTATACGCAAACAATGAATCATGGAACACTACATCAAAAACTAATGATGTACTGTATGGTGACTAACATAACATAATAAAATAAAATAAAAAAAAAAAACTCAAAAAAAATTTGAGTCTAATAGCATTTGAAAATACGCTGGTCTTGAAATACAGATAAAGACAAATATGTTAGATAGCCAACAGAAAGGGTTTGGATATTTAAAAATCAGATTTCATTTTCTGTCCTCTTATATATAATAGTGAAATGATGAATAAAAAATTCTAAATTTTTCAGAAATAGCCACTCTTACCCTTATCATACATTTTGAATGATTCAACATTGACATTGTATTATTACTTTCTTCTTTCTTATTGAAGTTTGTCTCCTATCTTGTCTAATATTTTTCTACTCTTCTGATCATTTACACATGATTAGAAGAAAACACTAATAGTCCTGTATTTTGTTGTCCCTATCCTGAGAAACCCTCTATGGGAATATATTGTTCTTTTTCTATGTTTATATCTAGGACCGAGTAGGATGCCTTGTTCATTGTAGTTGAAACATAATAAATTTGGAATGCCTGTTAAAAAAAAAAAAGAGAGCACATATGAAAACAGCTTGAACATGAGAAGAAACTTCGGATATTTATATTATAGACATCTGTTTTATTTTTTCCTAAAGCAAAGCTATTGCTATTAGTTAGAGATTGTATTAATATAAATTCCCTTATTAAAAAAAAAAAAACAGAATAAAACTAGTGGATTAAAAAAAAAGCTTCCCTTCTTCATTGTTTTACCCCTGAAAAGATGTTTGGAATTGCTAGTCCAGGACTGGTGCAAGGATGAGCAAGGACATGATTGAGAACCAAGACTCTTGAAATCTTCTCACTCCAATATTCTTAGAGTCTTACTTAGTCCTCAGTTTACATCACTTAACATTGCATCTATAGCCTAGGCAATAAAAAGACAGAGGGACAAAGGGCAATCTATGCTGGATAATTCTATTTCCTTTTAAAGAACTTTCCCAGAAGTATCACCTAGTATCTTTTATTTGCTTTTCATTTGTCACAACGACATCAGGTCTCCTCCTAACTGCCTAGGTGATTGGGAAGTGTTTTGGTTTTTTTGTTTTTTTTTGACATTTTCACACCACCACAAACACAATCAGGCTTCTCTTAATAGAAAAAAAGAATTGATTGGAGAGGCAACTGATGGTGTCTATCGCAGTCATTGTTGACTCAAATAGGCTTCTCCATTAATTTCCTTGTTGACAGGGAATTATTTTGCATGGATATGGGGAAGAATGTTCTTTGATTACCCTGTCAGGGGACATTTGGCAATATCCAGAGAAATATCTGGTGTCACAAATGTGCAAGGGGTGCCATTGGAATCTAGTGTATAGAGACCAGGGATGCTGCTAAACATTTTATCAAATGCAGGACATCCTCCAGCAACAAGTAATTTCTGGCCTGAAATACAAATAGTGCTGAGGTTGAGAAAACCTGGTCTATACCACCTGGCATTGATATATGATCTCCAAAAGAAATCTTAAAAGAAATGCCAGGTGAAGAAGCAAGTGGGGTAGCATAACCACAGCTACCAAGATCAACCACAAAACTTAACAATCTCCAAATATCTAAAAGATTGTTAGACTTGTTAAAAATAGAAGCAGTATTTTAGCAGTATTGTTTCAGATAGCAAACCTAAAACAATTTGAAAAGTTTTAATTATGAATATATTAAAATCATACAATCATTGGGACTGTCCAATGGTAAAATATTAGGCACCTTTACAGTATTCAGTGTAATTAGAGAATATTGTTGTGACCATTTGTGAAGAATTCTTTATATTAAGAAATCTTGAAATGTATGAGCATTTGAACCAAATCAACACAAAGATCGTTTTCTAACTCTTTAACATAAACTACTTTTAGACGAGAAAAGCTATCAGTGTAGGTCTATGCAGGCCACTAGTCTGCTCCAGATAATTTATACAAGAGAAATGTGATTGAGGACTAGAGTAATGGCCTTCTCCTGGTCTCTCCTGTACATGCTGGTGGAAGAGGAAGAGGAGCGGCTGTTCTTAATCCCCTCTGCACAACTATACTAGCCTAGTCTCTGAATCACCTACAAATATTGAGCTGAGTTAGCACTGTGTTTCAGTTAGCAATGAGAATTACATATTGGAAACAATGTGGTAAAACTTTGACCTTATCAGAAGCATTCTCATGCCAGCGAATGATTTTTCTGTCCTTGCCTCTTTTTAAATCCAAGCCAAGACAGGCTAACAGTAGACTCAGACTGCAAGTGTACAGACTCCCATTGTTTTAAGCCAGCAGTAAGAGCAGAATTAAAAATTTAATGCAGGAACTAGGAATATTACTACTGCCTTTCCCTTACGGTCTCTTTCTTCGTCTTTCCCTTTGTAGTTATTTGCTCTTTCTCATTAATTTCTGGTGGAATGGGTGATTATGATTTATAATAAAATATGCTTGAGAATACAACTGCATAACCCTTCTATATAATTATAATCAGCAAATGCAATTCTTTAATATATTTATGTTAAACATCAGTCTACATAACATTTGTGATCCATATAGGAATTCGTTTATAAGCATATGTTAAAAACAAAATCAATTCCTTTTGTACTTCAGTGACTCAGCTTAATGAGGGAGATGTAATTGACAAAATAAATGCACTTTTAAAGTTTTTATAATTCAGTATACTTTTTAAAAACTATATCTTCTAAAACGAGCAAATAATATCCACTGATACATACTATCATTTTCATAATTTTCACTTTCAACCAATAATCTTCATGTCAGAATTTATCTTTTATAGCATGTCAGCTTTGTTTGCTGTTTACATGCAAAAATTTAACTTGTGTGTGTGTGAGAGAGAACTGGGAAGTTCCTACTTATTTCCTCTGCATCCCTTTCCATTCATTGGCCATGATAGCATTTATATTATGCCTCTTTCTATTGAAACAGTGGGCTAAATTTTTGAAATGTGATAACACAGTCTCAGTTTGCAAAAAGATACTTGAATGAACAGAGAACTTTTTATTAAGGTGTAAGATGGCCACATTACTTGGTGATCTATGACAACTCACCTCTGAAGTACATCATGTTATAACACAGAGCCATTTACTCTGGACAAAGTCACTTTCAGGAATGGTTTTATTACCATGAAAATGAATAGATGTACTGGCTCTAAGGTGCCACCATTGCCCTTTATGAGAATGGTGAACTAGATTAGTTGGCACGCTTGCTTCCTTCACTCTTTATGAGTCTTACGTGTTTGGGGATATTTTCAACATTTTTATCTGGATGATGTTATTTTCAGAAAAATCCTATAACAGTTTTCACATAAGCAAGGAAAAAATAAACACTGAACTTGTTTAATAAAAATTCAGCCATGAAAATGCGTGTGAATACATTTGTTTAGCAATCCTAACATAGTGATCTTTAGACTTTGCCCAGAGAAATCTTGTGAGTGTTCGTTCCTGTTATGGTAACTTACAAAATCATGAATGTAGAAAAAAAATGATAGGAAAATAAAGAGGCTTAAAATGATAGGGAATATGTTTACTTGGTTCCCTGATTAAAATTAAGTTTTTCAGTTATGCAGAATATAGATATATTTGAATAGTCATATAAAAGCAAGTATAAGACAGAAGTTATTGGTCTGTCTAAGCAGAGAAAAGGCAGTGTGGGTTTTTGTTGTGGCAGTGGTGGTTAGCATTAATACGTGTATATTAAATGAATATCTTATTCTCAAATCAATTCAACAGTGCTTTCCATATACCTGGCATTTTACATAATACACTAAAGGAAACACTGTTCATGCAAAAAGAGAATTACAAAGAAGAAATTGGTAAGTGTAATTCATGAAAATTAATTTTGTGGGATGAATATTTTTCAAATATTCTTGTGGAAATTGATTTGTCTAAAATTTTAAGGAGATAATCTTCCCCTACCTCATTTGTTAGTAATGATTTATTAGTAATGCCACTTTTGAAAGAAGCTAACAGTAGTACTTAATTCTTTAGCTTGCTAAGGCTTTTTTTTTTTCATTTTACTCTGTATATCTGATACTTCACTGATTGTGTGTGCAAAGAGTTCTCTATCCAGAAAGTGTCAACATGAAAGTCTTCTTCCTACTGAGGAGTCCCTCCATTACTGAAGATCAGTTGGTAGAGGTTATTGTGTCCCCAGTAATAACAGTTTGATCCTTTGTTAGACTTTTGTTCACTCCATTGTTAAATGAACCTGTTAAAAATTATGAAATCAAAACTACAGTACCTTAATAACAGAGAAGGAATGTGGTGAAGCAGTCTCTCACCATCAAAGCATCAGGGGTGTGTCTTTTCAAAGTGAAAAATATAGCTTATCTAGTTAACAAAAAGGGCAGCAAGTTCTTTTATAGGTGTGAAGTGGAATCAACAAAGTGGTGCTTGTCAAGCAGATGCCAAAGTTCCAACTTCTATGTTAGATGATCAAATATGTATCTAGTCTGCATTAAAAAGGCTATTATTAAAGGATCCAACACACTGTATCAAAAAGAGGCAAGTCCTCATCCCAAGTAGAGGAATTTTCTTTTTGCCTTTCTTTCTGTACTTAGAGACTTCTCAACCGGAGTGGAGAAAAATAGGGGGAAAATAGTTCAAATTAAGTCTTGAAGGATGAGGACAGTAAGTGAAGTCAATGCCATTACATAAAGGCTTAAAAACATGATATTGGGGGCGCCTGGGTGGCTCAGTTGGTTGGGCGACTGCCTTCGGCTCAGGTCATGATCCTGGAGTCCTGGGATCGAGTCCCGCATCAGGCTCCCTGCTCTGCAGGGAGTCTGCTTCTCCCTCTGACCCTCCTCCCTCTCATGCTCTCTGTCTCTCATTCTCTCTGTCTCAAATAAATAAATAAAATCTTAAAAAAAAAAAAAAACATGATATTGTGTGGGACCTTTGTGTAAGGGTGGGGCATTTCTGCACTAGAGATGAGAACAAGTGGACTTTTATATTCTGCACCCTAAATTTACAACTGCATAAGCCTTCTCTCTTGGTCCCTTTGTTGACATTATTTCACTAAATTGGCCAACAAAGTGTTTAGGTCTTCTTCTCTTGAACTTTTGTTTATTTATATGCATTCCACAAGTGTGCATAGTCCATCCCTCCTTTTCACAAAGTAGCTGATGGGTGTGGTCCATGTGACCCAGATGTGTAAAGGGATATATGCAATCAACAGAGGGTTGACTGAGGGTAAATTTTGAAGTTTTGAAGAAATTTTATGAGTCCCTGTATCAGTTGCTTAGTAAGCTAGTGGTGTAGATATATACAACTTAGGTCAAAGCAATGCTAAGATTCAGTTGTAAAGTATGACGTTTCTGTATCAGGATGTCACCAATTAAGCATATAGATAATTTCTATTTTGAGTTTAAACTTTGGAGCAGCAACTTAATCAAAAAGTCTGTGACGATGGAAATGTCTATAATATAGAAACAGCCTTTTAAATATGGCTAGCACTGTGGAAGGCCATTTTTTATTTCATTTAATTTTGACTAAATATAAATGTAAATAGGTGCATGTGTCTAACGGCTATTTTACTGAAGAGCACATCTTTAGAACATCAATAAGACAATGATGCAGACCCACAAATAGTTGTAAATATAGTATACCAAATGTATTGAAACAAATAGATAGGACGTATACTTATTTTTTTTTTATTTTTTTTTTTAAGATTTTATTTATTTATTTGACAGAGAAAGACACAGCGAGAGAGGGAACACAAACGGGGAGGGTCAGAGGACGAAGCAGACTCCCTGCCGAGCAGGGAGCCCGATGCGGGACTCGATCCCAGGACTCCAGGATCATGACCTGAGCCGAAGGCAGTCGCTTAACCAACTGAGCCACCCAGGCGCCCTATACTTATTTTTTAATAAAATTAAGATGACACTTATATTTGCTTAGCCATGACCATATGTAGCAACCTCATCAACAGTGTTGCCTAATAAGCATATGGCTAAAGGAATTCCAAATATATTTGGCAAAAGCAAGGCAAACAAATTCATCGAACACACTTTTATTAGGAATCCTGAGAATTCATTGATCAATTGAAGGTAGGTCCTGATTTCAAGAAACTAATTATTCAGTGAAGACAAAACAAATAAAAAATCAAGTAAGGTAAATACAGATGAAATAAGATCTCTATTATAGATCAAGCATAGTATTCTGGGAGAACAAGAGTATTTAATTCCATGGTCAGATAAAATGAACCGTTTTTCTCGAAAGAGTGATATTTGTGGTGAACTTTAAAGGATGAGGAGAATAAAAGAAGTAAATGACATAGTAAAAAGACCAGAGGTATGAAATAGCATATTATATTCATGGAAGTTTCAGAGTGATTGGAAAGTTGTAGTTTAAAGTGATGCTAATAGGCAATCTGGTACCAGGACAAGAAGGGTCCTTGATGTTATGCCTAGAAATTTGAAACTTATTCTGTGGAGCCCACAGATATTTTGATGGGTAAAGCAACATGATTTCATCTATGCCTTAGGAAGCAAACGCCATGACAATGTATGGGGTGACTGCTAGGGTAAGAAATTAGAGCCAGAAAAACCAGTGTAGAAGCTACTAACTATATCCAAGCAAGAAGATACTAGTAGCCTGAATCAGGCTAGTAATTTAGAAGGAATGTAAAACGGTATCTTTGTGGGACAGCGCAGAGTTTGGAGTTGATTATTTAAGTTAAACATCTTCGGGAGCGGGAGAGGCCTGCATAAAAGGTGATGTCCTTAAGAGAAGGTTTGGTTTTAGTTTGCTTACTTCCTTATTTTGCTTCTTTTTATTTTTTGGTTTCTTTAACTGGTGGGATTCTGATATTATTGCAAAGTCAGTGCAGAAACTGATCATTAAGGAGAAAGGACATGAGTTAAAGAGACAATTCACAAAGTAGAATCCCAATTATAGTTATATTTTTAAGAAAAATATTATGGAGGTAATGCAAATCAAGTTGAAAAATACAAGCAATACAAAGGTGTAAAGCAAAATGAAAAGCAAAATGAAAAGCAAAATTAAGCTCACCTCTACCTTTTCCACCATCCTACCTATGAGGATTTCCACGGTTGCTAATTTGCAGTTTTTACTACCATAAATTTTTCTACATAAATATAAACATATGTATACATTTTTAAATGGTAACAATTTCTCTTCACTGTGCAATTGTATGCAGAAATGTCTATAATGCATACATAATAGCATTACTGAATTATATACCTGCTAGAGTTGCATAATGCTATAGTTCTGCAGGTATATTAATTTATTTATACAAATAGAATGAAATTCAGTCAAAGAAACAATTTATCAATTTATCAGATACTCCTTCTGTGTCAGCATATATAGATCCATGTATGTCATTATTTTCAATGGTTTGTAGCATGGATGTATCACTATTTACTTATTCTCTTTGTAGTGCACAATGAGGTTGTTTAAAATGTGTTTATGTTATAAATAATGGTGATAATTTAATACCTTGGTATCTTTAAGGATGTATTTGTTGTTAAAAAACAAGAGTCTTGATTTAATATAAGTCCTACTGGGAAATATATAAATTAGGCAACATTCAAATGTCAACATGGAAATAAAAATTCTAACATATTTGCAGCTACTTGTAGTTTTTAGAAGCTCTCCTGAAACAACAGAGACAATGGTAGAAATTATCAGGTATAAAAATTCTAAAATTTTTAAAAATTTGCTCTGTATTATTTCCAGTGAAGATACAATCTCATTTTTAATTATTCAAAAGTCATGTTATATATGCATGTGGTTTTAAGTTTTATATTTAGCCATTCATATAGCTTCCAGGCAACACTGACACACACCACATACACGTGTTCACACAAACTTCAGGTCTTTTTACAACATATCATTTAAAAGTGATATGTTTTGTTTGAGGTACAGTCTATGAAATAGCCACCCAATTGCAGTTCAGAGGATTTCCATTTGAAAAGAGGTGAACACGTTTTTCATCTTGTGAATATTCAGAAATTGAATCTCAGGAAGAAATTTACTCCCAGGAAACATTGTTTTTATACGGAAAATGAGGACCTAGGAAGTGGCTATTTTCAGAGTGATGCAAATCTACAAACACAACTAGAAATATGTTATAGCTTAGTGGGAATTGCAAAGAACTTTCTACTTGTGTAAATGTAATTCTTCCCTGGCAGGGAATCTGACACTGCAGTTTCTCTTTAACTTCATTCAACTTAATTCAAATCTGTAATTACCACTTCCCCCCAAAAGAATAATAATCTGTTCTTCTGAAGATAGAAAGATGAAACTATAATCAACTAATTATCAATATTTTGGAAGCCAAATCTGTAAATTATATAAATCCAAATCATTCTCTGTCAATCCTGTGACCCTCTATGTCTCAAATTGCTGAAAACAGAGACTTATGCAATTATTTGCTCATATTTGAGATCCTTAAATGTTGGAGTCAGAGATAAGTAAGTCATAATCTTTTCATACACAAACTAAAACTTAAAAAAACAGACCAGACCCCCAAATCATGGGGTCTTCATCTGCCTTAATATACTGCCCTCCTATGTGACGATACAAGCATATCCACTGTACACATGGCTTTGAAATGCTTTACTATGCAAAAGATACAAGTGTAATTTGGTCAGCCATAGGGGATTCCATATATCAGGGTTTTTATTTTTGTTGTTGGTGGTGGTGGCTTTTTACTGCCAAACCCCTCCAAAAAGATTCTAGTAAGTCTCCCAATGTAACTTCTGTGTTGCTATACTGAATTTGAAAGTTTTAGCATATACTAAGTTCAAAAATCCTTCATTTTTTGAATTGGAATTCAGCAAAGTGAAAACCCAGAAATGCCCTGATAGTTCTAGAATCTCTTCAGCTTTAAGCTTGTGGGCACAGCTAGAAAAAAATGCAATTTTCTTGCACAAGTCCAATTAGAATACAAAAGCTTTCTGTTAATTACAAGACTCAATACATTTTACAGAGGTTTAACAGAAATTATATGACCCTCAGTGCCTATCAATAAAGAACTAGCTAAATAAATTTTGGCATATTATGGAATGAAATATTAGGCAATTTGAAGAAGGAAGAGGAGGGAGCAGACAAGAAAAAAATCTATATATGCCTTTGGGAATGAGCCCCCAAATGTGGAGAACTACAGGGAAAGAAAGGGAGAGGTATGTGTACATGCTCTCTCTCTCTCTCACACACACATGCACACACACACACACACAAACACCATTTTAAAAAGAAGATAATGACCACATTCAGATGTGTGTGTACATGCACACAAAAATATGAGAAACTAAAACAAGAAAGAAATAACAGTTGCTGCTGAGGAGAAATCTGTACACATACTCAGAGAAAGCCTTCCTTTTCCTGGCCAATCATTTGGCACTATTTTTTTTATCTCCTTCATGAGTCACTTGTCTAATCAAAATTTGGATTTTTAATAAAAACAACACATCTCTAGAAATCTGGATATTAATTGCTTCCCTTTTTTTTTACATATTAAAGTAAGTAAAGTAATATGCATACAAGTACTTCATGTTTCAATTTTGAGATGTTAACAAATTAAAAGAATGCTACTAACCTGTTATCATTATAATAGATTTATTCACTTCTCTTCTAAAAATAATATTTCTTAGTGATTTTTCAACCTATGATTTATCCATTGTTGTTAAACTATGTTCCTTTGGTTTCTAAAACACTGCATCTTTCTTGCACTTTCTAATCCCTTATACTACTATGACTTAACTTTTTATTTGATTTATATTTGTAATCCACAACAAAATAGAAATATTTATTCAGTAATAATTTGTATTCTCTGTCTCTCTCTCCTCAAACATACACACACATGCACACCCACACAGACTCTCATAATCCCATGAAGTAGATAATATTACCCCCAATTTGTGGATGAATAAAATGAAGCTGAGAGGAAATTCTGAGATGACATAGCACATACTGAAGCCAAACATGAACACAATTCAGTCTGATTTCAGATACTATGTTCTCTCATAATACCACCCTGCATCTTCCTTTAATGATGGCATTTCTCAACATTCTTACTGTCATCATTTATAATTACCCTTTTAGAAATCTCATCCACTCTGAAGATTTGAATGTCCATTTTTCTATGAATGACACTTAAAGCTATATCTTCAGTCGCGGCATTTCCCATATATTGCAGCCTCACAGTGACAAGTGCATTGACTCTCAATAGTCACAGAAATGTCCAGCCATTAAGCTCAAAATTATTTTGTCTTAACTGGACATCATCCCAAATCATTTCCCCCCCCAACAGTCCTGTAGCACTTGTTACACAAATCTTCCCATCGCTCAGGCTAAACATTTTGAAACCTTTTTCTTTCATCATTCTTCACTGTAAAATTTAATTTATTATTGAGTTCTTTTTAAATTCTTTTTAAATTTTTTAAAA
Source organism: Mirounga angustirostris (assembly GCF_029215605.1). Lineage (NCBI taxonomy): Eukaryota > Metazoa > Chordata > Mammalia > Carnivora > Phocidae > Mirounga > Mirounga angustirostris. The sequence goes on from NW_026991717.1 coordinate 77,013,860, forward strand.
ATTATCATAGGGTGTTATATTAGTTTCAGGTGTAAAATATAGTGATTCGGGCGCCTGGGTGGCTCAGTTGGTTAAGCGACTGCCTTCGGCTCAGGTCATGATCCTGGAGTCCTGGGATCGGGTCCCGCATCAGGCTCCCCGCTCGGCGGGGAGCCTGCTTCTCCCTCTGACCCTCCCCCCTCTCATGTGCCCTCTGTCTCTCTCATTCTCTCTGTCTCAAATAAATAAATAAAATCTTTTAAAAAAATAAATAAATAAAATAAAATATAGTGATTCAGCGATTCTATACATTACTCAGTGCTCATCAAGATAAGTGCACTCTTAATCCCCTTTATTTCACTGTCCCAACTTCACCTACCTCTCCTCTGGCAACCACCCCTTGTTCTCTGTATGTAAGAGTCTGTTTTTGTTTGTTTGTTTCTCTTTTTTTCTTTGTTTATTCTAATGTTTTGCCTCTTACATTTCACATGGATGAAATCATGATATTTGTCTTTCTCTGCTTGACTTATTTCACATTAGCACTCTAGGTCCATCCATGTTGTTGCAAATGGCAAGATCTCATTCTTTTTTGCAGCTGAGTAATATTCCATTCTCTCTCTCTCTCTCTCTCTCTCTATATATATATATATATATGTTATATACATATTGGGTTGATTCCATATCTTGACTATTTAAATAATGCTGCAATAAACATGGGGATGCATATATCTTTTCAAATTAGTGTTTTTATTTTCTTTGGGTAAATACCCAGTAGTGAAATTACCAGATCATATGGTAATTATATTTTTAATTTTTTGAGCAATTTCCATACTAATCCCTTTTCCACAGGGGCTGAACCAATTTGCATTCTAACCAACAGTGCAAGTGTTCCTTTTTCTCCACATCCTCACCAACACCTGTTATTCCTTATGTTTTTTATATTAGCCATTCTGACAAGTGTGAAGTGATATTGCATTGTGGTTTTGCTTTGCATTTCCCTGATTAGTGATATTGAGCATCTTTTCATATGTCTGTTGGCCATTTTGTATGTCTTTGGAAAAACATCTATTCAGGTCCTCTGCCAATTTTCAATTGGATTTGGGAGGGGGGATTTATGGGTTGTATAAGTTATTTATACATTTTAGATATTAACCCCTTATTAGATATATCATTTGCAAATACTTTTTCCCATTCAGTAGGTTGTCTTGTCACATTGTTGATGGTTTCCACCACTGTGCAAATGCTTTGAATTCTGGTGTAGTCCCAATAGTTTAGTTTTGCTTTTGTTTCTCTTGCCTAAGGAGACATATCTAGAAAAATGTTTCAACAGCCAATGTCAAAGAAATTATTGCCTATTTTCTTCTAGAGGCTTTATGGTTTCAGATCTCACATTTAGATCTTTAATCCATTCTGAGTTTCTTTTTGTGTACAATATAAGAAAGTGGTCCAGTTTTATTCTTTTGCATTTCTCCATTTCTTCATCATTTGTTGAAGAAGCTGTCTTTTCCCTATTGTATATTCTTGCCTCTGTGGTCATAGATTAATTGACCATATAATTGGGGGTTTATTCCTGGGCTCTATTCTGTTCCATGGATCTTTGTGTCTAGTTTTGTGCCATAGTGTTCTGACTGCTATAGCTTCGCAGTGTAAATTGAAGTCTGAGTTTTCATTCTCTTTATTCTTTATTCTTCACTATAAAATTTAATCTATGACTGAGTTCTTCCACTTATCACTTTAACCTCTTTCACATTTGTCTCTTCTTATCCACTTTTACTTTCAAGATTTTTACCTAAGGCCTTTATCCCCAACATTTTTATTAATAAAATGATCTTCCAATTAGTCTTCCTAGATGTAAATTCTGCCTTCAAACCTATGTCTTATAAAATTGTCAGTATTTTGGGCTCCTGGGTGGCTCAGTCGTTAGCGTCTGCCTTTGGCTCAGGTCATGATCCCAGGGTCCTGGGATTGAGTCCCACATCGGGCTCCCTGCTCGGTGGGAAGCCTGCTTCTCTCTCTCCCACTCCCCCTGCTTGTGTTCCTGCTCTCGCTATCTCTCTCTCTGTCAAATAAATAAATAAAATCTTAAAAAAAAATTGTCAATATTTCTGTCAATATGCTTTTGATTGCATTCAAATTTTTATTTTTTGGACAAAAAACTTAGGACAATGATTTTAAACAATAAAATATGGTATATTCTAAACCCTTTTTTTAGACAGTTTATTAAATTTGGGTTCCTCCAGTTCTATTATAATGGTTTCTTCAACATTTGTATTATTTCTTACCATTTTATCATCACCCTAAACTTGCTAAACAAAGAATCACTCTGTCTGCTTAATGAAGTTTCCACTTTAAGGAAATAACCCACTACCACATAAAACGCATACACAGTTTTTTTATTTTTAAAATATTTTCATTTTTAAAATATTTACATTTTCATTTTCATTTTTAAAATATTTACAAAATATAAGAAATCTTTCTAGCCATTTTGGTTTTGTTTTTGTATTACATTGTTGATACTGAGATCAGCAAGAAGCTAAGTAATAAGATTTCACTTCAGCAGTGCAAGGGATAGAAATCAAAGGCTTTTGAAGAAAAGTAGGGTCATCAATTTTGACAAGAGGTCCATATGAAAAGCTAATATAAAAACTGAAAATAGCTAACTGGACTTGAAACGAAGGAGATATTGGTGTTCTTTAGAAGAATAGTTTAAGGGGAGGTGTAGAAGTAGAAACGAGTTGGAGTGAAAGAGCGGGGCATAAGCAACTGTAGTCTGAGTTAGTAGAACAGTGGTTTCCAATCTGGCCATCCATTAGAATCACATGGGAGTTTACAAATAAAATACCAGTGCCTGTGCTCTACTCTAGACCAACTGAATCAGAATTTCTGGGGTAGGGGATTGGGCATCAGTATGGTCCCAAAGCTCCCCATGTGATTCTAATATATAGTCAGGTTTGAAAACCCTTGCATAGAGTATTCTTTTCAGGAACTTGACTGTAGATGGAAAGAGAGGAAACAGAGAGAGGAAAGTAAGAGACTTGACAATACAAAATATGAGAGAGCCAACTGTGTCTGAACAGAAGTTGAAAATACATGAGGTTAGGATCAGGTTATGGAATAACTGCAAGTACAGAGATCAAGGCACTGGTGCATAAATCATCCCTAAAAAGAAAATGATGAACAGCTCATCCTCCATGACTGGTAAAAAGGTGTGGAAGTGAGTAGTTATAATCCTATTGTTTTTCTTTATGTGTGATATAAGGAAATCAGGATAAGAAATTGAGGGAATTTGACTGATAGCCACAATTTTCCCTAAGATTATATTTATCTTCTTCAGTAGTGGCAATAAGGTGAGGGATTTGAACAGATTGGTAAAAGTTTGGAATAATTTACATGGGGAAAAGTAACTGATCAAGATAATTTTCAAGTAGTGCATACTGACCAGGTGAGATTTAGAGCACCATAAGCTACATAAATATATGACATTTTCTCCAATATTACTCTGATATCAGGATATAAGAGGAGAAAAAGAGATTGGTTGGAGAGACCCAATACTTGTCTTTATCAGGGAAAATAGGACACAAGGATAAGAGATTTAAACATTGAGAATACTGGTATGAAGTTGCTTCAAATAGACCATTATTTCAGTAGATGAAATGCTGAAGTTTCAAATTTGAATTTTTTTAATATTTTATTTATTTGAGAGAGAGAGAGACAGAGAGAGAACATGGGGGGGGGGGGTAGGGGAAGAGGGAGAAGCAGGCTTTCTGCTCAGGCTCGATCCCAGGACCTCAGTATCATGACCTAAGCCAAAGGCAGAAGCTTAACTAACTGAGCCACCCAGGGGTCCCTCAGTTGGTTTTGTATGAAGTCATATCCAAGACATTAATAAACCAAGAGACTGGTTCTCTGTTGTGAAGTATGGGGAAAATATGTCAAAGTATTTGAAATCACATTATTTATGTTTATCAACCTAAATATTATCCATGATGAAAGCAATAGTTAGATTGGAAAGAGGTAGTAAATATCCAATGAGAGAGCCAAAGGAAAGGAGTGAGAGAGAGGGAGAGGAATGAAGAAGGAAGGAAAGGAGCAGAGAGGGAGAGGGGGAGAAGGCGAAAGGCAGAGGGAGGGAGGGAGATGAGAGAATATGAATAACCTGAGTACATGATTCTTAGCTTTCCAAATCCCTTTGTTTTTCTGTATTTAGTTGACTCTTCGTCCTCTTCCTTCCTCTGAAATGTCATTGTTTCCAGAGCTTTTGCTCTTGGCCCTTTTCTTCTTTCTTTATAAGGGTCCCAATGATTCCCTTCTCTCTTCAGTGTTCCATTATTATAAATATATTTCTGTAATCCACGTTTTATATCTAGACTTGTGCTCTATAGCTTCAGATTCATAGTCAAGTGTCTACTAAGTACTTCCAGCTGGGTGTCCCAGAACCCATTCAAATCCAGTGTTGCTTTCCAGCAACAGCTCCTTCCCCTGAACTACTCTTCTCCTTGTGTCAAGACTCTCAACCCTGACTCACATGAGAATCAGCTGGAGAAATTTAAAAATCTGGAACCCACTTTTGCAGATGTTGATTTAATCAATCTGGGGTGCTACCTGTGTATTGTAGGAGTAAAAAAAAAAAAGTTTCAGGTGCCTCTAATATTCAGGTGAGGTTAAGAAGCACCATAATGATTCTAATATCAAGGTTCTAAAGTCTAGCTTCATATTAGAATTGGCAGGGGAGCAATTTTTAAATACCATTCTAGACCCAACCCCTTAGCAATTGAATAAAAATCCCTGATGTTGTATCTCAGGCATTAGTATATTTTTTTAATTGAAGTATAGTTGACACACAATGTTACATTCATTTCGAGGCATTGGTATTTTTAGAAGCTCCCCAGATGATGTTCATGGGTAGCCAAGATTGAGAACCATTGCTGTAGTAGTTCCAATCTCAATGAATGACTATAACATTAATAACCTGTACTCAGGCCTGGGAGTCATGATAAACCCTGAATTTATCCCCACCTTCCTCTCATTCTACACTCAATTAAAAACCAAGTCTTGTGCATTCTGCCTTTGTAAAAGATGCCTTAAAAACATCTCCTCTTGAATGTCTAATAGCCATTTTATGTTTAACATGTATAAAACCAAATTTTCGATAATTGCCTGTCAAAGCTAAGCTTGCAAAGTTCAGAAGATCATTTTGACATTACTCTACCTGAAATGGTATTACAGGAAAAAAAAATCAATATTGTTAATTTGATTAAATCTAACTTATTTGAATGATAGGGATTTAAAAAATCTGGTGGGGCAAAATTTTTCTTTGGATTTTGTGTCTCTTTTTTCCCTCAGGATAAATCCTTAGATAATAATATTTAAGATTCTAGTACCTTAAGTATACTTTCATAGAATGACAGAAGAAGAAATTTATATAACTTGTTTTTGAAAGAAAAGAGCCTATAAATCTGCTGCTTCATCTCTTTGTCATGAGTCAGGCACAGAAATTTTAAGTGCCAATGAATTGCCAAAGGAAATTTGATCCATAATAAGATACAGGAAGAAGTAGGATTGTTGAGTTTGAGCTTCCTTGAACTTGAGAAGTTTTCATGCCTGCTTGTTATCTTTTTTTTTAAATATTTTAAGCTTAGAGCAATCATAAAAGTTGTATTGCCCTCTTTGCCATTAATATTGACCCACATAATTTCTGAGTATGACACTGCTTTGTTTAAAGCAAAATGAATATTACCCCAATGTGGGTTTCTAACACAGCTTTTCAATACCTTTATGCCCAAGTCAATGAATTCCATCTGCTGTGATAATATTGTAGCCATGACATAGACCAGTCACTGCAAGGAAAAAATGAATTGTTAATAAAAGAAATATGTACATATTTGTGCAACTACCAGGATCTATCACATCCAATGTTTATTTGGCAGTTGTTAATATATAATATTCCATTGCTTACTCTTCCATAAATTTGTAAATAGGCAAAGGGAAAGAAAAAAAATAAAAGTATTCTTCTAGTCACACAAGTGGCTAAAAAGGCCTAATCAATATTGCCTTTACAGTTTCCCCATAATACTCTATGTTTAGCTTTTGGAAATCTGTCTTTTAAGTATGCGATTTTTCTTAATTTTGTGTTAATCAACTAAAATAGGTTCATCCCTTTCATTTCATCAGGACCACAAAGTGACTCTCTGGGAGCCTGAGTTCTAATGAGGCAGCCATTCCAAACACGTACAGACAAAGCAGTGGTTTCCCTGGCAACGAGCACCATGAAAAAGCTCTTAGAATAGTTATTCCCACCCTTACACATGAGTCCTTTTCATTTCAGTAAAGCTTCCTGTCAGAATGCATTCATCAATGTAATTTACCAACGAAGTTTGAGAAATTAAATCCCTCTCCCCACAAGAATTAAAAAATAAAAACTGCAACTAAAAATCACAGCTATGCTGGAATTGTACTTGTGTTGCCAAATGATGCTTCAAAGGAAGTAAAGGACATCATAAGATTCCCGAATTCAGTTAACATCACTTTGAACGTGAGATTAATTTTCATTTGATTTTTATCTGAGGACATAGAAGGTAGATGTATCAGGAGGAGGGGTAAGTGCATTTAATCACTACCTCTAAAAGTAGTATGATCCAAAAGCAATTCTCATTCAATAGTAAAAGTTCATAAAAAACTTAAATCAATATATCAAATTAAGATTTATGGTATTCCTCATAAGGATTAAATCTTTTTTAGGGATATTTACCAAGAAAAGCAAATTCTGAAAACATGATGTTATCTCGTCAACTGATGGAATTAAGTAAAAGATTTTTGAACGAGGTACTTGGACCTACTTTCCATCTTTGTTCACAAAATAAAAAGGCACACAAAACAGGCAGCATCTTGTGTTATATGGTATTTCAAACAGGGAGAAAAAACACATCAGGAAATAAAAGGAGTTCAGTTGAAAGATTTGCCCATAAATAAAACAATCGCAACACTTTATTTGGCTTACTTACTAGAAATCAAATTCCTTGAGTTTAAAATACACCCACCATATGTAATACAAAATGAGAATAACACACTTTCATCATTTCTCAAAATGTTAGCATCCAACAGATGCCGACATAGTTTATATGCTAGTGATCCACCCCGGTCTCTTCACTGAGCATGTATCTATGCCTGTTTTTCAGCCAGCACGCTACAGCAAAGGACCATTCATGTTGCCCAGGGCTATTTCTTTAAACAGTATCAAAATTACTTTTACCATAGATTAGATTGTGTTTTAGTGCTGAGGAAAGTCTATCTTGCCTTCATTTTTAACCCATGACACACTTAGCCTTATAATAGCATTATGAGGTCAAAGCTACCATTGCAAAATAAAACAAAACGCACACGATTTCTTAAGAGGTAAGAAGAGAAATTTATATCAGACAAGGAAAGCAGGGCATTCTCACTGTTTTTTTCACCTGAAGATTGAAAAGGAAATTCATTTCAGTTTGTAACATTGCATGGATTGCTCCAGACATAAAATGAATCAGGTCTCCTGTTGGATTATGTGGGTGGTAATTCTTCTCTTCCCTAGTGAAATAATTCCTTGCTTATAGCTGTGGCATGCAAACTCAAATACTGTCTTTCTCGGAGTAGTTTTGAACAGTGGGTTCCCATTTTACTGTTGTTTGGGCATAATAAAATCACAAATTTCATTAAGCATCAAAAAGAATATGGAATAAAATAACAGTGTAAAAGAAGTGACAATTTAGGATACAATAGATGAGAATTTTATTCAATGAATATCTATCAATTACTTAGAAGTTGCATATTATATACAGGCTACAAGAAAAAAAATGTAGTCTGTGTTTAAACCTCAAAATATTTCTTCCTGCTGCTTTATCTTTTCAGCATAGGAAAACATCCACATTATAAAATATAGAACACATACTTTTAAACATTCAAATCTGTGTTCTAATCTAACCAATCTGTATCTGTAATTTATATTAGTTATCAAACCTTTTTAAAAAGATAAAGCACAAGGATTTTGTTTACTACAATTATTTTTTTCAAATGGACATTCATAATTTTATGCCTACAAGACAATCCATAATTCAAGTACTTCCATGCAATAAAGTACCATAATACACAGTTCTCTATAATTAAACTTACAGTGCAAAACCTCAGCTGAAAATTACTTATAAAACTTCCAATTACAGTTTTACTAGTTTAGGTATTTTCTTCACAGTTGAGAAATAGAATGCAAATAAAAGTTGAGTGTGTTTCTGTGCCTTTCCAACTACAGCATAAAGTTGATCTTCCATGTCATGTTTCTTAAAAGTAACTCTAAAATAAGTTTGCTCCAGATCCTCTAAATTATTCTCTTTCCCTAATGGCTTGTTGTGTTGTTCCCCAGCAGAATGACTAGAAAAGCCCTACTGCACTTAATCTAATTAGGGATTTTCAGAGAAACAGAGGTTACATAGCTCTCATTAACTGACTAAAAAAACTGTACCATCTCCAGAGGTATAGAAACAAAACAACAACAAAAAAAAAAAAAAAAAAAAAAAAAGAGAGAGAAAGAGAGAGAGAAGAAAAAAAAAAAGGATGATTCCTTTTAAAGTTCCAGAAATGAGTGTGTTCATATTCTGGTACATTAACAGTTTGTTCCAGTACATTGATATTTTATGTGGAAGCCCTACTCTGCAATTAATATGCCTGATGCAAATTGAAAAACCCATAATCCATCCTTCTCTGTTGGAATGTAAGAGTATATTATTATTGAGAAGCTACAGGATACCAGAACCATTTTTTAAACTTGAGTGCTCATTACCTTAAATCTGCATATAAAACAGTTTTGCATTCAGACGAGGTAATACATAATGGAATATATTGTGGCGCATATAAAAAAAAGTGCTCCAAATAAAAACGACCTGTGGGCTTCCTTTGTAGAAGAAATTTATGCCGTTCCAGGCATTAGGGATTAATGAGAGCTAACAGCGAAAGAGGAGGAATGAACATTAAAATACTGTGCCTAACTTTCCTGACTACCCCAAGGCTACAGGACAAACAGAATTGTCTAAATTTTCTTAAAAGTAAGGACTAGGTATTTATCATTAAGCAAATATGGTATTTGGGTATTGCATCTGATTTTGTCACATTAGTATTCAGGAATATTTCTTATAGCTTTAAAGGAGAAAGGACAACGTTAATGGAAGTAAGAGAAGAAAGAAAGAAAAAGATATCCTTTGTTTCTAACAGCTCAGAAATCTCTTTCCTTGTATCTTGTTTCCAAAATTACACATAGTTATTCACAGGACAAATAATTCTGCTGTTGTCTTCTATGATGAACAGAATCCATGATTTTAATGAAAGTTTTATTGTAATTATTTTAAAGGGAAGATTAATCACACACCACTAAAGAAAGAGATTCAAATGTATTATGTTCTCATTGAAAGATCCCATGAATACAGGTTTAGTTCATGGATCTCTCCTAAATCCATTCAATCCAACTTGATTCCTATTCATTTTAATTCATTTAAAACTTGTTCAGTTTATTTACGTCCATCACCACCACCTGAGATCTGAGCCTCGTTAGCATTTTAGCATTTGCATGGACCCTTCTTAGTCCTCTTCCTATCTGTTGTTTAGGACACATAATGCTTCCTACTGGCAGTTACCTATAATTGTTTTATTTTACTTACCAAGTGATAAGATTCTTAAGGCAAGAAGCTGTGTGATATGGCCTGTATCTTCCAAAAAAAGCAGAGGGGCAGAAAAATTTTCCCTTCTTCCCTTCTAAGTTATTTGGCTGGTCTAATTATTAAATGGAAGTAAGATTAACAGGAAAAAATACTTTGTATGTACATGAGCCTCATAAAAATATGAGACACAATAGGCCGCCAGGTAATTGAGACACACAACATCCTGAGCTTAGGAAAGAGGTAGGGGTCTAGGAATAGAAAAGGCAGGAAGGCCATTTACAGGAAGGTAAGAGGAGATGTTTGCAAAACAAAGGTTGCTCTCTTCAGATAAGTTTCTTATGTAAAAAGGAATCTCTGGCAACAGCTCTCTTCCTGGTACAGACCCTTTTCCAGGGTACATTTAGGCATTTGAAGAGGTTGGGTTAGGGGTGGATGTAAAGAGCTTTTCCTGAATCTGCTGGATTTTGATTGCCTTTAGCTCAAAATAATGCTCATGCTAAAGTCACCTATGACGAGGTGACAAGTTCTGCTCCTCTTGAGTCCTGCCTTTGAAATTTCCGATAAATTTCACAGTACAGAAGCTAAATTGAGACCTTGCTCCATATCTCATTAGACCAGTCTGTGTTGAGAATAGGCCAGTTCAGTTAAACAGTTGTGTTTCATTTCAGAAGGAAGGGATGCCACTGGTCTCCCAAAGTTAGACCTATATTGTGTAAGCAGTCAGGTAATTAATATGTGGCATTTCTATGGGAATAAAAGAAACACAAAGGGTAACGGTTGGGACAGATAAAACCCAGTGAGAGGGGTGCCTGGCTGGCTCAGTTGGTTAAGCGACTGCCTTCAGCTCAGGTCATGATCCTTGAGTCCCAGGATCGAGCCCTGCAGCGGACTCCCTGCTCAGCAGGGAGCCTGCTTCTCCTTCTGACCTCCCCCTTCTCATGCTCATTCTCTCTCTCAAATAAATAAATAAATAAAAATCTTTAAAAACAACAACAACAACAACAAAAACAACCCAGTGACAGTCCTGAGAGCTGCCAGTCAGGATTTCTAGATGTCCGGCCCAAAGCATCTTCAAATAGAAGAAGGGCAGGCAGTGGCAATCTGATAGATTTTTCTAGTCCACAGTTTGAATGTCTCTGATGATGTCTTTGGGCACACTGGTAAACTTTGACTGGTCCAAAGAAGATTGTGTGAACATAAGTTATTGTGGCATTTCTCTAAAGTTTATGTCAAGCTTTTAGCTTCAGTTGGCAGTGTTTCAGGAAAAAGGGCAGTTTTAGTTCTCAATCATTCTAAGTCAAAAGGATGGGGTTGGAAATTGGGGACATTAGTTTGAAGTGCCATAGCCAGATATTGGAGGAAACTGGAAGAATTCATGATCCAGCCAGTTTATAGGTAAATAGCAAAACCTCAAAGCCAATAACAGCACTAGATTCTAATAGTCAGAAAATGTGTGGCTGACGCATAATTTTTCTCACTAAAATCACCTTCATTTTGACCAGAAATAGCCAAATTAACACTAATTTGTTTGTAAAATAACTCTAGTTTTGATAAACTAGGCCTGATTACTTATATACATGTAGCAAGAATAGTGAATGGCCAGATAGACTCAAAGTTTCCTTTGCTGGAATTTTTTCACAAGGAATCTCAGATTGAACTTCCAAAAACCTCTTGAGGCCAGGAAACCAAGCCAAGGACTTGCTATCAGACTTCACCTGCAATACCTATAGATTTATGTGAATTCCTCTCTTCGAGGTCCCAAATATATCCCAAGGTTCTTGCACCTGCCAGAAAGTGACCTTTCTTACTCACCTGGTCAGGTTGTCAGAAACTCTGTAAGTAAGGGACTTTATTGGCTCCATAAAGTCAGCCTTAGTTACCTAAAGTTGTGGCATATCTGCTTCTATGCTCATCTCTCTCAAATATTACATTTCAGTCAAAGCTTTGGTAATATAACCATTGTTACCAACTTTGTCCTGTTACAAGGAGAATAGATTCTTACCGAACTTATGCAAATAAATATATTGCCATGAAATAAGAATATTTACTAAAATTTTCCAAATTCTGGAGGGATCAGGTAGGGAGATAAAGTAATTGTTTCAGCTTTGTTTACAAAAGTACACATAACCAAGTTTGTCTAAAACATAGGCAGCTTAAGAGAAAAAGTTTCCTTAAGTCTGGAAAAGCAAAACATTAAAGAATCAGCAATGTTTCAAACAAAAAGGTCATAAAAATTATAACCATCTTATCAGTTCATTCAGTTCCATTCATTCATTCTTGTTCTTTTTTTTTTTTTAAGATTGTATTTATTTATTTGAGAGAGAGAGAGTGCGAGAGAGCATGCACATGCATGAGAGTGGGGAGAGGGGCAGAGGGAGAGAATCTCAAGCCGACTCCATGCTGAGTGTGGAGCCTGACACAGAGCTCAATCCCATGACCCATGACATCATGATGTGAGCCGAAATCAGGAGTTGGCTGCTCAAATGACTGAGCCACGCGGGCACCCCTCATTCTTGTTCTTGAATCCAGTTTTTCCATTAGTTCTGAAAAATCCTTACCCAGTTTAGTTTTATGACCTTAAAGTTAGAAACCTGTGCTTGCCAGAGGCCTTTCCATGAATCCCCTTGAATGAAGCACTTTTACCGGACTACTTTTGCACAGGCATCAGAGTAAAACAATAACTGTAAACAATGACAAAATACTTTAACATGTCAATTGTTAAAGACCATGTGATCCATTCGACATGATAATACAATTGACAAAAAATGTGGTTACTTCTATGACATACCATATTTTAAGAAAACTAGATATACAAGTTTTAACTTGTATTCTGTTTATAACAAGTTTTAACTTGTATAATTCTGTTTATAACAGAATTTTAGGAATTTCATACAATTTCTAAAACACATACATACTTGTAAAATATGACATAAAAAGGCTTAGCATTACTTCTTATTTGACAATGCTTCCCGTGTAATTTAACATATTAAGTAAGCCTAGTATAACATCTTCCTTCTTATAAAGAGAAAGCACACATCTTTTGCTATGTCCCATGGACCCTCTGGAAAATTCCAAAGCTGGCTGAAGGTAAAGAAGACTTCATTTAGACATTTGGAGTTTGATTTTGGGAAGTTTATAAAGTATATTGAAAGGTTTGGACACTTGAAGTCCTTCATAGTAAGGAGAGAGGAGATGTATTTAGAAAACAAAGATTGCTCTATAATATAAAAACTTTCTTAGGTAAAAGGGAATATGTGGTAATAGCTCTCTTCCTGGTACAGGCCCCTTTTGCAATGTTAATTTAGGTAGTTGACGGGGGAGGCAAAGCTCTTTTCCTGAATATGCTGGGTTTTGATGGTCTTGAGCTCAAAATAATGCCCATGCCAAAGTGACCTATTCAGGGGTAACAAATTATTCTCCCTTTCCAAGCAATAACATTAATCTGCATGATTTGCACAATAAATTTTTGTTGAAAAAAGTTTTATTTTTATCCATTTTGGAATACAGATTTTATATCCAGAACAAAAAAGGAATATTAAGTGCCTCCATATTCTACTTTGTCACCTAATTTTAAAAGGCATGGGGAAAAAAGTCAAATGGGACTTCTCAGCATGGAGATTAAACATTGTTGTAGGAAAAACAAAACAAAACAAAACAAAACAGGAGTATGATATTGGCAGGGAACAAGAATCCCTGACCCTTCAAAGGTCCTTCCTTCTAGCTGGACTATGAATCAAATCAACATCAGACAGATCAGCAGGAGAAAATCAAGTTTAATAGTGTACATATGGAGAATCCACACAGACACGGAAATTCCAAAGACACTGAGGAGAAATAAGGTATATATGTCATCCTGAACTAAAGAGAAGGTGGTAGGGATCTGGGACTTCAGAGGAAAGAAATGCAATTCATAGGGCAATTAGAAGAGCAGATGTTTGGTAATTAGATGTTTGCCTGGCCATACAGATAGGTCACTCAGATAAAATTTATCTCTGGTAATAACACTTATTCTGTAAAAGACTCCCCTGCCCATCACTATAGATTCTTCTAGTTAAGGGAAGGACAGAAGTTTCTCTTGAACCCATAGGGTCTTAATCGCCTTTACCTCAGAATAATTTTCATGCCAAAGTGGCTCATCTTGGGGCAGCTTGCCTTTGGTTCCTACAATATGATAATGTTTATGGTCAAGAATTAAATTTTCACCTGCTGCTTTTCTCATGTGGTACGCTAGGACAAAAAATCAACTAGAGCTTCATCAGTGTGGTCAAGTTCACATGTTAAATTAGTTGCAGAGTTAAATTTCTTCCTCTCATTGCAATGTATTTTTTTATTTTACAGTGATGACACTATCAGGAAAAAAATACATACTAGATTTTATGAGAATAACATGTATTTTTATAGTTTAGATCAGCATATAATTTCACACTGACTTGGAAAGACAATAGTTTATATCACATGACTACACAAACCCACAACTGACTTTGGCTCCAATTTAATAGGTTTGTGTGGTTCACATATTTTCTCTCTCTTGCAAATGTTTAGAGAGTGCTCAAGAGATCTTTTATGTGAAATTTCTTTTGATAAACTAAAGTTCATTTTCTTCAAACTGACTAACATAGTTATTACTCAAAAAATTCTTTGGAAAGGAAGTGAAAATAAGTATGTAAAAATTGAGGGGAAAAAAGAGTAAGACATGGGAGGAGGTTCTCCCACAGATCAAGTTCATTGCATATGTATGTGTAATCAGAGAATCAAATTGACTGCCATGTGATTCAATTCATGCTAAAATGACTTTCAATATGAGAAATATCTTTTTTAATAGCCTTCCACACTGTTTGACATTTTCACCATTAAAACAAAACCTTTGGTTTAAGATACTGCATCTATGACATCTTTGTTACATAAAGAGTAAAATTAAAGGAGGAAGGTAGATAGTATAACAACTCCGCAGGCTATTGCAGACGATTGAGGGAGGAAGGGAAAAGAGAACTGGAAAAAAACTGTCCTGAATACAGCTGAATATTTTAGTTTAGACATAGAGTATTCTGAATGTAAATAACATTATGTATAATGCCAAGGGAAGTTGTGGAATTGCCTTCCCATGACAATTTTTAAGAATAGTACAGCTTCACAGCTGGCTAAGGTATAAGAATAGAGATGTGGGCAAGATAAAAATCCTTAATGACAAATCCAAACACTATATAGTTCTTTTCAACTGGTGTGGTGCTTTTTTTCATACAGATAATCACTTTGTATATTTCATTAAACTGTTTTCAAAATCTCTGTGAATGTCATGAGTAGAGTTTTAAAGGCAAGTAATGCTTTCTGTAACCTAATAAAAGTAGTTTACAACAACCAAGGTGAACTGGCACTATAATGGAATAACTTTTACTCTTTTATTATTAAAAGTATACACACACACACACACATGCATATTCATATAAAATTCACTGGCATGGAATGCAAATAAATACAGGAGGGGACTTCCAATAGTGAGCAGCTGTTCTTTCTCTCCACTGAGAACAAGAGAGTAGGAATGTTTTCCATTTACAACAGGAACAGTTTACATTGAGACGTTAAGTATATTATTTTGATGGTTAAGGTTGTAAGACCTTGTGATACATGATTGCAGGATGTTTGGAAGCTTCCTGTGGATATGTTCTATGTTTAAGTAATTTTCTCTTTTTGATGTGTTTAATCAGAAGTTCTTGAAATAGAGGACTATTTAAGTATGATCTCTCAGACTCACTTCCAACACAATTATTATTTGATAAATAAAACTGAAAGTAGTTTCAAAAAATAAAATAAAACATGGTTTCTATCTTACCCTTGGTAGATTATACCATAAAATCAAAGTGTTTCTGCTTCATTGGATATTCCTACCAGTTAGGCTGATGTGTATTGTTGAAGTCTAGTTACTTTGTCTAATTCCCACATGTAAACACTTTTAATGCCTTGGATATATAGAAAAGTCACTGCTCTGTTTCATCATTACCTAATTGTGGCATATATTCTTCTCCAAATAAACTTAACATAGAAAAACTCCAACCCACTCACCTAGGAAACTATATTTTCTATACAGAATAACTCCTACATTTTATCAGTGTGATAATTCAAAGAATCAAAATGTCAATTCAGACTCCTATGACCCAGGGATTTTACTAATCATTCTGATGACAAAAGTGACTAGGATCTAGAGGCCCAGGGAGAAGCAGAGAGATCATGACTCTCTGGGTCTTTTCTTACTGCATCAAATAGACTCTGGTACATTACACGAAAATTAAACAGTATCAGTTATGAAACATTTCCATTTTATATTCATATGGGCACATAACCTATTTTCCAGGAATCTATGCCCCATATATACACAGATTATAGGTTTGTTTAACATAAGGAATGCTAAGCAATCAGGTGCATCTGCTAAAATCATCCCCTAGATAAGAACTCTTCCACCAGCTAATACTGTTAGCTTGTTTGCCAAGAAGTCTGTTATTAGTATATTTACAAGCGTATTAGTCTGCTAGGATGCTATAGTAAAGTATCACAGACAGGGTGGCTTAAAAAAGAGAAACTTATTTTGTCACAGTTCTGGAGAGGGAAGTCCAAGATCAAAGTACCAGCAGATTCGGTTTCTCCTGAGGCCTCTCTTCTGGGCTTGCAGGTGACCACCTCTTCACTGTGTCTTCATAGGGCCTTTTCTCTATACTTGTCCACCCCGTCATCTCTTCCTCTTTTTATAAGGAAAACAGTCCTATTGGATTAGGGCCCTATTCTTATGAGCTCATTTAATCTTACTTAACTCCTTAAAGGCCTTATCTTCAAATAGTTACATGGGAATTAGGGCTTCAACATATGGATTTGGAGGGGGGGAGCAGTATCTAGTTCATAGCAAAAAAGATACAACCTTTTTTTGTTTTTTGTTTTTTTTAGGATACAATTTTTTAAATTTCCTAGGTGTCCCCCCCAGATAAAGGGAGAATATGGATAGAAGACCTTCTTATCTCTTAACTTCTAATGCTTCAAAATCCTGTAGAATAGAGGAACTTTGAAAGGACAACTAGAAGTGATGAACATAGAGATAGGCTAAATCTTCTCAAAGGCTATATTAAAACAAAAAAGAATGTTTACCACCAGAGGATTCTGAGGTGATATAAAATATTTCATTTATAATCAAACCTGAATTTATGTGTAGTAAAAATATAAAATTCATTTTTTGAGGGCTACCAAAATATCTCTTCCTTTAAAAACAAATGTATTCCTGACAGTAATTCCTCTGAGGTAAAGTGTCCACCATTTTAATTATAGCTTCAAATTTAGCAAATCTTAAGAAACCTGTGTCATAATATAGACCATAACACAAAATGTGGATTCGCACAGTAACCCATCTCACTTTTACACCATGATAAAGTCATTAGTTTTCCAAGTCATTTCTACAATTACAACAGATACGTTTAATCAGGTATTCAAAATCTTAGGTTATCAAGTAGTTAGCTGCCATTTTGGAAACACAGAAATTAGAGCTACAAAACCAATTCTCACACAGATAAATTTTAATAGGTATAGTAAAGTAGATCAGCCACAAATATGGAGTGGGAGCATTCAGTGAATGCCTTTAATAGAATTCTTTTTTTTTTTTCCTCTAATAGAATTCTTAAGAAAACAAAGTGTGATGGACATGCTGGTTGCCTAACCCATGGGCAGATTTCTTTGTTAACAAGACCCAAACTTCATTCAGATGTGTGCATAGCCCCTGTGTCTTGGGAAGGGCTGACCTTATTTCCTAGATTCAGAATTGAACCTAATTCCTCTAAGGCAACCCTGGCAATTCCTTTCCATTGCTCATGATTATTTCAGAAATCAGACCTAAGTCAATCAGTATGTGAATTTGTCCAATTGTTATGCAGGGATAAGTAGATTAATTTATCTCAATTATATTGAAGCAAAAGACTTATTCATAAAAGAGTAATACCCCTTACCTTTTATTCTCTGGCTTTGAATGTGAAATCCTTTAGTACTCTTGACATACTCATGACAACTATTACCAGGGGAACCAGATGCAGGATGAAGCTGATGGGCAGATTGCAGAATAGAGAGCATAAAGAATGTGGTTTCTTGCTAGTATATGGGAACCATGAATTGACCAGAGCTGAAAACTTTACCTATTTACTTTTTAATATGTAATCTCTTCATTACTGAGGTAGGCTTTCTTTTACTTTCAGCTAAAAGCAAGTTATATAAGATATAATGAAGAACCAAGGATGTAAATAAATGTGCCCAATAGAGAAGAGCAATAAAAATTTTCATTAGACCATGCAGGAATTTTACTAAATGCCTTAATTCTTGAGAAAATCAGGACTTGTTTTATTTTTCCAAAGAAAATCCCACAAATCTGGAGATTTTCCTATTTTTATACTTATTTTAATCTCCCAGGTTTGGAACTTCACTGTCTGCTTGTACTCTTTCCTGGTCTTTCCTCAGTATACAACATTGGCAAATGGTGTACATTTTCTCACCACAATACCTTTCCCAAATTATGTCCATTCTATTCTGTGCTATCACCATATTTCAGATGTTTATTACTCTTATCTCTCCTCATTCTAATTAATCCTTTAAAACATGATAGGCTATTGGGTAATAATGCTCCAGAAGTGAAATATAAAAATATTGTACATGAACAGAGAGATGGTAAATGGAAAATAATAGAAAATCCAGAAACAGCTAAATACTAAATCTCAAATCAGTGAAGAAAAATGAGTTGACATTTTGCAGGAAAATAATATGAGTGAATCCATACCTTTTATTGCTTATAATAAGATTATTTCCAACAGATTAAAACATTGACTGTAGAAAAATTAAACCATAGAGGCTCTAGAAGAAAACATGGGAAATTTCCTTAATGACCTTGAAGTAGTTAAGGTCTATTTAATTATGACTAGAAGTCCAGAAGTCATATGATTAAAGATGGATAAATATGAACATTAAAAACAAATTTATTTTAAAAAACAGTATGGAAAAACAAAGTGAAACTACAAATGATCAATTGAGAAACAATGTTTACTCCTTATACAGTATAATTTTTCTAATACGTGAAGGGTTTCTAGAAATAGATGAGCAAAAGATTAACAACCCAAGAGAAAAATAGGCAAACACATAAACAATTTATTGATAAGTAAATTCTTTTAAACATTTGAAAGAATATTCAAGTTCACTCAAAATAAGAAAAGTGTAATTAAAACTGTAGTTTGATTATATTCTTCTACCTTCAGAATGATACATCATTTGATAACCTAAGCTTCTGCAAATATATAGAGAAACAGGTGTTCCTGTTTCAAGATCATCAATACAGTGTTACTTAAATAAATCATACTTCCCTTTGATGAAATATTCTGTAACTGTAAAAAGTAATGATAATCTCTATTTGTATTGGTATGAAAACTTCAAGAAATATTGTTAATGAAAACAAGGTGCAGAAAGGACATATAATATGCTCCCAAAATAAGGGGCATTGATCATTTATATTGCTATTTCTTATATGTGCATAGAACTCTTAAGACACAAAGAACAATATTCACTTATGGTTAAGAGGCAACAACTTAGCAGATGAGAGCCCAGGATAAAATGGAGAGTTTTTTTCTAATTTTGAATCATGTAAATATATCAGCTATTCAAAATATAAAATAATGTTCAGTTGTCCTCTACACTTACTAATATCCAAATTCTTTAGCTAGTGCCAGTTATTTATAGCCCTTCATATTATTCTAGTAGTATTTCTTCTTTATTGCCCATGCTAAACAACCTGCTCATCGGACTCTTCAATGCCTTAAATTTACCTAGCATTTTTCTACCCATTTAACGTTGCACAAATACTCCTTTCAATGTTCTGTCCATCTATCCATTATCACCTATAGAAATCCTACATGTCTTTTGTGACATTATCTCAAAAGACAGCTCTTTCAAAAACCCTTCTCTGATCACCCAAGTAGAAATGATTTTTCCTTCATCAAACTCCGTAGTGTACTTGTACTCTTTTCTACACATAAGGTATATTCTTATACAAGAAAACTATCTTCTTATTAGTTTTGAAGGTCCTTAAGAAGAAGGATGCTTTTTATCTATCTTTATTTTTCAAAGTATTATATGAAGGGTACTATGCTAGAAACCACATTTTCTCAAAAATTTTAGCTTAAAGAATAAAAAATAATTCAAAATGGAGTAGTAAGTTGTTTCATCTTTATACATTAAGAAATAGCATCAACAGTATCTACACCAACAAACTGATAGCTGAATAGATGATGAAAGAAGATGAGTTTCCATAGAAATATTAATGGACTCTGGTGTCAAGTCTATTAATAGACTATTAATAGACAAAAATAGAAAAACAGGAAGAATCAGGGACAAGATTTGCCATCAGTCTTAAGATTGTCAAAATCTGGGGACCTCACTCAAGACCCAAGCAAACCCTGGCTTTTCTGGGAGCTATAGCTTATATTAAACAATGAATTTGCAGGACGTGCCTCCTAGAATTTGATATTTCCTCCTTGGGAATATGCCAATAATTTCCACAAAGAGTGCTCTGGATTATGGTCATTATTTGCAAATGTATGTTTAATCCACTAGCAAATGATTGATACCTAGTACATTTTTAAAATTAAAAAATCTACAATGTACTCTAGAATTTCTTGATTCTGGTAACTGTTCATGACAACTCCAATTAACTCACAAATGGTTCAGAAAGGAGAGTATGAGAGATAGCTGACAGTACATCAAAATGTAATCAAAAGTGAATCTGGATAGGGGCGCCTGGTGGCTCAGTTGTTTGAGCGATGGACTCTTGATTTCAGCTCAGGTCATGATCTCAGGGTCCTGAGACTGAGGCCCAGGGCAGGCTCCACACTTAGCAGGAAGTTTGCTTGAGATTCTCTCCCTCTGTGCACAACCCCCCCCCCCAGCCCCCACCACCACCAGCTCTCTTTCCAAAATAAATAAATCTTTTTTTTTTTTTTTAAGAGAATCTGGATGAAGAGTATATGGTTTATTCTTACAACTTTTTATAAGCTTAAAATTATACCAAAGTAAGAATTACACACACATGTACATGTACAACCAGGCAAAATGAATCTAAAATTTAGTTAAAATTGAATGTTAAAATTCAGGATAATTGCTATCTTTTGATGACAGAGTTGGAAGTAAATAGTGACAAGAAGGGAGAGTTAGGAGGTCTTCATGGGAAATCTCAAGACTCTGTTTCTTAATCTACGTCTGATTACCAGAAAGTATCATTCACTTGATGAAATTTCATCAAATTGTGCATTTATGATCAGTATATATGTATTGTCATGTTTTCTGTATGTATATTATCCTTTAATAAAGTTCAAGAAAAATACTACCAAAAGAGGAAAAAAAGATGTTCACTTGATTAACTATTACAGAATGTTTTAAGTATCTTCCTATGGTAATAAGAGAAAGGAAAGAAAATCTCCAATAGGATTTAAAGAACTTTTAAAGAAAAAAAAATCCCCAATAGGATTTAAAGGAATATAACCAGATATAAATGCCACTTTTGCTTAAAGTGTTTTAGTCAATACCAGACTTGGTGGCCTCCTACCTAAATTAAAATTCACAATAAACCATCTATATATTTATTCTGCTGATTCTAAAACATTCCAAGTAATCAAAGTGTGTATGAAAGTTATAGTACTGGGGGACACCTGGGTGGCTTCTGGGATCGAGCTCCGCATTGGGCTTCCTGCTGGGCAGGAAGCCTACTTCTCCCTCTCCCACTCCCCCTGCTTATGTTCCCTCTCTCTCCATGTGTCTCTCTCTCTGTCAAATAAATAAATAAAATCTTTAAAAAAAGTTATAGTATTGGGACATGATAGTCTTTATTCATTCTCACTACTTTACACATATTTACATATATTTATATCCTGAAAGTTTCCACAAATAAAAGTGGGCATACTTACATTTGAATTATTACATATGTATCTACATGCCTTTACAGGACATTTTTTTAATGAAACTTTTAAATTTCTACTTTTGGTCCAAACTATAATAAAAGGTTTTACTTTCCTTTGTTCTTTTGTTTTTCTTTTCTTCTGTCCTTTCATTTATCCGAATATACTTAACTATCTTAAGAAACTTTAATGTAACTTTTACCTGACAGTATATTTTTATGTATACAGCATCATGTAAATAGGAAACATTTTTAAAAATGCATCCATTATCCTAACTCAAACTATAAGGTCTAAAGGAAGCATTTAAAGGTTGTGGTGTATGTGCATTTTTTTTTTTTTTTCTGAAAAACCCGGACAGAAAGATTAACTTTCTTTGGAATTGGTATGAAATATAAGTTATCTTTCCACTCAGAAGAGAAGTCAGAATATACCATGATGAGTTCATTGGCTTCCAAAGTTTTAGACAATTACTTACAGGTGGATCTTCTCACCTGCTAGGGCCTTGTATTCTTTTTCCTAAAAAGGGCCCCCACATTTTATAAGCTTCAGTTCCCACTCAGCTTGGATCCCTTCCCTTCAAAACTGATCTAGATAAATTTTAATTGGGAAACCAGAAGTGGAACACTCCTAAAATGAAATGAATATATGGAAAAATGTTCTCAGAACCTCACACTAAACTTCACCAGTGGAAATGGAGATTGAAACCAAAAAAGTATTTTGTAACCTAAAACACAATATATATACATTGTGTCCAAACCTGCATGCTCCCTCCTAGATTGAGCATAACAGTGCACTGGAACATGCTGGTTATGATTTTACTGTGTACCTAGTCCTTAGCACAGAGCAGGCATATAGGCATAGAGTAGCTGAACAATAAATATGTACAAAATTGATGAATCAGCATTTCTCTGCCCTGCCATTACCCTGTTTGTGGAAAATCTCTAAAATGCCTCTGACTCCAGGATATCCTCCTATCTTCCTAGGACAGAAAGTAAAGACCTCAATGGTAGGAGGCCCCATGATCTTCAGTAGGTGATAATCAACCCAAGGGGAGAGAGGAGCAAAGCTGGAAGACCCTGTGATACTCTTTTCAGGTAATTTTTATTCATAGTCAATTGATTGTTAAAGCACCCCAGGGCTTGATTTCTTCCGAGGCTTTTTAATTTTTTTTTCTACAACAAATGAGGAATTACTCACTATTGATTGGACGCATATCAAAAAGCAAAAAGGAAACGAAATGAACAGTTGCATTTCAATTGTGGCCACTACATAACTAATGGTTATTGTAATTCTCAAGGGTTTGGTCCCAAATGCTCCTACAGGTTCACCCTTTGCTGACCTCTTAGAATCTGTCTGTCAGCATTTTGAATGTTACTGATTCTGTGAGTAGTACTTGCTGTAAAGGTCAGGCAGGCCAGTAAGTTCAGCGTGCCCTCTCGCTCATGAATTCCCCTTCTTTTATGGCTTTTCACCATGAGTTCACATGTCACGGCCGCAACATCCCAAACTGCAGTAAGCAAATTCCAATCCCAAGTGAAGAAGAGAAAAAAGCAAATCCTACTGGACTATTGCTAGCTTGTTTACACTATAAGTCTAGAGCAAGCTCAAATCAACAGGGTATAAATAAAAGAAAGTCCCCTTGCCGTAACATACACACAGTTTCAGATTCTTAGTCAAAATGCAGTTTTTTATTTGTCACTGGCATGACATTGTTATAAGAGGATTGATACGCTTGTAGCTGTCAGATGTGTCAGCAGCTTGAGCTGTTTCCTATTGCTTAGTCCATGTACGGCCTGGATGAAATGTGGGTAGACACAAAGCTGATAAGAACTCAGGCCCACAGGATTTGCCCCGCTAATGATGTGCGAAAATACTTCCGATCCTTGCCGCTAATACCCCTGAATGCAAACAGAGACCTGTGCCGCTTTCTCTGGAGATGCACAGCAATCTCCTTCCAACGATGAAGCCAATGAAAATCCCCTTGTTGCCGATCTTCCAGAGTGCAGTGACTTGAAAATCAATGCTAGCATAGGTTTTACTTCTTTTTCTGAGCTTTAATCTAGGGATGATGACAATGATAATGCTCTTTCATTACACAGTTAGAGAAAGAAAGAAAAGCCCAACAAACCAAGATATACAGGATGAATGAATAAGGTCTGTGTGGCTGCCTTGCTGTTTGCTTTGGCTTTTAAAATATTTTGCTATTTTTCCTGGCAGCTGCAGTTGCTACAGTTGCGGTCTGCAGAGAGTGAAACCTTAATCGCATACTCACACTGAAACATGTTAACAAAGGTAAAACTAATAGACATAGTAAGCAAGATGTATTTCTATGGAATCATTAATATGCTTCAGAATTTTAAAGCAAATGTGTTTTTTATGCTTTCAACACATTGGAATTAGATTTGGAGTCATGTCAAGATGTTCCCACTGTCGAAGACATGAGGAGGTTAAAATGGTTCTGTGTAGGGCAGTAACCTCAGGAGAAAAAGAACTAATAGAAAATAAATGGCTTTTTTTTTTTTTTTGCCATCTTTTGTATGATAAGCTTATAATGTACTGGTTTCAATGCAGAAAGCCCAGAGAAAAAAAATAAATATGTGCTCACCACATTGTAGACAAAGCACTAAGCACGTATGTTGTCAGAAATTCAATATCCCTTTCCTTCCTCTATATCCTCTACCAAACAGAAGATTTCACATAAATCAGAGACTTTAGATATCTATGTGACTTGAGTATAATTTTCTTTTTCTTTGTTATTCCTTGCTTACTCTTTTCCTTTTATTCTTGCCTGAGACTTAGAGAATGCAAGATAAAACTGTAAAATCAGCCCCTTTTTTCTAAGTAATTTAGAATAAATTATCCAACACATAAAGAGGATAATGATAGCACTGCATGAATTTTAAAACCAAAGTTTTCTAGACCAAATCTTTTATTTTACCTGGATAATGGTTCACTTCTGATTGGGAACAATTAATAAGTTTGAATAAGTGAAAAGTAGTTTTAGTAGTACAGCAACAACAAATAGTCTTCATGAGTTATCTTATTTAATCCAAATACGTAATTTTTATAATTTGCACAAAATCTCAATTAGAATGTAATTATTTTCTCTACAAAGAAATCAGAATAGAATTTTTTAAATTAAGAAACTGAACACATAAATTATTATATAGCCATACAATATTTTTTTGCAGAAGACATTTATATAAAAATGTCAGTGGTCAAACACTGTAGCACAAAAACAATATTAAAATTTTAAAACCAAGCATTATAACAGAAAAGTAGATACAAAAAGAATCAAGCACTCCTCTTATAATTATGGTGCTTTATAATATTTATAAAATACTTTCATAAATATCCTTTGCCTTTTATTCTCACAGAAATTTGTGTCCCATTTTATCTCTATAAAACTGAGACTCAGAAGAAATGTGCTCCCCAGAATTATGTAATAATTAGGGGCCAGAAAGAGTGTCCGCATATTTTCAAATCACATTTTGTTTGGCTTAAGTGTACTCTTACTTTTGGGGCTACTCATTTCATTTCACTGTTCATACCTTTTATATTCTTATAGCAAAGTAATTGACAAACTCCATTTTTGGGGATCATAAATAAGGATCTGAAAGCTACCAATTGCTGATGCTTTATCACTGGCTGTCTGATAATTCAGAAAAAGGCACTAAGGAAGATATTCATCATAGATTCATCCTATAGAACACAAATATAAATCCTGGCTTAATCAATAATTGATTAGATTCTTGAAATTTTAAAATTATTCAAAGAAATTTGCGTAAGGGGGAGTAACTTAAGAAAATAAACATGAGTGATATGGATGCCATGAAAATTTTAAAGTAAACTAAACTAAGCTTTCTGTGATAAGATGGAAAAGTGACATGAAATGTTCTCCCTTTCATGAATACAACCCTGGAAATGTCACAGAAATAAGAGAAAGGCTGATGCACCTAATACTGAAGATTTGAGAAGCCCTCGGAGTTAGGAACTACAGTGAGGTCATGAGGAGAGAAGAACAGCAGGGAGCAGAAAAGTAAGCTCTAAGGATACCAATGTAGGCTGAGATACAGGTTTTTAGTTTTACCAATTTCTTTTCCTTGCATTCATTTTTTTTCCTGCTCATTCAAAATTTAGAGCACTCACTATGTACAAAGTATTCTAAGTGGTGAGAATCCAATAGAGGGCAAAAAAAAAAAAAAAAAAAAAAAAAAAAAAAACCAAAAAAACAAAAAACAAAAAACCCCCCGAACTCCTGCTCAAATGGAGCTGCTATTCTAGTGGGAGTGGAGTTCAAAGGGACCATTGCCAACTACTTCAAAGTCATTTTGGAGTCTGCCAGGCAGGATGTTAAAAATAGAGTGAAACTCAACCCAGCTTGAAAATGAGGGAATAATGACAAGTGAAGAAAAACTATGTGAACCCAGAGCATTCTTTTCTAAACCTGCAGCCACACACACTGAGAGCAAGGTGGCTGATTACAACTGAGGGAGAGCACTCTGGGCAAAAAGCAATACCTTGGAGGCATGTATGTATCAAATTTCAGAATGGAATGGTTATAGGGGAAGAAGGCAAAGTAGAATCTAGCTATTTTCCTAAGGTGTCCCTCATTCTAAATTCACTATGAAGGGGCCAAGCTTGGTCCTACTTTTATTTCCCTCTGCCATGTTTCCTTTTCTACCTCAACATAATAAAGTTCACCAAAAAAGAAAAAAAAAGAGAGAGAGAGAGAGAGAGAGAGGGAGAGACCTCAGAATTCAACCATGTTAAAAGAAAGTCAATGTATAACAAAACGAGCCAGATAAATGTAGCCAAAATGTCAGCAATGTATAATATGTATATCAAATGTTCTCAAAGATATAAAGGAGGATACAGGCATACTTCAGAGATTCTGTGGGTTCAGGTCCAGACCACTGCAGTAAACTGAATATTACAATAGAGCAAGTCAAACGAGCTTTTTTTTATTCCCAGTGCATATAAAACTTATGTTTACACTGTACTATAGTCTATCAAGTGTGCAATACCATTATCTCTAAAAAACAATGTACATGCCTTAAATACCTTATTGCTAAAAAATGATAACCATTATTTGAATTTTCCGCAAGTCAGAATCACGGATCATGGATCACTATAACAAAGTCAATAATAATAAAATTTGAAATATTGCAAGAATTACCAAAATGCAATGCAGAGACCCAAAGTGAGCAAATGTATTAGAAAAATAGTGCCAGTAGACTTGCTTGCCACAGGGTTGCCACCAAACCTTCAATTTGTAAAAAATGTAGTATCTACAAAGTATAATAAAGTGAAGCTCAATAAACTGAGGTGTGCCTGTATTTGAAAACTGAAAAAGAAACAGTCATAAGACAGGTATCAAATATGAAAACCATATCTCCTGAAATGAAGGATGAAATGTATGGTGTAAATAGAAGGGATCAGTTGGAGGGGCACATTTGCAAGGCAAAAGGTGAAATTCAGATAGCCAGCAAATACCAAAATTTCAGGAAACCAGAACACGTGTGTACTGCTGATGGGAGTACAGATACACAGCTATACTGGAGAGTAATCTGCAAGTACCTAGTGAAATGAAACCTAGAGCTATGAAATAGCGATCCTAGTCCTGATCTACTTGCCAAAGAAACTCCCACCTCAATCTATAAAAAGGACATAGTGGTGTGCATTAAAAATGTATTTGTTGCAAAAAGTCCAAGAGAACCAAAGAATTCATCACTATGAGAACTTTACATATATGGAAAATTATGTAGCATAAAAAAATAGACATATACACAAAAACTAGGATAGATCTCAGTAATATGTTGAAGGAAAACAAGTAAAAAAACCAAACAAAAACAAATTCCCCCAAAATTCTCGCAAAATACATACATACCTCTTGAAGGGCCTACAAACACATTAGTGTAATTGGAGTGGGAGGAAAAGGCAGAGGGAAGCTAGAATAAAGATGAGATATTAGGGCAAGAAAAACAATTAAATGAGTACAGAAATGTACATGTTACTCACCAGGATAAGAATGTACTTTAAGAATTATACGACTAACTCGATTCTTGAATGAATGAATGAATGAATGAATGAATATCAGTAAGACTTGATTTGTTACTTCTATGATATGCTTCAGGCTTTGCCCAACCACCTTAGGCTTCCAATTAATCCACTTCCTTTATATTTGACACATGGACTCATTTCTATTTAAAGTCCGTTATGACCATTGGTGGACAGCTCCCTCACGTACCCATAGTTCTCCCCTTCTCACGTTTTCCTATATTTGGTCCTCATCCATTCTTGGATTTTCAAGAGCCTCATTATCCAAACTAAACTTTCCACCACAACTTTAAATTCAATCTCCTTTCATATCTAGAATCACATCTTTGTTTATAAACTTTAAGCTGTTAAAAGTCACTGCAGAAGGTAGAAAAAACATGAATGAAGGGTTATGTATTGTTTCTCAGTGTATGGTCTATTTTTAAAGTAG
This sequence comes from Mirounga angustirostris, assembly GCF_029215605.1. Taxonomy (NCBI): domain Eukaryota; kingdom Metazoa; phylum Chordata; class Mammalia; order Carnivora; family Phocidae; genus Mirounga; species Mirounga angustirostris. The sequence goes on from NW_026991717.1 coordinate 77,041,960, forward strand.
CACACAAGGTGTTTCGCAAGCAAATCTCACCACCAAATAAAATTATATACAGGAAAATCCTCACGTTGAACTTGAAGAATTCCCCATTTCTTACTGACACATGCATAAAGTGATACTGTCCACTGATGTCTTTCTGTAACTATTTAGTGTATTATTTTCATTAACATGTATGTATGTTACTATGCAAACTTTTCCCAAGGTTATATTTTCATTTTCTACTTTTTAAAAAGTTTCTGTCTTTTTATCTAATGTTGGTTCAATTTTGGTATTTTACCCAGCTGTCTGATACTCCTGTCATTCAGCATATTTATCCCCCCACCCTTGCACCTGAGTGTAGTACCCTTAAAAAAGAGTAAGTTATCAGAAAAGCAAGAGGTAAATATTTCAAGAAAGTATATATATACTATATATTATATGTAAGAAGTTGTATATAAGAAATTATATAAAAGAAATGTATATATGTATATATAGAGAGAGAGTAAGAGAGAAAGAAAGAGGCAGAGAGAGGCCATGAACAATGAACTGTAAAGTCACAGTAAGTTGAACATATGGTGATTTATAAGATTTTACAGGATATTATTAAGAATAGGCCATTTAGAGTAGCCTATTTTAGTCCCCTAAAAATCAAGGAAGCAAAATACATAAAGTATCTAAGTTTTGTACAGGTTTAGATGTTGCCTTCTGTAATGTTTTTTAAAGAAGTGATATGTATAACTTAAAATCATTAGGCCATGAAACCCATGGTAGAGAATATTACAGAATCAGTAATAACGTGCAGTGATATCATGATTGTTATTATTTTTTATTTCAGCATATAACATCATTAGTAATTATTTAAATAGTTAAGTACAGTTTATTCAGTGAGTCAGTAAATAGTAAACCACTATGGAAGGGTAAAGCACCTTTTAAAAGTGTTTTGGAAAAAGTAATCAAAAATTAATATAAGATCAGTAAGAATTCCTATACATTCATTGAGGAATTGGCATCATCAGTATAAGAAACATATGATTTAGCCCATATTATTTGGGCTAGAAAAGTTTTACTTGCAGCCTTCTGCTCATTGTGGTGTTTCTACTCAAGTCACATTTAGAATCCTTTGACTTGAAATCAGTTGACCCTCCTTAGCAGTGATGCCCATACCCATCTTTTGGTTTAATGTTAAGCAGATATTAATGAGTTTAAAAGACATACAGTGATGTGCTTTTTGTATATGAACATGACCAAACACTACAAATTAGTTAATAATGTGTTTTCTGTGGTGAAGGTTTAGCTTCTATTTCTCTGTACAGGTTTAGATATTGCTTTCTGTAATGTTATTTAAAGAAATGATATGTATAACTGAAAATCATTAGGCCATGAAACCCCATGGTAGAGAATATTTAAGAATCAGTAACAACCTGGGGCGCCTGGGTAGCTCAGTTGGTTAAGTGACTGCCTTTGGCTCAGGTCATGATCCTGGAGTCCCTGGATCGAGTCCCGCATCAGGCTCCCTGCTTGGCAGGGAGTCTGCTTCTCCCTCTGACCCTCCCCCCTCTCATGTGCTCTCTCCTTCATTCTCTCTCTCTCAAATAAATAAATAAAATCTTAAAAAAAAAAAAAAAGAATCAGTAACAACCTGCAGTGATGTCATGAATTGTTGTTATTTTTTATTTCACCATACAACATTATTAGCAATTTGTGTAGCTTTTATATCTCTGAACTGTAAATCTGAGTGATTTTATATAAACATTTCAAAGTCTAACCATTATAGAATTAAGTAGGGGATAAACATTACAAATAGGGCACCATGTCTCCTTGGAAGGGACATACAAATCCATGAAAATATTTTATTAAAAAGGACTCCACTGGAACTAAAATATAGATGAAAAGATTCAAAGCAAATTCTGCAACTGTACTGAATAATCCTACAGATACCATAAAGGCAATTTTCTAAATGTTTCCACATTCTTGGAGTGGCAGATAGTGTGGTAACATTATCTAATAAATATTAGCTAATGAGCACTAGCTAAAATAAATATTCTCTGGTACATGTGAATATATTTCTTTCCCTTTCATTAAAGAAAACAATAATCATCTTGTGAGAACAACAGAAATGGATCCATTTTTACTTGAAACTTTTATATAAATAAAAATTTTTAAAAATAATTTTGTACCTATAATGGGTACAATCTTTTTTACTTATGTTCATAAAGTAGATTCACTCAGAAGAAAGAGCAATCGGTATTAGAAAGGAGAAAGAAATTCACAGCAGAGTTGCAGTTAAAATATATTTAGCTGAAACTCTCTCTGAGGAAGCTTTTAAAGTTTGATGTCCTTCTTTCTACTTTTCCCACATTTTGTTTCTTTTCATCTCCATTTTTCCCCAGTAGTTAATGATTATCAATGATAGTCTTAATGTCTGAATGGTTTAGGATGAAAAGACTATTCACTTATATCCTAGAAATAGGATAATTTTATAGTGAGAACTCTCAGATTACTTGGTATCATGAATGTAGAACTTTTCTGAGATGGCTGGCTTTCTAAAATATCTAACATAAACTCTTTATTACTTCCCCTGCTCTTTAAGCATTTTACTTATTCAGTTACAAACTTAATTCTCTCATGGATGCCTTCACTTATTTTTATAAGCACAATATCTTATTTTTCTATCATTCTATCTTCCATATGTAACTATTAGTTTATTGATAATATTTCTATTAAGATTCTTTTTAAAGATTTTATTTATTTATTTGAGAGAGAGAGAGAGATGAGAGAGCACACACAGAGGGAGAAGTAGGCTCTCCTCTCCCTTCTCCCCCCCCCAAGCAAGGAGCTGGATACTGGGACTATGACCTGAGCCGAAGGCAGACACCCAACTGACTGAGCTACCCAGGCGCCCCTCTACTAAGATTTTTATTAACTGTCAATATTGAAATAATTATAGATTTAAAGAAAGTTGCACTCTGGTACAAAGAGGCCCCTCACATCCTTCACCCAGTTTCCCCAATGGTTATATTTTTAGTTACTATAGAATAATGTCAAAACAGGAAATTGACATTAATATAACATATACATATAGCTCTATGTCATTTTATCACATGTGTAGATTCCTCTAACCACCACTGCTATCAAAATACTGAATACTTCTAGTGATAAGTAAAGTCCTCACCTCTTTCAAAATGTCTTTCTCTTTACCCACCCCTGTTTACTATATTTATAAATATTTCCTTTAGATACATGGAGAACCACATCAGGCAATGTTACTTTTTATTTTGCTTCAAGTCAAACAAAGAATTTAGAAAACTTACAAGAAGAGGAAAAATCTGTTATATTTACTCATATTTTTGCTCTTGTTTATGCTTTCTTCCTGGTGATTTTAGACACCTTCTTTTGTCATTGTTTTTCTGTTTCAAGAACTTGCTTTACCATTCTTTTGGTGACAGGTCTGCTAACGGCAAATTCTGTTTTCCCTCTTCTGAGAATGTCTTTAATCTTCCTTCATTCCTAAAGGACAGTTTTGCCCAATACAGAATTCTGAGTTGACTGTTTTTACCTTTCAATACTTGAAACGTCAGTCACTTATTTCTGGCCTTCATGGTTTCTGATGAGAAATCCTGTCATTCAAATAGATTTTCCCCTACAGATAAAGTGTTTTTTTATTCTCACTGCTTTCAAGATTTTTTTCTCTCCTTTATTTTCTGAAGTTGTGTGTTTGTATTCTCTTTTGGTGTGGATGTCTCTTGGTTTATCCCTTTGGAGTTTGCTCAGTTCTTGAATCTGTAAACTTATGTCTTTAGCCAAACTTGGAAATTTTCCAGTCATTTCTTTAAATACACATTCAACCTCACCCTCTTCATCCTTTCTTTCTCAGACTCTGAGGATGTGAATATTAGATTTTTTGTTATAGTCCCACAGTTCCTTGGAGCTCTGTTTTTGTTGTTCTTTGTAGTCTATTTTTCCTCTGTTCCTCAGATTGTATAATGTGTTTTGTTCCTTTTTTAAAGGTTTTATTTATTTATTTGAGAGGATTGAAAGAGAGACCATAAGCAGTGGGGAGGGGCAGATGGAAAGGGAGAGGGAGAAGCAGACTCCCCACTGAGCAGGGAGCCTGGTGCGGGGCTTGATCCCAGGACCCTGAGATCATGACCTGAGCTGAAGGCAGATGCTTAACCGAATGAGCCACCCAGGTGCCCCTTGTATTGTTCCATTTTCAAGTTCACTTATTCTTTTCTCTGTCCTTTCCATTCTGTTATTGAGACTATCATAGTTTTAAAAATTTTTGGTTATTATAATTTTCATTGCCAAAATTTCCACTTTTTCTTTTGTATTTTCTATTACTTCATAAAGCTTTCCATTTGTTTTGAACATATTCATAATTGCTTATTAAAATATTTTTATGGTTGTGGCTTTAAAATCCCTGTTGGATACATCTAATACATGTATCACCTCCATGTTGCTGTGTGTTATCTTCTCATTAAAGATGTGATTTTTCTCCTTCTTGGTATGCTGAATAATTTTCAATGTATCCAGGCATTTTGAATATTATGAGACTGCATTTTATTTAAATTTTGGTTAGTAAACCTCTTCTGACATGGCACAGGGTGAAAGTGGGGGCTGCCTTGTTATTGTGAGATTAGTGTTGAAAGTCCTGGTTCCCCACTCAACCTCTTGGAAAGTGATGCTTCTTAATTTTGTTCCTATATGACTTCACTGATGGGAGGGCAAGTATCGCCTTGGTATTGTTACCACTGGATGGTAGTGAAAGTTCCAGTTTCTTACTTGGTCTCCTATATACCGTGGTGAGAAAGGAGAGGGGCACACTGTTACCACTCAGTAGGAAGAAAAGTCCTGTATCCCCACTGGCCCTTCTCAGATACCACCAGTGCAGAGGTATACTAGTTTGTGGGCTTTTGGTTTGTTTGTTTTTTATTACACATTACCAAGTAGAATAGTTTTGCATAAATATATGCTAAACTAAAAGGTAGACCCCCTCAAGATATGTAATTAAAATTATAGTGTATATTTATAGGTCATTTTCACAGATGCATTCAGTGTGTGTTTTAAAAAGGAAATGAAAAGTTTAGTCTTGGAGCACCTGGGTGGCTCAGTCAGTTAAGCCTCCGACTCTTGATTTCAGCTCAGGTCATGATCTCAGTGTCATGAGATTGAGTCCTGCACGCAGCTCCATGCTTTGTGTAGTCTGCCTCTCTCCCTCTCCCTCTGCCCCTTCCTGCTTGCTCTCTCAAATAAATAAATAAATAAATAAATCTTTAAAAAAAAAGTTTAGTCTTAGCCATCATGGTAGAAGAATTTAAAATGTATAGAATGGTATAAAAAAATGGAAGTCCTATTTAAGATCTCAAGTATTTTTCATTGTATAACATGAAATTTTAGTTATCTGTTGCTTTTCAGTAGTCACTTTTTTCCAAGTTTGAATAATATATATTGAGATTACTATTTTCATTAATCCCAATAGTATTCGTACTATTCATATTGCATTTACATTATGAAAACATATGTTTCAAGCAATCATTTATTTTTCATTTCTTCAAAATATATCAAAAGCAGCATACTGTATAAAAGGAAGCTATTCACTGTTCTAAAGCAGCTTGTAAAATGCAATGTACAAATTGGACAAAATACATAAAAAAAAATGGGGAAAATCTTTCTAAGCAACTCTACTGAAAAAGAGGCGATACAATCTCTCCTCTCAATTGAGTGGATTCACTAAGGGTCAGGGCATGTAGTAGTCAGTGGAATAAAAACCAATAAAAATATGATAAATGAGTGGAATGAAAAGTATCCAAGGGTCAAGTGCCAAATCTTTTCTGCTGATTCTGGTGGATATATATTTTTTAACACATAGGAAGACATTCTGCTAAAGACTCACATATATATCAGACATAATAGTTTTCATTTGCAATTTTCATTTTATTTGCACTTTTGGTTTTTCCATTTCTGTCCAGATTTCTTCTCATTGGTTGTCTTACCATTTCTGCTATGTGCTGAATTCTGCCTTCACCAGTGTTGAGCATATATACATTTAAAAGTATATTAATCTACTTGTCCTCCTCATAAACAATATAACGTATATAAAAGGCAAACTTAGTATTATGTGTCATGTTTATCCCTACTTTTGTCCAGAGCTTATTTTAACTTTTAAGTTTATTACAGAAAACTAATATCAAATATTGTCATGGACTTAACTGTTTATTGTAGCATGAGCACAAGAGAGCAAATGAAACTTTGTGAAGCCTATATTCCATCACTCTAAAGTATCTATACAGATCATTATATATTCCTCACCATAGGCCAGTTGCTTAGTGACCAGAGAAGTAGAGAACTACTAACTGAAAGTATTCAGTATTGTTGGCAAGGCTTGATGCAGGACATTGAGCTTAGAAATAGCAGAGACTTTCTCAGATAAAAATGTAGGAGGGGATGAAAGAAAACCAGTTGCAATATTATCTATCTAGAAGTGCTTATCATTTGCTTATATATAATAGATTTTGTTTGCAAAATATTTTGCTGTGTTTCTTTCTCATGAAAAGTAACTAAAATAGATTTTATCATTAAGTGTCAACTGCACAGAGTAAAAATCCGAGTTATATAGCATTTATTGAAAAGAAAAAAAAAAAGAAGACAAAGGAGGAAGAGAAAAAGAGGAAGAAGGAGAAGAAGTAGCACTAAGTTAGACCCAGCTTCCTTGAGGTTAGTAACAATATCTGTATGGACTTTTCTGTTTGTGTATTATATTTCATAATGAAAACAAAGGAGGAAGAAGAGGGAAGAAGGAAGAACAAAAAGGGAGAAGAAAAAAAGAAACAATGTCAAGTATGTAGGGGAAAGAAAATTAGAAAGAAAAAAAGAAAAAAGGTAACAATACTGTAGATGAATTTATTCAAAACACTACATATTCACAGAAAATAAATGAGTGATCATTGTAGGTCCACCCTCATTTAATAGAAAAGACTAGGACAGAGAAAGAAAATGTCCTTCATAAGACCAAGACTAAGTTACCAAATTAGCTCAGTTCCCTTATTAGCTTATTTGCTACAAGACATCTAATATAATTCCATATTTATGGGCTCTCACTGTCCAGAAGCATACATGCATAAGTGTGTGTGTGTGTGTGTGTGTGAGAGAGAGAGCGAGATATTTGAATAATTTTTTCATAAGAGTTCATGTGTTACAATAGTCAGTTGTCAATTGTATCTTTAAACAGATTATATCTAATAATGGCTGAAGACAGCATATACATTAATTCTATGTCTGCTCACCTGCTGGTTAACTATACATCTTATGTGGATTGCAAATATTTTAAAAAATTGGCACATAGCTAAATGTTTAAAACCACAACTGATCAGAATGCAATTGTTAATATCCAGACACCATATCAAGACAGAGTCATTATGGGGGCACCTGGGTGGCTCAGTCGTTAAGCGTCTGCCTTCGGCTCAGGTCACGATCCCAGAGTCCTGGGATCGAGCCCCGCATCGGGCTCCCTGCTCGGCGGGGGGTCTGCTTCTCCCTCTCCCACTCCCCCTGCTTGTGTTCCCTCTCTTCGCTGTGTCTCTCTCTGTCAAATAAATAAAAATAAAATCTTTAAAAAAAAAAAGACATAGAGTCATTATGAATATGAATTGTCTTCAGTGATTGAAGATAAAGGAGGTAACATAAGAGATGGTCTTAGTCTATGCTGTACCGGTGATACAACCTTTTAAAAGAAATCCTAGAGATTAGGTTGTCATTTGTCTGTTTCTCATAAAAGGTGAGTATAAAACACACTAAAAATCAAGATCATCTGTTTGTATTCTAGCTATACTTATGCGTAATTTAAATATAAATTTTTATTTGGTTGTTCATGAACAGCAGTCTCTATTTACATACAAGTAGCATGCATTTTTTCCCCAAAGATTTAAAGTTAATGAAACACAAGAGAGTTGATCAAAATTCTGAATAGCTGAACAGAAGTTCAAATGCCTTTGCTATAACATACCAACTGACATTCTATCCAGAATCTGTTCTGTCTATCCTTGTTTTAAAAATACATACTTGAAGGGGGCCTTGGTGTATCAATTGGTTGGGCATCTGCCTTCAGCTCAGGTCACAATCCCAGAGTACTGGGATCAAGTCCCACATCGGGCTCCCTGGTCAGTGGGGAGCCTGCTTCTCCCTCTGCCTGCTGCTTCCCCTGCTTGTGTGCTCTCTCTCTCTCTGTCAAAAAAAATAAATACTTGACAATATTACTAGATGATTATAACTTTCTGTTGCTGCATAACAAACCACTTCAAAACATAACAGCTTAAAACAACTAAGCAACAAGCATTTATCTGCTCACAGTTCTATAATCTGAGCTGGACACAGCTCTTTGGCTTGTTTTTCCTCCAGATGGTATTGGTGAGGTTCTCCCATGTGTTTGTATTCAGTGAGTAGCTTCACTGGATGGAACTGGTGGATCCAAGATGGCCCCATTCATAAATCAGCCTGGACTGACTGATGCTGACCAGGCTTTCCTCTCTGGCATCTTGGTCTTTCATTCTCCTGGTCTTTCATTCCCCTTTTCCACCATGGGGCTTCTCATCCTCAAGGAAGCTAACTGAATATCTTTACACAGTGGCTGAGGGCTAAGAGGGAGTAGATGGAAGCTATGAAGCCTCCTTTCGACCTAGTACAGGAACTTGTACAGTGTCACTTCTGCTGTGTCTCTTGGATCAAGTAACTCATTAGGATAATCTATGTTCAGGTTGGGAGGTTACTGCAAGGATATGAATTCAAGAGGCATCATGATTCACTGGGGACCATTTGGTAATATGTGTTAAGGTAAAAAAATTGTTGGAATAGAACATGTATATAAAAGCAGTATATCCTTATATTTGGTCCCTACCATTGTCACAACAAATTACCACAAACCTGGTGGCTTGAATTAATAGAAATTCATTCTCTTGCAGTTCTAGGAGGCAGAGGTCTGAAGTCTAAGTGTTTGTGCTATTGGTTCTTTACAGAAGGCTCTGAGAGAGAACCCATTTCATGCTGTCAGGAATTCTTGGTGTTCCTGGGTTTATAGGCATATCACTTCGATCTCTGCCTCTGTCATCACATGACTTTCTCCTTCTGTCTCTGTCTATTCTATCTCTTATAAGAACATTCATCATTAGATTTAGAACTCATTATAATCCAGGACAATTGCAATTTAGATCCTTACCTTAATTACATCTTCAAAGACACTTATTCCAAATAAGGTCACCTTGTAAAGTTCCAGGTGGACATGCCTTTTGGGGGAACACCTTTCAATCTACTACAATTCTCTGTCAAACTTTATAATTTCCCCCCCATGCTTTGTCAGAAATTTCTACTACAAAGAATCTGGATTTGGAAAACCTTATACCCACACATATTTAGAGCAGCATTTCTCAAAGCATATTCCTTAGGAAACTAGCGCTAAGAGTTCTTCAAAGAGTAAAGGGTTTCTTGGTCACATAATTTTAGAAAGTACTGCTTGCTATTAACACTTCCTGGAGAGTCACATTGTACATTAATTTATTAAAGAGAAACTGTAGGAAAAAATACCAAATTTTTAAGAAGCACTTGTTTTTCCTTAACATGGACCCAGAACACCTCCATTTTTATTCAAGTAATACCTATCAGTACCTCACAGAACTGGGGTTATATGTATCAAAGATTCTGATATGAACTGTAGTGTAGACTACATATTAGTTACAAAATGTAAAACAAAATCAACCTGTACATTATTGAACATTTTAATAATCTGCCTCCTGGCCCCTGAACTTTTGATGCCTGGAATGTTCTTTCTCCTTTTTCTGATTAACTCCTACTTGTCTGTTAGAACTCTGATTAGAGTTCATTATCAAATGACAACTTTTCTTAACTACCTAAAGATGCAGTTAGATGTTCTTCCAGTGTTGTTGTTTTTTTTCTCCCTGTTCCTAATGTTAACATATCACTAAGGCATTCTATTACAATTACCTTGGTTCGTGTTCTTTATTTAGTCTCCAACCATATGTTTGTTGGGGGTAAGAATCTTATTTGTCATTGATTTCTCAGACAGAACTGGTATCCAATACTTGTTGAATGTATGGATAAGAAAATTTGACATTGTGTAGAAATAGATCAACATAGCTCAGTGGTATACATAATCCTAAAAGAGCATTCAGTTATGGAATATTTTGCATGGAAATCACTTTATGCTTTCAGAATAATGTCATCTGAAGTGTTTTATTTTCCACAGTTTGCAACAATCATCCTCAGAACTTAACTCTTGTGTTGTGAATGCCCAACACTAAACAATGGGTCAGTGGAATTGTTACAAAAAAAACATCAAATAGATCATAGAAGGTACTTGGTAAAATAATTTTAAAAAATGAAATCCCTTTGATTCAATTAATCAAGACTGACTCTATTTATATTACTCAGATAATTAGTTTTCTCCAAGAAACAGTGCTAAATTTGGTCAAGCTATGCATTAAGAAGAAAAAAATATTTCTATTTTAACAGCCCCTGCATAAGTAAGTTTATACCTCTTTCTATAGTCTTTAGAAACAAAAGCTCTGTTGTTTTCTATACTCATTCAGAATTACCCAAACGTGTAAGCCATTAAGCAACAAAGTTATGGCAGTCCCATTAACTGAGTCAACAAGAGAAGGAAATTTTAGACAGTGGGCATATCATCCCACTGGTGAGTTATTTACCTCCAGCCTTTCTGCCCCTACACCACTAATACGCACACCATTAGATAAAACTTATTTAATTACATATAACTAATTAAGAACTCTATGTTCAGAGGTTTCCAGAATTTCATATCTAAATACTTCTCTCAATATAAGATTTCACAGCATGAGGGCAAGTTTGCACAGGGATCATTCTCTTTTCCATGGGTTGAAAATAAGTCTTAATGAAAGTCATTTCTAATAAATAATGTGTCAAGGAATAAAAACCATTTTCTTGATGTAAATATTTCATCCACTTGAGTATATTATCCCTGAAATCTAGGTTTCAATTAAACAAAGCAGATTTATCAGTTCACTGAATATTACTTCAGGAAAAAAAGAAATAGTCCAAAAAAGTAATTTACCCGGTTTATCCCAAGATTTATACTATTAATTTTCTTGAGTACAAGTTGAGGACTAGAATATATAGTACGTTCCTAAAACTCTGCCAAATGTTATTTGTGCTGAGTAGAATTAAAGTAAATCATTGTGTTAACTTTTTAAATTCTCTTTTAAAGACTTTTCCCATTTATTCTTCTCCTACTTTGGATATAATAGCAAAACTAAATGTATATCCCTTGTTGCCGTCTTATCAATTATAGCTGGGCTGCACCTTCCTAAGTATTGTTCTATAATAAATGCAAGGTAAGCAAATTCATTTTTAACTCTCAGGCCTTCATAGAATAGAATTTTGGAGCACTTAGGCCTCAGAAAGGTAATATTTTTAGCATTTTGTGTTTGCTCTTGTTCTTCAGATATACAACTTATGAAAGCCCACCTAAATGAAACCACAGGCAATCTTTCAGTAAACTGATTTCCATAGATTTCTTCAGTTCATAGGAGTATTTTCTTGCTTAATTTGCCAAGAGAGACCTGACCTGAGAAAGGCTAGGTACTATTTTATGAGGTGAGAAAACATGTATGTGAGACTCTTTGTTTCCCCTTGTCATAATCACATGCCATCCCAAGTAGAGAGTTATAAACTAAATTTAAAAAAAATGGTTTACATCATACCCAATAATGAAAAACCTCACAAACCTGTAGCTGTTTTGTGGCCCCAGAATTCATCACTTGGTAATTTGCAAAATCTAAAATAATCCATTACATGTAGCAAATTTGAAATTTGTAGAACATACTTAGTTTGCTTAAGCCTCTTCTGATGGGGTTCATTATCTATTCTACATTGTAAGACAGTTAGTACACCCAGCAGAAAGGACTTCAAAATATTTTTGTTTCCTATGGAAGTTTGGAAATCTGTTGACTCCCTAGATGTTCTGTTCATAAGTCTTCCATGCATTGTTTTCCCTTACTTATTTCTCCTCACACAAATGCAAGCTATTTTCTTTTCTACTGTGTGTACTTGGCAGATTTTCTGGGCACTGTGCCCAGTTGGTTTAATGTGTGCTTATTATTTTCTATAGCGTCTTTGATTCTGTTTTGGAGATGGGCATTCTATAAATTATTAATGATTATTATTGTACTTTAGATTCCACTTTCCTTTTGGAATTTAGAAACAAAGAATTACATTAAACCCAATTGGCAACAACCAAGAATATCAAAGCTATACCCAATGTTCAACTGTGATATAGGAGAATAAAGAATGTTTTGTAGTGATTGAAACAGGATTATTCCTATAAATAGTTAAAATAAACAGATGTAAACATAAAAGACTAAATTTATCAATTGACAAAATCCTCACCCATTTCACCATCCAAACATTACCAATAAGTGTTATGATCAATGTTTCCATGGGTAAACATATCCTTTATATATATGGAGCTGAGAAAGTGCTAACTTTCTTCTCCAATTCACAAGAATTTGTGCACTTGATGTAGTAAGTATGACATACTATCAAACACTTAATAGGACATCGTTGAATTCTGTCAGATAGTAAAAGCAATTTGAATTTAGCTATCATTTCAAAGAAGAAAAAATGTCACATTTATACATAATTTATACACACACACATTTTTAAAGGAGTCAATACCAAAGAAAAAAAGACAGAGAAAAGTATGTGGGGAAAAAGCCTCTGGAGGTACAGAAGAAGAAAAAAAAATTTTATTGGCAGTGAAATATAGCTACTAATCTACTGCACAAAAGTGAAATTTGGGTGTTTACCTTATAGCTGTAATGATTCACATTTTGAAATTAGAGTTTACCTAAAGGACACTATATCCCCAATAAAGTGGAACTAAGAAGATGTCATAAGAATTGTGAAGTAAGTACTGTCTTACTATTTTTATACTGGAAGTGTAATGATTCTCAATTATTTTCATTCTAATGTAAAAAAAAATGAAATTACATTTTATTTTCCAAAATCATCCTCCCCCAATCATATAACTTTTTTCTTCTTTCTCTCTCTTTCTCTGTCTTTCTTTCGAGCATTTTTAAATACTTTTTATGTATTAAAAAGTAATATACTTTTGGGATCAAGTCCCGCATCAGGCTCCCTGCTCCTTGGGAGCCTGCTTCTCCCTCTGCCTCTCTCTCTCTCTCTGTCTCTCATGAATAAATAAATAAAATCTTTAAAAAAAAAAAGAAAATAATGAAATATATCATCAATAAAAGTTAAAGGAGCAAGGTGTATCAATCTCTGAACATTTCCCATACAATAGCTTCTACAAGTAAAAGTAAATACTTTTTTAATCCATTCTCCTGAAATTGGATCTGGATCTAGTGTTTTGATATACTTTGCTATAAGTCTTTGTTTTCTTTAAATAAAAATATTTTCTACATTTTCATTATTCTAATATTGATTCAGCTTTAGGGTTAATTTATATGCAAAGCAAATAATTTACCCAAACTTGTAAGGGATATGCATTATCAGAACACAACACCTGCAGGACAAAAGAGAGGTTAATTTCATTGTTGCTCCGAAGCAAAAGGAGATCATTATGGAGCCTGCAGGAACCAAGCTCTGTGAAATAGCTGCATTAGTCATTAACTTTCCAGCACTAAATTTCATATCAAACTCAATTAACTACTACATAGCTTTTAATGACAATATTTTTTCAGATGCAGCTCTTGTTTACTAATAAGATTTCACATCACGACTATCTGTTCCATTACTTTCTCCATGTTAATATTCAAGTCTTGATTTTCTCCAAAGAAAATGGGGCAATGAAAATTGCATTTGCTAGTAGTTCTCTTTGAATTATGTTTCAACATTTCAAGTGTGTTAATGTAATGGTTTAGAAGCTAAAGGGAACGATTATATAGGAAGCCAAAGTCCTCTATGTCTATCCCCAGGATTGATTAAATTTGCTGTTTATGCATATTTCCCCACAACGTTGCTTCTGTGTTGGAATTTATCAGGATCAGAACTATCTAAATTGGAAATGTCCCTTAGTATATTTTTATCACAGTGGAAGTCAAAGCCCAGAATAACAAAAAGGCACAAAATTAATGTCATCAGGAAACAATTTACGCAGCTAATTAGCATAGCATTCTCATATAAAAAGACAGATGGATTAAGGGATCAGGTCATTCATAGCCTGCAGTAAACTGCTTCAGTCTTTAATCCCCTGCTGTTACCTATCAACGGGTGCTCTTTTTATGGACTTAGATGGATCCTTGGAAAGATTTAGATTCTTCCATTAGATTGATTCACCTTGCTCCTTTAACTTTTATTGATGATATATTTCATTATTTTCTTTTTTTAAAAAAGATTTTATTTATTTATTCATGAGAGACAGAGAGAGAGAGAGAGAGAGAGGCAGAGGGAGAAGCAGGCTCCCAAGGAGCAGGGAGCCCAATGAGGGACTTGATCCCAAAACCCTGAGATCATGACCCGAGCCGAAGGCAGACGCTTAACCATCTGAGCCACCCAGGCGCCCTATTTCATTATTTTCTTATGAAAGAACTCGAATTCAGTTAACAGCTGGAGAATTGAAATAAAAAAAATCTCTGAACATTTCCCGTACAATAGCTTCTACAACAGAGATACACACACACACACACACTGCTCAGTCCTACTAAGAAACAGGCCTTGGTTTGAAGGCAACCATAGAAGAGTTATTTCCTACTTCAACAAGAGTTGGAATTATTTTTCAAGTGATAGACACAGCATCCAAGACAATGAGCAGCCACTAATGATCAACCATGAAAAACATCAAATTCTTTAAAGAGAAGCAGTCAATCAGAATAGATTGATTTCCATAACTCTTCTTTAAAATGTTTATAAGAATAATGTCTTCTTAAGAAAAGTATCACTAAAGATATTTGATCTAGTATATATAAAACCAACAAATGAAAAAAATTGTCTTTTTTTTAAGTTGCAGAACATAGAGAGATAAATTATTTCCTTTGATTATTGCATTAATTTCCTAGGACTGACATAACAAAGTCCCACAATGTGGGTGTCTTAAAACAATAAAAATTTATCATCTTATGGTTCTGGAGAGAAGAATTTTGAAACCAAGTGTTGACAAGGTTGATACCTTCTGGAGAACTGAGGGACTGTCCACTCTATGCCTCTCTCCTAGTTTCTGGTGGATGCCAGTAATCCTTATTTTTTTATTCATAGGTGCAATCTGCCTCTGTCATCACATAGCATTTTTCCTTATATGTCTCTGTTTCTCTGTGTCTAAATTTCCTCTTTTTATAAGGACACTAGTCATTCAATTAGGGCCAACCCTAATCCAATATGACCTCATCTTAATTTGATTACATCTGTTAAGACCCTATTTCCAAATAAGGTCACATTCACAAGTACTGGGGTTAGGATTTCAACATACCCTTTTGGAGATATAATTCAACCCATAACAACAAAAATGCCATCAGAATGTTAGTTTATTAATTTATAACAAGAACTATATTATATGAAATAAAATTCTTACTCCAGCATGTCAAAGGCACACCTGTATGGGAAAACAAAATATAGTCACATGAGAGCTGGGTATGTATTGTACCAAAATAAAACAAAATATAGTCACATGAGAGCTGGGTATGTATTGTACACACACAAAAAAATTAGATAACTAGAATATTTTATGCCATCAAGCTAAAAATAAATGGACACATTCATTTTAAGGCTTGCCAAGGGAATTTCCCTAGAAAGTCTGACTTTCTCCCTATTTCAGGACTTGGAATTACACTTGAAGAGAATGCAGATTTATACCTTAGGGGCTCATCTGCACCTCAGTTTCCATAGGTGACTAACTCTCCTGTGATTGACAGACTTTCTTTAGGTATGTTGATGAATTCAGTCCCAACACTACACAACTTCTTGGCTTTAGATCCTTTAGTTTGCTTTAAAAAGCCTAAGTCTCAGATGGCATTCTTCCTTCTCTTAGTTTTTGGGATTACGTTTTTGCAGTTCTTCTCCCTGTGACACCCTGTGCTAGGAACTTGCCTCTCTATATAGAATATATATATATGTGTGTGTGTGTGTGTGTGTGTGTGTGTGTGTATGTCTATATAGAATATATATATACACACATTCATACAAATTGTCCCATTTGGAGAGCCATGAAAGTATTCCCTTCCCCCCCCCCATTTTCTCTCTTTAACAATGATACGCAACCCTGTACCTATCTATACATTTGTAACTGTATATATATAAGATATATTTTTGTATCTGTATATATAATATGTATTTTATATGCTTATATATTATATATTTTTTGTATCTGTATATAAAGTATATATATATAATCACTGTTATCATTTATTGAGAACATAGTATTTGCCACAATATATATGATGTACTTTGCATTCATTGTCCTGTTTAATTCTTAATATCTCAATGGGATAATTATCATTTCTCTTTCAAAGATAAGGAAACCAGGGCTCATATTGCTGTTCTACATTGCTCATTTTCTTCATAGCAGGCATAATAGAAATTAAAACTCATAGTTTTTCCACAATTTCAAAGGTTTTGCATCATGTTACTTTCCCTTTAGCAACCTGCATTATTCCCAACTTTATTTACTTTACGACCTGGGAGTTTTGGACCTCCACGTCTTTGTTTTTGCCTTTCCCATATGTAAAATGTCTCATTTCAACATATCTAACTCCTGGCTATTTTTTAAGGTAAAGTGAAAATATCAACTTTTCCAAGAGGTTTTTATTTTTATTTTTATTTTTATTTTTTAAAGATTTTATTTATTTATTAGAGAGAGAATGAGATAGAGAAAGAGAGCATGAGAGGGGAGGGTCAGAGGGAGAAGCAGACTCCCTGCTCAGCAGGGAGCCCGATGCGGGACTCGATCCCAGGACTCCAGGATCATGACCTGAGCCGAAGGCAGTCGCTTAACCAACTGAGCCACCCAGGCGCCCCCAAGAGGTTTTTAGAAATAAGTTGAAATTAATAACCCCCTGTTCTGTACTCACTTAGCCCTTTGTTTATAATAATATTAAACATCCTACTATCCCATGCCATTAATAGTCATTTGTTGTATATATTTATCTCCTTCAATAGAGTTTAAAGTCCATTAGAGGGCGCCTGGGTGGCTCAGTTGGTTAGGCATCTGCCTTTGGCTCAGGTCATGATCCCAAGATCCTGGGATCAAGTCCCACATTGTGCTCCTTGCTTAGCGGGGAGTCTGCTTCTCCCTCTGCCTGCCACTCCCCCTGCTTTGTCTCATGCTTTCTCTCTCTCTGTCAAACAAATAAATAAATCTTTTAAAAAAAGTCCATTAGAGGGGCGCCTGGGTGGCTCAGTCGTTAAGCGTCTGCCTTCGGCTCAGGTCATGATCCCAGGGTCCTGGGATCGAGCCCCGCATCGGGCTCCCTGCTCCACGGGAAGCCTGCTTCTCCCTCTCCCACTCCCCCTGCTTGTGTTCCCTGTCTCGCTGTGTCTCTCTCTGTCAAATAAAGAAATAAAATCTTAAAAAAAAAAAAAAGTCCATTAGAGACTTGCTTCTTAATTTACTAATTATTCAACAAATATTGGAGGGAATATCTAGAATAACTGGTATATTATTAAACACTGGATATACTATGAACAAAAGAGGTAAAATTCCTTCTTTCATAATATGTAAATCTTAGGGAATATGACATTTGTCAGATAAGCATACAGACAAATAAAATTATATAGAAGCTGGAAATAAATTATACATTTAATAAGTATTTTACTGAATATTTAGTTTAAAATTAAAAATAATATCAAGTAGTTATTTTGGTTTAAATGCGTTTATCTTTTTTTTTTAAGAATCTTTTTTTAAATTTTATTTTATTATGTTATGTTAGTCACCATACAGTACATCATTAGTTTTTGATGTAGTGTTCCATGATTGATTGTTTGCGTATAACACCCAGTGCTCCATTCAGTACGTGCCCTCTTTAATACCCATCACCGGGCTCACCCATCCACCCACTACCCTCCCCTCTAGAACCCTCAGTTTGTTTCTCAGAGTCTATAGTCTCTCATGGTTCTTCTCCTCCTCCGAATCCCCCCCTTCATTTTTCCCTTCCTTTTCCTAATGTCCTCCATGCTATTCCTCATGTTCCACAAATAAGTGAAACCATATGATAATTGACTTTCTCTGTTGGACTTATTTCACTTAGCATAATCTCCTCCAGTCCTATCCATGTTGATGTGAAAGTTGGGTATTCATCCTTTCTGATGGCTGAGTAATATTCCATTGTATATATGAACCGCATCTTCTTTATCCATTTGTCTGTTGAAGGGCATCTTGGCTCTTTCCACAGTTTGGCTATTGTGGACATTGCTGCTGTGAACATTGGAATGCATATGGCACTTCTTTGCACTACGTCTTTGGGGTAAATACCCACTAGTAAATGCATTTATCTTAAATTAATATTCAATCAAAAATAATTCATAATTTATTCATATATAGCTTTAAAATAATGACTAAAATAAAATAAAATTATGAATAGATCATTTTCTTCTAACAATAGGATATATTTGTTTATGTTATTGCCACTTTGCCATCATCAGGTTAAGGAAAAAGAAAGCATTTTATATTGTACTGCCATAGAAGAAAGAGTTACATAGGAAGCACATAAAAGAAGTTCATTCTTCATGTTTCTGTATCTGTGGATATAATTAAGAACAGAGTCAGGTCATGTATCTTTATGATAATAATGATCTTCTGTAATCTTTGTTCTCTACACGTTGTTGCTGTTGTTGTTTTACTTGTAAATATTACAGATATCTGAAAATTATTGTCAGTACCTAGCAATAAATAAGAAATGTGTAATTTTTGGTGAATACACAACAGTATTTTGATTGACAGAGCTCATCTTTTATTTTCCTACCAATAAAGTAAATTGGAGATTAAATTTTGGAGATTGTATAACTGGGAAGGAACTTCAAGATTATTCAGCCAAGAGATTTTATTTTATAGATGGAACAAACGGGGCTTGTAGAAAAAGTTGCTTAAACAAACTTGCAGACCCAGTGAGGGATATAGCAGTAGCTCAGACCTGTATTTTTTCACTTTAAGTCGACAATTAGGAAAATCAACTATGACTGATCAATAACATGTAAGAATTATAGAAAATTATATAGATAAATATTTGTACTTTTAAAAAGAACACATTAGGGGCGACTGGGTGGTTCAGTTGTTAAGCGTCTGCCTTCGGCTCAGGTCATGATCCCAGGGTCTTGGGATCGAGTCCCGCATCGGGCTCCCCGCTCAGCGGGAAGCCTGCTTCTCCCTCTCCCACTCCCCCTGCTTGTGTTCCTGTTCTTGCTGTCTCTCTCTGTCATATAAATAAATACAATCTTTAAAAAAAAATAAAAAGAACACATTAAAGCACTGTAATTTATCAGTTTTTGCTGTCAATATCTTATCAGCTTTTTGGAGAACTCACATTTTCTATATATTATTTTCCATTTTCACTAGCAGTGATGCATTTGAAAGACATCTTGGAGGGCAAAAGTAGAGTACTATTATGTTTTACATTAAAGTTGTGGTTCTGTTTGTCCTCTTCCTGATGCTCTTTATATTTGATTCATTTAAAAAAAAAAAATCTGGGCCCTATGTTAACCTAGGGAGATAATGTGTTTTCAGAAAGAAACATGTAATTGATTTCTAGCATACATTCCATAAATAAAATTTCACCTTATACAAAACTGTTGTCTTTTTTATGGCAGAGAAAATCATCCTTTGTCACAGAGCAATGCAAATACTATAGTCTCCTCGTGTAATGTGACCTGTCCAAACTCAGGAACTCAGGTGGGTGTCTCAGTACTGTTTCAGGCTTGGACCATGACCATATATCATCAACACATGTCCCAGCAGGAGTATCAGCTGTGTTGAGTTAGGGTACCACTACAAAGCTAGTAAGTAATTCCCCATTGACTTCCTTTGTGTCCTTTCTACAGGTTAAAACCAGAAGAGGGGAAGGGTAAATAGGCATGCAGATCTACCACACATCATCCTGGCTGGAAACTGATGCAGGTCTCTGCATGGAGCTAACATGGGAGGCACAGCATCCCCCATGTGAAGGCTGTTAGTGAACTTCCTACATGTGACATTGTCCTGTGTGCATTGGAGTTGCTTGGAATCACAGCAGTGCAGAAGTAAGTAGCTGTTTTTGAGGAAATCTTTAAAGTTCAATTCAAATAAGCAGAGTGCTATATACCAGATTTTCAGGCTATATTGTTGCTGCGGTTTGTGCTACATCGGATTACTTTTAGTGTTTATTATATTTTTTTTAGCCATAATTCCAAACCAGATGGTAAATTTTAAGCTAAACTGAGTACAACAGGCTTGGACCTTTGCTTGTTAGGTCTGGGCACTGTTACCAAGGAATTAGATTAGCAACCCCCATTTATCTTGTTCAGAATTACATTTCAGGCCAAAGAAGGAAATACACAGGTATTAGATATACTGATTGTTTCCCCAGATTCCTGGTATTACCTCTTCCCTTTCTTGCTAAAATAAACAGGGTATCAAGTTTGTTTAATAAACTGATAATATTTATGTCTTCAGAAACCTATACTGTTATAGAAACATTGTAGAGGGGCGCCTGGGTGGCTCAGTCGGTTAAGCGACGGTCTTCGGCTCAGGTCATGATCCCAGGGTCCTGGGATCGAGCCCAGGGCTCCATGCTCAGCAGGGGGCCTGCTTCTCGCTCCCCCTCTGCCGCTTTCCTGCTCTTTCTCCCTGTCAAATAAATAAATAAAATCCTCAAAAAAAGAATCATTGTAGAGTGGCATGTTTTATTTGTAAATAGTTAAAGATAAATAGAATTTTTCTGAAGGGGCATAAATGTACATTTTGTTGGGTTGGAGTAGAAAAATAAAACTGAATAATTATAAATCAAATAATAAGAAATCTATAATGTTTAGAACTCACTGTCTCTATGTAGCAGTCATAAAGAGACACACAAGAAGATTTAAAAGATACTTTTTGGTCTTCACACATAGTGGTCAAGCTTGAAGAACAACCTTTCTTTAAGAGAGAATTTGAGGTTGAGGCTTGACATATATGAATGTGGAAAGGAGAAGCACTTATAGCTCAGGGAGGGTAAAAATGCCATTTATGTGGATTCAGAATCCACTGACCTCCAATCTCTTACTGTGTGACATTCTACAAGAAATAATCTAAAGTATATTAGGGGAAACATAGGCCCCGAACATAGAAGAAAAAGTAAAGAGAGGGAGAGAGATGAAAGTTTTTTGGACGAGTAAGTAACGTCAGACCTACACATGTGAGAGAAAGAATGAAATAAACATAGAAAAGAGTTGAAAGGTTTAGGGAACAACAGAGAAGCACTTTCCACTGCTACAGGAAGAGAATCAGATAGGAGTCTCCCATGCTGGCACGAGAGTGATACAAGTTTTTCAAGACCTAAAAAGTCTAAAATTTGAGGGCAGGAAAGATTTCAAGGATCACTGGAAATACTGATCTTCTCTGGGCATCTGTGGACAAAGCTATCAATAACATCTTGTTATTGACTTGTGTTTATATTTTGTATGTGGTGAGCAGACAAGGGTAGACCTTTCTCTGCATTGCCTAGTTCTGTCTTATTCTCTCCTTCTCAGTTTATCAGTCTCTAATTCGGTAGCTTAGTCTGAGACACTAGCTCTGTCAATTTATGGTAGGGATTTAGTGCCTTACCCTGTTGTACAGACCTTTTAAATTTATATTGGTAAGTAAGGAGTTTTTCAATAGAGCCATTAAAAAAATACCTTGCATATTGGGGGTAATGGGACTGTTTTCTTTGGCCTAAGACAGCTTACATTTTACTCATATATGTCATTAATTCTTGATTGGTTTGTGTTGACTAGGTTGATTAAAACCTAGATCTTGAAAGGGATTTATTTCAGTTCCTTCTACATCCAAATTTTACATATTCTGCCGTATGCCTATATGTTTTACAAAAGTTTTCCATTTGACTTCAGTTATTTGGGGAAAAACCAGAATTAACTAGAAATCAACCATCAGATAAAAAGAGTTCCCCAGCTTGGAGAAATCATTTCCCCTTAAAAATCCTGCCAAATTTATGGAAGGGATTGTAAATTTGAATATAGCCTACTGAATAAATGAGAATTTACTCAAAGAAAATCTTCATTTAGTTATTCCTTAGGGAGAGCGTACTTAATAAGATATTTACTTGTATTTCCATTTGAACAAAACTTATTTCACTAAAACCAAGAATCCTTAGTGTCATGATATGGTATTTTATTTATCCTTTTTTAAATGAGAATATGGAGGGATTTCTGTAGATTGGTAATTTTTGGAACCATTCTTGAAAAAATGATCCTTTTATCCTTGAAAACTGTACTTTTAAAAACATAATTGGAGTGCCTGGGTGGCTCAGTTGGTTAAACGTCTGACTCTTGGTTTCAGCTCAGGTCATGATCTCAGGGTCATGAGATCAAGCCCTGTGTCAGGCTCCACACTCAGTGCAGCATCTGCTGAAGATTCTCTCTCTCCCTCTCTCTCTTCTGTCCCTCCCTGCACTTGCATGTGTGTTCTCTCTCTAAAATAAATAAATACAATTAAAAAAACCCCACACAATTAAATCAATTTTTGTAGAAACCTTGGCCATATAAAATATAGCATTGTAATTTTGACTTTTATATAATAAACGAATATTATAAGTGGATAGAAACCCACATTTTAAGTAATTAATGCAATACCTTTTATTGGAGAATTGTATTAGAAACCAGACACGGAAACTAGGTTTGCTCGTTGCTGCTAGATACTTGCTGCTCCTAACATTCTCAGCTGACAGAGCAAGGAAAGATAGCCTGTGTATATATACACAATTGTAAATATTTCTGTAAATAACCATGCATATCTCTATTAAGCTAAACATGAGTTCATACGGATATCTTCATCTTAAATACATTACCATGTGGTGCATTCTAGCCTTCTCACCTTGTTTGTTTCACTCAAACAGTGAAAAATATGGCTTCCACTACCCAGCATCAATTAATCGTTCATTTGCAATGTACATGTATTGTGTTATCACAATGATTAGCCTGTACCCCTGGGAGGGGGAATTTCATTAACTGAAGTACTGTGCTTATATACAATTCCTTTACCTATAATCTTATAGTCTCCTCTCATTTCCAAAGCTACTTAATTAAGCACATTTCCCTCATCCACTTCAGTGAGATTGTTTCATACATTTTAAGAGTTATATATTTTTGTCATATCCTGCACTCCAACATTTTATAATCTCTCTACTTCCTAATTGATAATTTTTAAAAAACTACGTAAATGAAGGTTTACTCTTCATGCTCAAAAATTCTATGGATATCAACAAATAATGTCATGTATTCACCATTACAATATCATACAGTTTCAACTTCCTAAAAAATCTCTGGTGTTTCACTTCTTTAACCCTCTTCACTCTACTCCCCCCTCTGATACCACTGGTCTTTTTACTGTCTATAGTTTTACCTTTTACCAACGTCATATAGGTAGAATCATACAGCATTAGCATTTTCAGACAAATTTCTGTCACAGAGCAATAGGTATTTAATAATCATTGATTCCTTCTTGCAGCCTGAAAGCTTGTTTTTGTTTTTGTTTTTTAAGTGCTGAATAATAGTCTATCATATGGGTGTACCACAGTTTATCCATTAACCTTTTTATGGTCATTTTATATGTTAATCTGGTAGGAGTTGGGCTATATATGATGGTTGGTATAACTCCAGGTGTCAGAGATTTCAAATTCCTCTAGTGTCCTTGTTTGTTTTCTCCTTCTCTCTTGACTTTGGGCTTCCCTAAGCACTTCTCTCCAAAAAGTGTCTACGTCTGCAGCTCTTCCAGCTGTAATCCTGTTGTTATACTGGAGTCCTATTGGTTTTAGTTGTAAGGTGTGGAAACATTATAATGTTATAATTAAATCTCAGCCTGTGTACTTTTATGACCTTTACAAGTATTTCTCCACTAGAATATCTTTTGTTTCCTTCTCTTAAGTGAGACAAGATTAGGCAGAGAAGGATGCCCTCCCTCAAATGTGATAACTCTGGTAATGTCTTTTTATTTATTTATTTATTTATTTATTTTTTATTTTTATTTTTTTATACATTTCTTCTTTTTTATTCTTATGTTAATCCCCATACATTACATCATTAGTTTTAGATGAAATGTTCCATGATTCATTGTTTGTGCATAACACCCAGTGCTCCATGCAGAATGTGCCCTCCTCAATACCCACCACCAGGCTACCCCATCCTCCCAACCCCCTCCCCTCCAGAACCCCGTTTGTTTTTCAGAGTCCACCGTCTCTCATGGTTCGTCTACCCCTCCGATTTCCCCCGCTTCACTCTTCCCCTCCCTCTACCTTCTTCTTCTTCTTCTTTTTTTTTCCTTAACATATATTGCATTATTTGTTTCAGAGGTACAGATCTGCAAGACTGTTGAATCTCAGATCTGTACCTCTGGTAATGTCTTTTAACCTGGACTGTAAGTCTTTCCTATGAAGAAGGCAGGTATTTCATAATTACTCTTCCTTTGCCCTTCCAGAGCCCTAAAGAATCTTTCTCAGTCTTTACCATAAGAACTCACTGGGGTTTTTGGAGATAAAACCCATGAAAGTTTGGGGGTATCCATAAAATTGCCCCACAGCAGCTTCTCCTCTCGCATTAATCCATACTCCATCTCAAGTAACTAGTCAAAATTACCACCTAAGTGTTCCTCCAAAGTTTGGCTTTAACTTTTACCCCACTAAGTAGATCTTGGCTGATTTGCCTACCTCTCTCAATTTTGCAGTGATATTTGCTCTGTAGTCTCAGTTCTCTGATAGATTCAAGAAAAGTCATTAATTTTCAATTTGTTTAGATTTTTCTCATGGTAAGGACAGGAGTGACAACTCCTGAGTACTTTGAATGTTAAGAGTACATTCAAATATCTTTCTGTAACATATTTCTTCTCTCAGTTTTAAGAGATAACACAGTTTGAGGCTGTGTTATTAGGGTCTCTTTTCCCTAAAAAAAAAAAAAATGCATTAAATATGGTCTAGATTTTTCTACCCTCATGAGAAAGGTTATTCTGTACATTCAGAAGTAGCATAAATATCATTGCTTTGGATATAGTAGGTAATGAGAGATCTTACTGTTAGTCAAAATCCAAGTATAAATTTAGATCATAATTTTAAGTTGGTTATTCTTCAAAGCTGACATAGTTTTAATTTACAATGTGGAGTCAAGAGTGAAAGAGCATTAAATAACTCATTGATCCATAAAGACAATTTCAAATTTTACAGTAGATAGTGATGTGAAAATTTTCCATATTTGGATGTTTAATTTATCAGTGTTTAAAAATATTTAATCAGTTAAGAAGAATAGTCAGCAATTATTTATTTAAAAGGTGGCTTATGTATTTTTCTTACAAGAAAGGCTTGTTGTAGATAGTCTGGAGCCAGTATGCTGCCTCTAAGTTAGCATCATCACCCCGATCATTCCATCTTTCTGCTCAGTCATATTCAATTTGTGTTTATTTCTTCATGGTCACAAAATGGATGATCTTCCTCAACCATTGTATATATGTTCCAGGCAGGAAGAAAGAGAAAGACAAAGGTTTGCATTGTTGTCCCATCAAAGTATAGGAAGTTTATTTGATATGAAAATCAACTGCTAAAAAATACCTTGTAAAAAACAGAGTAAATACAGGCTATGTTAAAACGAAACATGGGACTTTGTAAAACTGTGAAATCTATTAAGGATTTTGTGAATTTTTTGGTTTGTTTTTCTCTGCTCCTAAATTAAATCAGTCAAAATTTTGTTCAAAACACATAGTTGACAGAACATGTAAATGTACTAGAAGAGTGCAATTTATAAGTAAAATAACTCTGAATATTTACCTGAAATAGTTTAAAAACTTCTGAAAAATTAATGTCATTATTGTTTATCTAGTCAACATATTTCTCAGTGGGAGAATTTACCATTTGGTATAAAAAATTATTGTCTGAAACTTTTCTTGGAAACTTCACATGGGAAAATGGGTAGGTATTCTAAGAAGAAGCAAAGTTTGGTAAACAGAATAAATAGAAATTTTAATATTTAATATTGTCAAATGATTTTTGAAGGATTATAAAAACATTCTTATTTCAAAGTCCAGATTTATATATCTATTAAGATATAAATTATATTATACAATATATCTATTAGAGTGCTGACATAAAAGGAAAGTTCAGTATTAAAAATTTCAATGCTGAAAGATGGATAAAGAATTGAAAACAAATTGTTTTTCCAAATGAGAAATTTGGTTGACATATTGAAATTATGGGGAAGCAAAAGGAAACAAATGCACTCCAGACTTACCCTACGATGGAGTGTGTATGTGTATTTATGTGTGTGTTTCTGTTAAGTGCAGAAGAAGGTAGTGGAGAAAAATGGGTTAGATTTCCACTTCCAGTTGAGAATGGGTAAAGACAGAGAAGATCAAGAAAAATCTGCATAATGTTAAAGTCCTATCAATCTATGTGACTTTGATTTTACCAATTTTTAAAGGATTTATTTATTTATTTATTTATTATTTATTGTAATTTATTTATTTAACACTGAGAGAGAGCGTGCACAAGCAGCAGGCAGTGGGGGAGGGAGAAGTAGGTTCCCCGCTGAGCAAGCGGCCTGATGCCAGGCTTCTTGTGGGGACTCGATCTCAGGATCATGGGACAGTGACCTGAGCTGAAGCTTAACTGACTGAGCCACCCAGGAGCCAGTGATTTTACCAATCTTTTAAGTAGTTATCAATTTCTTTAATTTTTTAATGCACCAACTTGTACATATAGTGGGTTTTTTTCTAGTTTTTTTTTTTTTTTTTCTATTTCACTGATTTCTCTCATTCTTATTTTCATCTTTCTTTGGTTTAATTTGCCCTTTTTTTTTCATTGCTTCTTATGTGGAATTTTTAATCTTTCTTTTATCTTCTAATATAAACACTTAAAACTATACAATTTCCTCTTATCAGTACTTTAGCTATATTTCACATATAGATACATTGTGTATTCTTTATCATTCGATTCAGTCTTTCCCCAATTTTCTTTGTGATTCATTCTTTGATCCATTCATGAAGCATTTACAGTTTATAAAGTGCTTTCAATTTCAGATATTTTATTAGGTTATTTTCATTCTTCCGTGGAACATAGGAATATCTTCCGTTCTAATTTTGTATTTTCATCTTTTTGGAAAACAGTTTTAAAAACAATATATCAGGCCAAGATATCTTCACTAGAAAATTAATTTAAATGTTTAGTAAAGAAATGATTGTTATTTATTTCAGAAAATTGAGGAGGGACCATTTACCAATTTATTATGAATCACCAAGAACTTATGAGAAAAGAAAATCATAAATAATCTTCATGAACTTAGATACAAATATCCCTAAGAATATATTAACATACTAAATCCAGAAAGACATAAAAACAAAAAATAATTTTGACTAAGTGGGGTTATTGCAGGAATACAAGACTTAGTTTGTATTCAAAAATCAATCATTGTAATTGGACACATTGACAGTATAAAGGCAAAAGAAGTGCTCATCTCAGTAGACACAGGAAAAAAAATTGACAATAATCAACTCTTCTTCATGTTAAAGAGTCTCAGAATACTGGGAAGAGGAAGAAATTACCTCAATTTGATAGAAGACATGTAAAATTCTGCAGCAAATATCATACTTAAAGGTAAAATATTATGCATGTCCCATTTAAGATTATCTAATCTCAAAAAGTCAAATCACCCAATTTTAAAAAGAGAAAAATTATTTGCACACTTTCACACACACAAATGATATACAAGTAGTCAATAAGCTCATGAAAAGATGATCAATATAATTAGATATTAGGAAAATATGATTAGAATTAGAATGAGATTCCATTGCACTTTCAATAGGATTTCTAAAATAAAAACAATACTAAATGATGACTAGGATAAGGAGCAACTAAATCTCTCATACATTACTGGTTGAAATGTAAATTCTACAGTCACTTTGGAAAATAGTTTGGAAAACAAACATATACAAGTCTCAATTCTAGCAACTACAATTTTAAACAAAAAATTAAAACATATGTTTGTTAAAAGACCTGTACAAGGATGCTTATGGTAGCTTTATTCATAATGGCCCAAATCCGGAAACAACCCAAATGTCCATCAACCAGAGAATGAGTAAACAAATTGTGGGTTATTCACACAAGGAATACTTCTCTGCAATAGCAAGTAAGAAAGGTACTGGCATACACAAACACATGGAAACATTTTTTAAAACATCATGTTGAAGAATAGAAATCAGAGCCCAAAGAGTACATAGTTTACAATTCCATTTAAAGAAAGTTTAGGAACAAGTAAAACTACACCATAAGAACTGTAAAGTGAATAGTGGGTGCCTATAGTTGGGGAGGGATTGGACTGGGAAAAGATTCAAGAAAACATTTTAAAAGCTGTTAATGCTCTATAACTCTCCTGGGGTGTTGGGTATGTTGAGGAGGAAAAATAATTTCCCCTCTACCCTTCTAGGTCCTTGGCTGAGACCCCCCCACACCCCATAATAAAATACAGATTAACAGGAGGAAAACAAACAGGAGTCTAATAACATATATACTTGCTATATACATGGGAGAGCACCAAGAAAATTGCGTGAATCTCTAAAATGGCTCAAACCACCACTTTAGATACTATCTCCAGCTAGTGATAGAAAGATGGTGGTGGCAGGAAAACAGAGGGGCAGTTATGGAAGGTTTTCAGGCAAAACACAATTAAAAGAGGGTATAGTTATACAGATTTAAGTCCCTGCCTTCTTCACTGGTAAGTTTCTAGAGATTTAACATCATCTCTTCTTCCTGGTGTGGCGAGGAAGACACCCTTACAAGTGGAGAGTTTCCTTATAAGTGTAAATGTCTTTTATAAAAGGGTAACTTCTACTAAGTTTTCAGAGCTTTTCCTGTGTCTGAAGTTTCTTAAAAATAACCAGCTCAAAATAATCCTTATGCCAAAGAGGCATATTTTGTTTTGGGGTCACATATTCTGCTCTCCTTCAAGTATATGGGCATACATTTTTTAAACTTAATATTTGTGTACTTTACAGTATGCTATTATGTCTAAATTTTTAAAATGCTCTCTTAAAATCTGTTTAAAATCAGGTATCTTGAGTTTTCTATATTTTAGTATAGAGAGATTACTTTTATTTGTTCAGTGATATTTTAATTTCTTCTTTTGTAAACTGCTCATGTCACATATTTATTATTAATTTTTCCTCACAACTTTTTTCCAGTTAAATATTTTAATATATGTAAATTTTCACAAGTTTAGAATACATAAAATGAGGGTAAAGTATCAGTTTATTTTAAAGGCATAGCTTTAGTGCTTGATTGGTTATATTCAAATCTGACTCTGCTACATGCTTTCTTCATTTGTAAAATTGGGATGATAATAAATTGGGATAAAATTGGGATAATAACCTTATCAGGCTGTTATAACTATTAAATATATTGACATAAAAGTTCATAAAATAGTTCCAGCACATACTAAGTGCTATAGTTTTTTACCATTAATTTTTGTACATGCATGTACATGCAAACCACACAAACATTACATATATATATATATATACAGATATATATATTCTTGCTTTTTGCATAATTGGAATAAAGAATAAATTATATTGGAAACATGCATATTTCTACTTAGAAGTATTGCTTAATCATTTTACCTTGACTCTGAAACACAGCTTTCCCCTGTTCATTAGGGAATACCATTTCTACCATTAGGGTTTTAAGTCATCACTATGTTTAAAAAATACAAATAGTCCTGTGGCCAAATAATTTTGGGAGGTCTAGGTGAAACACTGTTCAGAAGGCTTTTTAAATAAAGATATGACTGAGGCTTTAATATGATAAGGTGCATTGTGAATATGCAAATGGAGAATTTAGAGTGTGCAACATCTCCCAACATTAGTTTTAAAAGAAATTTTTAAGTGAAATATCTTAAATATTTAAGGTTCTGCAATGGGAACTTTAGAAAATCACGTTCCAGGTGCAAAATTAGCACAGTGTCTGGCACATAGAAATGTAGTAAGTCAGAGCATAGGCACTGGTGTCAAAAATAGCTGGATTCAAAATTGTCCCTGTGCAACTGTGTGAACTTGGGCGAGATGTTCATCATCTCTAACCACCACTCACACAGCAGAGTAATGAGAGCAGAGTGATTGGACTCTAGTAAGCTCACAGTAAAAACTGTTTGTATCACATTATCATCTAAGTAATATTTGTTGAGTTTGGATTAGATATTTGTTCTGGTTCCCATTTACAATTAAGGAGGTCATTATGGAAAACCATTGATTAAAATAGTTGATTTGTAGTTTTCTGCTGATTCTCAGCAAGCTGGGAAGTTCTTTCCATTCCACGAGTTAGCAGGATTGTGCAACAAATCACAGAATTCTCTAGATTATTTTGACTGTAGAGAGAAACAATCTGGCTGAAATAGTCTAAGCACATTGAAAAGTGTAATCTAGTTTTGAGCATTGATAAACAGAAAGTGATGTTAAATCTGTTCACACAGATGTTAAAAAAGTTACATAAACTGACATTACACTCACTATTTTTCTTCACATCCATATTTATATTGTAATTTTATTAAAATTCCTTCTCACATCATGGTTTCTCAGAACTCTCTGCAATTCTTCACTCCTGGAATGCTTTAATATCTGATTACGTCTTTTCAAATTATGGGGAAGAAAACTGCTTTCTCTCTCAAATCACCTCTGACTTCTTGAGGCCCCAATAGCCATGATTCTGCATTTATATGTATATTTTATCATGTATATATTAGTTTTAATAACAATAGAAACATCATGTTGTAATTGCTTCTTTACGTGTCAGTTTTCCTACTAAACTCTATTTCTTGAAGTCACAAGCATTTTTTAAGTGTTTATGTTCCCAATGCATACTATTCATTATAGGTATTCAAAAATGCTTGTGATTAATGACTTCTAATTTTTTTCATATTTTATTAATAGTTAAGTGATGGTAAGTCCTCTTTCCAGAAATTCATTGTTTTCCTTCCTTGCTTTAAATATACAAATTTCAGGGTGCCTGGGTGGCTCAGTAGGCTAAGTATCAGACTTTTGATTTTGGCTCAAGTCATGATCTCAGGGTCATGAGATTGAGCCCAGTGTTGGGCTCTGGGCTCAGTGGGGAGTCCTCTTGGGATTCCCTCTTTCTCTCTCTCTCCCTTTGCCCCTCCCCCCCATTTTCTCTCTCACTCTCTCTCAGAAAATAAAATAAAAATAAACGAATATACAATCTGATGTGTTCGTAACTTGTTTTTTACACCATATTGTTTCCCAGATATATAAGCTTAATTTCTTTTTTTGAGTAAAGATAAGTATATATACTTCTATCATCTCTATTTTCTTATTCAAAAAGAATAGCTAATTCACATGTTTTTGAAATTCTGAATTATACTGTGATGGTATTAATATTATATTGAAGATACACACACACACACACACACACAGATCATCAGTATAAAACTCAATGAAGTAGAAACTGAATACCTCCATGAAACCTCCCAGATCAAGAAATAGAAAATTACCAGAGTCATAAAAGCTTCCCTCTACAAGTTGCCTTCCTCCAATCACAAATTCCTGCACTCTAAAGAAACATCTATTTTCTCTTCAGAATGAGATAAACCAATGGATTCATTTTGCCTGTTGTTAAACTCTATGTAGATGGAATCACGCATTACATGCTCTTTAATGACTATTATCTTTTACTCAGCATTATATTTGTGAGATTTATTCATGATATTTTAGTAGTGATTCTAGTCGTTCTTTTATTTCCAGTGTTCCATAGTTGTTTCATTTAAACTTATCACCATTTATCTACTATACAGTGGATTTTTTTTTTTTTTGAGGTGCTTCCATTTGATAGTATTAAAAGGAGTGCCATCAAGCACACACTTTTACATATGGTGTATATATGCAAGCATACCTAAGAATGCAGTTGCTGGGTCATCACGTATGTGTCTGTTCAGCTTTATACTAAAGATATCACTATACGGTTTTCTTATGAGGTGCACCAAATTTCATTTTCACCAGTAACATAAAAGACTTCACTTGGCCTACATCTTCTTCAAACTTGGTATTATCCATCTTTTATTGTTTTCCAATTTTACATGTAGATATGTATTCATATGTTATACCTTTTTCATATGTAGGCATGTATTTTGTATATCCCTATATATATATTTTGTATCTATATATAAATACTACAACTACTAGGAGTTTAGCTCCATGCATTATTACAAAGCTAACGCATTCATATAAAGAGCACCCAGTTCAAGAAACAGAGTGTTACCATTACCTCAGATACCCATTTGTGCCCTCCAGCAGTCACTTGCCTTCACAAAATAATCAGTATTCTGAAATCATAACTGTATCAACTCTCTTTTGATTAGGGTTTGCATGGAATATTTATTCTTTTAATTTCAAACTTTCTGTATTTTTATTTTTGAAGTATGTCTTGTAACTATCCATTTTTTTAATCAAGAAGGGATAAGCATATTAATTTATGTTAGATTTAATATGGCAAGGTTGTAATATAACTACTAAAAGTATAGTAAGAGAATGTAATACTACCATGCTGTAGAAGTAAAAGTAAAAGGAAATCATAAAAAATATTTGACTCGAGGAGGGCACGTTCTGCATGGAGCACTGGGTGTTATGCACAAACAATGAATCATGGAACACTACATCTAAAACTAATGATGTAATATGGGGATTAACATAAGAATAAAAAAAAATATTTGACTCATCCTAAAGGATACAAAGCAGGAGAGAAAAACAAATAGACCAGGTAGGAAAAATAGAAACCACATAATAAAATGCCAGATCAAAATCTTAATATTTTAATAATTACATTGAATATATATGGGCAACATACTCCAATTAGAAGACAAAAACAATTTATTCTCTTTGTTGCTATGTCTGATACTACTATTTTTCATCTGGACCTTTGATTTCTTTAAGTTGTTTTGTTTTTCAATCCCTAAGTTTTTTCTTTTCCAGAGATGCCTTTCCTCTAACTGTGGACTTTGCATTAGAATGTTCTGTCTGTTTTCATGGGCTACTTACGACTTCTACCCCCTAAAATTATGAGAAAAGTTACTTCCTTTAGGAGTATATATATGCATGCACATTTCTAAAAACATCAATGTATTGAAAGATTGCTCAGAGAACATTAATTGTTGTGTATTGATTAAATTTATCATTAATATAAATAATATTTTTGGAATAGATTTCATGGTTACTACTAAGAAAACATAGCTTGCACCTTCAAGTAGAAGACATCTCCCTGTAAAAAGAATGGACTACAGATTTTTTATAACAAATTTTATTTATTTATTTATTTATTTATTTATTTATTTATTTATTTATTTGTCAGAGAGAGAGCGCACAAGCAGGTGGAGGGGCAGGTAGAGGGAGAATCAGGTTCCCAACTGAACAAGGAGCCCAATGCAGGACTTGATCCCAGGACCCCGGGATCATGATCTAAGCTGAAGGCAGATGCTTAACTGTCCAGGCATCCCAGGACTATGGATTTTAATACAATATACACTTTGTATCTCTCCCTCTCATCTTTCTATCCATTTGTCCGTCCATCCATCCATCCATCCATTCACCTATCTCTATCTATCCTGTATGTGTAATAGTGGCAGATCCTATCTGTGGTATTCTCTTAGAGAGGATTTGATTACAAACTAACCAATAAATTTAAGTAAACTCATTTAGTTATAGAGGTTGGCCAACTCCTATTATTAATTGTTAGCTGTTTCCTAAGCAAGAATCCCTCTCAGCTTAAACTCTACATACACATTACAAGAATTTTAATGACTTACAACATATATAACTGAATAATATATTCAGTTTTTAAATAACCATAAATCTAATATAGATATTAAAATGACAGAAATGAAAGTAATTTAATTTTTAAGTAATGCAACTTGTTCTAAAAAATGAAAATGTGATTATGCATTGATATGGCAATTCTGAATCCTGTCCTCAGGCAGCAGCTGAACATTGTGCTTTATTAGCCATCAACAATCTGCTGTACATGTGGATGGTTTAAAGACAGCAGTGTTAATGCTATGTTCAAAGTGTCAGTCTTGAGGGAAGGCATTAATTGATTTCATGAGATTAAACTATAAAAATAGTATCTTTTATTTTGGGTATTTCAATTATAGACAGAGCTTCAGCCCTTGGTAAAATGTTAGTAACATAATCCAAAACTGATTTTCTCTCAAAGTTTACCTTAGAGAAATTGTTTTCACTTAGACTCTAAAAATGAGAAGAAAGCAGGAAGTGTAAATACGGAATGTCTTTCTCTCCCACCTTTCTCCTTAGCAGGGTTCACCCATGACATATACCTTGCTACATCCCCATGTTTGGGATGTGTGTGTGTCTCCTTGCAGATCATTTACCTCATTTGATTGGATTTCGCCTTCCTCTTATAATATGAGAAGAGGGGCACCTGGGTGGCTCTGTCGGTTAAGCGTCTGCCTTTGGCTCAGGTCATGATCCCAGGGTTCTGGGATCGGGTCCCGCATTGGGCTCCCTGCTCAGCGGACAGCATGCTTCTTCCTCTCTGTCTGCTGCTCCCCCTGCTGTGTTCTCTCTCTCTCTCGCTCTGTCAAATAAATAAATAAATTCTTTAAAAAAATAATAAGATGAGAAGAAATCCTGAAATCATGGAACTATATATGGACTATATCATGCTGTGAACTACAATCAATCATTGATTTTACCTTTTTTTTTTCCTTTTTACATTTCTGAATAAGCTGTGGATGATTTATTCTATAACTTGATTATTCCAAAACTTAATTTTAAAAATAGATTCACATTTCTCCTCCTCCTTTCTAAAACACTGGACAGTACAGTCAGAAAACGAAAGCATATGAAACTGTAATACTTCTATGGTTGTATTATTTATGTATGCCTCTTTGGTTCCACAAAGGATATGAGAAAACATCTGCCTATGGTTTTAAAATTTCTAAAAGTAGCCCATATCAATTATCTCATTAATTATCATAACTTGTGAAATAAATATTTTCATCCTAAAGTAATATCTAAGAAGTCTTATATGCCTGTAATATCTGAACCTGAAAACCTGAAAAGCTGGAGTTTAGCTAGCTACTACATACTAAGACTGGAGCCTCAGGCTGGCTCATTGGATTCTGAGAAGAGTTTTGCTATGAAAGTGCTACAGGCAATAAAACATTTAATTCTATACCTTCAGATAAAAAAAATATATATATCATTGAACACCAAACCACACTGTTTAGCTTTCACGGTCTGTTTTTCATTTCTCTTTTTTGTTAATACATGTAATTTAGATAATAACAAATACCCAGAGATACCTTAAAAGCGATTAGTTAAAGCTGAACCTAACATCATATCGAGATCTGTAGAATGCTTCTAGTACTAGAGAACTCATTGCTTCAGATGGTATTTGGGGGCGCATGTGCTGGTAGTAAATAAAAAATAAATTACCCTATAATAGAAAATAATATTTTCTCCCATTACAAGAGGGAAAATTCAATTTTTGAAACCGTGTAAGATGAACTTTGACAAATTAAGTTTATCAAATGCAATTAATAATTGATGAAAGATCTGGAAACCCTGAAAAATGGGCTACGGTGGAGTTCATTAAAGATTGTTTGCTTTGAAAAGAGAGGTACAGCGCCATGATACTGGACATATGGCATTTGAAAGCATGTTATGTGATAGAGCAATTAGATATTGAGATTGGCTACTAAAACCTTTGGATAGCTATTCAGATCTTGGTTGAGTATAAAATCTAAACTTTCTATCAATTCTAGCTCTCAAAAATCAAATAACCTGCCTCCTAAATGAAAAATGTCTTCCAACGTGGAAATGTTAGGTCAAAGTCACAATTCAAGTAATGTAAATACGGTGTTCATCAATTTCCAAGGTGCTTTCCAAACTTGAAGTGTTGTACAAGTACTTTTTAAAAAAGAAATCCTCCATTTCAATTAACTTTAGCCACTTTTATTATTTTTGAGGGTTTTTTTTTCCCATGTTTCCTTTTTTTTTAATCTCACAGAGTGTTATTTTACCTTTTAGAGTAAAATACAAAAACAAATGTACATCAAGACATAATGTGGCAAATCTTCCCCAGAAACTTGGGTTTATTGATGTTGACAGTATTAGAAAAGATGGGAGGGGCCAACACAGCAGTGCTGGTGTGCACTTACGCTTTTGGCCTCTCTTACGTGTTCTGCTCCACATATTTTAAGAGAGTTTAATGTGGGTTTTCCAATTCAATCTCAACAGAGTACTATGTATATTACTGTTACTAAATCTTGTCTTCATAATAATTCCTGTGTTATGTGGCCTATTGAAAAGCACA
Organism: Mirounga angustirostris; assembly: GCF_029215605.1. Classification (NCBI taxonomy): domain Eukaryota; kingdom Metazoa; phylum Chordata; class Mammalia; order Carnivora; family Phocidae; genus Mirounga; species Mirounga angustirostris. The sequence continues at coordinate 77,078,463 of NW_026991717.1, forward strand.
CATTTCTATCTTTAGGAGGATAAGTGGGAAGTCACGCATCTAGAACAATAATCAACTTGAGCTCATGCTGCTAGTACAGGTATGGATTTTTAATATAATCTCAGGCAGGGAAACACTCTCAGGCATGTTTCTCAGTCGGGAGCTGAGGAGAGCATATGCACAATGGCAGACATCAGAAACTAGCCTTTGGCTGGTGACAGATAGACTCACCGTAACCTTGGCTTTTAAACCAAACGCTGTGCTGGATGCTGTCTGGACTTAGGCTTCCAACGCACACTGTGTTTTAGAAGGAAGGTTGATAGTCACAGAAGTAAGTAACTAAAAATGCTGTCACTGTATGTTACCTCTTCTTTATAATGACTGATAATTGATATTCCAAAGACCTCGGTTTCCCTTGAATTGAAATTCTGTTTCTTTTGAGCAATTAACAGACTTATCTATGGGCATGATTTTAAAAGATTAATAAATAGAAGAATGGAAATTAAACTCTATATAATAAAAATTTAGTTACTTGCTCCCGATTAATCTTTTACTATGAAGACGAGGAGCAGAATCCTTTCCTATTTTACCTAAAAAAATATGGTCATTGTTGGGCGCCTGGGTGGCTCAGTTGGTTAAGCGACTGCCTTCGGCTCAGGTCATGATCCTGGAGTCCCGGGATCGAGTCCCGCATCGGGCTCCCTGCTCGGCGGGGAGTCTGCTTCTCTTCTCCCTCTGACCCTCCTCCTTCTCATGCTTTCTGTCTCTCATTCTCTCTCTCTCAAATAAATAAATAAAATCTTTAAAAAAAATATGGTCGTTGTCAACAATTATCTGTGTATATCTGTGTCTTAAATATAACTATGTAACTCTGAAAAATGCCTATATTTCTTAGATATCTGTGCTGAGACCCATGAATTACCCAAGAAAACAGGGTCATCTAAAATTGTGTTAATTGATAATTTAAGAGGAAAATGCCAATGAAAAATTTCTCATTTTGTCCATCAAAATAAGCGGCAGTGATAAATTTACCTGCAACATAAACTATATATTAGCAAACTTATTTTTTAACTAGTAAAATTTTATATGTATATATATATATATATATATATTTTTCTACTCTAAGTTCAGAGGTGTAAAGAGAAAGCCATTCACATGGGCATAGGTCAAGGTGTGAAAGATTTTCTCATAAAGTTAGAATCTATATTCATTTTTTAAGAACTAGGTATGAAAATGTTAAGAACTGAACTAAAATTTTACTAATATACTTTTGTCAATATCTATCTTCTATGTTTCTTATTTAAATTGTCAAATTGCGGGCACCTGGGTGGCTCAGTTGGTTAAGCGACTGCCTTCGGCTCAGGTCATGGTCCTGGAGTCCTGGGATCGAGTCCCGCATCGGGCTACCTGCTCGGCAGGGAGCCTGCTTCTCCCTCTGCCCCTCCCTCCTCTTGTGCTCTCTCACTCTCATTCTCTCTCTCTCATACAAATAAAATCTTAAAAAAAAAAAAATTTAAATTGTCAAATTGCTACGTGTCATTGAAAAATGAATGATCTTTTATATATATTAAAATTCTATTTTAGGTATAATTTTGTTCTGCATTAAGTACTCATGATATGAAAAAAAATCAATGACAAAGGAAAAATTGAGACTGAGTTTGTAAAATTGAATCCTTTGAACAAGTCATGGAATTAACATGAGAGAATAGTCTGATTATGTCATTAGTAATGTTAGAAATTTGTGTATGGGGATTGGTATAAACAACATCCTGAAACACAGGTTTTCTATAGTTAAATACTTCCTTCAGCATCTGTTCTACATAGGTCCAAAATGAACATACTGATGTTCATCTGATCTGATGATGTGGGGGAAGACGATAATGATCACAGGTCTCAGCTAATGAGTGTATAAATGTCCTTATTATCACATGTTATGCATATCAATTATTTCACACTCACTATAGTCTAAGAAGAACTTTAAGGGAATGCCTAATACACAATAGAGCCACATAAATGTTACTGATTCAATATCATAAGTTATTGTCACCATTTTGGTATAAAATAACTATGGCTTAAAGTTTTGTCTAATACCATACAGTGAGTTAGGAGTCATGATGTAGAACCAAGATGTCCCAACTTCAGTATTTTTCACTCAATCATGCATCCCTAATACTTTAGGATAATGTCTCCTCTTAAAACCTTCTTCCTTTTCCTCTTTGAGCCTAAATGAAGGCCAGAAGACAAGACTGAAATAGCATACAGGATATAATATTTTCATTTGCTTCAGATTGAACGTTGTTTGCAGCTCAAAGTGGTAACTGTGTATGGTGATAATTTCGGGGCGTTGTACATAAGCCCACTGCTTGCAGCTTGCTGTGAACCTGAGGAAAGAATTTCCTATCTACAGCATCTATGGTTTTGATTCAACTTTAGATAATTTGGGGTCAAAAATGATGCTTTGGAGAAATAGTATGAAATACAGGATCTTTATCAATGATACCTTTCCATTTTTCTAAGGAGATGAGAATTTATTTTATGTTTGCCAAATTCTATGTATAATATAAAATTCTGCTTTAAATAAGTATATTCTTAATTTTCAGCTACAGAATGGTTCTCTTTTTCCTGCCTTTAACTTTTCCACAGTTACAATGAACTGTCAGAAGCAAATACACTACTAAGACAACCAGAGCTTTATGAAATATTCCACAGTGGTGTGATACCATAACTTACTTTGTCTGTCAGCATTATCCTTTTATTTCTCATAGACCCTTGCACTTGGGAGAAATAAAATGGTCTGCATCATTAATTTCTATGCCCAAATAAAGAGTTTCTCAGCAGGTTGCACATGAGCTATTTAAACTGGAGTGGCGGTAAGACAGTCATTAATTATCCAGAAATGAATCTTAAGAATGTGAAGATTGCATTCATAAGAGTGCATATCCTCTGAGAGGGGCTGGCTAAATGCCGGACAATGATGGACTGGTACCATCCAGCAAGAAATAGAGTGTTATTTCACACAGCTAGGGACTTTAGGCCATGGGTTTGCCATTTAAGATGATCTTAGAGCAGAGGGTGGGAGTGGCCCATGTGTAATGCACTTCATCTCTGTCTAACCAAAAGTCATGAGTGTTATTTGCTTTTACATATATATATATGTACATACATATATGAGTAAATATAAGATTTAAAATATACAAAACAAAACAAGCATAGTCATCAATTCATCTGGAATTCCTGGATTGTGTATCTTTTTATCCCTTAGAATAACCAGGGTGCATAGTACTTCATGTTTGTTCTTCTATTAGCACTTAGCATATATTAATTCATTTAATACTCAAAACAACTGCACGAGCTAGGCATCTAATAAAAGTCCTGTTTAACAAGTGAGAAATTAAAGCAGAAGTTAAGTTCCTTCTGAGAGCTGAAATTTGGACCCAGGTAGTCAGGCTCCAGAATCTATATTAACCAGTACACGTGGATATAGCATATAAGCCTGCTTCTTTTGACCTGACCTGAGGGTCTTTTGGATCTCTGTTCCACTTTTACCAATCTTTTGTGTTCAGCAAATCATTAGTTCTAAGCAGTGAACGTTATGAATCCTCTGGTAAAAATGGTAATGTCAGAGACAGAGTAGTAGAAGATAATTTACCTCCAAAAAAAGACAATTTAGCTATTTCTAGGACTCCTTTGCTTTTTTATTTCATTTTTACTCTACTTGTCTAATGAAAGGGGGCAGAATTTCTTTTGAAAACTTTTCTAGTTAGAAGTCAAAACTCCTCTAGGTTTATAAAGTACCTTGTCAACTTGCTACTAAATGTTTTTTTAATCATTCTTTAATTTCTCTGACAGAGCCTTATAAAGAATATACAGATGTAATGAATATTTCATAAAGATATGATTTATTAGGACTTCTCTGCCTTTGCTTCAAAAATTATCCATCCTTCAGAAAGCAAATATACAAAAACTACCCGTTGGTATAGTAACTAAACCAAATCCCCTGAAGGCAAACCCAGATTTCATAATAACTTCTGGGCCTTATAGACTGTGGAAAAGATAGTTAGTCAATGTTCTATTAATATTTTAGCTGGCAAAGGACTATAGTTCTAAGCTACCACATGTGGTGTCAGAACTGTCAGGTATGCCACTGTAAAATTATTAATGATTTAATTTTTTATGAGCTCTGTATCTTTTTATATGAAAATAAAATTGATTTAAGGGCTTGAGGTAAAGAAAATACTTAGAACAGTTCCTTAGGGTACCTTACCAATCCCGCCAATTCCTCTCCAAATACTCTCTGTAACTGGTTACTTCTCCACCCTTGGTAATTACACATACATGGATCTGGCCTATTCGTTTATGAATAGAGTTGCCTTCAAATGAACCCCTTTTACTTTTACTACAATATTAATATTATGTCATGGTCTCTGTTATCTACAGTGAATTCAGGCACAATTTGTCACCATTATTAATTATTATTTATAGAATATTCACTAGATAAATGCCGTAAAGGGCAACAGAAATACCTAAAGCACAAATGAAGACAAATAACTGTAATCTATCTCATTCTTCTTTCGTGTGATTCTGATTTAATATCTGACTCATTCTCAGGTTGTGGTGCACATCACTTTTAACAAAAATATACTATTGAAGGCCAAATTTAAAATTGCCTCATTGGTGCCTGGGACATTTCTCTTATTCCCAATATGCAATTGGAGGTATTTATTTGTTACAAACACTTCTTAAGGTACTCATTTAGTTGATGTGTTGGAATACACAATTAGTGATTTTGTTCTGACAAAGAAAGAGACAGACCTACATATGTCACTTTTTAGACACCCCAAAATACCTTAGGTGTATCCTGAAGTTAAACATTAATGATTCAAATACTGCTTCTACTTGCTATTTTAAGAATTCTGCTTTGGCCTTTTAATAATATTACTGAAAAGCACATAAAGTGACATTACTTAAAAGCACCAAAAAAGAGAAAAAAATTGGATATAAAGCATTTGTTACATTTTGCTGAAACAGAATATGCTAAAATTATATTCCCCTTGGGCAGTGGTTCTCACACTTTAGTATGCCCAAGGATGTTTTAAAATACAGATTTCTGGACTTCACCCCTAGATGTTAAAATTCTTTCAGTCTGAGGTGTGGCCCAAGAATTTGCATTCCTAAAAATGTCCAGGTAATACTGGTATTGCTGGTCCTGAGAATATACTTTGAGCATTGCTGTCTTAAAAGACTGGATGTAAACACTGATTGTTCTGCTAATGAGGACATAAATGTTTCCATCACAATCACAGATAGTGACATAACATAAGTAACTTGACACTATAGGAGAAGAAAAAACAATGAAATTAGAGACTCAATGTGATCTAATTCAGATTAATATTGTTCATGTCTTGAACATCATTGGATAAGGAAAGAAATCAAGTTAAATAGGGAAAGAAAACACACTGATTTAATGCAAGCCATATTACTAACATAAAATAAGGAAATTAAATGAATATGCATTAGGAAATATGTTTTTTTAAAAGATAAAGATGTTACATTTAGATATTGAAACTGAAATGAGATAACTATAGTTATTTTATGTTTCTTGATAGGCTTTTTTAATAAAATAAATGAAAAGTAAAGGCATGAGAACAACACTGAAACAAGGAAGATCATTTGGTATGTAAGATGAGTCTTGTAAAAGAAATGCCAATCCAACAATTAAACCTGCATCGTAGAGATTGGCTCTGCATGTGGTAGGATTTTTCGGTTACCAAATGTGCTTCATCTACGACCTCTGCAAAATCTACCACCATAGGGTATAGCTAATGTCAGTGCAATGTCATTGTGAGAAAGACCACTAGTAACCACTCATGGATGGCCAACTCATTCTCAGCCACAGCGGGTTTCTAAAAAGCTATTACTGTTTCTACTGACCAAGGGATCACTTACATTTCTAAGAAAGAGCTCTTTACTGTGTCACTTCTCCAGTTTTGTATAACATCAGTTCCACTCCAACCCAATTATTCAGCATTTTTTTTTTTTGAACTATCAAATTGGAAAGCTCTGACTTTTCTATTACTGAGCAACACAACTTTCTCTTATACTGGACAGGGAAATTTTAATATATTAATTTAATCATTCATAATTCACTGTAAGACCTGGGGAAGACAATGGCAGTTTGCCTCTGAGTCTAGATTGACTTATTCTTTTACTAATTCATACATTTATTCAATCAACCTAAATTTGATAAGTACCTATTTCTTGCCAGTCTCCAATATAGGCAGTGTGTGTACAAGGATGAATAAGGCAGGAGGACTGTATGCTTTTTAACCTCAATTAGCAAATGGTTTCATTGGGCCAGAGGGAAGATAACAGTTTTATAGCCTGCTGTGTTGTTAGGCAGGGACATGTGACTAATTCCGACCAACAGGTAATACTCAAAAAGGATTTGGTTCCCTTTTGAACTAGAGTACTTGCGAGACCCTTCAAAGTCCTTTCTGTTACCATTAAAACAGATGATTTCTTGTATTACATTTTTGAAATAGTCAAATCAGTTCTTCTTTGAACTTTTCACTTGAAAATTATGATTTTGAGACTATTTTAACTTTGGAGAGTATACTGTAAATGTAATTACTGGAATGTAAATCCTTGATAGCCAGTTTGTCCCACACTAAGGCTTATCTGAGGAGAGAGAAGACCAAGGAAATGGGTGAGATGAGCCTTCAAGGTCTGATTTAATACAATCATTGTGTTTTGCAAACATTAGTTTAACCCAGAACCCAAATTCTCCTAGATTTCAGACCTTGAAGTGAAATGGGAAACCTTGGTGGGTAGAGGCTGCTTTTGCCCTTAACTCTTGGACAGTCTGAGAAGAATGCCTGTGCTGATCTTGTTGCTTTCTGTGACTGTTTTTCTTCCCTGTTCTTGTGGGTAGAAGAGGTGCTTTGAGTGGTGTCCCTTGCCCCCTCCCTGAAAGAGGCAGGAGTCACATCAATTTGTAATGCTTTGCTCAGAGTCCGTTGTGGTACTTCCAAGAACAAGGGAAAAGGAAAAATATGTCCAATATTACATAATCCTAGCTTTCCAGAGGGAATAAAATTTTCAGGAAATGAATCAAAACTTTGTAATATATCACATAATTAAGTGATATAATTTTGACTATGTCATAATTTAAAAAGCAACACATAATTTAAAAAGCAACACCCAGGTGCCCCATAAAATACTTTAAAGGGCACCTGGGTGGCTCATTCGATTAGCATCCAGATTCTTGATTTCGGCTCAAGTCATGGTCTCAGGGTTATGAGATCAAGCCCAGTGTCGGGTTCTGCACTGGGCGTGGAGCCTGTTTGGAATTCTCTATCTCTCCCTTCCCTCTGTCCCTCCCCACCACCTCTCTCTCTCTCTCCCCTCCCCCCCAAAAAAATTACTTTAAGAATGGTTAATATAATGAATAAACTGGAATGTGGCAAATAGTCAAAAGTTATCACATTTGTATATTAAAGTCATGAAGTTCAACTGAAGTTGTATTTGTTGAACTAAAAGCACCTATCATATAAAGTAAAGTTTGTAGAAACACAAATATTACTATCACTATTTTATTGAAAATCCTTAAGTGGCTTCCCATTTTGTACAATATGTATGAGAACCAAAAGTCTGAACATGGCTTCAGAGCATGTGAATGGTGCAGAAATTGCTGGTGTTTTCTGCCTTATCTCACAGAACTCTCCTTCCCCTGGCTTCTGTAGCTATGCTGCCCTTACTTCACTTTCAGAATTACTCCATGGTTCTTACTTTATTGGGAATTTGCTCATGTTACTATCCTTTTGCTGGAATTACCTACTACAATACATGGTAACTTCTCATTAGGTCTGAAATAATCAGGTGTATATGTGTATTATGTATATTATGTATTAATGTGTGTATACATGCACTTATGTGTAAATATATATGTATACATACAGTTTCAATAATGAAAAGTACCAGTTAACCCTTAGGATATTAATTTTATATCCAAATTTCATGGGTTCAAATCCAAGGTCCATCACTTGTTAGCTATGAGAGTTTAGGTTGTTATTTATTGTATTTTTATCCCAGTTTTCTTATTGGTTAAATGAAATCAGTAATATACCTATCTCATAGGTTTTAAAAGCTAAATAGTTTATGGGGTGCCTGGGCAGCTCAGTCAGTTAAGCATCTGCCTTCAGCTCAGGTCATGAACTCAGGGTCCTGGGATCAAGCCCTGCATGGGGCTCCCTGCTCAGTGGGGAGTCTGCTTCTCCCTCCCCCCCCCCCGCTTACACTTTCTCTCTCGTGCTCTCTCAACATAAAAATCTTAAAAAAAAAAACTAGTTTAATTAATACTTAGAATGATATTGAGTACATTTTGAGAGTTCAGTAGTAATAGCTATTAGATGATAAAAATAATATTTATTATTATTAATTTACAGAATAGAATAGTCCTCAGAATAGCCTTCCTCGTCTATCCACCCAGGCTTGCCTTCTTATATCATCTCCAAAAATCTTATGGTTTTCTTTGAAGTATTTATCTGTATTTTAATAATATATTTGTGTGTCATCTGCTTACTATCTCACCAAACACAATGAAAGACACACACAAGCATTAAGCTTATTTGGTTTGTTCAAAAATATATCTCCAATGCTTTATGCAGTGCCTAGTAAGTCCTCAATATATATGTGTTAGATAACTATATTCATTAAACTTCAAATAGCCATAAAAATCCCAAGGCGTTAATAAATCTACCTTGATAATAATACTGAGATAAGAAAAATTTATCACATTTTGAAATTGAATATCTTATAATAAAGTGAATAAAAGGTACATAAACACCTAAAAGTAATCAATTTGATGATTAATTTGGCAGAGAAAAAAATAAGTTATTTTTATATAATCTGTAATTTCCTGTGTAATTAATTCTTTTCTATTCCTGAGGTTGTATAAATCTGTGTCATAAGTAATTCTCAATTTGTTTCCTTCTGGATTGGATTATAATTTCTGTATAAGAAACCATTCTAAAATTTATCAACTTAAAATTACAATTATTTATTACTCCTAACTAACCAGCAGGTTGGCTGGGGACAGCTGATCTTGGCTGCATTAGTTGGAGCTGCCCTACTCCATGCATCTCTCTGTCCTAGGACCTACTTACTAGCCTGGGTGTGTGTGTGTGTGTGTGTGTGTGTGTGTGTGTGTGTGTGTGAATCTGAACAGACTGAGAAACCAATAACCTTCCTTGCATCCATAACACAAGGGAGAACAGAGGACAAACCACTGCCCAAAAGACTGGAGAGAGAGACAGGCAAATATAAGGAGTCATTGCTTACTGAAGCAGAGACTCACAGGTGAAAACCAGAAACAGCACAGGAATCGTTGTCAGGTAAGGGATACCTAAACAATAATCTGTAGAGTGTTATTTGAGAGTAGTACATCAATAGTAGTACACAAATACCCCACATAACACAAATTTGCCATTTTAGCCATTTGTAAGTACGTTGTTCAGTATTGTTAAGTATATTCGCATTATTGTGAAACAGATCTCCAGAGCTTTTTCATCTTGCAAATCTGAAATTCTATACCTATTAAACAATTCACCTATTCTCCTCTTCTCTAATCCTTGATAACCACACTCTACTTTCCATTTCTATGAATTTGACTATTTTAGATATCTCATATAAGTGGAATCATACAGTATTTGTCTTTTTGTGACTGGTTTATTACACCCAGCATAATGTCCTCAAGGATCATCCATGTGTTGTCATATATCAAAATTTCCTTCCTTTTTAAGGCTGAAAAATACTCTATTTTATGTATATACCACATTTTATTTATCCATTCATCCACTAATGGATATTTGGGATTGCTTCCACCTCTTGGCTATTGTGAATAGTTCTGCTGTGAACACAGATGTGCAAATATCTCTCTGTGACACTACTTTAAATTATTTTGGATGTAAACCTAGAAATGGGATTGCTATAATATAAGGTAGTTCTATTTTTAATTTTTTGAAGAAATTCAATACTATTTTCCAAATGTATGCACCATTTTACAATCCCACCAACATACAGAGATTCTAGTTTCTCCACATCCTTGCTAACAGTTATTATCTGTTTTTTGTGGGTTTTTTTTTTGATAGTAGTCATCCTAATGGGTATTAGGTGATATTTCATAGTGCTTTTGATTTGCACTTCTCTAATGATTAGTAATGCTGAGCATCTTTTCATATACATTTTAGCCATTCGTATACGATTTTTAGAGAAATGTCTGTTTAACCCTTACACATTTTTAATCAGCTTATTTCATTTTTTGTTGTAGAGTTATAGGAGTTCTTTATATATTCTGGATTTTAACCTCTTATCAGATATGTGATTTGCAAATACTTTCTCCAAATCCCAAATGTCCTTTGATGCATAAGAGTTTTTAAGTTTGATGTAGCTTAGTTTGTCTATTTTTTATTTTTTTTATGATATGTTAATCACCATATATTGCATCATTAGTTTTTGATGTAGTGTTCCATGATTCATTGTTTGTGTATAACACCCAGTGCTCCATGCAGAACATGCCCTCATTAATACCCATCACCAGGCTAACCCATCCTCCCACCCCCCTCTCCTCTACAACCCTCAGTTTGTTTTTCAGAGTCCATCATCTCTCATGATTCGGCATCTCCCCCTCCGATTTCCCCCCCTTCATTCTGCCCCTCCTGCTATCTTCTTCTTTTCTTTTTCTTTTTTAACATATAATGTATTATTTATTTCAGAGGTACAGATCTGTGATTCAACAGTCTTGCACAATTCACAGCGCTCACCATAGCACATACCCTCCCCAATGTCTATCACCCAGCCACCCCATCCCTCCCACTCCCCACCACTCCAGCAACCCTCAGTTTGTTTCCTGAGATTAAGAATTCCTCATATCAGTGAGATCATATGATACATGTCTTTCTCTGATTGACTTATTTCGCTCAGCATAATACCCTCCAGTTCCATCCACGTCTTTGCAAATGGCAAGATTTCATTCCTTTTGATGGCTGCATAATATTCCATTGTATATATATACCACATCTTTATCCATTCATCTGTCAATGGACATCTTGGCTCTTGATGTCTGTGCTTTTCATGTCATGTCCAAGAAATCATTGCTAATTCCAATATTATGAAGATTTCTTCTGTCTTTTCTTTTAGGAGTTTTAAAGTTTTAGTTCTTATGTTTAGGTCATTAATCCACTTTAGGTTACTTTTTGCATATGAAGTAAGTTAAAGGTCCAACTTTATTATTTTGCAAGTGGATAACCAGTTTTCCTAACACCATTTGTTGAAGAGACTGTTTTTTCTCCCATTGACTACACTTCATACCCTTGTAGAAGATAATCTGACCATTTATATATTGATTCATTTCTTGGCTTTCTATGTTATTCTATTGGTCTAGATTTCTGTCTTTATGCCATTTTGATTCCTGTATATTTTTCACACACCGTTTTTGATTCCTGTATATTTTTAATATGTTTTAAAATCAAGAAGCATGAATCTTCCAGTTTGTTCTTTCTCATAAATTTTTTGGCTTTTTGGGATCCATATATATGAATTTATACCTCATCCAAGTCTACTCTCAAATAACACTCTACAGATTAAAGTGTAGGTATCCCTTACCTGGCATTGATTTCTGCAGCTGTTTCTGGTTTCCACCTTCGAGTCTCTGCTCCAGTAAGCAATGACTCCTTATATTTGCCTGCCTCTGTCTCCAATCTTTTGGGCAGTGGTTTGTCCTCTATTCTCCCTTGTGTTATGGATGCAAGGAAGGTTATTGATTTTTCAGTCTGTTCATCTTTGTCCTTTCTGTTAGAATACAGTGGTATTCAAGTCCTTAAATGAGGAAACAAATTGTTGTTGTTTGTTTTTTTGAGTGTACCTCCGTCTTATAGAATCTAATAATATGTGGCCAAAAGAAGCTAGTTCATGCTTTCAACATTCTGCCTGGCAATAATCTGCTTCAGTTCTTTAAGTACATTTTATGTATATACCACATTTTATTTGGTATTTATTTTAGTATTTTATTTTAGTTACTGTGGGTGAAACAGGACAGGTTTCTATTTTTCAAGCTTCCAGTAATAGTTTTATCACGCTTTTCATGTCTTCACTTGTTCTCACTTCCAAAGCCAGTGCTACCTATTTTAGGATTTTATTATCACAGCTCTCCATTTCTAGTTGCCAATTTTAGTAATGGTTGGCTATTGATACATAACAAAACACTCCCAAGTTCAACTGGAGGTTAGTTGATTCAAGATGGACTCAATCAAATGTATCTGATCCATATTTTTCTTATACTTTTTGTATCAACAGGCTAGATCTTAAATGTTTCTCTTAGTTAAATGTTTTTCTTAGGGTGATGGCATAAGTTCAAGAGGGATTAGTAGTACATGTGTTTTTAAGCCTTTGTCACTTTATACCTGCCATATTCTACTGACAAATGCAAACATGACTGATCTTAGGATCAAGTTTGGCAGTGTATCTTCTGCCCAGAGGTGGAGGACAGTTGAAGTAAATATTTTTGAATAGTTATCAAATCTGCAACAACTTTTTTTCCATATTGGCATATATGCTTTTAAATAAAACTTTCATTTATTTCTCTGTCTCTCTCTTTCAAAAAACATACATGCATGCAAGTGTGCACACACACATAACGAGCTACTACTAGCCCATGTGCAAATGAGGAAACAAGGGGTTCTTTCTTGTGAGTGGACACATTTCTGATGTACAAGGTTTGGTAAGTGAAGTGGCTGCTAATTTAATTGTCATTCTTACCCTCATACTGATAGGTCCTCATGGACTGAATCAGTTGCACTGCTAAATATCGATATCTTATATGAACACAAATCTAACAACAGAAATTACAAGTGTATTCTTAACAACTCATAGCTTCCTGGACTTGTGGTATGTAAATTCTTCTGCCAGCTTCTCTAAACTACATTTTTTTCACATGAATCACCAATAACACATTCAAAATAGGATCTTTTACATTGAGAGAACATTATGTTTTGTTACTATGGGAACTGTCTGTTCTTCCTGAAAAGCTTTCACAGTTTTTCCTCCTGCACCCCTCCAACCCCTGCTCTCTGCATGTTTTACCCCTCATATTCTCTAGCTGCCACTTTGTATCTGCCTTTGCTCTGACTTTGATTGAGTGGAGTTTTATGACCTTTATACTCCTAGTATAATCATTTCTTTGATCTGAAATTTTGCTTTCTTTTCCAAGAAGGAAGAGTTTAATAATTATTTGTCATTTATTTCTACTATATCTTTAATTTTTTAGGTAGAAAATTGTCATACTCTAAATAAATCTTTTGCAGGAATAAATATTTAAGTAGATAAAATAATTGCTAGTCACTGGACACAGATTATATGATCATTTTCCATCTTTCTTTGGAATGATAAACCATTAATCAGAAACTTTAACACAGACAAGAAAGCCCTGCAAGCCATGATTTTCCCTAAGGCATTTGTGAGTGATATAAATATTGCCAGAAATTGTGGCAATGGACTGCTTAAAAGATTTGAGACACTCCAAATATTAAAACCTAAGAATGCTTCAGTAGAGTGTTTTGTCTATAAAAACATGACTTACTTGGGAATAAGATGAGAGCAATAGGTCTATCAACATTTTTGGAAAGAGAATGAATCCTCTACTTTCCTGTCTTATATAATGTTTACTCATGAAATTTTTTGAAATACTAGATCATACTCTGGATTTGAAGATCATTTTCAAAGAATTAGCCAAATATCTATGAATAATGGAATATTTATAGGGACAAGGTAAAGGATGTCAATTCCATATTTAAATAGAGTTGGGATATGCTTTTTAATTATTCATACACTTTTTTTTTTTTTTTGACATGATGACTTTCTGTTTAGAACACAACAGCTTGTAACTGTAAATTTCATGTGTCAACTTGGCTAGCTTATGGTATCCACTTGTTTGGTTAAATGGTAGTCTAGATGTTGCTGTGAAGGTATTTTGTAGATCTGACTAACATTTACAGTTAGTTGACTTTAAGTAAAGGAGATTATGTTCAATAATGTGAGTGGGCCTCATCTAATCAGTTAAAGGCCGTTTAAGCAAAAATTGAGGTTTCCGGAGAAAAAGGAATTCTACCTCAAAACTGTAATGTAGAAATCCTACCTAAATTTACATTTTGTCAACCTGCCCTGTAGATTTTGGATTCAACACTGCAGCTTCAGTCCTTTCCTGAATTTCCATCTTGCTAGTCTGCTCTTCAGATTTTTGATTTGTTAACCCTCAGAATCTTATCAGCCAGTTCCTTAAACTAAGTCTCTTTCTCTCTATATATTTACATCTCACTGGTTCTGGTTTTTTTGTTTGTTTTTGTTTTGTTTAGTAGTCTTAAAGGAAAAAATATTCTGACACTTGTTAAAATGGAAGACTTTATTAAGACTGTTGCAATAGAGGAGAGAGCTCAGGCTCCACTCCAAATACAAGGACAGGTGGGAATTTATGGCCAACGAATAGGGTGAGAGGGTGAGGGACTCAATGGGTGGAAAATTACTAAGAAGAGACATCTGAGGGTGGGTGGGGTTCTTGTTAAACCAACTTAACAAGATTCTTCTGGAAAACACACTGGATGATTAGATATCAAGGGTGGGAGGAATTTTTGCTAAACTGACAAATAGGATTCCTGATAAAATTGGATTTGTCTAGAACACAGAAGCCCAATGTTGAGGACTAGTAGTGAAGAGGGCTCAGAGGAGCCTAGCTAAACCCCAGTCAGGGAGAGTCATTGGAAGAAACCATACTGATGCAGTGAGTGCTTCCCCCCGCCTCCAGATATCTTTTATTTATGCACCTAAAAAGCATAAGCACATTTTAGCCACATATTCTAGAAGAACATGAAGTATGACATAAAATATAAATCTTAGTTAAGGAGTTTGTGTATATGCACTAAGATTTGAGAATTCCAGCTTTTTTATAAATAATTGGCTAAACAGAAATATTTAAGCATCCATGGAAATATCTACTTGCCCACAATGAGTAGAAATTTCACATCTATGAAGGTAAATGTAGGACAATTTTATTCATTTTTTTAAGCAGAGCATATTTTAAATATATGGACCAAGTTTTAATCTTATTATGTAGAATGGTAAACTATGTTCTCTTTCTTATTATGCCAAATAATAGTATTCTATATTATTAAATATTTCTTTAAGTGGCAGCAGCTGGCTTACTGCTGTGTAAAGTGCAATCTCAGCTACATCCATTATTTTGAAATTGCTAGAACTGGAACTGAAAATAAGAGCAGATAAAACTTTATTAGCAAATACACAAAAATGTACTCACTTAAATATAGGCACATAATTCTAAGGAATGGTTTAATAGTATATATGAAGACCAACTTAGTAAGTGGTGAAGCTGTAAATACTCATCTCTGCACTACTATCTATAACAATGAGCCATTTCTATTATCAAGAGGAAGAGGTAATAATAGTGTCAAGGGATTCTATGTAAATGAATCTCCTAGGCATTGTAACAGCACATAATAGAAATGACTTTCTCACCTGGTAAATGACTTTCTAAAAGGCCAGTAGTGGCACAAATTCAATTATTGCAAATCTGAGTTTCTTTCGTCTCTCCTAGTTAGTATGTCTTTTTTGTTTCCTTAATAATAGGGAAGTGTTTGTAAAGTAGTAATGGAGAAAAAAAATTATGCTTGGCTGATATAAGGAAGTGAGAAATGGAATATATCTCATTATATAGCAAATTTGCCACTCTCCTTTGAAGTGGTGGAGATTATTTCTAAGACAACAAATAACCAAGAGGCTTCATGTGCATTTATTATATTACTTTTTGAGAGAGTACATGAATAGATGAGTTTTCTGTCAGCCTGGAACTTTCTTGTGCAGTATTTCAGATCCCAAATATTTGCTAAAAAATAACAGGTCTTTGTAAGTGATAGGAGATAAAGTCACCACCTACAAGACTTAATGTACAAAGCAGATCACTGTGAAACCCTCCATTAAAACAATAAACCATCCACTTTACACTGTAGAAAAAGTGAATACATTTACTATATTAATATACATTATGATCTGCAAATAAATATAACTTGCAAAATTTCAAAGGCTTTATTTTTTAACCAGACCTTCTCATGATGCTAGTATCTAATAATTAAATGTTATAGATTGAATTATTGTAACCAATGATTGGCTCCCTTGCCTGTAAAAAGATGACTCATTTGTATCAGGAGCTATGTTAACTCGAAGAACCTCATTGTGAAGGGAAGGTGGGTATATTCTTGCCCGGTTGACTTGAGGCTTAGCAGTATGACTTGCTTTGTTGGATGAAATGTGGGTAGAAATGATACAGGCTTAGCAGGAGGACAAGTTTTAAGAGCCATTTTATGGATTGTCCATATCCCCTTTTCTCCTCCAAGAGGTCATAATTGATTGAGGATGTTCTTTTAGCCTGGATCATAGAAGGAAGAGGAACCTGGAAGAGAGCAGCAGGCAATCCTCTAAGGGTGTGTATTATGAGAGAAGTAAACACCTTTGTTGTAGATTGCTAACATTATTGGGTTATTTGTTACAACATAAAATATGTTGGCTATATATACTTTGGGAAAAATTTATCCTAAGTGAGTATTTGTGTACTACACAACCACAGAATTTACAAATTTAATATTAAAAATGTGGCATCACTGTTACTACAATCATCCAAATGTATATTGGTCATATAAATTTATCTTAATATATTAGGCTCCAGTTACTGTAGAGTGTCAAAAAGACACAATCTGGCTTTAAGTAGATTCCAGACAAATAGAGAATATAAATTTTGAATAATGCAAATACATTAATTATATAAACTCAAACTTGTATAAATAATATTCTTCATATAATAAATATAAATATGTATAAAATGTTATTTATTCATAACGAAGATTTTGTATCATTAGTGGGGATAGCATTATTTAACATGATTAGATAGCAATAAAAATTAGAAGAAAGTTTTCTAAAATAAATATTAATAATTAATATACCTATCATATATATAGTTACCTAAAACTTAATCAAAAACCTATTACTAAATTACTGGTCTATGGTAACTCCATTCTCAACCCCATCCAGATACTTTTAATGCTTTTTCTTGTCTATATGTTAAATCTTAGAGTTGTTGGCCAGACACTTTAAGCATTAGTTCTGAATTATTTTTCTTAATCTGATGGAAAAAATTTTCTCTTGTATTACTTTTCATGACTCATATTTCTGGCCAAACTAGAGATTTTCTAGCCAATTTTAGGTTTTCTGATAAAATTCAAAATCCAATTTTTGATACCAATTTTTTATGCTTTACAATTCTCAGGATGTCCAACACTTCTTATGGGATGCTTGCCATCTATTTTTCTTTGTCTCATTGTACTTATTCTTCATGTCTCAGTACCAGTATGATCCTCCCAATGAAAACTTATTTGATTCCACCAGCTAGAAGAACTAACTATGTGCGAAAATATTTTCTCTTAAAGGACTAATGATTTTTCCCTTATATTATAATCTTATGTGCTTGCCATCCATTCTGTTATACTGCTATTTCCTTCAGGATTGTAGTTACTCTTTATGTCACACTCAGATACTAGGCTATATTTTATAGGATGAGTTCTATTTTCTATATACCCTGTCTTAGAATTCCATGTTATGCATGGTATGCATATTGAATAAAAGAATGAATTAGAAGTCAGCATGCCTTGTACACAAATATTAATTTTATCCTTTTAGACATTAGACCACTGAAAAAAGTCTAATTTGAGAATTCACTTTACTGAAACACAGCTTTACGTATTGATTCTACAATTTCGTGAGTTAAAAAATGAATTTTATAGATATGATATTGTAGGTTATTTATACAAGGATTGGAAATTAATAAGCCTTTTCTGATTTTAGCAGGACTTTATATATGCTTGATTAAAACTATCAGATACACAAAACTTCCTTTTTCATAATAACTAATCATCAGCTGTGGATGAGGAAAAAGTTTCCTGAGTTTTATTTTATTCCCTTGAAATGGACATAAGGACAGTTATATATTCATCTCTTAAACATTTTTCTCTGGCTAGTAATAGTGTATAAAATACATCATTTATTTATGTGACTATAATAATTTTACTATTTCTCTATACTTTATTATTTTTTGCTCTGAAACAGAAAATTAGAATTTGCTAAATTCTGGAAAAGACATTTTTCTTGTTCAAGTATCAAAATACACTAAAGGGAAAATCATTCATTTAACAATCTCATAAGGCAATGTACAACAGCTTGAGTTTTATATTCTGTACTTCCATTTCAATTTCCCTGTCATGGGCACCAAATTAATATAAATGTTGGTGCACATATTGGTGCTATTCTATCTGAGAGATACTGATGAAAATACTGTCATATAAAAAATAAATAAATATAGTTAAATAATATTGGTTATCCATATTTGATAATGTAAACAATTTATTCTAGTTATATTGCTAATATTATCAGACATGTGCAAAAAAGATAAAATGTTTTAATTTAGACCTATTTCTAACACTTATATTGTATCAGCCAATTCAAGGGCCCACCATTAGAGTATAAAAGAAAAAAACCTTAAAAATCTTAACAGTACACACTGAAAAATGATTAAAAAATAGAGAACAGGAGAGAAAACAAAAATCCAAATGAATTTGACATGTTGACAAAAAAGTAGTGAGCAATAAAACCAGTTAAACTCCTATTACTCCTTCAGAAGGAAATTTTGGAAGGAAATAGGAACTTAATTAATAGTGAACGTATTTTGTCCATTTCTTTAAAAGTAGAAAGACAATTAGAAATACTGTAAAACTCTCCTTAGAGCTTCTTTTGAATTGGTTTTCTATCACTGCCATACAAATTGTATGAACCCGGCGGCTTAAACATTACCTACTTATTATATCACAATTCTGTAGCTTTCAAATCTGACATGAGGCTCACCAGGCTAGAATCAAGATACTGCAGGGCTGCATCTGTACTGAAGGCTCTGAGAAAAAACAAATCTTCTAGGTTGTTAGCCAAATTCAGTTCTCTGCAGATATAGGACTGATGTCCCCATTTTCTTGCTGGCTGTCAGCCAGAGACCTCGCTTAGCTACAAGAAACTTCTCTCCAGTCTTTGCACATGGGTCCCTGCAACTCAGAATCAGCAATGGCAATTGGAATTCTTCTCATGCATGGAATCTTCTTGACTTTTCTTTCTGCTGTAAAGGTTTCCAAAGACTTTCATTAACTTGGAGACCAAGGATATAATGTACCATGAATTTAATCTGAAGCATAACGGAAAATTCTAGTGTTCGTGGGGTTAGGGCCACTCTTATCTGGTTATTTAGCCACAGGACACAGGTATTGATGCAAGAGGTATTTAAAAAAAAAAAAACATTCCATATGCTGAACTTGGTCTCAATATGTTATTTAATAGATAAAGGCAGAAAGATTAATAAGTGCACATATGAACAGAATAATTAATAAGCTTAATTAAGCCACATGCAGAATCTGCACCTAAGAAAAAGAAAATGCACAGAATGGCATAAACAGAGGTGTTTAACTGCTGGAATTCTTCAAAGAAAAGTAGACATTCTTCTATATTTGTGTCATTTTGTTTTAGGGATACAACTCTGTTTTGATAATTTTTCAGAAAACTATCAATGCTGATTTAGATTTAATTTTTTAAAAAAATATCAATATATCTCTCTATTTTTTAGTTTACTTTCATTAGCATTTCTGTCACACATCAGGAAAAAGGCAAGTGGAGTATTATATCCCTCATTGTCTACCATCTAACACTAGAATCTACTATATTCCTTTATTTTAAATTAAACCTTGACCAGATAACTAATAGAAGATAAGTAAAGAAGTATTTTATGTCAGAAAGGGTCATTTATAGTAAAAAAAAAAAAAAAGTGTGACGAGAGCTTTAGAGAATACTGAGAGGACGTTTTATTTGGGGCTTTGTCTTTTGTGTCAATCGAGTCAGTTTTATAAGGCTTCTTTCCCCAAGAGATAATAAATGATCTTGTTTTTTTACTCCTTAGAAGAAGGTAGATGGTATTGCAGAAACTAAAAATGTTTGTAGGGTACTCAAAATTACTGATACTTAAAAGAAAGTTTTATTCTATACATTAACCTGTATGATCCAGATAAGATTAAAGCACATATCACTGTGACTAAAATTACAAGGTCTAAACAAGTGATAATTACAAATTTGCCAAGAATCAGCCCTCCCAAAAAAGCACAATTCTGATGTGATTTTAATGAGGCAAGTTTCACTTTACTTTTATGTCCTTGATTAAATGTCTATAATGGATTAAAATGAAATTAAGCAAAATCACCTGTACTATTTATTATCATGATAATATACTTCATGAACACCCTCAAACAAAACATGCAATCATATATAACAAATGTAGACAATTGGCTTTCACTTCAAATCTGGATTATTTCTCCTTCTAACAAAATGGAATTAACATTGTAGTTACAAAGTAGCTTTTTAAAAATTTTATAATATGATTATCGTCATGAATCCCAGAATAAATCTTACTATCCAATGAGGATTAATCACTTGAAAGCTAGAAGAGTTGATTTCAGGCAGAAATGGGACAAAATTATAATCAGTTATGTTACTTTAAAATATTATTTAGTAAATAATTCCTATATAGTTATTAGAAATAGTGGTATTCTTCTTGGAGAATGGTAGGAAGAAGAGGAGAGAAAATGGAATCAAATGGAATATGGGCAGAGCTTTAGAATATGTGTACACATGGGGTGACTTATCTTCCTCTAAAATTTACCCCTTAAACACAACCACATATATATGCAAACACATACACATATAGAAGTTATGAAAAACTATATTTGTTGCTAGAATCTATTATAGATGGGCAGGTATAGATATCCATATATTTTATGAACAAAAAACCAAGTGTAAATGAAAGTAGGAATGAATCAAGGACATCTATGTCTAATCTGACATAATATTTTTAGATATGTATTATTTGTCTGAATCCCTTGTGTTCACATATTTAAAAAAATCTTTCTGAAAACTTGCAATGATTAGCCCCAAATTTTGGTAACCATATGGGAAAATATTGAATTTGAAACTGGAAGTGATTCTCCTTTCATAAAAAAGGAAAAACAGGGGTGCTTGGGTGGTTTAGTCAGTTAGGTTAAGCATCTGCCTTCGGCTCAGGTCATGATCCCAGGGTCCTGGGGTCCAGCCGCATTTTGTGCTCCCTGATCAGTGGGGAGTTTGCTTCTCCCTCTCCCTTGCTCATGCTCTCTCTTTCTCTCTCTCTCGCTCATTCTCTTGATCTCTCTCTCTCTCTCAAATAAATAAATAAAACCTTTTAAAAAACAAGGAAAAACATATCTTCAGGGCGGTGGTTTCCGAGTACACTGTGTGTTTGCATGTGTAAATGCATGCAAGGTGGTACATATCATAAGTGGCTTTTACCCTCTAAAACAGTTGGAAATACATGTATAACTTTGACTCCCCCAAAACTTAACTACTAATAGCTTACTGCTGACCAGGGCCCTTACTGTTAACATAGTCAAGTAACACATTTTATGTTATATGTATTATATACTGTATTTGTACAATAAACTAGAGGAAAAATGTTATTAAGGAAGTCATAAGAGAAAACACATTTACAGTACTCTACTGTATTTATAAAAAAAAATCTGTGTATAAGTGGACCATGTAGTTCAAACCCCTGTTGTTCAAGGATCAACTGTATTCCAAAATATATAGATTATAAATACTTTTATGAAAACAAATTTACAAATTAAGTTGAATCGCATTTGAAAAATATAATTCTTTGAAATAGACACCTAAAGAAGTAGGAAATTTAATTAGTTCTATAACTGTTAAGTAATTGAAATATTATTTTAAAATCTCCCCCCAGGATCACCTGGGTGGTACAGTCGATTGAGTGTTGGACTCTTGATTTTGGCTCAGGTCATGATCTCAGGGTCGTGAGATCAAGCCCCACGGGGAGCTCTGTGCTCAGCAGGGAGTCTGCTTGAGATTCTCTCTTTCCCTCTCCCTCTGCCCCTCTACCCTGTGTGTGTGTGTGTGTGCTCTCTCTCTCTAAAAATACATAAACAAATCTTTAAAAAAATAAAATAAAGACTCCCCCCAGTGAAACCTTGGGGATAATGTAGTTTCACCAGTGCATTCTACTACAATTTTAAAGAAGTTGATAGAAACAAAGGGAACATAATCTAAATCAGTTTATGAGACCCATCTTATCTTTATATAAAGACCTTAAAAGGCAATCACAGCATGGGCTATTATATGCCAAACACTTATTCAAAATCGAGATCCCTTAGACAACAAATCAGAACAAAGATATTTGAAATATGCAATATGAAGATTTGTGGAGCAGGGAGCGGACAACCAATCCAGGTGCTTCTCAGCTATGCCACACAGCTATTCTCTGTCAAGTCTAGACCTCAATCCCCAGCCTTTTTACAACGAGGGGGCATGGTGGTGAGATCACAGGGTAGTTATCTAAAGTGGCACCATGTACCAGAGGATCTCTACTAGGATCTCTACTAGTTATCTAAAGTGGAGCCTTCTGTGTGCCACTTTAGGGAAGATCTGAAGAAGCCTTACAGCATTCTAATCAGGGCATTCATTAACCTCCACAGTGCCTGGAAAATGTAGCCCCAAGGGAGGTCATTGCACAGGCAAGAAAAAGATGGAGGGCCAAAGATGGAGTCAGTGTTGTAAGCATTCCTACGAAGTTCTGGGTTAATAAATTTAAAAATGACTTGGAAGTTGGATATTGATTTATGAAGTGTTGCTGAGAGTAAAAGGGAGGAAGGCAGAGAGACTTCGGATTTAACCATGAAAATACTATCCAGTTCATGTCTATATTTTAACTACACACACATACACCCACCCACCCACCCATACACACACACACACACACACATACACATAGTATATATAATATTGTTTAGTAGGTGTTTTCAATTTTTATCAATTTCTATAAATATAATAATGAGTTATGATATTTGAGTTTTTCACCGAACATTAAACTTCCTAGATACCTATGGGGATACATATAGATTTGTTTAATGGGTTATAACTCCTAAATATAAATATGGAAATATATCAAAATGTATTTGCTCATTCTTCTAATTATTGGCACCTCACTTATATCTAGTATTTCTCCATTATAAATAATGCTGCTATGAACATCTTTGCACATGACTCCTTATATGTTCTCTGGGGCATAACTAGATATGGAGTTTCTTGGCTATAGCATATGTCCACTGAAAACTCGACTAGATATTGCAAAAATGGTCTCCGAAAGGATTTTACCAATTGTCTCTATAACTGACAATGACTGAAATTTCCTATTCTCTTATATGTAAACAAGAGAGTGGAGGGACAAAATGCAGATTGGAGTTTGAAAAAGAAAAAGTGGGAGATGAAATGTAGAAATATTGTACACAAACATTTACTTTGTGACATGCCATAGGAAAGAGGAGAGAGTTATTTTATGTTATTAATTATTCTCTAGGTATTGAGATAACAGCTGTGTTTCTGCCTTTGGGGGACTTACTTTGTTGTTAGGGACACAGAATATAATCAAATAACTATATATGTTAATGTCATTAATAAATGTTATAAAGAGGAATAAAATATATAAGATGGAGATACTGGATAGAGATGATTTACAGATGAGGCACAGATATGGGTGATAGAATGCTCCAGTAAGGCCTCAGTGAGGAGGTGATATGTGAAGGAATATACCTAAATGGTGAGTATAGCAGGCTATACCAGGTGACTATACAGAGGATATTCTAATGGTGCATGCAAAGGCTTTAAGGCAGAAAGATGTTTGAAGTGTTCAAGGCATGACAAAAAGAGCAGTGTGGTTGGATTGGTGAGCAAGGTAGAGGGCCTTAGGAGATGAAGTTAAAGACTGGCAGAGGTCTGCTCACATAGGGTCTTTTGGATATGTTATAAACTTAAAATGTTACTCCAAGTGTGACCTAACATCCTGAGAGTTGAAAGCAACTCATCATCTCTTTTCCTTTTAAGTATCTTACATTCAAGGTGGTAGAGAAAAATTATAGGGAGATAGAGAGAACAGAGTGGAAATAAGAGGCTAGGGTAGATTCAATTACTGTAGTTGAGGGGAAAAATCATTATGGCTTAGAAAACAAATCAGAAATGGAAGAACCAAACTGGATAGAATTAACAGTACAGTTTCATAGTATTTGCTGAAGTATTGGTTGAAAAGTAGGACATAAAGAGAGGAATAACTTCTTGCCATAAGCATCTGGGATAAAGGCAATGACGTTACCTTTGGTGGGAAGGCTTGGTGCAGGGGATATGAGGAGGCAAAGGAAGAAGTAAGAGTTGTGATTTACATGTTAAACGTGAGATGTTTCTTAAGCATCAAAGGGTGGATGCCAAGTAGAAGTTTAGATGTTGGTCTGGAACTCAAAGGGGAGCTCAGGGATGGAGATAATCTGGAAGACCATTGGTATATTTAAACCCATTGGAAAGTATGAGCTCATCAAGAAAGGAGGGGGTGTAGATAGAGATGAGAAAAACTCACAATGGATCCCTGGACTCTCCAAATTGCTGGAAGACAAGAAGCAATAGCACAAGCTCTGAGAAACTGTTACTATGCAAGTAGCAATAAAACCAAGAGGGCGAGGTACCCTGTGGGCTAAATAAAAATATGGTGTTTGTTTTATTCTTGGATATCTCCTGTTTCTTATTTGTCTTTGTTTCTATGTAGCCAATAGCCTATGAGCTCTTTATTTTTTGGGGGGATTACAGGCAATTTTTATTTGATGTGTGTGTTTTATTCAATGAATGTATGTTTTTATATTCACAAAAAAATATTAAGGGAACCATGGAAAAAAGTTTAACTGAAAAAGACTTTAAAATATCACAAAACCAGCATATAACACTTATTTTTCAAGTGGGATTATCTTTTTTCTTTAGATAAATTGTATTTTGTATTTTTTCTTCAATAAACATGAAATACTGATATTCTAAAAGTTGTTGTAAAGACTTGTACACTATACGAAGCAAACAGTGTTTACAATTTGCCACCCCTTACATTTTGGTATCTTTTTTTTTTTATTCTTATGTTAATCCCCATACATTACATCATTAGTTTTATTTTTTATTTATTTTATTTATTTATTTTTAAAGACTTTATTTATTTATTTGAGAGAGAGAGAGTGAGCACGAGAGAGGAGAGCAGGAGAGGGAGAAGCAGACTCCCCGCTGAGCAGGGAGCCTGATGCGGGACTCAATCCCGGGACTCCAGGATCATGACCTGAGCTGAAGGCAGTCGCCCAACCAACTGAGCCACCCAGGCGCCCCATCATTAGTTTTAGATGTAGTGTTCCATGATTCATTGTTTGTGCATAACACCCAGTGCTCCATGCAGAATGTGCCCTCCTCAATACCCATCACCAGGCTAACCCATCCACCCACCCCCCTCCCCTCTAGAACCCTCAGTTTGTTTTTCAGAGTCCATCATCTCTCATGGTTCGTCTACCCCTCCGATTCCCCCCCCCTTCATTCTTCTCCTCCTGCTACCTTCTTCTTCTTCTTCTTTTTTTTTTTTCTTAACATATATTGCATTATTTGTTTCAGAGGTACAGATCTGAGATTCAACAGTCTTGCACAATTCACAGCGCATACCAGAGCACATACCCTCCCCAGTGTCTATCACCCAGTCACCCCATCCCTCCCACCCCACCCCCCACTCCAGCAACCCTCAGTTTGTTTCCTGCAATTAAGAATTCCTCATATCAGTGAGGTCATATGATACATGTCTTTCTCTGTTTGACTTATTTCGCTCAACATAATACCCTCCAGTTCCATCCACGTTGTTGCAAATGGCAAGATCTCATTCCTTTTGATGGCTGCATAATATTCCATTGTATATATATACCACCTCTTCTTTATCCCTTCATCTGTCGATGGACATCTTGGCTCTTTCCACAGTTTGGCTATTGTGGACATTGCTGCTATATACATTGGGGTGCACGTACCCTTTCGGATCCCTACTTTTGTATCTTTGGGGTAAATACCCAGTAGTGCAATTGCTGGATCATATGGTAGCTCTCTTTTCAACTTTTTGAGGAACCTCCATACTGTTTTCCAGAGTGGCTGCACCAGCTTGCATTCCCACCAACAGTGTAGGAGGGTTCCCCTTTCTCCGCATCCCTGCCAACATCTGTCGTTTCCTGATTTGTTAATTTTAGCCATTCTGACTGGTGTGAGGTGGTATCTCATTGAGGTTTTGATTTGGATTTCCCTGATGCCAAGCGATGTTGAGCAGTTTTTCATGTGTCTGTTGGCCATTTGGATGTCTTCTTTGGAAAAATGTCTGTTCATGTCTTCTGCTCATTTCTTGATTGGATTCTTTGTTCTTTGGGTGTTGAGTTTGATGAGTTCTTTATAGATTTTAGATACTAGCCCTTTATCTGATATGTCATTTGCAAATATCTTCTCCCATTCTGTCGGTTGTCTTTTGGTTTTGTTGACTGTTTCCTTTGCTTTGCAAAAGCTTTTTATCTTGATGAAGTCCCAATAGTTCATTTTTGCCCTTGCTTCCCTTGCCTTTGGCAATGTTTCTAGGAAGAAGTTGCTTTGGCTGAGGTCAAAGAGGTTGCTGCCTGTGTTCTCCTTTAGGATTTTGATGGACTCCTATCTCACATTGAGGTCTTTCAACCATTTGGAGTCTATCTTTGTGTGTGGTGTAAGGAAATGGTCCAGTTTCATTCTTCTGCATGTGGCTATCCAATTTTCCCAAGACCATTTGTTGAAGAGACTGTCTTTTTTCCATGGGACATTCTTTCCTGCTTTGTCAAAGATGAGTTGACCATAGAGTTGAGTGTCCATTTCTGGGCTCTCTATTCTATTCCACTGATCTGTGTGTCTGTTTTTGTGCCAGTACCATACTGTCTTGATGATGACAGCTTTGTAATAGAGCTTGAAGTCCGGAATTGTGATGCCGCCAGCTTTGCTTTTCTTTTTCAACATTCCTCTGGCTATGCGGGGTCTTTTCTGGTTCCATACAAATTTTAGGATTATTTGTTCCATTTCTTTGAAAAAAGTGGATGGTATTTTGATGGGGATTGCATTGAATGTGTAGATTGCTCTAGGTAGCATTGACATCTTCACAATATTTGTTCTTCCAATCCATGAGCATGGAACGTTTTTCCATTTCTTTGTGTCTTCCTCAATTTCTTTCATGAGTATTTTATAGTTTTCTGAGTACAGATCCTTTGTCTCTTTGGTTAGATTTATTCCTAGGTATCTTATGGTTTTGGGTGCAATTGTAAATGGGATCGACTCCTTAATTTCTCTTTCTTCTGTCTTGTTGTTGGTGTATAGGAATGTCACTGACTTCTGTGCATTGATTTTATATCCTGCCACTTTACTGAATTCCTGTATGAGTTCTAGCAGTTTTGGGGTGGAGTCCCTAAGAGGTCTTTAAAGGAGCTTTGGTTCCTAGAACTTGGCGTTAGTGACTTGCACCCAGGGTCTACTCAATTTATGTTGAATAAATGAAAAAGCATACAAGATGTCTAGACTGTGTAGCACATGATTTTGAATGAAGAATGAAAATAGTACGCAAAGTGTCTTAAGAACTTAGCCTAGGAAACGTGATAGAGCTGAATGAAGATGTGCTACTCTGGGAGAAGAGTATTAAAGAGGGAGGCTGAAAATTGTACAGGCAAATTTCAAACACCTCACAGCTTTGCCTTTGGCTAAACCTGGGGCTGAGACTCTTAGATTTAGCAAAAAGAGGTAGCAAGTATTAGAATTTTGGAATATAAATTACTAGAAGCCTAGATAGTTATAGATTATTGTAGTTTTTTTATGTATAATATATCTGCCATGTTGGTTACCTGCCAATTTCTTAAAGAGATAATAAAAGCCTTCATTTTCCACTTTGATACTTTGAGAATGTATCATAGATTCATGAAGGTTAGTAGGTGATACTTTCCAATAATATATGCATAGTAGATAACCCCAAATCTTATAAGTAAGATTTTTTTTCAGGCAAAATTTGATTAAACTAGATTCAGCCTAAAGCAAAATTTCATTTATGATTTATTGATATTTTTGGTTGGTTAAATCTCTGCAGGGAAATTATGTTAGAAAAGCAGTTTGTGTCATCCTAGTGAAACTTAACCCTGTATCCAATAAATGACAAGCAGCACTTATATTTCACTTTGCTAGGTACCAGAGAGCTGGGATTTATAAACTATTCTGAATATAAATGCTTCTTTTACCTTGGAGCAATACTAAAGAACATAAAGGCATCAACATACCAAATACAATAAAATGTAAGGTTCTACTTTAATTAGTGATCTGGCATCATTTAAGATGTTTTTATGTCAAGGAATAACTGCACATTATAGGATAAATAAGGAAAATTATTCTTTTGAAATGTCTCTAGAAGGGCTAAAATAATAAACAAGGCAATTTCGTTCTTTAGTGTTCTTCCTACATAATAAAATTGAATGAATCATTATCAGTGAAATATAAAATATGTATAGAATTTTTCTGGACTTACTAATAAAAAATATTTTAACGTTAAATTAATCAGTATATTTTAGTTTTAGGTAATATCTTGAAGTGCAGGTGTGCATGCATAAAATGAAGGACATGGTGAATATTTACAACATTTAGATAAGGTAGGTAGCTATATGCAAACATTTAAAAGCATAAAAAGTGTGTAAGGGAAGAATATAGGTTATAAAATAAGACAGATCATCATTTAATAGAAGTATCAGCAACTATAAGGCCTGAGGAATTATCTGAGTTTCAGTTTCTTCATTGCCATTTAATGAGGGAAAAAATACATGTATCTTTCAGTTAAATGAAGATAAAGAAAATTGTGAAGTAAAATTGACTAGGTTTGATTAAATTATAGAATTAACTAAGAAAGTATGTCTTGTAAAGTGCCAAATTTCATTTGGTATTGCAAAGCATTAAATGATCTTTGAATTGAAAATGATTTCATAGAGTATTTTCCCAAAGGGAACTATGCAGATAAAACCTTGGTCTGTAGGAGTTCACAAACTTTCTTATGTGTCTTGAAATCAATAAATGGAGGGCAGTGTGTGTTATTAAAGAACAATCTTGAATTACTGAGTTTTTAAAAATCTATCCAATTACTCATCATCAAGTCTATGTTAGAGCATAGTTTTGACACAGACTGTATATAGGGTTGCCAGATAATAAACAAAATGATCAGTTATATTTGGATCTCAGAATATAACATGTTTTTTAGTATAATTTTGTCCCATGAAATAGTACACAGTTATACTAAAAACTTATTCCTCATTTATCTGAAATTCAAATTTAACTGGGTCTCATATATGTATATTTGCTAAATATGGCAGCCCTAACTATAAAGTTTCCAGATTTTAGAAACAATGCAGGATAGTATTGCAGAATAGCCATAATATTGCAGAGAGTAAACGAATCTGATTGTCAATTCTCCCTTTTCCTCCTACTGTTAGTGGAGTGATTTAAATTGTCTGGGTCATGTTCACCTTATTTACTGAAAAAAGTATAGTAATTCAAAAATTATTTGTAGATGAGAATGTACTTGCCTAAGGATAAACATACAGAGTAATAAAAATGGATGGAAATTTCAGAAATAAACCTTTATATTTATGGTCAATTGATTTTAGACAGGGAGTCAAAACAATTTAATAAGGGAAAGTAAAGTATTTTCAACAAATAGTTCTGGGGCAACTGGATATCTACATGCAAAAGAATGAGACCTGATTCTCAGCACACATATGCAAAATATAACTCAAAATGAATCATAGACCATATTTAATATATAAAACTATAAAAATCTTAGAAGAAACCATAGGAGTAAATCTTTGAGATGTTAGATTAAGCAATGGTTTCTTAGATATGATACCAAAAGCAAAAGCAACAGAAGCAAAAAAAAAAAGATAAATTGAACTTCATCAAAGTTAAAAATCTTTGTGCTTTAAAAGATACTACCAATAAAATGAAAAGACAATCCACTGATTCAGAGACAATATTTGCAAATCATGTATATAACAAGTAACTTGTTTCTAGAATATATAAAAAGTCTTACAGATGAACATTAAAAATTGGGCAAAGATTTGAAAAGATATTTTTCCAAAAAAGATATACAAATGGCCAATGAGCACATGAACAGATGCTCAACATCATTAGTCATTCATTAGGGACATGCAAAACAAAACCATAATGAAATATAATTCAAACCCACTAGGATTGCTATAATAAAAAAGATCTGGACAATAACAAGTGTTAGAAAGGATATGGAGACATTTTTACCTTCATAAATAATTGGTGAAAATGTAAAATGATGCAGCCACTTTGGAAAACAGTTTGGCAGTTCTCAGAAAGTTATACACAGAGTTACCATAAAACCCAACAGTTGCACTCCTAGGATTATATACAAGAGATCTAAAAACATGAACATACCAAAACTGGTACACAGGTATTCACAACATCATTAATAATAATAGCCAAAAAGTGTAAAAATCCCACATTTCCATGAATTGATGAATAGATTAAAAAATGCAGTATATCCATACAATGGAATATTATTCAGCAAAAAAGGGAATGTACTAGCAAAATTTGCTACAACATAAATGAGCCTTGAAAACATTATGTTAAGTGAAAAAAGCCAAATACAAAAAAAACCACAAAAAACCAAAACATTTTGTATGATTCCATTGATATCATATCTAAAGTAGGCAAATCAATAAAGGCAAAAAAAGATTGTGAATAGACCAAAAAAAAAAAAAAGCAATAGTCAAGTTCTGGGAGAGGGAATAATGGAAAGTGATTGTAAATGAATACGGGGTTCCATTTTGGGGTGCTGAAAATATTCTAAAAGTAGATAGTGCTGAGGGCTACACGTCTCTGTGAGTATACTGTAAGCCACTGAATTGTATACTTTAAATGGGTATATTTCATGGATTAGTATTTTATCTCAATAAAACTGTTATAAAAATAGAAAAGAATGGGCGCCTGGGTGGCTCAGTTGGTTAAGCGACTGCCTTTGGCTCAGGTCATGATCCTGGAGTCACGGGATCGAGTCCCGCATCAGGCTCCCCACTCAACGGGGAGTCTGCTTCTCTCTCTGACCCTACCCCCTCTCATGTGCTTTCTCTCTCCTTCTCTCTCTCTCAAACAAATAAATAAAATCTTTTAAAAAAATAGAAAAGAATGACTTTTGAAATGAAAGTTGTTCACCTTGTTGACTAACATAAATTTTTTAAGAGATGCTAATTTACTTTACAGTTAGCATAGGTGTATAGAAGTCCACCTGAGAAGTTGGAAATCAATACATCTGTGAAATTCTTGTGCAACAGGAGACTGAGTCAAACTAGATTATGCTGCATAACCAGGCTCTTGGTTGGTTATGTCTCCAGATAATCTTCCCACTGTTGACTGCCCTGGTGTTTTGTTTGTTTGTTTTTCTTATAGTACTTTGCATTTATATAACTAGTGGTCTCTACATGCACTTTAGAAGAGCATAATATAATAAAAACAGGAAGATAAAGTTGGACAATCTATTTGTATATATTTAATTAAAATTTAAAAAGGTTTACTTAAATTTAATATGTAGGTGGTATGAACTGATTAATGTCATTGATATGTTGAAGATCTAATCCCCAGTGCAAAGGTATGTGGAGGTGGGACTTTTGGGAGATTATTAGGTCATGGGATAGGAGTCCTCATAAGTGGGATTACTGTCCTTAAAAGAAAAGACAAGAGAGAGAGGATCTCTTTTTCCACCATATAAGGCAAGGAGTCTAGCTCCCCTAGAAAGAGGGACCTTGCTGGGAACTAAATTGGCCAGTACCTTGATCTTGGGACTTACCAGTCTCTAGAACTGTAAGAATAACTAACTATCTGTTGTTTAAGCTACCCAGTCTATGATACCTTGTTACAGCTGCCTGAACTAGGAGAGGGGGCAACACCCACACCCTTCTACTATGTATGATAAACCCTCTGATTCATAAATACCTAAGTGAAATTTCTGCAAACATACTCTCCATATATCTTACATATACATATACATACAGATACAGATAAGATACATGATATATAAGATATGAAATATATATACATATATACTCTATATAGAGTCATGAATTATATTATGTAATTTTCAACTAAATATTACCAAACAGAAAAGTAGCATAAAAATATCTCTGCACAAAAACATGGATTAGAGAAAATACTAACAGTTCAATCAAAAAGAAACAGTGACAGAAAGTAAGCTGAACACTACTATCCCTAGAAAGAGTTCTTGGTTAGCCAAGATTATAAAATATAAAACGTGAGAGGGCAAGATAATATTAAAAAATATAAAATTTAAAACTGCTCTGCAGTGTAAGTATGATAATAAAAGAGATTATAAGTTTTTTTTTTTTTCAAAGAATAACCCTTATATTACAGAGAGGACAATTTAGAAACATTTTGGAAATAGTTCCATTATTATATGTTAGTATGCCCCAAGGAAGTATAAGGATGTCACCATTTTATGAAATCTACAATTGAACATTTGAAAGACGTAGAAAATATTTTTTAATCTTCTAAAAAATCTTCTAACCAAAGAAATTCTACTAGTTTTGTATTTTTTTTTTAAGTATAAAACTCCAACACTCTGCAATCATTAAAAATCATTGATTTGCATTGGGAAATTGATATTCAGTAGTCAACTTTCAATGATAAGAAAAACCAGTAATTGGTTGGCATGACTGAAAAAATGAATATCATAAATACTCACAGAGTACAATGTCCCTTTACAATTTGGCACATCTTTGAAAAAGCATTGTTTTCATTTATGATGAATTTAAGGTTAAAACAATGAATTTAGACTCAGACCTTTTAATCACTTTTGAATGAAGTTAAGAAGGGAGACAGAACCAGTGACTTACTGTCATCGTAAGTATTCATAGGATGAATATTATCTTCATTTTGCAGAGGGAAGTCTAAGCTTCAGATACTTTGAATAACTTTCCCAAGTTAACACAGTTATTGATCCAGGGTTCAAACCCATGCTTCCTCACTCCCAGTCAGCTTTGCTGAACTTCCCTTAGAAATTATTGTTCCTGGGGCGCCTGGGTGGCTCAGATGGTTAAGTGTCTGCCTTCGGCTCAGGTCCTGATCCCAGGGTCCTGGGATCGAACCCCACATCGGGCTCCTCGCTCAGTGGGAACCCTGCTTCTCCCTCTACCTCTTCCTCTCCCCCTGCTCATGCTCTCTCTCTTTCTGTATCTCTGTGTCTCAAATGAATAAATAAAGTATTTAAAAAAAATAAAAAAGGAATTCCCTTGAATAGAAAATATTTCACTCTGTTATGTACAAGTTAGGTAGAAGTTAGGGAGAAGTATGTTTTCCCTACTTATAATTCATCTTATAGGTTTGTGAGTTCCTGTCTCATTGACTTTAGGCTTGGCCAGATGACACGCTTTGGCCAACAAGACGCCCGTTCATAGAACAGCATTGCCCCACCAGAGTGGATGCTTTAAATATGATTGCGTGATCCCCTCACTCTCTTGTGCTCCTCCCCTTTACCATGAGGCTACTAAGCCTGGAGAGTAGTTGCTGTTTCAGTCCAGGTCCTGGATGAGGAGACACAGAAATCTTGGTAAAGTCCAGTGGAACCACAGCCAATACAAGGAGACCTACTATGTATTACACTTAATCGGAACTGATTTTGCCTTTATAGGTGAAGAATATTATCTTGCAATTATACTATTTATAATAGAGGAATTTAGAAAATAGCTGAGTAAATGTTTATTGGTGTTTCTGTGGTTTAGATCACTGGAGAAAATAAGTATCTTGTGTTTCTGTTATCACTTTTAGGGTGTGTAGCAAGATTTGTTGTCAGGAGTATCTGTTCTTCCCTGCAATCCTCAGGAATACAGTGAGCAAGTATGCAAACAAAACTTTTATGTGCACCAGTTGTGCTTAAGATGACAAAAACAATAGTTACATTCAAACAATATTTAGAGAAAGTAATTGCCATAAAACATTCTATAGTTGAAATTTACTTACTCATTGGTTGCAGTCAGATCAGCAAAAACTCATTATTCAGATCTCACTGGCCCAC
Organism: Mirounga angustirostris; assembly: GCF_029215605.1. Classification (NCBI taxonomy): domain Eukaryota; kingdom Metazoa; phylum Chordata; class Mammalia; order Carnivora; family Phocidae; genus Mirounga; species Mirounga angustirostris. The sequence goes on from NW_026991717.1 coordinate 77,112,655, forward strand.
TAACAGAACTGTTTACCCAAAATGTAATTCTACATGATATTGCCAATTGATTTTAAGTGCCATTAGAAGAAAAACAAATACAGTCTCATGAAACTCATTCTACCTATGTCTCTTTTAAGAATAATTTGAAGATGTAATAAACAATTTGTTGTTTATTACACAGCAGAGAAATTTCTGTCTGCAATTTGTGCAAAGAATAATATACTTCTCATTGGTAAATGGTTTGTTTTGATCTCATCTTTGCAGTAAATTTGCCTAACTAACCAGGTACCTTTTGTTTCATTGAAACTAAAAATCTTACACCTAAATTTGGCATCTGTTTTTCTTAGCTATATTTTTCCTGTATGTCTATGGCATTACGTTCTTTTTCCTTGTTTCTTTTAATTTTATATATCATGCTAAATTTTGTGTATGATTGTAAATTCTTTAGAACCTTTCCAGAACAAATTATAGCATCATTATAGAAATATGTATTTTTATAATTCTGACATGAATCCATATACATTGATATCTGTAAGAAAGCATTATGCGGGGGCCTGGGTGGCTCAGTCGTTAAGCGTCTGCCTTCACCTTGGGTCATGATCCCAGGGTCCTGGGATCGAGCCCCACATCCGGCTCCCTGCTCCACAGGAAGCCTGCTTCTCCCTCTCCCACTCCCCCTGCTTGTGTTCCCTCTCTCGCTGTCTCACTCTCTGTCAAATAAATAAATAAAATCTTAAAAAAAAAAAAAAGAAAGCATTATGCTTTCTCAAAATACCGGTAACAATACCAGTAAGTGACAAAATAATATATCTTTAGTTTTCTCACGTAAGAATAGGATTACTAATGATCTAATATCTAAGGTCTTTTTTAAGCCCAAATAATATAAGACTCTATGAACTCTTCCTCTTAAGCAAAAGCAACAATTATCCAGTCCTTTCCATCCCCACCTAATACCAGTAAGAACCAATATAGGAATAAACTGTTCTTGTATAATATCTCCTTCATCACCTTGTTCTCAGTAAGATCATGCTTCTCTCACTTTCGTGTGCATATTAGTTTCCCTAGGATCTTCAGTCTCTGATTCTGTAGTTATGGAGGGGTCTGAGATTCTGCATTTCTTAGGCTGACACTGCTTGTCCGCAAACAACTCGTGAAAGGGATTAGACTCAACTAAATGTTGTGGGAAATAATTTGATGTTAGCAAGTCAAGCCGGAAAAATTTTACAGGTGCTCTCAAAATTGAAAAATATATCAGGGACTTGTCACCACATTATAGGTCTGATATCCCCAAAAAGGGTAAAAATGCCACATTTTAACTGACTGTTAACCTGAAATTACCCTATTTTCAATAAAGTGGATATTTGCATTGTATAATTTATAAAACCAAAACAATATGCAGCACAGGAACCTAAAGAATAATAAATGAGTAAGCATTCTTCACCTTGAGAAAAAAGAAACATAAAAGGAAGTGGCTAGGACCAGAATCAGAATTTTAATTACTAAATTTCAGCATATTATAAAAATAAGTTCTAGAATTTAGGTTGTATAGTTAGCTTAAAGAAGATGTGATTGTTTATGCATTTTGTTTTGGTTTAAACAAATCTGTTGGCATTCTGCAAAGAGAAACAGAGACAAATGGTTTAAACAGAACTTTGCTCTGTGTTTCAGCACACTGCCATAAGACAAGTTAGATGAAATTAAGCATGCAGTAAGATGGAAAAATTTTGCTGGCGTTATCACAAGTGCTTACCATAAATATATTATAGTACATGCAAAAAGACTGCAGGGAAAGCTAGTGCTATCAAAGTGTGAATTGATTTCATCCATACTTTTCATACTGGCTGCTTTTGTTTGTTTATTTTGGTTTGCTTTGTTTTGTGTGATTATCATTCATGACTGAAATATGCAGAAAAACACACCATTAATTCTCTCCATTATTTGTGAAGAATTAATGAGGAATTATGTAAACATTGATATTTTTAATGAAGACAGCTTTCCTTTTAGTGAATTTATTGGGGCTGGGGGATAAGAGTGTTTCATGTTATTAAAAAGAAATCTGCAGAAAAAATATGCCTGCCTTGACACTCTAGACTGTGATCTTCTTAGGGGATTTTCATTTTATTCATCTTTGGACCCTCAGAACCTAGCATAACTGTTGGTAAGTAATTATTCACTACATCATTGCTTCTTCATGCTGTATCATATGATAATAGGAAAAATCTTATTAGGTCAAATTAATGCTGTATTAAACTCAGGTTTCTGTTATTTAGAGTATCCTCTAAGCCAAATTATAGAAGAATAGAACAGCGATGAAGGAAGTTAGGACAGAAACGTGTTGCCATATGATTTATTTTTTTATTATAGAAACAAGTTCTATGATCAATGGAAAAGTCAAACTCTTTACTTCTCTTTTTAATTTCATGAACTATATAGGACCACTCTTGGCTTATAACAAATATGTTATGATATTATTTTCATGATGCTTCGGGTTCTTATTTTGTCCCTTTATTTGACCACCATAAAGCCTATAGGCCAAGGGATTGGAGGCCTTTCCTATAGTCATACACTCAAAAACTTTGTTTCTTTTCAATTTTATCAGTTTTCTTCCTCTCTTGATTATTAATGTTGATCATGTAGATACAACATCTGCATGTTGTACAACTGATTTTTAAAAATTTATTGAATGCCTATTTGTGGCATTTACTGTACCAATGAATGAGACCCAAGTCTGCCTTAATAGTGAACATAATGCAGTGGGCACTACCGGACTTTTCATTGCTTTTCTGAACTTGTGGTTCATGATCTTGCTAAAAGCAAAAGTCTAATTTTGTGATTCACTGAATTTTTTTCTTTATTAAAATTTTATACTTCTTCATATTAGCACTTGTAACAATCCCACTAATTTTACACTTTTAACTCACCTTAGACTTCAATATTTACTACATACCTCAACATTAAGGACAAATTCAGCAAAAGAACTCTGTTGACTGGTGAGTGTGTCTCCACCAGAGCTATAAAATCAGATTCACTCAGAGAGCATTTAAAAGTATTTATGCATGATAAACTTAACAAGAGTGTCTAAAATATATATGAGGAAAAATATAAAACACTCCTAAAAGATATAAAACTGGAATTGAAAAGTGAAAAAAAAAAAACTATGCTGTGCTTGAATAATGATAGACATAACAGATATTAAAATATTTTATAAAGTCCCTTTAATCAAGGTTAATTCATTAATATATCAAATAGGGTAGCAATGGAATATTCAAAAGTAGATTGAAGTAAACATTTAACATATGAAAGGGTAGCAAATAAATCAGTGGGAAATAGGGACACCTGGGTCGCTCAGTTGGTTAAGTGTCCAACTCTTGATTTTGGCTCAGGTCATGATCTCAGGGTCATGAGATCAAGCTCCGTGTGGGGCTGTACACTCAGCAGGGAGTCTGCTTGGGATTCTCTCTCTCTCCCTCTCCTTCTGCTCCTCCCACTTCTCGTACATGTGTACTCTCTCTCTCTCTCTCAAATAAATAAATAGCTCTTAAAAAAAATCAGTGGGAAATGAAAGATGTTTTAAGAGGTCTTAGATAATTTGGTATTTGTATGGAGAAATTAAAATGTGATCTGGTTCAGATACCACATACAAGAAAATAGATAATTTATAAGTGGATTAGAGATATGCAGATAAAAGTAACAATTTATGATTAGTAGAAAAGTTTGGGCAATTTTTTTTTATAAGATGGCTGTGGAGAAATGTACTCAAATAAGGCTCAAATTCAGGAGTAATACTAGAAAGAATAACATACATGACTAAATAGAAATAAACAAAAATTACATATAGAAATACACCAAGATAAAAGTAAAAAAAACAAATGGAATACTGAGGGAAAACTGCAATGATATAACAGAGTTAATATGATGAATATATTATAGAAAATGGATACGATATGGACACAGAAACTGTTCTCATTTATAATTAGGAGAGATGTACATTAATATTACATGAAATACTACATTTTACCCATTGATACATTTGTCATTTACAACATCCTTGATGAGCTAATGGGGAACAAGTAAGCTTCTACACTATTGGTGGTAATACAAAATGTTACAACCTCCTATGCAGGTGAATTTGGCTATCTCAAACAAAATTACACCTGTATTCACCTTTTAACCCAGTAATTCTATGTCTAAGAATTCATTCCAAAGATACATTGCAAAAATTCAAACTGACTATAGGCTAAAGGCTATTTAAAACAGCAAAAGACAAAAAGAACCCAAATATTTATCCATAATGGAATGTATAAGAAATTATTATACATAGATACCATGGTACCACCTTTAAAAGGGACAATCTCTAGATAACGCTTTGGGTTGATCTCCAGGATTCGCTATTCCAAAAAATGTAAATAGTATAATATCTTTTAATAAGAAATTGATGGAATGAAAAAATATGTATGTATTTGTTTATAAATCCAAATAACTCAGTTGAAAGATGAACAGCATTAATAAAAGTAGTTAATTAAGGAAGTGGAGGGTATCAGCTGGAAGGGATATTTTGGAAGCTAGACTCTGAATGTATCTTGTGTAATACTGACCTTAAGATCATGTAAAAGTTTTACATATTAAAAAATACTGAAACAAAATGAAAAAGAACAACTCTGTGTATTGAGATAGTAGCTTAACTACATAGGGGGTTATTTTCTGTTTCTTTTGAATATACCTGATGAGATATATCCTAGGAAAAATTAACAACTGCAAATAATCTTAGCCTGTATTCAGAATTCATGTTTTAATAATAATATTGATATTTGTAATCTTCATTAAAGTGTGTGTGCATAATATAGTAGATATCCACTATGTGTGTATTGTATTATATTGTATATATATGTATATATATAATTATATATTGGTTAATTCTATATGGTTAATTTTATGCATCACCTTGACTGGGCTAAGGAATTAAGATAGCTGTCAAAACATTACTTCTGGATGTGTCTGTGAGGATGTTTCTGAAAAAGATTAGGATTTGAATTGGTGAACTGAGTAAAGCTGATGATCTTCCCCAATGTGGTAGGCATCATCCAATGTGTTCAGTGCCCCTGAATAGAAGAAAAAGGCAGAGGAAGGGCAAATTTACTATCTTGCTTGCGCTGAGACATCCACTTTCTTCCCTCTGATGTCAGTACTTCTGGTTCTTGGGCTTTTGACTCAGATGGGGACTTAAACCATTGGGCCCATAAGTCTCAAGCTTTTGGACTAGTATTGATTTACACTACTGGTTTTCCTGGTTCTACAGGTTTTCCTGGTTCTACAGCTTACAGATGGCAGATCATGGGACTTCTCAATCTTCATTACCATGTGAGTAAATTCCTGTCATAAATCTCCTCTGAGATATATATATATATATATATATATATATATATATATATATATATATCTTATTGGTTTTGTTTCTCTGGAGAACCCTGACAAGATATATACAAGAAAAAAAAATATATATATATACACATACACACACACACCACACACACACTCTACTTGTACATAAAATGATTATGCTGACATTGTCAAAACAAAGATTTTTAAGCATAAAATAAAAACTTGATATATTTTTAATCAGATTATTAAGTACAACACCATAATCTTAACTTTGATTTGAATATGCATTCATGAAGTATTTTTCTCTTTCAAAAAATTTGTAATTCTTATCTCTGTTTCCTTTAAAGGTATAGATGCAGTGACTAACCTTTTAGCAATAAGCACCTTTAGTGCTTATCTTATGATCTCTAACTACTATTGTTTCATCCAAAAAAAGAAACAAGTCTCTTTAGAGAAATAGTAGGACATGTACAACATGAAACTAGAACTTCATGTTCTAGAAACTAGAAACCAAGGAAGCTATTAAAATTCCAGTGTTGTGCCATAAGAGGACAGATGCTCCTGTGAAGAGGCTTCCACTAGCTATAGTGTTGCAATATGAAGACCATAAAAACACCTATGGAGTATTTTTGCCAAAAAATAAAATATGATCTAGTTTCTAGATAAATCAATTCACAAAAACCAGGTGGAAGAAAATGTTAAGTGACACCACAGGTATAATCAGGGACATGTTCATATGGGGTATTCTATAAGACAAATGAGAAGAATAAAAAGGAAGCAAATCTCTTATGAAAGAGTTTTAAAATGCATGTAGTGTTTGAACCATGTTTGATCTATGATTTGAAAAAACTTTTAAATTGCATTTCTTTTTTTTTTTTTTAAGATTTTATTTATTTGACAGAGAGAGAGAGAGCGAGAGCAGGAACACAAGCAGGGGGAGTGGGAGAGGGAGAAGCAGGCTTCCCCCGGAGCAGGGAGCCCGATGCGGGGCTTGATCTCAGGACCCGGATCATGACCTGAGCTGAAGGCAGACGCTTAACGACTGAGCCACCCAGGCGCCCCAAGTCTAAGAATTCTTAACATAAGAACATTATGTACACCCCCTACCCTATGAGGCTGTGTGTGTGAGAGAGGGGGTGGGAGGAGAGGGAGAGAGAGAGAGACTGAGACTTCATTCAGACATTGAAGGAGAAAAATGTGGGAGAATATAAAGCACACCTGGATCTTAATCTCATGGAGTTACATAAACGTGCTTTGGGCCTCTCATCATAGAAATTCGCAAAGCGTTGATGGTGAGTCTGATCTCATATATATGAATCTCTGAACTAGTGTTCCACAAAGACACAGAAAGGGATCAACCAAAGAACAGCAGAGGAACCATGCTGGTGTTCAATGAATGCACTAACTGCTTTTTTACAGTGTTCCTCAATGTGTTACTTCTATCATGCTGGGACCTGCATAAAAATGAAATGTCATACTTCACTACCCTTCCAGCCAGTGGTACAGTTTATTTTCTTGTCTTCTGATAGAGTTCACAAATTTAATAACTGCCTTTTATCCTGGTCTCTATACTCCCTTTCAGCTTCCTATTCAGTCTTCTCTCTCTGCAGGCTTGCAGGAAATGCCTCATTTTAGGTTTTCTATAAAGGACATAATAGACAAGAAAAGCAAAAAAGGATAGGATATTATCTGTCATTTAGAAATGGACAAGGGGCAATCAGACCATTTTAATAGAGACAGAGTGGGGGGGGAAGCTCCTTGCTATTGTAGTATTTACCATGTTCTTTTGGACGAGACAATTTAGACTGAAATAAATTGAGCAGTTTGTGTTGAAAAGTATGTTATGATTCTTCTGATTAGTGTCCATTTTGAAAAAAAAAGTAATTGATCCTTAATCAAAAAAATAATAGGGTTATTTTCAGGGAAATCTGACAAAATGGGACTGATTTTTCAGCTAATTAAGAAATACAGTGATGGATTTGAGTGTTGCTGCTTTGATGCATGTGGCTATAATTAATAATGACTTTGCAGGTCTGCACATGTTTCCTAAATGACAATGACAATATCATTAATGAGGTGCATTATTGTACAGATTTTTTTGGAAGTTGGGAAATAATAGAGTAAGGTTCAGGAAATATTTCTAAAGAAATATCATCTGCTGGCGAAACCAATAATCCTTCATTTACATTCTCATTAAGGTCTGAATAGGCAGCACACCGCATTTGAGTTCCTTGTAAACATGCAGGCAAGCACATTACTAGCAAATTGCAGGAGTGAGTTTGTAACTAGACATCTTTGTTCCTGTCCCATGCTCTATACCTTTCACCTCTTTGATTAAAAACACAGCATGTAGGAATGAATCATTGTTAATCTCAGAGAAAATGGTTTCTAACATTGAATTATTTAAATGCTAATTGCAGTGCATTGCCTACAAATAATCAACCGAAACTTTTAACTAGATGATGTTTAATTCTCTTTTGAAATACCAAGTGCCTCTCAATACTTCCATAGTTCTTCTTGCATCCCAATAAGTAAACATCAAAGTGTGTACTTTAGAAGAAGTATGAGATTGACAATTGCTGGAATTATTTTCTATCATATCCTATTCTTACTCTATGGCATTAGAATTCAGGAACATAATGTTGTCCTATGTACTCATAAAAATTTCAATACCAGATACATTTGATATGAATGTACTCTTATTATAATCTTCAGAATTTCATCAGAATGCATCTCATGCCATTTTATTTTTTCTCTGGCAATGCTAAAGACATAACGGGCTTTGTACGAAAATTGTGAGGTGGCTCATAGTTAAATCATTCTCTCAGTGAAATTTTCAAAGAGTTTATGAAAGCGATATTTTTAAGTTAGAATATTAAGAGGCTGTTCTTAAATTTCGGTGTGCATAAGGTTCATTTGAGGAATCCATTAAAATTACATATTCCTGGGCTGCATCTCTAGAGATTTGGAATAAATATTTTGGCAGGAATCCCCAGACTTTGCATTTTAATTGTCAACTCCTTATGTGATTCTGTTACATTTACAAAAACACATTTTGAGAATTTGTTTTTCATTACAATAGCAACACTTATTTATTTTTTATTTTTATTTTTTTTATTATGTTAATCACCATACATTACATCATTAGTTTTTGATGTAGTGTTCCATGATTCATTGTTTGCGTATAACACCCGGTGCTCCATGCAGTACATGCCCTCCTTAATACCCATCACCAGGCTAACACATCCCCCCACCCCCCTCCCCTCTAGAACCCTCAATTTGTTTCTCAGAGTCCATAGTCTCTCATGGTTCATCTCCCCCTCTGATTTCTGCCCCCTTCATTCTTCCCTTCCTGCTATCTTTTTTTTTTTTTTTAACATATAATGTATTATTTGTTTCAGAGGTACAGGTCTGTGATTCAACAGTCTTACACAATTCACAGCGCTCACCATAGCACATACCCTCCCCAGTGTCTATCACCCAGGCACCCCATCCCTCCAGCAACCCTCAGTTTGTTTCCTGAGATTAAGAATTCCTCATATCAGTGAGGTCATATGATATGTGTCTTTCTCTGTTGACTTACTTTGCTCAGCATAATACCCCCAGTTCCATCCACGTCGTACAATAGCAACACTTTTAAATATCTTTATGTCTTTAATACTATCATCACATTTCCAATTCTTCTGAATTTACCAGTTTACTTCATTTTATTCTTTCTTTCCCTAGTCTTAAAACTGCTTCTTCTCTCCTTAAAATAACTTTTAACTTATTATCTATTTTTTGTGCTTATATAACACAGCATCTACCTGGTTGACTTTCCTATGCCATTTTTCTCTCTCTCAATACATTATAAATATTGTTATTAAAACAATTCTTAAATTTATTTAATATCTGTTGAGCCACATTATTGCCAAAGCAATTATGCATAGATTAACACAACTGCTTTCAAATGTCATGACTATGACTCACAATAAGAATGCCATTTATAATGTGATGGTATATACATATATATATTACCGCAGTACACATATACATATGTAAAATTTGTTTTGTGAAGCAGTACTTACCCCAGTCATATGTGATTCAATTCTTTTATACTGTTTTATTTCATCCTTTGATTTTTTTAAATTATTGATAAAAATTTACCTAAATTGACCCACAAATAGTTTTTGACTTGCGTTTTGACTATTGGCCATAGACATTAGTGACCACCTCCAAGAGTCACTTTCTATGTGGAGACTTTATTTTTAATTGCTACTTACTGTTCAGGAAGTCATTGCAGGGAAATGTAAATTTATTTGATGGTGAAACAGAAGGCTTCATTTTGTTCTGGTTTTCTAAGTATTGGAACACTGCAAATATGTATTAGTTTATATTCCCTGAGACATTATTCTGTAAATATTGTAGTATATTATCCACAAGTGATCAGTTCATTTTCTCAAAGGGATTATGATTTTATTATTCACCAGTAACCTAATTCCTTTGGTTATTTGCTATTCTCAGCACTTTAATTTACCTAAAGCAGGTACTTATACCTATTTTTACTAATAAACCCTTCTCCCCAGGAAATCAGTATTGTAGACATACTATAATCTGAATTTCATAGAATGTCAGAGTTTTGGGGCACCTGAGAAGCCAACTATTCCTATGATTCATGAGTTTCCTCAACAATGTCTCCAATAAATACTGATTGTAGTTGAAACACTTCCAGAGACAGAGGGAACAATGATCAGACAGAAAAATGGAAGTTACCTGATAAGGGGAACAAAGGCAAAAGAAATGTAGATAAAATTATATTTTCATATAATCTGCAGCCCATTGACAAACACTTGAGGCAAGCAGAGTATAACATTCCTCCAGGACACTCCTAACTGTCTTAATGTTAATGCTTTGCTAGAGGAAAGACAACCTTAGCTTGACAATAGCTAGGCCTCCAGGATCCTGGGAGCATTCTTTAGCACATGAAAATCCTTTTGGAAACTTCCCTTGTCTTTACCTCCCCCAACTCCATGGTATATAATCAGTTGCTCTTCACAGTCTCAGCTCAGCCCTTTCTGCTTGTAAGTCCTGTCCCTGTGCTTTAATAAAACCACCTTTTTTTTTTTTTAAGATTTTATTTATTTATTTGAGAGAGAATGAGAGAGAGAGAGAGAGCACATGAGAGGGGGTAGGGTCAGAGGGAGAAGCAGACTCCCCGCCAAGCAGGGAGCCTGACGCGGGACTCGATCCCGGGACTCCAGGACCATGACCTGAGCCGAAGGCAGTCGCTTAACCAACTGAGCCACCCAGGCGCCCCAAAACCACCTTTTTGCACTGGAAACGTTCTCAAGTATTCTTGGCCATCAGCTCTGAACCCCAACATTTCCACATCATTACCTAAAAGAGACTAGAAAGACAAAATAGAGTAAAACTTGTCTGAAAAAAATATCAATTACATACTTAAAAGTAGGGACTTAGGGGCTCCTGGGCCACACAGTTGGTTATGCATCCAACCATTGGTTGTGGCTCAGGATGTGGTCTCAGGGTTGTGAGATCAAGCCCTGCATCAGGCTCCATGCTTAGCATGGAGTTGGCTTGAGTTTCTCTCTTCTACTCCCTCTGCCTGCCACCCCCCTCTCAAATAAATAAATCTTAAAAAAAAATAAAAGGGGTTTAAAAAATAGAAATAACAAATTTAGAAAAAAAACATATAAATCAATAAAAATTAAGTGGATTTAGTGTCAAGATTCTCTTTTCTATCTTGTACTGTTGTAGATCCTTGGATCCATCACTCAGTAGCTGGCATTTTTCAACTTTCGACCAACTTTAGATTTTCATGTTTATATATGAATCCCTGAAGTAAATTCCAATAATGAATACACTGACCTACTCTTAATTAAAATATTATCTTTCATATAATGATTAGTGTGTTTCAGCAGATTAATTAAACTGGCAATAGACTTTTCATTTTCAATTCTTTGTATTTGATAGCTTTGGTTTGCCTCACTCCCCACCACCCACCCCCAGGTTTGATTTTCAATGCCTTTCAATTTGTGTCAGAGGCTTGTGAAAATAGTTTCTTGTGGTTGATTCTTCAGGTCCCTTGGGTTGTAAATGTTTTTCTGTCCTCCACCAGAAATTTCTGGTTTGATATTTTTTAAACTATTTTCAAGATGTGGGCTAGATGTCAACATTCTGTAATTGTTCCTGTGAATTCAGCTAGAAAACTTTTCATCTGATGAAGATATTCAACCTATTTGCAGTATAATTGTATTCATGAAAATGAATTATCATGCATGATAATTCAGGCATTTCCACTGGTAAGGAAATATAATTCTTTCTATGTTAATTATTTTAAGTAATACATTGTTGACATTTCCTTCAGTGAACAAAACAATTAAGAAGGCAAAAAATAAAAAGGGAACATTAGAGGTAGAGAGTGAACTAATATAAAATCATTTAAAAGCATCATATCATAATATTTACAAATAAATTATTCATTTACCTTCACTTTTGCCTGTGTGAAGCAAATATAATGCTTCCTCAATTAAATCAAAACTGAAAATTCTTATTTAAAAAAGTTGCTAAGAAAAAAATGACTTCTTATGAAATTGTCTGATGAATTAATTATCCTTATATGTCAATAATATTCCTTGTCAGCAAAACAGTATATTTAAAAGGTGAAGCCTGACAGAGTAGTTTCCAAATCAGATACATAAATTCCTTATGGGTTTATATATTGACTTGATATAAAATACATTTCACATTAGGCAAAGTATTAACAAGATTACAAATAACCTAACAGTGGATATTAATGATGTATATGTAGAATTTAACATTTTAATATAGTGTTAACAACTAAGTCATTGCTAAATACATTTCTAATAGATAACAAAAATTCTTTGCAATATTAAGCCTTCAAGTCATCTCTTTCAGCGTACACACACATACACACACATTTGCAATTCATGCATTCAGAGTTTTAGAAATTTTCATTATTAAAGTTTCAGAAGACTGAATAATATTATGAATTTGTCAGATTAATGCATATGCATATATGATTGATGAATTATATTTTCTTAACTCTTTCAAATTTAGTTTTTTCTTTTAATGGGGTGGGCGGACTTGAATGAACATAAATAAATATAAATTCATTCTAAACCACCATGTGTTCAACAGTCCTTCTCATGACATCTCATATAGTTAAAAATGTTTCCAGTGAAGAGTAAACAAACAGGCTAACAAACCACTATGAAATAATTCTAAATTGAATTTTTAGCTACTCAGCTGTTGCATTCATGGATTTTGATGATTTAAGTTGGAAAGTTTGTATTTCTGATGCATATGATTGTGGTTAAAGAAAAATAATCATTTTGGAGTTATAGTTGGCTTTTCAAAGTAATCATTTTCTTTGTTTCATACAAATAAAACAAATAACTTAGTTTAGATCTGATAGTTTAATTTGTGTGGACTTATCATATATTTATTATCCCAATTTTCCAGTCAAAATGGGTTGCACCCAGCAGTGGCATCCCAAGAGAAGGACAATGTAAGCAGTCGGCTACCATGCAGAGAAGCAGTGCTCTATCAAGACAATGTTCAAAACTGCCAAGACCGTCTTTTAGTTGGTCTTAATATTGTTTTAAAATTTTCAACATAAAACACACTTATTACGTGTGCCCTTGGTCCTTCCATTACCTATGTTACGTAGTTGTTAAGATTAAATATAACTTTGTGGACCTGGTATTCTGATATTGTCGTAGACATTTTTCTTGTCTTAAAAATACTAAGAAAACCTAGACATAATTATAGTTTTAATATTGGAATAGCATTTCTTTTGTAATCTTACTATATGTTTTTAAAGTAAAAACCTAGGATTGTCTCCTTTTGTTCAATTTGAACTGTAAGATTGGTCATGATTCAAAATATGTTCAGAAGATACCTGAAAACAAAACATGTTTGCCAAATTAGTCCTAATGAAAATAGTTTTTTCCTAAACTTTCCAGATAGTTAGCTCTTAACTAGTACATGTGCTATGAACTTAGAGTTAGGCCATAATTTTATTTTATTATTTTATTTTATTTTTTAAAGATTTTATTTATTTATTTGAGAAAGAGAGCATAGAGGGAGAGTGAGAGGGAGAAGCAGACTCCCCACTGAGCAGGGAGCCCGACACGGGGCTCGAACCCAGGACCCTGGGATCATGACCCGAGCTGAAGGCAGCTGCCTAACCAACTGAGCCACCCAGGTGCCCCTAGGCCATAATTTAGAGCATATCTATGTCTACTGATGACTGATGATACTGAATACCATTTCATATGCTTATTGGCAATTTAGATCTCCTTTGCTAAGGGCCTATTGAAGCCTTTTGTCCCTTTCAAAAATTAGGTTGTTGATGTTTTTATTGATTGATTGATAGGAGTTTATATATATGAGGATATATGGTTGGATATGAGTCCTTTTTCTTACATACATACAGAAGATATCTTCCCCCATTTGTTGCTTTGCATTCTTACTTTGTTAATAGTGTCTTTGAGGAACAGAAATTTCCTTTTAACAAAGTACAGTTTATTGGCCAGATCCTTTATGATTAATGTCTTTAATGTTTTTCTAGCCTATTCATAAAATCTTTACCTAGGCCAATGTTAGGAAAATATTCCATCTATCTTCTACAAACATAATTGGCTTACTCCAAATTAATTTTATAATCCATATAAATTTGCTTTTTTGTATATGGCATTAGATAAAGTTACATTTGCATGGAGAACCAATTATTATAGTTAGCTTGTTGAAAAAAATCATCCTTTCCTTCCTGTGCTATAGGAATATCTTTATCATAATTCTGGTGATCAGATATGCATGGGTCTGTTTCTGAACTCTGTTCTATTGTATTGGTCTATTTGTCTCTCCTTGCACCAATTCCTCACTGTTTAATTTTCTTTGAAATAAGTCTTGAGGGGCACCTGGGTGGCTCAGTTGGTGAAGCCTCTCACTCTCGATTTCAGCTCAGGTCATGATCTCAGGGTCATGAGATGGAGCCCCAGGTTGGGCTCTGTGCTCAGCAGGGGGTCTGCTTGAGATTCTTTCCCTCTGTCCCTCCCTTGCTCCTGTGCATATGCTCTCTCTCTCTCTCTAGAATGAATAAATTAAAAAAATAATAATAAAATTAAATAAAATAAGTTTGATATTTGGTGGTGTATGTTCTTCAGCTTTGTTCTTCATCAAATGTGTCTTTGATTCTTTTTTGCCTTTCCATGCCATATATACTTTAGCATCAGCTGGTCAGTTAAAAAGCTTCTGAGATTTTGATTGGAACTGATTAAGTCTATAGATCAATTTGGGGAAGTTTTCATCTTAACAATATCAAGACTTCTAATTGATGAACATACTGTGTTTTCCAATGGATTTATGTCTTCAATTGATAGTCTTTTTTTAAGAAGCATTTTAATGGTTCCTCTAGAATCAACAACTTGCATTAGGGCCTATCTTAAATTATAACTGTTACTAATGCCAGATATGGCAAAAACCTTAAAACAGTTTAAAATTTCTTCCCCACTTTTCTCTTTTATACTATTACTGTCATAAAATGTATTTCTACATATATCCTAAATCCAAGAAACAGTATTACCAAACTAAATGTATTTATTGAATTCCTAATTTTAGCCATGGTCAAAAGATCTAACATACATGTAAATATCCAATTTCATCACTTGGAAGGTCTACCTTTTACAAAAGACTTGATTACAAACACAATTCAGCCAAATTCTTTGCCACTTTATGACAAGGATTGCCTTTCTCCATTGTCCAATAACCTGTTCCTCATTCAATCTGAGACTTCATCAAAATGGCTTTAACTGTGCATATTCCTATCCACATCTGTCCACAATTATGTATTCTCTGAGAAGATGGACACTTTCTTGGCAGCTTTCCTGTCCCTTCTGATCTCTCACCAGAATCACCTTAAAATGTCCCGTCATAACAGTCTCCACTTCAAGCCTAAATTCCAGTGTCTACTCAATTCCAAAGTCACTTCCACAATTTTTAGTTTTTTATAGCAGCAGCCAACTTCTCAGTACCAATTTCTCAGTCACTTTGGCTACTATGATAAAGTACCATGGACTGAGTGGCTTAAACAACAAACCTTTATCTCTCACAGTTCTGGAGGTCATAGATTTAAGATCAGGGTACCAGCATACTTGGGTTCTTGCTGAGTGCCTCTTTCTAGTCGACAGAGGACTATATTCTTGCTGTATCCTCACATAATAGAAAAAGATCTAGTTAACTTTTCTTATAAAGTTCCTAATATCATTCATGACATTTCTATCCTCATGATCTTGGGTTGCTTCCATGTTTTAAGTATTGTGAATAATGCTACTATGAACATGAATATACAAACATATCTTTGAGACTCTGCTTTCAATTATTTGGGGTATATACCCAGAAGTAGAATTGCTGTGCCATACAGTAAGGTAATTCTATTTTTATTTTATTTTTTTGAGAAACCATCATATTTTTTTCCCACAGCAGCTGTACTATTTTGCATTTCTACCAACAGGCAACAAAGGTTCCAATTTCTCCACATCCTCATCAACACATTATTTTCTGGGGTTTTTTGTTTGTTTGTTTGTTTTTGACAGTAACCATTCCAACGGGTATGAAATGGTATGTCATTCTAGTTTCTAATTGCATTTACCTATGATTAGTGATGTTGAACATTTTTTATGTGTTTACTGGTCTTTGTATAACTTCTTGGGAGCAATGTCTATTTAAGGCCTTTGGTTATGCTTGAATCAAGTTGTTTGTATTTTTGTTGTTGAGTTTTGGGAGTTCTCTATATATTCTGGTTACTAATCCCTTATTAGGTATACAATTTGCAAATATTTTCTCCCATTCTGTGGGTTACCCTTTTACTCTGTTGCTATTGTCTTTTTTTAAAATTTTATTTTATTATGTTAATCACCATACATCGTCTTTTGATGCACAATTTTAAAAATTTTTTGTGGAGTTCAATTTGTTGAATTTTTTTTTTCCTGTATCTCGTATCTGTTTCCTGTATCTTTGGTGTCATATCCAAGAAATCACTGCCAAATCCAATGTCATAAAGGTGTTGTTCTAAGAGTTTTATAGTTTTAGGTCTTATATTTAGGTCTTTCATCCATTTGAGTTAGTTTTTATATATGGTGTTAGGTGAGTGTCCAACTTCATTTTTGTACATGTGGCTGGATATGTAGTTTTCCCCATACCATTTCTGGACAAAACTGCCCTTTCCCCATTGAATGATGTTGACCCTTGTCAAAAATAATTTAGGTGTTAGATTTTGAAATAAAACAATATAGTTTATATGTAGAAACATAGTATATGTGGTAGTTACTAGAGCTGATCATAAATTCTAGTTACCTGTCTTATGAGAACCTGGTAAGTTTGCATGTTTCTGCTATATCTGTATGTGTTTTGTCGGGAAATCAAAATCTTTCTAAGTATTCTTTTTCTTTTAAATCTATTCTTTTTAAAAATTTTATTTTTTAACATTTTTAAAAACTTATTTTGAAGTATCATTGACATGTATTATTTTTGTTTTATTTTTGTTTTGTATTATATTTGTTTCAGGTGTACAACATAGTGATTTGACATTTATATACATTACAAAATAATCACCATAATAAGTCTAATTGCCATCTGTCATCATACAAAGTTTTTATAATATTATTGCCTATATTTCCAATGCTTCATTACATACATATTTTAATATACTCCCCTTTCCTCTAGCAGCCATCAAGTATCTATGAATCTGTTTCAGTTTTGTTTTGTTTGTTCATTTTCCTTTTGAGATTCCACATATAAGTAAAATCATATGGTATTTGTGTTTATCTGACTTACTTCACTTAGCATAAAACCCTCTATGTCTATTGTTGTCACAAATGGCAACATTTCATTGTTTTTATGGATGGGTAATATGTAAGTGTATATATATATAAGTATATATTATATATGTTATTACATCTAAGATATCTATATCTATATATATCTTCTTACCATCTTCTTCACATCTTCTTTAACCATTCATCTACAAATGCACACTGACATTGCTTCCATATCTTGGCTCTGATAATGTCATGATAAACAATGCTGTGAATAATGCTATGATAAACAGGGGTGCATATATCTTTTTGAATTAGTGTTTTCATTTTTTTGGAAAAAAACTCTGAAGAGGTATTGCTGAGTCATATGGTAGTTCTATTTTTAATTTTTTGAGGAAACTCCATACTGTTTTCCACAGTGCCTGTACCAGTTTGCATTCCCACCAACAGTGCACAAGGGATGTGAGCTCAGGGTCCTTCTATGCTACATCTGGAACACTTTCTACCTTCTAAGTATTCTGAATATAAAGTAATACAGAAATTGAGGTTTATTTTAAATGTGGAAGTAATAAGGGAGCAAAACACAGGAAAGTTTTTATGAAAAGGCAGAGAAGTTGCCACCATAAGGTTAGGGAAACAGAGCTGAACCCCTGACATGACATATTGAAGAAGGTGATTTTCAAAAACTAAGTGGAAATTATAGCCTTTTTAAAGGAATTTCTAAGAAATCTCCCACCACTATGTCAGTTGGCAGCAGTGTAGTGGTTGTTCTCAATTCTCACCAAAAAGCAGCTGTGAATCTCACATCTGCTCACTTGTGTGCTTGTAATCACTTCCAGGGAATAATGACCTCTGATTCTCTCCTGCTTTCTAAAGGAGGATTCTAGGAAAATATAGTTCGTAGCTTCTCTACTGTTATGTAGAGGAGGTTTTAAAAGAATTTGGTGATGATATTGAATTGCTAACAGAGAATTGAAATATCCCACCAATTTGAAATTAGATGTAGCTGTATGATTTCCTTTGACCAATGAAATATGTAAAGTTATTTGTATCATTTCTGGGCAACATATTATTGCTAAGAGTCTAAGAATAGGGGAGGCTTCCCTCATACTTTCCCCACCAGGAGATGATAGAAGTATGTGTCAAGATAGACCACCATCAGCCTGGGTCTCAGAACAAAGCTGCCTTGAAAACCTACATTGGACATGTTGGCTGCATTTTATGGGACAAAGCAAATCACAAGAATGCACTTAACTTCCAGAATGCAGGGAAAGTAATCCTATCATAAGCGTGGAAGAAAAGTGAACTATAGTATTTATTAATATCCCTAATTATTGTCACAGTGGCATGAAACGCGAAGAGATAATACATTACAATTAGAGGTTTTTGAAAGGATTTTCACAAGCTGGAAAGATAAATTGGTTACAGGATATAAAATTCAAGAGGGATATAAATAAAGTTTCATATTCAGTTCCCCAGAAATAAACTCTTCAAGTTCTCAACAAACTGCCCAAGTAATCAACTAACAAACCAAATACACAAAGCATTTTTAATTAAAAATAAATGAATTTAAGCCCAGAATACTGGTGTTACTTCTTAAAAAAGTTTTAATTCCTGGTAGTACATTATCTTTAAAGAACAAAAGTTGTTCCATATTGTCATACATTTCTAAGATAGTCCTGCCATTTCTAAGCACTATATTGTAAGGGGTATAACAGTATCCCAGACTGTGATTGAGCAAAAGGTATTCTAACATAATCTGGGAGGAGTGATGGAATGAATTGTTGAAAAAAACTAGAAATGATTATTCTCTAGAATAAATATTTCTCAATTTAATAACAGCTATTTGGAGATACTTGGAAGAGAATTGTACTTGCTCTTTATTCAAAGTAAAGAAAGAAAAATGTATAGAAATAATGAGAGTGATTTTAATCTAGTATAAGGAACAATTTTAAGACACCTTTTAAAGCAAAAAACAAACAACAAGAATAGCAATAACAATAAAAGAGAAAACAGACCCTGGTAGAACATACCATCTGTAAGTAATTTAAAAAGTAAGTGCTCAGTATCAAGCACTGTCATATTGATGTTATTAAAATATTCCTATTGTATGAGAGTTGGTTATGTCTGAGATGGTTAGATATTATGTTACATGAGGCATTCAAAAAAGCAAATTATAGGTCAAGCAGAATAAATAGCAAGAGAAAATGGAGATAGTTTTGAACTTCAGAATTTTAGATTTCTTGATTGTCATACAAAGTAGTTTCATATGCAATTATTATGTCATCTGGGCAAAGAGGTATAATTCTCATATTTTAAAATCTTAAGAATCAGGCTAAAACAAAAATAAATTATATTTTAGGCAAGAAAAAGTATTGGCAATGATTAATGTTCATTTTAATATGACTGTGCATGTGAAAATTAGAGGCCAATATTTTGCAATTTATAAATGTGCTTTAAAATCGACATAGCAAAACATCTGTTCTCAAATATGTTTTAATATATCTATTCTTTCTTAAACTATGAAATATCTAATGAACAATCATATATTTTACATAGAATATACTTTAAGCAATGAAAAGTGATCTAAATATTAGACACTATTGCCTTAGGAGAAAATGATACTCATAAAAGTAAGAACATGAATTTTAGTAGATTCACACTTTCACTTATATGTCTTCATAATCACATGATATAGTTAGCTTTACATTTATTTTCCTTATAAGGGTGAATGGCAGCTTCTAGAGGTACATCACTGAGGAGTTCCTTAACAAGGAATTGTATCTTTTCTGTATAAAAGATCTTTACACTATCGGTCAAGGTTAAGAATAATACATTCTTTTACTGAATCATAAAATGGTCATGCAGTCAGTCTTAAAAAGCCTAATACTCATGCAGATAAATAAACTGTATCTATCCAGCTTAGAATTGACAAAAAGGTCATTTCTTTCTTTTTTTTTTTTTAAGATTTTATTTATTTGAGAGAGAGAAAGAGATAGAGAGAGCATGAGAGTGGGGAGGGTCAGAGGGAGAAGCAGACCCCTTGCTGAGCAGGGAGCCTGATGCAGGACCCGATCCCAGGACTCCAGGATCATGACCTGAGCCGAAGGCAGTCGCTTAACCAACTGAGCCACCCAGGCGCCCGACAAAAAGGTCATTTCTATTCAACATTATTACAGGCATAATGATGTAAAACAGTCATTGAGCGTCATATAATGGATTTGAAGAGTGTATTGATGGTAAGGCTATGGTTAGTGTTTGGGCTGCTATAACAAAATACCACAGACAGGGTAGCTCATAAACCACAGAACTGTACTGCTTATAGTTCTGAAAGCTGGAAGGTCCAAGATCAGGCACCATGGTCACCTTCTGGTGAGGAACCCCTTTTTGGTGCAGAGCTGGAACCTTTTCCCTATGTCCTCACATAGTGGAAGAGATGAGGGATCTCTCTGGAGCCTCTTTTATAAGAGCATAATCCTGTTCCCAAGGGTTTACCCTCATAGCTGAGGCACCCCCCAAAATCCATATCTCCTACACCCAGGGGGTTAGGATTTCAACATACGAATTTTGGAGGGACACATTCAGACCATAGCATGCATTTTTTTTTTTAAGTTAAAAGGCAAAAATTCTAACACATTTTTGTTCCTAAATACATTCGTGTTTTCCAGCACAGAGATAATGAAAACTTAAGTTTTTTTACTAGTTAGGAAATAGACCACATAAAACCATGTAACAGCCACTGATATGATATCTAGTATCAATATAAATTCTAAGTGTAAAATTTGAAGGTGGAAAATATTTGAATATGTATTAATTAGAAAACTTTTAATGAAATGTCTTCAAGAAAATGAGTTGTTTATTATTTTAAAATAAATGAAATTCAAGAAGCTAATACTTACACAGGTAAAACATATATATAGCATTACAACAATAGAATTTATGATTAAATTTTTTCCAACTTCAAGAAATCACAGATGACATGACAGTGAAATTTAAATTGGACCTATGCTAACTGGGATAATTATATTCCATAACCTGAAAACTGAATGTCTTTAATAAATCAGTTGTGGGTTCTCTGTGTCATGATTGCTGTATATTGTCCACTTATTAATGTGTGGTATCATTTTTAAAAAAGGAGTTATATATCATATCCAATGAAGAACTGAAAGCGATTATTGTAATCACATGACAATTCTTCAGTTCACAATAATTTTTCCTAATTTTCTTTGGAAGATTTGTAGCTGCTACTCTATTGCTAATGTAGACTGAGATCATTAGATGAAATCATTAGATGCTTTTACAAAATCAGCATACAATATATATTTTAAGTGAAAACCCTTCATTTCCCCATTGTAATAGAGAACTAAAAAGCTCTAATTTGAATAATTAATCATAAACTCAGTACCATTATAATTATTGGTGGAGTGAAAATGTGACATTTGGTTTCACCCCAAAAAAGATTCTACAGTGTTACTGGGAAATCGGGACTTATGGCAAAAACCAACTGCTGTTTTATCAAAGAATGTTAGAGTTGCAAGTTTCCTTAAATACCATATAACTTGGCTTTCTTATTTTGCACAATGAACAGGAGCAAAATATATATATATATATATATATATATATATATATATATTTATGTTTAGGAACTTTCTCAATGTCATTCAGTCATTTGGTCAGAAATTAATGACCAAAACAAGAGTAAGACCCAGGTGGGAAGCAGAATGTGGTAGGCAGTGTTATTGATTTCATAGTGAGAAAATTTCTGAAATGACCACTTCATGTCGTAAGAGTATGACTCACCCTTAAACTCACTGAGCCTCAGTTGCCTCCTATATAACCCTCCTGTTACTATCTGAATTATGTCCCTCCAAAACTCATGTCTTAAAATCCTAACCCCCAGTACCTCAGAATGTGACTGTATTTGGAGATAGGGCTTTTCAAGAGGTAATTAAGGTAAAAATAGGACTTTTGAAAATAGGGCTTTAAAGATGTAATTTAGTTAAAATTAGTTTATATGAGTTGGGCCACAGTCCAATATGACTCGTGCCCTTATAAGAAGAGGTTAAGACACAGATAGACACAGAAGACCAAGTGAAGACCTTGGAAGAAGACAGCCATCTACCAAGCAAGGAGAGAGGCCCTTAGAAGAAACCAACCCTGCCAGCACCTTGATCTCAGACTTCCAGTCTACAGAACTGTGAGGAAATAAATGTCTGTTGTTTAAGCCAGCTAGTCTGCAGTACTATGTTATGGCAGCCCTTGCAAACTAATAAACCTTTAAAAGCATAGAGCTGACAGTGATGATGAAATAGGATTATATGTAAACCACATAGCCTATAAAAGGTGATCAATCTGTTTTAGTTACTTTGCCCTCTCTAATACTCCCTTCTTTTTTTCTCCCTCTTCCCCTCTTGCCCTCCTCCTTCTCTACTTCCTCTTCTCCTCCTCCTCCTTCAAAAAAAAAAAAAAAAAAAAAAAAAGCCTGAGATGAAAATTCCCAGCATATCCAAAAAACTCAATAGGCAAAAAATTTACAGGTGAAGATGTTCAATTGTCTCAAACCTGCAGAGAAGGAAAATAGGAAGAGCACCAAAGAGATAATTATATTTATCATTTCAGAACCAGTTGGTCACCTTTCCAAAAGGAGCTGAAATTACATTTCTGAATTGATCAGGACATTGCAGAGGTGAATTTGGTGTAGTATTCCTAAACATGGATTCAAATAGGTGTGGAAGAGCTAAATAAGGGTCAACAGAGCTCCTTCCTGTTATCTTCTCAAAATGAGTTACTAGGAAATATTTTATCTTTTATCAAAACATCATATTTGAAAACATTGCTAAACATCCTAAAAGCTTATGAGTTGAAAACAAGTAAAAAGTAGTCTAATCTTAATGTTTTCAGGTTTCAGAAAAAGATCAAGACATGATTTTTCCTTTGTCCAATCAATCTTCTCATTGACTAATTATTATTGACTAGAGATAATTACTTTTTAAAAATCCTTTATTTCTTTTATGCTTATCCTAGGCCCTCCACGGAGTCTTGTATATTAACTAGGCAAACAACTTGAGATATTGCCTCAAGATAGATATATTTAAAATAAACAGATACCATTAATCTGACCATTAATCTGGCCAGGCAGATATTTCTGTTTAAGTGTGCAATTGCATACTGCTGAGCCGTCATGCTGGGATGCAGAATAGAGTTCTGACGTTTGAATTTAATAAAGTGTATCCCCTCAGGTCTCCAAGAGATGAGAATGTAAATTTGACATATGGAACACTGTCTTTATGACCCATCAGCACCTTCTATAACACAGTGCTATGTTCAGGAGACTATGAAATATCCTTTATATCTAACATGACTTTTCTTGCAAAAAGACAAGGGAAGTATATAAAAATTTTCTAAATACATTGCCTTTCTTTTTTAAAAAAAATAAAGAATAATTCTTTAGTATATTGTACAGACTGGTTAAATTGGCTGCACTTTTCTCTGAATTGGAAGATCAAAGACAAACCAAAGCCAAAAAAATAAAATAAGATCAAACACATCATGATATGATGCTAATTTAAAGTTAGATCAATCTCTGTTCACTGATTATTGTACGATCAGATGGGCCCTTTGGGAAGGGTAAGACATTTGAGAGTCTTGCAGTCTGAACCGATGAACACCAGTTGGTCTTTCTAAGAGTTATCTAGATCTAGGTCTCTGGGACAGGAGCCAACAGCAATGACCCATTACAACTTCAGTCAGTGTATTTTTTTTTTTAAGATTTTATTTATTTATTTGACAGAGAGCACAAGCAGGGGGAACAGCAGAGGGAGAGGGAGAAGCAGGATCTCTACTGAGCAGAGAGCCCCATCTGGGGCTCGATCCCAGGACCCTGGGATCATGACCTGAGTCGAAGGCCGACACTTAACTGACTGAGCCACGCAGGTGCCCCCAGGCAATGTATTTTTAACTCTAGGGATACATCACTATTTAGAGAGATTAACCTCTTTTGGCTCTTGTTATGCAATTGGAAAGAAGAGTTTAGAGACATCCAAGAAATATGACTTATCTAAGGAGGAATTGACCTATTTCTCAAATCATATGTGGACTTTGAATGTAAAAGAAGAATGTAGCACTCCCTTCCCCAATACATTGGTCTGCTTGTCATATATTGCCACTTATGTATATGTGAAATCATTTTTTAAAAGTTGAGGTATCTTAATAAGATTTAAAATGAAATTATGATACAATTATAATAGTGAGTCAGGAGCAAAAAATGTAAATATAATAGGTTATCTGAAAACTCACTGGATGAAATGTCTAACAGAACACTTTTTTTTTTTTTTTAAGATTTTGTTTGTTTGTTTATTTGAGGGAGGGAGAGAGCATGAGCCAAGGGGAGAGGCAGAGGGAAAGGGAGGAGCAGGCTAGCCGCTAAGCAGGGAGCTGATGTTGGGCTTGATCCAGGAACTCTGTGATCATGACCTGAGCTGAAAGCAAAAATGATTAACCAACTGAGCCACCCAGGCACCCCACAGAACACTTTTTATTATGATTTTGTAGACGTACACAACATAACGGCATATGCATAATAAGATAGGGATAATTGATCAATGAAAACACAATTTCTTGAGACTTATCATGTGCAAGATACTGTACCTAATACCGTAGAAGCTGATAATTTTTTGCCAATAGTTAGTAGATGAGAAAACTGAATTATTGGGGCAAATAATTTACCCAAGGACATAAGTGTTAGGACCTAGATTTCAGGACCTGGATCGAAAGCTGGGTTTGTCAGACTTCAGAGCTAATATTCTTAGCCAAACATGGTTTGAGTGTAAATCCCCAGAAAATATATGCAAAAATAAAATTAGCCAACATATCATGGGCAAATGGAAGTTTATTCTCTCAGGTAAAAGCAGTGTTCTTGAATGTTCTCAAATTTCTCTTTTCAGTTGTACTAAGAAAGGCCAAAGTCTTAGTTTACATGTACAATGATTCTTACTTAACACACACACACACACACACATCCCCATATATATGTGTATAGATAGATAAATGAAGGAGAGGGAGTTTAGTTAGGGTTCTCCAGGGAATCAGAATTAATAGGAAATATATATATATAATATATAATATACAAAAATATATAATAAGGAATTATCTCATGCAATAATGGAGGCTAACAAGCCCCAAGATCTACAGTCCATAAGCTAGAGAACCAGAAGAGTTGATGGTGTAGTTCTAGTGCAAAGGCCAGCAAACCTGAGATCCAGGAAGAGCTAATGTTTCAGTTTAAGTCTAAAGGCAGGAAAAAAATCTAAGGCCCAGTTGAAAGGCAGTCATGCAGGAAAAATTCCCTTTATTCACTGGGGGATCAGACTTTTGTTCTATTCAGGCCTTCAATTGGTTATATGAGGTGCACACACATTGGGAAGGGCAGTCTGCTTTACTCAGTCATTTACTCACAAGTCAGTTTGCTTAGTTAAATATTGAACTCATTCAAAAACACCCTTAGAGAAACACCCAGAATAATATTTAACTGAATATCTGAGTACCTTGTGGCTCAGACATGTTGACACATAAAGTTGACCCTTGCAGACAGTTATATGGATAGATAGATACAGATGGAAGGAAGGAAGGAAGGAAGGAAGGAAGGAAGGAAGGAAGGAAGGAAGGAAGGAAGGAAGGAAGGAAGGAAGGAAGGAAGGAAGGAAGGAAGGAAGAGATATACAAACCCAAAATTGGCTTCAACATACAGAGAAATCACAGATACTGCAGATAGAAACTGTAGTAAGATTAACAGTGCTCATTCCCTAGAAATATCAAAAGTTTAGACCATGCATAAATGAAGTTAGTATAATCTCCAATCTAGCTTTATTTTTAAATCTCTAATTTTCAGTCTGATTTTAATATTTTTATTCTATTTAATGGAAGATTATCTGGCTTTGCAAATATTTTTCATTAATCAAAGAATTTTTGTGTTGTTAAGTAGATATCATTAGGGCCAATTCTATTGGAAAGATAAAAGGTCTCATGCATTGAAATTTCATTCCCTTGACATTAGAGCCATTGATTTTTCTTAAAAGATGTTTATACACATCAATTTTACGGCTTTTTAGAGGAGAGAATATAATTAATTATTGACATTCTGAAATGCATATATTAAAATAGAAGATTTATAATTAAAAAATTCTAATGGTCAAAAATAAAAAGATTTGGGATATTTCTTGCTATTCATGATGATGTTCATTTGCTCCTATATTCTGCTTCAAAGCAGATCATGATTAATTCATTGCAAAAATCCATAGAGGATTTCTTGCAATTATAATTAAACATTTTTGTCTTTATCAGATTCTTAGAAAAAAAAAAAAGATGATTGATTTTTAACCCAGGGAATTGCTTCATGTGTCAAACATCAAGACACATTTCTTTATTGAGAAAGACATTATCCAATATATATTGGAATAAAAGATCATGGATATCCTATTACATTTTTATAAATTTTTCCTCCCTCCTGGTCTTTCTCCATGAATTTCAGTCTTATAGTTTTTATATATGTAAAACTTAATTATTTGATATAAGATAGAGAGGAGCCAATTTACCTTCCAGTGAAAAAGCTTTAATTACTTCCATCTTTGTCTTGTTCCTCCGCCTCCCAGCATACAGAATTTGATGTAAGCATTTATCATTTAATCCCATGGAATCAAAAATTAATTAATATTTCCCTGTCCCCCATCTCTCCACATATTTCCCCAGGAACTTCAACTGGGAAATGGGCTCCTCTGATATCAATCCCAGAAGAAATAGGAAGAAATTGTGCACTATTAATAGAAATTTATTTCTTGATAACATAATTTATCATATTATTTGAGAACCTAGTAAAATGTATATAAATACTGTACACTGTAGTGGAGCATAGTCACTGGAGGTAAATTGCCTAGGTTTGAATTCTGTTTCTGTCCTTGCTAGTTGTGTGACCCTTCTGTGTCTCCATTTTCTCATCTTTAAAATATGGATAAAAATATTAACTGTGGTATTAATTGTAGTATTACAACATTAATGAAAGGCTGAAATGAGTTAATTAGAGGTAGGTATTTGGTAGACTGCCTGCTAAAGAAAGTACTCTTTCCATGTTTGCTACCATATTATTAATTATTTGAACAATGCACTTAATATTATATGTCTATTTCTGTATAGGAACAATGCATCTCTGTTAAGGACAGGTTTGGTTAAGGTATTTGTGCTTGAAACACCCCAGAAAGACATTTTCATGCATCATCCCATTTAAAAAATTAAGAAGGAACTGCCAACCCTAAGCAATAAAATTCTTGGATCTCAATATTTGATTTAACCCATTATTTAACTCTGATCATATAGATAAAAGTGAAAGTAATTTCCTCTGATTACACATTTTGTTATAAGGAGACAGATAATTTTATTGATTTTTGGGGGAGACAAAAACTTATTACAGCTGGGCTGCATTTAGTATAAAGAGCACCTCTGTACTTGTACTTTTTTTTATTAATTAGGTTTTATGTTTAAATGCATGTGTATGACAGAAAATGAAAAGACTTTGGGTGGATAATTAATCAAAAATTAGCAAATTTTTAGTTTGATTATGTCAGCAAATTTTTATGTACTCCTAAAATGTTAAGACATTTTACAAAGGCCTTATCAGCATAATATTTTCATATATAATTATTTGTGGGTGGAGAAATACGTCTTTTTGTATCAAGTTATATGTATTTTGTTTACATTTTAAATTATTGGTTAATACTCCTAATTCAAAGCCATCCAAATGTGGCTTTTCTCTTTGCATAAATTTGTTCAGTTGCTGATGAATCATGAAGAGTTTAGATTAAATGAATTGAACTAGTTTTTTCTTCTTCATGGAAACTAAGAACAAGTTTATATAAATAAGCTGCAAAAGTTTCTAGTTTTTATTTAAACCTCTGACCATTTGGGCAAAATTTTTAACTTATCCTTGGTCCATACACATTTTATTATAACTAGTGACACGTAAACTAGTTTCATCAAAATAGAGTTTTAATTTTGATTTCTGAAACTCACTATCTTTATATCTCTGTTGTATTTTTTTGAAATACAAGTGATCACTAAGAATAATAGACCATAAACAAAGAAATCTGTTATTGGTATGTGTATAGGAAAATGCTGAAAATCTACCATCAAATATTAAAAAGTAGCATTGAACATCAGATCACATACAACAGAAATTACATCTTAAGTTGTGCTTGGACCAGTGTAAATAGGTTCAGATAACCTGTACTCTGACCTGAAAAAATTCATGTTTATCTGGGTATTGAATGGAGTTTCTTGTCAATAGAGTAAGTAGAAATATTTTGATGACATCTCAAAACTAAGCATGAAGCTCAAGGGCTATACTTCCAGATTTTCTGCTGCTTTTACCATGAAATATAGCACTATTGTATTAGTCCCTAAATAAATAATTGAATTCCCAGTTCTACTGGGATAGTCCAAATTTAAGCACAAGAGCTTTATGTCTAATATAAGATTAGTGGGGTAAGAATGCTACATGCATTCTGTAACACTGTATGTTTTGTTGGGTAGAGATGAACTGTAAAAATAGAGGACTGGATTTATACATGTACTTCTGGCCCACTTTCTAGTCAGCTCCTTATGTTACTTACGGGTTTTTCTTTAATATAAAAGAAGGGAAAATACTTCACAGTGATGTCTTAATTCACTTAAAATATAATCTATAGGGCACCTGGGTGGCTCAGTTGGTTAAACGACTGCCTTCGGCTCAGGTCGTGATCCTGGAGTCCCGGGATCGAGTCCCACATTAGGCTCCCTGCTTGGCGGGGAGTCTGCTTCTCCCTCTGACCCTCCCCCCCCCATGTGCTCTCTCTCTCTCATTCTCTCTCTCAAATAAATAAAATCCTAAAAAAAAAAAAAATCTATAAAAATGTCACAATATTTTTTAAATGATTATTAGAACACTTATTTTTATTTATTTGTTTTTATTTTTATTTATTTATTTTTTAAATTTTTTATTTTTTTTTTAAAGATTTTATTTCTTTATTTGACAGAGAGAGACACAGCGAGAGAGGGAACACAAGCAGGGGGAGTTGGAGAGGGAGAAGCAGGCTCCCCGCAGAGCAGGGAGCCCGATGCAGGACTCGATCCCAGGACCCTGGGATCATGACCTGAGCTGAAGGCAGTCGCTTAACCAACTGAGCCACCCAGGCGCCCTGTTTTTATTTTTTTTTAAAGATTTTATTTATTTATTTGACAGAGAGAGAGAGCACCCCAGTGCGGGGAGAAGCAGAGCCTGGGGAAGAAGCAGAGGCCGAGGGAGAAGCAAGCTCCCTGCTGAGCAGAGAGCCCAATGTGGGGCAGATCCCAGGACTCTGGGATCATGACCTGAGCAGAAGGCAGACACTTAGCCAACTGAGGCACCAGGCACCCCGTAGAACACTTATTTTTAGGTATCTCTTCAGTTGTTTGAAGGGAAAGGTAGAATGATGTATGTAAGGGTGTTGGTAAATCCCCTTTCCAAAAACCAACTATAACTCCTGAACAGTATTGCTGAAAACAAACACTTAAGGGCTCTAGAGATTGACCAAACACAAATAAATGCATTCTTGAAAAACTATTGAACTTTGAGTAAGAACAATGTGGCATACTTGACTGAGGCCATTTCCATCTATCCAGTGCAGTAGGGCTGTAGTTCTACTGGGTTAGAGAAAGATACAAAACCCCTCAGCTTCAGTACCAGAAGTGACTCACTTGATTTAGAGTGGAAGGCAGGAAAAAACCATGCTCAGGTTGTAGTAAAAGTAGCAATCCCAGTGGCAAGTGAATGGACACATGAGCAGCTCTGATGGCCTGAGGTTGCAGTTCCAATTAGAGCAAGCAGGGAATCAGGGAACCAGCAAGAATTTTAACAGGGAAACCCTGAAAAGAAATAGCCTTATATAAGGTCTCCACACATCCCAGGCCACCTTTTGCATGCACAAGACCTAGAGGGTGTCAAAGATAAACACATCCCTGGATGACCAGCAGGCTGCTTACATGTGTGGAGGTGATGCAAAAGGGCTCAGAGAAAAGCCTGACAGGTCTGAAAACTGCCAGGGGTTTGAAGGCACTCTCTGACTATCTTGAGCACAGGTTCTGACAAATAGATCATTGTCCTGACCACCAAGCAATGCAGACTAAAGAATGACCCCTAAACTGCCAGATTCAGAAAAAATAGAAAGAATAAATACGTAGAATTGAGCAGAGACATTAATAGCCACACACTGCTGTGGAGACAGATTTTACAGATTTATTACAGGAAAAACATTAAATAATAAAAACAGCAATAGCAAATCTTAAGGGGGAAGTTAAAATCCAAAGTTGCTTATATATGTATAAGATTTTTAAAAAGACTTATTTATTTATTTTAGAGGGAGAGAGAGAGCAGAGTGGGGAGAGGGAGAGAGAAACTTAAGCAGACTCTGCACTGAGCACGGGCCCAAGGCGGGGCTCAATCTCACAACCCTGAGGTAGATCACAACCTGAGCCAAAACCAAGAGTTGGCTGCTTAACCAGCTGCACCACCCAGGCACCCCTTGAAGTTGCTAAAATGTATTACCTAAGTGTACTTTTAAGTGTTCAGATTTCAAGAAAAAAATCATAAGATATGCCAAGAAACAAGAACATGTAACATATACTTATGGAAAGTCAATAAAAACTGTTTTTTAGTGGGCCCACATAGGAATTAGCAGACAATGACTAAATATATATATATATAGCTAGAAATGTTTAAAAAGTTACAGGAAAGTATAATGTCAAGGCCTCCACAAAGGAAGAATTTTAATAGAAAATTAGAAACATAAAATAATGGAAATTTTGGAATTAAAAAGTATAATTTTGAAAAGTACATGTTGGTAGACATAAATTTTCTCTACTCAGGACTTTTTATGCAGGTACATAAATAAGTATAACATTGTATTAGACATGTAGATAAATGGAACAAAATAAAGTCTAAAAATATATCCACACATATATATTTAATTTTCACTAAAAACACTATTCAATAAGTAATTTGCCAGGGGATTTTCACCAAATGCTGCTGGAAAAACTAGATGAATTTATGGACAAAAAAATAAAAAAAAAAACTTTTATCTTTGCACCATCCACAACAAATTAATGTAAAATGTGTCATAGACCTGAGTGAAAACTACAACTATTATTTCTTGGAAAATTATAGGATAATATTTTGGACACTTTGGGTAGGCAAAAATGTTTTAAACAGGTCACAAACACACTAGATATACCAAAAAATGTAAAAATAAACCTATTCACCATAAATATTCACACTGAAATATGTACAAATTTGTATATAGCAATGTTATTTATGATAGCCAAAATGGGATACAACCCAAATGTCTATCAACAGGTAATAAGATTTAAAAAATTGCAGTGTATTCATACAATGGAGTATTACTCAGCAGTGAATAGGAATGAATTCTTGGCATGCAACAACAGGAATAAAAATATTATATGAATGAAACAAAACAGACATAAAAAAGAGCATATACTGTATGAATTAATTTATATGGGCCATCTAACAGCAAAACTGTAGTAATAAAAATCAGATCAGTAGTTATTTAGGGTGAGGCATGGGAGTTTGGGAAAGGGCATGAGAAAAAAATTCTGGATGATGGCAGTTTTTTATATCTTAATTTGACTGTTTGCAGTAGTGTATACATTTTTTACAATTGACCAAACTGTATACTTGAAGTATGGGCACTTTATGCAAATCATGCCTCAATAACCAACTTTAAAGAAAAAAAACATACGCAGTCTCATCCATAGTCATGGTTTCAAAACTTATCAAACTATGGATCAAATCTTAATTTCTTTTGGACGCTGTATCATGTATCTTTCTCTTTGACTTATCAATTTCAATATCAAACAGTATTCTTAAACTTATCTAAAAAATAACCAAATAAACAAAAATATCAGTTTGTTTGCCTGCAACTTTCACCATCTCTATATATGATACTTGTATCTATCTACCATATCTGTTTTATCTATCATCTACCTATCCTCAAATCAGAAACCTGCCAGCTATTCTTGATATTTTTTCTCTCCTTTATTTTTTACATCTAATTTGTATTTAAAGAATTAGTGGAAAGTATGATGACAATGACTCAACAGAGAATTTCAGATTGGTATTTTTCACATCTATTCTTGTTGATATACCTCTATGGTATCCACTATAGCCCTAGTCACTGTCTCTTCTTCCAGAATTATTGTCCTCATCTTGGTCTTCCTTGGTCATCTTGGTCTTTTCTCAGCCTATTTAAACCATTCTCCATATAACAACAGCACAGATATTTGGAAAGTGTAAATGAGGTCATAAAAACCACTGTTTATATCCATTTCATAGATTTTCATTAAATTTCAAATAAAATGCAAACTCCTATCTGTATGAGGTGTACCTCTCCAATATGAAAAACAACTTTAGTATTCACTACATTGCATAGATTTATCTTCAGAGAGATTCCATTATAAAGAGTAATATTCATCATCTAGTAGACACCTGATAAATATCTATTGAATTAATAAATTAATAAATTCTTTTAATCTATTTCAAAATACCCCAAACCCTCCTTTTATGGTATTTATCACATATAATAAATATTTATATTTATATTTATATTTAAATTTAGTATTAAACATTTAAAATACACAGAAATGTTCAGGAAACAATGCATTACATATCTATATGCCAAATTAACAAGATAAGAGAAGGGTTAACATTTTGCCATATTTGCTACATTTCACTCTTTATCTTTTTGTCTCCCTCTCCTTTTCCCTCTTTCCCGCTCTCTTTTTAAAAATACAAATGTACAAATAAAGGCAAAGTCTGTTCCCTACTTTGCTGTTATCACTGCTGTTCACCAAATATCTGACCCTTCTGAACCTGTGGTAAGATTGCACTTCCTGGCATCCTTCTTGTTTGATAGAGCTATACCCATGGTTCTGGCCTATGAGTTGTGAGTTTAAGTGATGCCTGTCACTTCTGGACCTGGCAGTTGAATTACCCATGTAATCTTGTTTCCTTTGGCACAGTGAATAGTGATAGTTGAGATGTTGCTGCTCAGTTGAGCTTGAGTCACTGAGTATGAGCAAAATCATTCCCTTTCCACTCCTAATCCACAATAGGTAGTAGCATGTATGAAAAAGGTTTTGTTGTTTAAAGATACTAAAAGTTGGAAGTTGTTTTGTTCTGCAGAATAGTCTCTCCTCACTGGTAAAGTCTTTGTTTCCTTATCCTTTCTCCATCCCTATGTGAAAACGAGTCCAATGTTTATCCATTAAAATATACTATTTTTTTAAGCATATGATATATATATCATATATAAGCATATATATATATATATATATACACACACACACGCCTTTCTTTTTTCACTTTACCTTTTATTTTTAAAAACTAGCAAAATTACACTATTGTATAATTTTTTTTTGTGGCAAATAACATTTCTTTATCCATTCACCTCCTGAAGCCTGGTTGTTTTCCTTTCTCAGTAGCAAAGCTTAGGAGTAAAAAGCTGTGCAAATGATTCCTTTTGCATATGTGCAAGAATTTCCCTAGACTGAAAGCTAAATGTATAATGGACCAAGTTTTGGATCACTTTTTCAACTTTACCAATTTTTCTGTGAGGTTATTATATCAGTTTAGGTTCTCATTAGTAATATATGGCAGTTCCCATTTCCTATATCCTGTTGGGTCACAAGGGAAAGAGTGAGAATCTCAAGCACACTCCCCACTGAGCACCGAGCCTGATGCGGGGCTTGATCTGACGACCCTGAGATCATGAACTGAGCTGAAATCGAGAGTCGGATCCTCAACTGACTGAACCACCCAGGCGCCCAGTAGAATTTTTTTTTTTTTTAAGATTTTATTTATTTATTTGAGACAGAGAGAATGAGAGACAGAGAGCATGAGAGGGAGGAGGGTCAGAGGGAGAAGCAGACTCCCTGCCGAGCAGGGAGCCCGATGCGGGACTCGATCCCGGGACTCCAGGATCATGACCTGAGCCGAAGGCAGTCGCTTAACCAACTGAGCCACCCAGGCACCCTAATCTTATACTAAATGTTGTATTTTTACTTCCCCTTCATAATCTTTTTTTTTTCCCCCTTCATAATCTTTTAATAAATGTTTCTATCTGGTAAGGAGAATCTCTGCTTGGAATTATTATTGAAAATTATCTTGATCATTCTTACCCTTTCTCTTTACATTTAAGTTTAGGATTAGTCAAATTTCGTGGAATTGCAAGGTATTTATAGATTAATTAGGGGAGAATTTTCATCTGTGTATTATTGAAGAACGTTATTTCAGTTGATCTAGATCTTGTTCTATGTCTTTTGTTTTATTCAATGTTAAAATTTTCTTTATATAATTATTTCACATATTTAAAAGTTTATCATAAGTAACTTATATAATTGTTGCTATTGTTTATGGCATATTTTAAATTTTACATTTTATAATTTTCTTAAAGCTGCTATATATCGAGAAAACTTGCCATTAACTTACACACACATATATATGCATAGCTAAATTATATTTGCCCTTATTTAATTTAGGATTTTTATATTCACATTATTAAGTGATATTTTTCTTTCTCATACAGTCCTCATATGAGTTGTTATATAAACTTCATAAAATAACTTGAAGTTCTTTTTCTATCTTCTTATTCTGTATAGGTTATTTCCCTTGCAGTTTTGGTAGAATTAACTTGTAAAAGCAAATGGGAATGGAATGGAAGGGGGATCCCAGGATATGTGGAAGATTTTTGATTAGTCGTTTATTTTCATTATTGGTCACAGGTCTTTTCTGGTTTTCTTTTTCTTGT
This sequence comes from Mirounga angustirostris, assembly GCF_029215605.1. NCBI lineage: Eukaryota > Metazoa > Chordata > Mammalia > Carnivora > Phocidae > Mirounga > Mirounga angustirostris. The sequence goes on from NW_026991717.1 coordinate 77,147,735, forward strand.
CAAATATATTTTTAAAATTTTTTTTCCAGGAAATTATCTTCTTGGATAAAATAGCTAATATTGATTTAAATATTCACTTGTGACTTAGGTTTAATGATACCCAAGATTTGTTTTAATCAGGTATGGTAAGACATGCAGTTGTGAAATGCTTGTCATAAATGACATTTTCATTCTACTTACAGTCCTCAGGAGACAGGAGGAAAGGCACACTTATGTCGGGTCACATGGGAAAGCACAGAGGTATGATGAGCAGGCAGAGAAAGAGAAAAGAACTGCTTGCTGGTGCTTTTATTGTGGTTTTCATGGGAAGGAATGGGGGAGGCAAAGCAATACATACTGTTAAGTAGATTTAGGATTGGATAATTTTAGTAATTTTGGTGAGTTCTGAGATGTAGGAGTGGTCCCTAAATATCAGGGACCTGGCCCTGGAGTTATGAGGGCAGGGCAATATTGTCCCAGGGTGGGAGAGCCCTTTACAAGGAGGAGGTTGAAGGTAAGGGCTCTGGATTGGTTGGTTTACATATTAAAGGCATGACCCTTAACATCCCTTTTACTACCTCTAGCAGTTAGCTAATCCTGGGAGGGACAGGCCCTCCTGAGTCAGCAAGGCCCCAAGCAAGTCAGCAAGATGTTATGCATCAAGAATAGAAAAAAAAAAGGGGGCGCCTGGGTGGCTCAGTCGTTAAGCGACTGCCTTCGGCTCAGGTCATGATCCCAGGGTCCTGGGATTGAGCCCCACATCGGGCTCCCTGCTCACCAGGAAGCCTGCTTCTCCCTCTCCTACTCCCCCTGCTTGTGTTCCTGCTCTCGCTATCTCCCTGTCAAATAAATAAATAAAATCTTTAAAAAAAAAAAAAGAGTAGAAAAAAAATAGTTGATACAGATGATTTTTTCTTGCAATTGTTTTTTATTTATTTACATTTATCTCTGCTTTCTATCTCTATCACAACACTAAATTTCCTTGAAGGCAGTGTTCACACTTGGTTTTTATATCTATCACCTCACACAATGCTTAATGCACAGTAATACCAAACTAACATTTGTTGAATGAATGAGGAAACGAATAGTATTTTATTTTATATTCTATTCTATCTTGTATTATTTTGCTTTTAGTCTGCTGCTTAATTTAATTAACTTTATTTTTCTATAGAAATTGTGCTCTTCTTTTCAATTTTCTGGAGAATAAAAAAAGCTGGATTTAAGAATGTAACTTTTTAACCAGAAGAGACTTTGACTTCCATCTTTTGGAATTGCCATTGGACAGATTTGCAGAGCCAACCCTGCCTATAAAATTTATATTTGATGATAGAGATAGGGGAAAAAAAAGAAAATATTAAACCTACCTCCAAAATGTCTCTTTTCTTTGGAGAAACTGGTATGGAAAGGAAAAAAAAAAAAAAAGCTGTGAGGAAAGAGGACATAAGATATTCTTTGGCTCACACATAGCCTGAAGGATAGATCTCAAGCTATTTGGCCTGTTAGATAACTCTACCCCTGAAACACAAAGTTTATAGTTTTAAGATGTGCAAAGCAGCTTTTAATTGGAAAACAAATGTTTGGTTATGATTTTTGTGAAACCCACAATTTTTTTAGAAGAAAAAAGACAACATAAGAAGAAATTATAGAAACATCAATATTGTGAAATATCATGGTTTATAATACACTACAGAAGTATAGAGATTTTCATTAAAACTAAAGCAAAACATCTAACTGGCACTGCCAATAAAGAGTAATAATAAATTATTCTTACGAAGTCATGGCAAGAGCAACAATCTTTACAGGGTCAAAGATATCTAACATTGCACAATGACAAGAAGCAGCTAGTAAACTATAGTATTGTGATGGCAAATGAGTGTGATTTTTTTCCCCCTAACATACAAAATTATAAATAATACTCATTTTTTAAGAAGAAAAATAACAATTCTCCTGCATCTCGAAAATGTGAAACTTAGTATGCTTGAATAAAGAATAGTTTCCCATGTCACATGAACCTTATTGCCCATAACTTTATTGATGGTATTTTTTATTAGTTCCCAATTCAATTCTACTTGTAAGAGGAAAAAATAATTTATTTCATCATTTCAGCTCTTAACATATTATGACCTTCATCTTTCACTACAAATACATTTATCCTACCTTGCAAAGCTGTAAGCCCCATGTTAAAAGGAACAATACATTCTTCTTTAAAGTGGGGAACAGACTGAGATCCTTCCTAGAAATATTGCCTTTTTATGCTATAATCTGTCCCCCCATACACCGTATGTGATGTTGGCAAGTAGTGATGTTAGAGTAATAATTGTCAGCAATTGGTGAGTATCCTAACAATGACATTGAACTTTAAGGTTCTCAGAATGTTTGCAGTTTAGCAAGTTAACACATATGATAAGTTTGTCTCCATTTTTTAGAGTAAATTTCCTTAACACACTCTGCTATCATATTTAATTCTTTCCTGCATTGTATGTATACCAGAGTAAATGCCTTTTTGGAGGCATAGAAAGGCAAGGGGTTAGCCAGATTTAAGTCATGACTTGATGGCTGCTTGGTTTAAGTATTTCTAATTTATAACATGTGCAGTGAATTTTTCAACATGGAACCTTGGAATCAAAGGGATAAGGAACCAAAGCATAACTTTGGAGAACTTCAGGTCTCATTACTTTAAACATACATACAGGCATAATGCCTGTTTGGCTGCCAAATTTTCATAGTAAGGGTTGGTGAAAATGTGTAGCCAATGGAGGTTAGGGACAGATCTATTTTCTTCATGGGCATCTTCTTTTAATTTAAGCAGAACAACAAGTTGAATAAACAAGATGGTCAATTTCTTTGACCGTATCTCTGAAAATTTGCAGAGTTACAGAGACCCTTGGAACTTTTCCTGTACTTGCATATATAACTATCTTGACTATGTAACGTTGACTTCCAGACCTCTTATGTCCATTTTTTCATCACTAGCCCTACTGCCACTGTTTCAGTTCAGTCACAAAGCCTTCCTTTTGTGGCTTACTCTAACAGTTTCCTCTACCCACTCTTACCCATATCTTCTACACACCTTAATAATTTGGTCATTTCATGAATACTTAGTATCAGATTTACCTTGTTCTTCAAATATGTTAATTCCTCCTTGTCTCTATTTTCTCAAACTGGGGTACTCTATACCCTACAATGGGCCAAGAGGCACTTGAATTCAAAGGACACACATGGCACACAGCTATTGAGTGTCAGGGTTTTTGTTGTTACTGTTTGCTTGCTATTTAGTATTTATGGAAGAAAATATTGTTATTATATGAAAATTATACCTACATATGAAATAAAATGTAAAATGGGCATTTATTTAAAGGTCACTGTAAATTCAAGATTTACTTTGGGCTAACCATGTGGATGATGGGTTTTATGTATTCCTATTATCGGTTTAAAAACTTCATGTGTTGGGATGCCTGGGTGGCTCAGCTGGTTAAGCGTAGGACTCGTGATTTTGGCTCAGGTCAAGATCTCATGGGTGGTGAGATGGAGGCTGCCTCCCCGCCCCTAGGGCTTGGCCTGGGATTCTCTTTCTCCCTCTCCCCCTGCCCCTCCCCTCGCTTGCTCTCTCTCTCTCTCTCATTCTCACTGTCTCTGAAATGAATAAATAAATCTTAAAACAAACAAACAAACAAACTTCATGTGTTAGTTACTACTGTTTTGCTCATGTTATAAACAAAGTACTGGAGCCCAGCTGTGGCAGGAGCAGGGCGCTGCAGAGGAGGGGGAGGAGAGCAGCGGGAGGAAAGAAGCTAGAGCTGCAGCATTGAGAGAGAGGAGCTACAGGAGGAGCTGCTGAGGAGGAGAGTTTGTGTCTTTTTTGTTTATAATCATTTAATGAATGTTCCAAATACACCCTTCACTGAGCTGTAGGTGAACTTCATGATGAAGAAAGAAAATTCACAAGGATACACTCTCAGCAAACTATAGACTCAGGAGCTTAGCTTTTAACCAATGACAAATGGTCTTATTGAAATTTTGTTTTAGGAGAGATTTGAGAATTCACCTCCCTTTATCTCCACCTCCCTCAGCCTTCATCTCCCTCTACCTTCACCTTATATAAGGTTATGCTTCTACTCTCTGCTGCCCTTGCAGTATTGTGCAAGGGACATTTGAAAAGCACTGTCTATTTCATTTCATGCTATTTCATTTCATAAAAGGCCTTTAGGAGATGGCCCCTGCTCACATGTTCAATGTCATCTTCAGGATCCTATGTCTACACACTCTAATTCTACTGACACTTCTTGCCTCATTTTCTTATACTTTAGTGTCACTGACAATGCTATTCCTGCTGCTTAAAATCATTTCTCCCCTCTCCATTTAGTTAATTTTTATTTACTGCCCAACTCTCATCTCAAATGATACCTCATCGACGAATCCCTCATCCTTGAAAAACAACTCATTTCAGCATTAATTCCATGGCATCTTGTAGTAAAGAAAGGAGTCCAGCATTAGACAGAATAAAAATAAAGATAAAACCAAGAAGGTGTGGGATGCTGGTAAAATGGAAAAGATAATCTGAGAAAAGAACTAGGATGGCTCAAAATAGCAAAAATAAACTATCATGCACCTCCTGATGCTAGGACGCAATACCATTCATAAACTTGCCAATGTAATTAAACCTGAGCATGAGCAAAATTATGGATCTAGCTCATTCTTTGCGGGTGATAGAACAGAAAAACATGTCAAAGTGCACTGTGAGAATGAATCTGCAGAAGTAAGGCTGGAAAACTCTACAGGTCAAATGGCCCAGTTTTTCAACACATGAATTCTAAGGAAAAGGAATGAAGGGAGAACCCATGGATTATAAGAAACATGAAATACATAATGAGTTTAAGATTGGGCAAGGCTAAACTATAATGTCAAAGAATGCACATGGGTGTAGTAGCAGCTAAGAAATCTAAGGAAGTAATTACTAAACTAGCCAAGAGAGTGGATACTTTTGGAGAGAATAAAGAGGCTGTGAATAAGAATAGGAATATAAGAATATTCATATGTAATAATTCATTAACACATTTTTGTATTGTGGGTTTTTCTGGCTAGAGGCTGGTCAATTCCCCTTTTTGAGCAGCTGATTAATTCCATACCCCAAACCCTTCCTTTATCTCTGTATGGAGCCACTAGGCACCTGTACCAATTACCCAAGGGCTAGGTACCAGACGGCTAGCCATACTCCTGTTCCCCAGAGCCTGAGAAATTGTTCAAATTAGCAATCTACAAGGAGCCTGTAAATTTTAGTTAACCCCATCATGCTTGCCATATATAAACTGCCTCCCTACAGCTCCAGCTTGATGATATTCTGTCACCAGATGCTACCCTTTTGGTGAGGTCCTACATGGCAGCCTTCTCTTGGGGTTATAAGTAAGAGTTTTGTCTTTCCTCCACTCAGGTGTCATTATGTATTATTTTACCAAAAGAACCTTTTAATCTATAAAAACAATATGTAATCTCATCAACTGTACTTGAGTGCATTCTACTGTAGAAATTCAGTAGAGGATATGTGTCTCACAGTGAGTAAGACCCAGACAGAAAGACAGAAGGTCCTGGAAAAGTGAGGTTTAACCCAAGGGACAGATGAAGAGAAATGTGAGGTGACATCTATACAATAAAACTAAAGAGCAACTTGTCAGGATGGGAGAAGGACCATGAGCTCTGGGAGGGCAGTTCTTGGTACAAGGGAGGGTGGGGTAATGATGTTATACAGTATTTGGAAAATACATTGCTAGTTTATTTACAGGTCTGTTGAGGCAGGGAGAAAAAGAGGTTGGAAAAGTGAAGACAATTTTTAAAAATAATTAAGAAAAAAAGAAAAAATCAACTTATAATTTTGATTCTGTTGCAACAATATTTACATATAAAGATTAATGTAACATTAGTCATTTAACCAGTGGACAATAGATATAACTACACTAGGAAGATGGAAGGAGGGCAAAGAAGGGTGTAGAATAGAAACTTCAAACATAGGAAAAGGAATTCAGTAGAAAATTTGATGAACCAAGAAACAGCATTCTACAGGCATTATATAGAAATAGACAAATATCAGAACAAACAACTAAAAGAATTGAGAACATTTGGCTCCAAGAGTGGGACTATAAACTCAAAATCACAAACATTTCCACTCTCAGTAAAATGGCAACAGACTTGTTAGCTAAATCATTATTTAAAGTGATTAGAATATTTTCCAGTATTCTCTTAAACTTCCTAAGCAATAATGTTTTGTTTTGTTTTTTTCATATTTGGTTTTGTTTTACCCTTTTTTGTTATAGATACTTTAGTCATGCCTGGACTTCCCCAAACTGAAAACATTAAAGGTTTATATATGACCTAATAAGTTTATATATGATCTAACTGGAATATCTAAAGGATGTATGCAATTTTGAATTAGTATCAGCATTTCATATTTCTATTTTCTGAATAAAAAGAAAATATACTTTCCTGTTATGAAGAAGATAAATCCTAAATGCTGTTTTCCCATATTGGTTTGAGTAATAGAAGTAGATTTGGTCCATGGAGCAAGACCATCTGCATTTAGGTTTAAGAATCACAACAAATGATAGGATTACAAACCAACGCAGATTTTAGAAATGCCCACCATTTTGTTGTACCATTCCATAGAGGAGAACCCAAGGCTGACTTTTTCCATTACAAAGAAAGAAGAATTTTCTGGGTAGTTAAAATAGTGAATTTTGTTTTTCATTTTGTCTATGAACTCAGGGACCCAGAGATGAGTATATTTGCAGAAAGTCAAATGAAATAAGTAGAAGTAGGTTATTTCATAATTGAAAATATCACACTGCTCTTTGCAAAAAATTATAGACAAGGAGAGAGGAAAAGAGGCTAAAAACATGGACTGTAATCCTTCTTACTATATTATTCATTTTATTTTTAGCCAATAATCCAAAACAGATCATCAAGGCTGAGATGCCTATTTCATGGTATGTACATAACACAAAAACTAATTAGCATATATATATGTATACACACACATATATACATATATTCATATATTTGAATAAGCTCAAAGCTTAAATATCTTAAGGCTGTGTTTTGGAATCCAATTGAATCATTTAATTTCAAATGTTTTATGCAGCAATATCTGAAGTCACAGGCAATATTTCATTACTAAATCCTCGAGGAGACTGTGTGTGTTTGTGTGTGTGTGTGTGTGTGTGTGTGTGTGTGTGTGTGAATCTGACTTGGACATAGAGAAAGTTGGAAAAATACCATTACCTAATGGTTGTCTGAGATGATGTAGGCTTGTAGGCCCCTTGCAGGCCCGGGTCATTTGAGGACTGCACTGAGGTTAAGGACGGCCAGGCAGGCCTAGGCCAGGAGGAGAAAATGTTCTCTTCCCCTTATCTCATGTTGCAAGGCCTAAATGCCTGGATCAGCAGGAAGTGGCTCTTGCCTAGCTTAAAGTGTGCCTTTCTAATCGGAAGTGTTCTTTCTAAAGACAAAGAACATGTTGTCTCCAAAGGAAGGGTGGCTAAGAGAATTCTTTATTCTGCAAGCATAAACAGGATGTATTTTGTTCTTATTGAATTTCGTGTATCTTTCTTCACGGATGTTGGCTTGATACTTTAAGTATACATTGTTATGTTTATCTGATCTCTGCAAGTATATAGCTATGTGAGAAATAAACGGCAGTATGCAGTTGCAAGTGCTGCCTTTGCTCTGCATCCCCTGTGTCCTGGTTTTTTCGTAGACCCTTACCCAGGGACCCCAACGCACTAGACGTTGACAGTTGTCCAATAATAGTTTTAAGTAAGCAAGAAAACAGAACACAGAAGTTTTAGCAGGGTCAGGAAAAAGATTCTCTGACCAATTATTATGAGGTCTTAGGATGCACATAGCAGATTGCAGGGGCCTGGAACCCATTTATAGTTAAGATAGGACTGCAAGTAGAAGGTAAAAAAATCATTTGTAAAGTTGTTGAAATAGGCCAGATAGATACATAGATACACAGGTTTGGGAGGCAAAGCCTGATACTGTGGCTCTCAAACTTCAATGTACGTGAGAATCACCTGGATGGTTTGTTAGACTTTAGCTGCTTCAACACAATTCCAGAGTTTTTGATTCAGTAGGTCTAGGGTAGGATCCGAAAATACTGCACATTATGTGAACCCTGTGCCCCCAGAAAATAGTAATGAATGAGAAATACTCCCCAAATTTTGTTTCCCCAGTTCCCCTCTCCCTTTTGGATTCCGAGACATGAGTTCTTGGAAAGAACCACTGATTTCCATATGACTTAGAAAAGACTCACTGTCCACACTTTCTCATAACTCACTTAGACTTGCAGATGACTCTTATTTGCTTGCATCACGGCCAAACACAGGTTGTCCAACTTTGTGTTCTTTGTCCCATGAATGATTAGCTAATGTTAGAACTGTTTGTCCCCTTAAAACTAGCTATATGCAGGCACAAGTTCCTGTTCAGCTGACTGAGACATCCCCTGATTGCAAAACAATTGCAAATGTAAATCAACGGTTCCATAGCTTGTGTTCCTCTCACTGCAGAAGTCTAAGGAGAAACCACCCTGCTGTGACATTGTGATCTTCTGTCTTCAGTGTTTGCACTATGGCAGTAGTCTGAATAAAATCAGTCTCCTTACTTATGTTTTCATCCTTAATAAGCCCCCAATTTTACATTTATAACAAGTACCTGGATGATGCGCATGGTGCTGCCTTGGGGGCCACGCTTGGGAATGCAATTATAAGCAATTGGAAGAATATTTGATTCACACTATTCAGTCAAAAGAACGCTAAGTATGTGAAGCTGGTGAGTAATTGAGCTAAGTAACAATGTTTATCAGGTGAAAATTAGGACCTGATATAAAAATGGAGGAACCGCCTCCCAGTTCTTCCTGGTGAATGGGTGAGGTTACCTTTAAGATTATGACTTTGCGACCTTTCTCTCAGTTGTAAGGGGTCATCCCCATAAGGAGTGTGATTTCCTGCCCACAAAGAAGGCTAGGAGCCCGAAGGCCTGGGGAACCTGAAGAAGGAAAAGAGTCCTTCAAAATTCAATAAGTAGTGCTAGACCTAGAGAATTCAGCTTTATGCCTCCATTATTATTGTCACTAAAGTAGTGAAGTAACTGATATTTTCTTCGTTTCTGAAGGCATTTTTATCTCCGATTTGAGCAACATTTCCACATCCTCTCAGATAAACACCAAAACAAAAGAGCCCCAAACTCTATTTTAACTCGAGGAAACAGAGCTGAAAATGCCTAACAGAATTCATGCTTAACTAAACACTCAGCAATGTTTTAACTATTGCCTCTGTATTCATCCTTCATGACAGCAGAGTTAACAATTTTGGTGCTGTAGCTGAGAACAGTGGTGCAGGCGTTCGCTTGCGTTACAGACCTCCTGGCATGACATTTCTATCTTTGGCCCAGTGTTAATGATGTTCCATGCTGACCCTCCGTGTGAAGGCAGAGCTGGAGAGCACAGCTTTGATAGCAGTGTTTACATGAATGTTTGATAAGCATCTGTCAGCTCCTAGCATTCTACAAGCCTGGGAACACAAAAGAAGCCAGGGAACCCTGGAGCTTTTGCCACCTGAAAGCATAATCTGGTGTGTTTGCTGAATTTCAAATCAGCACTGAGATTGTTCCCTTTGTAGCTCGGATTGTAATTTATGTATTATTTACTCAAAAAATAGAATGAATGATAAAAGACAATTACTTTTTCTAAAAAGGGTTTTGAGTATGGAGGCCAGAATTCTTTTAACGTGTACTTATTTTGCTATGTTTTGTTTGGTCCCACTGGACACAAAATATCATGAATATTGAAGTATATTTGACAGACTAAACAGTTTTAAGAACATTGACTGGGTTCCTCTTCACCCCACCCTCCCACCCCCGCCCCACCTCCAAATCATAATGTATTTCTCCCTTAAAAGAAAAGATGGTACTTAAGAAAGACTTCGTATATACACAAAGCAATCTGTATTTTAGGTGTCTCAATGTGGGCAATATAGGAAAAAAAAATTGTGCATATTAATTGGCTCTGAAACTGTCGAGACCCCTACACCTTTATTTTGGCTATGCACTTTGATCAGTAATTCATGACTCTTGATCTAGGACTGGAGACACCTTTTTGTTTTTGACGGTTTAGGTATGTAGAAAGTTAAAAATTTTGTGGTGCCAGAAATACCAACTTCATTCCCTTAAAATAATATCTGCAAATTTAGTGGCATTTCAGCCAAAGAGAAAATGTATAAAATAGCTTACTGGTGTCTGGTATTCTATAAATAAGAGATAAAAATATTATAAAAACCCTGCAATTAGTATTGCAATGGTCTGTACATTTTGTCCTGATAAAGTTGTATATGTAAGTATGCTTTCATTAATAGGAAGTTGCTCAAAAATAAAAGGGAAATAGTAAAAAGAAAGGACAAGGCATGAAATCTGATGATCTGGAGATCTCTCTCAACTTTCTTGCTGACTAGTTGTGTTAAACTGACCGAGTTGTGTGATCTCTGTCAGCTTGATAAAATTACTTGAATTTCTGGGTCAAGATGTTCCTGAAGCTAGCACTATCCCTTTTCTAGTTTACTTAAGCCAATGCATTCTTTAAAATACAACAACAACACTTAAACTAGATTGAGATGATTTTAATTTGCAAAAGAAAGACTTATGAATAATATACAATATTCATTTTAGGGTGAGTTCACCAATATAATTTTATTAGGTAGTGAATTTCATCTTTTTAAAAATTTTTTACCAATCTATTTCCTCTTTCTATTATGATTTGGATTTCCTTATAGATATGGGTTAGAATTGGCCATTTATACTCTACAAATATTTTCAGTATTGTATATCTTTGAAAATTCTTTAACTAGCATTCTTTTTCTGTATTGACTTTCTGCATGGGGATATGCTGGCTATGATATCACATACACATACATTCTGGCATGTAAGAGCTATCAGAGAAAGTTAATTCTAATTAATAAATTGGAATTCTGTTGACATAAACTACTCCTATGAGCAAGATTTAGGTTTATATAAAACCATTGAAAGACAACTTCCTACTAGATTAATAGGACAATATCAGGTTTCTGATCAATGTTTTAAGGCTCAACCCTGTAAAATGGTAGATTCACTATATAATGACTACCTTCCTACCTCCCATCCTTACTGTGGCTCCTGTTTGGATATATTACCAGCCTTAATTCTGTATCGTTCCAATTTTAGTATATGTGCTGCCGAAGCGAGCACCAGCCTTAATTCTGAAAAGGAAGCATGCCTCAGCTATCTGAGCATGATTTTTAATAAGCTATTTCTTTTACATCTTTACAACATAGGTGTGGAAAAGTAGGAACGACATGTTTTTTCAAAAGTTGTTTTTTAGATATCACCTGAAAAAAAGGTCAAAAGAATAGGTAAGCTTGAGAAATGCTAAGTTCTATTCTATTAGATGTTCTTTGTTTTTTTTTTTTAATTAAATTACACCTAGGGTATTAAGGGCACTTGTTGTGATGAGCACCAAGTGTTGTATGTAAGTGATGAATCACTAAATTCTACACCTGAAACTAATATTACACTGTATGTTAACTAACTGGAATTTAAATAAAAACTTGGGAACAAAAAAATTACATCTAAAAATGGCTAAGACTTTTTGAATATCCAAGACCTAATTTGACGATAGCACTTTTTTTTTTTTTCCCCAATGGAATGTCTTGAGTGTACTTGGGAAAGATTTGACAAGAGTGAGGGTTGCATGAAAAATAGTAGTGGTCATGAGGACTAAATAGTTTGCAGCCAACTCATTCATAGCCTTGAATTCAGGCCAAATACTTCATATTTTATTTCTTCGTAAAGTAAGAAGTTACTAAAGCTTTAGGATTGGGTGTGATACTTTCAGACTTGCACCCAAGGATGACTATTCTGAGAAGCCTTACAGAATTAAATATATATCATGGTACCAATCCCTTAAAAGTCAAATTATGTTTTTTTTTCTCTGGGTGATGATGAGAGCATACACAAAAATTTTGTTTAGTCCATTCTTCCATACTTTTGAAGTTTTACATAATAAACAATTTTACGATTTAAGTTTAAAAGTTGAAACTCTTCATTTAAGAAACATCAAAAGCCTTAGTTTTAGAACAGTGAACTAAATATTGAGGAAAGTTGGGAAAATGGGTACAAATTAATAGGAAAAATTTATAATGACCTAGATATTCAAGGAAATGAATAATTGTAAAATGTCTTGAAAATGTATATGTGTTAACTGATAGTTAGACTTGGCAAAGGATAGGATGACTAGGTTTCTTGGACTGTGTAGAAATGAAGATAAATCACTGCCATCAAAAAGTTACTTGAAGAAAGCAAACTAATATACATGAATCCACTTAATATATGTAAATGCTACATTGTGTAGAATTGACTAGAAGAGGAAGTAGAGTTTATAGAAGTGGAGATCAATGTTAGAAAATCCTAAAGAGAAAGAAATAGGAGGTAAGCAGGTTTAAAAGTGAGATTGGTATCAGCGAAGGTGCGATGCAAGGGTGACTGAGCACAGCTGACGAAACAGCCTGGAGTCTGAATGAGGATGGCAGACAGAGAAGAGATGCCAAGTCCGATCTTGCTGACACGGGTGTTCTTAAGATCTAATGCATGTCACCAGGGAACACACCAGCAAAAAACTTTTTCGGGGGTGGGGGCGGAGATACTTGATTCATCTATTCCCTTGGAAAGTTTGACTAATTTAATTAGGTATCTCTTCCTTAAATGTTACATCTGAGTCCTTAGTGGGTTCTTTTGAAGAATGAAGGGGCTGATCCACCAGTCTAAGAAAAGAGCTTGGAAGTGTTTAGGGACCTAACATAGTAACATAACTAAGCATAGTGATAAAGCAAAAGGAGCTGTGAACCTGAGAAAGGTTTGGAGAGAATATCAAGAGTGACCTCAAGCAGGCTATAGGGATGATAAAATTTGAAATTCTACTTTAAATGGAATGAGAGGGCATTGGAGAATATTTAGAATATTATAAGTCATTGGTGAGTATTAAGGCAGAAACAACCTTATCTACATTCCATAAAGCTTAATCTATATACTGAATAACAAATTGAACAAAGAATAAAAAGGTGGAAATGGGGTCAGCTTGAAGGTCATTACTAAGCTCTGAAAAAAAGATGCCAAAGGACTGGTCGAACGACCTGCTAACATATAATAAAGACTGTGGAAAGACTGGTGATAGATGTTTTAGGTAAATCATCAGAGCTCAATGATGTGGATGGAGGGTGAGGGAGAAGAAATCATCAAGAATAATTTCAGGTCTTTCAGGTTAGTAACTGGGTGACTATTGGTGGTTAACATTTATTGCAAAGGAAGAAATTGATTGAATATGGTGAATAATTTTAAACAATTCTAGATGTTTTAAGAAATTTTAAAGTACACGCACAAATACAAAGATGTTACTGGAGTTAGTATACAAGATATTGAAAGAAGGGAGAACATTTTTACAGCAGAAGCATTTGGGAATATGGACCTGGATCAATATTGTGGGTGGAAGTGGGAATTTGTAGGAAAAAAAAAAAAAGTGGCTCCTAGAGGAACATCTTTTTTTTTTTTTTTAAATATCTATTTGATAGAGACACAGAGAGAGAGAACACAAGCAGGGAGAGCAGGAGAGGGAGAAGCAGGCTTCCTGCCGAGAAGGGAGCCCGATGCAAGGCTCGATCCCAGGACCCTGGGATCATGACCTGAGCTGAAGGCAGACGCTTAACTGACTGAGCCACCCAGGCACCCCTCTTAGAGGAACATCTTAAGAAGTTCCAGGAAAAGTTACCTGTGATATCTTCCTTATCATTTACTCAGAGGATTAATGATTTATCTGTAGTCATTTGGCAAGTTTAACCTTTAGAAAGTCCTTCCCCTTCAGCTGTCTGTTTCCTTAATCTTGAGAGGATAAATAAGAAGATATACCTCATCAAGCACTAGACAGATTTAGTTTCTGAACCAAATGATAAATTTAGTCTTTCCTTGTATGTTAGTGGAAAGAAATCACATACCTTGAACAAGTCTGTAAAAGATTCAGGATAAACAACCGAGATTTACTCTCTGATAATAGGTTGGGGATTTGTAGAGATGATTTCTGAAGGCAATTAATACAATATATATCAATAAATAGGCAAACAACACTTCAATGGGCTTTAAGAGCATTTTTTTCTAAAATACCGAAGTTGTTGGGCGCCTGGGTGGCTCACTTGGTTGGGAGACTGCCATCGGCTCAGGTCATGATCCGGGAGTCTTGGGATCAGGTCCCACATTGGGCTCCCTGCTCAGTGGGTAGCTCCCTGCTTCTCCCTCAACCCCTCTCCCCTCTCAAGCTCTCTCTCAAATAAATGAATAAAATCTTTAAAAAAACCTATACTGTTGCTAAAAGTAAGGTGTATACTTTGCAACATAATATATATTAAATATTTAATATTACTATAAATTCCTTTAAAGTGACTTAGAGAAGACAGATCAGAATTAAAAGCCTACCAAAAAATACTTTTCATAGTGGAGTTATGTTACTTTAGTGTGCATATAACTTTTCAAAATAATAAAAATTTGCTATACACTGTATTCCCAAATATGTTTAATGAGCTGAAAAGGATAACTTTAAGTTAGTATATAACACTATTGGCAAACATCTTTGAGTGCATTTAAATTATTTCCAAGCTCATGAAGAAAAAGTTTTCATATAAAAAAAATTCACCCCCAAACAAGTATATAAAACAATAAGTTTGTTTACTATAAAATAGGTAAATATTATTTTCCCAGCATTCTCTGAATTAAAACCAATTTCAAGTCACTGAAATTTGTGTTCACCAACTATTCTATGAATGATCATTTAATATTTTAATGTTCATAAATGAAAAGCAGCATTTTTCTTAACAAAGGGTTTCTATTCAGATATATTAGAGCTTAAAACGTAAATCAGTTTTTAAATTGGCATTAAAACAAAATATTAACTTAAAATCAGAAACTATGTAGACCTTTTGTTTGACATATTTCTTTAATACTTTTTAATCAGCTAAAAATATATTTATTTTCACCCCCATGGGTAATAATTTATATGGTGTGTATTTTTCTAATATCAGTTAAAATTTTTTTGTGCCAGCTCTTTAGAATGCACACAGACAAAGCCAGGAGGAAATTTAAATAGTCTATATTATTTTTCCTGGAAGAATAAACACTAAAATGCTAATTGATATTTGTTCTGTTCTGCAAGCTGTGAAATAAATTGGGCATTATATACTATACAACTAGCTTAGAGTAACAAACTCCAAGAGGGGGTAAACTCTAAGAGTTATATGTAGATACAATTTTTCTATATAGATGTATACATAATCTATGTAGGCATATTTGTCAGCATATATATTCATTACTATTCATAAAAGTCTTAGAAAATGTCTATTATTTCTACTAGAAACTTTATGAAAACTCAGGCCATTTCGAAATATTATTTACAACACTACTTTAAAATGCTAAAAAGCAAAAGCAATGTGGAAATGCATTAAATAAAACCCAGAATGATGACCTTCAAAAGATTTCATTCTTTATGTGTGGAAATGCAAATCTCCAGAAACTCCTTACCTTGTCTCTGTTTCTTAAACCTATGCTTGCTTCTAAAACAAACAAACAAACAAACAAACAAAAACTAGTAATCCAGGAATTCTGGTAGCGTGCCCACATGACTTGAGTTCCTTCTATATACCATGCGACTTCCCTGAACAAACTGACGTTGCCTGTGTTATCTATAGGAAGCCCAGCCTCCTTTACAAGTAAGGCTCTGAGGAAAGTGGTCTCTGCTAACACCTCCAATGTCCATTCCCCACCACTCTGTTTCATCCCATACCGCAGGAAGACCAGCCACTGGGATGATCTCATGTTTCTTTCTTATACTATTTTCTTCACCCAGAATTTCCTCCCCATGGATAAGTTCATTTTGTTATTGTGAATAAATTCAGGTATCATCTCCTCAGGAAAACTTTGCTAATATCTCTGCCTTACCACCTATTTGTGCTTGCTTTTTCTTCTCTCATAAACTCTTGTATATGTTGCTAGCATTTTACTACCCAGAGCATAGTATGTCTATCTCTTTAAAATTAATATACTCTATTTATTAAGCAGTTTTAGGTTTACAAAAAGAGTGTGAACTACAGAGAGTTCTAATATACCCTCTTACCCCCCTTCCATTATCTTTCATTGGTGTAGTACATCTGTTACAATGAGGAGCCAATATTGATATATTACCAGCATTGTCCATGGTTACATTAGGTTCAGTTATTGTATACATCTTAGAGGTCTTGACAAATGTATAATGATAGGTATCCACTGGATATTTCAGAATAATTTCATTGCCCTAAAAATTCCCTATGCTCTACCTATTCATCCGTCCCTCTTTCTACCTACACCTTTGAAAATCAGTGATCTCTTTGCTTTTGAATCATATAGTATGTTGCATTTTCATATTGGTTGCTTTCACTTAGCAATATGCATTTAAGTTTCCTCCATGTCTTTTCATGGCTTAATAGCTCATTTCTTTTTATTGGTATTCACATTTTATTGGTATTCACATTCAATTTTGCGGATGTACTACAGTTTTCTTACCCATTCATCTATTGAAGGACATTTAGATTGCTTCCAAGTTTTGCTAATTATGAGGAAAGTACCTGTAAACGTTCATGTGAAGGTTTTTGTGTAAACATAAATTTTGAACTCCTTTGAGTAAATACAAGGGAGTGTAATTGCTAGATTATATGGTAAGAGTATAAGATTTGTAAGAAATTGCCAGTTTTTTCCAAAGTGGCTGTACCATTTTGTATTCCCATTAAAAATTAATGAGAATTCCTTTTTCCATATCTTCATCAGCATTTGGTGTTGTCAATGTTTTTTGATTCTATTTATTCTAATAGATGTGTAATGGTATCTCATTACAGTTTCAATTTGCAATTCCCAAATGGCATAGGATGATGAGCATGTATTCATGTTTAATTGCCTTTTATATTTCTTCTCTGGTGAGATATCTGTCCAGACCTTTGGCCTATTCAGTTGAGTTGGTTGTTTTCTTACTGCTGAGCTTATTGCTGAACTTTAATCACATGTTTTTTATACCAATTCTTTATCAGATAGGTTTTGCAAAGATTTTTCTCCCAGTCTGTGGCCTTTTTATTCCCTTAACAGTATCTTTAGCAGAGCTGAACTTTATTTTTTAATGGAATCAACCTACTAATTTTTCTTTCATGAATTGTATTTCAGATGTTACACTTTCAAAGTCGTCAACCATACGCAAGGCCACCTAGATTATCTCTAGTTCTCGGATAGGAGTCTTATAGTTGTGCATTTTATGTTTAGATCTAGAATCCGTTTGGGGTTTGGGGTTAATATTAAAATGTAAGGTGTGTGTCTAGACTAATTTTTTTTTGCATATGGATATCCAGTTCCAGTATTATTTATTAGGAAGATTTTTTTTTCCCCCATTGGATTGCCATTGCTCCTTTGTAAAAGATCCATTGATTATTCTGTGTTCATTTCCCATTTATTTGTATATTCTTTCACCAGTACCACATTGTGTTAATTAATGTAGTTTAAAATTATGTCTTGAAGTTGAGTGTCAGTGCTCCAACTTTGTTCAACGTTATTTTGACTTTTCTGGGTCTTTTGTCTTTACATAAGATGTTAGAATCAATTTGTCAATAACCACATGATTCTTTGCTGGAATTTGAATTGGGATTGCATTGTGTCTTTAGATCAGGTTGATAATAGGGAATATCCTCCATTTCTTTAGATCTTCCTTGTTTTCTTTGAACAGTTTTTTTGTAAATTTTCTCATAGAGATTTTGTACATATTTTGTTAGGTTTATACCTAAGGACTTCATTTTTTAGGGGGGGGTTATGTAGATACTATTGTGTTTTTAATTTCAAATTCCAAGAGTCATTGCTAGTATATTAGAAAGCAATTAATTTTGTGTATTCAACTTAAGTTCTTCAACCTTGCTGTAATTGCTAATTAGTTCAAATAGATTTTGTTGTTGAATCTTTGGGATTTCTGCACAATCATATCATTTGTAAATACAAGTTTTATTTCTTCCTTCCATTTATTTTCTTGTTTTTTTGCATTTGCCAGGACTTTTAGTACAATGTTGAAAAGGAGTGGTGAGAAGTGTGTATATTTTCATTGTTCCTCATATTAACAGGAAAACTTCTAATTAGGTTTGATATTTGCTTTACAGTTTTTTCTCTAGATGTTATTTAATGAACTGAGGAAGCCTCCCTCTATTCTTAGTTTGCGGAGTTTTTTTTATCATGAATGTATGTTGGATTTTTTTCAATGCTTTTTTTTGGCCTCTATTGATATGATCATATGATTTTTCTTCTTTAGTCTGTTGATGTGATGTATTACTTTAAATGATTTTTGAATCAATTAATGTAATACATGAATTTTATGTGATGTATTACATTAATTGATTTTTGAACCAGACTTGCATACCTGGAATAAATACCACTTGTTTTGGTATATATCTCTTCTTATACATTGTTGGAATAATTTGCTGGTGTTTTGAGGATTTTGGCATCTAAGTTCATGAGAGAGATTATGTTTTCTACTCACTGCCCTTGTTCCTTTTTTCTTTTTTTGTTTTTAAATCTTCCACTTTCTTTCTGCTTTCTGATTTTGAGCATTTTAAATGATTCCATTTTTTCCCCTACCCTCTTAGAATATAAGTTGTCCTTTCACTTTTTAGTGGCTGCCCTGGAGTTTGCAATATACACTTACAAATAATCCAAACTTTTCAAGTTATACCAAACCATTTCACATGTAGTGCAAGTAACTTATAACAGAATATTCCTAATTTCTTCCTTCTTTTCATCCCTTATGTCACTGTTTCATTTGTTTAATTTATCCATAAGCTATAATCACCAAATACATTGTTGCTATTAATGTTCTGAAAAGCTGTTATGTTAGTCAATCAGAAAGATACTTTTTTTTTTACCTTATTTCTTCTCAGGTTCTTCCTTTCCTTAAGTAGACCTAAGTTTCTGACCTATATAATTTTCCTTATTGCTAAATAATTTCAACATTTCCTGAAAAATAGGCCTACTTGTGACAAATTTACTCAATTTTTGATTGTCTGCACTTCCTTTTTCACTTTTTTTTAAGATTTTATTTGAGAGAGAAAAGCGTGAGCACACAAATGCTTGCGTGTATGCCTGCACGAACACAAGCATGGGCGAGGGGCAGGCAGAGAGAGAAGCAGGCTCCCTGCTGAGCAGGGAGTCCTATGTGGGGATCTATCCCAGGACTCTGAGGTCATGACCTGAGGTGAAGGCAGATGCTTAATGGACTGAGCCACCCAGCTGGCCCCCACTTCTTCACTTTTAAAGGATAATTTTGATAGATATAGAATTCTAGGTTGCTCAGGTTTTTTTGCTTTGTTTTGTTTTGTTTTTCCTTCTAACACTTAAAACCTTTCACTTTATTCACTTCTTGGTGGTATAGTGTCTGAGACACAGTCCAGCGTAATTCTTAACCTTGGTCCTTTATAAGCAAGGTCCATCCCCATCTTCCCATCCCTAGCTTCTTAAAGATTTCCTCTTTGTTTTTGAGATTTTGCAAGTTGAATAGGATATGCCTATATGTAGATTTTTTTTTTTTTTAATATTTTTTTGCTTGTTCTCTGAGATTTCTTGGTTTGTGGTTTGATGTCTATCAATTTTGGAACACTTAGAGTCATTAATGCTTCAAATATTCTGTTCCTTTTTCTCTTTTCTTTCTGATAATCCCATTATGTATATGTTACCACTCTGTAGTTATCCCACTCTGGGGGGATCTTTTTTATTTTATTTAATTTATTATTTAATTTTACTTTTCTCTTTGCATTTATATTTTGGGAGTTTCTATTGACATTTCTTCAAGCTCCCTGATTCTTTCCTCAGAATTCTGTCCAGTATATTCATGAGTCCATCAAAGGCATTCTTCATTTTTGCTACAGTGTTTTTAATCTCTAGCATTCCTTTTAATTCTAAGAATTCCCATCTCTATGCTTGCATTATCAATATATTTTCATTTGCTATCCACTTTTTCCATTAGAGCCCTTAGCATGCTAATCACAGTTGTTTTAACTTCCTGTTATGATAATTCCAACATCTTTCATGTCCAAGTCTGATTCTGATGCTTGTTCTTTCTCAACAAACTGTTTTTTGTGTGTGCTTTAGTATGCCTTAAATATATATATATATATATATATATATATATATATATATATATTTTTTTTTTTAAGCACAGGACATACAGGTAAAAAGAACTGAGGTAAATCTACTTTTAGTATGAGGTTTTATGTCTAGGGTTCACTGTAGCCATGGGTATCTGAGGCTAAAATCCCCTCTAATGTTCTTGTTTTTGACTCCCCTGTTTGTGAGTTTCCCTAGAGTGTTGTAGGGAAAAGGTCTAAGATGTGCCATTCTTCTGCTTGTTTTCCTTGTTATTATACCAGAGCGCCACTGATATCATGGTAAGCTGTGGGAGGGGAAGCTTTCCATAGTCCTATGATTAGGTCTCAGTCTTTTAGTGAGTCTGTGCCCCTTGGCTGTGATCTTCACAAGTGCTTCTGACCCTCCACCTCTGGCACACTTAGGTGAGACAGGAAGGATAGAAGGGATTGGTGTTGGCTATTTCTGGCCCCTCACCCAGTCACTTAGAAGCAGGAGGTGGCTGGGGTCAGTTTTTCTTTTTCCCAAGGTCAGTTGAGCTTTGATAAAATAATTCATCTTGAGGACGTTCCTTGTTAAGGAGAATCAAATGTTCTGGGGGTATTTCAAAATGGCTACTTTCTCTTTCTCTGGTGGAAGCATAGGGGATTTTTCTGATATTTACTGTAAAAACTTATAGGACTACAGAAGGTAAAATTCCTACAAGTGCAGGACCTCCCTAAGACTGCCCCCTCCACCTGTCCCAGAATTTTTAACTCTAAAACATGCCCACACTGAACCTCCAGTCATGTATCAATCACCATTTAGATTTATCTAGCCAGTGCAGGTTCCTATGGAGATTTCTGTTCCTGGGTTTCTGCTCTGCTGTTTTAAGTCTCTCCATCTGCCTCTGTCTTCGACTTTGGGGGCAGTGGTTTGCTTTGTGGCCTTAACTAGCCAGAGGATCTAAGAAGAATTGTTGATTTTTTTTTTTTTTACGTTTAGCTTATTTCCTGTGAAGATTAGAGTGATGATTTCCAAGCCCCTTATGAGCCAGACTGGAAACCAGAAGTCTTACATGTATCTTTCCATGCCTGGTACCTCTGAAGGACTAGAAGGTCATAAAATGTATGTAGCGTGCAAAAATTAGTTCTCTGTGACCACTAATCACTAATGTCAGATTAAAGTCCTTAAGATGTAGAGCATTTTTTTATTTCCTGTATGCCAATACACAGCATCTAAAAGCATTTTCAGTGAATAATTGAACTTGATTTAAAAGCACGCCTTGGTGGTATGAACCAATGCCCCTAGATATGCTTCAACTTGTGCAAAAGAACAAAATGCACTAAAAAATTGACTTCACATCATATTACTAGAAAGATAGGTACTGGCCACCATAAAAATGATGAGACACTAAAGGATGCCCTGATAAACAGATAACTTTTCTATTGTGAGATTCTCTACTTAAAATTTTGTACACAGCTTTGCAGGAAATAATTAAAATTAAATTCATAAATACAAATTAAAATAGGTGAAGATAAAGAGTTATCTATCAAGAAATAGTTAGGTGGTTCTATTTAGTTTACAATCTTTCTTTCACTGCCTAGTCTCAATCTATAAAGACTGGATTCCTGGGGTACAAAATGTCTCTCTTTATGCTTCCTCACCATTTAGCATCCTTATGAGGGGATTCACCACAGAGTTCTTCAAAGGGAAGCAATTCAGCACCCCAGGGCCAGGCCAGCAACAGTGCTTCCCAAACCATCATCAGGCACTTTTAAGGATGAACAACAGCTCCCCGGGAGGTGTAGTGCAAATCCAGCCCTTTAAACTCATTTACTTTAATTGCGCAACATTTTAAATACTGCACTCCAGTGAGAGGCAGGTGGATCAGCAGGTGCAATGTGGCGATCTGCCAATAATGGCATCAGAAAAACAGTCCCTCACAGAGGCAAGAAGCAAAAGAGACTGAGTGAAGAACTCCTCTGAGCTTAATGTCTATTTCATCCGGTAATTGCAGCAGAGGGGAGGATTTCCAAGCAATCTAAACCAAAGCTGTTTTATTCATTTTTAGCTATGCCTTTTTTTTTTTTTAACAGGGGAGGTCTCAGAAATAGAAATTTAGTTCAAATTCAGCCAAATCCTTTGCATGCACCCAACTGAAACTCATGTATGAGTAAAGATGTGAAAGAAAAGAGAAATCATGAAAACAAATGTTTTCTTTCTAAAACTTTTCCCGTGAACAATCTGAAGCATATCCTGCCATATTTTGTATTTGGGTATTAATTTAACCCAAGTAAAAATTGAAGTCAAATTATTAAAAGAATTTATGACCTTAATTTCTAAACTAATAATGAACTTTAAACTTTCTATTTTTCCTTTTATTGGCACTTTTATGTATAAGGGAGAAAAATAGTATAAAGTATAAAAAAGAGTATATTATCTAAAGTTAGATACTTGTAGAAATACCCAAATAGGAGATTAGAGATAGGTAAATGAACACAGATTTGTTCTTATTTGTTTATGTAAAAAGGCAACTCATTATAGGTACTGTTTTTTTTTTTTTTTTGGTTTTGTTTTTGTTTTTAATCGCAGGCATGATTGAATGACTCTTT
Organism: Mirounga angustirostris; assembly: GCF_029215605.1. NCBI lineage: Eukaryota > Metazoa > Chordata > Mammalia > Carnivora > Phocidae > Mirounga > Mirounga angustirostris. Next base: position 77,170,552 of record NW_026991717.1, read on the forward strand.
ACATTTTGACCAAATTGAGCTCTGAAAATAAAGCAGTAGTGGTGAGTGGAGGAAGAATGATTTTTTCTTTCCTATTTCAGGCTTCCCTTTTGCTGAAGTGGCATTCTTTAGATGTTTATAAAGAATCGGCAATTAACAGTGTATCATCAGATATCATACCCTCATCAACAGCCCCAAACCATTCAGGATAAGACCGAGGAAGGCAAAATAGAAGGGACCAGTTGCTAAAATTTAAGAGCTATTTTCCAGGCCTGTGGTTTATCTGTTTTATCTACATATTGTGAAGGTGTGTATTACTGTTTTTACTTTTCACTTTCTTTCTACTTGTTACTTGTGTTAACTGAGGCTAAGAGGTGTTAGCCCCACCCATATAGCTGTCGGGTTATAAAGAACAGTTTTAAACACTTGTCTTTATGCCACAGTTAGCTGCTGGCTTGGCACATACACTTCCCAAGATAAATCAATAATTGAATTTAGGGATTTTGTGCTAGAAATGAGAGTATATCTTCATATGTTTTTATTACCAAGATGATGGCAGTAATGAAAGCTCCAAGAAGATAGGTCTGAAGAAAACTATAAACAGTTATCAGAGTGCTGCCTACATGTAAGATAAAAAGAGGCTGTTGTCTAATTTTTTTCATTTCTGTACTTTCTAGTAATAAAAATACTTGGGCCACCTAAGTCAGAGAACACATCCCATATAAAAAACATTCAGTCCCTAATATTGTACTAGCATTTCTTTCTGGCCACTGTGCAATCCAGTATTTTCTTTTAACTTACACTCTTTTCACATCATCATTCCGGGTATTTTTTCAGTGATGGCAGGACACAGAGAAGAAATCAGGCAAAACAGGGATATGAGGGTATGTGTATTTCACACCAAAATAGAAGTGAGATCAGAAAAAGGAACTTGTATAATGAAAAACTATCCATAATGTTAACCTTAGAAATAAAGGCGTTTCTACCAGCAAATAAAGTTTTGTTTTGTTTTGTTTTTGTTTTGTTTTTTTTTCAGGAATAGGCGATAACTGCAATTGGGGACAAGCAAGCTATGATGAGACCTTAGGCAAATCCCATAAACAAAGGACAGGAGTCTTACTTTATGGAAAAGGGGAAATTAGGGAGGGGTAGTTTTGAATGAAAATTCATTGGAGAAAAGTAAGAGTTCAGGGTAATAATGGTTTCTCATTGGCTGAGTTGCAGGGGTAGTCAATTTTTTGTAGGAGACATTAGTACTTGTTTACTGGTTGGGGCCTGTAATTGATGATTCTTTCCTGTACTTGACACTGAGTGGTACAGTTCCTCTCTCCAGCCTCTCCGATCATCCCAAGTCCACTTTAGTGAGCTTTCCATTTACTAATTTTCACAACAGCATAACTGTGTTCCCATTTAGATTTTCAAAAGTAATTAGAATTGCCGTTTGCACAATTTTCCTGAAATGATGTCTAGAGTGACTTATTCTTGTTTCTGAGACTGAAAACTTTCTCTGGAGATATTATCGTATCTCTCCTTTCTGTCCTGGCACTTTGAGTGCTTTGAATCATCTTCCCTGCAGCAGGGGTCATAAAGCTAAGTTAGGCAGATGCCAGAAGGAACATTCCTGATTGCTGATGAGGCCTCCTAGGAACCATAGATCTGTTTTGTAGGGATTTGAGGCTTCTTACCAGATACCTGGTGAGAACAAAAGACTGGTTTAAAGTCAGTAATACTCTGTCATTTGAGGGGTGAGAGGCTGGGTAAATGAAAATGGAGTTTGTGGATTACCCAGATTCTGACTTCATCATCCCAATCTTCGGTAGTAAAACACATTTTATTCCTTTAGGAAGATAAAGGGGAGAAATAATCAGTCTATTTTTTCATTAAGCAAAATTCTGGGTAAAAGAAGCTAAAACCACATCAAAAATCATATTGACGTGAAAGAGGGATTTGATTTATCAGATTCTAACATTATATTGAATGACAGAGTTTGCCATATTCATGTGGTAAAAGTATGGTAAAAGACAGTATGTCTGGTCAGTAAGAGAAGTGCAGCATAATTTTTGCTTTCATTGTTTACAACAGGATTTGTCTTAACATGGGAGATAGAGAAGTCAGAAAGGCTAGGTTCATTTCCATTACAAGGGGCAGAAAGTTCCTAGGCATGAGGTGTGGGTAAATCTAAGAGTGCAAAAAGAAGGGTTCGAATGAAATAAAATAGAGACAATGAGTTTTGAGAAATTTGGAGGATGTTGGCAGAAGTTAAACATCTTGTATGTTTAAACATATTTTGAACTCACAATAAATAACACTTGCAGAATTATAACCAGATTATAGTCCATGCATTGGGGTTTAGTATAAGTAAAACTTCTTGGGGGTCATGATAAAATACAAATAACCATGTTAGAAATTAAAGGATGAATGTTAGACTCAATATTATGAGCCAAAATTTGTTAAAATGTTGTTTGTTAAAATGCAAAAATTCAGACTCTGTTCAAGATTGACATTTGTTTTCGAATTAGTACATTTAGTAAAATCCATGGCATGAGAAACTGTTTGGAATATACCTTCAAGGCTCCTTGGTGATAAATGAGCCTTAAAAGGTTTAGTTAAATCCATCTGCCTCACTCTGTGCTCAGCATTCATTAAATCTATTGGATTGGAAAGTCTCAAAATAATAAGGAAAAATCCAGAACTATTTTCCATTTATCAATTCTTTTGTGACAAAGAATTTCAGTGATTGAAAGTTGAGGCTTTTCAAAATGTGATTTTTGTATTTTTACCTATTGAAATCATTGGCATGTAATAATTTTCAGGTATACGACATAATGATTTGGTCTATGTATATGTTGTGAAATGATCATCACAGTAAGTCTGTCACCACAGATAATTTTTTTTTTCCTTGGGATGAGAACTTTTAAGATCTACTCTCAAAGCAACTTTCAAATATGCAATATTGTTAACTATAGTCACCATGCTGTACCTAACATCCCCAGGACTTACTATTTTATAACTAGAAGTTTGTACTCTTCTACCTTAACCCATTTTGCTTTTATACCCTCCTTTGGCAAGCACCACTCTGTTTTCTGTATCTGAGTTTAGTTTCATTTTTATTTTTAGATTCTACATGTAAGTGAGATCATACAGTACTTGTCTTTGTGTGACTTATTTTACTTAGGATAATGCCCTCAAGCTCCATCCATGTTGTTGGAAACATCTGGATATCCTTCTTTTTTTCTGGCCAGATAACATTTCAGTGTGTGTGTGTGTGTGTGTGTGTGAGAGAGAGAGAGAGAGAGAGAGAGAGAGAGAGAGAAAACTTATCCAATGGTGGACACTTAGGTTGTTTCTATGTCTTGTCTATTGTGAATATGCTGGAATAAACATGGGTGTGTATATCTTTTTGAATGCTTTTGTTTCCTTTAGATAAATAGAAGTGGAATTGCTGAATCATATGGTAATTTTAATTATTTTTTGAACAATCTCTATTTTTTAATGATGGTTACACCAGTTTATATGCCTGCCAGGAGTGCATAAGGGGTCCCTTTTCTTCACATCTTTGCCAGCAGTTGTCATTTCTTGTCTTGTTGAGAATAGCCATTTTAACAAGTGTGAGGTGGTATCTCACTGTGGTTTTGATTTACATTTCCTTGATAATTGATGTTAAGCAATTTTCATGTGCTTGTTGACCATTTGTAGGTCTTTTTTGAGAAAAGGTCTGTGCATATCCTTTGCCCATTTTTAATCAGCTTTTTTGGGGAGTTGGTATTTATTAAAAATTTGCTACTGAGTTATACATGTTCTTCATATATTTTCTATATTAACCTCTTACACAACTATGGCTTGCAAATACTTTCTCCCATTGCACTGAGTTTTAACTTTTTTAATATTTTTTTTTTTGCTGTACAGAAGCTTTTAGTTTGATGTAACTCCACTTGTTTGATTTTGCTTTTGTTGCCAAATCCAAAAAAAGTATCGTGAAGACTGATGTTAAGTATCTTACCCTGTATGTTTTCTTCTAGGAGTTTGATTTCAGGTCTAATGTTCAAGTCTTTAATCCATTTTGAGTTGATTTTGGAGTATGCTAGAAGTTAGTGGTTCAGTTTCATTCTTTTGCATGGAGCTTTCCAATTTTCCTAACACCACTCATTAGGGAAACTATAAAGGTATTTTTATATACTGGGGGTATGTAAATTTTATTGAATGTCTTCTTTTCCCCCCCAACTGATGAAAGATGATTTGGTAGTTGTCTATTTGGTGTACTGTTCTGCATTAATAGATTTTTTTTTTATACTGGACTATTCTTTCAGTGTTAGGATAAATACAACAGTTCATTCTAATTTGTTAATTTAAATTTAGTATTTATGATTTTGACAAATAGGTACATACATACACACACATATATGTTGTGTTTTAGTTCCTGTGTGCATATATTATCTGTTTTGAGTATCAATTCTTAATTGTGGAGTGATTTGGTAATGTAATATCTCTTTCCTACATTTGAATATATTCTGTATTCTATACATCTTGATTTTTCTATTTCCTTGTTGTGTAGAACAATTCACAAGAAAACAAGGCTGACTTGTTGTTCCATTAACTAATTCATTCTTACACTTACTCAAAAATATGTTAAGGCAAGGCATCCAAAACATAGAGTAATGTGATGCTCTTTTTGACTTCAAGAAATTTAAAATTTGTGAAACACACATAAGACAAAATATAATTTAATGTCTGGGTTAATATTTTTAAAGGGCATTATGAAAAAGATAGGGAGAAGAGATGAATAGCCTCCAAGTACATTGATCAATTCATGGGAGGCCCAGATATCTCCTGCCTCTTGATGTGATGAAATAGAAAATAACAACACTGTGTAGTATTCTTAGTTACAAACAAATAGTAATAAATGAACTTCATTCATACTAGTCCCTCAATGACAGGGTAAAGAGACAATTTGAACCATACGGTATGGAATCAGACAAATCCAGAATTTGGGACATTCTTGAGTGCAAACGGTCTTAAAATTGGGTTCTTAAAATGATATTTAAAAAGAAAGGTGTAAAAAAAATTGTTATGAAGTAAAGGATACTTAAAAACAGGCAAACAAAATGCAGTGTGTATACCTTGTTTGATCCTGATTTAAACAAAGCAACTATAGAGATATTTGTGAGACAATCTTAGAGATTTTAATACATTGTGGGTATTGGATGATAACTTTGACAAGTGTGATAACATGGCTGCATGCTTAAACATATTTAGAAATATTAAGAATTAAAGGTAAAAGAATGGTTATGTGGGATTTACTCTAAAATGCCAAATCACAACAATGATACAGAGATTTAGATAAAATTGGCAAAATAGATTTATTGGGAAGGTTTAATAAGTACATCAGGGTTCACTATACTTTTCTGTCATTTTTTAGATATTTGAAATTTTCCATGAGAGAATTTAAAAAATAATAAAAGACCTGAGGGAAAGATAAACCTCTGTTCTGAAAGAATAAGAAAACATTTCTTCATAGTGTTCAAAATATTTATGTAAATGGACATTTTTTTTTTTTGTAACCTGCTAAGACTCATGCTATGCTATTTAGAATCAATGGTTATATGCCATCTGAAAATAATCTTTGAAGAGACACTACCCAGACATTATACAAATAATATTCAAAAGCCCTCATTCAAGATTCTTGTTTGGATTATAAAACACAATTTTATTAAATCATTATGAACTATGGAGAAAGAAAGGATATAACAATTGAAGTGCAGTTTTCTCCTCATCAGTGTTAATACAGATTTACTTTGTTTACTTTGTATTTTTCCAAAAAAAGTATAAAATAGTACCTAAACATTATTATGCTTTTTAAAAAATAACAGATAACTTTGATCTGAAAACAGAAAACACAGCAAAAAGCTTAAAATGTATGGAACTACAGTCAATATTTAAAAATTACTCTTAAATAACTTAGGTTATCATGCCCTGGAGTAAAAGCACCCCCAGCAACTGTGCTAACATAATCCACCTTTTTGAGAAGGAACTTCAAGAGTAGATATTTTCCATGATTTATTTTTTCTAATAAGTGAAATCATGTTAACTTCTATCACCCAATGAAGACACGACTTTGTACAGAAGACTTTTTTTTTTTTTTTAAGATTTTATTTATTTAGGGGTGCCTGGGTGGCTCAGTCGGTTAAGCGGCTGCCTTCGGCTCGGGTCATGATCCCAGGGTCCTGGGACCGAGTCTCACATCAGGCTCCCTGCTCAGCGGGGAGCCTGCTTCTCCCTCTCCCTCTGCCTGCCTCTCTGCATACTTGTTCTCTCTATCTCTCTGTCAAATAAATAAATAAAATCTTAAAAAAAAAAGATTTTATTATTTGACAGAGAGAGAGATAGCGAAAGCAGGAACACAAGCAGGGGGAGTGGGTGAGGGAGAAGCAGGCCTCCTGCCGAGCAGGGAGCCCGATGTGGGACTCGATCCCAGGACCCTGGGATCATGACCTGAGCCGAAGGCAGGTGCTTAACGACTGAGCCACCCAGGCTCCCCAGAAGACTTTTTGTATCATGAATCTTCTGTCCATGGTTGAGGGCCACATTGGAAAGTCGAGGGAGTTAGGGAATTGCCATAGATTATGTATGCTTAACATTTTTCACTGGAAAGTTAGTAATTCTTGGACAGGAGGAGGAGGAGGTAAGAAAGAAGGGGATAAGAAATAGTCCAACTCATTAAAAGAATAGATGAACAAAGTGGATTCCTCAGATGATGAAAGGCCAACTGTGACCCAATATATAACTGACAAAAGTAAAAATCATTTTTTTTTTTTTTTAATATTGAGAGAGAGCATGTGCACATGGGGAGAGACAGAGGGAGAAAGAATTTCAAACAGACTTCATGCTGAGTGCAGAGCCCAAGGTGGGGCTCCATCCCTGGACCCTGAGATCATGACTTCAGTGAAACCAAGTGTCCCACACTCAACTGACCAAATCATGCTGGCAGCCCTAAAATCTTTTTTTAAAAAAACTTTTTTTTTTTTTTTTAAAGATTTCATTTATTTGACAGAGCAAGAGAGAGCGAGAGAGAACACACAAGCAGGGTAAGCGGGAGAGGGAGAAGCAGGCTCCCTGCTCAGCAGGGAGCTCGACATGGGGCTTGATCCCAGGACCCTGGGATCATGACCTGAACCGGAGGCAGACTCTTAATGACAGCCACGCAGGCTCCCCCAACCCCCCCCCTTTTCTTAATCAGAGCTGATTTTTCTACATGAAATTTCTCTAAGTAGTTTCAGAAAATATATATGGCCATTCCTTACTGCAGAAATTCCAGAAAATTCTTGAATACCTGGAAGTTTCCCTACTATAGAATGGAAAGAGTTTAATAAAAGATATTTAGGCCAGTAGTGCCTGATTATCCTTCCTGAATCATTCATTAATATAACCATGAAGGCATCAGAGATAGAAAGCATAATGGGAACACAGATTGCAGCATATATTCCAGCTTTGCCAGACTCTTTGAACAATTTAAACCACGTTTAAATCTACAAAATAGTCAATTAAGGACAAATGAGATAAAAAGAATGAGGCTTCTGTGGCTGAAACATTCAAAAATATTAGCGGTAGCTCCTCCCACAGAGCAGAGTGCCTTTTGACAGGTGAGAGCTCACAGGTCCTCGCCCTCATCAGTAGGGCTCTGTGCATCCAATCACGCGGTAGTCAGTCCTCTGACAGGGCGAGGAGCCGCAGAACGCGGAGTAGCCCACAGGCACTAACCCTTCAGGGCATGGGGGGGAATGTCGGGGTGCGCTTTGTTCCAATTTTATAGCCGTTTGGGCACTTTTTCTCCTGGGGCGGGGCAGGGAAAGCCTCCAAAAAAGCACTAGGGTGCAAAGTAGATTTTACAGAAGATTCTTGGGGCACCGAAATGAGGATTTATGCCACACACTAAAAAGCGAACAACCTAATAAAACATTTTATTCAAGATTTGTATTTCCCTCCGCATTCCTCTTTTACTTAGGGGCCACCAAGCCCCTCCTCTTTCTTCCCTGGGTACTCGCCACAAGATAACATCCCTTGCTTTTCTCTAACTGGAGCTATTTGAGGACTTACAGGTCCTACAGGCCCAATTCAGAGCAGGTTTATCAAATCATTCATCTAACGAACTCCTTTAACTGCCTAGAGGGACGCTGCCGCTGAGAAAACTCAGTTTTGTTTGTCATTATCTTTGTGTCCTGGAATGCGAAAGAAGCAGTTGTTAGGACAGAGGCTGGATGGGCCCTCAGTGAAGTGCAGGCAAAGGGGGTATGCTTTCTTGACCTGCAGAAAGCCTGTGCAGACCAACCACTGGCCTGCCTCGTTTAGAGACAAACTCCCCTCATAGCGAGAGAACCAAGCAAGTGGAGGGCGGGGAAGTGATCTATACCGCAAAGCTGATTCCCACAAATGTCTGCCTTATCTAGGCTCCGGGCCTGTCACTTGCAGAGGCCGTTTAGGTGCTGTGAGTTGGCTGGGTTACGCAGCGTTTCTCTAACCTTGAATGTGCACACGAGTCACCTGGGGATTTTGTCAAAGTGCAGATTCTGATTGTCTAGGTCTGAGCTGTGGCCTAAGGTTTGACGTTTTAAACGAATTTCCATTCTTCTGGTCTGTGGATTACACAAGGAGAGTGTCCTAATAAGGGTGGAGGTGGGGACAGAATGGGGGAGAAAAGGGTTAGCAACTTGGAATTAGAAGGCATTTCTGTGGAAACTGGTAAGTTAACTAAAGGGAAAGATATTTCTATTTCTAGGGTGTCAGTAACTTATTTTGATTTCTTTGCTCATTCTAAATACTGTATCATCCATCTTGTGACTAATTTTGTATTTGCGATTTCATATTCCTGGCCTTGAAGAGGACCCATAAAATTGTATAGGCTTCAGGCTCCATAAAACCTGCATCTCTCATTGTTGGACACCAGAAATTTGATTTGGAAATGCATACATTCACTTAGATTCCTCCTCTCAGATGTTTACCATGAGGCTATTAGTAGGAATAGGTCAGTAAGGAGGCAAAAAAAAAAAAAAAAAAAAAAAATCTCTGTATATGCCAAAAACAAAGCCTAGAAATATTTTTCAGTCAAGCCTGAGTAAAAGATAGGAAGTTAAAAAGCAATCTATGGCTTTACTTAAAACATAAAAGGGGAGTATTATAAAACTAGGAAGAAAAGAACAATTATTGAATCTGAATAATTTTTAAAGTATTTTTTGCATGTTCAATAATGTAAGAAAGACAATTGTGAAATCTTAGGAGAAAGGAAAAAAGGGACTAAATGATGGGTCAAATATAAGAAATCAAAACCATGAAAGTCTGGAAAAATTCCATCTAGGGAAAAGGAAAAAATTCCACGTTCAGAAAAATAAGCACAATGTATAGAGAATGTTAAATAAAATTACATGATACCAAGTTACAACTTCAGAATATAAACATTAAAACCTGGCCTCAGGTGTCTGGGCCGAAAGGAGGTTACTTTTGCTATAGTGTGTCACTTACATGAAAAGACACTGATAGAAAATTCATGTAGAATTGGCAAGAAATAAATCACTGGGGAAAAATCAGTATAACAATATTAGTCTATGGAATCTTAAGTAGACAAGATACAAAAGGGAAATAGAAACCATAAAGAACATAATTAATAGAATTATTATATTTCTGGTAAACTCTATAACTTAATAGAATCCTTTTCAAGAGTCAAGCTTTATGTTGAACATGTCCATATCTTAGATTAAGACATCATTTAAATACAAAATGCGTAATAGCCACATATTTTGCCAACATATTAAAAATATGCAAATAAAAAAGCTTTTAAGTTAGAAAATGCTTTTCTGAAACATTAACATTAAGGGATCAAATATGCAATGAAAGATACTTTGGGGAAAAAATAATGTCAAAATTGAACAATAAATCTACACTTGGAAGTAAAATCCCAGTCCATGTGCTCTAGTTATTTAAAGAAAAAGTACCTTCAGCTACAGTAATTAGAGAAAGAGCAAATAAGAAATTAAAAACATGAAGAAAATATTCTAGTACAGGAGAAAATGGGAAAAATTAGAACTGATAAGTCTGAAAGCCACTTTAAGCAAACCTATCAGGTAATTGTAGAAAATGTATACTTAATCAAACAACCGAAATTCAAAATGGAAATTATGAAGTCTTTTAGTAGAAACAGAAACTCATGTCCAACTTCTTTAAAGGGAAAAAGGTGCATATAATTGCTGATATTGGATTATATCATAGAAAACTGCAAGGACAGGGATAAACTAAATGGTGTGGAAATGTTGGGGTTTGGTGCAAATGATCAAGGAAGAATTCTTGAGACCTCTTTCGTGCAAAAAGGTGGTTTTATGAAAGCACGGGGACAGGAACCATGGGCAGACAGAGCTGCACTGGGGTTGTGAGGAGTGGCAGGTTGTATACTTTGAAGTTGAGAGTGGGTTAGGGACAGCACAAGCCTCCCAGGTATTTTGCAAACAAAGTTTCCAGGACCCTGAGTAGGCTAACTATTGTTAGGAAGAGGTCATTTATTACTGTTTAGTAAAACCTCAGTCATGAGATCCTCCAGATGTGTGTCAGTGGGCCATATGCTTGGGGGATGACTGCCAGCATAAATCTTGGGGGGGTAGAGACAAAGGAAGTTTCCAAAGGAATTTCTGTATATTTAAAGTAGACTCACTGGATCCGGGTGGGGGTGGGTGGGTTGTGTCAGGCTAAGATTGCCTTTTGCCCTGAGCAAAGTGTCAACATTGAGGCAGCTGAGCTCTCAGAGGAAGGTCACTCTGTCTAAGAACTTTGTCAATGGGCTGTAAGTAGTAAGGGAATTTAATTTTTTTCTTTTGCCTTTGTTTCCTACATCATAAAACAAGAGCCTTCAGGTCAGAAAGCTTCTCCTTAGGGGTTGGATACTTAAGGGCTTTATTTTAAGAGCTGTAGCTTATTTACCAGGACTGATTTTTTATTTATTTTTTACAGCTTAACTCCCATAAAACTTGTGTCAGTTGCTTATGATTTTGATTTCTGATAATTCACTATAAAAAAACAATGAGAAATCTTGTGGAGTCATGCACTTGTGTTTTTTGGGTCTTTTGTTTTGTTATCTTTTTAACAATATATTATCTGAGGCTGTATGCAACCCCAATCTAAGTTTCTAGAGGTTGCTTTCCCTGGAATAATTGGGCAACTGTGTCTGGGAAAGTCCAGCATTTTCAAGCACATATATACTCTATAATGTTAACTCAGGCAAGTGGATGCGTTAGACTTAACTTGACAAAGGATACATTATTCCAAGAGAATGGGAACAACAGGAGTTGATATGTGGGATTATCAGATACACTGAGATTTTTAGCTACTCTGTAGCTCTATTCCAATGGCCATGGGTCCACAGTTTGATTATTAGCACACTGACTGGAGGTTGCAAGTAAATCCGGACCTTATACGTAAAAATGTTTCTCACCAGGTGGTTTTAAATCTTTTACCACAAGAGAAAACCTGTCCTTTAACAAAGTTAAAAGTTAGCATACTATTTTCTTCCTGGTTTTGTACATGAGCCCCTGTGGATTTGAACATGAACGTCTTGGTTACCTTGATTTAGGCCATAAGGAATAGTAATAGACTTTAATCTGTACCTTTCTATAATATGCAAGAGTGTTTCAGTCTTAGGAGTCACCTGCCCAAGACCTACCTATTGTGTTTTATTGTTTCACTGTATAAATAGGTCCGTCAACTGCCCAGTCTAGGATTAGGGACACTCACTATCCCTACCCAATTCAGGGAGGAAATACAAAGCAAATGAGACCTTTGAAATCACATAGCAAGCTGGTAGACTTAAATCATGTTAAATATGACTTCCACTTCTGGGCAATATGGAGCAGTGGGAACCGGATTTATCCTCTCTCCTGAAACAACTAAATAAATACAAAATAACAGATTTCAGGCATTAGCGTCAGGTGGTAAAGAACAGTGATTCCTGACACAAGGAGAATGAGTTCTACAACTGCTGCAGCTGTCTGGAGAGACTTGTCTAAGCTATGTTGAGATAAGTGGGAACCCAAGCATACCTGTGACGCCTCTCTCAGTTGAGGAGACATGTGAGAGTCTGTGAAGGCCATAATGGCTAGGGATCACAAGCCAAATAGTGTATGTTGGATCTGTGCATTTACCTCTACTAAAGTCTGCCTCAATTAGAAAACTCTAAAGAAAAAAAGTTATCTAAAGGTATAATTGAAGGAGTGGTACTAGCATAAGACTAGACAGAAAGATCAGTAAAACAGAATGGATAGTTTGGGATCCTATTCCAGTATTTGAAATAAAGGTGATAACACAAATCAGTGAGAAAAACTTAAGAATATTTGAGATGGCATTAGGTTTTTAAGGAACAGTGAAATTGTAATCACATAACATTAATTGCCAAATGCTAAATTAAGTAATGCATTTTACCTATAAGTGTTAGGTGTGTAGGATATTAGGAGTTCTGCTAGATTCTAAGAGTCAAACGTGGAATAGGGAGAAACTTAGTTTCTGCCATCAGAGATTACAGTCTAAATATGAGGGTGAGGGTAACAAAAGTGTGACAAACCATGTAGAAAGAGAAAGTATGAAGTTCACAGAGAGTGCATTTCAGTTGAGCCCATCCTAGTTCCAGAGTCAAGGAAGGTTTTCCTGTAGTAATTTTTTTTTTTTAAAGATTTTATTTATTTATTTGAGAGAGAGAATGAGACAGAGAGAGAGAGCACGAGATGGGGGAGGGTCAGAGGGAGAAGCAGGTTCCCCACCGAGCAGGGAGCCCGATGCGGGACTCGATCCCGGGACTCCAGGATCATGACCTGAGCCGAAGGCAGTTGCTTAACCAACTGAGCCACCCAGGCGCCCCTCCTGTAGTAATTTGTTTAAATAGATACTTCAAAGAGTTACCAAAAGTATGAGCAAAGAGGTCAGGAGAGTGTCTCAGTCAGCAGTAGGTTCATATATGAAGGCTCTTAGATAATACAAAGTTTTAGAATTGAAAAAACAATTATGAACATACAGATTTTAATAAAGTACCATATGTCTGAAGCTAAAAGGCAGGAGAAAGTATTGTGAGATCTGATGATAGATTGCTAGGAATAAGTTGACAGCAAGTGATTTTTGAAGTCTTGTGATAACAAGAGGCTCATTTTTCTCACATAAAATGAAATTACTCTCTCATTAGTTGATCTGCTCAAATACTGCAAGAGCTACCCAGGCTATTTCTGTCTTTATGGCTCTGCCATTCTTAATGTTTGCCTTTTGCCCTCCTTTTAAAGCCTCATAGTCCCAGGATGGTCACTGTAACCCCAACCATCTTTTCCCCATTCAAGGCAAAAAGAGTGATAATGCCCTTTATCAGGAAAGTTAAAGGAACTTATTGTTCCTTAAATACCTAACTCCTATCTTAACCCAACCCCACAAACAGCATATGTTACATTACTAATTTTAGTTTCACCTTAAATATACATATACCTATATGTGTAGGAAAATGTCCATGTTGAAAGGCTTCCCACCTGACAGAGAAGCTGGTAAAGTGAGTAGCTTTTGCAGCAAGGAGAAATTGTGTTGGAAATGGTTGTGGATTACCCAAACCACAGTGTCTGCCACAAAGAAGGCTGAAGCTTGATCCTGGAGGGCTTGCATTTCTTAAGGACTTAAGTCTTTATCTTTAAGAGAAATTAAGAGATATTAAAAAGCTTTAAGCTGGGGCTCCTGGGTGGCTCAGTCGTTAAGCGTCTGCCTTCGGCTCGGGTCATGATCCCAGGGTCCTGGGATCAAGCCCCACTTCGGTCTCCCTGATCCATGGGGAGCCTGCTTCTCCCTCTCCCACTCCCCCTGCTTGTGTTCCCTCTCTCTCTGTGTCTCTCTCTGTCAAATAAATAAAATCCTGAAAAAAAAAAAAAAAAAAAGCTTTAGGCTTGGGGGGTGGGAAAAGCTTTAGGCTTGAGAATTTCACAATCTGATGTGTTTTTGGAAAGCATGTTATTGTTGCAGGAGTACAGAGAAGAGAGAAATATGGCATGGGGTAGATGATGAAGGTAGTAGAAAAGGATGTAAGTTGATAATTGGAGAGAGATTAAGAAATGGCATCACCAAGGTATAAAGATCGATGGGATTTCAGGAGTAAAACAGATGAGGTGAATGATTTTCAGGTCTTCTGTTTGAATATTTAAGGGGACTTTAGTGCTGTGGATTCATATAGGAACCAGAGCTGGATGGAAAATAGGTTTGAGGAGGAGAGAATATGGACTTCTCTTTAGTAACTGAATTTGAGTGCCTCAAAGAAGTCCACCTAGAGATGATACTTAGAGAGCTATTTGGAATTGGAATTCAAAGGAGATCTTGAATATGTGCATTAATAAATATGCCATAGAGTGTTGACTGCCATGCATAAGAGGACCTCAGAAAGGGCTTTAAGAAACTACAATAAAAAACTGATTGGTGAACAAGTCAACAAAAGAAATTGAGAATGTATGAAGTAGAAGAAAACCAGGACTGAGGATTCCGCAAGAATCAAAGAAAGTGAGTTGAGAAAGAACTGATCAGCATGCCAAAGGCTGTTCTGATGTAAAGAAATTAAAGGAAGAGTAAAGAGAAAAGTGTACCTCACAGAGACGTTGTAACGGGAGAGACTGCAGTTGAATGGTAATGATCCCTATGTGTTACAATTTGTTTCTGAAAGAGTGCAGCGGGAGCAAATGAATGGAAAAGGTGTTTTTGTTTGTTTGTTTGTTTGTTTCAATACATTTCATGGTTAAAGCAAGTAAACAGAGGGGGGAAATGGAACCAACTTGAGGAAAAGGTATGTCTGTGCTTTTCATGAGTTCAGAGAACTAAATATGAAATAAAGGCTGAGGAAAGCCAATTAGGAGATGGAGGGACAGCCCTGGTTGTGGGCATGGCAAAAGGATAAAAGAGGATAGGATGAAGTAAGCTGCTTTGAATATATGAACACAGACGGGGCGCCTGGGTGTCTCAGTCATTTAAGTGTCTGCCTTCTGCTGAGGTCATGATCCCAGAGTCCTGGGATTGAGCCCGACATTAGGCTCCCTGCTCAGTAGGGAGCCTGCTTCTCCCTCTCCCTCTGCAGTTCCCCCTGCTTGTTCTCTCTCTCTGTCAAATAAAGTCTTAAAAAATATGCACATGGAATGTTGTGAGTTTTCTTCCCTTATTCTGGCTAGTTTTCTTTCTGAAGTAGAGGCAAAGCCATCTTCTGACTAGAAGAGAGGATGAAGAGTTTGAAGAGAGTAGAAGTTTGAAAATCATTTTGAAGAATGAGAAAAACGTCTGACAAGGAGAAAACAGTTGCCAGAAAGTTTGAAAATCTGGTTGATGCTGAACCATAAATTTATACTGGCAGCTGGGTTAACAACCCAGGTGCAAGCTTAGAGAAGGCAGCTAATCGGATTTGTCCAGCTCTGTAGTTTTGCCAGGCAGGTGTGTTGAAAAGACAAAGGCTCAAAAGATAGTGCAAATTTTGCAGATTGTGGTTGAAATGATGAAACATGGAATCTAAAATATCTGGATGAGTTACATGCTGATTTTTATTTTCATAATTTTCAAAGTTGCCAAATTGTCTAGAAATGAACATATTTCTTTTAAATGCAGCAGGTCAATTTTCAGTAGTTTAAAAACTTTGAGTAGCTCAAGAATACAGGCAATGTCTGACAAATATTACTAGACAGCCTGTAACACTATAGATTCCTGAATATCAATAGTTATATCTCTATGTCACTCACTGTCCTCTGCAGCCAAGAAGATTTGATCCTTTCCTTGGGGACAGCATGTTTATCTTGAACTTCACTGCCTTTCCTGTTCAGGTCATATACTTGCAGTTTGTTCTGCTCATCATTTTTATATGCAGCTCACAATCTGTCTTTAGACTGTCTGTGAGGTAGCTTCAATGGTCAGTGTAGCTCATCCTTCTCTCTCTGTAGTCCCTACTCAAAGTATCCATCAGCTAGAAAAATACTCTGAGTCTTGTTCCCACTGGCTTTTCATCTACTCCTCTCATGGCTGTCTCTGGTCCTGCATCCTAACTGTTTTAAGAGAGGTTGTATTTCTACCTTTTGAAATGCATATGCCAGTTAGTGGTTGCTACCTCTATAAGCTCAAAGACTCTCTGATTTATCCAAAGGCATTGGAAATCCCATTCATTTAACAGTGGTTGCCATCTTGTTTTTATTTCTGTGTCTTCCTTTTTGTTACCCAGAAAACTTCATTATATATCCTTTCATCATAATTAGATCTCCAAGGGCCTCCCTATTTCTAGATTCTTAATTTTCTCAGTCTGTTCTTTCTAATAGTATTATTTGGAAGTTTGACTACTTTCATAATTTAAAATTTTCTTTGCTGATTTCTTATTTAATATTTGAATAGTTAATTTAAAAAATGATAGTCTGTATCAGTAATACTGAGAAGAATGAAGGAAACACTTTTTAATCCATAATTGAGCAAGGTTTTAAATTTGTACATTTATTTAGATAAGTTTATTTTTTTAGAAAAAGCAAATGACAGAAGCAAATACAATAACCTGTATCTCAACCAGCAGAGAGCTACTTTTAGTGCCTCTATCAGTCTCCTTCCAGAAATACTATGCAGATACTGACAAATGTATGAAATCAAGATATACTTTTATTTCTTGGTTTAGTCATTTATCTAGAAATTTTGAAACTCTTGGATTTATATTGCATTGTTAAAAAAAAAAACAACTGGATGACAGATCATTTTCATTAAGGGTTTTTTTCTTCTAGGAATCCTACAAGGCAGTGGACCTAAGAATTCCTTTCATGGTTCTCTAAGTCAGTTATGGATGCCTGTCTTTATTCATGAGACGATAACCTGTTGGAATAGCAGAAGTCAAGGATATGTTATGGGAAGGCCCAATAATCTTAGTCACAAATTCCTGTGAAGATTCAGAGTTGATTCCCAACAACTACAGGACTAGAAAAATGGAACAATTCAAAATGTAAGTTATTTTATTTGTATAGGTGGAAAAAGACATAATAAGGAAAACTTAAATGCACTTTTTAAATATATTTTTGTCATGTTAACATTTAAAAATGATCATGAATGTAATTCTACTCTCTTCGGTTAGAAGTGTTTTATGACTTACAAAATAATTTTTAAGGTTGCATAGTATTCTATTGGATGCATAGGACTTGTAATATCCATCTACTATTGGACATTTATCTTTTTCTAATTAATTTTTATGTGATGAATAATAACCAACATACTTTATTACTTGGATGAACCTCAGGTAATTTCATTAGGATGAATTCCTAAAAATAGAATTGCAAAGTCAAAGTCATGCACATAATAAGAATTTTGGCCTACCTTGCCAATTGGCCTCTGGAAAACTCCTTCCAAATTTTGTTTCCATAGGCAGTACATGATTTTAATGGAAAATTAATGGACAGTGTAATTCTTTTGTCTGAGCGTGATGATAACCGCTGTTAGGGAAACCTCAGGACAAAGTAAAAACCATGTGGAACGAGTTAAATCCATTTCTACTTCCCCATCTTTCTTTTAGAAACCATGAAGGGGTGTGACATCTTTGTGTTGCTGTTGATGATGATGTCATTCATAACATAAGGAAATCTATCTATAGATACATGTATAATGGGAGAAGGTTTCCTTCTTCATAGAGTATATGCTTTGTTTTCAGCTCTGACAAATCTTTGCTTCCTGGTAGAGCCTTTTCACATATAGGTGTGTGTGTGTGTGTAATACATATATGTGTGTATATATAACCTACACATACCTTGTTGATGCTCTATGTAAATTTAAGTGAGGAAATTTCAGGAAAGAACATGTTTTTAGAAGGCAACAGTTAGTCATGTTCAGCACATCTGAACTTACCTGCACAGGAAGGTAGGAAAGATAACAAATAGTCATGGAGGTTGTTGCATATGGCAGAAGCACCACTGGATCGTTATTTACTATGCGCGGAGGGAAGAATAAAGATGGTTTCCAGGAAGTATCTAACATGATGCTTTCCGTTATACCCATACACAAACCAGACAACTCCAGTACAGATCAAAGAAGCGGTCTTTTATTCAAATCTCTAACCTGTCAGTAATCTCAACTGTGCAAATTAAATCAAAATTCTGTTTTAAGGGCTCCCAGAAAAGGTGGTTCTATACTTTTTCTCAGGAGTTTATTTAGAAAGTTTTCTCCCTGTAACTAATCTAAACTCACTGTCTCTTCGGATCTCTTAAGTACTTTTGCATTGTGTTTCCTTCCTGGTTTCAAATAATGCATTCTCCAATCTCAAGATTATCCTTCATTTAAATTCATTTACAAGATCTATGTTAATCTGAATAGATTTTTTCCGTCTCTACAAATCAAATTAAAAATATCTTTTGTTGCTTTACAACCAAAATTTTTAATACCTCTTCTAAATGAAATTTCACTTATTAACCCTCATTTTCAATATTCTCTACAAATCTAAGTGGTTGTTTAAGTTTGAATAATTCACTTGAGTATTTCAATTGTAATTCAAAGCTAATGGATATGAAATATGTGTGCCTTGGTGAATGTAAAAATATGTCTAGGAATATTTTATATGCAGAATAGAAATATTAATTTATGATAAAACATGCCATATTAAAACAATATAAGAGCATGTGAGTCAGACTGTACAAGAGAAATGCATCAGTTAGATGTTTACTTAAAATTAAAATTTAGATATATTTACTTTAATATTGGTATTCTCATATTCAGTTTCTGCATTAAAGAGATTGAATAAAGTATACTTTGCCAGTAACAAACTATTATGATGAGTCATTTGGAGCCTAAAATGACAGTTTTAATTTAGTCTCCTTATGGAGATCTGAAAATGGTTTTAGGCACTGTTAATATTTCTGCATTAGAAAATTGTTTACTTTCAAATGACTCTTACAGGCATAAAACTCACGAACAATGAGAAATTCATAAAGTTTTAGAAATTTTCAGTGTTAGTTTCTGAGAAAGCTACTAAATGAATAAAGAAAGATTGGATATTACCATTGTTTTTTTAAAAAAATATTTTGGTATTACAGAGTTCATCGGCTCAATAAGGAGAGGGGGGAAAGAAACACAACACTTGATAAATTAAAGGCTGATTATTATTATTATCCATACTCTTCCTACCATTTTTGTTTTATAATTAGAGGAAATGGAAAAATGAAAAAAATCTTCAAACTCCTTTTTTTTGTTCTGGATATAATGATTGATGCAATTAAAATTCTATAGAAGGAAGATGAGGATTTAATTTTTTTTTTAATTCTTATTTATTTGACACAGAGAGAGAGACAGCGAGAGAGGGAACACAAGCAAGGGGAGTGGGAGATGGAGAAGCAGGCTCCTGGCTGAGCAGGGAGCCCGATGTGGGGCTCGATCCCAGGACCCTGTGATCATGACCTGAGCCGAAGGCAGACGCTTAACGACTGAGCCACCCAGGCGCCCCATGAGGATTTAATTTTTGGAGTCCTTTTTCCTGCTTTCACTTTTACTCATTACCATGGATGATTGAAAATTAATTATACAATATATCTCTCAACGTACTCTCATAAAATTGCCACAATCTCTAACTTGTCATCTTCTATGTACTGTTCGTACTCTGTATCACTGTGATGACATCAGATGTCATCTGGTTCTCTTATTTTTGTTCTAACTAAATCTTCCCTTAGTATAAAATATGCACAGTGTCTTTCCATAGGTAAAACTGGTGTGTCTAGTGAATGTGTCTTTTGAAAAATGTCAAAATTGGATGGGGTGGAAATGTTTAATGCTTTTTTTCTATGCTGTCAAAATGTTGACATCTGACAGAATGGGAAAAACTTTAGTATTATTCCTGGAAGGCGTTTGTAATTCTTGTCTAAGAAGATTTCATTTTTTTTTTCCTATAACCCCATTTTTACCCCATAAAACTTTAATCGTCGAGTAGAAGGCCATGGGTAATTGTTTTGACTGTGAGATGCTGAAAAGTGCAACAATGTGTCATTCATTCTGCAACGCCGTAGTTAGAGCAAACCTATGTTCTTGTTGGATAATATGATGTAAAAATTGTTCTTTCAATGGCATTTTTTTATGTGTGGTAATAGATAGAATCTTCTGTAAGTATTGATGCAACAGAACTGTCGAACTGTCGTTTTGCAGTTGTGTAATACTATTGTTCCCAGCCCTATTATTATGTGAAGACTAACAGAAATTTTAAAAGCAGAGTTGCCCCAAGGAAAAATATCTAGAGGATTGTACCAATTTATCTTAAAATATTAAGATGAATGTGTGTGGCTAGAGAGATTAGTGAAGAGAGCTAGAAATTGTTACAAGTCATTTTGGGATCGAGGTAGTAGATAAACTGTGGACAATTTTAAAGCAGTGAAAGAGTTTTCACCATCATAATGAAATAAACATTCGCAACAAATGGTAATAAAATAGATAGGTTGTATATTTGTAATTCTGCATGGTGTAGCAGGGTAGCAGTGATTTTATGTTGGTGTTTGATACGGTTTGTTCAGTTTTTTTGTTGAAATAGTTGCCGGACCATTAGTCTGAGAAGTTCTATACCTTTAGATTCATTGATTCTTCTCTGGTAGCAGCAAAGTATTAACTTTTGTTTTTAAATTGAAGTATAATTAAGTTAACATTGTTTTGTAACGCAAGAACAACCTTAAAAAATTGAAGCTGATGAAGGATAAGGAGAAAAAAAGTTCCAGGGCTAGAGCATAGATACATAATAGCAAAGAACAAAGGTTTAAAGTGATACATGTTATCATTCCAGTTGTCAATGAATTTCTACACCTATTCAAAACATAGCTAGGTACAGATACAGAGATAGCTCTAACTTAATCTTTGATCCAGGGACTAAAGAGATACTAATTAATACATTAAAATACATTAACAAGCTCTTGAATGATCTTGTGAACAAGAATTTGTTTTAAAAGAATTACTATGACCATGTAATGTTCTGTAGGCTGGTACTCTCCTTATTAATACCACTTTGGATTTCTTGAGACAAGCATATGGGAGAGAGCTAGATAACTGAGGAAAAACTGAAGACTTTTAGGCTTGATAACATGCATTCTATTCTGTTAAATGTAATAATATCCAAAATAACACAGTGAAATAGTATCATGGATCTTAGACCCTAGACCAAATCATAAAAATATTTCAAAAGCTATCCTATCTTTTGCAACTCAGATTTGACATTATGGCTTTGGCATGTACCATGAGACATCATGGATGGGTTTTATAAAAGGTATTTGTAGATTTGATGGTTTAGAATTTTTTAATCAATTATTTTCAAGGCAGTCCATACAGTTGATGGGATTTATTAAAAGAAACTGCCATGTATACAACAAATAAAAATCAAGATTTTAATATCTTTTTAAATTAATTGTTTTACCCCAGGTAGATAGAGAACTCAAAGAGTACTTGATAATAAAACTTGCTGATAATGACTTCTACATTTGCTGATACAATTTCCTCAGTGAATATGAAAAAAGCCAGAGAACTTTCTATAGATACTAATGTAAATTTTGATTCCTTAAATATGGATACCTTATATCTCTAATTAAAAATAATTTCCAATTGTATGCTTGTACCAAGCTTTATGGAGTCAGCAGAAGTATTTCAAGAACTGTTGTAAGCATCCAGGAAAAATTAGGTGTGGATCTGAGCCATCTACCTCAGTTAAACTCTAAATATTGAATAAAAAGAAATGTGTACAAAACTATTTAAATGTGTTGTATTAAAAAAAAAAGTTGAAAGACTCCAAATTTAAGGCACTTCATTAACTAATAAAAGGAAAGACTCCAAGTGTAAGGCACTTCATTAACTAATAAAAGGAAAGACCCCAAATGTAAGGCACTTTATTAACTAATGAAAGAAAAAATAATTAAGTATCATGTTATTCTAGATAAAGCAATAGGCAATTAGAATATAAAGGCTAGCCCATCCCTTATTCATTGTAGTGGAAAAGAAGACATAAAAACCTGCAGCTGATGAATGTGACAAGTGAACGTTTTAAAATTAGATAAAAGTTTTTTGGAAGACCAAAAGTAATTTTGCCTCAGAGGAAAGGAGAGAAATAACACTAAATTAGTACCTAAAGGGTAAAAAGCATTTCAGCTAAGCCAGATGCAGGGGGAAACATCAGAATCAAAGTGAACAGAGGCAAATAATATTAATTATTAATATTAATATATTTCTAAAAATTAACATTTGAATTCTAACTGTATTAATAGTAATACCATTGCCATTAATTATTATGTCTGGTACTTATGGAACACTTACCATGTACGAGTGCTGTGCTACACAATAATCTAATCTTCAACCCTATTTGATAGGAACTATAATCAATCTTCAATGATGAAAAAGATTGAGGTACAGAGAAGTTATGTAACTCTCCCCAGATCACATAGTGGTAAGAGATAGAACCAAGGTAGGGATGCTGATAGTTTCTAACTTTTGTAATTTCAGATAGACCATAATAACAGAATAGCAGTCTGAAGTAACATCTGTTAATACATTGATAAAATATTTATCAATCCTCTTATATTCTAGTGTTGTCCTAGATATTGGTACACAAATATCTGTTCTTTGAAAGCATGCATTTTACCTGGGCATATGTACACAGGTAATTATACTATAATATGGTAAGTAATAGCTAACACTTATATAGTTTTTAATATTCAAAATGCTTTATATATATTAGTTGATTCAGTGTTGATAATCATTCTAGGTCAGAAGAACTATTATCAGCCTAATTTTTCACTTAAGGAGATTGAGACCCAGTGGCATGAAATGACCTAAGACCACACAGCTGATAAATAATGGAACCTTGCTAGAAACCCCAGCAGGGTGGATGCAAAGCCAATGCAGTAACAAGAGATACTGGTTCTATTACAGTATCCTCAGATGAGGAGAAAAAATATACTTAAATAGTTGGTTTCAGCTTGGAGAAGGAAATTGGAAAAAAAAAACCTGCAAATTCTCAGGTGAATAATAGTAACAACAACAAATAATAATGCCAGATAAAACCTTTTACAACTTTCTTGACCCTAGGATAATGAATTAGCCCAGAATTTAAGGGGACACCGCTTACCTGGGCACTGGCTTGCTTAGCAACTTGAAGCTAGACACTGGTTAAGAGTTCAAATTTTTGGATAATTAAATCTGTGGAGGATAGTCACATGTGTAATGGTAAGAGAAAGAGAAGGTCCTTTACTCTCTGAACCCTCCAGGTACTCACAAATAACAAATACAATTCATATGAAAAATGAAGGAATACATATGTAGGTAGATAGGTAGTTAGGTGGATGGAGGGATGATAGAAAAAGCACTAACAAAAGCTCTTTCCTGTTGCAGAATTGGGTGAGAGGAACAGCTCTTGGGAAAGGAGTGGGGAGAATGTCCGGAAACTCCACTAGGAAACTTTTTCCAATATCTCACTTACAGATCAAAATCCTTAGTCTGTGAGAGTAAGGACAACGAACATGGTTGCCATTAGGACATATGTGAAAGTCCATTGCCATGACAAAAGGGAACAGAAAGCAAACCTTCTATCCTATTCCAGGCTTACAACGAGACCGGGGGTGTGGCAGGAGCACTAAGAATACCAACTCCCTGACACTTGGGATCTGGTTCCCACTTAAAACAGAGAATTGATAAAAACTAGTTAGAATGTACTTCCCACCTACATCTTCATCTTCAGGCTGAAAATTATTTTGTTCCAAATACCTTGCAAGATATTTCTCTGGTTGTGTAGCATAAAGGAGAGACCTAAGGCTGAAGGTAGAATAAACATTGGAGAGGAAAGAAAAACACTCAAATAACCCAGTTCCTACCATGCCAGATATAACTGAAGAAATTTAGAATGGAGGGTATACTAAGGGTAAACATAGTAGTGTCAGCTTCTCTAACTTCTAATTGGATGACCTGTAACCTCCCACACCAAAGGCCTAGCATAAGGGACATGACCATTTCTGGTTGTAAAGGTTATTTGCCTCAGTCTCTAATATCCTTTACAGGATGTCCTTTTTTTTTTTTTTTTTTTTTTTTTTTTAATGACGGTTTCTTGGGTGACAGTAATGTTCTGTATTTTGATGGGGGTTTGGGTACACAGGTATGTTAAGAGTCAGAAAATGTACACTTAAGATTTTACATTTCATTGTGTATAAATTACACATCAAAAGAAAAATTGAACTGAAATTCGTAGGTGACAATTGGTTGATGCCTACAATTAACCTTTTCTTCTTTTTGATCTATAATGTATAACATATTAGTTTTAGATATAACATGATTTGATATTTGTATATGTTGCAAAATGATTACCACAGAAGTGGAGTTAACATCCATCACTGTACATAGTTAAATCATTTTTTCTTGTGATGAGAACTTTTCAGATCTACTCTTAGCAACTTTCAAATACATAATCCAGTATTATTAACTATAGTCATCATGCTCTCTATTACATCCCCTTGACT
This sequence comes from Mirounga angustirostris, assembly GCF_029215605.1. Lineage (NCBI taxonomy): Eukaryota > Metazoa > Chordata > Mammalia > Carnivora > Phocidae > Mirounga > Mirounga angustirostris. The sequence continues at coordinate 77,195,022 of NW_026991717.1, forward strand.
ATTTACTGGAAATTGGTATCTTTTCATTGCCTTGACCCATTTCACACACCTCTCAGCCCCTGCCTCTGGTGACCACAAATCTGTTCTCTGTATCTATAAGCATAGTTCTTGTTTTATATTCTACATATGAGACCATACAGTATTTGCCTTACTCTGTCTGATTTACTTCACTTATAATACCCTCAGGTACCTTTCATGTCACAAATCTCAAGATTCGTTTCTTTTTGGCCAAATAATCCAGGGTATGTGTCTGTACCATTCATCCATTGATGGGCGCTTGCTTTGCTTCTGTGTCTTGGCTGTTACAGTGATGCCATGAATATGGGAGTGTATACATTTTATCAAGTAAGGATTTTCATTTCTCTCAGATTTCTGGATTATATAGTAGTTCTATTTTTAATTTTTTAATGAACTTCAATGCCATTTTCCGTCTTTCAACAAAAAATGACAAAACACTACATTTCAAGGAGACAAAACAGTTATCAAAACTAGACTAAAAAAAAAAAACAAACAAAAAACCCTCCAAAAAACTAGACTCAGATATGACAAAGATCTTAGAACTGTCTGACAGGGAATTTAAAGAACTCTGATATGTTAAAGGCTCAAATGGGAAAGATGGACAACATGCAAGATCATATAGTTAATTGTAGCAGAGAAGAAAACAATATAAAATAATCGAATGGTAAGGCTGGATTGAAACATAGCAACAAGATGAAAAATGCCTTTGGTGGCTCATCATTAGACTAAGCAGAGGAAATCAGGTGAATTTAAAAGGTGTATTGAAATTGTGCAGACAGAAACAAAAGAGGGAGAGCGTAGACCCAAAGCCTTTAGGACAACATTAGATGGTCTTTCATATATGAAATCAGAATCCCAGTAGAAGAGAAAACCAGGCCAAAGAAATACTTGTAGAAACAAAAATTTTCCCAGAATAACAGATCCAAACTACAAATCCATGAACTCCTAGGAAAAAAAAAACAAAAAAAAAACACATACCCCCCTCACCCCCAGGATTAAAAAAAATCCAGGCATATTATATTTCAAAAAATGGAAAACTTGAAATACTATCTTGAAGGCACTCAGAAGAGACACCTTACATTAAAGGAATAAAGAATTACTACAAGTTCTTAGCAAACATATTTCACCAAGTAAGTTATACAGATGGCAAATTTATGAAGAGATAAACCATGTTATCTTTCATCAGGGAACTGTAAGTTAAACCACATCTATTAGAATGGATTAAAAAAAGGCAACACCAAGTGCTAGAGAAGGTATATTGTTCATGGGAATGCAAAAGGGAAGAGCCATTTTAAAAAACATTTTAGCTATTTTTTAAAAGCTAAACATAAACATAAACTCAAATATACAGGAATTCCACTTCAAAGTATTTACACTGGGAAGTCAAAACTTACGTTGACACAAAATATTGTACATCGTGTGTGCGGCAGCTTTGTTCATCATTGCCAAGGAGTAGAAACAACTCCTATGCCCTTCATCAGGTGAATGATAAACCAGATTAGTCACACAATGGTATACTATTCAGCAATAAAGAAGGAACAGATTATTAACCTGAAACATAGATGAATCTAGATATATTTTACTAAATGAAATGACTTGGACACAAGAGTACATGCTGTAGGATTCTATTGATAGGACATTCTGGAACAGCAGAAGTGTAAGGGTGGTAAACAGATCGTTGGTTTGCAGGGATATGGAGTGGAAGAGGGGTTGATTACAAAGTATTAGCATGGGAGAAATTTTGGAGTGATGGAACCCTTCATGAATGTTACATGGTGGTAGAAACAGGATTTTAATATTTGTCAAGTTCTTCAGAATTGAACACTTAGTTTTACTGTATGCAAATTAAAAAAAAAAAAAGATGTCAGGGGGAATCCAAGAGGGAATGCAGACTACGACAAATGAATCTACTTGTATTACAAATGAATGATAAAGCCACAATAAAGGAGATATAGAGGAGAGTAGAACTAATCTAATTAACTTTGGGAAATATTTGTTTTGAGTTGATTCTATAAGGCTAAAGAAAAAAAACCCATAAATAAATACTTTATTGGTTTTGTTTTTTTCCCCATGCGCATTTGTTTATGTATGTGTAAACAATTGTGAAAATACCTGAATAAAAACTAAATGGGGATAGGGTACAGAGGGTCTGGGAGTGTGGTTTTGCTGGATTTTGTTTTTTGTTCCAGTGTGGGACGTAATGTACTTGTTTAGAGAACCGCTGAAGAGGTCTAACACAGGGAAAAGGGAGCTGAGTGCTTGTGTAATCCTAGAGCGGTTAAGAGGGAGAGAAGCAAAGAGCTTAGAGAGTAGGTTTTGAGCAGTAGAGGCTCATATTCTGGAGCTAGAACAGAATGAAACTAAGTGTGAGAGAGGAATACAAAGAACTTAAAGAGGCAGAAATGAGGAAGCTCATGCTTACTGACTTCAATTCGCTCAATAAAATAGAAGGAAAAAACATCTCTGAGAATGAAAAGTGATGACCTGTCCAGTATGGTACAATCCTTATTGAAAAAAATATCCCAAAAGATAAGACTAATACAGTCTTCTATTGAATGTTCTGGGACAGGCAATTAATTTTATTTGAATATCTAGGAAAGTATCTGCCCACTAGAGCAAAAACAAAGACCTTTTTATTCAACAGAAACAAAGATGTAGTCTATTCAGTGACTTGGCTTGCTTGACATTTTTAATGCAAGTGTTTAAACAACATCTTTAAATTTGTAAACAAAGAAGCAACACTGGAAAAGTTCATGCCTACCATACTTGGGGAGGATTAAGTAAAACAGGACATTGCATAAGTCTCTGTATCTATTAAGTCAAATTATGTTTTTCTGAAGTAAATATTTTAATCTGAAATATTCAGTGTTTTCAAATGGTGGTCTTCTTAAAGAGGATCCAAGGGGTGCATTAGTTCAAGAAAAGGAAGCTTAGTGTGCATATGTTGAGCATCTAAATTTACCTAAGATCTCCAGAAGCTACCCATTTCAAAGTGGAAAGGGATAGTGTAACTAAATGCATATGATTGAGGTGTTGAAATGACAGACTTCAGATTTGGAAAGAGGTAATATCCTCTTAAAAAAAAAAAGGCAATAAATATCACACGGTAGCAATTTAAAGATGTTGACCACCCAATGCAATACAACTAAGAGAATCCCAGTACAATTTCATCCTCTTCCCTTCATTAGCTAAATTAATAGCCAGTTGATATGCCTAACATGGAAGAATTTACCAAACCAATTTCAGTGGCAATCTCTGTGGACCACAGGGTTAAATGGTGTGGAACTATGATAGGCATGAATTCTGTACAGTTTACTCAAGCTTATGTGAAGCCACAGTATAATTCAAAGAACATTTTAATTTTCTTATATTTTTCTGGTCAATGTTAAGCTTACTTCACTTCAAAATATTTTATTAAATCCAATTAACAGAGTTTCAGTGTAACATGCTTAGATTATATTTCAATTTCATGTAACAATATAAAATGTTCTAATAGTTATCAGTTGCTAAATTAACAATTCTTAAGTGCTGATTCATTTTCATGAATCTCAGTCTTTCTAAATACAATTCAGTTAATTTTCTATTAAAAAATACTTGCCATCCTTTTTGTCACAAAACCAAAAATTAATATTGCCAATCTACCTTTCTAAAAATGTCTAATTTTTAAGTGGTGCATTCTTGGATATCCATGTTTAAATGAACATCCTTAAGAATGTGAAATAATTTGTACAGAGACAATTAGTGGTTTTAAGTCATTAATATAATTTATTTTAAATATAATGTCTAAGTGGAATTTGCTTAATTGTAAGGGACAATAGCTCAGGTTTTAAAATGCATGCTCTTATATTTAAGCACTAATGGAGAGATAAAGCAATCAACTGGTTCTGTTTCTGGTTATAAATGCAAATATTCTAATCTATTTCCTGAAAAGTTTCCAAGGCACATATGTGTTTGTTTCCTATATCCTAAGTGATTTTTTTTTCAGTTTCTTTGAAATTCCAGTATAAGCAGATTATGCAACAGTCAGATTGTATGTAACTGTTTCCTTTCAAAATGGAGTCCAATCTCTGAATTACTGCCAATTTGGAGTAAATTCGTATTATCTGTTTCTCAAAGCTGTGTTCTGCCTGCAAGGACATACACTCCAACATCTATAGGTTACACAGTGCCCAGCAAGTGTAGCCTTGCCTTGGTGGATCTGGCTAGTCCCAGAATCTCTCGCTAACCTGGTACCCTACAACCAAATCTATAACTGGCAAGTTCTCTTGTTCTGCTTGGTGGTGGAATTCTATAATTATTAAACTAAATGCTAATAAATTATAAAATTGCATTAGGATCTTAACATTCATACAAGATGATAAAGAACTATGCAAGGCAACTAGGCTTTTTGTTATAAGGCCACTATGGTAGGAATAGGACAAATGTTTGAGGGAAGCCTAGGAGTTTACAAGCTATTATCTACAGCAGAGTCTTTGGGAATTATTATAGATTGTACTTAAAATGGTACCAGCATAAATATGGCTTGTCATTATTTAGTAAGATTAAAACCAAAATATACTCCAATGAGCACTTGTCAAGATTTTCCATCAAATAGCAAAAGGTGAGGGGTGCCTGTGTGGCTCAGTCAGTAAAGCATCTGACTCTTGATCTCAACTCAGGTCCTGATCTCAGGGTCATGAGTTCAAGCCCCACGTTGGGCTCCACACTGGGCATGGAGCCTACTTAAAAAACAAAACAAAAAACAAATAGTAAAAAGTGATAATTATTCATAATGGAGAAAAAAGGTTAAAGTTTTAAAGTCTTTACATAGCTGTAATTATTCTGTTATTCGAGGGCATATCTCCTACAATTTTGCAACAATTGTCAGATGGGGAAGTGCAGAAAAAATTCCTGGCTCACATATGTGTTGCTCCCAGTGCAAAATCTTGTGTTACAAAGCAGCCTGTTTGAAATACTGTATCTCTTGTGCAGAAAATGGCTATCTATGCTGTGCAAGTTGGCATGGAGGTTTTGTTTCTATGAAACTGAAATTTAAGAGTGTCACATATGGTAGATCATGTGTTTCAAAGTCTAACTCAAGTGATCAAAATCAGCTGAATATATGTTAAATCTGTATAAGAAACAAAGGAACTCCTACTCAATGATAACTTTGTAGAATCTATATGAATAAGATCAGGATGTAAAATTTATAAGGTTATGTACTTACTGCTATTTCATTATTTGTTTTATGGTTGTTTTAATAGTTCCTTTCTGTTCCTTCTCTTGCTCTCTTTTCTTGGTTTCTTGGATTTCTTAGTGTTACACTTGGATTCTTTTTATTTTTTGCATATCTATCACTGGTTTTTGATTTGTGGTTACCACTGGGTTTGAAAGCAGTCTAACTTAAGTTGACGTTTGCTTAAGTTTGAACCCATTCTAAAAGCACTAAATTTTAACTCCTCTCCCCAGTTTTAGGTATATAGCATTATACTTTATACTCTTTTATTTTGTGAATCCCTTGACTGATTTCTACAGATACACTTAATTTTAGTGCTTTGGTGCTTCCTACTTTTGTTACTCCTACTTACGGTCTTTCTTTCTACTTGAAGAATCTTCTTTAACCCTTCTTGTAGGGCTGGCTTAGTGGTCATGAATTCCTTTAACTTTTATTTTTCTGGGAAATTTTCTCTTCTATTCTTAAGGATAGCATTGCTGGATAGAGAATTCTTGGCTGCATTTTTCCCCCCCTTTCAGCACTTTGAATGTATCATGCCACTCTCTCTTGAGCTGCACAGTTTCTGCTGACAAAACTGATCGCCTTATGCAGGTTTCTCCTTGTATGTAACAGTCTTCTTTTCTCTTGCGGCTTTTAAAATTCTCTATCACTACTTTTTGACATTTTAATTACTGTGTGTCTTAGTGTGGACCTTACTTTGATTGATTTTGCTGGGGGATCTCTGTGCTTTCTGGATCTGTATTTGTTTCCTTCCCCAGATTTGGATAGTTTTCAGCTATTATTTCTTCCAATAAATTGTCTGCCTCCTTTTCTCTTCTTCTGGGATCCCTACAATGTGAATGTTATTATGGTGGATGGTGTTGCTGAGGTCCCTTAATCTATTTTCACATTCCATTACTATTTTTTCTCTCAGCTGTTCAGCTCATTTGCTTTCCATTACTGTGTCCTCTAGGTTGCTGATCAATTCTTCTGCCTCTCATCTACTATTTATTCCATCTACTGTATTTTTAATTTTAGTTAATGAGTTCTTCATCTCCTTTTTGTTCTTTTTATGTTTTGTACCTCTTTGTTGAGATCCTCCACTCTTTTCTCAAATCCAGTGAGTATTTTGTAACCATTATTTTGAATTCTCAAGCATATTACACATCTTTGTTTTGTTTAGGTCTCTTGTGATTTTGTCCTGTTCCTTCATTTGGGACATCACATGTCTCATCATTTCATCTAACTCCCCATGTCTGTCTATGTGTTAGAAAGTCAGCTATGTCTCTTGCTTTTGAAAATAGTTACCTTATAAAGAAGACCTGGGGGGCCTGGGTGGCTCAGTCTGTTGAGCGGCTGGCTCTTGGTTTTGGCTCAGGTCATGATCTCAGGGTCCTGAGACTGAGCCCCATGTCTGGCTCTGTGCTCAGTGGGGAATCTTCTTCAGGATTCTCTCTCTTCCTCTGCCCCTCTCCCTACTTGCTTGCTGTCTCTCTAAAATAAATCTTTAAAAAAATTTTAAAAATAAAGAAGTCCTATAGTGCAATGTTTTTTGTTCACTATAACCTGGGGCTTCAGGGGTGTCACCTAGGTTTGTCACATGCACCCTACTGGTGGGGCTGTGCTGCATTTGCCTTTAGTCATATACAGTGTCTCTCTTTGCCTGTTGTGGACAGGCAAGTTGATCATAAAGGCAATCTGTGTCTGTTTGATCCCTGTGGTATTAATGGGCCAGTTTGGGGCTGCCTTGGGCTTGATTTAGGTCAGATAGGCATTTCCCAGAGCTTCAGTGACACTGAACTATAGGGTGCTCTCCATGTGTTGTCCCCTGAGAAGCTTTAGTTGGTGGGCAGTTCCTTCAGTTGCACTAGATGTCTTCCCCTATCCCACTGCTGGGGCTACAAGTGGAAGTGGTAAGTGTGGTTTTCTTCCCCTCTCCCCAGGGCAGGAGTTACTTTGGAATGGTTCTGGCCTGTGTCAAGGCTGCTTTGCTGTGTATTCCAGCCAAGAGCATGTTGGAGGGAGTGGGTCCCCAGAAGAGCATTGGGATGGGGTGTGCTGTTAGCAAGTTAAGTGGAGAGTGTTCATGCTGTGCTGATTCCTGCAGGTGTCCCTGTATCTAGGCTGGGGGTGTGGGAGGGAAACTGTGCCCACCAGCTCTTTTGTTCTTGGAGAAGTCTCCCAAAGATACTTTGCCCTCTAGCACATGCTCTTCTTCCTGTATACTCTAGGCCTTTTTCAATGCTGCTTCTATGCTGTATCTCAGTGAGGCTGTTTGTTTTGCTGTATCGTTAAGGACAGGGACTCTGTGTCCTATCTCCTTGCCCTTTGGTTCTCCAAGAGGTGAGTATGCTGATTTTTAAAGTTTTCAGGTGTTAAGACCCCCAGATTATAAGAACATTTTAAGTCAGGCCCCTCTGGTCTTCAAAGCCAAATGTTATGGGAATTTGTCTTCCCAGTGTGGGTCTCTTGTACCTGCAGTATCTGGTGTGGGGTCTGCTCCTCTCCCTTCTCCAAGTCCGCAGAATCCTTCCTCCTGTGGAGAAGTCGTGGCACTTAACCACATCTCTGCCCTTCCTACCCCCTTTTTGTGGCCCTTTTTTAACATTTAGCTGTGGAGAGTCTGTTCTACCCGTCTTCAGGTCGTTTTCTGGGTTATTTACTATGATGTGGGTGTTACCTAGGTGTATCCATGGGACTTAAAAATTATTTTGGAGGGTATAATGTTGAGGAAGATGCTGATGTAACATCTCCCAGGGTTCCTTTGTTTGTGGCTGGACAAATGCTATTGACTTGCACTCTGCAGATGGGAAAAGAAAGTTCCAGATTATTACTGTCATTTTATTTAAAAATATTACATGGGCCATTAAGAAATGGAAAAATGCTCTTTTATTTTCTTAATGTGTTAAGAGAGGTATATGATGTATCCATTAAGGGAACATTATTATAATAATCATAACCATAATCATAAATAATCATCTTTGTAAAGTGACTATTGGCCAAGATTTATCTACACGCTTACATTTATTGTTACTGTCAGGTATGTGTAGTATTGACCATAAAGCCCAGTGTCTTCTCTGGAGTTGAATTTTACCTTATATAAGTACCTAAGTAATGCATCTGTGTTTTAGGATGTTTTGGTAAAAGGGCACTTCTGTTCCTCTCTCACAATATTAATTAAATATTTTTTAATATTTTCTTTTGTGTGCTCTATTTAATCTCACTACTGACATTGAAAATGTTTATTGTCTAATTAATATTATCTCTATATCAGTTTGTCTAGCATCTAAAGATTGTTGGTGCTTAACAGATATGTGTTGAATTAAATTTAACTGAAAGTAGCATTTACTTCCAGGTAAGATTTTGGTCTTTTTGTTTTTTAATTAATTTATTTATTTGACAGACAGAGAGAGAGAGCACACAAGTGTGAACACATAAGCCAGGTCAATGGCAAGCAGAGGTAGAAGGCGAAGCAGGCTCCCTGCCCATCAGGGAGCCCGACGCCCGGCTTAATGTGCAGCTCAATGCGTGGGGCCCCATCCCAGGATCCTGGGATCATAACCTGAGCCAAAGGCAAATACTTAACTGACTGCCATCCAGGCACCCCAAGATTTTGTATTTTTTAATGAGAAGAGCTTTCCTGTTAGTTTCTTTTCAGAGGAGAGAGACTTCACTGGTAAATTTTATGAATGTTTAAGGGAGATATTCAGTTGCCTAAATCAGTTGAGAGAATACTACCTAAAATTAATTTGTGCTGGCAAGGACTCCCTAAATAAATAAGAAATAAGAAATAAGAAATACGGAATTTGCTGATTCTTTTTCCCCATTCAGAAAACCACATGATGTGAACAAGGGGCCTCTCAAACTATTCCAGTAGAGAAAGAACCTAATACTTTGAAATAGTCTTTGGCCAGTGAAGTATTCTTGCAACACAGGCATCTTTCTGAGATTAATAAAGTATTGTTTTCAAGTGTGTTAATAAGGTCAACTGGCACTTATATTACGTTAAGTCAAATCATTATTTTCGACATTCTTTGCTGAGTTGAGATTTAATTTTCATTCAATTCTAAAAATTTAATCATGTCAACTTTAAATTTTAACCCTTTCTCGAAGACAGAAGTTTTTAATAAGGACTTTTCTAACTAAAATCGCTCATATTCATCCTGAGACATATGTCATTGGTGATGCTGATGCATTATATGTGTATGTGTGCACATAGACACACACTAAAGTTTGTGAAAATATAAAACAATCATATTGATAATGGTGGTTAGGTGTGCATTTTGATAGTATTTCATGTGATCCATCACCACTTGGTATATTAGCTAGCCAGAGACACAGGGCTTTTGAGAGAAGTGAAAAAAAGTTTTCCCTAAAGAATGAGCCTGCTCCCAAGGAAGTAAGATGAACTTTAATATACATAAAAGCGGTTCAGCAAATGCATTATGTGTACACTGTGTAGCTGGGAGGCCACATTTTGCCAAAGTATGTCTTAATTACAGTGAGCACTATTTCAAAGTTAATGATAACAACAAATATATATATATATATATATATATATCTCCTCTAAGTGACCCAGCATTATGCCAAAAAATTTATGAAGGTAGATGTTTAGAAAATGTATTCTAATGTAAGATTCTAGGTGCTGATATAGAGACTGTTTGTAATTTGTTTATTGCAATCCTTTAGCTTTTAGAGACCTATGTTCTTTTGGACTAATCGCTTTGCTAGTACAAAAACTATATTCTATTTCAATTTTTTTGTCTTAGATTCAGATCATCATATTTCACTTAAGATTATTCTATATAAAAATATTTTTTCAGAGATCAGAATATCAGGAACAATACATGGATGCCTGCTTTTACTACTTCCATTCAACATAGTACTTAGAAGTTATAGTCAGGAAAATTAGGACAAAGGCATAAAAGATGTTTAAATAAGAAAGGAAGAAGTAAAATTATCTCTGTTAGCAGAATACATGATTTTATATGTGTAATATCCTAAAGATTCTCCCAAAACCCAAAAAACCTGTTAAGACTAATAAATTAATTTAGCACCATTGCAGAATACAAAGTCACTGAACAAAACTCAGTGTTGTTTCTACATACTACCAATGAATAATCCAAAAAGGAAGTTAAGAGAATAATTCCACTGATAATAGCATCAAAAAAAGTAAAATAGGAATAAACTTAACCAAAGAGGTGAAACACTTGTACAATGAAAACTACAAGATGTTACTGAAAGAAATTAGACACAAATAAATGGAAAGACATCCTGTGCACATGGATTAAAAGACCTACTATTGTTACAATGTTAACATCACCCAAAGCAATCTATAGATTCAAAATACAATATCAAAATTCCAATGGTGTTCTTTTGCAAAAATAGAAAATCCATCATAAAATGCATATGGAATCTGGAAGGATGCCAGTAGCCAAAGAAGTTGGAAAAGGACACATTTGGAGTTCTCACTTTTCCTGTTTGCAAAACCAATTACAAAGCTACAGTAATCAGAACAGTGTGATACTGGCATAAAGACAAGATGAATGAAATAGCCCAGAAATAACCCTAATAATGTACATGGTCAAATGATTTTCAACAAGAGTCCTAAGACCATTCAGTGGAGAAAGGCCAATCTTTTCAACAAATGTTGTTCCACATGGATATCCACAAATGAAAATCCACATGGAATAAAATAAAGTTGGACCCTTATAGACAAAAAGTGATTCAACATGGATCAAAGATTTAAAGAACTAAAACTATAGGTTTTTAGAAGGAAATATAGGATAAAATCTTTATGACATTGGATTTGACAATGATTCCTTGGACGTGATACAAGAAGCACAAGCAAAAAAAGAAAAAAATAGACAAATTAGATTTCATGAAAATTTAAAACTTTTGTGCATCAAGGGACATAACAATGAAAAGGCAAGTCACAGCATGAGTGAAAATCTTTGCAAGTGATATATCTGACAGGGGGTTAATATCTAAAATATATAAAGAATTCCTATGCTCAAGAACAAAACACAAACAGATGCCTGGGTGGTTCAGTTGGTTAAGCATCTGCCTTTGGCTCAGGTCATGATCCTGGGGTCCTGGGACGAGTCCCATATCCAGCTCCTTGCTCAGCAGGGAGACTGCCTCTCCCCCTGCTTGTGCGTTCTCTCTCTCTCTCTCTAAAAAATAAATAAAATCTTCAAAAAACAACAATAACAACAAAATAAAACAAACCCTAGTTTTTAAAAAAAGAGGCAGGTGTGCCTGGGTGGCTCAATAGGTTAAGAGTCAGGTCTTGATCTCAGGGTTGAGAGTTCAAACTCCACATTGGGCTCTAGTCTCAGTGTAGAGCCTACTTAAAAAAAAAAAAAAAAAAGATTTAAATATTTCCATTCATTCTTCTCTCCTTGATTTGAATTTTTTTTTTTTTAAAGATTTTATTTATTTATTTGACAGAGAGAGACACAGCGAGAGAGGGAACACAAGCAGGGGGAGTGGGAGAAGGAGAAGCAGGCTCCCTGCAGAGCAGGGAGCCCGATGCGGAACTCGATCCCAGGACCCTGGGATCATGACCTGAGCTGAAGGCAGTCGTTTAACCAACTGAGCCACCCAGGTGCCCCTTGATTTGAATTCTTTAGTGATTTCCTTAACCACTTTGTTAATGGTGGCACATCTGTATACACTTTGCATTTGCTCAGTGACAATGTATTTTTCCATTAAGTGTTGTTTATCTTTTTTTCTTCCTTGAGCTTATCTTCTATCATCATCTTTGTAGATCTTTTTTTTTTTCAATATGTTACCTTTGAACAAAGTGAATTCTTACTAATATAACTGGCAGCAGTTAATACTGGTTTGTACTATACACTACTTTTCCTATAAAACATAAACATGTATATGTTTTTGTGTATGTAAAAGAGTCTTTTTTTTTTTTTTTTTAAGTAATCTGTATCCCAAACATGGCTCTCTAACTCAAACCCAGGATCAAGAGTCCGATGCTCTACTGACTGAGCTAGCCAGGCGCCCCCTGTAAGAGTCATTTTAATCCTTGTTTCTTTCACCTAAATGAGATTAGCATTTGTAGGGTTGTTCATTGTTTACCAACTAAAAATGACCCTGCTGATGTGCTGAATACTAAAAAGATTGTGGCTTTGTGTTTACTTATTCAGCACCACCTCCCATACACTCAATGGACCCAAGAGGGTCCAGGGAAATGTTCACCACCAGCCCGGGCACTCTATGCTTGTTTTGGCCCTCAGGATATTCCTCCCTGGGGAATTGCATTCTACCATTTGTATCTGAAATCAGCTGCAATCATCCTTTCCTGACATTTTCCATGCTCATTTGATTTTTCCTGTTTTTGGCAGCCTACAAATATTTTGGTTTGGGACTACAGATGTAATTCCTTCAGAGAGCAGGTTTTTATTTCGGTTTCTGGTTTTGCTGTTTACTTGGAGATTATTTCTAAGAGAATGGGGCAAAGACTACTAATTCTTCCACTTAAAAAAAAAGAGGATCACCATTCTTTGTAAAGATCTATTTTTCAATATTATTTAAAAATATATATTAATGCTGTACCCAAAATTTTAGAAAACTTTAAGATACCAAATTATGTCTATTTCATTCTCCACAATGAGTCTGCTTCTATTCTGTTTGTGTTGGAATTCTTCCTAATGACTTTTTGGTGTTACTGAATGATACCATCATAGATTTCTTGTGCTCCTCCTGAGCGTGACAAAGTAACTTAAACACGGTTGTTGTTCAAGTCCTAGCTGGAAAACTTTTGTGAAATTTTGTTTTTAATTAGAAAAATGTAAGAATGGTCTGTTTTGAATAATATTTGCACACACATGCATTTATCTACTGTAAATTATTATTACATGTAAGGCTTGCTCATCCTTCATATATACGTAAAATTGGAAATCAACTATACAGTATTGGTTTCAACCTCATGCAAAATTTTAGCTTGTTAAGAACATCTTAATGATCATCTGATCATCAGTTGTATTTTGTGGCTTAAGAGGGAGAAATTTGATATATAACAGTTCTCATCACTTCAACCAGTGAGCATTGCACATTCATTTAATGTGTCGTATAAGTGATAATATTCAGGACTTGTGAAATTCTGAACTGCCAACAGATGCCACCAATTTCTGCCTGAATGGGTCATATCTGACCCTTCCAAGCATGAGTGGATCATATTTTCCTTAGTTCATTAAATATGCAGCCATCGCATTTATCTGTTTCAGAGTCATTTATACATTCACTAATAAGCCATTGAAAATACCACCAATTTTACTAATCATTGGGAGGTTCATAGAAATCATACATTCCAGCCTCCTATCCATTGCAAGAAGACCTGATACAATGTGTTGATTTCAGCTTTTGTTTGAATCCAGATAGGAATGTTGAGGATGTGAGGGCGATCTGGCTGCGACATCTGTCACCCCATTGATCGCCAGGATTGATTTGGCTGATCTGGCTGGCTAGGCGGGTGTCCCCTTCCTCCCTCACCGCTCCATGTGCTTCCCTCCCGAAGCTGCGCGCTTGGTCGAAGAGGACGACCTTCCCCGATAGAGGAGGACCGTTCTTCGGTCAAGGGTATACGAGTAGCTGCGCTCCCCTGCTAGAACCTCCAAACAAGCTCTCTCAAGGTCCAGATAGGAATGTTGAATTTGGATATTACTTCTAAAAAAACAGTTTAACACCAAACATTTAATACTTTAGAGAGCCATAGTAGTAGTAGTATTAGCAGTAGCAGTAATGATGGTGATGGTGGGGGCACCTGGGTGGCTCAGTGGTTAAGCGACTGCCTTCGGCTCAGGTCATGATCCTGGAGTCCCGGGATCGAGTCCCGCATCGGGCTCCCTGCTCGGCGGGGAGCCTGCTTCTCCCTCTGACCTTCCTCCCTCTCATGCTCTCTCTCTCTCTCACATAAATAAATAAAATCTTTTAAAAAATGATGGTGATTGTGGTAGTGGTGATAGGAATAGTACATGTAGTCAGGACTTGAATTCATTGAATGTCAATGCACTTTACCTTGATTATTTTACTTAATGCTTTCCACAAATCTAAGATTTCTGTACTGTTATTTTCCTCATTTTGTGAATGAGAAAACTTAGAAGCAAGAAGGTTAAATTTAAAGGGTAAAGTTAAAATTAAATTCCAGGGCAAATAATATTTGGAATAGCCAGTTCTTGAGGGCAGGCATTCTCTCTCCAGGGCCTGTTTTGTGTCTGTTCTGCCTCCTTTTATGCTAAGCTATGTACTTTTCTAGTTCCATTAAAATATTTTGTAGTGATTGACAGCAACTTGTTTTAGAGTTTTGAGAATCAAAAAAAGTTTTTTTCATTCATGTTGGAAAGAAAGTCAACTTTTTTCTACTCCCAATTTTCAAACACTGTGCTGTTTTTTGTAATTTTTTTAAGAATGGCTGACAGTAGTTGAACTCTCCTGAGGGTGTATTCTGTCTAGGATATAGTTCATCTGAGTCTGAAGTCCTGATGGAACTTTCATATTACTTATTTGCTTCTCATGGATTGACTTGCTTCTGAAACATGCTTATTCTACCCTTTCTAATTTTGAAATTCTCTCAGAAACAGTATTGGGTAATTCTTTTTTCATTCTGCCACCAATTATCTTTATCTCATCACAGAAAAATTGAGTCTTACGCTTTATTTACCCTGTTGCCTTGGATACTGCTTTTAAAAAACACTGTTTTACTGTCTTTAGACTATTTTGGTCTTTTTAAAATTTTCCTAACAACATACTCTAAACATTCCTTGTGAGTCTTTGATTCTCCTTTGGTCAAATGCACATTCTCAAATAAAATTATTATATACTTTTAAGTTCAGGGAATTCCCTAGAGTTTTTTTTCCTTTTCTTTTCTTTCCTTTCCCTTCCATTTTTTTTTTTTTTTGATGGGGGCGGTCCTCATTTATTTCCTTTATGTTCTTTTTAAATGTATTGCTAGAAATCTATTTTTGAGAATCCCCAGAGGACTTTTGTATAGTCCTATCTTTTTCAGTTATGGAATCTTAGCTATCTACTCATACATACAAAAAAAATCTGCTTCCCTGTGGTGGAGATTAAATGCCCTACGATGTTCACAGATTCTTTACTAATTTAATGTGTATTAAAATTTCATGATCATTTTGTTACCAGCATTCTGTTTTCTAATTTATCAAAAAGTTTTTTCTCAATTTTATTAAAAATTCAGATTTACAGGTTTTCTTACTGCTAAGTATACTTTAGTAAGTTGTCATCAATGGCAACTTAAAAAATATATATTTGTTCTGCTTTTCCTAAAATAATTCTATTTGTTATTATCTAATTATTATGTAATAATTCTAATTAGAGGTTTAATATTAATATAATGTTGATATGCCGTCTGTTGAAATTTTGTTATATTGATTAGGAGATAATCATCCATACTTACCATCTGGTCAAGTGTTTTATATCGTGTTCTCGAACTGCCTTAATTCTATTTCCTTTCTATTCTAACCTAGTATTTCCACCAAATACTTGATTCATCTCTGCAGAACAGGATTGATATTTTTGTTATATAGAGACTCCATCCTCAGCCCTTCTGACTGATGTGTTTTATTGGAACATGACCTCCCTCACATATGCAATTTGACCCATGGATCTGTCTCATTAAATCATAGTGCTAAGTAGAGGATTACATTAGTATCTTTGGAAAAAAAAAAAAAAACTTGTTTGCTTTATTGCAGTGTAGCGGTACAGTGGCTTCTAGAGACTTGAGTTTGTAAGTACTTTCCAGATCTTCTCTTCTATAATATATTCCTTTCAATTATTGGACTCCTCATCTGTTGTTTCTTTTTAAATATTATATTTCCATTCAGAGTGTCTAAATGACAATTTTTTCTCAGCTCCACAAATTTAAATTTGACAGAACAATTTTCAACATCAATTTTGGATGAGAAGCAACCATTTAATGAGTAGTAAACATATATATGTTGACAGTGAAGATATATTTATTACATGTGGTTACATGAGGAAAAAAAAACCAGATTATTAATTATTATGCTTTTGTTTTTAGAGTAGATCAGAAGAAAGGAAAATACAAACTACCTCAAGGAAGATGGGTGGAGGCAGGGGAGAAGGGCCATTATTCCGAGGGAAACATGTGGACCACAAATAGCACTGGAGACTCAGGGAGCTGAGCACTTTTGTGGCCTGGTCTCTCCAGCGTCCCTTTGCTGCATTCTCCTCTTTACACCAATTAACACTCTGTATTAACACATAGATACTCCTTCCTTGCATTGGTTTCACATGGATTTTTTTTTTTAGATTTTTAAAATTTATTTATGAGAGAGAGAAAAAAAGAGAAAGCAGGGAGGGAGGAAGAGGGAGAAGGAGAGGGAGACTCTCAAGCAGACTCCACACTGAGAGTTGAGCTGGATGCGGGGCTCGATCTCACCACCCTGAGATCATGACCTGAGCTGAATTCAAGAGTCCGACGCTTAGCCAACAGAGTCACCCAGATACCCCTAGCTTTGCATAGCTTTAAATAGTTGCATTCAGTTGTATTTTGTTGTTTTTTGTTTTGTTTTGTTTTCCTAATATCCTTTCTACATCATAATCTTTCTGCTTTCAGTTACTCTGCTACTGACAGGTTCTTGGTAACCCAAGTCTGAAGTCTGAAGAAAGAATCTGGCTGACCTACCTCATCTTTGCATATTTTACACAAAGAGGTCACAAGGCAACCTAATAGATCAATAGATTGACTCTCCATAGTTCATGTACCCAACCTGTAGACAAATCAGCTGTGGCCCAGGTGAGACAGTTATATGAAGAGTACGTTTGTTTAGATATCAGGAGGAAGCAGGCAGATGAGGATGCCCTTTGCAGATGCTTAAGCCAACTAGACATTAATTGATGTCCCTTTGTCCATATTCACACATTATCTGCTTCACAAAACAAACCCATATATATACCCCTTCTCAACAGGATCTACCTACCACTGAAATACCCTTACTTTCTTAAAAAGGAAACATCTGAGACTAATGCTGTGATGATACCAGAGGCAGAGTCACAGGCCAGGTGAATATCTGCTGTCAGTCTCTGGATCTACACTTTCCAGCCGGTACCCATGTATCTTCTTTCTCTGGCACAATCTTCTGGTACATTCTCCACACCTGGTCTAAATATGATGCTTAAACTGCAAATTTAACCACTAGTAATATGCCTTTTTAAAAAAAATCATAGGGCACCTGGGTGGCTCAGTTGGTTAAGCGACTGCCTTCGGCTCAGGTCATGATCCTGGAGTCCCGGGATCGAGTCCCACATCGGGCTCCCTGATCAGCAGGGAGTCTGCTTCTCCCTCTGACCCTCTTCCCTCTCATGCTCTCTGTCTCTCATTCTCTCTCTCACAAATAAATAAAATCTTAAAAAAAAAATTTAAAAAAATCATAATGCCATTTAGAAAATAAAGAAAATCTTCTGAATTTCTGTGCCAAAGAACAGTAAGTTGCCCTGCAATGTAATCCCCCATTTAAGACTATTAATAGCAACATTATTGTTAAAGCATGGTCTAAGATGGGTGAATCCCATGGATATCTGATTGTTGCCTCATTCAGTGAAAGTAGAGTCTGTCCCTTGGTCCACAGTGCTAATTCTTCCACATTCTACTTTTTGGGGGACTGATTTCCCCCAAGGGGACTCTCTAGCCAGAAGTGACTTGGATTGCTGAAAACATCTCTTATAACCTGGTCAAGAAATTGCTGAGCATCTAAGATTTGGTAAAAATTTGAATCCATCTTATTAAACTATGCATCACACAACCATGTTAATTTGACCAGTGAAGCATAACTACTGTGAAGGGGCCTGGAGTATTATATCTGCAAGTTTCATGTTGCTTAGGGACAATCCAGTCCTCAAAAATCCATCTTCCTAGTAATGGTAAATAATCCATGATCTTTAAGGGTGGGATATAGAGACACAGCATCAGAGAGCCTTTATTTACATTTGACTATTGCTCTTTGGATCTCACTATATTCAAGCCTTCGGCCCTAACTGATAAATTTGGAAATACCAGGCGCCTGGGTGGCTCAGTTGGTTAAGCGACTGCCTTTGGCTCAGGTCATGATCCTGGAGTCCCTGGATCGAGTCCTGCATCGGGCTCCCTGCTCGGCAGGGAGCCTGCTTCTCCCTCTGACCCTCCCCCGCCTCATGTGCTCTCTCTCTCTCATTCTCTCTGTCTCAAATAAATAAATAAAATCTTTAAAAAAAAATTTGGAAATACCTACATTTATCAGGGATTGTTGGGTTGCTGAATCGGAGTGAAAAAAAAAAAAAAAGAGGGTTTCATTCACTTTGATCCTCCTTCCTAGTACAACGGGTATGTTAGGATAGAAACGTTTCAGAAAGGTTGGAGTTTTGTGGAGGGTCCAGCCCCTCCTGTGAACCTCTGTCTATACTAAGATTCTAGCCTTCAACATACCAGGAATTAATTTTTAACCATTGTAACATTAGTGGAAATTTGTTTGAATTCAGTAATGTGCATAATGAGTTTTTAATGATTTCAGAATTTGCCTACAAGCAGGAAATGTTTCCAGAAATAGAGTCAGAAGCTATCTCTTCCTTTTCTTATCTGTTTCCAGCAGGCAGCATGGTCTGCAGTTAATCCCTTTCTCACCAGTACATGCCTTATTCTCTTGGAACTTTTCTCAAACATTGGCTACAAGGTCCTTCAGAACCTTACACTCAATGGGCATGCGATCCTTACACTATAGGTGGACAGCTTAATTACTACACTGTATATATCAGCACAGGATTGAGAGGGGTATCTCCTGATTGTATACTTCACCACCATCCATAGTCAACAACTTTTAGTAAGTTTAATTTTCTGCTTTAGATTCCTCTGGTCATAAGGATAGAAGCCTACTAAAGTTACTTCAGAAGATTAAATGAATCTATTATGACAGCAGGTTTTTGTTTTGTTTTTAAAGATTTTATTTATTTATTTGAGAGAGAGAGAATGAGAGAGAGCACATGAGAGGGGGGAGGGCCAGAGGGAGAAGCAGACTCCCTGCTGAGCTGGGAGCCTGATGTGGGACTCGATCCAGGGACTCCAGGATCATGACCTGAGCCGAAGGCAGTCGCTTAACCAACTGAACCACCCAGGCACCCCTAACAGCAGGTTTTGAATTTAGTCCCTAAACTTAGGTCTAAACAAACCTAAGGTCTAAAAGAATTATAGGTCTAAAAAATTCTGTCTTTATTTTCTAAAAACAACTTTAATTTTCATTCTGTGATGCCTTTTACTTGGAGGGAAATATAACTTACTTTTGTAACAGCACATCTCTCTCCTAAGTTTATGTCACAGTCCAGGATCCCCTGGACACTTCCAGATGTTACAGAAAGGGAACCAATCAGGCCCTTAATCATCTGTCATGTTGTTACTACAGGGAAATCCACTGTCACTGATGCTTAGATCCCTTCAGACCTTTTCCTACTGATTGCAAACCACTCTTAGGGCAGAAGAATTTTTTGTGCCTATGGACCTGTTTGTCAAAAGAAAGCATGTAGTTAGATCCTCTCTGCAGCTTGCTCTATGAATCCCCTGGTGGCACTGCCTGTTTTAGTTCACATGCCCCTCTACTCTTAGGATCCATAGACCCCTTTCTGGTGGGGACTTAATGGTGTAACTTTCAATTCAATAGACCCCTTTTTGGTGGGGACTTAATGGTGTAACTATATGTTGAGGTTGTAACCTCTAGTCCCTCAGAGTGTGACTGTATTTGGAGATAGGACCTTTAAAGGGTAAGTTAAAGTGAGGTCATATAATGGACCAATATGACTGGTGTCCTTATAAGAGAAGATTAGGACACAGGCACAGAGAGAAGACAGTGTGAATACAGAAGACAACCATCTATAAGCCAAGGAACAAGCTTGTTTTTTTCTCTTTTTCCTCACCCTCCCTCTCACCCATCCCTGGAGTAATAGAAGAGGTAGATTTATTTTATCTTTTTTTTTTTTTTTGGATACACACATTATTTCTTTTTTGTGGCCAACATGCTTCACTCATGCCCACAGATATCTTTCCCCTTAACTCCTCTAATAAACTTATTAAGTTCTCCTAATATATAGTTCAGGAAACTAAAAACAAACATAAAAAAAGCACGTATATCTCTAAGCTATATCTTCTTTCTGCCCTACTGAAACTCCTACCTCTCTCAAAGCACAGAGCTATATATGTGCTTGAATAGAGGTAGGGGAAAGGGAAACAGAAAAAAATGCAAACAATTCAAACTATTTTCCTTCTACAACTGGAAGGACACATATAAGATAAAACTGCAAACTGAAAAATACAGAAAGATTTACAAAAAGTAAACCAACTCCTCAGATATCTTTTATAATTACCTATGTGGATTTCTTTTCTCTGTCTTTATGGTCCACTTTCGTTTCTTTACTAATTGGTGTCATTTTCTTTTTCATAATTTTACTCCCCCACAGCATGGTCTTTTTCTTATCCTATGTTGGCTACCATCTGATTTATATATGAATCTTTTATGTATATAATGGTCCTAGTAGTTCCATTCTCATTGTCAACTGATGGAGCCCCAGAATTTAAGTTGTCTGGCTATGGGTCATGTGCCAATTACAGAAGGATAAGACCGAGGATACAGAATACAGCACACTGTTCTGTCATAGTATAGTGCTCTGGTAGGGCTGGTGGCAAGGAGAAGAAGGTCTGGAAGTGTCCAGCATGACATGAGGAATAGAGAAGGTAAAAATAAGAAACATCCAGAGATGGGGAGAAGATTTCATGATTGACCAAAAATGGAATAGATAGATAGGTAGCTACCATGAATGTTGTTTTAGGAGAAGAAACTAAGTTTGGTATGCTCTAGGAAACTTTTTCTGGGGTGAAAAACCTACAAGTTACACCCTTAAAACTTGTTAATATCTGCATTAATCCTCAAGGTATATTTCAGATACGTGTTTTTTTTTTTTTTTAATGTGTCTCTAAGCTAAGAAAAGGACCCTATAATTAAAGTTGTATTTTGGGGGCTAATGTCAGTATTTAGCACCTCATAAGTAGTGTTCAGCTACCTTGTAGGTAAAATGTTTAACCTTAGACATAAACTAAGAGCATCTTTGACAATGACTTCCCAGTCGGAGGATTCAAGGTAAAAAGGAGTTGTGGGATGAATAAATACATGCTGTTGTGCTTCTTGGAAACACAACTGAAAAGTCACAGAGACTTTATAGGGTTGGTGATGATGGACTCAGAATTATTTTAGAAATAAATACATTTGGTAACACTATGGTCTAGAATAAGATGATTCAGATCAAAGATCAGGTTAAGCCAATATTATGAAAATATATTGAATTTAGGTATAAAAATCTCATGAAATGGAGGCTGTATTTTTTTTTTTACCCACATCTCAAATAACAAATTTTATCAGGAAAAAAAGTGCTGCTTTTAATAGTAAAAAAAAGTCTTTGTCAGACATTTTCATAATAGATCAAGGCTACTAAACAAATTCACCACACAAGACTTAGTACGATTGAGTATCTAACAGCTACTGTAGAACCTGTGATAAATATAAATGAGGCTATGGGAATATGGTACAGACTAAATTTCTCTCAGAAACTTGAGAAATTAATGGGAAGTACCATGCCATGAAAATCAGTATAGGATTTTGATTTATCATTAGGACTTGACTAAAAATTGCACAGAGATACACTAATACATAAGTGAGGGTGTATGTCAAGGCTCTACAGATTTATATGCTTAAAAGGGTTAGGAAGGCAATGTAAATAAGTAAATTGATCGAGTTTAATGTAATAATGATAGAGATGGTAGTAAATTTAATATTTCTTGCCAGAGGTGAAGGGGAAATTGCTGTGAAATAGATTTTGTTGCTATAAGGGAATATATGTTCAGTTTTGGTATCTTTTCTAATAAAACTAGAAGTCAATCCACACTTTGTGAGAAATATTTGAATCTTTACATGTTGGCAACTAAACAAATTTATTAAATAATTGGTTTGCCAAAAACATATTTGTAGACCAAATCTGGTCTGCAAATAGTCCCTCAATTAAGTCATTTTAGGGCTACAGATTGGGCTATGTAGTGTTATTCATAGAACCAAACTCATATCAAATTCTATTTCTTTAGGGCACTGCCTCCTTTCATTGGACCATGTCTATGAAGGGTGGACAGTAGCCAGAATTCATGGGTCAAGTACATGCATTGGCATCATTCCCAGGGAGAAAAAGATTTAGGCTCTGTAGTCATTTTGAACAAAATTACTCTTTTACTGTCCACTAGAGGTCACTTGAAAGGACATGGTACCTTAGAGGTATCTAAATAAAGTTCACGTGGGAACAATTTATAATGAGGTCAAAATTTTAACTACTAAAATTGAGGCTTTGAAACCATTTACTGCATTCTTTCTATAAGTGCCTTTATCTTTATTCATACAATTATCCTCTTACTGGATACCAAAGTAGGAGTTAAATGGGTCTTAAAATTGCCTCAAAGATATCTCGGTCTCCTTTTTAAAGCAAGCTTTTTCAAGTTGAAAAGGCTTTCTTCTGACATGGTCAGAGCCTAGAGTCCAAGTTGTGAGTCATAACCAGGCTCCATTAAGTTTTACGGAAGGCCAACTCTTTTTCTGGGAATTTAGCTGGCAGGGAATCAGTCTTGAATGACTTAACTCTTCTTACTTTAGAGTAAAGCTAGATTAAGAGTACAAAGGAAATGACTGGCATTTAGAAAAGACATTCTTGCCACAAAACTTGTCTTTCAAGACAATTTTCTCACTATATGTTTAAAAGAGTAACCTTAGAAGACTCAAAGAGATCTGTTGCTAGTTCTAGTATCAGTCATTTCCGTGGACCATGAGCTCTAGATTCATATATTCATCTTGCTTATCAGTATCTATAGTGGACATGTAATAGGCATCTCAAGTTTGGTACATGTACAATAGATCTCTTGATTTCTGGTCAATATCCATGCCAATCCTGAGTCATCCCAACATCTTTTCCATCCTCGTAATTGCCACCTCTATTCACCAGTTAAATTAGGTTAAACAAAAAAAGTCAGTCTCAATTAATCTAATAATCTTATTATACCTCCTACCCAATCAATCAGCAGCTGAATCTAAATCTAACTTTTTAGATCTGTCTCAGTGTAACCATTACATCATCTTGACAGGTACTCTGAATGTCTGGCCTCCATTGCTAAAATGGCCTCATGATTTCTCTGCTTTTCTTGACTCTTTAGACTGCTATTTTAGAACAGATTCTAGAGTCTAGAATAACAGTTTAAATATGTATGTCATATGTTTCTTTTTATTTTTAATTTGACCCCCTTCACCAATTTCTCCCCACCAACACTCCCCCATGGCAACCACCAGTCTGTTTCCTGTGTCTGTTTTTCCCCCCATATAACAGAGATAATATGGTATTTGTCTTTCTCTGTCAGCTCATTTCACTTAGCATAAGGCCCTCAAGCTCCATCCATGTTGTCACAAATGGCAAGATTTCATTCTTTTTTTATAGCTGAATAATACTCCATTGTATGTATTTAGTATGTGTGTGTTTGTGTGTGTGTGTACACACAAACACACACACCATGTTTTCTTGATCCCTTCACACAATGATGGACTCAGATTGTTCTCATATTTTGTTTGCTGTAAATAGTGCTACAGTGAACATGGGGGTGCATGTATCTTCCTGAGTTAGTGTTTTGTTTTCTTCAGATAAATACCTAGAAGTGGAATTGCTGGATCATATGGTAGTCCTATTTTTAATATTTTGAGAAAACTCCATACTGTTTTACATAGTGGCTGTACCAATTTACATTCCGACTAGGAGAGCACAAGGGTTGGGCGCCTGGGTGGCTCAGTCGTTAAGCGTCTGCCTTCTGCTCAGGTCATGATCCCAAGGTCCCGGGATCGAGTCCCGCATCGGACTCCCTGCTCCGTGGGAAGCCTGCTTCTCCCTCTCCCACTACCCCTGCTTGTGTTCCCTCTCTCACTGTCTCTCTCTCTGTTGAAAAATAAATAAAATCTTAAAAAAAAAAAAAAAGAGAGAGCACAAGGGTTCCCTTTTTTCCACATCCTTGCCAACACTTGTTATTTCTTGTCTTTTTGATAATAGCCATCCTAACAAGTGAGAGATGATATTTCATTGTGATTTTGGTTTACATTTCCGTGAAGATTAATGATGCTGAACACATTTCCATGCACTGGTTGCATTGGTATATGTTCTTTGGAAAAATTCAGATCTGCTCATTGTTTATATTGAATGAATTCTTTATATATTTTGGATATTAATCCCTTATCAGATACATGATTTGCAAATATTTTCCACCATGCAGTAGGTTGTCTTTTCATTTTGTTGATAATTTTCTGTGCAAAAGATTTTTAGTTTGGTGTAGTCCCACTTATTTTTGTATTTGTTGCTTTTACTTTTGGTGTCAGATTCAAAAAGTCATCAACATGACTTATGTTAAGTAGATTACCACCTATGTTTTCTTCTAGGAGTTTATGGTTTCATGGCTTGTGTTCTAGTCTTTAATCCATTTTGATTTAGTTTTGTATGTAATGTAAGATAGTGGTCCAGTTTCATTCTTTTGTATGTGATTGTCCAGTTTTTCCAGCATTATTTATTGAAGATAAATGAAGAAAAACTATTATTCCCATAATATATCATTGGCACATTTGTCATAAATTGACCATATGTGCTTGTGTTTATTTCTGGGCTCTATTCTTTTCCATTGTGTTTTATGCCAATATCATACTGCTTTAATTACTATGGCTTTGTAATAGGGTTTGAAATCAGGGAGCATGATGCTTCAGTTTTGTTCTTTCTCAAGATCATTTTAGGTATTTGGGGTTTTGTGGTTCCATACAAATTTAGGATTGTTTGTGCTTTTTTTTGTGAAAAATGTCATTGGAATTTTGATAGGGATTGCACTTAAACTGTAGATTTCTTTAGGTAGTAGGGACATTTTAACAATATTAATTCTTTCATTTCATGAGCACAGCTTATCTTTCCATTTATTTGTGTTGTCTTCAATTTCTTTCCTTAAGGTTTTATAGTTTTCAGTGTATAGGTCTTTCACCTACTTGAATAAATTTATTCTGAAGGATGCCACAAGAAAATATAATTGCAAATGAGATTGTTATCTTAATTTCTTTTTTGATCATTATTTGTGTATAAAAATGCAACAGATTTTTGTATATTGATTTTGTATTCTGTAACATTACTAAATTTATTAGTTTTAATAGTAGATTCTTCAGGGGTTTTTATATATAATATGTCATCTGCAAATAGTGACAGTTTCGTTTCTTCCTTTTCAATATGGATGGTTTTCTTTTTCTTTCCTAATTGCCCTGACTAGAATTTTCAATAGTATGTTCAATAAAAGTGGTGAGAGTGGGCATCATGTCTTGTTCCTGATCTTAGAGGAAAAGCTTTGAGTTTTCACCTTTAAGTATAACATTAGCTGTGGGTTTGTCGCATATGGTCTTTGTTAAGTTGAGGTAATTCCCTTTCTAACCACTTTGTTGGGAGTTTTTATCATAAATGGATGTTGAATTTTGTCAAGTGCTTTCCTACATCTATTGAGATTATCATATGATTTTTATCCTTCATTTTGCTACTATGGTAGAACACATTGACTGTCCTCCATATGTTGAACCAGGCTTGTGTCCCTGGAATAAATTCCACTTAGGTATGATCCTTTTAATATATTGTTGAATTTGGTTTGCTAAATTCAAATTGTTGAGGATTTTTGCATATTTTTATCAGGGATATTGCTGTAATTTTTTTTCCTCTTAAACTTAAGACTTGTTTGGTGGCTTAACATATGATCGATCAATCTATCTATCTATCCTATTTATCTTTTTTAAGATTTATTTACTGAGAGAAAAAGAAATTGAGAAAGCATGGGGGGAGGGGTAGAGGTACAGGGAGAGAGAGTCTTAAGCAGACTTCATGTGGAGCATGGAGCCCAATGCGGGGCTCGATCTCACTACCCTGAGATCATGACAGGAGCTGAAATCAAGAGTCCCACACTCAACTGACTGGACCACCCAGGTGCCCCTATCCTGGAGAATGTTCTATATACACTTGAAGTATGTGTATTTATTGTTGCCTTTGGATTAAATGTTCTGTATGTATCTGTTACGGTTTTTTAGTCTAATGTGTCATTTAAGGACTGATGTTTTCTTTTTTTAAAAATTTTTTATTGTTATGTTAATCACCATACATTACATCATTAGTTTTTGATGTAGTGTTCCACGATTCATTGTTTGTTTATAACACCCAGTGCTCCCTGCAGAGCATGCCCTCTTTAATACCCATCACCAGGCTAACCCATCCTCCCAACCCCCCACCGAACCCTCAGTTTATTTTTCAGAGTCCATCATCTCATGATTCGTCTCCCCTTCCGATTTCCCCCCCTTCATTCTTCCCTTCCTGCTATTTTCTTCTTTTTTTTTTTTAACATATATTGTATTATTTGTTTCAGAGGTACAGATCTGTGATTCAATAGTCTTGCACAATTCATAGCGCTGACCATAGCACATATCCTCCCCAATGTCTATCACCCAGCCACCCCATCCCTCCCACCCCCCACCACTTCAGCAACCCTCGGTTTGTTTTCTGAGATTAAGAATTCCTTATATCAGTGAGGTCATATGATACATGTCTTTCTCTGTTTGACTTATTTCCCTAAGCATAATACCCTTCACTTTCATCCACGTCGTTGCAAATGGCAAGATCTCATTCCTTTTGATGGATGCATAATATCCCATTGTATATATATACCACCTCTTCTTTATCCATTCATCTGTCGATGGACATCTTCGCTCTTTCCACAGTTTGGCTATTGTGGACATTGCTGCTATAAACATCAGGGTGCACGTACCCCTTTGGATCCCTACATTTGTATCTTTGGGGTAAATACCCAGTGGTGCAATTGCTGGGTAGTATGGTAGATCTATTTTCAACTTTTTGAGGAACCTCCATACAGTTTTCCAGAGTGGCTGCACCAGCTTGCATTCCTACCAACAGTGTAGGAGAGTTCCTCTTTCTCCGCATCCCCACCAACAACTGTCATATCCTGATTTGTTAATTTTACCCATTCTGACTGGTGTGAGGTGATATCTCATTGAGGTTTTGATTTGGATTTCCCTGATGCCGAGCGATATTGAGCACTTTTTCGTGTGTCTGTTGGCCATTTGGATGTCTTCTTTGGAAAAATGTGCATGTCTTCTGCCCATTTCTTGATTGGATCATTTGTTCTTTGGGTGTTGAGCTTAAGAAGTTCTTTATAGATTTTGGATACTAGTCCTTTATCCGATATGTCATTTGCAAATATCTTCTCCCATTCTGTCAGTTGTCTTTTGGTTTTGTTGACTGTTTCTTTTGCTGTGCAAAAGTTTTTTATCTTGATGAAGTCCCAATAGTTCATTTTTGCCCTTGCTTCCCTTGCCTTTGGCAATGTTTCTAGGAAGAAGTTGCTGCGGTTGAGGTCGAAGAGGTTGCTGCCTGTGTTCTCCTTTAGGATTTTGATGGACTCCTGACTCACATTGAGGTCTTTCAACCATTTGGAGTCTATTTTTGTGTGTGGTGTAAGGAAATGGTCCAGTTTCATTCTTCTGCATGTGGCTGTCCAATTTTCCCAACACCATTTGTTGAAGAGACTGTCTTTTTTTCCATTGGACATTCTTTACTGCTTTGACAAAGATGAGTTGACCATAGAGTTGAGGGTCCATTTCTGGGCTCTCTATTCTGTTCCATTATTCTATGTGTCTGTTTTTGTGCCAGTACCATACTGTCTGGAAGATGACAGCTTTGTAATAGAGCTGGAAGTCTGGAATTGTGATGCCGCCAGCTTTGCTTTTCTTTTTCAACATTCCTCTAGCTATTCGGGGTCTTTTCTGGTTCCATACAAATTTTAGGATTGTTTGTTCCATTTCTTTGAAAAAAATGGATGGTATTTTGATGGGGATTGCATTGAATGTGTAGATCGCTCTAGGTAGCATTGACATCTTCACAATATTTGTTCTTCCAATCCACGAGCATGGAACGTTTTTCCATTTCTTTGTGTCTTCCTCAATTTCTTTCATGAGTATTTTATAGTTTTCTGAGTACAGATCCTTTGCCTCTTTGGTTAGATTTATTCCTAGGTATCTTATGGTTTTGGTGCAATTGTAAATGGGATCGACTCCTTAATTTGTCTTTCTTCCATCTTGTTGGTGGTGTATAGGAATGCCACTGACTTCTGTGCATTGATTTTATATCCTGCCACTTTACTGAATTCCTGTATGAGTTCTAGCAGTTTTGGGCTGGAGTCTTTTGGGTTTTCCATATAAAGTATCATATCATCTGCAAAGAGTGAGAGTTTGACTTCTTCTTTGCTGATTTGGATGCCTTTTATTTCTTTTTGTTGTCTGATTGCTGTGGCTAGGACTTCTAATACTATGTTGAATAGCAGTGGTGATAGTGGACATCCCTGCCACGTTCCTGACCTTAGGGGGAAAGCTCTCAGTTTTTCCCCATTGAGAATGATATTTGCTGTGGATTTTTCATAGATGGCTTTTATGATATTGAGGTATATACCCTCTATGCCTATACTCTGAAGAGTTTTGATCAAGAAAGGATGCTGTACTTTGTCAAATGCTTTTACTGCATCTCTTGAGAGGATCATATGATTCTTGTTCTTTCTTTTGTTAATGTTTTGTATCACATTGATTTGCGGATGTTGAACCAACCTTGCAGTGCAGGGATAATTTCCACTTGGTTGTGGTGAATAATCCTTTTAATGTACTGTTGGATCCTGTTGGCTAGTATTTTAGTGAGAATTTTTGCATCCATGTTCATCAAGGATATTGGTCTGTAATTCTCCTTTTTGATGGGGTCTTTGTCCAGTTTGGGGATCAAGGTAATGGTGGCCTCATAAAATGAGTTTGGAAGTTTTCCTTTCATTTCTCTTTTTTGGAACAGTTTCAGAAGAATAGGTATTAATTCTTCTTTAAATGTTTGGTAGAATTCCCCTGGGAAGCCATCTGGCCCTGGGCTTTTGTTTGTTGGCAGATTTTTGATGACTGCTTCAATTTCCTTAGTGGTTATAGGTCTGTTCAGGTTTTCTATTTCTTCCTGGTTCAGTTTTGGTAATTGATACATCTCTAGGAATACATCCATTTCTTCCAGGTTATCGAATTTGCTAGCATAGAGTTGCTCATAATATGTTCTTATATTGTTTGTATTTCTTTGGTGTTGGTTGTGATCTCTCCTCTTTCATTCATGATTTTGTTGATCTGGATCCTTCCTCTTTTCTTTTTGATAAGTCTGGCCAAGGGTTTATCAATCTTGTTCATTCTTTCAAAGAACCAGCTCCTAGTTTCGTTGATCTGTTCCACTGTTCTTTTAAGGACTGATGTTTTCTTAATGATCTTGTGTCTGGAAGGTCTATCCATTGATGCAAGAGGGGTATTAAAGTCTTATACTATGTATTGCTGTCTATTTTTCCCTTTCAGATCTGAGGTCTGTTAATATTTGCCTTATATATTTAGGTGTTCCTATGTTGGGTATATAAACATTTTGAAATGCTCTATATTCATGTGGATTTGCCACTTTATCATTAGTAATGCCCTTCTTTTGTTTCTTATTACAGTTCGTTAAAATACTTAGAATGTAATCCAAACTCTTCAACATCGTCTAATGGGCCCCATATAATGGAATGCCTGTTTTCCTCTCCAAACCTGTATATGATTGCTCCTGTTCTTTCTCAGTGTACTGCAGTGATCCTAACCTGGTCATTGAAACACCCCAAATTCATCTCCACCTGACAGCTTTTGCTGCCTAAAACCCAGTTCCCAAGTCTTTGGATGGCTTATATCTTTAGTTCAATTAGGTATCTGATCAAAGAATTTTTCTGAATTCCTTACTTAAAACTTTTCTTTCCTTCTATTGCCCAAGTTATTTTCTTTTCTTTTTTTTTTTAAAGATTTATTTATTTATTTATTTGAGAGAGAGAATGAGAGAGAGAGAGCAGGAGAGGGGGGAGGGTCAAAGGGAGAAACAGACTCCCTGCCGAGCAGGGAGCCTGATGCGGGACTCGATCCCGGGACTCCAGGATCATGACCTGAGCCGAAGGCAGTCGCTTAACCAACTGAGCCACCCAGGCGCCCATCCAAGTTATTTTCTAACTTATGTTCCCCTTTTATTTTTTATTATAGCACTTACCAAAATAATTTTTGTACATTTATTTGTTTTTGTTTGTTGAAGATTTCCCCTATTTCATAGAAATTTATTTTTTTTCTTTGTTATGCCTCTAGTTGTCCATATTTCTCATCCTTAAGTCTTTTTTTTACCTGCTATTTTTCCTGGTTAATCTCACTGGATATTTGACAATAGTATTCATCTTCTCAAGGAACAATTTTTTTTATCTTGTATCTTTGCTTTCTTCCTTAATAGTATCTGTTATTTGTATTATTTCCTGCATTATAGACTATTACATTTATTTATTTTTCTGAATTCTTGAGGTGCGGAATGGCTCACTTAATTTTGCCCATTTCCTCCTAATATGACCACTTAAAGTTATACATTACCCCCCAAAGAACTACCTTATCTGAATCATACAAGTTTGCTATGTTTTATGACCATTTTATTCAGTTTTATTCAGTTCTACATATTTTATAATTCTCAGTATAATACCTAATTTGACCAATGAGTTATTTAAAGTTATTTGAAGTATGTGTGCTTTTTATTTCCTAGTTATTCATTTAAAAATTACATTAGAATCCATATTTTGGTATATATTAACTTCTTGATATATGTTGCAATTGCATCATGGCCTAGTACATGGTCAATTTTTATAATTATTCCATGTGTCCTAGATGAGCACATGCACTTATCAGTCTCTGGATACAAAATTCGATGTATTCCCCATATTAATGATTTGCTCAAATATTCTATGTTCTTACTAATTTTTTTTGCCTATAAATTATCAAGAAAAATTTCTTGAAATCCCCAGTATGATGGCAGAATTTTTTGTTTCTTGCATTATTTTGATAATTTTATGTATATACATTATATATATATATATTTTAAAGATTTATTCATTTGAGAGAGTGAGGGTGCAAGTGGTGGGGGGCAGGGTGGGGACAGGCAGAGGGAAAGAATCCCAAGTAGACTCCCTGCTGGGCACAGAATTGAATATAGGGCTCAATCCCACCACCCCATGATCATGACCTGAGCTGAAATCAAGAGTCTGACACTTAACCAACTGAACCATCCAGGCACCCCTAGTCCTATATTTTTAAATAAAATTTTTATATTACCCTAATTTTAAATTTACAAAAACGTTGCAGAGATAGCATAGAGGCTCCCATATACTCCATACCCACTATCCTCCATTATTTGCATCTTAAGTTAATATAGTATGCTGATCATAATTACTGGATCCATACTGATACATTATTATTAACTAAAGTCTATACTTGTCAAATTTACTGATTTTTTTTTTTTTTAGCTGGTATAATTTTTCAATTATCATATATTCTATCCTGGGTACTATTAAATTTAGTCATTGTGTCTCTTCAGGTTCTTCTTGTCTATGACTGTTTCTAAGTTTTTGAGGAGTTTTAAGGCAGTTTTGAAGAGGTCTGGTCAGGTATTTTGCAGAATGTCTTTCAGTTAGAATGATCTGATTTTTTTCTTATGTTTAGATTCAAGTTATGGGTATTTGGGAGAAAGACTACAAAGGTAAATTGTCATTCTTATTACATCTTATTACATTCTTATACATTATTATTACTGTATATACAGTCAATACTACTTAATCTTGATATCGATCAATTGACTGAGGATCACATCTGTCAGGATTCTCCACTGTGAATTTCCTCTATTTCTCCCTTTCTACTACATTCTTTGGAAGGAAGTCATTAAGTATAGCTCACATTTAAGGGAGTTGTGTTCCACCTCACTGAGAACAGAGTATCAACATAAACTATTTGTAATTCCTCTGCATTGGAGATCTTTTTCTTCTCCCAATTTATTTATTTAATAATTATATAAATACAGCCTTGTAGAAAACAGTTTTATATTTAGGGTTATGATCAAATATTACTTTTTTTATTTTTGCTCCTTAAATTATTCCAGCTCTGGTCATCAGATGTTGAGCTCTTTTTTTTTTTTAAATTTTTTTATTATTATTATGTTAATCACCATACATTACATCATGAGTTTTTGATGTAGTGTTCCATGATTCATTGTTTGCATATAACACCCAGTGCTCCCTGCAGAACGTGCCCTCTTTAATACCCATCACCAGGCTAACCCATCCCCCCACCCTCCTCCCCTCTGGAACCCTCAGTTTGTTTCTCAGGGTCCATAGTCTCTCATGGTTCGTCTCCCCCTCTGATTTCCCCCCATTCATTTTTCCCTTCTTGCTATCACTTTCTTCTTCTTCTTCTTCTTCTTCTTCTTCTTCTTCTTCTTCTTCTTCTTTTACATATTATGTATTATTGTTTCAGAGGTATGGGTGGCTTGGAGATATTGAGCTCTTTTATTTGAATTCTGTGTTCCTTTAACCTAGCCCCATAATTGTGGATGGATTTTTGTTTGTTTTTGTTTTTATTTTATTTTTTAGCATTTCCATATTTTCTGCCACTACAAGATGCACCAGTTCATCATCTTGTATATTTCTTGCTCCACTCCTAGAATAGTTATTTCTCCAGAGATCTCTGATTCCTTTAATTGGACCATGGTATTCAAAACCAAGATTTGGGTGCTCAGTATACTCGTTGCAGCTGAGGTATCTTTCCCTCCTTCTAGGCTTTCTAAGTGGACAGTGGAAGGAAATATGTGTGTGTGTGTACTAATCCATATATGTATATTTTTCTATAAATACTTCTCTGTGTAGTCATCTATATTTATATTAAGTTTTAAGCATGAGTTCATAGTGATATATTGAATTTTAATCCATTACCACATGGATCATTCTAGGCTTCTGTTCTTGCCTGTCTATAAGCTCCCACTCCAACAGTGAAAAACCTGGCTCCCATGATCATCATTCATTTACTGAATTTTTAATTGTAGTATACATGTTTTGCAGTGTCAGGATTGTTAATCTGTACTCTTGTAGAAAACAAGTTTGTCAATAGAATGCAGTGCTTATGTGAAGTTCCTTTCTTTTTAGTCTGGTATCAGTCATCTTCAAGTTTGGATGGAGCACCACCTCTCCCTCCACCCACTTCAGTGAGGTTGTTTCACATACTTTTAAGACAGATTATTGGTAACATTATGAATTTGATCCTGTTATGCCCCCATCACCTAAAGGTTTTTTTATTTGCAATAATTAAGGTTCATTCTGCACTGTGTGTTTTGGTTTTCACAAATGCATAGTGTTATATATCCACAATTATGGTATCATACTGAATAGTTTCATTTCTCTGAAAAATCTCCTGTGTTAACATCTATTCAGCTCCTTCTTCCTAAATTCCTGGCAATCACTGATATTTTCACTTTCTCTATAGATTTGCTGTTTTTAGAATATCATATATTTGGAATTACATATTATGTACCCTTAACAGCCTGGCTTCATCCACTTAAGATTCATCCATGTCTTTTCATGTCTGATATTTCATTTTTTATTTTTTGATTAAAATACTTTATATTTTAATTTTAGAGCATTTTTAGGTTCACAACAAAATTACTGATTTTTAAATTCCTAAATAACATTCCATTGTATGAATGTACCACAGTTTGTTTGTTCATGCACCTGTTGAAGGACATCTTTGTTGCTTCCAATTTAGAGTGACTATAAATAAAGCTACTGTGCCTTGTTTGTGCCCTGTTTTTGTCTGAACATAAGCTTTCAGATAAGTTGGGTAAATATCTAGGAGTATGATTGCTGGATAACATGGCAAGGCAATGTTTAGCTTTGTAAGAAACTTCTAAACTGTCTTCAAAGGGGTTATACCAGCCTGCATTGCCACTGGCATGTAAGTTCCTTCCATGCCATGTCTTTTTTATTTTTAAGATTTATTTACTTATTTATTTGAGAGAATGAAATAACACATACAAGCACAAGTGGGGGGAGGGGCAGATGCAGAGGGAGAGAAGCAGACTCCCTGCTGAGCGTGGAGCTTGACATGGGGCTCAATCTCCCCACCCTGAGATCATGAACTGAGCCGAAATTGAGTCGATGCTTAACTGACTGAGCCACTCAAGTGCCCTTTGTACTACGTTGCTGTGTTTTTGTCAGCATCTAGTGTTGTCCATTCTTGAGCCGTTCTAATAATGTGCATTGTTATTATTTTTGTTTTGTTTAACTAGCAGTTCCCTAATGGCAAATGATTATGAGCATCTTTTCATGTGCTTATTTGCCATTTGTATAATCTTACTTTCTGGGATGTATGTTCAGAATTGTTCATTTTTATTTTATTTTTTTAATTTTTTTAATTTTATTATGTTAGTCACCACACTGTTGTTCATTTTTAAATTGGTTGTTGTTTTTGATGAGTTTTAAGAGTTCCTTCTATGTTTTAGATACACAACTGTAATCCAATATGCTCTGCAAATATTTTCTCCCATTGTATGATTTGTCTTTCTACTCTGTCTACAGTTTCTTTCATGAAACGGAAGTTTTTAACTTGAATAAAATTCCAATGATCAATTTTTATTTAATGAATTGTGCTTTGATGTTATACCTAAAACTTCTGTACTAAACCCTAGGTCACGTAAACTTTCTCCTATTTTTAGGAATTTTATAGCTTTGCATTTTATATTTGATATAATTCATTTTGAGTTACTCTTCATTTATTTATTTTTATTTTTTTAAAGGTTTTATTTATTTTTCAGAGAGAGAGAGAGAGTGAGCGTGCACACACAAGCAGGGGGAGGGGCAGAGGGAGAAGCAGGCTTCCTGCGGAGCAGGGAGCCCAGTGTGGGACTCCCTCCCAGGACACTGGGATCATGACCCGAGCCGAAGGCAGACGCTTAACCAACTGAGCCACCCAGGCATCCCTACTCTTAATTTTGGTTTTCATTTTGAAGAATGTATGTTGCCTTTAAAAAATGGTTGTTTGTTCTAATTTTATGGGTTTATAAATCTGTAGTTCAGAGGCTCGGGTATATGTAGAATCAGGTGGTTCAGGAAAAAGAATAAATATCAGATTGTGTTCCTATCCTTCAATCTTAAACCTTCTTCCTAATCCTGAAAAAAATGCAAAGATTCATTGCATATGGAATCATAAAAATCCTCGTTGTAACCCAAAAAGGGTAAAACAAACTTTCTTTGGTGTTAGCAGTAATAGTGGAAATAACGATAGAAGAAAGAACAGGACAATAGAAAAAAAATTACTCTGAACACTTGAAATAGGGGAGAGGACTTCCTTCTTTTGAAGAAAGAGTTAGAACTTCAAGGAGCATTTCACAACTAGGAGTAGCTCACATTAGTTTGAGAACTTTACATTTAATAGAATATGATATTTAAAGAATATATAGGGTTGCCTGGGTGGCTCAGTCAGTTAAGTGGCTGACTCTTGGTTTCCGCTCAGGTCATGATCTCAGAATTGTAGAATTGAGCCCCACCTCAGACTCTGCAGTCAGCATGAACTCTGCTTGGAATTCTCTGTCTCCCCCTCTTCCACTGCCCCTTCCCGTGCTTGTGCTCTCTCTCTCTCTCTCAAATAAATAAATAAATAAATAAATAAAATCTTTTATAAACATAAAGAATAGTTAAAGAAACTTTTGAAATTAATTTCTTTATAACTGAACATTTTCAAAGGTCAACTCATAAAAATAAAAAATTGAACATGATTCTTTCTGTCATAATAAAATATTATATTAAGAAAGACCAACTGTCATCTGTATAAACTGATGAAAATTTAGGTATGTACTATAATACCATTATTTCAAATGCAGTTGAAAATCAGTACAGATTATTATTTTTTAAAAGATTTTTATTTATTTGATGGGGGGAAGAGCAGGGGATGGGAGAGAATCCCAAGCAGACTCCTTCCTGAGCATGGAGCCCAGCACGGTGCTCAGTCTCATGACCCGAGCCGAAATCAAGAGTCCAGCACCCAACCCACTGAGCCACCTAGGCACCCCCACAGTACAGATTGTTAAACTGGATTTTTCCTTCCTTCTCTATTTTCTTCACAATTCTTTATTTTCAAACCTGGATTATCTAGATAATTTTCTTAGGTCATTGCTATGTGATTTATCTACATGATAGCAATCTATCTCAAGTACAAACTGTGGCAGGTGTATTGAAGTGCACTGCCATGTTTTTATTTAAAACACAAACGAATAATTCTATGGATACTAGAAGGATTAATTGCCTGAGGCTGCCTTTATAACCTGGAGTGTAATATGGTATTCTACATACAGTAGGTACTCAATTAATAACTACAGAATGGTTTTCCATTATGATTAATATTAAACTTAGGTAACTGAGAGTGTGAATTTTGAAAGAATCTCTAAAATATTTGCAGCACAATCCTTATCAATACACAATACTCTGCATTAACATACATGTTACATGCCATAAAATTGAAATCTATTTTGCTGAAATACTTAAATGGCATTCACATAATTTATAGTGAAAAAGAGAAATAGGATTTATGGAAAAAAGATAACCTCATTTAGGGCTGTAAGGTCGCCTATGAATTTGTTATTGGTAGAAAGACTCTTAGAACTTTGGAGTTTTTCATCACTTTGACCAACATGCCTGTGGAATAGAGCATGCTGATACTGCATTTGTTAAGGGACATTGGGAATAGATTTCATTTTACTATGCCAGTTATCAGCACTGCCTTGTCATTTGCATCTGCTACACATTTTCTTTGCCTGTCTTCAAAATCTCACTTTAGTATTATCGCTTTGGCCTGTTGACATAGGCCACTGGCCTAGCAGAAAGCATACTATCAATCTAAACACAATAACAAAGAACAGATTACAAAAGAGAAAGATAGTTGTCATAGCCACTTTCTTGAATTTCATTCCCATAGGCTCTGGACTCAAAAGATTCCCTTGGCCTATCAGCTGAACCCATGTTGTAGAGTAATACCATATCAATGTTATAATCTAATCTATAGATGAAAATATTTCCTCTTTGGAGACTTGATATATTCTGACTTTATTTCTAATCTCTTTCTCCTGCTTATCCTTTATCACAGAAGGAAGAACTTGTCAAACTCATTAATTCTCTTCCATTTGAGTGAAATAATGTTATCAGTGGGTACACTTGTGAAATTTTAAATGTTGATTTGTTCCTTTTGTGGGATAGGCCACACAATGTCATTAAGGTCTTTAAATGCTTTCATATAAATACTTTTCTTATATACTTGTGCATAAATTACACTGACTACTAAAAGCAGAGTTTAATCACAAATCGGTGGAACTTCCTAGCATGGTAAAATAAATTTGCTGTAAAGGTTTATTGTCAGTTATTCCAAATGTAATTTAGTTTTATATTCTAATTGGCTTAATATAAAAGAATACTTCATATTAATCCTATTTGAAAAAAGTGTTATTATAAGATATTCCATTTCTCTTTGCTTCTGGTTTTTTTTTCTACCTCACCTCCCTTACTGTGTTGGTGAGTTTACACCTGCTTTCCTCTAGTGAAAAAATTAAAAATGTCTTCCTTAATATTCATCCAAAACCCAACTGTCACTCTTATCTGCTAATTTTGAATGAATATAAAAGAAAAATGCCTGGTAATTGTATAAGGCAATGCCACACTTGCTTTCACCTTACTGTTTTTCCTTAGTTCCTGATTCCTATACAGGCTTTAGGCTCTTCAGTTTGTGGGAAACTTTCAGACTCTATTCAGTAGCTAACAGGATTTGTCACTGTTTGAATTTAGTTCAGAATATTCTGACATTGGACCTTGGTCTTATGCATAAACTTGGAAAAAAACTGATAAAGAAAATTGATGGCATATTGCATATTTCTTTCCTTTTATTTCATGAGTATATTAGGTTTTCCATTATGATGTTTGATATGCTAGTGGTTTCTAAGTGAAAGTTTCCCATCCATGTCCCCTACTAAAACGGTACACCTTCTGTGGATGGTTTGCTCCAGCCACAGTTTATTAGATTAGCCCTGGGTTCTTGCCATAGAGATAGCAGACATACAGTTGGGAGAATGTACTGATGTTACCTAGAGAAACAAACAGAACAACCATAACTTTGATCAATCCATATCTCCCTATGAAATTTGAAATGAAAAACACATAGAAAATAAGGCAATTAGAAATGATTTCTATAGATGAAAGTTTCTTTAAAAAGACATGGCAAAAGGAGAGAGGAATAAAAAAAGATGAGTAAGAATAACAGATGATATCTGGATGCTTGGCTTCAGAAATCAGACCAAAGACCCCAGATGGAAGTGTGTACCCAGGGATCACCTATTTCCCACCAGTTTCCCAGGCTCAAAGAGCCTGAGGTCTAGGGATAATATAGTATTATTAGTGAGGGAATGACCCAGAAATGACACCAGAAGGGATAAAATATATTCACAGAGGAAATGCAATGTCCGCATCCATGTCAGCTGTGGTCCAGCATAGGTAGCAGCTTGTCAAGTACAGACAGTAAGACACCAGGGAGAGCTGTTGCTTAACCCTTTGTCTGACACATATTTTCCTTGTTTCCTTAATTGAATCCCAGTTTCTTGAACTACAAAGACCCTAATTTAAATATAAACAATGTGCATTTTTTTTTCAGGAAACCACAAATTAAAATGATAAAATAATTGTTAAAAAATGTGGGTTTTAGACTGTGTGCATCAGAATCATGTAGCATGTTTATGAAAAATAGAGATTCCTGAGCCTCCCTCAAACCTGAGAAACCTAAAGGCTTAGAATCTCCAAAGGAATGGCTCGGGAATAAACATTTTTTAACAATTTATAGGTCATTCTTTTTATGTATTTATTTTTGGTGTATTGAAATAACACCCATTTATTATCTTACAAGTTCTGTGGGTTAGAAGGCTGGGCACAGAATAACTGAGTTCTCTGCTCAGAGTCTCTCACAAAATGAAGGTGTCAGGAGAGCTGTATTCCCATCTGGAGTTGTGGGTTCTCTTGCACACTTCCAACTCTGCTTGTTGGCAGAATTTAGCTTCTTGGGGTTGTGGACCGAACCTTATTTTCTTTTTTTTTTTTAATCTTTTTTTTAAATTTTATTTTTTAAAGATTTTATTTATTTATTTGAGAGAGAGAGAATGAGAGAGAGCACATGAGAGGGGGGAGGGGCAGAGGGAGAAGCAGACTCCCTGCCAAGCAGGGAGCCCAATGCGGGACTCGATCCTGGGACTCCAGGATCATGACCTGAGCCGAAGGCAGTCGCTTAACCAACTGAGCCACCCAGGCGCTCCGAACCTTATTTTCTTTATGACTATTGGCGGTGGTCGCTTTCAGCTCCCAAAGCTGCTCTCAGGTCCTAGCTATATGATCTACTTTGTAGGAAGTTCAAAATGGCCGTTTGTTTTCAACCAGACAAAAACAGGGTGTCTGTTTTTGCTTCTTGTCTCTTTTCAGAGCTTAGGTCAGGTCCAGCCAAGATAATCTCCTTTTTGATTTATTGTGTTAGATATTGTCCTTTTGACTCCCCATATTTACTCAACCATATTTTTAAAGCCTGGCCTCAATGATTGCAACAAGAAGGAAAGTTGGGGTGTGAAGACTTCCCTGGTGGGCTGTAGAGGAAGGAGCTGGGAGACTCAGAGAGCTGGAAATACTGGAATATATCCATTGCAAGTTATTTAGATACCTCCTAACCAAACTACCCTCTCCCATATGAGAGAGATCGGAGTGAACGCCTTTCACCGAGTTTTAGAAATAGAAGCAACAAGAACCCCAGCAACCTGGAAATTCTTTTCTGGTGGCATTCTTCTGGGCAAGATATATCAGTGGGAGAGTCTATAATTTCTTTCTACCTAATGTGGGAACACAATTAATGTGATCCCAGAATGGTAGAGGCCAAGTGGTGGCTATTTACTCTAGAGGCAAAGATAGACATCAACAAACGGGGCATTAATCAGTGTTTTGACGTTAAGTGGTGGTTCTCAACTGGAAATTTTTGCCCTCAGGGAACATTTGGCACTATCTGGAGATGTATGGTTATCACAACTGGGAAGTGATGGATGCTACTTGCATCTACTAAATAGAGGCCAATAATGTTGCCGGATATATTATGATGCACTGGAGAGCCCACCTCAGCAAAGAGTTATTTGGTCCTGTATTGCTGAAGGCTAAGGCTGAGAAACTCTAACCTGAAAGAAAGAAAAACAGTAAATGAATAGACATAACACAAAAACAAATTACTGACAAGGTTGTAAGGCAAATAGCATAATACAATGGTAAACAATTTTTAAAATAAGAGAGAAGATTATTAATACACAGTACTACAAAAAAGGAGAATCACAAACTGTTTCTTTGAATCTCTGAAGAAGCAAGCCAAACAAATTAAAACTGAAAATGATTTTCAAGTGAAAATACAAGCTAGCCCAGTGATGAGTATTCTAAAGAGGGCACGTTCTGCACTGGGTGTTATACGAAAACAATGAATCATGGAACACTACATCAAAAACTAATCATGTACTTTATGGTGACTAACATAACATAATAAAATAAAATGAAATTAAAAAAAAAAAGATAGTACAGGATACTTTCTCTGAATTCAACAGAACAGAGATAGCAGGTAACAAAATGCCTTCAATAGTGCTGGAAAACTGCATCAGAATGATCACCTTTTGAGATACATCCTAGTCATGTGATTCAATTTAAAAAATGTAAAACATTCAGGATTCCAGGCTGAGAAATGCAAGAGATTGGGAAAAAAATGGGGTAATCTGAAATTTCTTCGGAGCTGCATCCATGGTCTGAAGTGAATAGATAAATGTCTACAAAGTGCTAAGGGAAAGAAAATAGGATTCAAGTGTATTGTATCCAGCCGCCTTGTCGATAAAGTGGAAAGGGAACAAGCACTTATTTCCAAATGTAGAAACTATCAAGAAATATAGCACCCAAGAGAGCTGCCAAAAAAAAATCCAGCCAAACCAGGAGCTCTAGTTAGAGGACCAGTGATCACAAGAATACCAAGAATGCTTAGTACTATAGAACTATGACAGGTTATTAGATTGATAGTATGGAGGTTTTCTTCACTGAAGAATATTCAAAGCTCCCTAAATTATGAAGCACATCATTAAAACTGAAATATTAAATATTTAAAATTGGGAGGTAGTGGTGAATGGATTTCTAATTCTCTCATTGTTTATATTTGACTCTGCAAGTGTATCCTGTGTTTTCTTGGAGACTTTAAACTAAAAAATACAAGCTCGAACAGTATAGTGAGAAAATGGGCAAAAGACATGGACAGATATTTCAATGAAAAGGGATTACAGATGGCAAATAAGCACATACAAAGACGTTTAACATCATATGTTGTTATTAAAATGCAAATTAAAACTACAATGAAATCTCAGTACAAACCTATCTGAATGGTTAAAATTAAAAAAAAAAAAAGATAAAACTGAAAGCTGGTGAGAGTATGGAGAAACTCCTTGCAATAGAGTGTTTGACTCCATTATTTGTTTGACTGCTGACAACTTTTAAGCTCCACAGTTTTGTGCCAGAGGCATATTTCTTAATCTCCAAAGAAATATACACTGCTATTGCATACCAAGTATCATTCCCCATTATTTGCTTAATACAGTGCTGATTTTGATTTTTATTAAAGCATCAATTATACCCAACTTAAAACTCCATTTCCTAGCTTCCCTTTCAGGTAGGAGTTATAGTTGATGCGATCAATGGCAAAAGTCAGCTGAATGACTTCTGGAAAATGCTTGTGTTCTTGCTAGAGGCTCTGCTTCTACCTCTTCTCATTCATCTCTTCCTGCCTATAATGTTGGTCTTATGTCTTAGGGAAGAACACAATTTTGCAACTATGAAGGTGAAACTGAATGCTAATAGATTAAAGGAGTCTAAGTCCTTGAGGACTGACTTAAGCAAGGACATGAATCCCTGAATTGTGTACTGTCTGACCTCATTTTATGAGAAAAATCAACACCCCAATTTTTTGGAGTGGTGGTGGTGTTATGGAGAGCCAAATGCATTTCTTTAAGTCTGTTTCTCACTTGTAAATGAGATTAAAAAACACATTACACAAATACACAAATTTTTTGGAAATAAGATTGGCTTGTTTACATTATTATTTCTATTTCTTACTATTAGCAGCAAAAGCTTATTTTAGCTGTCACACTAGATTTGGTCACTGCAGTATCCACTACAAATAGCCTGACACATAGTAGGCATTAAGTATACATTTATATAAACTCATACTATCTGCGTGAATGAATCCCACTGAGAAATTGTGTTAGTAAATTTTTTGCTTCTTTATACAACTTTCAGTAATTGCTGGTAAAGATAAATATTATGGTATGAAGTTAATACAGGCATACCTTGTAGATAATGCAGGTTTTATTCCAGACCACCACAATAAAGTGAATAACACAATAAAGTGAGTCCAATGACTTTTTTTTTGTTTCTCAGTGCATATAAAAGTTATGGTTACACTGAACTTTAGTCTATTAAGTGTGTGATAGCATTATGCCCAAAAAATCAATATGCGTACCTTAGTTAAAAAATACTTAATTGCTAAAACATACTAGCCATTATCTGAGCTTTCAGCAAGTTGTTATCTTTTGGGTCCTGGAGGGTCTAGCCATATTGATGGCTGCTGACTGATCAGGTTAGTGGTTGCTGAGGGCTAGAGTGGCTGTGGCAATTTCTTATAATAAGAGAACAGTGAAGTTTGCCACATAGATGGGCTCTTCTTTTCACGAATGAGTTCTCTGTATTATATGAGGCTGTTTGACAGCATTTTACCCACAGTAGAACTTCTTTTGAAACTGGAGTCAATCCTCAAAACTTTCCACTGATTTACTAAATTATGTCATATTGTAAGTCCTTTGTTGTCATTTCTACAATCTTCACAGCATCTTCATCAGGAGTAGATTCCATCTCAAGGAAGCGTTTTCTTTGCTCATCCTTAAGCAACTCCTTATCCATTCAAGTTGTATCATGAGATTGCAACAACTCAGTGACATCTTCTAGGCTGCACTTCTGATTCTAGTTCTCTTGTTGTTTCTTCCACATCTGCAGTTACTTCCTCCACTGAAGTCTTGAACCTCTCAAATTCACTTACGATTTTTGAAATTAATTTCTTTTTTTTTAAAGATTTTATTTATTTGAGAGCAAGAGAGCACAAGTGGGGGGGCG
Source organism: Mirounga angustirostris (assembly GCF_029215605.1). Taxonomy (NCBI): domain Eukaryota; kingdom Metazoa; phylum Chordata; class Mammalia; order Carnivora; family Phocidae; genus Mirounga; species Mirounga angustirostris. The sequence goes on from NW_026991717.1 coordinate 77,238,521, forward strand.
AGTGGCAGAGGCAGAGGGAGAAGCAGACTCCCTACTGAGCAGGGAGCCGGATGTGGGACTCCATCCCAGGACCCTGAGATCCTGACCTAAGCTGAAGGCAGATGCTTAACTGACTGAGTCACCCAGGTGCCCAGTTGGAATTAATTTCTTCCAAGTTCCTGTTAATGTTTTGACCTCTTCCCATGAATCGTGAATGGTCTTAATGGTATCTAGAATGGTAAATGCCTTCCAGAAGGTTTTCAGTTTACTTTGCCCATATCTATCAGGGGAATCACTATCTATGGCAGCTCACCTTATAAAATATATTTATTAAATCATAAGACTTGAAAGTAGAAATTGCTCCTTGATCCATGGGCTGCAGAATGAATGTGTGTTAGCCGGCATGAAAACATTAATCTCACTGTACGTCTCCATTGGATTTTTTGAGTGACCAGGTACATTTCGAATGAGCAGCAATTATTATTTTTTAAAAATATTTTACTTATTTGAGAGAGAACACAAGTGAGGAGAGGGGCAAAGAGTGAGAAACAGACCTCCCTCATCTCCCCTACCCCCAGCAGGGAGCCCCATTTGGGCCTTGATCTCAGGACTCTGGGGATCATGACCTGAGCCAAAGGCAAACGCTTAACTGATTGAGTCACCCAGGTGCCTTTCAGCAGCAATATTTTAAAAGGAAACTTTTTTTTTTTTTTTTTTTTTTTAGCATTATGCCTCAGTAGTGGACTTAAACTATTCTATAAACCATATTGTAAACAGATGTGCTATCATCAGCTTTGTTGTTTTATTTATAGAGCACTGGCAGAGTAGATTTAAAATAATTCTTAAGGGTCCTGTGATTTTTGGAATGGTCAATGAGCATTGGTTTCAACTTAGTCACCAGCTGCATTAACCTCTAACTAGAGAGTCAGCCTGTTCTTTAAAGCTTTGAAGCTAGGCATTGCTATATCTCCTATCTATGAAAATTCTAGATGGTATCTTCTTTCAATAGAAGGCTGTTTTGTCTACACCAAAAAATTTGTTGTTTAGTGTAGTCACTTCATTGTCTTAGCTAGATCTTCTGGTGCAAGAGTGCTAACTTTTAGCCTCCTAGCTTTCAACATGTCTTCCTCAATAAGCTAAATCATTTATAGCTTTTGATTTAAAATGAGAGATGTGTGACTCTCTTCCTTTCACTTGAACACCTAGAGGGCTCTATAGAGTTATTAACTGGCCTAATTTTAAAATTGTTGTATCTAAAGTAATGGGGAGGCCAATGGAAAGGGGGAGAGAGGGAGAGTTGGAGAATGGCGGCAGGTCAGTAGTCAGAACACATACAACATTGATCAATTAAGTGTGTTTCTTACATGGGTGTGGTTTGTGGTACCTCCAAACAATGACAATAGTAATATCACAGATCACTGATCATAGATCCCCATAATAGTTATAATAATGATGAAGAAGTCTAAAATATTATAAGAATTATCAAAATATGACAGACATGAAGTGAGCAAATGCTATTGGAAAAATGGGTCCAATAGACTTGCTCAATACAGGGTTATCATAAACCTTCAATTTGTAAAAAATGTAGTATCTGTGAAATGCAATAACGTGAAGCTCATTAAAACAAATTATATACCTGCATCAATTGTTAAGTTATTCTTTTCTTCATATAAATATCCTATTTCTTTACAGTTAAACTGGTATTACAGAAGAAAAAAATATCTCTTTTTGGGACATTTATACCAAAGAAGATAAAATGATATGAACAAAGAAAATGCATTCCAAAATGTGTCTATTATGAAGTAATGTAGAAAATGAAAATATTTAATGGCATATATGAAACACGGATTCGGACTTACCTTTTACTTTATCTTTTAGCAGTCAAATGGGTAATAAACACATTGTTTAAATATTTAAAACAATATATTTTTTAAAAAACTTCATCCCCATTTTAGATATAACAGAATTCTTATTAGCATTTATATAATTCTATTTATGTTTGGTTTATCCAAAAGATAAATGATAAGGTGAAATCTTTACACAAACTCTCCATATGTCAATTCTCTTAATAATGGATAGTTCACACACATTTAAAAAGTTTGACATTATTAAATTTATGTCTATGAAACAGTGGTGACACAGCAGTAAACAGATGGCATAGGACCTCCTCTTTTCTTTTTAAAGAGGGTTACAGAGACTGAACAAGAGTATATTTCCTTACCATGGCTACTTTTAACAAAAGAACATGTCCTATTCTGAGGTAGGTGGAATTCTTTCTTAGATGAAAGGAGAGACGGTAGAGTCGAGTCTTGGGTCCTAAGATTGAAAGCTCTGCATGAAGTGCCCACTTTCTTTTTAGACAACACTGAGATAACCCCAGATGGAGGAAGATGAGGGCTCATCCATAATTATAAGGGTCATTCCACACACATAAGAGATCCCTGCACTGAGTGGTTATGTTATTGATAGTTGATCTTCAAGTTGAAAAATAACATGAAGATAATATTGGCTAAAAATGTCTGGTTAAAATGATGGTGATAGAAACTTGATAGAATGTTTAGCTTCTAGGCCCTGCTTTTTCCTATTTGCTGGAGAGAAAGTGAAGAAAATCTGAGTTTATTAGCTCAGTGTAATTTCAAGTCAATTATGCATCCACAACTTTTCAAGTGATGAATTGAATAACCATCCACATTCTCATAATACTCTTGACAGCAAAAATCCACCAAAAGAAAACCAACAAATTAGATAAGAAATTCTTGTAATATTGATAATAGAAAATTATAAAGTGACAATATGAATAGTTAATAGGATACAATGATGTATGCTTATTAACTCACTGTACTTATTAACATGGGCAAAGTAACCATGCTTTCAAGAGGAATGAAAACAGAAATAAGTTCTTAGTAGTCTGTAAAGTACCCTTATTTCAGGCAGTTAAGGAAAAGGAAATTCTAAGATAGTTAGATAATTTATGTATCTACCTGACATTTCTTATAATCCAGGTGGGCACAATAAAGACTTTCTTAAATTCAAAACATGAACATTTACAAGATCTATATATTTGTTACCAGTTCCTAGATAATCTTTCCACATTCTTATTTTGTTACCTTTGAAGTTAACTTACATTTTTTAAAAATGCTATCAACCAAATTCCTGGAAGTGGAGCAAAAGTGGTTGGGTGATGACCGGTTTGGGGGTTGTTAATTTTTAGTCTTATTTGTGGTTGTGCTGATAATTCTCTTTTCTTTCACGGCTTTCTGCTTTCCATCCCATTCTGACTTCCTCTTAATAGACTGGCAAACTCCATTTAATGAGTATCAAAGGTACATTGGTATCAATCTTGTTTATTCATCTGCTAACATATTTTTTGTCTTTTTAAATATAAATTGAAAAATAGTTCAAAGAAAAAATGTTTTTCTTTAGAAAAAGACTGAAAGGACAAAAGGGAATTACTACGCAAATTGCCCCTGGTAAACTTGCTTAAGTGATTAATGTGGAATATTTCTTTTCATGTCAAAAGTGTACAGTAATAGGTTCTTATCTCCTTTATTCTTTCTTCACATAGCATTAATTTAATTTTGGACCAACTGGTAAGGAACAGGAGACAGCTGGTTAGGCAAATTTTTGTAAATCCTGGAAGACTTTCTCCATCCATGTTTCAGAGGAATACTTGTACATCTGCTTATTTTCCTTTTTCAAGGCAAAAACTCAGGTGGATATTTCCTCCCCATTTACCTTCACATTTAGAACAGCTGTGAGTGTTTGACATAATTAAGATGACTTATAAAAATGGTGGATTACTGTTATTTTGCCAAGGCAGGTATGTCACGGTAACAGCGATGTTTGGTGGGGCTTTTTGAGCAAATTATTTTTTGCTTGTGATTCCAGGGTGAATATGAATAAAGAAAAATAAGAGAAACCCTCAGAGATCTCCAAGGAACTGTGTCTGGTGTGTCAGACTAGTAACCCTTGGATCTTCATGTTGAATTCTATAAACCATCAATTACTGAGAAATCTTACTTTTATATTATTTCCTAGGATGACACTGGCACTGTTTCTGTAACATAGGCTTACTTATCATACAAATATTTTTTTATTTTTTTTAAAGATTTTATTTATTTATTTGACAGAGAGAGACACAGCGAGGGAGGGAACACAAGCAGGGGGAGTGGGAGAGGGAGAAGCAGGCTTCCCGCGGAGCAGGGAGCCCGATGCGGGGCTTGATCCCAGGACCCTGGGACCATGACCTGAGCTGAAGGCAGATGCTTAACGACTGAGCCACCCAGGTGCCCCTATCATACAAATATTTTCAGTATCTCTTAAGACAATAGAACATAATATTGTCAGGATTATTGCCAATAATATTTGTTGATAGTTCATTTGCCATTCACTTTCCATATGTAACAGGAGTTAAAATGAAACTGTTGGTGAGAGCTCTAGAAATGTGCATAATAGTTTCCTCAGTGTGGTACCAGCCTAAGGTGAGAAGTAAAAAGTCAGTGCTCAACTTTTCTATTGAAACACACACACACACACAACTTGACTCTTAAACTTCTCATCCACACTGAGGCTATAGGAGTGTGGGAAAGTGATAATTAGGAGGATTTTTGAATCAGATTTTTGGAGCTGTTGTGGTTCCCAAAAACAGGCATCCTGAAAGAGGGAGGGTAGAGTTTGCCTAGATCGCACCTAAAGCTTGTGAGAGGAGCTTCCACCTGACTTTTGTCCCTGCTATGTGGGCATAGAGCGACCTATTATTTTACACTTTCTTGGAAAATTTTAGAGTCAGAAAAAAAAAAGTGGCTCAGTGCTGATGGGCCAGCTTGAACACAAATGGCTGAATTGAGGATGGGCCTGCACACTGGATCTTGTCAGGGCAAACAGGGCTTGAGTATTTCACAGGAAAGATGTAAGAACCAGAAATAAGTTGAGACTGTTTGTGTGGATTCCTGTATGTTCTGCCTATGGTGTTTGACCAGAAAGCAATTAGTCATCAGCTGATAAAGGCTAGAGGGGAGGAAAGTGACCAGATAGCAGAAATTTATCCATTCTGACTAATGGTGACATCACTGACAGGAAGATTCAGCTTTGGATGCCTACCAAGCCTATAACATGATGCAACATGCAAGGTCCTTACCACGGTGTCAGAATGTTGTCTCCTCACCAGCTTTCTTGCCCTCTAGTCCTGATGGAGTCCAGTACAGCATCTTGAGAGTGAGGGAGAAGGTGGGTACAGAGGAAACAAGCCAAACATATCCTCTTCCCTACTCAGGTTACCCATACATAGCCAGCTCAAGCAAAGAGAAATTTAACTTGAAATCCAGTTCAGAATATTGATTAATATTGGACTTGATATTCTAATATCAGAATCAGTATATTATTTTGTAAATGAAAGTGATAGATGATTTATTATATAAAAAACAGCAGTTATCAATCTTAACTGCACCTTGGGAGGTTTTAGAATCCACATACCTGTAGGCCCTTTACCTACAAATTTTGACTTGTTCAATGATGGGCCTGGGCATCAGAGTTTTTAAGAGTTCCCTGTGTGACTTTACAGCCAGTGTTGAGAACCACTGATTTAAATAAACAGCGAAATCATGGGGTCTGTTAGAGTTTTCAACCAGGAAAGCAGAAACAATGGACCCCTGTAAACAAACTTAGGATTATAATGTGAGACAAAAATGAGGTGTTTTATGAATGTACCACATGAGTTGTGTTCTCACAGGTTACCGTTACACATTTATTATCCCATTTGTTTCCTGTACCAACACCACGAAGAAGTATTTAATACCTCCTCTCATGACACACTGATAGGAAATCTGAGTACAAAGACAAGGTCTGTGCTCTTTTTACCCAAGCATTGCTGCATCTCAGTATAAAAGTTAAACAGAAATAGTGTTTGGATTCAGGGAAAAAAAATTGAGAATAGATTTAAAAAAAAAAAAAATGTGAAGATTAAACTTGTGCTCTTTGCCTTCTTACCCAGAGATGTGTCTTCCTCTGTGTAACCTTATCTGTTAGAATGCCCCAGGTCAGAGTCTCTTTTATGTCTTCTGGTTTTCAGCATCATAATTCCACCCTGCTTCTATGTCTAACAGAACTCCCTTCTCAACATGGGACTTGGGCCAAGGAAATACCTCTGGTAACATGGCACCCTTATCTTCTAAGAAAGCTGCATCAGAGGACATCAATGAGTTCAGGCTAATGGTTTGCACCCACATTTACCATGACAGCTTTAAATATGAATACAATTTCTGTCAACGTAAATGAATAGCAAAGAGCTGCAACCAGAGTTTCCAGGCTGACTTTCTCCCTTTCTCAAATTGTCACTTATTAAAATGACTTACATTTTTTTTTCAAATGTCTTATGAGAAGAATTGTCATTAAATAAAAAGTAAACTCAAGGTTAGCTTATTAGGTGGATAAAAGTACAGACATTATTCAAGGTGTGTTTGTTGTTCATTGTGTACAGCAACTGACTCATTTGAAAGGATAAGAAAATACCATGCCACTGGTGGTACTTTCCTCTGATTTGAATTCAAATGAGCTTTTCTTTTTTTCAACTGTTACTCCACAATAGAATAAGGACTGTACGGATCATTTGTGTTGATATTGAGACCTGTTGTGTTCCGTAAATACAAACCCAGCACTGCAGGCTTCCATGTCTCTTCCCATAGGGTCACTGCTGGGAGACAGTTCTCCATAGGCATTTTGGCATTTCTGCACAGTCCAAGATGTCTGAGCAAAGAGCACTAAAAACAAGGTTAGAGATGATTGAATGGCAGCCATGCCTTAGAAGTCAGAGATATGTATTGCTCCAAGAGATTTAGAAACTTGACTTTTCTCCTCCAGATCCATTTGCTCACATTCTAAGAGAGAGATCTTATTTTCTCCTAACAGGAAAAGATTTGTCTATATTCCAGAATGAAGGTCTTTCTTTGTTTCCTCTCCCTGGAAAGGAGAAGGGGCAGGTGTGTCGGCTACCCATACATGCTCTGGGTTTCATAGTTTAGGCTTCCTTTGCAGTGCTGCAAGCCTGCTCCACACTCAGGTGACCATCTGGCCCATGTTGTGCTGTCCTTGGGGAACTGGAGCATAGGAACTGCTGTTAAAGTGCGTTGTGAGTGATACTCAGCATCTACTCGGATCCAGTCATTTCACATTTCCTGACAGAATAGGAAAATCCATATATATATATGCATACACACATAGATAACATGCATGCATGCATGCATGCATACATATGTAAGACATTGTTTACCCCTTTGGAAATACCCACTTCCTAGCTCTTCATCCAGCTTTTCTGCCTGGACAATCCTATTCTTCATCTAATCTGTTAGTGTCCCCCCTCGAGTAAAGTTATGCCAAGGAATTCCGAGGTAGTTGTCACCAATTTGTGTCGTAGCTCTTTGTATCTCCTCAAGTACTTACCACTCTGTATTACAATACTGAGGTTAAGAATAAGTCTTTCCTTTTAGAATTAGAGTCCTGAAAGGTAACGACCATATTCTATTTACTCTTTCATTCTCAAAGTTAGCTCATTCTCCAGAATATAATAAGTGATGAAGAAACAATGAATAAAGGCTAAGGCAGCAGCCATAGAAGTCATTGGGTCACAAAAGATCATAATCTCTGCAATCTCTAGGTTGCTAACCAATTTTTATGGGGATGAAATTTTTTAAAAACCCTGAGCATGCTAGTGAGAACATGCACCATAAGCAGAAGGTAGAGGCAAAACGATTCTTAGGTATTACTGATGGTGACAGATTTGCCACTTGGTTTGTTGATTTCAAAATGAAGATGTTAAATTGACTAATTGTTAAAGAGGTACAGAGTCTCCTTAGCTAACCTAATAGACCCTTGTTTTCACTCTAAAACCACCCTCTGAGCTCATTATCTAAACTCTATAAACCAGACGCTGATCCAGTATATATATTAGTAATGACTGATTTTTCTTGGTAAACTATAGTTAGATCATGCCTTGATGAAGAGGGGCCCACAACAAGACTTTTCTTTAATAAGAGGCTTGTTGGGGCACCTACGTGGCTCAGTCCTTAAGTGTCTGCCTGCCTTCGGCTTAGGTCATGATCCCAGGGTCCTGAGATTGAGTCCCGCATCAGGCTCCCTGTTCAGTGGGAAGCCTGCTTCTCCCTCTTCCACTCCCCCTGCTTGTGTTCCCTCTCTTGCTGTCTCTCTGTCAAATAAATAAATAAATAAAATCTTAAAAAAGAGAGGCTTCTTAATATTTTACCAGAGTTTAAACAGCAAAAATATAAGGTAAGTTCCCAATTTCTGAAAGAATATATTTCTTCAAATACCTGCTGTTAATATATAAAGCTTGTGTAGTTTTTAAATAGTTGTTTTTCCACAGCACCATAATATTTTTAGGTGAGAAGTTAATTCATAAGTTTCACTCATGCTGCCTTTTTCTCTTTATGACCTGATTTTCACTTGAACGATGAGGTATGGATTAATTTGATTAAGAAAGAGGTAAACAATCTTAGATGCCATTAAGATCAGTGACAAAAGCAATTGATCTTGTGGCTATTTATTTTTTAATTCCATGAAAGAAGAATAAGAGAAAAATAGAGAATAGGCTATTTTTTTTAATTCCATGAAAGAAGAATAAGAGAAAAATAGAGAATAAAACAGATTCTCTTTGCAGACAATAAATGGATACATGATAAAACAAAAATAAAAGTAAGAGTACTTTAAAATCTTCAAACATATTTTCAGAAGGGTGTTGACCATAACATATTATCAATGCTACCAATAGTTATTCAAAATATATGGTGCCCTGGACTCAATCCTCCATATTTTCAGATATGAACCATAATACACAGAAAAAATACTACACAGGAAAAAAAGGGATATTACATTTAAACAATAAAAATGTATAGAAAAGGAGAATTTTATAGATGAGTGATTATGGATTCCTACTTGGACCTTCTAATGTTGCTCATTTGCAAACTTCCAAGTGCAGCTCAGTTGATGTCATGGCATTTACTAGTCATCACATTCAGTTGGCAGAGTCTGAATTGGCCCTGTGACCACATCACTTCTTCTAAAAGAGTAACACCAAATATCCTCATTCACTCTTTTTTTTTTTTTTAAAGATTTTATTTATTTATTTGAGAGGAGAGAATGAGAGAGAGAGAACACACGAGAGGGGATAGGGTCAGAGGGCAAAGCAGACTCCCTGCCGAGCAGGGAGCCCGATGCGGGACTCGATCCAGGGACTCCAGGATCATGACCTGAGCTGAAGGCAGTCGCTTAACCAACTGAGCCACCCAGGCGCCCTCCTCATTCACTCTTAAATTTATAAAGCATTTTCTATTTTCCTATAACTAACTTCTCCCTTACTCTTCCAAGTTAGCCCTTTAGCTTTAATGTAAAAACGACTAAGGTCCAGCTGGATTAATGAGGCTCAATTTACTTTGTGACACTGTTTTCCCTAAAATTACACTTGTTTTTCAGAATAAATGTGTGTATGTATAAAGTGAATGCAAAATGCTGATGTGTGTATATATAAACTTATGTGTGTACATATACATATACTTAAATGCTGATGTGTGTATAAACTAATATGTGTACATATATACATATATGTAAAATGATAAGAATTAGTACTTCCCTATCGCATTCCAAAATAAGCTACTGATAGATCTCCCTTGCTCTTAGAGAGTTTGCATTACACCACTTTGCTTTTACAAAAGACCTACATTATTATTAAGGGGAGCACGTATTGCATGGAGCACTGGTGTTATATGCGAACAATGAATCATGGAACACTACACCAAAAAGAAAAAAAACCCTACATTATTACTGTTTCGCTAAGCAAAAGAAATACGAAAAGGATTTTTGCTTTTATGAAAAAAGGTGAGAAAAAAATAGTGTTCAGCATTTGTTTTGCCCTGAGCCATTATAGAGACAGGGCACATCCCTAAGCAGTGAGAGGGACATAGCCGAGCTCCTTCCCCAGGAACTACACTTAGCATGTCAGCATCAAGCTGCCACAGCTTTGAACTGTGTCTGTGAGCATCTGTGCTTTATCGCGATTTATTTTGTGCATTCATTAGCAAGATGTGTCCTAAGGTAACAGAAAAGCCTAAGAGAGGTTATTTTTTGGGTCTGGGAACACACACAAATTTTCCCATGTGAATTAATGGTAATTGCTTCTTTGCTTTAAGCCATTTCTGCTTACCAGGGTCTTCATAGGAATGCTCTATTTTCAGGTAGTGGGGGAAACCTGTGTTCTAAATGATTGTGGAGGAAGAAATGATAGATGGGAGTGGGGGGAAAAAAAGGGAAAAAAGTCTGAATTCACTTCAGTCACTTTGATTAAATGTTTTAAGTTTTCACTCTGCATTAAAAATGAAACAGGTGAGGTCAACCAATGACATGTAACAGAACATCACTACTTTAAAGCATCATCCATTTTGAACCTTCATTTTCATGTTATAATTTTCCTTCCTTTTCACTGTGAGCTCTTATAGAAAATGACTTTTAATACATGCAGCGCTTTGGCTATTACAGAGACGCCTGCTATTATACATTATAGGTCCAGCTATTCTGCATTTTATCTTCCATGACTTCGCTTTAATGATAGAGCATTGTGAAGAAGTGAGCACATGTCTGTATGTTTCAGGGGAATATATTGGAATTGTTCAAAGCTACTGTGTATGGCAAGTAGGCTTGTAATAGATGAGTGATGTTTCTCAGTGCAATTTGGAAAGACTCAGTGGCTGATAGAGAAAGAGCTTAGAGAGACTTTTCTGTCATGCAGGAATAGAGGGATTTTACCTTTGTCCTGTTACCCAGCTGCCCAGAGAGTAGATAACAGTGGTCAGAGATAGCCCTATTATCCAAATTGAAGCAATAGTGGCCTGTTCATCTGCTATTCCCAGCACACAGAAGGCCCTTTTATTTGTCTCTCTAATTCTCCGTCTTCCTCCCTGGATTATCAAAAGAAATGCTTCTTATAATATACACACATTACCATTCTACACCAGTCTATTCTCCAGGCAGTTATAAATGCATACAAAGACTCTTGTTACTGCGTGATCTACACAACAAACTAGAAAATACCTCTAAATTCTGTGTAATTGTCTTTTCAGGATATTCAGTTCTCTATAGCCTAGCAATTCTGAATTTGGATATTCTTTTCATCATGGTATCTGTTTTGTTCTCTGACACCATTTTTTTTTCTGCCCTTCAAGAAAGAGCATTATTTTAAAATGTAATATATCAATATATCAAAATGAGTTATTTCTGTACTTCAAATGATGTATCCCTTCTGTATTTAAATCTTAATTCAACAGTGGATTTACCCGAACATTCAAGGTTCATTAGAATAGAAGTTTAACTTTCTACAAATGAAAGTTAACTATCCTTCCAACTCTTCTCTTTTTTTAATTAAAATAATAACATTTTTGGAACTGAAAGTTACCTAGGATCCACAGCCTGAGCTACTGAGAGTATGAGAGTGCCACAGAGAGAAATAAGCTGTTACAAGGGAACGATGATTAATTTGCAACAGTGGCATGCAGACACTATATTGATTATCTTACACCAAGAGGTCTTATTATCTTAACTATTTAATATATTATTAAGTATATCTTAAGTATTATCTTTACTTATTAATTCTAACAGCATGGGCATAGTTCCTTTGGAATTATCTGCATATGACAATCATGACATCCTTGAATACAGTAATATAGTTTACTTGTTTCTTCTGAAATTTTAACATTTCATTTATTTTATCTCCAGGGAAATGTTGACTAGAAAATGAATGGTGAACAATCTTTTCTTATGCTAGACTCCAACGGGGAAATCTTTTGATATTTCACCACTAAGATTACTGCTAGCCCCTTTTTAAAATATTTTTTTAACTTTTGTTTATTTATTTTAAGATCTCTATATCAGGTTAAGTAAATCTCTCTATTCTAAGGTTGTTGAGAGGGTTTTGTTGTTACTCGAGTCACAAAAAGAACTTTAATTATCTCAAATGGTTCTGCTCCCCAGAAAATATGACTTATCTCCTTTTTTCTATTAATATGTTGAATTGTGATATTTAATTTTCAAATGTTATACATCTCTTCTTTCCTAAGATAAATCTCACTTTGTATGATAATTTTTTTATACATAACTAGATTCAGTTTGGTAGTATTTCATTTAAGATTTTTTATTTTGCTTACAGAGATATTATTTTCTTTTTCTTGATACAACTAATTCTGTTTTTTCTTATTTTATTTTATTTTATTATGTTATGTTAATCACCATACATTACATCATTAGTTTTTGATGTAGTGTTCCATGATTCATTGTTTGTGTATAACACCCAGTGTTCCATTCAATACATGCCCTCTTTAATACCCATCACCAGGCTAACCCATACCCCCACTACCCTCCCCTCTAGAACCCTAAGTTTTTTTCTCAGTGTCCATAGTCTCTCATGGTTCGTCTCCCCCTCCGATACCCGCCCCCTTCATTTTTCCCTTCCTACTATCTTCTTTTTTTAACATATAATGTATTATTTGTTTCAGGGGTATAGGTCTGTGATTCATCAGTCTTACACAATTCATGGCGCTCACCATAGCACATACCTTCCCCAATGTCTATCACCCAGCCCCCCATCCCTCCCACCTGCCACCACTCCAGCAACCCTCAGTTTATTTACTGAGATTAAGAATTCCTCAATATCGGGGCGCCTGGGTGGCTCAGTTGGTTAAGCGACTGCCTTCGGCTCAGGTCGTGATCCTGGAGTCCCGGGATCGAGTCCCGCATTGGGCTCCCTGCTCGGCAGGGAGTCTGCTTCTCCCTCTGACCCTCCTCCCTCTCATGCTCTCTGTCTCTCATTCTCTCTCTCTCAAATAAATAAATAAAAAATCTTAAAAAAAAAAAAAGAATTCCTCAATATCAGTGAGAGCATATGATACATGTCTTTCTCTGATTGACTTATTTCCCTAAGCATAATACCCTCCACTTTCATCCACCTCGTTGCAAATGGCAAGATTCCATTCCTTTTGATGGCTGCATAATATTCCATTGTATATATATACCACCTCTTCTTTATCCATTCATCTGTTGATGGACATCTTGGCTCTTTCCACAGTTTGGCTATTATGGACACTTATGGTATAAAAATCGGGCTGCACATACCCCTTTGGATCATTACATTTGTATCTTTGATGTAAATACCCAAGTGCAATTGCTGGGTAGTATGGTAGATCTATTTTCAACTTTTTGAGGAAACTCCATACTGTTTTCCAGAGTGGCTGCACCAGCTTGCATTCCCACCAACAGTGTAGGAGGGTTCCCCATTCTCCACATCCCTGCCAACATCTGTCGTTTCATGACTTGTTAATTTTAACCATTCTGACTGGTGTGAGGTGGTATCTCATTGAGGTTTTGATTTGGATTTCCCTGATGCGGAGCGATGTTGAGACTTTTTTCATGTGTCTGTTGGCCATTTGGATGTCTTCTTTGGATAAATGTCTGTTCATGTCTTCTGTCCATTTCATGATTGGATTATTTGTTCTTTGGGTGTTGAGTTTGATAAGTTCTTTATAGATTTTGGATACTAGCCCTTTATCTGATATGTCATTTGCAAATATCTTCTCCCATTCTGTCGGTTGTCTTGGTTTTGTTGACTGTTTCTTTTGCTGTGCAAAAGCTTTTTATCTTGATGAAGTCCCAATAGTTCATTTTTGCCCTTGCTTCCCTTGCCTTTGGCAATGTTTCTAGGAAGAAGTTGCTGCGGTTGAGGTCGAAGAGGTTGCTGCCTGTGTTCTCCTTTAGGATTTTGATGGATTCCTGACTCACATTTAGGTCTTTCAACCATTTGGAGTCTATTTTTGTGTGTGGTGTAAGGAAATGGTCCAGTTTCATTCTTCTGCATGTGGCTGTCCAATTTACCCAACACCATTTGTTGAAGAGACTGTCCTTTTTTCCACTGGACATTCTTTCCTTCTTTGTCGAAGATTAGTTGACCATAGAGTTGAGGGTCCATTTCTGGGCTCTCTATTGTGTTCCATTGATCTCTGTGTCTGTTTTTGTGCCAGTACCATACTGTCTTGATGATTATAGCTTTGTAAAAGATCTTGAAGTCCGGAATTGTGATGCCACCAGCTTTGTTTTTCTTTTTCAACATTCCTCTGGCTATGCGGGGTCTTTTCTGGTTCCATACAAATTTTAGGATTGTTTGTTCTATTTCTTTGAAAAAAGTGGAAGGTATTTTGATGGGGATTGCATTGAATGTGTAGATTGCTGTAGGTAGCATTGACATCTTCACAATATTTGTTCTTCCAATCCATGAGCATGGAATGTTTTTCCATTTCTTTGTGTCTTCCTCAATTTCTTTCATGAGTATTTTATAGTTTTCTGAGTACAGATCCTTTGCCTCTTTGGTTAGATTTATTCCTAGGTATCTTATGGTTTGGGGTATAATTGTAAATGGGATCGACTCCTTAATTTCTCTTTCTTCTGTCTTGTTGTTGGTGTATAGGAATGCCACTGACTTCTGTCCATTGATTTTATATCCTACCACTTTACTGAATTCCTGTATGAGTTCTAGCAGTTTTGGGGTGGAGTCTTTGGGGTTTTCCACATAAAGTATCATATCATCCCCAAAGAGAGTTTGACTTCTTCTTTGCCAATTCGGATGCCTTTGATTTCTTTTTGTTTTCTGATTGTTGTAGCTAGGACTTCTAGTACTATGTTGAATAGCAGTTGTGATAGTGGACATCCCTGCCATGTTCCTGACCTTGGGGAAAGCTCTCAGTTTCTCCCCATTGAGAATGATATTTGCTGTGGGTTTTTTGAACATGGCTTTTATATTATTGAGGTATGTACCCTTTATCCCTATACTCTGAAGAGTTTTGATCAAGAAAGGATGCTGTACTTTGTCAAATGCTTTTACTGCATCTATTGAAAGGATAATATGGTTCTTGTTCCTTCTTTTTTTAATGTATTGTATCATATTGATTGATTTGTGGATGTTGAATCAACCTTGCAGGAATAAATCCCACTTGGTCATTGTGAATAATCCTCTTAATGTACTTTTTGATCCTCTTGGCTAGTATTTTGGTAAGAATTTTTGCATCCATGTTCATCAGGGATACTGGTCTGTAATTCTCCTTTTTGATGGGGTCTTTGTCTGATTTGGAATCAAGGCAATACTGACCTCATAAAACAAGTTTGTAATTTTTCCTTCCATTTCTATTTTTTGGAACAGTTTCAGAAGAATAGGTATTAATTCTTCTTTAAATGTTTGGTAGAATTCTTCTGGGAAGCCATCTTGCCCTGGGGTTTTGTTTGTTGGGAGATTTTTGATGACTGCTTCAGTTTCCTTTGTGGTTATAGGTCTGTTCAGGCTTTCTATTTCTATCTATTTCAGTTTTGGTAGTTGACACATCTCTAGGAATGCATCCATTTCTTCCAGAGTATCTAATTTGCTGGCATAGAGTTGCTCATAATATGTTCTTATAATTGTTTGTATTTCTTTGGTGTTGGTTGTAATCTCTCCTCTTTCATTCATGATTTTATTCATTTGGGTCCTTTCTCTTTTCTTTTTGATAAGTCCGGCCAGGGGTTATCAATCTTGTTAATTCTTTCATAGAACCAGCTTCTAGTCTTGATTTGTTCTACTGTTCTTTTAGTTTCTATTTCATTGATTTCTGCTCTGATCTTTACTTCTCTTCTCCTGCTGGGTTTAGGCTTTATTTGCTGTTCTCTCTCCAGCTCCTTTAGGTGTAGGGTTAGGTTGTGTATTTGAGACCTTTCTTGTTTCTTGAGAAAGGCTTGTATTGCTATATACTTTCCTCTTAGGACTGCCCTTGCTGTATCCCAAAGATTTTGAATAGTTGTGTTTTCATTTTCATTGGTTTCCATGAATTTTTTTAATTCTTCTTTAATTTCCTGGTTGACCCATTCATTCTTTTTTTTTTTAATTTTTTTTAATTTTAATTCTTTTTTATTCTTATGTTAATTCCCATACATTACATCGTTAGTTTTAGATGAAGTGTTCCATGATTCATTGTTTGTGCATAACACTCAGTGCTCCATGCAGAATGTGCCCTCCTCAATACCCACCACCAGGCTAACCCATCCTCCCACCCCCTTCCCCTCTAGAACCCTCAGTTTGTTTTTCAGAGTCCATCGTCTCTCATGGTTCTTCTACCCCTCCAGTTTCCCCTGCTTCATTCTTCCCCTCCCGCTACCTTCTTCTTCTTCTTTTTTTTTCTTAACATATATTGCATTATTTGTTTCAGAGGTACAGATCTGAGATTCAACAGTCTTGCACAATTCACAGCACTTACCAGAGCACATACCCTCCCCAGTGTCTATCACCCAGTCACCCCATCCCTCCCACCCCGCCCCCCACTCCAACAACACTCAGTTTGTTTCCTGCGATTAAGAATTCCTCATATCAGTGAGATCATATGATACATGTCTTTCTCTGTTTGACTTATTTCACTCAACATAATACCCTCCAGTTCCATCCACGTCATTGCAAACGGCAAGATCTCATTCCTTTTGATGGCTGCATAATATTCCATTGTATATATATACCACATCTTCTTTATTTTTGATTGCACCTCATTAATAGCCTTTTTGATTTCATCTTGGTTATATTTTAGTTCTTTTATTTCTCCAGAAAAGCTTTCTCTTATATCTTCCATGCTTTTTTCAAGCCCAGCTGGTATCTTTATGATCATCCTTCTGAACTCTAGTTCCAACATCTTACTAATGTCCATATTGATTATGTCCCTGGCAGTCAGTAATGCTTCTTGTTCTTTTTGTTGAGGTGATTTTTTCCATCTTGTCATTTTGTCCAGAGGAGAACAGATGAATGAGAGAACAACATGCTAATAGGGTAACAATGTCCCCAGAAAAATATACATTAAACAAATCAGAAGAGATCTGAAACTGGGGGAAAAGAAAGGGAAAGAAAGAAAAAAGAAAAAAGAAAGAAAATGATTTAAAAAAAAAAAGATCAAATATGATCAGGCTGATGCAAAGATCAGTGCCATGCACTAGATTTTGGGCGTATTTTGGTCTGTTAGACAAAAGTGCCTCCCAAAATTTTAAAGAAAGAAAAACTTATGTGTGTACAAAAATAAGGGTAAATACGATGAAGGGATGGAATATGACTGTAAGGATGAAAATTTTAAAAGATTTTATTAAAGGAATTGATTAGATAAGAAGTTGGTTGAAAACAGAAAGAAGAAGAATTTAAAAAAAAGGAGAGAATGTGATCAGGCAGGAGACTAGAACAAAGCCATACACTAGAGATTTAGGGTATATTTTGGTCTGTTAGAAGAAGCTGTATCCCAAAATTTTAGAGAGAGAACAACGTATATATATATATATATTTTGGCATATATATATATACCAAAAATAAGGTTAACTACTATGAAGGGATAGAATATGACTCTAAAAATGAAAAAAGATTTTTAAATAAGGGATTGATAAGATGTTGGTTGAAAAGGGAAAAAGAAAAATTCAAAAAAAAAAGAAAAAGAAAAAAGAAAATTAAAAAAAATAACTTTGAAAGACTAAAGAATGAGGGGGGAAAAACAATGAATTCTATATTTTGTATTAACCTAGCGCTGGCGTTCTGCCATTCTCACTGATTGGTAAACTTGGTCTTGGCTGGCTGTTCTTGTTGATCTTCTGGGGGAGGGGCCTGTTGCCGTGGTTCCCAAATGTCTTTGCCGGAGGTGGAATTGCCCCACCCTTGTCATGTCCAGGCTAAGTAATCTGCTCCGGTTTGCTCTCAGGAGCTTTTTTTCCCTGCAAGCTTCCCGTACAGCTTTGGAGGACAAGAGTGAAAATGGCTGCCTCCCAACCTCCACCTGGGAGGAGCTGAGAACTCAGGGCCCTGCTCCTCAGTGAGCCCCAGAGAAAAGCAGTCAATCACTCTTGTCTCCCTGGTCTCCGGCTGCACTCCATGGTGTGTAGGCATGGTCACCCAGCCTGTGACTGAGCGTTTCTATCTCTGGCACCCGACCCTATTTGGAGTCTCCAACCCTAGCTGATTCCTGTGGTGTGCTCCTGGGCTGCTCCTCCCAAGAGAGGAAGGGGAGTCTCTCTGGATCTGCCACTTGTTGGGTCCCTGCTGGAGGAGGAGTGGCCTAACTGTGCCACAGATCACGGTTTATGGCAACCCCGAGTTGAGAGCCCGCTCCTCAGCTCCATCTCTGCAGCTGGCTTCCCTGCTCTGATACCTGGGAGCTCTGCCACACTCAGGCACCCCTGGTCTTTCTGTGACCCCGAGGGTCCTGAGACCACACTCTCCCAGCAAGTGTTCCACCCCTGCTTACCCACTGGAGCAACGTCCGTCATTGGAGCAGACTTCCAGAAGTTCCGATTTTGTGCTCCACTGCTCTATCACTTGCTGGTAGTGGCTGATGGAGGCTCCCTCCCCCCCGCCTTCTATCTTCCCAAATATCACCTTGGATTCACTTCTCCACAGATCCTACCTTCCAGAAAGTGATCGCTTCTCTGTTCAGAGAGTTGCTGTTATTCTTTTCTTTGATCTCCTGTTGAGTTCATAGGTGTTCAGAATGGTTTGATCCCTATCTAGCTGAATTCCTGGGACCAGACAGAATTTCGGTCTCCTACTCTGCCATTTTGCTCCTCCCCCCAGAGATATTACTTTTAATTTTTCTTTCTTGCATTGCTCTTGTCAGGTGTTGGCACAAGATTATGCTGACTTCATAAAATCAGGATATTTTCACTCCATTTCAATTTTCAGAAAAAAAAAAGTTTGGAATTGATACTAATATTTCATTAAATATTTGGAAAAAGTTAGAGTAAAGTAATCTGGTCAGGGATGGAGATTTTGTGGTATGGTTTGAATTAAAGATAAAATTTGACAGATTTATGACTATTTAGATTTTCTATTTTTTCTTCAGTTTTATTAATTTCATTTTTAAGTAATTTGTCCATTTCATCTACATTGTAAAATATACATAAAATTTTTTATACCTTTTTATTTTGTTTTATATTTATATTTTGTGTGTAGGTTGTGCCTTTTTAAAAATTCTTATATGGGTATTTATGATTTTTATTTGTTTGATAACTCTGGCTAGAGGTATGTTAAATTTATTAATCTTTCGAAAGAACAAACTTTTAAATACCTTGAGTTTAATTTTATACACACTTTTTATTTGACTAATACTGATTTATACTCTTATGTCTATCACTTCCTTCTCCTTACTTTAGACACATTGTAAATTCGCAAATAAAATGGGGGGTTTATTTTTAATTGCATGGTGGTTAGAGAACAAACTTGTATGATTCAGTTGCTTTGAAATTTACCTTAGCTAGCTTTATGGGTCAGCATATGGTTTACTTTGTATACTTAAAGAATAGTTCTTCTATAGATGTAGAATCTGATGTGTTATACGTGTCTCTTACTTCAATTTCATTGATTGGATTTTTCAAATTCTTTTAAGCCTTACTGATTTTTTTAATCTGCTTTTATCAATTACTTTAAGAATTGTTTGCAAATATCAGAAAGTTTCTACCCCACCTTTTTAATTGTTTACTTTTGAGCACACGGTATTTTAAATAAATTTAGAAATGCTACATTTTCCTACTGAGTTAGCATGTTATAATTATGAGATGTACCTCTTAAACATTAGTAATTCTTTTCTTCCTTCCTTCCTTTTTTTTTTTTTTTAACATTTTACTTATTTGAGAGAAAAAGAGAGAACATGAGCAGGCGGAGCAGCGGAGGGAGAGGGAGAAGCAAACCCCCTGCTGAGCAGAGAGCCCGAAGCAGTACTCCATGCTTGATCCCAGAACCCTGAGGTCATGACCTGAGCTGAAGTCATGTTTAACCAACTTGAGCCACCCAGGCACCCCTCATTAGTAATTCTTCTTAAATCCACTTTTTCTAAGGAGGGGGAAGGTTGTACTGAGACAAGTTGCTTCATCAGAGTGATGACGAGAATTGAATATATACATTCATATCTCTTACATGTTTCTTAAACATTTCTGACTGATACACTTTTAATTTATTGAAGTTTAAAGTTTTTATTATATCTAACTTATGTAATTGAAATATTCTTTTAATATTTCACCTTGCAATCAGTTTAGGCCCCCTTGAAAAATTCATGTAGCTGTATAATAATATTTCTAAAAAAAAAATCTGATCAGTTTGCTTCCCTATTTAAAAACCATCTTTGAAGTCCATTACCCTTGAAATAAAATCAAAACCTATAGCACAGGGGCACCTGGGTGGCTCAGTCGTTAAGCGTCTGCCTTCAGCTCAGGTCATGATCCCAGGGTCCTGGGATCGAGCCCCACATTGGGCTCCTTGCTCAGCGGGAAGCCTGCTTCTCCCTCTCCCACTCCCCCTGCTTGTGTTCCCTCTCTCGCTGTCTCTCTCTCTGTCAAAAAATAAATAAAATCTTAAAAAAAAAACCTATAGCACAATTTATAGGAATTTCAGCGTTTAGCTATTTTGCTAAACTTTTTTTTTTTTGAAATTTTTATTTAAATTCTAGTTATTAATCTGGAGTGTAATATTGGTTTCAGGGTTAGGATTTTGTGATTCACCCCCTACATATAATACCCAGTGCTCAGCACAAGTGCCCTCCTTAATACCTATTTCCCATTTAGTCCATCCCCCCCCCCAGCTCCCCTCCATCAACCCTATTCTCGTTAAGAGTCTCTGTGGTGTTTTTCTCAATCTCTCTCTCTTTCCATTCCCCTATGTTCATCTGTTTTGTGTCTTAAATTCCCCATGAGTGAAATTGATATGGTATTTATCTTTCTCTGACTGACTTATTTCTCTTAACATAATATACTCACTCCATCCACATCATTGCAAGTGGCAAGATTTCATTCTTTTGGATGGCTTCTTTATCCATTCATTTGTCAATAGACATTTGGGTTCTTTCCATAATTATGTTATTATTGATAATGTTGCTATAAACATCAGCTTCTGCTTAGTTTTTTAAACTCATCTCCTACCACTACTCTATTTTACCTCATTCCATTCACAGCAAATGAAATGCATCAGGATCCAAGAGGTCTCCAGATAGTCACATATAATATACAATAGGACTTATAATATCCTTCCTATACCAGCCACTCCAATCTGCTTGGTGTTACTTTCTATTCCCTACAGTGCTCACATATCAACTTTAAAATTTCTTGACTCTTCCCCATATTTAGCCCCCACTCATCTATAAATCAAATTGACAACTTTTTCTCTCTTCTCCACATAGCACCCTATCCATACTTCTATTACAACACTTACAATAATATAAAGCAATTACTTTTTTGCATGTCTGCCTTTCTAATGACACCAAGCAACTCAAGGAAAAGCTTATTTATATATTAGTTTGATATTAGAATATCAAAAATTTAACCAGGACAGATTCTGAAACTCTATATTTTTTAAACAAATTAAGGGACAGCCCCCATTTTATTTTACCAGTATGTTGCTAAAATGGTTAGACAAAACTGTATACTTCTTAAAGTGATAGACATTTAAGATACAAGTAGATTTGACTTAATGGCTCTACCATTAGGTAGCAATGTAACATTGAGTTAGTTACTTCCCTTTTTGTAGTCTCTGTTATGGACTGAATTGCATCCCCCAAAATTCATCTGTTGAAGTTCTAAACCCCACTACCTCAGAATGTGACTATTGTGGAAGCCAGTGTCTTTAAAAAGATAATTAAGGTTAAATGAGATCATTGGATGGGCCTTAATCCAAAAAGACTGATTTCTTTTTAAGAGGAGATAAGGACACAGACATGCACAGAAGAAAGACCATGTGAAGATTGAGTGAGAAAACAGCCATCTTCAATAAGGAGAAAGGCTTCAGAATGAACACAATCCTGCTGACACCTTGGTGTTGGCTTCTAAACTATAGAACTGTGAGGAACTAAATTTCTGCTGTTCAAGCCACTCTGTTGTATTTATTATGGCAGCACTAGGAAACTAATACAGTCTCCTGTGAATTTCATGATGGTTGCCTGAAAAAGAAGTTACATTTTTTTTGTGTGTGTGAATTTCTAGTATATAGTATTTTACTCAGTAAGTTAAGTAAGAAGTATTCTGAATTTTAAATTAGTCAATTTTTAATTGTTTTTGACTTCTCTATCGTTTTTGAGTTTCTCTAATTCCAATATAGTTAACATACAGTGTTAAATGAGTGTCAGGTATGTGATATAATGGTTCAACAATTCTATACATCATTAATCAATGCTCATCATGATGAGTGTACTCTTGATCTCCTTCACCCAATTTATCAATCCTTCCATGCCCCCACTCTGATATACTTTATTTTAAACAAGTACCTTCAGTTAAAGTTACTTTTTTCAACAAGAACATTTTTTTACTTGAAGCATACTTCAGAATGTATAGTTCTAAAAGATAGATATAAAGCATTCCATCCAAAAAACATAGAAGATACATTTTCTTCAAGTACACACAGAAGAATCCCCTGGTTAAATCACAAAAAAAAAGAGACATATTTTTGAAACACAATGGTACAAAACCAAAGATCAACAATAAAACAAAGCTGGAAAATCTACAATATAAATATTAAATATTTTTATGTAAATATTAACACACTACTGCACAAGCAGTGGGCCAAATAAGAAATCAAACAGCAAATCAAAATATGTCTCAAAACAAAAGAAAAAAAAGATACAATATTCCAAAACCTATGGGATGCAGCAAAAGCAGAGTGAAATTTATGCCATAAATGCTTGTATTAAGAAAAAAAGTTCAGATAAACATTATACCACAAGGAGCTAGAAAAAGAAACTTAGCTGAAATTTAGTAGAGGAAGAAAACAACAAAGAAAAATCAGAAATAAAATAGAGACCAGAATAAACAATAACATAACATTGAAAATAATGACCAATTTTTCCAAAAAAATAAACAAAATTGGCAATTCTTTAATTGCATTAAGAAAAAAAAAAAGGACTCGAAAACCAAAATGAGAAATGGAAAAGAGTACAACAGGTAATCATAGGAATACATAGTGTGATAACAGATTACCGTAAATAATTATATATTAACAAATCTGATAACTTAGAAGAAAAAAGATAATTCCTAAAAAACATAAGTTACCAAGATCAAATCATGAATCTTGAATTCAAGAAGTAGGAAATCTTCTTAAACCAAAAACAAGAATGAAAATTGAAATAAGAATAAAAAATCTCCCAGCATAGAAGAGCCCACGACCACATGGTTGCATTGTTGAATTCTACCAAACATTTAAAAAAATAATTAAGGGCAATCTTTATCAAAATCTTACAAATAATAGAATAGAGGGAACATATTCAAAATTAGTCCATGAGGCCATTATGACCCTCATACCAAAGCAGGATAAAAACAATACAAGAACAAAAAAGTCTAGATTGTCCAATGTAAGTCTTGCTACTCTGACTTTATTTGGTCATCCATTTGCATGATAAATGTTTTTTCACCCCCCCACTTTCAATCTGCAGGTGTCTTTAGATCTAAAATCAGTCTCCTGTAGGCAGCAGATAGATAATAGATGTGTCTTATTTTATTTTTTTGTCCATTCTGACACCCTATGTCTTTTCACTGGACTGTTAGTCCATTTACATTCAAAGTAATTACTGATAGATATGTATTTATTGTCATTTTATTCTGTCATTTGTTTCTGGAGATTTTCTCTGATTCTTTCTTGTCTTTGTCAGTTTGGGTCTGTCCTTTGCACTCAAGGAGTCCCTTTTAATATTTCTTACAGGGCTGGTTTAGTGGTCATGAACTCCTCTAATTTGTTTGTCTGGGAAACTGTCTGCTGTTCTGAAAGATAGTCTTGCTGGATAGAATATTCTTGGCTGTAGATTTCCCCCTTCAACATGTAGAATATATGATGCCATTCTCTTCTGGCTTGCTAAGTTTCTTTTCTTTTCAAAGATTTTATTTATTTATTTGAGAGAGAGCAAGAATGAGAGAGTGGCAGAGGGAGAAGGAGAGAGAGAAGCAGGTTCCCCTCTGAGCAGGGAGCCTGATGTGGGGTTTGATCCAAGGACCCTGGGATCATGACCTGAGCCAAAGGCAGACATTTAACTGACTGAGCCACCCAGGCTCCCCAATGGCTTGCTAAATTTCTGTTGAGAAATCTCCAGCTAGCTTTATGGGTTTTCCCTTGTAAGTCAAGGACTTTTGTCTTGCTGCCTTTTAAATATATATATATTTTTTTTAAGATTTTATTTATCTATTAGAGAGAGACACAGCGAGAAAGGGAACACAAGCAGGGGCAGTGGGAGAGGGAGAAGCAGACTTCCTGCAGAGCAGGGAGCCCGATGTGGGGGCTCGATCCCAGGACCCTGGGATCATGACCTGAGCCCACGGCAGACCCTTAATGGCTGAGCCACCCAGGTGCCCCTGTCTGGCTGCCATTAAGATTTTTTTACTTTATCAATATATTTTGCAAGTTTAATTATAATATGTCTTGGTGTTGGCCTTGATGGGAGTTTTCTGTGCCTCTGGATCTGGATGTCTGTTTCTTTCCCTAGATTAGGGAAATTTTCTGCTACTATTTCTTCAAATGAATGTTCTACCCCTATTCTCACTCTTCTTCTGGAACTCCTATAATACGAATGTTATTACATTTGATGGAGTCACTGAGTTCCCTAAGCATAAACACAGAGCCACCTGAGGGAAGCAGCATGGCACCAACACTGGCTGCCTAACTTGCTTATACAAGCACCCCCACCCCCCCATGCTCTGGTGGGACTGTCCTCAGTCAAGCTTGCCTCAGTCTCACCATGCAGGCCCCTCCCCCCGAAGACCAGCACAAACCCCTGTCCCCACCAGAGAGTTCTGCAGGGCCTTGGTTCTGATGGAGTTGGTGTTAGGTCCCATTTCACAAACAGAATAGAGCACACCTAGTTAAAAGTTGCCACATTCAGGCCAGGGACCAAACACTGCCCACAGCAGGCAAGGAGAGCCTCTGCAGACAACTGCACTGAAGGACAGAGCAGCTAAAACACAACAGCAGAGCACACACAGCACATACCAGAGACACTCCTTGAAGCACCAGGCCCTGGGCACTCCATGACCTCTTCTTCATAAGGCCAGTACTTGAAGCAGAAGATATAACTGGCTTTTCTAACATAGCGAAGAAGGCAGAGACTTGGACAAAATGCCGAAAGGGAGGAAATTATCCGGGTTGAAAGAATAAGATAAGGCTATGTCCAGAGATCTAAGTGAAACAGGTATAAGTAATATGCCTGATGGAGAATTTAAAGCAACAGTCATAAGGATACTGGGCTTGAGAAAAGAATGGAAGACATCAGGAAGATCCTTACCACAGAGATAAAAGTGTTTAAAAAAAGAATCAATTGGAGATGAAGAATGAAATAACTGAGATTAGAAACACACTCAATGCAATGAACAGCAGGCTGAAAAAGCATAGGAATGAAATAGTGACCTAGAAGATAAAATAATGGAAAATAAGGTAAACAAAAGAAAGAAGGCTTATGCAACATGAGAACAGACTTTTTTTTATCACTTTTAAATAAACATTTTATTTTAGAACAGTTTTAGATTTACAGGATTATTGCAAAGATAGTAGAGAATTCCAGTACACTCTACACTCAGTTGTTCCCTGTTATTAACATCTTACATTCATACATTTTTTGACAAAATTAGTGAAACAATATTAATGCATTATTATGAATTAAGTTCATTTTTTATTTTTATTTTTTTATTTTTATTTATTATTTTTTTAAGATTTTATTTATTTATTTATTTGACAGAGAGAGACACAGAGGGAACACAAGCAGGGGGAGTAGGAGAGGGAGAAGCAGGCTCTCCACTGAGCAGGGAGCCCGATGTGGGACTCGATCCCAGGACCCTGGGATCATGACCTGAGCCGAAGGCAGACGCTTAACCATCTGAGCCACCCAGGCGCCCTAAGTTCATTTTTTAGGTGAGCCTTGGTGGCTTAGTCAGCTAAGCATCCTTGATTTCAGGTCATGATCTCAGAATTGTGAGATTAAGTCCTTCAACAGGCTCCATGCTGGGCATTGAGCCTGCTTAAGATTCTCTCTCTCTCCCTCTCTTTCTGTCTCTCTGCTGCCCCCCCCGCTAAAAAAAAGTCCACTTTTTAATACACCTAAAAATTATTATTGTATACCTGTTATATTTATAATGTTAGAGTTAAAAGACTCTTAGAGATGTTACTTCAACCTCTGACCAACAATAAATCAGCAGTAGACAAAGATAAAATAACTTTTTTTAAGATTTATTATTTAAGAGAGAGGGAGTGTGTGAGTGTGGGGGGAGCAGAGGGAGAGAGAGAGAGCGAGACTCAAGTAGACTCCCTGCTGAGTGTAAAGCCCTATGCAGGGCTTGAGCTCATGACCCTGAGATCATGACCTGAGTCAAAACCAAGAGTCCAACACCTAACTGACCGAGCCACCCAGGAGTCCTAAGATAAAATTTTTTTATGTCTAAAATACGTATGTTTGATTAGAGACAAAGTTTTAGTTTCCTTATTCAAAGGCCAGAATTATTTTCTTATGCCTGGCAGTACTGGTTACATGTTTAAATGACCTGCTCTTTCCTTTGAACAATTAATTGATGAATTAACTCAATGTAAAATTCCCACTGTTATCTTAACATCTCTCTCAAATTTCTTTAATTGTAAAATTTGACTAGTATTTTTTTTTTTTTGCTTCTTGCCTTTGAAAAGCTGAACCATTTTCCATATGCTTATCTACAGAAGCCATTCATCACCCTTCTCACCACGCCATTCTCCAGTTTTCGATCATGTTCCACACTAAATGAAGAAAACCAAAACTCCAATAGTAGACTAAAATTTGGCTCCTTATTTCTGAGCTTTTGAACCTTGTAGCTTTTTTTTTAGTCTCTATTTACAATTGCTTTCTCTTGCCAACCTTCTACCTTCCACCTCTTCATTATCATCACTATTCTCTGGGATCCTCCTCTCTTGCCCCAGGGTCAATTTCAATGTTAACATGAAGTGACAGATTATTGTCACCAGAATCGTTAGCAGTGGCAGCATCTTTTTCTCAGTACATCACAGTCTAACATATACTTTTCTGATGGTTTGCCTTCTCTCAGACTTTTAAGTTTAGAATACATTTTTGTGCAAATAGCCTTCTGAAATTTTAGAGATAGAACATTTATGCAATTCTAGATTAGGAATGACTA
This sequence comes from Mirounga angustirostris, assembly GCF_029215605.1. Classification (NCBI taxonomy): domain Eukaryota; kingdom Metazoa; phylum Chordata; class Mammalia; order Carnivora; family Phocidae; genus Mirounga; species Mirounga angustirostris. Next base: position 77,265,695 of record NW_026991717.1, read on the forward strand.
CATCGTGCCATCCATCTATCTTCAATATTATCCATGGGATAATATTCCTTACAGATAATTTATTTACTTACTATATAAGTGGGGTTATATTAATATAAAGAAGTAAGAAGAAAGTGGAAACTAATTAATTTCGATTGGTGATGTGCAATTCTGCATCAATAGAATATAATGATTCTATTATATAAATATTATGTATTTACATATACATAAAATACATAAAATATGTTACATATAAATTTTAAAAATTATGTATATATTCATTCCCCTCCCCATGTATTTCCAGGTTCCACTTGCAAGCAGCTATGAGAATTGAGACCTGGAATCTTTATTTAGAAAAAGCTCTTCAAATGATTTAATGATAGCTATGTTCATTAAGCACTAGTTTAGGGGTAACTATTTGTAATTCCAAAGTCAAATAGTCACCTCAACCATGCTATTATCTACAGAGTATGGATATTCCAGTACCCACTGAAGATATCTGAGAAGAATTTTTCTCCCCCCTGCAGTTACCTCTGGTCCCAAGGTCTTCCTTTCTCTGAAGTAATTCAGTTTAGGGATGTATCTCACCATCTCACATGTGTGGCTATTATTCCTTACTGCATAAACACAGATGTAGAATGAAACCCTTTTCCTTCTTTTATAAACATATGCACACACACAAACATATATACACAGAAGACATTTGTGTATTAAATTTTATTGAATACTTATGTAATAAGAAATTACAGCAAACAAATAATGGAAAGATAAATATTTAACAATTCTCTTGAAGAAGAAACCATTAATTTCCCTCATCTATTTTGTGGTTTGGGCTCTGATCTTCTGCCAATTATTAGTCACCTTTTCAGTCTTCTATCAGTCTTCCTTTCCATAAAGAAAACAAAATCCTCTTTATTTTTTGTGAAATTATGATGTTTCCTAAATATGTGTCCTATAAAGTATCTACCCTTGGATGATATTTCAGGTCAAGTGTGCAGCTTACTAGAGAATCCGTACCATGATAGCTGTGAATGAGCTTATTAGTTTTGCATGTCAAATACCTTACGAACACATTCTATTTTTAAAGTTTTTATTTAAGTTCCAGTTAACATACAGTGTAATATTAGTTTCAGGTATACAGTATAGTGATTCAACACTTGGATACATCACCCAGTGCTCATCATGACAAGTGCACTCCTTAATCCCTATCACTTATTTCACCCATCCTCCAACCCACCTCCCCTCATAACCATCAGTTTGTTCTCTATGGTTAAGAGTCTGCTTCCTTGTTGCGCCTCTCTTTTCTCCTACTTTTCTCATTTGTTTTGTTTTTAAATTCCTCATATGCGTAAAATCATAATGGTATTTGTCTTTCTCTGACTGACTTATTTAGCATATTATTGTACTCCCTAGCCCCATCTATGTCATTGCAAATGGCAAGATTTCTTTTTTTCAGAGTGGAATAATATCCCCTTGTGTATGTGTATATGTATATATTTATAAACACATACCACATCTTCTTTATCCATTCACCAATAGATGGGCACTTGTTCTGTTTCCATAATTCGGCTATTGTAGAAAATGCTGCTATAAACATTGAGGTGCATGTATCCCTTTGATTTGGAATTTATGTAGTAGTATACCTAGTAATGCAATTGCTGAATCAGAGGGTAATTCTATTTTTAATTTTTTGAGGAATCTCCATACTGTTTGCCAGAGTGACTGCACCAGTTTGCATTCCCACCAACAGTGCAAGAGGTTTCCCCTTTCTCCACATCCTCACCACTACCTGTTGTTTCTTATGTTGTTGATTTTACCCATTCTGACAGGTGTGAGGGTGATAGCTCATTGTAGTTTTGATTTGCATTTCTCTGATGATAAGTGATGTTGAGGATCTTTTCATGTGTCTGTTGGCCATCTGAATGTCTTCTTCGGAAAAATGCTTATTTATGGCTTCTGCCCATTTTTAATTGGATTATTTATTTTTTGGGTGTTGAGTTTTATAAGTTCTTTATGTATTTTTGATATTAACCCTTTATCAGATATGCATTTGCAAATATCGTCTTCCATTCAGTAGGTTGCCTTTTAATTTTATTAATTGTTTCCTTCACTTCTTCCTTGCTGATTATTTCTTGATGTTGTCTGATTGCTGTGGCTAGAACTTCCAATACTATGTTAAGTAAAAGTGGCAAAAGTGGTCATCCTTGTCTTATTCCTGATGTTAGGGGAAAAGCTGTCAGGTTTTCCCTATTTAGGATATTAGCTGTGGATTTTTCATATATGGCTTTTATTATACTGAGGTATATTCCCTCTAAACCTAATTTGTTGAGGATTTTTTTAAATCATGAATCAATGTTGTACTTGGTCAAATTCTTTTTCTGCAGCTATTGAAAGGACCATATGGTTTTTATCCTTTCTTTTATTAATGTGATGTATCATGTTGATTGATTTGTGAATACTGAACCACCCTTGCAACCCAAGAATAAATTCCATTTGATTGTGGTGAATGATTTTTCTTAATGTACTATCGGATTTGATAGTCTAGACTTTTTGCATCTATGTTCATCAGAGATACTGGCCAGTAGTTCTCTGTTTTTGTGGTATCTTTATTTGGTTTTGGCATCAGAGTAATGCTGGCCTCATAGAATGAAATTAGAGGTTTTCCTTTCCTTTCCTTTTCCTTTCTTTTCTTTTTTCTTTTCTTTTTTTTCTTTTCTTCTTTCTTTCTTTCTTTCTTTCTTTCTTTCTTTCTTTCTTTCTTTCTTTTTTCTCTCTTTCTTCTTTTTTTTTTTTTGTAATAGTTTGAGAAGAATATGTATTAACTCTTCTTTAAATGTTTGGTAGAATTCCCCTGTGAAGCTGTCTGGTCCTGGACTTTGGTTGTTGGGAGTTTTTTGATGACCAATTCAATTTCATTGCTGGTTATCAGTCTGTTTAAATTTCCTATTTCTTCCCATTTCAATTTTGATAATTTATATGCTTCTATGAATTTATCCATTTCTCCTAGGTTGTCCAATTCATTGGCATACAGATTTTCATAATGTTCTCCTATGGCTGATTCTATTTCTGTGGCACTGTGATCTCTCCTCCCTTATTTATGGTTTTATTTATTTGGGTCCTTTCTCTTTTTGATAAGTCTGGTGAGAGGTTTATCAATTTTATTCATTTTTCAAAAATGATCTCCTGGTTTTATCAGTCTATTGTTTTTCTTTTTAGTTCATATATCATTTATTTCTGCTCTAATCTTTATTATTTCCTTCCTTCTGCTGGCTTTAGGCTTTATTTGTTGTTCTTTTTCTAGCTCCTTTAGGTGTAAGGTTAGGTTGTTAATTTGAGGTTTTTCTTGCTTTTAATGTAGTCCTGTTTTGCTAAATACTTACCTTTTAGGACTACTTTTGCTGCATCCCAAAGGTTTTGAACCATTGTGTTTTCATTTTCATTTGTTTCCCATATATTTTTAAATTTTGTCTTTGAATTCCTGGTTGACCCATTCATTGTTTAGTAGCTTGTTATTTAACCTCCATGTATTTGTGGTTTTTTAAGATTTTTTCCTGTGGTTGACTTCTAGTTTCATGGCATTTTGATCAGAAAATGTGCATGGCCTGACTTCGATCTTCTGGTATTTTTTGAGGCCTGTTTTATGGCCTAATATGTGATCTATTCTGGAGAATGTTCCATGTGCACTTGAGAAGAATGTGCATTCTGCTGGTTTAGAATGGAATGTTGTGAATATATCTGTTAAGTCTGTCTGATCCATTGTGCCATTAAAAACCATTGTTTTGTTGTTGATTTTCTGTTTAGATGATCTGTCTGTCCATCGATGTAGGTGGGATGTTTAAGTCCCCTGCTCTAATTGTATTATTCACAATTAGTTTCTTTATGTTTGTTTTTAGCTGTTTTATGTATTTGGATGCTCCCATGTTGGGTGCATAAATATTTACAATTACAATATCTTCTTGTTAGGTTGCCCCCCTTATTATTATATAGTGTCCTTCTCTGTCTCTTGTTTATAGTCTTTTTAACCTACAGTTTGTCTAATATAAGTATTGCTACCCAGCTTTCTTTTGGCATTCACTTACATGATAAATATTTCTCCATCCCCTCACTTTAAATGTGCAGGTGTCTTTCAGTCTGAAATGAGTCTCTTGTAGGCAGCATACAGATGGGTCTTGACTTTTTATCCACTGTGTCATCCTGTATCTTGTGATTGGAGCATTTAGTCTATTTACTTATATATACTTATGGATAGATATGTACTTATTGCCATTTTATTACCTGTTTTGTAGTTGTTTCTGGAGATTTCTGAACATGTCTGGTCTTTTTCATATTTTGCTAACTTTCTTTAGTGATTTATTCAGATTTCTTTCTCTTTATTGAATGTTTATTTGTGGTTTTTAAAAAGTTTTTATCTAAATTCCAGTCAGTTAACATACAGTGTTATATTAGTGGGTTTTGGCATACGGTTACTATTAGTTTTTTGTATAACCTCTTCTGCATATAGGAGTCTATATTAAGTTGTTGTTCATTGAAGTTCGAGCCCATTCTTTTCTCCTCTCCTCCCCACATTTTAGGGGTATGTTATTATATTTATATATATTTCTTGTGAATTTTTTGACTGATTTTTTAGAGAAATATTAGTATTTCCTACTCGTGTGTTTCCTACTTTCATACTGTCACTTTTGGTTCTTCTTTCCTCTGAAAGAATTCCTGCATGACTGGTTTAGTGGTCTTGAACTCCTTTAGTTTTTGTTTGTCTGGGAAACTCTTCATCTCTCCTTCTATTCTGAATAGATAGCCTTGCTGAATAGAGCATTCTTGGCTGCAAGTTTTTGCCTTTCAGCACTTTGCTTATATTATGCCACTTTCTTTTGGCTTTCACAGTTTCTGTTGAAAATCTCCTGCAAGCCATATGGGTTTTTCCTTGAAAGTTACTGACTTCTTTTGTTTTGCTGCTTTTAAGATTTTTTTTTCTTTATCAGTATATTTTGCAAATTTAGTTACAAGATACCTTGGTGTGGACCTGCTTTTGTTGGTTTTGATGGGAGTTCTCTGTGCCTTCCTGAGGATCTGGATGTCTGTTTCCTTCCCCAGATTAGGGATGTTTTTAGCTATTATTTCTTGAAATAAACTTTCTGCCCCCTTCTCTCTCCTCTTTCTGGGACTCCTATGATACAAATGTTATTACATGTGATGGAGTCACTGAGTTTCCTAAGTCTATGTTCCCAAGTCCTGTTGCATCATTCTTTTTTTCTCTTTTGTTCAGTTTCATTGCTTTCCATTACTTCATCTTCTAGGTCATTAATTCATTCCTCTGCTTCTTCCAGCCTGCTGTTCATTGCATCAAGTGTGTTTCTAATCTCATATATTGTGCTCTTCATCTCCGATTGATTCTTTTTTAACTCTTTTATTATTGTGGTAAGGATCTTCCTGATGTCTTCCATTCTTTTCTCAAGCCCAGTGAGTATCCTTAGGATTGTTGCTTTAAATTCTTCATCAGGCATATTACTTATACCTGTTTTACTTAGATCTCTGGCCATGTCCTTGTTCTTTGAACTGGGATAAATTTATCCCTCTTGGCATTTTGTCTAAGTCTTCTACCTCCTTCTGTGTGTTACAAAAGCCATTTTTGTTTCCTGCTCCTGGAAGTACTGGCCTTATGAAGAGGAGGTCATGGAGTGCACAGGGTCTGGAACTTCAGGGAGTGTCTCTGGTATGTGCTGTGTGTGCTCTGCTGTTGTGTTTTAGCTGCTCTGTCCTTCAGTGCAGTTGTCTGCAGAGGCTCTCCTTGCCTGCTGTGGGCAGTGTTTGGTCCCTGGCCTGAATGTGGCAACTTTTAACTAGGTGTGCTCTATTCTGTTTGTGAAATGGGACCTAACACCAACTCCATCAGAACCAAGGCCCTGCAGAACTCTCTGGTGGGGAGAGGTGGTGTGGGTAAGGGTTTGTGCTGGTCTTCTGGGGGAGGGGCCTGCCACTCTGGGACTAAGGCAAACTGGACTAAGAAGGGCAGTTTCACTGGAGCACAGGGGGTGGGGGTAAGTGTAAGCAATTTAGGCAGCCAGTGTTGGTGCTGAGCTGTTTCCCTTAGGTGGCTCTGTGTTTATGCTGAGCAGTGGAGAAGGGAAATGGTGCTGGGTAGTTCCTTTGTTCCTGGAGAGGTATTTTCATGAATGCCGCCTCTCAGAGACATGGTCTGAGAAGAGCAAATAATCCCCCTACTGTGTGTTCCAGATGCACTTTGGATTGCTGTTTCCACACTGTCTGCCCCAGGTTGTTTGGTTTTTCTCTCCAGAAGCAGCACAGTGCGTCCTGGCTCTATCCTAGCCCAGACCTTTGAACTCTAGGCTATAAGCCTCGCTGGTCACAAGAATTCATGAAATTCAGCCCATTTCATTTTCCAAGCCAGTGGCTGTGGGGGAATGTTCTCCTTGTGAATTCCTTTGTATGCTCTTCTCTCTCTTTCTCTCTTTCCTCTCCCTCCCTCCTTCTCATCTTCCTCTCCTTCCCTCCTCCTTCTCCTCCCTCCCTCCCCCTCCCTCCTCCTCCCTCCCTTTTCCTCCATCCCTTTTCCATAACCATGGCTCCCTCCCCTCCACAGCAACCAGGATCCATTTCTCCCCTAGCCCATATTTCCATACTTCCTACCTTCTTCAGTGTGGCCTCTTCTCTCCCTTTTGTTGTGGAATTTGTTTGGTCAGTCTTTAGGTAGATTTCTTGGGTATTTAGGATAATTTTATATTTATCCACCTGTATTTATGGGAGGAGCTGAGCCTCCGGTCCTCTTACTCTGCTGCCACCTTCCTTAGGGTCATCCACATTCTTTTTTTTAATCCCTCATGAAAACGCTGTGAGCTAATGTGTTTTCTCATTGTGCAGATAAGGAAACTGAAGTACCAATAGTTGAAACAAATAGAAGCAGTCACACATTTGTTAAAATGTTTGAGGATAAGAATTTGCAGTCAAATACAACTCCAAAGCCCAGATTCCTTTTACATCTACACTTCACTTCTTCAGACGTTTAAAATGATTCTTCTGGTGCTACTTCCCACCACCAATTGTGCTTGAGCCTGCTGGGCATGTAATGGACAGAGCAGCATATTTCCCAGGAAAGTTGAAGCAATCTGGACAGTGGCAGGAATGCAAATTGGCAAAATTAATGGCGATGACCAAGAGTATTTGTTGCCATTTTGACAGATGTAGCAGCTACTGGCATTAATTCATCTGTAGACTTTGCACCTGTACCAACTACTAGTATTAACACCATCCAAAACGGGTTGGATGATGGGGCTAGAATTATGAATATGACAAAACTTCTTGTTCCACTACAACTGCCTGGATAGGTATTATGTGGTCACCATATGCTCTCCTAAATTAGAACTTTTATGTATTTATAAGCAACACAGTTTCTCTTTGCAAAGAACAACTCTTTGTTTTAGGCTTCCATTGTACATAATTGATCCAAGGATCTGATTTGTACTCTATGATCTTTAGTAACAACCCAAACACAGAGGAATAAGCTCCAGTCCATCAAGAAATGTACCATTTTAGAGAGATCTGGAGAAATCTTACTTCTTTATATGATTAAAGGTTCTGAAAATAATTTAGTTTAACTGACCACTTTGCCTTATATTCAATTTTACATGAAGCTTGTGAATATTATTATAATACAAATTCATAGGAGGTTATTTTGCTAACATATAAGCAAAACATTAGGTATGCTTGGGAGATTTCCTCAAATAAATCTTGACTTTAAAATTAGTATTTTTAAAAAGAATTTGCAATTATAACAATGAAGCATCTATATAGAAATAATGTTTCATGATAAGATTAAAAACACTTGAGCAACATTTTCATTTTTCTTCTGGCTATTCTTATTTTCTCTGTAGTTTTCATAGCTAGCTATCATAGTATATAGGAGAGATCAATGTTGTTTCTCCATGTCATATATGATGGTTACGCTAGGTAAGCAATTTGATGAAGGTTACATAGACTTCAGAATCTCTGCAGGAGCACAGAGCTATAAAGTGCTTGGTACAATGTCTGACCCACTCAATAAACCCTGAGTAATTGATAGCTATTACTGCTGAATATTTGACTATATATAGCACTTGTTTTTCTTTTTTATAGAAATCTAGAACTAAAGAAAATATACACCTTTAATGAAGAAATAAACTATGTATAAATTCCATACCTAGAAATTGAATTTCCTTCTGTTCAGATAGTGTTCCTTTTATTAACTATCGTGATACCTGTTTTGATAACCTAAATGTAAGACAGAAGCTTATGATTTTTCTACATCTTACACTATATGGATGGGTAACCGTTCACTCTTAACCATTTCCTTTAGAATTGTTTTACAGTTGAAAGAACTTTAGGTTAATTGGAGTTATTAAAGTTAGTTAATGACACATTAAATTCAAAGGAACTGCAAGGTATTTTCACACACGTAGATTCAGCACTCATCTCTCAGGTAGTTTTTCTTTTTCTAATACTGGCCATAGAGCAGACATTTTCATTATAACACTGTAGCCATTTGTTGAACTTTACTCCCATTTAACAGGCAGATGTAGAATTTTATTTTTTGCTAACAAAAGCAAGATGGGAAGTCATCTTCGAAATGAGTGACTATTGACAGCTTCTACAAACAGCCACTGTGTTTCTGCAGCTGGTGACAATGCCTAACGCTGCAGCTCCATAGACTTGTACTGGCTGGGGTCCAACCTGCCTGCTGGATTTCAAAGAACCCATCTGGGTAACGCTCCCTTGAAACTGACCTGAATGGAGATCACAGACTGGCACAGTCCTTCAGATTCTAGGTATTGTGCACCTTTATAAATGGCAGGCCATGACACTGACAAAAGAAAAAATATATTATCTGTATTGACAGATTCTTTTCTATTGTTACAGATGTGAAAGAAGAGATAGAAATCAAAATAAAGAGCCAAAAATAGAAAAATCCTTTGTCTTGAACATAAATTGTTTATATTTTATGCTTATCTTCATAAAAATTTTTTTCCCAAAGATTTTCATTTAAATTAGGGATTTAAACAGCATTGTGTTAGGAGATGGGATACTTACATGAAGAAAAACTGTTTTGTAGTTTAGATATTACTCTCCACGTATTATCATCAGCTTTAGTGTGGCATTAGATGAAAAGTTAGGAAACATGATTATGTACACTTTTTGTTTAATTGCAAAGTAATGAATATTTGCACGCTTTATTCCTCTGCCTTAAGGAATGTAGGAGAAGCTGCAGAAGGTTTCTTGAGTTAAGCCCTGGTAAGCCATCATTCAGGAAGAACAGTGCAGGTCTCCAACCTTTAAAAGCTACTGCAGCCTGCCTATGAGCAATCAATATATAAAGTCTCTTAAGCTCCATGAGTCATTTCCTGGGAGCCTCATTACATGACATAGCATCAAAAGTCAGGGAGCAATTTTCTCACAAAAAAAACATACTTAGAAAAATTTTGGCTCAAGAGGCAGAGAGTAACAAGACTTACCCCACTGTGGCTTCCTATTGACCATAGTCACTGCCTCTATCAGTCAAGATAGGCTAGGTTATATGGTAGTACCTAATCCATTCAAATTCCTCCTGGCTTATATCAGTGGAGATGTATTTCTTAAATTACATGGGTATTTTAGGTACAGTGTGGTATGCATTTGGGTTTTCTTCCTACTGGAAAACAGGGTCAGTCTGAAATGTTGGTTATTGTATCAGAGGGAAAAGAAGATAAAAGCTAACTATAATATTGCTCTGAAAGTTTCTGCTCAGAAGTGACATGTTACTGTTGCTTACATTTTATTGACTAAAGCAAGTCACCATGAAGCCCCAGTTAACATTTTCTAAATGGTACAAAAATGACAAGCCATTTTTTTCTAGTTCAAGGTGTTTTTAGGCTAGCGTTATGCCCAGGTGCCTGAGAGAAACAAATGTAAATCATTTTCAGAGGATAAATTTTCATTTTAGGTCCTTATGAGGTCAGACCTTCAAATAACTTTTCAAAAGAGATGGTCAGTTCAGTCAGATATTACCAAGAACAAAGGAAAAGCTATGAGAACCAATGAACAAAAAACCCAACCTAGCATAAGCAGATTCCTAAAACTTCAGATATCTAAATGATCACAGTAATGTAAAGAATGTAAAGTGAGTTTACAATGTTTGAAAAAAAAAAAAACTAGTGTGAAAACATGTGCAGGAAATAGTAACACACCACTTTTAAAATTTTAAGGAGAATTTGAAAAAAAAAATTAAAATAGTTTCCAAAGATGAGAAAATAATTTTACCTTGATTCACAATAAAACTAGCAAACTAGGAATAGAAAAGGATTTACTTAACCTGAAAAATGGTGACTTCAAATTCCTAAAATAACCTTCTTTATATAGGTTGATACATGGAGGGCTTTCTCTTTAAGACCAGGAGTACAGTAAAGATGCTTATTCACACTGTATCAATTATACGTTGTATTGGAGGTAGTAGCCAGGTCATTAAGAAAAGAAAAAGTAAGTGGATTAGGGGGGAAAAAAAACCCATCTGCCATTATTTGCAGATAATGTAGCTGGGTTTGCAGAAAATCCAGTATACCTTTAGAAAGAAATTTACTAACTTAAATGATAGCAATTTTTAAGATACACAGTTAATATGTTAAAATCAACTAAATTCCTGTAATCCAATTATATCCTATCAATAGCATAAAACATAGAATAATTTGGGGCGCCTGGATGGCTCGTCAGTTAAGTGCCTGCCTTCAGCTCAAGTAATGATCCTGGAGTCCTGGGATCTAGCCCTGCGTGGGTCTCCCTGCCCAGTGGGGAGTCTACTTCTCCCTCTCCCTTGGCCCCTCCCTGCTTCATGCTCTCTCTCTCTCTCTCACTTTCTCTCTCTCCAATAAAATCTTTAAAAAAAATAGAATAATTTTACTAATAATTTTACTGTTGATTAGCATCAACTTTATAAATTACATAGAAGTGAATTTAACAGAAATCACACATAAGAAAAATTACTTTAAAATACAGAAAAACGGGCACCTGGGTGGCTCAGTTGGTTGGGCATCTGCCTTGGCTCAGGTCATGGTCCCAGGATCCTGGGATCAAGTCCCACATTGGACTCCTTGCTTAGTGGGGTACCTGCTTCTCCCTCTCCCTCTGCTTGCTGCTCCTCCAGCCTGTGATCTGTCTCTCTCTGTGTCAAATAACTAAGTAAAATTTTTTTAAAAAATAAGGTAAAATAAAATAGAGAAAAACATTAAAGAAGATATAAACAGTAAAATTTATTTTCTTACTAAGGAAGACTTAATATTGTATAGTTATCAGTTCTTCCTAAAATGTTCTGTGGAGCCAATGCATTCTAAATCAGAATCTCAATTGGTTTATTTTTATGGACCTGACAAGCTGATTTTAAACTTACATAAAATCCTTAAGGATCAAGAATAACTAAGACACTATTCTGAAAAGAAAAAAAAAAAAAAGAGGTTGGAGGACTTAGCCAAATAGATGTAAAAATTTAGTAGAAAGCTGTAATACTGTCAGTGTGTTATTCATGTAGAGATATAGAAGATCCAGAAACTCATCCATAATATATTGACATATATATTATTACTTCCTAGGGCTGTTAAAAAAGTACCACAAGAAAATTTATTGCCTCACTGTTCTATTGGCTAAATCTGAAATCAAGATATTGGCAGGGGCATACTCTGTGTGAAACCTGTGGAGGAATCCTTTCTTAACTCTTACTAGTTTCTTAGAGTTGGCTGGCAATTTTTGGTGACCGTGGCTTGTAGATGCTTCAGTCCAAATTTGGCTTCACATGACATTCTTCCTGTATCTTTATCTTCACATGGCCATCTTCTTATAAGGATACTAGTTATGTTGTATTAGTGCTCCAGCCTACTCTACTAGGACATCGGCTTAACTTGTTACACCTGCAATGTTCCTATTTCCAAAAAAAGTCTGAAGGTATGGGGGCTTAGAACGTAAACATAAGAATATCTGAGGGACTCAGTTCAACCCATAACAATAACATTCAAAGAATTCCTTAAGATTTCTTAACACAGTATGTTGAAGGAATATGGCTAGTCTGGAAATGTGGTGAGTGCCCTTATTGTTTAGAAGCGAACATTTTTCAACAGCATGACATTGTATTCCCTAGCTGCCTTTGCTTGCCTTCTATTAACAGAAATCAGCAAGATATAGTATGTGTCTCAAACAACAAAAGTGGTGATTTAAAAAATTGTTTACTGACTCACCACAGATAATGAGGTCAAAGAGAAAAGTTAAAGCACAATACTGCCGTTAAATAATAATTTGTCTCAACCTTCCATCTGGGAGAGATATATGAGCAGTTTGTTCTGCCCGATATTGGAATTTTACCGACAAGATAAGTAAGTGAATTATTGAGGAGGTTTTTGTTTTTTGTTTTTTTTTTAAATAGGACATTTTCAAAGTTTTGGATATGATTGTCCAATTTGATTATTTTTAGGTGTTATTTAAAAAAATAATACTTTCAAAATAACAAAAAGTAAATCACCTCCTTTAGATTAGAGCATGTAATTAGAAAAATGAACGTATTAGTCAGGTAAAACTTTTGAATATCCATGACACGTTAATGGTTCTCCATTTAGCTTCAAATATATTTGAAAGAGAAAATTCAACAACACTCAATCATCCACCCACCCTACCCCAACCAGAATAAATTGTGATATTTCCTCATCATCTCACTTGCTAAACTTACTTCATTATGGTAACTGAACTGCACTGCATTTTCCTATGTTATATGGACATAATGATAATGCCTTTTGCTTAGAGCATTATAACTCTGTATATCCTTTGATTTAATTTTTTTTTATTATAGTCAAACTTAGTAAGTAATCCTATATTTTCTAGTCACCTACATTTGGTCTTAGGAATCTTAGGCTACTCTCCTGGAACTGTTTAAACTAATACCTAAAAGTAATATGACATCAGCCAATTAGATCTACCAGCAACTACTGATTTGAAAACACCAATTTTAGTACCATTAAAAGATAATCATAACCTTCTGTACTCCAGCTTGACTCTGACTTTCACTTTCTCTTACAGAGATTTATATTCTAATCACTTTACTTCAAAAACTTTAGAAATGATATGCTTTAAAAAAACTTTTGGAACTTTGTTGTTGTTGTGTTGTTTTTTCTTATTTAATGGGAAAATATTTCCACTGATCAACTTAGGCTTTGAAAATCTTTTGTATTATCTTAATGATTTTAACTCTAACAACCAATTCTGTGTTTAATCTTTACCTACAGACATTAATTTATTATATCCCTTTGGGTATTTTACAACCATTATTACATCTTTGCAAATCCCTTGGTCAAGAAAGCAGTTCTTTAATCTTCTTGCTAATTATCTTATATTTAATTATGGTGAAATCATGGTTGGATATGTTATTTTGTTTATCTTTTTCTTTTTTAAAATCTAGTTCTTCAAGACTTTGAGAAACCACATTAAGGGAATTTTTCCCGTTAGTCAGGAGTCCTTGGTGCATTCAGCCAGTATGTATATAAAGTTTAGTGTTTTGTGGCTATTATTACGGTTTGCATTTTATGTTTTCAGGATAGAAATCGAAGGTATGACCAATGCAAATGAAGCATTTGTAGAAGAGAAGGGGTAGGAATGCCAGATTAAACACATGACACCCAATTAAATTTGAATTTCACATAAACAATGAATGATAGATGTTTTTAGTGTAAATATAACCCATACATTTTTACCATGCTATGTTTGATGCAAATATAACATGGGACCTGAAAAAATCATTCACTTAAAATTGTCTGAAACAATCTCACTATTTAGGGTGGGGAGAAAATAAACAACACGCTGAGCTAACTTTAGAAATGAATGGAATCTCTGACTCAGTCCATGAAAAACTACACATAATCCCTATACTCAAGTTGGTGAAGTTGTTTTCCTTGGCAATAGGTTAACAAATGTGATACCAATATACACTGGAATTAAACTCTTAAATGAATGGATGACAGTTGCTGGCAACAGTTTTCTCACTGTTGGAGTCAGAGATTACAATAAGGGGAGAAGGTTAGAAAGATCATGTGCTAACATATCTAAGGAGAAACATCAGTATGGATTCATGTTCACCTCTTTTTTGGTGTTGAGTTATTTATGCATTATAGATATGAACCTCCTGTTGGATATATCATTTGCAAATACTTTCTCCCATTCTGTAGGTTGCTTTTTCATTTTGTTGATAACTCCTCCACTTTTAAGAACGCTTGTAGTTAATTGGGCCCAACTAGAAAATCCAAGATAATCTTCGTATTTTTAGGTCAGTTGATATCTGTGAGAGTTCTGATTGTGCCTACCACATCATTCAAGGACACAGAATATAACTTCCCTACCCCTTGAGTGTGGTCTGTGCACAGTGGCTTCCTGCCAAAGAGTATATTATGGAAAGAGAGTAAATAACTTTACTGTTGGATAAACCTCATCCATGTTTCCTCAAAAACATGATGAAGATTAACATTAACAATGATGTCAAGTTGACAGTATGTATCCTTGATGTGATGTTATGAAAATGAGATTTTACCTCTGTGGTCTTCCTCCCCAAAATGCAGAACTTTAGTTTAATCACAAGAAAAATGTGAGACACATTCCAACTGAGAGGCATTTTACAAAACTTCTGAACAGTGCTTCTAAAAAATGCCAAGGTCATCAAAAACAAGAAAGCCTGAGAAGCTGTCATAGCCAAGAGGAGGGTAAAGAAACACGATGAATAAACATAATGTGTATCCTGGATGAAATCCTGGTACAGAAAAGGGGCATTAGGAAAAAGTTAGGAAATATGAATGAAGTATGGACTTTAGTCAATAATAGTATGTCAATATTGGCTCATTAGTTATAAAAATTGTGCCATACAAATATAAGATGCTTATAATAGGGGAAACTTAGTGTGAGTATGTAGAAGCTCTTTTTAGATTCCACCTATAAGTAAAATATTATGGGATTTGTCTTTCTGTCTGACTTATTTTAGTTAGCTTTACATCCTCGAGGCCCATCCATATTGTCACAAATATATTCACAATTTTTCCATAAATCTGAAACTGTTCTAAAATTAAAGTTTTCTTTTTAATGACATGTAAAGCCGTAAATATGCTGCTTGGGAAGCCAAGTGAAGTACCTAACCCAATGTGAAAGTTTGTAAACATTGCCTCCTTCCAGGAGTTAGCTTATGAAGAGAATGTTGTGGGATGAAAAAAAGTAAGCTATGTGAGTCCCGATGCTATTCCAGATAGAGAGGATATTAACTCATGAGATGGCATGTCTGAGCTCAACCAGGGCTATCTAAATAATGGCAAATGAGACAGAATCATGAAACAGAGTTTAGTGAGAGAGTATGAAGTAAAAGCAGGAGAGTAGGAGGAAACAAATGGGGGCCCAATGTTAAGGAGTTTTGGATTAGGTACTGTAAGGGAATACAACTTATTTCCAATTAAGAAGAAAAACAAAACTAAAAACCACAGCCTCCTTTGACAGAGGTGTATACTTATGTTCAACCATAAATCCAACCTATTGAGGTTTAAGCCGCTTCTGCTTCATTTGTCTTCAGTAAAGCAACTTGAGTCAAACACTGAGTCACTTGAAAAACTAGACCTTCCATATATTTATTTCCCTCATCACTGGTTCCCTCACACCCAGCCTAGCCAAACAACAGGCCTATATGTGGCTGGATACCTGTTTCAAAGCCTAAAGTATTTCCTCTCTGGCTCTTGAAGAAGCATTTGCTGATCCTATCCTAGAAATGACTTTCCTTTACTAAAAAGTGACCTAGAAATCAACAGTGTAAATTATATTAAAATATAGGTTTTCCCTATTATCTAAACATCTGGAATATTTTATTTACATAGGCTTGCAAATTCTGTTTGCTGGCATGAAGCATATTAGGTTTTCGTCCTTATTTGTTCCATAATGCTCTTGCAATAATATCATCATAAAGGGATTACTAAAGTCACTATTTTAGATAAACTAACAAAAGGAATAATGGTTTCTAGAAGAATGAATGAAGAAAATAATGAAAACGAATAAAAGAATGAAGAAAACTACATTTTATGTTCAGAGAGGAGTTCTAGATTTCTAGGACATGTGATGTTCTCATATTTTACAAAGCCAGATTTCTAAACGAATGTTCTAAGGAGGAACTTGATGATTCATACTTGTGTTCTTTCTCCGCTAATACCTACTGAAGGTAATTCAAGGAATCCCAATATGGGAACTGCCTCTGCCCTTCAGTGGGAATAACTTTTGCTTGATTTATATATAGACTGGAGGGTGGGCAACTTGGAACATAAAACAAGATGCAGAAATAGAATCTCTTTCCCCACTGAAAACCAGTAATAATTATGTATACATACATGTGTGTATGTACTACATATATACATGTATTTATATATTTACATATAATTATGAGAAAATATTTTTACTATTTTCTGTCCTGACCAGTTACTGTATTTATTTTTTTTCTTTTCTTTTTTTTTTTAAAGATTTTATTTATTTATTCGACAGAGAGAGTGAGAGAGTACAAGCAGGGAGGAGTAGTAGAGCGAGAGAGAGAAGCAGGCCTCCCGCTGAGCAGGGAGCCCGATGCGGGGCTCGATCCCAGGACCCTGAGATCATGACCTGAGCCGAAGGCAGACGCTTAACCATCTGAGCCACCCAGGCGCCCCAGTTACTGTATTTAGAAATATTTGATTACTGTAACTGTTGTGGTTTGAAGGATTTTTAAAAATTTTTATTAGTAAGGTTCGGTAGAAATAATCATCCATCTACTTGTATTGTGTAAATAGGGGAAAAAAGGACTTTTAAATTGGGAAGTGCACCCAAATCCATTCAATAGCAGGTATTAATATTTTTAAAATGAGTCTATGATGATTTTTGCCCCAATGAACAGGGCAGCTTCTTTCTTTCTGGGAATATTTATTCTAGTGAGATTTATTTTTAAATTTCTTACTTGAAGTTAGAAGCCTCTGTATAGGTTTTCTTCCCTCTGTGTCTGTAGTTCCTTGTTTGTTTAATCACAATGCATTTTGTTTAATATTTCAGTGCTGTTTATCGAGACACTTTAATTTGTTTCCTTTCGTATTTGTCTTCACCAGGTGTTTCTTGACTGGAGCACATTTCCCACATGATAAAATTAAAGGTCTAATTAATGCCTTTAAGGACATTGGTGCACAATTCAGCACCTAATTTTCTGCAGGGGGCATATTTAGATGTTTAACTAGGTGGAACTCTGTGCCAAGGATTGCATTTGCATACAAAGTCCCTCTTACTTCTTTGTAAACACCCTTCAATACAGAAACAAAGAATGCATTCACATTACTTGGTATGCACTTTTCTAGCAAGGAAAGAGTACAGAAAACAAATGTATCTAAGCCACATTTCATCAGAGCAGAAACAAAAATCCTATTAGATGAGGTGTTGAAATATGAGGTCCATTTCTTTGGAGCAGTGAGGATACTACTCAGCATCGGAAAATGGAGGGGCAACCTGCAAAAGCACTGCATGAAAAACGAATGCTTTGAAAAATCACATCTGAGATGTAGAGGATCTTAAGAAAAATATGGCATCACATTAAGCACAAAAAGGAAAGCTAAATCACCAGCAGGCAACTGCCGGCAAAGAGCAGGCGGGGAAACAAAACTCATTGATCTATCTACAGGCTACAAGGACCAGAAAAAAGGCCATCTATGTAAAGATGTTTCTAATCTCATTTCATTTCACTTTCGGTCTACTTTGAAACATAAATTGTGAACACGTTGTGGATGCCTTAGAATTATTGCTAATAAAATATTTGATTATTAGCATATTAAATCTATTAAAATTTACATTTCATCCAATGTCCTCAAAAAACAAGATTTGTCAGATATGGGGATAAAATTTTAGCTCAATTTCCACATACCCTCTACAAAAGCATAATCTTTGTCAGCACTTCACTTTTTTTTTTTTTTAAGATTTTTATTTATTTATTTGAGAGAGAGGGAGAGAATGCTCGGCACAAGTGTGGGGAGGAGCAGAGGGAGAGGGACAAGCAGACTGCCCATTGAGCGTGAAGCCCCTGACGGGGCTCAGTCTCGCAACCCTGAGACCATGACCTGATCTGAAATCAAGAGTCAGATGCTTAACTGACTGAGCCACCCAGGTGCCCCCATCACTTCACTTTTGACATGAACAACGGACATTTGCTCAACATTTGTAAAATGTTAGTGTCAAAGCAAAAGTTGCTCCAACTAAAGGACAGAGCTAAACAGGCAAGGGAGACTGTATTCAAGGGTGTTGCAGTGGGGGCTAGAGATCAGTACTCAGTCTGAGCTCAACTGCACTGAAACAAAAAGCTGAGGAGTTTTTAAGAGCTGGTGTTGGGGGACTATAGGCCATCAGTGTTTGTTAATTGGCTTTACGGAAAGGAGAAGTAATCTTTCTTGTATCTTTATCACGGGAAGTAGTTTCACAACTTGGACAGACACCCCACCGAAGTTGGGCTCCTACCGTCCCACAGAAACTTGGGAGTTTGAGGTTCTACCTTACTTAATGTTTATATGCCAAAGGGGCAGAGAAAGAATTTACAATTACAAGTGTTCTAAAGTAAATTCTCTAAGAAAAGGGAAGTTAGGGGTCTAGCATCAAGAAGAAGCTTGTCTAAAGTTGAGTCAACCTGAAGCGAACTTTAAAATGACCTTTGTCACTAGGTAAATATAAATTGTAAAGAAATCCAGCACACCTGCCCCTTCTAATCTTATCTTTGCTTCTATGTCTCACCTAAATAGAAACGTTGGAGTCTCTGCTTTTTAATCTCCATTGTTAGAACAACAATTTCTTCTAGGATATTTGTTCATAGCCACTTACTATGTCATATTATGTAAGTACTATATAGGATTCAGTAAGGCAGATTTTAAAACAGGTATCAGATATTTAAATAGAATTTATGGTAATCCCAATTATCAAGTAATATGAGTTACAATATTTCATATTCTTGTTTTCCCTTTATATTACAACTATACATTAGTCCAGAAGAGTTTCTCAGAAACGCTATGGTTCAGAGGATAACAATGAGAAAACGTGAACTTCAAATTCTCTTTCCAGTGCTGGACTAGCTACATAAATTATGGTGCCTCGCTCAAAATGACAATATGGGACCACTTGTTGAAAAATAATTTAGAATTTCAAGATAGCAACCATGGATTATTAAACCAAGTACAAGGCCTTTCTGGTTAACCACAGAGGTCTTATACGTATGAAGCTTGTAGTTCTCAAATGCTAATTTTCCTTTAAGAGTATTTTTATCATTCTTACCCACATATGACCACCCATTTTTATGACATCTCATGGTACTTTGTTCTTTTGTTTTGCCATGTATCCATAATTTGTAATCACTTCTTCTGTTCCTTATTAACATCGGTGCCACTTGAGAGCAGAGTGCATGTCTTATTTCTCTCTCTAAACTGTGCAACACTTTTATTTTGCTTTTGCTTCTGTTTACATTAATCCCCAAATAAGTAATATATAATATGGTTCAAAAAGCACGATAAGTAAAGCATCTACTGCAAAGTTTGTCTCATCCTGCCTCATCCACCTTGTTTCTAACTCATCCCCCACCTCTGTAGATAATCAGAAGTTTATGGGTGCATTCTTCTGGAGTTTCTTTAAGCGAATGTTAGCACGTATGAATATATATTTCTAGTTATCCTCTTTCTTACAAAATTGCAATATATTTTTGCACACACATACACACACTGTTCTGAACTTGATTTTTTCACTTAACCATACAACTAAAGAATGTTCCATATCCTACATAGAGAATTTCCTTATGTGCCATAGATTACTTAACCAGTTTCAGCAGGTGGATACTTGGATTATTTCCAATCTCTTGTTATTACAAACAATGTAGCAATGAATATTATACATAAGTTATTTAATGTATGAATGCATATTTATAGGATAATGCCTAGTAGTAAAAATGAAAGCATAATCATAATTTTGATTGTTTTTGCCAATTTATCTCCTGTAGAGATTATAATATTTGACAGTCACCTCAACAGTGTATGAAAAGGCCTTTTTCTCCCTGCCTACAACCTTATCATTGTATTTTGTCAAATAATACTTTCATATGCTATTTGGTTCATGAATATTTATAACTATTATTCTTTATTATTAACTGTGTGTATTCATAAAATGCCCTCCTTTTTCTTTTAATATATTTGGGGCTTACTTCTACCATATCTGATTTTAGGAATGTGGCCCCAACTTTTCTTAAAATTAGTTAAATTTTTATTGCAGTACAACTAACATACAATGTTATGTTAGTTTCAAGGGTACAGCATATTAATTAATTCAATAATTCTATACATTACTCAGTGCTTACAATGATAAGTGTAGCCACCTTCTCTCACCATACAATGTTATTACAGTATTATTGACTATATTCCCTATGCTTACTTTTCATCTCCATGACATTTATTTTCTAACTGAAAGTTTGTACCTCTTCATCCCTTTAACTATATCAGACATCCCCCCACTTACTCCCTTCTGGCAACCACCAGTTCTATGTACTTAAGAGTCTGTTTTCTGTTGGAATTATTTTTATTTATTCACTTTTTACTTTTTTTATTGAAATATAATTAACATCCAATGTTATATTAATTTCAGGTGCATAACATAACAATTCAACAATTCTATATGTTATTCAGTGTTCAACATAAGTGTAGTCACCACTTGTTACCAAAGTTATTATAACATATTGACCATATTTCCTATGAGATACTTTGTATCTCTGTTTCTTATTTTATTTTATTTTTTAAAAAAATTTTACTTATTTATTTATTGACAGAGAGAGAGAGAGAGCACGTGAGAGCAGGAACACAAGCAGGAGGGGTGGGAGAGGGAGAAGCAGACTCCCCGCTGAGCTGGGAGCCCAATGTGGGACTTGATCCCAGGACCCTAGGATCATGACCTGAGCCCAAGGCAGATGCTTAACCAACTGAGCCACCCAGGTGTCCCTCTTTCTTATTTTATAACTGGAAGTTTGTACCTCTTTTTATTTATTTTTTGAGTATCATTGACACATAGTGCTAAATTAGTTTCCAGTGTACAACATAGTGATTCAACATCTTTACAGGTTAGGCTGTGCTTATCACAAGTGTAGCTACCATCTGTCATCCTACAGCACTATTTCAGTAACATTGCTTATACTTCAGTGCTATACCTATTATTCCCATGACTTAATCATTCCATGACTGGAAGCCTGTATGTTTCATTTCTCCACCCATTTTGCCCAACCCCCACTCCCCTTCCTTCTGGCAACCCTCAGTTTGTTTTTATACTTCTAGGTCTGGTTCTGCTTTTTGTTTGTTTTTCAGATTCTATATATAACTAAAATCATGTAGTATTTGCCTTTCTCTGACTTATTTTACTTAGCATTATGCTCTCTGGATCCATCCATCTTGTTGCAAATGACAAGGTCTCATCCTTTTGTATGACTTAGTAATATTCCACTGTGTGTGTGTGTGTGTGTGTGTACACACATTTTCTTTATCCATTCTTCTATGATGAACAGTTAGGTTGCTTCCATATCTTGGCTATTATAAATAATGCTACAATAAACATAGGAGTGCATATGTCTTTTCAAATTAGTGTTTTTGTTTTCTTTGGATAAATACCCAGTAGTTCAATTATTGAATGATATGGTAATTCTATTTTTAATTTTTTGAGGAATGTCCATACTTTGTCCACAATAGTTGCACCAATCTACATTCCCAGCAACAGTGCATGAGTGTTCCCTTTTCTCCACATTTTCACTAACACTTGGTATTTCTTGTCTTTTTGATGTAAGCCATTCTGATTGATGTGAAGTGATATCTTTAATTTGCATTTTCCCTGATGATTAGTTATGCTGAACATGTTTTCATGTGTCTGTTGGCCATGTGTCTGTATGTCTTCTTTGGAAAAATGTCTATTCAAGTGCTCTGACCACTCTTCTACGGGAGTGTTTGTTGATTTTGGCATTCAGTTGTATAAGTTCTTTATACATTTTGGATATTAATCCCTTACCGTATATATCATTTGCAAATATCTTCTCCCAATCAGTAGGTTGTTTGCCATGTAAAAGTTTTTATTTTAGTGTAGCCCCGATAGTTTATTTTTGTTTCCTTTGCTTGAGGAGGCATATCTAGAAAATGTTGCTAAAGAAGCTGATGTCAAAGAGATTACTGCCTATGTTTTCTTCTAGGAATTTTATGGTTTCAGGTCTTACATTTAGGTGTTGGATCCATTTTGAGCTTATTTTTGCATATGGTATAAGAAAGTGGTTCTGTTTCAGTCTTTTGCATAGGATTGTCCAGTTTTCCCAACAACATTTATTGGGTAGGCTAGACTATCTTTTCCCCATTGTATATTTTTGCTTCCTTTGTTGTAGATTAATCGACCACATAGGTGTGGGTTTATTTCTGAGCTCTCTATTCTGTTATATTGATCTATGCTCAATTTTGTGCTGGTACAATACTGTTTTGGTTATTACAGCTTTGTAGTATATCTTGAAATCTGGGATTATGATAACCTCCTGCTTTATTCTTTCTCAAGATTGCTTTGGCTGTTTGGGGTCTATTGCAGTTCCATACAAATATTAGGATTATTTGTTCCAGTTCTGTGAAAAATGCTGTTGATATTTTGATAGGGTTACATTGAATCTGTAGATTGCTTTGGGTAGTACGGACATTTTTAACAGTATTCTTCCAATCCATGAGCATGGTGTATCTTTCCATTTATTTGTGTCCTGTTCAGTCTCTTCTATCAATGTCTTACAGTTTTCAGAGTATAGGTCTTTTATCCCTTTGGTTAAGTTCATTTCTAGGTATTTTATTCTTCTTGGTGTAATCATAAATAGACTTGTTTTCTTAATTTCTGCTACTTCACAATTAGTGTATAGAAATGCAACATATTTCTGTATATTAATTTTGTATCCTGCAATTTTACTGGATTTTTTAATCAATTCTAATGGTTTTTTGATGGAGTCTTTAGAGTTTTCTGTGTAGAGTATCATATTATTTGGAAATAGTGACAGTTTTACTTGTTCCTTACCAATTTGGATGCCTTTTATTTTTTATCTGCATGGTGCAGGCAGGACTTCCAGTACTGTATTGAATAAAAATGGTGAGAGTGGACATCTTGGTCCTATTCTTGTTCTTAGCAGAAAAACTTTCAGTTTTTCACCATTGATTATGATGGTAGCTGTGGAAATGTCATATATGGCTTTTATTATGAGGGGGTATGTTCTCTCTAAACCTACTTGTTTCCCATGACCCTGTCTTCCAGCTCATTGATCCATTCTTCTGCATCCTCTAATCTGTTGTTGGTTCTCTTTAATGTATTTTTACCTCAGTTACTGAATTCTTCAGCTCTGGCTGGCCCTTTATTTTATTTTCTACCTTTGTTGAAGCTCTGAATGAGATCATCCACTCTTTTCTCAAGTATAGTGAGTATCTTTATGACTGTTACTTTGAATTCCTCATCAGGCATATTGCTTTAGCTCTCCTACTGTGATTTGTGTTGTTTCTCTTTCATTCGGGACATCATCTTCTGTCTCCTCATTTTTCCTCTTTGTTTCATTTTTTTTTTATTATGTTATGTTAGTCACCATACAGTATATCATTAGTTTTTTTTTTTTTTTTTAAGATTTTATTTATTTATTTGACAGAGAAAGAGAGACAGCGAGAGAGGGAACACAAGCAGGGGGAGTGGGAGAGGGAGAAGCAGGCTTCCCGCGGAGCAGGGAGCCCGATGTTGGGCTCGATCCCAGGACCCCGGGACCATGACCTGAGCCGAAGGCAGACGCTTAACGACTGAGCCACCCAGGCGCCCCATATCATTAGGTTTTGATGTAGTGTTCCATGATTCATTGTTTGTGCATAACACCCAGTGCTCCGTGCAATATGTGCTTTGTTTCATTTTTATGTATGAGGTATGTATGAGGTAGGTCAGCTGCATCTCCTGATCTTGAAAGCAGTGGCCTTGTTTAGAAGATGTGCTGTTGTGCCCTGTAGCACAATCAACACTGACCTCAAGAGTCAGGTGCTCTAGGCTGTCCCCTGTGTAGGTTGCACACCCCCACTGCCTTCAGTCTGGCTGGCTGCAGTTGACCGGCTTTGCCTGCTGTGGGCACACTGGGCAGGGTTTGGTCACTGCACTGTTAAGAGGCTCTTCTGAGGCTGCCATAGACTCATTTGCAGGCAGGCTGCTGGTTGGCCTTGGTGTCTGCAATTAGCTCTCTGCCACAGCTGCAGCCATACCACAGGGCAAATCTTGTTGCCGGTGAAGCTACCTAAGTGGCCAGGCTGCTACAGCTACAGGCGTGCTGATGTGTGGGGTCATTTCCCTTTCCCCTCTCCCTTTCCCCCCCAAAGCTGGAGTCATTTTGGAGTGGTGCCAGTCCTGACCAGGGCTGCCTGCATTGTATGGAGGGGCAGGAGCCATTTTGCAGGTATACCTGCTCAGAGAAGAGGGTTGGATGAGGTGAATCGGCAGGAGGGGGTGGGTCATGCAGTGCTAACAGGGTAGATGGAGAGTGTTAGCACTGGCTCCTGTAAGCATCCAGCTATCTCAGCCAGGCAGGGGAAAAGAAACAGCCCACCAGCACTTTTGTCTCCGGACAAATCTCCTGAATCTCTCTGCCCCTCCAGCACATGTTCTAAGATTAGTCAATAAATCTCCTTCACATAAACCCCAGGCACTTTCTAAATTGCTGCTTCTGTGCCATGTCTCAGGAGTTGTGACTTAGTGTGCTGATTCTTTAATGATGAGGACTCAGTTTCTTTTTTTTTTTTTTTTTTAGATTTTATTTATTTATTTGACAGAGAGAGAGAGATAGCGAGAGCAGGAACACAAGCAGGGGGAGTGGGAGAGGGAGAAGCAGGC
The DNA here is from genome assembly GCF_029215605.1 of Mirounga angustirostris. NCBI lineage: Eukaryota > Metazoa > Chordata > Mammalia > Carnivora > Phocidae > Mirounga > Mirounga angustirostris. The sequence continues at coordinate 77,290,619 of NW_026991717.1, forward strand.
TTCCCACCGAGCAGGGAGCCCGATGTGGGGCTCGATCCCAGGACCCTGGGATCATGACCTAAGCCGAAGGCAGACGCTTAATGACTGAGCCACCCAGGTGCCCAGGACTCAGTTTCTTATCACCCTGTTGCTCTCCCACAGTTAAGTCCTGCTGGGTTTCAAAGTCTCATGTTCCAGGGGCTCGCCTTCCCAGTGTGGGTCTCTAGTACCAGTGGTGCCCAGGGTGGGGTCTGATTCTCTTGCTTCTCTGTGTTTATGGTGTCCCTCCCATTTGGGGTTAGTCTTGTGGGGGGTTTGGTGCTCGAACGCATCTATGCCCTTTCTACCCTTTTTGATGTGGCCTATTTTCCACAATTAGCTGTGGGAGGTCTTTTCTGCCAGTCTTCAGGTCATTTACAAACTTATTTGCTGTAATGTTGGTGTGTCCATGGGCGCTTAGGATCCTCCTACTCCACCATCTTCCCTGTGCTCCAGTTTTTATTTGCATTTGCCTGGTATATATTTTCTCGTTTTATTTTTAACATTTATAAATTATGTTATTTTAGTCAATTACCTTATTTAGCATAGATATGAGTTTGGGTTTTTAATTTAGTTTTATATATTTTATTTTAATGTACAAGTTAAGCCCATTTACGTAACAGATGTTTCAACTTAGTTCTATCAGGGATTTTTTTTTTTATATATACACATATACACAACATAAAACTTAGTTTGAATTTTCGGGGGCGCCTGGGTGGCTCAGTCAGTTAAGCATCTGCTTTCTTCTTATGTCATAATCCCAGGGTCCTGGGATCAATCCCTGTATCGGGCTCCCTGCTTGGTGGGGAGCTTTCTTCTCCCTTTCCCTTTGCCCCTGCTCCTGCTCTCTCTCTCTCTCTCAAATAAATAAATAAAATCTTTAAAAAAAATTAGTTTGAATTTTCTTATATCCTCTCTCCTCTCCTTATCCATGTAATTTTAGTTAATACAATTAATGTTCTTGGTGTTTACTCATATATTTTTAAAATTTTACCACTTATTTTTCTGCTCTAAATGATACCTTAAATATAATTATATGTGGATTATATGCAGATATATTTATATTGTAGATGTCTATATTATAGGTGTTAGTTGAAGTGAGGCAAACTTTCAATATCACCTATCCTTTCCTCATTTAATAATAGTATAATTACCCTATTGTCAAAGTGTATAATATTTACAACACATTTTGTCACACTTTCCCATTTTTTGGCAGATTAAAAAATGTCCATAGCTTGTGTAATTGAAGGAGAACTTGGCTAGTTATGAAATCTTTGTCTCACTTTTCTTTCTTTAGTAACTTGTGGGTGGTACTCCACTGTCCTATCATACTGAATGTTGCTATAAAGAAATCTGATGTCAGGAGGATTTTCATTCATCTACAAGTGAATTTTATTTTTTTCCGGCTGCCCAAAGGATTATTGCTTTTTACAAACCTAATAAATTTACTAGAATATGCCTCAGCTTGGTTAATGTCTTGTGCCCTTTTAATATATAGACTCATTATTTTTAAGAAAAATGCTTATATTACATTTATTTCCTTTAGTTCTCTGTGAATTCCACTTACATGTAAATTAATCTTTGTAATCTGAATTTCATATTTTTCCTAATCATTAATCTTTCATGTCCTTTCTTTTGTTTCATTTTGTTAATTTTTCTCAATTTTCACAATTTTTTCCTTTGCTTTTCAGCAGTGTATTCTCCATCTTGCCCCTTTTAATTTAGAATTTCTGGAACAGTTTTGCCTGTCTATTTTTTCAGCTCTTTCCCTAAATTTTAACATTTCTTTTCCTTCTGCTATCTAGCCATATCTTTCCTGAGTGCTTGTATTTCTGTTTTGAAGACTTACTTGGTAATGATTTCACTAAGATTTTTTTTTTTAAGTCCTGTTGGAATAATCAGCCTATACTTTGTGTAAGTATTTCAAATGAAATAGTCTTCTAGTGAGTTTTGCTTATTCATTGTTGTCTGTATGCTAGTATTCCCATTTTTCTTATATCTTTTTTTAGGGATACCATATTTATACTTTTTGTTATTTTTATTTGAGTTAGTTTTATTTCCTTGGGTCATATATTAATGTAATGTCATTGGAAGAATGGAGGGCCCACAGACTTTATCAGATTTTTCTGTTCAAGGCCTCTCTCTTCTTTTGCTATAATGGCACATGATTCTGATTATGAGACTGACGCATTGCCCACTGTGCCAAGAGGGCCCTATAAGGACACATTCTTATTTATAAAATGGCTGTTCTGTATGACGATATAACCTTTATCTCTCACTCAGGATCTGATACAGATTGGGAGATCTTCTATTCTTAACTTACCTCAAACCCTGGTAGCCTCTGTTTCTTTCAAATGTTCCCTTTACTTTCAGAGGCATTTCTTCCTTTCCCATGAGTCAAATCTTGGACCCCAGATTCTTTCTACCAGTACTTTCTCTGCTTTTACTTCTCTAAGGAATGAACTCTGTTAGATTCAATCTGTCTCATTAACACTTCAGACTCTGAAATTATATACTTTCCAGGAGAATGTATTTGCTATGAATCTTAGACCCCTACCCATATCCTGATGTTCCTAGCATACTGCCACACAATTTTGGCTGCCCACATCAATTGTGCTGGTCTCAATTATTTTTTATCACACTTAAATTTAGAGTGTGGGTCTGTTCCATGAGCTAGTCTCATTGAAGAAGTAGTTTGTAATTTTTCCTCCTTTTTTTTTTGTGTGTGTTCCATATGATTTTCAGGCAAAAATGTAGGAAAATTGGGAATAAGTTGCTGCTGTGTTCTTACTAGACTTGGATGTGTCCATCTAGCTCTTGTTAAACATGGTACATAACAAGTTTCAGGAGAGATTTTCATGATCTTATCACTCAACCCTTCTATTTTATAAATTCCCTACTGAGAAAGCTGTTTTTAAAGAACAATAATCAAATGGAAACAAGATACCACTATATTAAGTGTAAGGAAGTACTCAGTCCATCCTAATGCAGAACTTCCATAACCTTGGAATGGAGATTGCTGTTTTAAACTGTGCTCTTTCTTTCCCCTTCATTTAACAATTAGGTAAGTCTGCATCAAATTCTGGCATCAGCTCTTCACTCTGTTGTGGGTGAATGCCAGAGAACAGCTAGAACAGGATAGGGTATAGTCGGATCCTATGCAAGTGAGCAAGTGATCCAAAGCACAAGAGAAAGACTGAAGATAGGTTTGCTATCTAAGGCAAGGCAATCACCCTATCTGGTAAAACATGGCTAATCTTGGAGTCAGGATTTGTATGAATGTAGTAAGAGGGTAGAGAGTATGTTAAAAGCATGGGAAAGAGAATGGAAGTATGAAATATGTGTCTTCTATTGAAGAATGTGGGAAGGAAGGAATTTTTCTTCCTCTACCACCTGACGTATAATAAACACTAAATAAATATTTATTAAAAGTTTATTTTTAACATATTTCAACATTTATATGGGAAAGTCACTCCCCAACATTTATATGAAAAAGCCACTCCCCCAAATTAAATCACCTTTGAAAATTTAGCCCAAGTAACTTCATTTTTATGTAATTTCTTACTTTGGGCATTTATTCATAAATGTTCCTTAATTAATTACACTTAATTAATTAAGGGACATGGACCACTCAAACCCAGTCATTTCTTGTCCTAGGAAATGCTGACCTATCTAAAGCCCTACCATAGCATAGACCTGCCGCTACTGCCTTCCAAAATCAGGTCCTCTTGTAGGACAATCCTGATTAAGAGGTCTAGGACAGTATAAAGGGACTCATTTTCATTAGAAGAAATATTTTAGGAGCTTCTAAAGGCAAATTAATGGGATGATAATTCATCTCCTAATGTTGTATATAATCAACAATTGGTCAATATCCATAAATTATAAGAATATCTCCATATTCCTCTTAGAAAATTATTTCTATTTTTCTCAGTACTATTTAGTGGAAAATAGGAAAAAACAATAATCTCAGTAATACAATTTAAACTTGCATAGAGAAGCATAATTTCTCATTTGGATAGTTTCAATAAGCAGCCAAATTATAATGGGCTAAGAGTCTACATTTATCATATCTGGTGTACTTGCTTTGATCTCTGGTTGCACAGATTAAGTTTCCTCCCAATCCTGCTAATGGGTTGTTTTGTGGGTTGAGGATAGTTAAGCAAAAAAATAGAGGGCGCTCTTATCCAGGAAGATGGTCCTGCCTGCAAAAGTTCATGGTGAGATCGGGCTAAAAGCCAAACAAAACAAAAAGCAAAAACCATGAGTAAAATAAAAAGTACTAAAAAATACAAGCTACCATGTTTTAGTGTTTTAATATATGCCATTATGGGTTTTAACAGCTCCATTTTAAAGATAAAGAAATTTAAATGCAAAGTGTTTCATCCAAGATCACACAACAAGCAAAAGGCAGAGCAGGGACTTGGGCCCAGCTACTTTGCATTTCATAAACCAAGGCTTTCTTTTTTGCCACACTGGCTCTTCTAGAAGGCTCTGGATAAGCAAGTGCCAATTTGGACCATGAACAAAAAAAAATGCTGGAGATTCCATTTTATGTGGTGTTTTGTGAAAAATACATATGTGGCTAGAAGAGCTTAAAGAAATAGGTCCAGCTGGTTAGCTTATAAGATTTCAAACTTACATGTCTAAAAATGAAGTCAACATATTTCCCCAAGTCTTTTTTGCTATGTGTCTCCTTCCTTAATGAGAACTACCAACAGCTACTGTATTTTAGAAACAAAATCTAGGAAGTCCTCCCTAACTCTTCCCTCACTTATGCCACCCTTTATATATATATATTATCAAATGCACTCAGATTTCCTTAATAAGTCTCAAGCCTGGATGCCTCTCATGATCTCCACTCTACTGTATTGTTTAAGGAAATCACCATCTTTGGATTACTACAGTAACATCCCAAATGTTTCTCCCCTATGTGTGTCCTTCCCATGCTCAGTCCATCTCCACCCAGTGCTTCACCCTATAATGCAGAATGATTTTTCAGTGCTAGTTTTATCATGTTACTCTACTGTTTACAGTCCTTCTCAACTCCCTCAACCACAAAGGCAGTTGAAGCAACATCCAAAAATACCAGCTCCCGGGAGCTGTTAGTTCTGTGCTTTATCTCAAGATAAAATCCAAATGGTATAGTGTATAACAAAGATGAGAGCTCACCTTACACTCTCCAGTTGAGGAAGAAAAGTAAATTCAATTGTTGAGGAGGGGTGGTGAAGATGATCAGTTCAGGCTTGGACTTCTTTATTGAAGTGCTTATGGTATATTCCGTTGGGAATGTCCATCTGCCATTTGGATCTATGTATGTTAGCTGGTCTTTGCTCTCAAACAAGAAAGAAACCAGGCCAAGTTTTTTATGGGAAAATACTAGTAACACTGTTATCACTCATCCCAGGAGCATTTCTTTTGCACTAAACAATTTTGAGAAAATATTAATTCATACATATAAAGTAATTTCAAAACATAGAACCTCAAGCACAGCGGAATTGGGTTGGAAAGATTTTTAAAGGGTGGGTTTTGGTCCTTTAAATTATGATGCTTGTGTATTTCATATGTGAGATAAGAGGTGCTCATTTTAGAGAAACTGCTGGAAAATTCACCGCAGCTGAAACATGCAAATCAGTACAGAACGTTTGCTGGAGGGTAAATCAGAGCAATGCCATTGAAGTAGCCTGTATATGCATATCTCATTGGTGACATCTTGAGCTCTGTTAATCAATTCCTATTTGAGATAAATGCATCTGCTTGTATCTCAAAAGACTAGATTCACAGAACCGTGACTAAGATATTTCATAGATGCTCTCCAAGGACTTTAAAAGATAGACGACAGGAAATTTACTAAATCCATACAGCTAACCTGGGGGAAAAGGTTAAGCAAAACTCAGAATCCTCCTTTACAGTCTGCAAATTTTGATAAACAGTGTCATAACTTTGTCCACCTATTTCTAGAGATATTTCATTGTAATGATATCTGTATTACCAGGACTTAGAAGAGGTGCTAATTCCTGTCCCAGAAAATAATACATGTCAGAATTTCATTCCCCCATTGGCAATTTCCCTCCAAATATTTTAGAAGCAGCACTTCTATGTTTAGGAAAAACGGAACAAAAAATATCTGACAAGATAACAGAGAACGGTAGGATTTTTATTCAGAAGGAAGTACTAGAGAATGTGGCTCACCATTATGCACAGAACTCCTAAGCGCTATCTATGACATCTTTACCTTAGATTATTTCTCTCCTAAATCATCGATAGTAGAGGCCCCGGGCGTTGTGAAGTAAACCCTAAAGCTCAGCGCACACAGACTCTAAGGGATATCATTTTCATGGTTCAGTGAACGAGAGCAGTGAAACTCACCATTATTTGACTTACTTAAAATGTACCCGTTTTGTGTTTTAAGCTCTCCTATCCCATGTATTCACAATTATTTGACCCTTAGCGTTCTCCTTGAAACTGTCCTCTTCTGCCTGTTTCTCCTCTTGTTCCCTATGACAATTTTTACACCATAGCTTCCAGCTATCCCTCAACCACAAAGGTAGTTGAAGCAACATCCAAAAATACCAGCTCCCAGGAGCTGTTAGTTCTGTGCTTAGAGTATAAAACGGGTCTCAAGCCTGGGTAATAACTGAATTCATGAATCTCAATTCCCAGATGACATTAATAGCAGCGTAGAGCAGGAAGCGGAGTTATGTTAATTTCTGCAGGTAATGTGTGAAAGCAGATAGGGAAAGCTTGAAAGGTCAACATCTGCTGTCATGCAGGAGTGTTGCAAAATGTGATTGGCCAGTAAATGTCAACACCATGTTCTAAAATCTACATGCCACCCCTTCATTTTAATCTTAGCTTGCAGCCCAGCTAACAATCATGCAGCATGTTTCAAAAGCCCTTGAATTCTAAAATGGAATTATATGATTGCATTCCCATGGCAATAAGACACCTGTAAATTACAAACTTGTCATTTAATCAGCATAAATATAGGGAGTTTGTGCCACCACCAGAATTTTTTTCATATCTATTTTCAGGGAAGGCTGAAGACCTCTTAATGATTATATACCGTAAAGGACTGCAGGTCTAACTGTTGCCATGGTATTATGTACTTCTTTTCTTTTAAAGAAGTGACTGGAATGTAGAGCAGATAATGAATCTAATTGATTGTCTCCTGCTCCACACAGATATACTTTATATTCTCTCCCTTTTGTGCTTTTCCTCCCTTTCACTCCAGACTGGATTCACAGGTATACATTTGTTCAATGACAAGAATGGCTGTTATACAGAGCAACTCCCACCTTATAAAAAGAAATAAATATAAAATAATCTGCTTTGAGAAATATCTATAATAAGATGTATGTATAAAGAACATAGAAGAAAAAAATTAGCATTGACCACACAAACTGTCAGTTTAAATCAATGAAGAGAAAGATAATGGGATTTTTGGTTGAACAAAAAGTATATAGTCAGAACTCTCATAGTGCCCAAGGTTATATATAAGAAGTTCTCTTTAATTTAATATGAACTTAAGTTCGTGAATCTTAAACTTTCCAGATACATAAATTCAATTAATCATTAGCATATTTGATAGGTAACTGGGTTTTTAGATTATAATTATTAATGTGCATTTGCCAACTGGATCCATTTACAACACAAGCACAAAATTTAATACAATTGACATTTATTCTCATACCATTTGCAAATAGAATTAAATTTTTTTTTAGTTGATACACAATGCCACATTAATTTCAGGTGTACAACACACTGATTCAACTTCTTTGTATGTTATGCTCACCACAAATGTAGCTGCCATCTGTCACCATGCTATTACAATATCATTGACTATATTTCCTACATATGCCTTTTATTCTTGTGACTTATTCCATTACTGGCAGCCTGTATCTCTGACTCCCCTTAACCCATTTTGCTTATACCCGCCCTCCGCCTCCCTGATAGCCATCAGTTCTCTGTCAAAAATAAAATTTCAATAGAGGTGTTTTAGCTTGGGTAATTATTTTGGATAGAATTATAAATACATGGCTTCAGACTACCCAGTCTTTCCCCATACAAAATAGACTTACCCGAGATAGCAGAAAATGGGTCCTGATAATTTTCTTTGAATGAGATAAAAATTTACAGATGAATGAATGTAGTCATTAGAGAGATTTGGCCAAAGCCACACAGTCTGGTGAGAGACTGGCTGGAACTGTTTTTCTGACTCCTCATTGAAAACTCTTGCTCCTTAGAGTCCAGGTAACATTTTTACATCTCTCAAAATAAAAATAAATTTTAAGAGGTAACTTTTTCCTTTTTATTTTTTATTTTTAAAGATTTATTTTTTTTTAAGATTTTATTTATTTATTAGAGAGTATGAGCAGGGAAGAGGGGGAGAAGGAGAGGGAGAGGGAGAAACAGACTCCCCGCTAAGCAGGGAGCCTGACGTGGGGCTTGATCCTAGGACCCTAAGATTATGACCTGAACCAAAGGCAGACACTTAACCCACCGAGCCACCCAGGTGCCCCTATTTATTTATTTTAGAGAGTGAACGAGTGTGAGTGGGGCGGGGAGGGGCAGAGGGAGAGGGAGAGAGAATCCTCAAACAGACTCCCCGCTGAGCAAGGAGCTTGATCCCAGGACCCTGAGATCATGACCTGAGCCTAAATCAAGAGTTGAATGCTTAACAGGCTGAGCCACCCAGGTGCCCCAACTTTTTCCTTTTTGAAAGGAAATGGATACAGGTACATATCTCCTGAGTCACTGCTTAGTGTCTTTAGGTTATGCTAGAGCATAAATGGTGTGCTCACATTTAATGGGTTAGGTGCTCCTATTAGGGGTTACAAAAGTTTAGATTAAAAACAACAGAGGCTATACTTTTAGGGTTCATTTCTATAGTTTGTTACTAGAGAAGTTTCTCTGAAAATGTAGAATATCCAGAAAACAAAAACAAAAACATTGTTTTAAATAAGAAAAGGACCACCAGATAGAAAATACTGAATTATCACAAAACTCTTTGATTTTATTGACAACTTAAAATACAAATTTAATACCTTCTTGTGAATATGTAAAATGTATTTCCTTTATGTTAGTGATGATATGCTATTAAAGATAAAGCACTGGTTAAAAGATCCCTACCTTTTATTTTGCTCAAACACTTGTTAAGCACATACATTAATCAGCACAACTTTCTACTTTCCACCATGAACTAGTTGGACAGGCTTGTAATAATGCTAAGAAACCCTTTAATCACAGTGTGAGAGTGGGATGCTGACTCCCTAATGTTGGCTATGGAACTTTGGGCAAGGTGAGCCATACGGGTTGTCCTTTGCCAGTTGATGTCTAATCCAAGGGTGTGACTGACCAGTGAGTATTTCACTATCCTTTCATGCTTAAACTAGCAGATGTTATGGATGAATATATAGTTGAATGAATCAATATTAACAATGCCACATTTTACAGAAATCTTAATAATGCAGCTATACATGGGGCAGAAAGTGGGTAGGACCAATGACCACTACACAATGGCATGAGCAAAGTATTTTCTAAGACAAACCAGATGTAGCCAACCCATTCAGTCTGGTAAAGACTTTGACTTTCATTTTCAGCAACAAAATGTAAGCTGGTTCTCCAATTCCGCGGGATAGGACAATTTCAGAACTGGAACTGAATCTGAGAAGAATGATGCCTTGCCATAGAAAGAGAAACCTTTTGCCTATTACTTTTATCTTGCCCCATTTCCCTTCTATTATTTCCGAGATCATTTCATTCTCTGCAAATGTTACACAGTAGTGTGGGGGCCTACTGTGATAGAGGATATGGGGTCAATGTATAATATTTGCATTTATTGGTGGTGCCTGGATATAATGCAATAATTGAAAAACAGACAAAAGTAGGGCGCCTGGGTGGCTCAGTTGGTTAAGCGTCTGCCTTCGGCTCAGGTTATGATCCCAGGGGCCTGGGATCGAGTCCCACATCGGGTTCCTTGTTCGGTGGGGAGTCTGCTTCTCCCTTTACCCCCCATCCCCATTCATGATCTCTCTCTCAAGCTCTCTCTCTCAAATAAATTTAAAAAAATAAAAAAATAAAAAAAACAGGCAAAAGTAGAATATATTTTGAAGCAGGAAGCCCTTTGGCAGTTGATACATGTATAGCTTCTTGCCCCACTGTATAGACTATGGGCTCTTTTATTGGCATACATTCTGGAGAATAGTGAGGAGGAGTTAAAAGCAGACATGTCTCGGCAGTGATGATGAGATTAGGCCATCTAGTCAAAGAGTTGAGGTACTGTTTCCACCTGTTTCAAAAAAGGGTTGAAATGTCAAGAGACTAGTGTTAGTTGAACAGTTTATGACATCTCCTTTGCAACCGTTTCATATAGAATTATCCCATGGAGGGGCGCCTGGGTGGCTCAGTCGTTAAGCGTCTACCTTCGGCTCAGGTCATGATCCCAGGGTCCTGGGATCGAGCCCCACATCGGGCTCCCTGCTCGGCGGGAAGCCTGCTTCTCCCTCTCCCGCTCCCCCTGCTTGTGTTCCCTCTCTCGCTGTGTCTCTCTGTGTCAAATAAATAAATAAAATCTTAAAAAAAAAAAAAGAATTATCCCATGGAATACTCACAGAATGATGATCAAGCACCAAAGTTGAACCGAAATAAGGAGTGGGGCTAAATCTCTTACCTTTTAAGTATATCATTCTAAAAACTGTGAAATTGGTTAAAATCAACAATTTTGACAATGAGACTCTTTACTGAGGATGTGCTTAAGAGCCATCCGTTTCCCCATATTGCTTCTGTCAGCCAATTACACATTTTATTTTCCTGCTCAACAAATAGCATGTTAAACTGACTTGTAAAATACATTTTGATGTTGTAGAATTTCATTGTCAAATATCTTACACAAATGCACACACTTGCATACACACTTCTTCCAAATATGGAAGAGAAGCAATGATCCTAAATTCAACTATCAAATACTATTAGCTACATTTTTACTCGACTGTAATTTAGAAACATTTTCAAGAATCCTGACCCCTTTTCCTCATCTGGCAGAGAAGATTGAATGGGTCTCCTCACTATACTGATGATAAGAAGGCAAAGATAAACCAGAGAAGTCATGCTTGCCTTTAGGGATTCACCTGGTAAATTGCTGCTTAAAGAGTGCTGTCAATAAGTTAACTTCTTTACTGTCGGGAGCAATTCTCTACTGGCGGTGAGATGGACAAGATGACTGAACAGATCTTTTTTCATCTCAAGATCCAAAGTTTCTTTTCAAGGAATTGTGACTGGAGAACAGAAACAGTATTTAGGGCCTGTTCACAAACTTTTAACTTTAAAAGAACCTGCATTTTATTATGTTCTTTCTTTAGTGAACTTATGTAAAATCTCTAAAAAAAAAAAATCTTTATTCACATTTTGTATCGCTTTATTTATTTATTTCTGTATTTATTGTTTAAATAATGATAATGGTTAAGAGCCATTCTAGGACTTGATATTTTAGGGTGAAGATTTCCTCTTGTACCTTTTTTGTTCTCCTAGTATCTTAAAAGGAAGACTTTCCTCTTCCATTTCTCTTTTAGTCAGCAGAGAGATACAGTGAAATGGCTAAAAACAGAATTTCGAACCAGGTTGGGTGTTTATTATTTATTTATTTTAATTGCAGTATAATTAACATACAGTGTTACATTAATTTCAGTGTACAACCTACTGATTCAATAATTCCATACATTACTCATTACTCACCATGATAAGTGCAGTTGCCATCTGTTACCATAAATGTTATCATGTTATTTACCATATTCTTTTTTTTTATTGACCATATTCTTTATGCTGTACTTTTCATCTCGGTGACTTATTTATTCTATAACTAGAATCGTGTTACCTCTTTATCCCTTTTATCCATTTCACCCATCCTCCCACCCACCTTTCCTCTGGCAACCACCAGTTTGTTCTCTGTATTTAAGAGTCTGTATTTTGGTTGGTTTGTTCATTTGTTTTTTAGATTCTACATATAAGTGAAATTATATGGCACTTGTCTTTGTCTGCCTTATTGTACTTAGCATAATATCCTCGAGATTTATCCATGTTGTCGTAAATGGCAAGATCTATTCTTTTTCTATGGCTGAGTAATCCATTGTATGTCTGTGTATACACATATACACACACATATATACCATATCCTCATTCATTCATTGATTCATTTATTTTAAAACCAGTATAGTTAACATACAGTGTTATATTAGTTTCTGGTATAAAATACAGTGACTCAACAATTCTGTCGATTACTCAGTTCTCACCAAGATAAGTGCACTCTTTCTTCATCCCCACCATCTACTTTACACATGCTCCCACCTCCTTCCCTCCTGGTAACCACCAGCTTGTTCTCTGTACTTAAGAGTCTGTTTTTGTTTTTTTTTGTTGTTGTTGTTTATCTCTTTTTTACCATGTCTTCTTTATCTATTCATCTGTTGATGGACACTTGGGTTGGTTCCATATCATGGCTATTATAAATAATGCTGCTATAAACATAGAGATGCATATATCTTTTCAAATTAGTGTTTTTGTTTTCTTTTGGTAAATACCCAGTCGTGGAATTACTGGATCATTTGATATTTCTATTTTTAATTTTTGAGGAACCTTCATACTGTTGTCCACAGTGGTTGCACCAATGGAATTTCCACCAACAGTGCGTAGGTGTTCCCTTTACTCCACATCCTTGCCAACACTTGCTATTTCATGTCTTTTTGAGTCCACCCATTTTGACAGGTGTAAGATGATCTCTTATTGTGCTTTTAATTTGCATTTCCCTGATGATGATTGATGTTGAACACCTTTTCCTGTGTCTGTTGGCCATCTGTATATCGTTGGAAAAATGTCTGTTCAGGTTTTCTGCCCATTTTACAATGTCTATGTTGAAAGCACAGACTTTAGAACCAAGTTGGGTTTTTAAATATAACCCTGTCACCTATTAGCTATGTGACCTTGAATAACTAACACCAACCTCTTTCTTCCTCAGTTTACTTATCTGTAAAATGGAGAAAATAGCACTTATCTTATATGGCTATTGTGAGAATAAAATGAGTTAATACATTAAAAAGATACCTGGCACATGCTAAGTGTTGAATAGGTGTTTGATTCTGTTGCTTTTATTATGAGGATGGTTATTATTGAGGCAGTTCTCTCTTTTTTTTTAAAAGATTTTATTTATTCATTTGCGAGAGAGAGCATGAGTGGGGTGATGAACAGAGGGAGAAGCAGACTCCCTGCCAAGCAGGGAGCCCGGGACCATGCCCAAGTGGAAGGCAAATGCCCAACCGACCTGAGCCACCCAGGCTGCTCTGTGGCAGTTCTTATTAAATGTACTATTTTTTAAAAGATTTTATTTATTTTGAGAGAGCGCATGAGAGAGAGAGAGCACCAATAGTGGGGAGGGGCAGAGGGAGAGGGAGAATCAGACTCCCTGCTGAGTGGGGAGCCCTACAGGGGACTTTATCCTAGGACCCTGGGATCATGACCTGAGCCGAGGGCAGGTGCTTACCTGACTGAGCCACCCAGGTGCCATAAATGCACTATTCTTATGAATGTTAAATTATTCTCTAATTATATACATTAGAAAAATCAGTTTCAGAAATCATGACGCATTAAGACTGCACATTAGATGAGTGATAGAGTGGTTTTTGCATTAACCTTGCTAAGTTAGGATGATAATGTTGGAGAAATAAGAAAGCTGCAAATCGTAGAGGCCTTTGTAATTGAAACAGTGGAGTTATCTTGCCTGAGTAAGGGAAAGAAGTGTGTGCCACCATCACTTTACTTCTCTGAGTTCTTACTCACTGGCCATAGTAGGAATGTGGCTTCCATTTCATTCCCAGAGCTCATTGAATCCTCAGGTGCATAACTTATTTATGGTATTATCTTGTTCAGGGACTGAGCCTCTTGTTGACTACATTGTGAGTCACTTATGAGTAGTAACGACATTTCTTTAATCTTCGTAGTTCTCAACATCTAACACACGGGTACAGAGTAGGTTTTTAGTAAATATTTGTTTAATAAAGGCATCAATAAATGTCATCTGGCACTTAAAGTTAATGTTTAAGACTAGTTACTCCCCCAGTGTGATGTCAGCACGGTCGTTTGTCCTCATGCATTTTATTATTGAGGTAGAAAAAAAGTGAAATGGTTGCATATGACTTAGTAAATATGAATTTACACTACAGAACTGGGATTTGCCTCTTAGGTTCTTCAACTTTCACAGATTCAATATATAGTCACATTTTCAGTGTATACAAAGGTCTACTTATTCCCAGAAATCCTGGAAACTGTTGCTGCCATATAATTTTGTGCTGTGAAATCTCTTCCTAAAATCTCTGGATCTGGGTACATATGGACAAAGTCAAACTGTTAGTAAGTATATTTCATGGTGCATAAAATATATCAAATGCATAATTTATATTTTGATCTGAGTTTTCTGTATTATTGACCATGAGTTTTCTATAGCCTATAATTACCTTGCTTATCTGTAAGCTAAAATTAGAAGAAAGACAGTGTTTTTTTTTTTTTTTTAAAGATTTATTTATTTGACAGACACAGCGAGAGAGGGAACACAAGCAGGGGGGTGAGAGAGGGAGAAGGAGGCTTCCTGAGGAGCAGGGAGCCCGATGAGGGGCTCTATCCCAGGACCCTGGGGCCACGACCTGAGCCAAAGGCAGACGCTTAACGACTGAGCCACCCAGGTGCCCCAAGAAAGACAGTATTCTAGTACCTCTTTCCCTTTACTCTCATATACCAAAAGAATGGTTCTCTGAAGGTACAGATAATTAACATATATTTCTACATTCTGTCTTTTTTGGGAAGAAAGCAAATTCCAAAATAAGGGAGGACGCTGAGGTTGCAAATTCTTTACATAGAGAGTTTCCAGCTCAGGTTTTTCAAGGGGGGGGAAATATGCTTGAGAAATATCTTCCTATTTTTGCCCCTAAGGAAATAAAGTTACAACCACAGTCATCTAATCTAATCACTTTTCTTATTCCTTTCATAGATTCATCTCACAGGTGGACTGGTTTTCCTCATTTTCATTCTTTTCATGGATTCTCTTTTAGCCTCTGATTCCCTATTGATATCTATTGAAAAGTGCACAATTGCAATTTTAGCATTAAATTTCTCTATAATACTGCTTGTCTCTTTACCTCTCATTGATCCAAAGCTGTGTGCCAAGTCAATGGAGCAAAGTAAGTTTAATTCTTCCCTTGGCTTGTTTACCTACCTTCTTCATCAACCAGCAGCAATTAAAAGACACAACACCTCAGTTCTTTTCTTTGATATAATTAGATGAGTAATTCTTAAGAAGATCCACTTATTATTGATTCCTTTCAACTTTTCTCCTTTCCCCCGTTCTCACTGCATCCCACTTCACTTTCTCCAAAGTTAGCCACAGAAGTGGGACATCTGCTCAGAAAAACATTTAGATTGCTAATGATTCTTTTTAACATCTGTTACACTGCTACTGAACAGTTGTTGTTTCTTTAAGGAGGCTCAAGGGACAAGACCTATGTCACCTTAATAGTGGGTACTTTTTGGAAGTAGTAAGCCCTGTGCCTTTGGGAGCTATCCAAAAGTGCTATTGTGTACATACATAAACTTAATGTTTCCAGTCTCACATTTCTTTTTTGTCCAGGGCAGTATTTCTGATTACTTTGTGTCTGGTTATTGTTAGTACTTGACAGGGTTTTTTGTTTTTTTTTTCTTTGTCTTATTCCATTGCTCATTACAGTTGCACTTTTAAAGAGAGACACTATTAAGCACAAAACCTATCTCATATCCCCTACTGAATTGGATGTGAGCTTTTTACAAAAAAAAAAAAAAATTAAATAGGCTTTGATACCAACAACTCAATCTGTATGATAATTCACAATAAGAAAATGACTTGAGAATATGGTCTGAGACCAAATTTTTCTTTTCTGTTCAGTAAATGCACGTGTACTTATTCACAGACATTTTGTGTGAGAAGAAATAAAAAAAGAATTGCTTTTAAATATATCTTCCCAGGGTATCCTGGAAATATTCTCCTGTCCTCATGTTGCCAAAGATGTTATTCACACCTTCAGACCACAGGGACCAGAAATTACTGGTGAGACTAGATGTGGTTCACATAAAAACTAGCTCTCTGGTAATTCAAAAAAGTGGTGAAAGATCTAAAAGGAATTTAAGAAGTCAGGCTTCACAAAGGAAGGAAAAAAAAACCCTGATCACTGAAACAGAACTTAAAATAAGAATAAAATGATTATGTTTTGCTAATTTGTCTTCCATTTAAGTTTAGATCAAGCTAAATTTAATATCTACTTTTGACTTTTATTTATTAGATCTGTTTTACATACAAATATATATGGATAAAAAGATGACAGATAGTAGAGAGATGGCTAGTTTTCTCATATTCTGCACAGTCTTGATATTTCCCATTGTCTTTCAATGGCAAAAAGCCCTATGGCAACCTCTGGTGGATGAATTAATTATGATACTGGAGAAAATAACCTACTATCTTTAGAGGAATTTTTATAACTATAAAGAATTTTATTTCACATAACAAATAAAAACTCATATCAATAATGTAAAATGCAAGTTATTTTTCATCTGACACCTTGAGGTAAATATCATGGTTTGAGGTTGTTTTGTTTTGATTTTTCTGTTTGGTTTTTACCATCTTAGGAAAATCCAAGTAAAAAACAAAAGCAACAATCAAATTAACTCAGCTCCCTGGATTATTCCATTTTTGACTTTTCGTTCAGCTATAACTAGGTTGGATATAAGTGCTCTGATACTTTAGGAATTTTGTTATGGAGATTATTCATAAAAGTAAATCACCTGTAGTTTATTAAGCCAATTAAAGGAGCGCTAATCTCGTACAAGTTTTCTCTAGGATGGCTAATGCAATTTTGCATCAAGGCATAGAATTTAAAAGCTAAATGTTTTTTTGTTCCTTCTTTCCTAAATATTGTTCAATAAGTGATATATCACTTAATAAGTAATTGGAATCTTAAAAGTGTTGTAGACAAGAGACATTAATTGGCATAAAAGAAATAATGGTACAGCTTAAACAGATCACGCAGTCATATAAAAAGTAGCACTGGAAAAAACTAGTACAAAACAAAATATGTCAAATAGTAACACTTTGTGACTGATTCTAGATCTAAGATTCCCTGACTCCAACACCATTATGTTTTTCAAATACATTAAAATTGTGCTTCATAATTGAGTTTCAGTTTAGTTACATAAAATGAAATTCCTGTATGAAAAGTTTACATACTGGGACAGTTTATAATTTTACTTTCTTTTTTTTTAAACTTTTTTTTTTTTTTACTAGAGCAAGCACGAGCAGTGGGGAGGAACAGAGGGTGAGGCAGAAGCAGACTCCCCACTGAGCAGGGAGCCTGATGTGGGGCTTGATCCCAGGACCCTGGGATCATGACCTGAGCTGAAGGCCGATGCTTAACTAACTGAGCCACCCAGGCACCTCTTATTTTACTTTCTTAAATTTTAATTTTTAAGAGATAATGGTAAACTTTTGAATTAAAATGAATATAAATCTCATTGTGCAATCTATCCCCCTTCAATTTACACATACCTCAGTACAAGACCACTCAAGTCCCTATCCAATGAGGAGTTTCAGATAAGATATGGGAGACTTCAGAATAATCCAACAAAGTCTGATTCTACCCAAGGCTCTAACAGTGGTTTTCTAAGCCTTTTGTTTTACATTTTCATATATCTGAAATTTATATGCAACCTACCATTAATGACATATCATAGTTTAATGATTTCTTTCTTAGTGAACATAAAATCATGGTACATCTTACCATTAATGACATCTTAGGGTCAATAAATGTAAGTAGGTACAAAAGAATATATTGAATTTAGGAAGAACCCATCAGTCAGATTATGCAGAATATTCCTTTTTAAGCAGTAGCTAACACTTGATGCTCTTTATCCTTCTTGTTGTTATATTATCTAGCATCCATCCAAGTCACTCACTAAAATTTTTAAGCTGATTACTTTTTCAAACTTCATTTTCCTATCAGCCAGCCAATTCTCCAAAGTATAGCTTTATGAGAGAAAACAGTGACCCTGGAATAGATCATATCTGTTAGACTGTGTGAACACAGTACAGATAATGTATGTGAGATTTGTGGAACATTATCAATGAGGCACTCAAGTGGATTTTTATAGTGCAGCACTCGAAATAACCTATATGCTCAGGTGGTATTTCATCACGTAAACAGATTTTCCTTTATATATCTTAAACTTTAAAAATATCCAGCCAGTCAGGGAAACTTTCTTAATATATAAACGCAACATTCTTCCAGACTTCACACAGCAAAATCTATGCTTAAGACCCATGTGTTCTTGTATTTTAGCTTCTGCACATCTGGTCAGCAAAGCATCAGTTCCATGGCTCCTGGCACCACACTGTGTTTCTTGCCATTGGTATCGCTGGGGGGAAATTGTACTAAGTTATGTAAGTGGTAAGGTCCTGAGTTTGTTGTGTATTCAGAACTCAGTAGGACAAAAGGCCTGTTTGGGTAAATCTTTCCAAAAAGTCTAACGTCACTAGCAATGATGAGTGCCATCCATTAGTCCATTCTTCATTCATATGCAGCAGGAGGCAAGGAGTTGAAATTGGCAAGCCAACTTCTGCCTTTTCTCAACCTTTATTATTCTTATTCAAGGGATATGGCAGCCCTTTCCATTTAGCACCACTCAGGATCCCTTGGGTGTGTCGCTGTCACCTTGGTGAGACTCAGCTGCCTTGAGATGTCTCATCTTGCTAACCTAAGTGTCAGGTACTCTGTCTCAAAGGGCTTGTGTGTGTGTGTGTGTGTGTGTGTACAGTCCCAACATAAACACATAATATTATGAAGTTTGAATCCAGTATTTCAAAGTGAAGTTAATGAGCACACACAACACAAAAAAATAACTAGCATGTCTATTCAGACACAAAGCAAGCAAAAGCAATAGAATTGTATACAGTGGCCCTGAATTATATTTATTCTAGAATAAGCAGTATTCAAAAACTCATTTTAATCATTCAACTCCTTAGAAAGGTCAAGATCATTATATGTTTTTCTTGGACTGCTTAATTTATTGTTCCCATTTACACGGCTGCCTTCATTACTATGCAGATATAAAATGATAGGAAAAATTTATGGAGGGAGGCTATCTTCAAAATATTCATTAGTACAAAGAATTAGTAATATTCATTATCGCCTATAAAAATGGGACTATTTCAGTAGAACTTATGTTCAAATGTTCAGTAGAACTATATGTTCAAAATATAGTTTGGAAAAGGTACTAGGATAACAAGGAATAAAGAAAGGAAATAGAGAAATCACTATTAAACCACTTTCTTTAACTGTATTTATTATATTTGATGTTCAAATTTTAGCAAAAAGGCCTTCCAATCTCGAGGTATGCATATTAGCAACAAGGAATAAATATACCGTGTTATTTCATTCAATTTTAAAGCAAGCCTACTTTATGTCTTTGTTCACACTGAGCTAGGGGGAGGAAAAAAAAAAAAAAGCGAAGGCCAGTTCTTAAGCCACTCAAACGTTTTACTCCCACCTTGTGGCAGTGTGCTGCATGCTACTTTTCCAAATTTGAGAGTTCAGAATTTGACTTATTTTCTATATTGTCTTAACCACTGATGAAAACAAGATTGATTGGGAAAGGATTTTGTGATTTACCAAAGACGGAGGTCTGTGATACAGGGCTTTTGCAGCATGCAAATCAGCAAAGAGTGATATGAACGGTGCTACAGAATAAATAGGCTTCCTTTCTCTACCTTGGACATAGAATTTGAAAAGAAATTTTGAGGCTCCTCTTTTTGACCCACTGCACTGAGACACTTTGATTCAAAATGTTTTCAAATACCAAAATTATTTTCACAAGCCAAATTTAGAGTGTTAACAAAAGCACATCTCATCTAGTTTCTTTTAACATTAAAAAAAAAAAAAAATGCAAAGAAATACATTGGATATCTCTCCAAAAAGATACTACATGAATTGTCTGCAAAACTACAAAGAAAACTGAACTCGAATGCTTATTTACACAATTTTCTTTCTTTCTCTTTTTCCTTTATGTGGCTTGAGAAATAAATGGAAGAAATACCTCTGGCTGGTGAGTTAGAGAAGTAGATCTGAGTATGTTGTTTATCTCCTCAGACTTCTGCTTATTCCACAGTTTACTACCTTAAACTATTAACCAAAACTATCCTATCAAATTCTTCTTCCTGGATTGATTTTACTCTTCCCTGGTTGAGTTTAGCATCCACCTTTATTAGAAAAAAACATTCAGCTTCTTTGAGCCAGAATAAAATAAAAGCATCTTAGTTTCAGGATGAAACAACCCTAGAACCAGGGACTCTTTCTTCCATACTACAGCCAGGGACTTCCTCAAAGGCATCTGTGAGTCCTGCCTTATTGTGTTTCAGCATGGTCTGGCAATTTCCGAAGACAACCAGCTTTATATTTTCCAAAGGCTCTCGCCACCAAAAGCTGTGTTTGTGTCAGCATGATTTAACTTATGACTGACAGCCTCCATTTGAGAATTGTCTTTCCATTCAAACTTATCAGATCGAGTTCAGGGAGATTTAGTTAAATAGATTTTGTTGTTTCACAAAAGTGGGAAAATACGAGTAAGGAGTTAGCCTAATTTATGAAACAGAATTCCTAACTGATTTGAAATTGGATATTCCCTTTTAAAAACATAAAATAAATCCATTCGAATTATTTTTGTTATTTGTAAGATATACAATGATTTATATATACATATACATGAATGAATACACATACATACACACACAGAATGTTTTTACTCTTCCCAATTTTTGAGGATCACTAATAAAAGTACTATAATTTAACTATATTTCAATCCTCAGAGTACCTAGATTATGTAATAAATAAACTTTGTTCTTTATCCAGGTGTTTGCAATTTTTTTGTCCCTTAAAAATGAGTAATAGAAAGAGATGAGTTTTTACTATCTAATTGTTATTTGCTACCAATTAATGTTACTAAATTGGAAAAATAATTCATTTTCATCATGATTATCTTAATATTCTTTAAAAAAAGAACAATTTCAGACATTTGAAATCTTGACCAGAAGAAACTCCTTCCAAGTTTATAAATGATGAGATTAATTTCAAAATGCCAGTCACATAGCTGCTCAACATTTCAAGCTGAAGATGCATATGGGATTAAATATTAGACATGTCTCTAATATCTACGTTATTTCACATGTAACATTAACTTCTAGATAACATGTTCATTTCCTCTAAAAGCATATAAAAGAGCTTTCCTATTAAACATCTTTAGAGACAGAAAAAAAAATCTATCTCCTATTTTCTTTTTTAACATTTGTTTCTGTTATATGTGTAGGGGATTTTTTTCTCTGCAAAACTTGAGTTAGGAACCAGCCAGCTCTGTATATCTCCTCACACTCTCCACCTGCATCCTTATCTGAATGTCTCATCTGGGAGAATTTGAATTTTGTTTATCGATGTTGCATTTGTAACTGACTGCATGTTAAGCCAGGCTGCCATCCCTTTAGGAGCTAAACCACAGTAATAAATGAAGTTGAAATTCTTTATTCCTCATCTGGCACAAGTCATTAGTTTTCCTAAGTAAAGAAGTATTTATAAGGTTGCATTCCAGTCTTTCTCAAGCCCTAATTTTTTTTTTCCATTGTGAAAATTTCTTCCTTTTACTTTATTTTCTATCCATTTAAAATTTAATCTTAGGAGTTCTCACATAAGACTGAGGAAAAAAATTTTTTTTTTTTTTTTTTACTTTGTGTCAATATGTCCCTCCAAGATTTACAAATGCTGAAGTTCCTCAAAATAGTAAATCAAAATTGTCCTTTTTTCTTCAATATCCAAATAAGAGAATATCTCTGGATCACATTGGGCATACCCTAAAATAGCTAAGAATATGTTCCTTCTCATCACAAACAGGGATCTCAGACTCAAAATAATGGACGCTTAAAAATTAAATTTTATTTTTACACTTCTCTGTTATATAGACAATAGAAACTATATAACTCAAGCCAATTATTAATGGTTTTGTTTTCCTAAATTTATTAGGAAATTTAATTTTTTGATAATTATACATGAAGAGTATATCATTTTAGAAAAACTGGAAAATAAGCACAAGGGAGTGAATAGCAACAACAATGAAACTATAGCCTAAAGAAAACACTGTCCTTTGATATTAAACAATGGTAGATGAAATTTTACCAGGCTTAGTTAGTGCCTTCTGGAATCCACTGCCCTGACAGAATTGAATAAGGCATTTGGATTTAATAATAAGAAAGAATTGAGTCCCAGAATAAAAAAAAAAATTATAAAAAAAAAAAGAAAGAAAGAATTGAGTCCCATTTTCCTGTGATTTCAAACTGACTTCATGTATACTGGCTACATGGAGGTCTATTGCATGCTTTATCGCTTACTAAGAAGAAGAGCATGGACAAAACCCAAACATGTGTATATGTACATAAAAATCCAGATGTACCCCCCCCCTCAATCAAGTGGTGGTATGTTTGTGCCCCCTGCCAAATTCATACGATGAGACCCTAACTACAAAGTGATGGTATTTAGAGGTGGGGCCTTTGGGAAGTATTTAGGTTTAGAGGGTGTCACAAGGGTAGAGCTCTTGTGATGGTATCAGAGTCTTTACAGGAAGGGAAAGAGACTAGAGCTCTATGGCTATAGAGTAATAGTCATGGCTGTCAGTAAACCAGGAAGTGGGCTCTCACCTGCCACCTGATCTGCCAGCACCCTGATCTTGGACTTTTTAGCCTTCACAGCTGTGAGAAATAAATGTCCATTGTTTAAGCCACCCGGGCTATGATATTTATCATAGCATAGCACCTTCGTCAAGACAAGTGGTATTCCAAATTTTAAGAGCTAAGATGCCATGTTAAAAATCTTTCAGATTTGTCATACCCTTAGTTTCCTTAATTCCTATTTAGCACATTTAAAAAGTCTCACATTTTAGAATAATAGAACATATAATTTTATTTAGCAATAATTGAAATAGATATGGAATTTGACAGCTTAAAATACAGGTTTCTTTTTTCCTCGACTCCTTCAACATTATACAAAAGATATTTTTCTTAATATTATTTTTTTTGCTTAGTCAAAATTTGTGAAGTGACTACTGTTGGGCTTAGGCATGTTACTTTGACAATATACAAAAGTAAAATATTTTCTCTCTTCCAAATTGTGAGTGTACAGTTGGGCCTCCCAAGAGTAAGATGAAAATTATTGCAAAGTATGACAAGGTCTCAATAAAGATATGCCCTTGTTTTGTCAGGGTGACATGAAGAAGAGCATGTAGATGACACTTGTGGGGAAAGGTCATGGTGTTCTGGGTGATAGCCCACCAACTCTGAATTTTCAAAGAATACTCTTTAAATTTTTTTTGGACACAGTTTTAATAAGAAAGCTCTCTTCGAACAGGAGAAACAATAGAACATATTCATTTTAATGTATAACTATGCTTATTTTAATGCAAAATTATGAAGTGCCAAATGACCTGAGCGGTCTTGTGAACTTCTTCAAGAGAATGGCACAACTATTTTTTGAGCCCCTAGTATATAGGAAGCATTTTATTAAGAAAAATATAGAAAGAAAAAGGTTTTCCATTTCCACAGTTCAAAACTTTGTCTACACAAGCCAAATGGAATAAAGATTTGAGTAAAAACCTATCTAGATAATTTGATCAAGGTAGAAATCCTTTCTATGATTACTCTAGTGTAAATACAAGCCACTTTGACCCTCTGAGGACCAGAGCCGTGTGCATTATCTCAGACTGAAACAGAACACCGTGGGAGATCTGAAAAGGCAATTGAAACCACAGTGGGGAAACTTGTTATTGGATTTTTTTTTTTTCTTAGGTCTCATGCCTTGTGACATACTAGCATTTGAGAAGGTCAGCCTTGTAGAGGCGTGGATACTTTAATAACAGGCGTCTCTTCATAACAAACTTCACTTGATACTGTAATTGACTTCACATCTGTGAGATTTTTATTACTGTGGATTTTCATCAACACTTCACCCAACATCCTAACTTCCCACTGAATAATGCCTTGTGAGTATCACGGACCTGAGATTACAAAGTGAGCTATGTGGTTGATAGCGTCTGTTATAGGACCATTGCCAATATATAAATATGATGGAAAAAAATGTGCAAGGTGCTGGTATTTGACCCTTGCAACAGTTATCTGTTTATATCACGGTGCTACTGGCAAAGAATGACTTTTCCTTCCCTGGCATCTTCATGAGTCATCGTGAACTCCTACAGAAATGAACTAAGACTTCAACTTTCTGGAAAACTTCTTGTAAGAAACTGCCAAATTCTCCTAACTTAAAACAGTTTTGATCAGTTCTCTTTACAATATTGTTTATAAAGATTCCCATGAATTAGAAAGTAAACCTTCCCTTTAAGATGAGGTTAGAAAGACTAACAGAAGTTATGTAGTTGAGTTGAAATGTCAAGCTTTCTTTTATACAGGCTTTCTCTTACACAGAGTCCCTACACAACGCCTGAGAGGGAAAGGTGAGTGAATGGATGCTTAAAGAATGCTCCAAAGATACTTAAGCAAGCCACAGAACAAATGTCAGGCAGAATCCTTTCCCCCAGATTACCTAATTAGCAGGTATCTAATAAGTACACCATCTCCTCTAGTAAAACTAGCAGGAAGAATCACAGCACAGTCAAGGTTGGTAACCTCGAGACCAAGCCAAATTCGAGCAGGCAGGAATCTGGTGCAATCTTGGGCAAAGTCTTTCAGAGACAGAAAGGCTGAAATTTGGCTCTGATTGGCAATACAGTATTAAGATCAGCAAGTAAAGGAAATCAGAAAGAAAACTTATAACTGAGGAGGGCAATGAAGAAAACAAAATCAAATCAGTTTTCCCCTTAGTGATCCCACATAAATACAGTTACTGTTCTATTCATTCTTACAACATTTTCTAAACAAAAATGTCTATATTTATATAGAAAAAAGGGAACATTGTCATTCCTCTTCACTATAAAATTCCTTCTCTATGAAAACCCAGATCTGTATCAGTGACAACTTCTTACACTACCCAATACATCAGAGGATAAAAAAAGACCATTGCTTAATTAGGTACCTACTATGTGCTAGAGACAACAGAGATCAATTACTTAAATCTTCAGTTGCTCTGTGACGTGGCCATTATCTGTCTTTTACAGATAACAAAAACAAGACTCATAAATTCTATACATTGTTCAACTTCAGTTTATCAGGGGCTAAGTCAGCATTTGACTGGAATTTAGATGGACACCAAAGTCCGTATTTCGTCACTCATCTGACATTGTACGTACTGAGAGCTGCTGACTACACAAGGCCAGCCATTTAATTAATGTTGTAGGTGGACTAATTGATTTTTGACCATTTTAACAATATTTGTTCTCCCGACCCATGAGTGTGGAATGTCTTTACATTTGTTTGTGTCATCTTGAGTTGGGTTTGTATCTTAAATATCTTACACTGGATGTAGAATCCTCCATTTCTTAACTTCTTGGATCCAACATTTTCTTAACTATAAATTAGATTATATGTATGTGTGTCTCTGTGTGTGTGTGTGTGTGCATACACAATTTATATCCCTTCCTCTTCTGTTATAACATTATTTTCATCATCATCAGTATCATGTTTATTTCTCAGCCTATGAAACAAACTACACATAAGCAGTAATTTTAAGCTATTAACAAAAATATATATTTCTAATCCATCATAAAGTAAGTACTGGTATAAACATATTTTATAAATTACCGTAAATTTTATGAGATGGATTCTTTCAGACAGGCTATAATTTCCTCGGAAAAATCCCCTGACTTCTCTTATTCACCTCATAACACTGTATTCCCCTACATCCTTGCCTTTATCTTATCTTCACCTTCTTCCTTTTCTTTGTCTGGCTATCTGATTTTTGCTCTAATTGCTGTAACTGATCCTTCTCAAACTCTTCCTTTTCCTTTGATTTCTAAAGTATTTTCAGTCCCCATTTTCTCTTATCCAGCTAATCTCTTATACACAATAACTTTATCTCTTTCACTGCTTGCTTTTATTCAAAATTTATTAAAATCCTTAGTTATTTTTTGCTTGCTCATTATAATTCTAATTTAAGACAAGTATCAGTTTTCTTTACATCGAGATTTTCCCTTTTTTAATAAAGGCATTTATTTCTTTTAATTTTTTTAATCATAAAAGCATTTGAACTTAACATTATCACTTGAGTATAAGCTTTTCTTTGTTTTATAGATTTTGACATGAAATTTTTCTTTTATGGCTTTCTAGAGATACACTAATTTCTTGTTTGATTTTTACTTTGAATCAAATGTTATATTTAAGAAGTTGCTTTTAATTTCCAATCATTAAAGATTTCTGTGTCTTTCTTTATTATGCATTTCTAATTATATTTGATTGTGTTCAGAGAACAGGGCTATAAATCTCTACTTCAAAAATGATTACAGTCTTCCTTATTGCACTTTTGTAAATCTCTATAAATGACAAAGATACTTTTTTTTTCCAGCTTTATTGAGGTGTGATGGACAAATAATAATTGTATACATTTAGGTTGTAAAATGTGATTTTTCTAAAGATGTACATCATGATGATTTAATACACATATACATTGTGAAATGATTTCACAATCAAGTTAATTAACACATCCATCACCTCACATAGTTACCACATTTTTTGTGTGTGTGGTGAGAACACTTAAGATTTTTCTCTTAGCAACTTTCAAGTATACTTTCAAGTAATTACTTTCAAGTAATATTAACTATAACCAGCATGTTGTTAATAGATTCCCAGAACTTATTCATCTTATATGAACGTTTGTACCCGATGAACAGCACCTCCCCATTTTCCTCACACCCCAGCCTCTGTCAACCACGGTTCTACTCTTGTTCTTTGAGTTCAACTTTTTTTAGATTCCACATATAAGTGAAATCATACAGTATTTATTTGCCTTTCTGTGTCTGGCCTATTTCACTTAGCATAACGTCTTCCAGCTTCACAAATGACAGGATTCTCTTCTTTTTTAAATGACAGAATAATATTCCATTATATAAAGAGATAGACATGGGTATGTATAAAGATACAGATATATCACATTTTCTTTACCCATTCATCTGTCAATGGACACTTGGGTTGTTTCCATATCTTGGTTATTGTGAATAATGCTGCAAAGATATAGGGAGTGCAGGTATCTTTTAGAGGTACTGATTCTTGATTCTTTTGGATATATGCCCGGAAGTGGGATTGCTGGATCATATGGGGGAACTCCATCCAGTTTTCTAAAATGGCTGTACTAATTAACATTCCCACCTACAATGTAGAAGGGTACCCTTTTCACCACACTCTTGTCAATACGTAATCTCTTGTCTTTTTGATAATGCCCATCCTAAAAGTTGTAAGGTGATTTCCCATTTTGCTTTTGATTTGCATTTCCTTGATGATTAGTGATGTTGAACACATTTTCAAATACCTGTTGGCCATTTGTATGTGTTTTTTGTAAAAATGTCTATTCAGGTCCTCTGCCCAGTTTTTAATTGGGTTATTTCTTTGCCCTTGAGTTGTTAGGAGTTCCTTATATGTTTTGGATATCGACTCCTTATCAGAAATAGGGTTTGCAAATATTTTCTCTTGTTCCTTAGAAATCTTTTCATTTTATTTATTGTTTTCATTGTTATATGGAAGCTTTTTAGTTTGATATAGTCCCACTTGTTTACTTTTGCTTTTGTTGCCTGTGTTTGTGTGAGCCCAGAAAATCGTTGCCAAGACCAATGTCAACAAACATTTAGTTTTATGGCTTACATAAAATCATAAAACATTTAGTTTTTTTCTTATTATGTTCAGTTAGCCACTGTATAGTACATAATTAGTCATTGATGCAGTGTGCAAGGATTCATCAGTTAAGCATAACACCCAGGGCTCATCGCAGCACATGCCCCCCTTAATACCCGTCACCCTGTCACCCCCTCCCCCTCTCTCCTTCCCTCTAAAACCCCCAGATTGTTTCTCGAGGTCCATAGTCTCCCATGGTTCATCTCCCTCTCTGATTTCTCCCCCTTTGGATTTCCCTCCCTTCCCCTATGGTCCTCCATTCTATTGCTTATGGAGGGATTATGTTAAGTGAAAACATTTAGTTTTATTTAGTTTTATGGCTTACATCTTTAACCTATGGTTTAATTCATAGTGTACGTTTTTTAATCCATTTCAAGGTAATATTTGTGAATGGTGTGAGATAGGTCCATTACAGTCTTTTGCACATACTTACCCAGTTTTACAAACACCATTTATTGAAGACACTGTCCTTTCTCCTTTGATTATTTTGGTCATTTTGTTAAAAATTAGCTAATCCTTATGTATGGGTTTATTTCTGGGCTGTCTATTCTGTTCCATTGTTTATGTGTCTGGTTTTAGGCCAGTACCATATTTTTTGACTACTATAGCTTTGTAATATAGTCTAATATCAGGAAGTGTGGTACCTCAAGTTTTGTTCTTTCTCAATATTGCTTCAGTTATTTAGTCTTTTATGGTTCCAAACAAATTTAGGACTGTTTTTTAAATTTCTATAAAAAATGTCATTTGAATTTTGATAGGGATTTCATTAAATCTATAGATGGCTTTGGGCAGTATGGACATTTTAATAATGTTATTTCTTCCAAAATGAATATAAAGTATCTCCATTTATTTGTGTCTTCTTTAATTTCTTTCATCACTATCCCGTAGTTTTCAGTATACAGATCTTTCACCTCCTTGGTTAGTTCATTACTAGGTATTTTTTTTAATGCAATTCTAAATAAGATTAATTTATCTTTCTGGCGGTTTGTTACTAGTGAATAGAAATGCAACAGATGTTTGTATATTGATTTCATATCCTGCAATGTTACTAAATTTATTTATTCTAACATTT
The DNA here is from genome assembly GCF_029215605.1 of Mirounga angustirostris. Lineage (NCBI taxonomy): Eukaryota > Metazoa > Chordata > Mammalia > Carnivora > Phocidae > Mirounga > Mirounga angustirostris. The sequence goes on from NW_026991717.1 coordinate 77,319,628, forward strand.
TTTGGTGGAGTTATTAGGGTTTTCTATATATGCTGGGAATGGCTAGCACTCCCTGTACTAATGGATGAAAGGTTACTCTGAACTTTGCTGTGAAAGAGAGGAGAAGGCAAGGGGTCAATGCTCAGAGACAAGACCCTTTGCTCTTCTTTGCTCCCACCTTTATTTGTCCTTCAGGATAATCATAAATCTTTATCACTCTTTCTTAAACAAGTGATGTGTGACAAGGGGTCTTGCTGGAACTAGGAGGATCTGTTTAAGGGAAAGATAGGATGTGCTAATCTTCCTGTTCTATGAGTTCTGCTAAACATAGCCTAGGGAACAATGCATACATCTCTTTGATAACAGGGCGGCTGTTTGGGCTAAGAAAGCTTCAGAGAGCCTGGATGGCTCAGATGGTTGGGCATCTGCCTTCGGCTCAGGTCATGATCTCCAGGTCCTGGAATCCAGCCCCACATTGGGCTCCCTGCTCAGTGGGGAGCCTGCTTCCCCCTCTCCCTCTGCCTCTCCCCCTGTTTGTGCCCTCTCTCAAATGAATAAATAAAATCTTAAAAAATAAAAAGAAAGAAGGAAATCTTCGGGGAAGGCAACTGGCAGAGTGGTCACGCCCATCTCCACCTTCCAAAGGCCTACGCCCTTCTCTGAAAACTTCCCTGCCCCCAGTGGCCTCCATGTTACATTTTAGCAAGCCAGGTATTATTTCATGCTCTACATTAACCCCAACATATATATAAAGTTGTCATCTACAAACAGATGATTTTACTTCTTCCTTTCCAATTGAGAACACTTTTGTTTGTTGTTTCTTTCTTTTTCTTTTTTTTTTTTGGTCTAATTGCTATGTCTAGAATTTCTAGTACAATGTAGAAGTGGTGAGAATGGCCATGCTTATCTTGTTCCTTATCTTAGAGGAAAAGCTTCAAACTTTTCACAGTTGAGTGGAATGTTTTCTGTGGGCTTGTCAGAGATGGCCCTTATGATGAGTTAATTTCTTCTATTCTTTGTTGAGAGTTTTCATCATGAAAGAATGTTGAATTTTGACAAATGCCTTTTTCTGCATTTATTGAGATGCTATTATAATTTTTATCATGAACCAAACAGTGGTAGCTCTACCTGCTTCCAGATGTTTTTGTTGTCAAACTAAATAAATCCCTATTTAATCTCAATCCACTTTCAGATGATACTCATTATTGTGTAAACTTCACAAGGACAGGGCTTTTGTTTGCGCCCTCTTCAGAGATGTACTACTGGTTCCAAGAACATTGCTTAGCCTAAAATAAGTGCTCAGTAAATATTTGTTTAATAAATGAGTTAATATTATGTTTACTGCAAATGGTAAAGATTTATATATCTTTTCATTACATTTATATTTTAATGTCATTTAATCTAATATTAATATCACTGCCACTGCATTTAGTTTGTATTTTAGTGCTCTTTGTCTACATTTTCATTTTCAAACTTTTTGTATCTTTGTTTTAAGTTTGTTACTTAAAACTGAATTTTTTTTAATCATTCTATTTTATTTTATCATGATTAGTATACTCTTTAATCCCCATCCCTTATTTTCTCCATCCCCCAATCACTCCCCTCTGGTAACCATCAGTTTGTTCTTTATAGTTAAGAGTGTGCTTCTTGGTTTGTCTCTCTTTTTTTGCTTCCTGTGCTCATTTATTTTGTTTCTTAAATTCCACATTGAGATCATATGGTATTTGTCTTTCTCTGACTTATTTTGCTTTAGCATTATATACTTTCTAGCTCTATCCATGTTGTTGCAAATGATAAGATTTCATTCATTTCTATGGTTGAATAACATTTTTTGTATATATATACCACTTCTTGTTTCTCCATTCACCAATCGGTGGACACTTGAGCTGCTTCCATAGTTTGGCTGTTGTAAATAATGCTGCTATAAACATTGGGGTGTATGTGTGATTTTGAATTAGTATTTTTGTAATTTGGGGGTAAATACCAAGTAGTGTGATTGTTGGATCATAGGGTAGTTCTGTTTTTAATTTTTTGAGTGACCTCCATACTGTTTTCCACAGTGGCTGCACCAATGTGCATTCCCACCAACAGTGCATGAAGGTTCCTTTTTCTCCACATCCTTACCAACACTTGTTTCTTGTGTTGTTGATCTGAGCCATTCTGATACGTGTGAGGCATTGTGGTTTTGATTTACATTTCCCTGATGATGAGTGATGTTGAGTATCTTTTCATGTGTCCATCGGCCATCTGTATATCTTCTTTGGAGAAATGTCTGTTTATGTCTTCTGCCCATTTTTTAATTGGATTAATTTTGGGAGGGTATTGAGATGTGTCAGATCTTTATATAATTTGGATGCTAACCCTTTATATGTGATTTGCATATATCTTCTCCCATTCAGTAGGTTGCCTTTTAGATTCTTTTAAGGTTTTATTCAAATTCCAGTTAGTGACATACAGTATAATATTATTTTCAGGTGTACAATATAGTCATTCCACACTTCCATGAAACACCTGGTACTCCTCCTAACAAGTGTACTCCTTAATCCCCATCACCTATTTAACCCATCTCCCCACCCACCTCCCCTCTGGTAACCATCGATTTGTTTTCTATAGTTAAGATTGTGTTTCTCAGTTTGCCCCCCCTTTCTTTTCTTTCTTTCTTTCCTTTTTTTCTTTTCTTTTTTTCTTTTTCTGTCTTTTCCTTTCTTTCTTTCTTTCTTTTTATTTCTTTTTCTTTCTTTCTTTCTTTCTCTTTCTTTTCTTTCCTTCTTTCTTTCTTTCTTTTTTCCTTTTTTCTTTCTTTCCTTTCCTTTCCTTTCCTTTCCTTTCCTTTCCTTTCTTTCTTTCTTTCTTTCTTTCTTTCTTTCTTTCTTTCTTTCTTTCTTTCTTTCTTTCTTTCTTTCTTTCTTTTTTTTCTTTCTTCTTTCGTCTTCTTTCTCCCCTTTGCTTGTTGATTTTGTTTCTTAAATTCCCCTTTTGAGTGAAACCATACAGTCTTTCTCTGACTATTTCGCTTAACATAATACTCTCTAGCTCCATTCATGATGTTGCAAATGGCAAGATTCAATATTTTTTATGGCTGAGTGAAATTCTGTGTGTGTGTATCATATCTTTTTTTCTTCTCAGCTCTAGGGTTAGAGTTAGGGTTATGGACAGGTTTAGGGTGAGGGTATATGCCTGGTATCCTGCTGTTTAGAGAGCTGTCCACAGGGTTAGAGGTTAGGGTTAGTGCACTATTGTTAGTGTTAGGGTTAGGATTAGAGTTAGGGTATGTGCCTGGTTGCCTTTTAGTTTTGTTGCTTCCTTTGCTGTGCAGAAGCTTTTTATCTTGATGAAGTCCCAAAAGTTTATATTTGCTGTTGTTTTCCTTGCCTCAGGAGACACATTTAGAAAACTGTTGCTATGGCCCATGTCAGAGAGATTATGGCCTGTGCTCTCTTCAAGAAGTTTTATGGTTTCAGGTCTCACATAGATCTTTAATCCATTAAAATTTATTTTGTTTATGGTGTAAGAATATGGTCCAGTTTCATTCTTTTGCATGTGGCTGTCCACTAGTTCCAAACACTATTTGTTGAAGAGACTTTTTCCAGGTGCATATTCATTCATTCTTTGTCAAAGATAAATTGACCATATAATTGTGGGTTCATTTCTGAGTCTTCTGCTGTATTTCATTTATCTATGTATCTCTTTCTATGCCAGCACCACACTGTTTTAACTACTACTGCTTTGTAATATAACTTGAAATCCTGAATTGTGATGCCTCCTGCTTTACTTTTCTTTTTCACGGTTGCTTTGGATGTTTGGGATCTTTTGTCATTCCATACAAATTTTAGAATTGTTTGTTCTAGTTTTGTGAAAAATGCTGTTGGTATTTTGATAGAAATTGCATTAAATGTCTTGATTGCTTTGGGTAACATAGACATTTTAACAATATTTGTTTTTCCAACCCAAAAGCATGGAATGTCTTTGCATTTCTTTGCATTGTCTTGAATTTCTTTCATCAGTATTTTATAGTTTTCAGTGTACAGGTCCTTCACCTCTTTGGTTAAGTTTATTCCTACTTTGTTTTTGGTGCAATTATAAATGGGATGCTTTCTTAATTTCACTTTCTGCTGCTTCATTATTAGTGTATAGGAATGCAACAGATTCTGTACATTGATTTTGTATCCTAAGACTTTACTGAATTCATTTATCATTTTAGCAGGTTTTTTTTGTTGGGGTTTTTAGGGTTCTATATATAGTATCATGTCATCTGCAAATAGTGAAAGTTTTATTTCATTATTAATATGGGTGCTTTCTATTTCTTTATGTTGTCTAATTGCTGTGGCTAGTACTTCCAGGACTGTGTTGAATAAAAGTGGTAAGATTGGAATCCTTGTCTTGTTCCTGACCTTAGGGGAAAAGTTTTCAGTTTTTCACCATTGAGTATGATGTTGGTTATGGGTTTTTCATATATGACCTTTATCATATTTAGATATATTTCCTCCAGACTGACTTTGCAGAGGGTTTTTATCCTGAATGGTTATTGTACTTTGTCAAATGCTTTTTCTGCATTTATTGAAATGATCATATGGTTTTTATTCTTTCTCTTATTGATATGATGTATTACATTGTTTTGCAAATCTTAAACCACTCTTGTATCCAGAGAATAAATCTCACTTGATCGTGGTGTATTTTTTAAAATATATTGTTGGATTCGGTTTGCTAATATTTTGTTTAAGATTTTTGCATCTGTATTCATGAGAGATATTAGCCTGTAGTTCTCTTTTTGTGTGTGGTGTCTTTATCTGGTTTTGGTGAGACTGGCCTCAGAGAATGAGTTTGGAAGTTTCCTTCCTCTTGTATTTTTTGAAATAGTTTGAAAAGAATGAGTATTAACCCTTTAAATGTTTGGTAGAATTCACCTGTGAAGCTGTTTGGTCCTGGACTTTTGATTTTTTTTTTTTTATTCTTATGTTAATCCCCATACATTACATCATTAGTTTTAGATGAAGTGTTCCATGATTCATTGTTTGTGCGTAACACCCAGTGCTCCATGCAGAATGTGCCCTCCTCAATACCCACCACCAGGCTAACCCATCCTCCTACCCCCCTCCCCTCCAGAACCCTGTTTGTTTTTCAGAGTCCATCGTCTCTCATGGTTCGTCTACCCCTCTGATTTCCCCCGCTTCATTCTTCCCCTCCCGTTACCTTCTTCTTCTTTTTTTTTTTCTTAACATATATTGCATTATTTGTTTCAGAGGTACAGATCTGAGATTCAACAGTCTTGCACAATTCACAGCACTTACCAGAGAACATACCCTCCCCAGTGTCTATCACCCAGTCACCCCATCCCTCCCACCCCACCCCCCACTCCAGCAACCCTCAGTTTGTTTCCTACAGTTAAGAATTCCTCATATCAGTGAGATCATATGATACATGTCTTTCTCTGTTTGACTTATTTCACTCAACATAATACCCTCCAGTTCCATCCACGTCGTTGCAAATGGCAAGATCTCATTCCTTTTAATGGCTGCATAATATTCCATTGTATATATATAGCACATCTTCTTTGGACTTTTGATTTTGGGGAGTTTTTTTGATTACTGATTCAATTTCATTGCTGGTAATCAGTTGGTTCAAATTTTTTATTTCTTCTGGATTCAAATTTGGTAGGTTATATGTTTCCAGGAATTTATCCATTTCTTCTAAGTTGCCCAATTTGTTGGCATACAGGTTTTTATAATAGTCTGTTGCCAATATTTGTATTTCTGTGGTGTTGGTTTTTATTTCTCCTCTTTCATTAGTAATTTTATTTGGGTCCTTTCTCTCTCCCTCTCTTTTTAATGAGTCTTGCTAGAGGTTTATCAATTTTGTTGATCTTTTCAAAGAACCAGCTCCTGGTTTCATTGATCTGTTCCATTCTTTTTTTTTTTTTTTTTTTTAGTTTCTATATCATTTACTTCTCTAATATTTATTTCTTTCCTTGTACTGGCATTAGGCTTTGTTTGTTGTTCTTTTTCTAGTTCCTTTAGGGATAAGGTTAGTTTGTTTTTTGAGATTTTTCTTACTTTTTGAGGTAGGCCTATGTTGCTATAAACTTCCATCCAGAACCACCTTTGCTGTGTCCCAAAGAGTTTTGACCCTTGTATTTTCATTTTCATTTGTTTTCATGTAATTTTTGATTTCTTTGATTTATTGGTTGACCCATTCATTGTTTAATACCATGTTATTTAACCTCTATGTATTTGCACTTTTTCCAGATTTTTCTTATGCTGATTTCTAGTTTCATAGCATTGTGGTCAGAAAAGATGCACGGTATGACTTCAGTGTTTTTAATCCATTGAGACTTGTATTTTGGCCTAATATGTGATCTATTCTGGTAATGTTCTGTGTGCACTTGAAAGAAAAACTGAGTAGTTTTAATTTTTTTCTTCCAAGTTTTTATTTAAATTCCAGTTAGTTAATATACAGTGTAATATTAACTTCAGGTGTAGGATTTAGTGATTCAACACTTACATATAACACCCAGTACACATCACAAGTGCCCTCCTTACTACCCTTCACCCACTGAACCCTTCCCCCTGCCCACCTGCCCTCCAGCATCCCTCAGTTTATTCTCTAGAGTTAAGTCTTTTTTATGGGGCGCCTGGGTGGCTCAGTCGTTAAGCATCCGCCTTTGGCTCAGGTCATGATCCCAGGGTCCTGGGATTGAGCCCTGCATCGGGCTCCCTGCTCAGTGGGAGGCCTGCTTCTCCCTCTCCCACTCTTGCTACTTGTGTTCCCTCTCTCGCTGTGTCTCTGTCAAATAAATAAATAAAATCTTTAAAAAAAAAGTCTTTTTTTTATGTTTTTCCTCTCTTTTTCCATGTTCATCTGTTCTTAAATTCCACATATGAATGGAATCATATGGTATTTGTCTTTCTCTATTTCGCTTAGCATAATACTCTTGAGCTCCATCCATGTCATTGCAAATGGCTAGATTTCATTCCTTTTTATGGCTAATATTCCATCATATATGTATACCACATCTTCTTGATCCATTCAACATTTGATGGACATTTGGGCTCTTTCCATAATTTGGCTATTGTTGAAATGCTGCTATAAACATCAAGGTCCATGTATCCCTTTGAATCAGCATTTTTGTATCCTTTGAGTAAATACCCAGTAGTGCAATTGCTAGGTCATAAGGTAGTTCTATTTTTAACTTTTTGAGGAATCTCCATACTGTTTTCCAGAATGGCTGCATCAGTTTGCATTCCCACCAACAGTGTACGAGGGTTCCCCTTTCCCTGCATTCTAGCCTACATCTGTTGTTTCTTGTGTAAAACTGAGTAGTTTTTAGACTTATCCCAACAGTTTCCAAATTTCAATTGAAAATTTCAGCTCATTCTTATTTTGTTTAAGATAATTTCTTTACTTTATCTTACTGTGTGTTTATTAGGGGGTTTCCTGAGTACTTTTTTCTTGTATTTCCTTAAATTTATTCTTTAATGACTTGATCTAGTTGCTAGACCCTTGAATTTCTCCCTTATTAACCAAAAGAACTATGTGATATTCAGTATAAAATATGTATTTCTTTATTACATAGTAAATGGATACCAACTATTTTTCCAACAAAGGTATTCTAATGTGTTTGTTCTTTTTGATTTTACCCCAAATAAGATAAGCCTTTTAGACTATATTCTCATTCTCACTTTTCTCTCAGCACTTTGCAAATGTTATGTTTGAAGCATGTTTTGTTCTCTATGATCCTGAGACGTTTAGTGTATTTAACTATTCACTACTATAATTTTTCTTGAAATATATTTCTTTCAAGAATCCTGATGTAAGGGAATAGTCTTACAAATTAGATACAACTATATTGTTCACCACTGTTTTATCTTCTTCTCTACCTCAAGATCTCTGGTTTAATTCATGTGTAATTTGGTTAGGGTTTTGTTTTGTTTTTATCAAGAACTTACCTAGGTGAACCAGTTTGGGTACTTTCTGGATCCTTCCAGATCTGTGAGTATCTTTTGTTCTAACTAATGAATGATATATGTATGGACTGTGCGTAGTTTTCTCTCGTAGTCTGTAATGTCTCCACACTATTTTCAAGCTGCCAGATATGCATGTAAGAGGTTTAATACTATCTGATCATTTTTTCTTTATAGGAAATCTGTGTTGCTATTATACATAGACATACATATAATGCACACACACACACACACACCAGAATTATGCCAGAAAGCGCTGAGGCATATATATTTATCCATCAATGTTTCCTGGATTTTTATGCGTCATTTTGATCTATAAAATCAGTTTTTAATAGAGTTCTTCACAGAGAAGTTTTACACTGTTTTCTGTGTTTTGTTTCTTCTTTTTCACATGGAAAGTTTCTGAATCTATATTTAAGTCTTACCTTTTTCACTATGATTTAATTATAATTGCATTTTTGTTTTTTGACTTGAACTACTTCTCATTATTGATTTTTCAAACATAAGCTTTGATTTCTGCGAGGACCTTCCATTTCTAAAACTTATTTATTGTATGTTTCAGTTTGAAAATCATGGTTTTAGAACCATAATACTATTTTATGTGTTTAATTGAAATATACTTAGGTATTCTTAGTAAGAGATAATTGGAATATACAATGGAACAGATTGCAGAAGTGTTTGATCTGCAAGTTGTTTTTATATCTGTCTTAAAATGTAAAGACATTTTAATTGTCCTGGTTAAAATCTACTTTTTGACATTTCAGAGGGACCTAAAGAAAAAAAGTAAATAAAATCCACCCACTAAAGCAAAGTGGCAAGAAGGTGTAAATTTAGAGGAAATTTAGGAAGAATGTAACTGGCACTCTCACAAGGAGAGGAAAAAAGTAGATCAAAATTATTTATGGTAATCAAAACACATTGTTTCCAGAGGTGTCAAGGAAATTCTTTGGAAGATATTTTCTGTAATTTATTTTGAATAATTCTAAAATAGACATCACTCTTGGGCTAGTAATCAGACATAACAGTAAAATAATATGAAGAAAAATAGATGAAATAAAAATTGGCTCTGTTTTTAAAGCTATATTACACATAGGAAAATGTTGGATGCAAATAATATTCAAAACTTGAATTTGTAATATTAGAGTGAGGATATGTTAGTGTTGGTTTTTTTACAATAGTGAACTCCACAGAATTAGACCAGTCACTAAGACCATGTGTAGAAAGAGAAAAATGAGGAGGAAAATATGTTTATATTTTTCACACTTTAATAATTGGATAAAACAAAAACACAGTTGGACTTTGGCACAATGAAGCAGAACTGAACCAAGGCTAGATTAAGCAAACAGAATTCTAGTACCTTGGCAATACCTCTTACATAATTATGACATAACAATGAGAACGTGTGGAATAATTAAAATCAGGTAACATTTGTCAGGGTTTCCTTCCCTAAAGGGAACCTCGGGGGAAGATCTACGAAAAATTGGCAGGTATATTTTATGTCACATAGATAAGATGAGATCATAGTTTGAATTATGTATGAAGCATTTATTTTTGTTTTGTTTTGTTTTTGTTTTAAAGATTTTATTTATTTGACAGAGAGAGAGAGACAGTGAGAGAGGGAACACAGGCAGGGGGAGGGGCAGAGGGAGAAGCAGACTCCCTGCGGAGCGGGGAGCCTGATGCGGGGCTCGATCCCAGGACCCTGGGATCATGACCTGAGCCGAAGGCAGACGCTTAAAGACTGAGCCACCCAGGTGCCCCTGTATGAAGCATTTAAATCTGGTGTGCATGCATAATATCACCTCAGGATAACCAATATCTATTTTTTGTCCAATGCATTTTAATCTCAGTCTTACAGTTAGTTGCATGTCAGTATTGTGTCTCTAGCTCTATCCTTTAGTATCACTGCCTAGAAGGATTTTGAAAGATTTTTCCTCCTGGTAACCAGGATGGAGTGGCTGAGAATGAACCAGTGGTTAGACCCTGTCACTCACTTGTTTCTAGAAGATATAGACATATAAACTGTTACTGTAGATGCAAATACTTGAAAGCAGATCATTGTTTTTTATGCCTTCAAAAACTGAGTGTATTCCTACTTCAGAGATGTTAAAATGTGAATTCGAAACATGGAAACCACCATTAGCCAAGTTTAAACCTTGTTTTGACAATAACTTCCTTGTGTTTCTTGCCTCTAATTTTATTCTCTCCAATTTCATTCAATACCCTGCTACCAGATTAATTCTGTCTAAAGCATATCTCTGGTTATGTTAGTACTGTCTATAAAAACCTTTAGGTCTCCCTATCAGTATACAAAATAAAATACAGAATTCTTAGAGTTTTTACTATATTTTTTGTAATACTTAAGGAAGGTGGGTGAAGTTTGAATGAAATCCTTGTTGATCAGTCATAATAGTGCCATGCATTCTGTACTCCAGTGAGATGATATTTCTGGTGTACACATATGCTGTGAGCATCCACACCATCAATATTTCACAAGATAACATTTTCTTCCATCTCTACCTTTTAACCTTTCTTATGCATCTCCACAAATTTTCTCCATGTGTACTCTGCCTCTTCATCATTCTAAGTATCTCTCTTACAGCACTTAACAATTGCCTACTTTGAGTTGCTTGCAGTATTTTTGTATCTTATCTCATCATTCATTTGTCTTTAAGTTTTTTGAAGGCAAGATCTATATCTGATTTACAATTTTTTCCCCACTCCAAGGGCCTGTTGTGAGAGATGCTTGACAAATATTTGTCAAATGTATGCTGTTGTTCATAAACATTATGTTATCATATTTGTTAGTTTGGCAACACAAAACATACCCAGTACCTAACATAATGCCTTTTGTATATGAAATACCCCCAAATTTTTGAATGAGGTAATTAATCAAAATATGAATATTGGTTTTGTTTTGTTAGATATGTTTTCTTTGAGGTCACTTATTCACTGACATGCCTAGCTTTTCATTTTCCAAGTGTGAAATCTTGTCAGGGAGAATGGCAATTTGTTCCTTATGCATTAAGGCAGTATCAAGTTAACCTTTGGGGATTTTTAACAGTTCTGTCTGGTTTGCAGTAGTGAGAAACTCCAGCAAAAAAGTTAAGTCACCCTGCAATCTCCTATGGGCTAATACTGGTCCTATTGGGTTTAGAGCCTATGAGCCCAATACCATTCTACAAAAGAATAGACAAAATAGTCTATAAAAAACCTTAGAACTTCCTTTAAGTTTTAAAGGGAAGATCTAGGACATGATCATACTTTTTGGGTTTGGCTTAAGATTAAACAGAGTTTTGATCATAGGGTATCACTGGTCAAGTAATTAAGACTACTTTTTTACACAAAAGCATAAGCAGCATTCCAAAACATAATAACCTTTACAAATATAGAAAAATCCATATTCCTTATTCAAATTTGTGTTTTTTCTAATTGTTATTCCTTAAAAGCTTATCCATCCTAGACACTCAGTAACATTTACATTATTTATAGATGATAGCATTACAAAACAGCAGTATAAAATTAATTTCCTATAAACCACTTCTTCAGAAGATTATATTTTCCAATGTTCTGGCTGCCATGCACTAATACACTTGCCAAACTTTTTTGAATTACCTATGAAAGTTCATGGTAAAACCACAGTCTGCATTTCTCTTTCTCGGACATAGATCACTTGAACAATTGTTAAGTCTAAACCAGCAAGGGGGTGCCTGGGTGGCTCAGTCATTAAGCGTCTGCCTTCGGCTCAGGTCATGATCCCAGGGTCCTGGGATCGAGCCCCGCATTGGGCTCCCTGCTCCGCGGGAAGCCTGCTTCTCCCTCTCCCACTCCCCCTGCTTGTGTTCCCTCTCTCGCTGTGTCTCTCTCTGTCAAATAAATAAATAAAATCTTTAAAAAAAAAAAAAAGTCTAAACCAGCAAGAAGAAAAATTTATAATGCAATTTCTTTGGAAATTGAATAAGAATTAGTTTAAATAGAAAAAAAGTGTTTGTTAAATAGACAAAATGAACCTCACTTACATTGCCTATCATAAACTAAGAGTAGTTATTTTCCCTAGCTGGTGCAGATACACGCAAGAATGTTGCTTCTTGCTCAGAACTTCAGACTTTGCATAAATATGACTCCTATTTGTCATGTTTCAGTTAGATAGCATAAGGTTATGATGCCAACTAGCAGTAAAAACATATTACGTGTCATTGTGCTCTACATTTTGCATGTAATATCTCACTTAGGATTCAAAACAGATAAAAAAATATATTATTATTTCCCCATTTTACTTACAGGAAACTGAGGCATAGAGAGACATAGTAACTTGCCATGGGCTAGATGCCTACTAAATCAGAAAGCTGAGATTTCAATCCAGTTCTGTCTAATCTCACAGTGTGGACTCCATGTTATTACAGAATATTGTGAATGACTAATTCTCAAGTTCTATAACCTGACAATTGAAACTTCATAAAAAATTGAATGATGTTAGAAATTTATATAAGAGAGGCAGCTTTGTTCTGAGGACTAAACAAAGATTTAAGAGAATAGGATTCAGTGTCAATGAATAGTTGTTTTAGTTCTGTTATTCATTCCCTCTCAGTCTGACTCTCTTATTGTCCTTTTTCCCACCTAATGATAAGGATTAATATTTGAGTGTACGGGGAAGTGGCTGATAGGACACTAAATGTGCAACCCTTTAAAGCACAATATAAAATGAATGTACCATAAAATCAAATTACATTTAAAGTGTTTTTTGAAATGTATTAATATTATGCAAAAATAAGTTGGTGTTGCTTATAAAATTCTAATATTAGAAATAATTTTAAGTATCTCCTGTTCATTTTCACTCTAAAATCTCACAGCAATATGTATTCCTATCTCAGGCATTCTTCACCAGTTCAGCCATCAAGTCTTTGTTGCTAGTCTGTTTTGATTGGTTGACATCCACTTTAACTTGTTTATGTCTATACTGTACTAGTTGTTAAATATTTTTTTAATAACACTACTGGTCTTATGATTTCCCTTAGGAATTTTGAAATCAATATTGCATGGAGGAGGAGTTGGTCCTGTTCAATCAAAAAAAAAAAAAAACAGATGCTGAGATAGAATTACATTAAATAAATTTTAATAAGAGAAAATGCCTATGAAAGAAAATAGGGAGTTGGGATGACTGAGACAGTTACTTTTGCACTATGGTCTAATAGCTAACCTAGTCATCCCAGCCGCCTCTCTTATAATCTAAAAATAATAATAATAATAACTTTAAAATAATGTTTCTATATATAATCAGTGTTCTCCATTGTCAATTCTATTATGACATCTATTATGAAAACTGGCTAGTTTGGGAATGATTATTTTTAAGCATATTCTTAGAAACTTATTCCCCCCCAAAAAATCATAGGAGATGAAACATCTAGTTACCCCCTAAAAATATTGATAGATTAACAGTTGCATCCTAGATAATAAAAACTGCATTCATTGTTAATATACATTTATTTATTTATACTAAGAATATAAATGGAAAAAACCTCATAATTGGCCTTTTTGTTGTGGTTTTTAACAGATGGAAGAAAAAAGCAGCAATAAAAATAAAGTGGGACATTTGGCCACAATTTACTATTTACATTGATCTAATTCTGGTATCCAAGAAACAATTGGCAAGGATTTGAAATACAGAATTCTGTTTCAAATAAGTGTGGCTTTCTGGTGGTAATATTTGAAAATTATAAATGAATTTAAATTCCTTGGTCTACAACATCAAACAGTAACAACAAGCAAACACTTCAGAGCTAGCAGTTCTCCATTATCATTTGATTTGGTAAAGGAGTAATACGTTTTTCTTTTTTCAAACTGAAATTAGAGGGTAAGTGAACCAGCAAAAGACAATTAAGTTGGAGCTACACTTGCTTTCTCAAGTACTCAGCAATATGAATGCAGGCATAATGCTGTTTTTATTCACCAGGCACGCAAATAAATCAACTTTAATGTCAATAAAGTCAGTAATGATAGATTTCATCACTAAAATATAACTAAGCAATAATGACCAGGAAGAAAGTAAGTAGCTCACAGCAGCAAAAGCCATTTCTTTTTTGTCCTAGGTGAAGTCAAGGGTATCTGAAAAGACTGGCCTTTCCCCCTCTATTATTAACTGCAAATCATTCTTGTCATGTTAGAAAGCAGATTGTTTTTTTTCAAGTGTTATACACTATTATGTTTGGATCACATAACCTGACCTTATTCCAGGCAACTTAAATTCCATTTCCAATTAGCAAGAATGCTTATAGTAGAGATGAAGTCTATCTATTAAGCCTTTCTTATTATTTCAATTTGAGCAGAAATTTATATTCTCTATTCCCCCCGTGCTGATGTTACCTTGTGGCCAAACGTCCCCATTTATTTTCATTGCTGTTTTTTTTTTTTTTTTTGCCCCCATCTGCCAAAAACTACAACCAAAGGCCAATTTTGAGGTTTTTAAATTTTTCTTAGCTGAAAAATTTGTCATATCACGGTAGAGGAACTGCAAGGTGGGATAAAGTGTTTGTTTATGCAGTTAAAACAAATTTAATGCAACAGTCACATCTGGGACTTAACTAAAACCACCACTCAAGGAAAGATGCTATAAATTGTACAGTTCACTCAAATTTTGTCTTAAAACAATGCACCACCATTTTATGTATGGAGTGTTTAGCCCTTGGTCCTTGGCACTCAGTGGCCATGTGTCAGAATTTTTGGCTGGCATTCAACCAATGTCTACACAGATGATAATGCATTTAGTTCAGTTAGTCCACCCATCTGTCCTTCGCAGATGCCTATCCTTTGGAAAGCTCTTATTGAAAGCAACAATATTTCTTCCAACTTCATCTTTGCCATTGTGATCTTGTGGAAGGAGAAGGTACAACAATCCCATGCTAACCATATTATAAATAATCTTTAATTTGAAAAAATAAAGTTTTAAAAAATTTAGATCTCAAATACAAATGAACAGATTTTTCCCCACATGATGGTTCCTTTTTTTTTTTTTTTTGAGATTATTTATTTATTTGACAGAGAGACAGCACAAGTAGGCAGAGCAGCAGGCAGAGGGAGAGGGAGAAGCAGGCTCTCTGCTGAGCAGGGAGCCCGATGCGGGGCTCTTCCCCAGGACCCTGGGATCATGACCTGAGCCGAAGGAAGCCACCCAACCGACTGAGCCACCCAGGCGCCCTCCACATGATAGTTATAAACCGTCTGATTCTGCCTTTATGCCATTTTATACTCTACTAGAATAGAATTAAATAGAAAAGTAGATGGAATACTTACTGAAAATGTTTTCATTAAAATAGCTTAAATTTACTATAATGCAGTTGAATCCTTTAAGCCCAAATATGACTTACAGTTTCATTTTTTATCTTGATTCATTCCTTAAATAATGAGGAAATTACTATTAAAAAATAAGGAATAATTTGCCATGAAACTGAAAATGACTAGCTAAGTGAAGTTTAAATGCAGTCATTGGTATATAATGGTAAAATTTAATATTGGACAAAAATAAATGTTCAACAAAATGAAACTTCTCAAATAATATTTCATAATAATTATGCATTTGCATGTGACAACTACAAATTCTATCTTCTATGAATATATTATCAAATGGTATTATAGGGGTCTAAATATGAGAGAATATGTTAATCCCAAGAGCCCCCTTTCTTATATCACTTTACATATTACCTTACCATAAATATTATTTCATTCAATTCAACTTCTATGTGGTTTGTATTAATGCAAGTGAATGGAATTTCTAAATCGCAGTGTGTTTGTGATGCTTCATCTTAAAGTTTATTATTTAAGCTACTGTGGCAAAAAAAAAAAAAAGAATTCCAACAACACTGTTCCAAAGAAATATAGGTAGCTCTATAGTATAGAGACCATAATTATATTTTTTCTAATAACAAATAAATTAGGAAATCCATCATATCTTTCCAGATTACACTGCTTTAATATTTCTTATTGCTACTTGGAAAAAATCAATACACAGATTACCTTATAATGGATATGAAAACTTAATAAATTTAGGCGTTAGGTGGTAAGATTCTTTTTTTTTATTATGTTCTATACAATTAATGTAGGCAAATGCCATGTTCTCTACAAAAGATAGTTTTAAAAAATTGCTCCCAGATTTGATTTCCAGCATTGTAAACTCCTCTTAACATAGCAGTTCTCCATAAGATAACAAATTAAAACTCTGAAAAACAACAACAACAACAACAATATGAAACGATATGATGTCTTAGGAGAAAAAGCAGGTAGATTTTGGGAAGGGAGTCCAAATTTTGAAGAAGGGACTGATATATGGTAAATTTCCCAAGTTATGGCTTTCTCCTGAGGGCAGACAACAAGGCATGGTTCAGGGTACTAAAACACCCTACCTATTTCATAAAGAACAAAACAAAACAGAAACAACAGAGGACAGGGACCAGAGCAACTGGAATAGCTAGAAAGGGAAGAAGGAGTGAATTATTTAATTATTTTTTTAATTTAAAGAAAATTTGTATTGAGAATTAATAGCGAACATCAAATTAGTTTCAGCCTTATTACATAATGATTGGATATAGGTATATATTTCCAAGTCATCACTACAATAAATTTCACTTAACATCTATCACCAAATATATTTACAAAAATTTTTTTCTTGTGATAACTTTTAAGACTTGCTCTATTACCAACTTTCATAAATGCAATACAGTATTAACTAGAGTCACCATGCTGTACATTATATCATCATCATGACTTATTTTATAACTGGAAGTTTGTAACTTTGTAACTTTTGACTACCTTCACCCATTTTGCCCACTCCCTACCCCACCTCCACTCTGGCAACTGTGAATCAATCTGTTCTTTGTATCTATGAGCTTGGTTTTTGTTTTGTTTTGTTTTTAGATTGCACTTATAAGTGGGATTATGTAAGTGAGATTTCTCTGGTTTATTTCACTTAGCAAAATGCTCACAAGGTCCATCCATGTGGTTACAACTAGTAAGATTTCATTCTTTTTTATGGTTGACTAACATTCCTCTGTGTGTGTGTGTGTGTGTGTGTACTACATTTCCTTATCCATTAATCCATGGATTAGGTTGCTTCTACGTCTTGACTGCTAAAATAATGTGTCAATAAATATGGGGGTGCATATATCTTTTAGAGTGAGGGGTTTTTCTTTGGATAAACACTGAGAAGTAGAATTGTTGAATCATATGGTAGTTGTATTTTTAATTTTTGAGGCACCTCTATAATGTTTTCCATAGTGGCTGAACCAACAGTACAAACGAGTTCCCTTTTCTCCACATCCTCACCAATACTTATTATTTATTATCTTTTGATAATAGCTGTTCTAACAAATGTAAGGTGATGATTTTATTGTGATTTTGATTTGCATTTCCTCGATGATTATTGATGTTGAACTTTCATGTACCCCTTAGCCATCTGTGTGTCTTCTTTAGAAAAACATCAGTTCAGATACTCGACCAGGCTTTAAATCTGCTTGTTGGTTAGTTGGTCAGTTTTTTGCTTTTGAATTGTATGAGATCTTTATATATTTTGGATATTACTCTCTTATCAGACACATGATTTGCAATACTTTCTCCCATTCAGTAGATTGCCTTTTCATTTTGTTGATGGTTTCCCTTGATACACAAAAGCTTTTCAGTTTGATGTGGTTCCACTTGTTTTTTATTTGCTTTTGTTGCTTTTGCTTTTGGTGTCAAATCCAAAAAATAACAGCCAAGACCAATGTCAAGGACTTTATTGCCCATGTTTCCTTCAAGGAGTTTTATGGTTTCAGTCTTATGTTCAGGTCTTTAATCCATTTTGAGTTAACTTTTATATATGGTATAAGACAGCAATCCAATTTCATTATTTTGTATGTGGCTATCCAGTTTTCTTGCTATCATTTGCAGAGGAGCCTGTCTTTTCCCCATTGTATTTTAGACTCCTTTGTAGTAAATTCATTGATAATATATGTGTGGGTTTATTTCTGAGCTCTATTCTGTTCTTTAATCTCTGTGTCTGTTTTTGTACAAAAACCATACTGCTTTGATTCCTATAGCTTTGTAGTATGGTTTGAAATCAGGGGGCATGAAGCTTCTAGCACTGTTCTGAATCAAGATTGGATTGGCTATTTGGGTTTTTTTTTTTTTTGTGGTTACATAGAAATTTAGGATTGTTTGTTGTATTTCTGTGAGAAATGCCATTGTAATTTGGATAGAGATTGCATTGAATCTGTAGATTGCTTTGGAAAATATGGACATTTTCTTAACGGTAATTTTTTCAATCCATGATCATAAAATATCTTTCTACTTTGTTATCTTCAATTTTTTATCAATGTCATAGTTTTCAGTGTATGTTAACTTTGTAACAATACAGAACATCATTCTATTTTTTAATGCATTGTAATGTTTCCTATTAATAAGGAAATCAAATCTTTCATACAGAATATAATGATACACATTAGATTTATTCCTGCCATTTTTATATATGTTTAAAAGTTTTAACTTGCATTATTTTGGGTTTTTTTTAGTTATGGATTGATCAAATTCTAATTGTTCTATTTCCTCTTTTTTTGAAGTCCCTTTTTCTAATGTTATGTTCTTTGCCTTCTCTTGCATTGCTCTCATTAATAAAGCATATGTTCCTATATTATAATAGAAAAATAATATCCTATTTTCCTCACTATTCCATGACTTTCACTAATTCCCATTCAGAGGGAGAACTCAGTACATCCATTCAATTCTCTCTTGGCCTCTTTGGGACCAGGGAAAATGGTGACTTTCAGGAAAGCCTCTGTCAACCTTAGCTCACAGCTTCAAAGATCTCTATAGTCCAAAGTCTTCCCAGTATCTTCATCTTTCTGGTCTTTTCTCCTGTCCTCTCTGACACTTTATTATCTGACCCAGTGCAGAGGAGAGATAGCCCCATGCAATGCTCTAAGCTAGACTTAAAGACAGCCTAAGATTTCACATTCCCACAGTGATGATAAGCCTGAGAATCTGTTTGGAAGTGGGAAGGAAAATGCCATTTTTCTTTCTTCCCACAATTCGTTATTTATTTGACACACACACACAATTTGACTATATGTGATAAACCTATAGATAGATATATATAGTGACTCAACTAAGATGGCTTTATTTTTTTAAGATTTTATTCATTTATTTGAGAGAGAGTACATGAGCAGAGGGGAGGGTCAGAGGGAGAAGGAGAAGCAGACTCCCCACTGAGTAGGGGACCCTGACACGGGGCTAGATCCCAGGACCACGGGATCCTGACCTGAGCTGAAGGCAGATGCTTAACCGACTGAGCCACCCAGCCATCCCTCAACTAAGATTGCTTTTAATTGAAATTGAATATTAGCCATTTTGCATAAATTGACAAATTTAAATGTTCATATATGTTTAGGTTCATGTTATTCTATGGAATGCCTGGATGCACATTAGATATACCCTTTTCCACCATCATTAGCCTACATATCAATCTCTATCATTTGAGTGATATTATGCATTGAGATATGTCTTCTCTTCAAACTCATTCTGGGTTTACTATGTGAAATGAAATGTGCATTTATTTTGGTAGCCTAGATATAATTCTTAAAACATAGTTTTTGTACCTAGGTATTTTATTATTCATCTGAAACAAAGGATCATTTTAAAATGAAGCTAAATTTTCCCATGAAACAAAGTTCTGATTGGATAAGATAGCCAAGTACTCTGTATTTAAAATAAAGAGAGACTGATTTTCTTACTACTTGAAATTGGTAATCTATATATCCTATCTTTATATTTGGGGAAATCTGTTCTAATTACATGAATTTAAATTGAATCCAAATTTCAACTGTTTGAGGACTGTTTCTGAAGCATCCCTTTAATTTTACTAATAGGGAATGTAAGAAGCAAATAATAAAATTAGAGTTGTGATTCTCTTTAATATATAGAGGTAGAACAGGAGACAGATGCAAAAGTCTTATCCTTTATTTAATGGTTGAGTTAGTCCATATTTGAGTGTTCATACTTACAATTTCTACAAAGAAAAAGGCAAAAATGGCAACAGTTAGAATGTGCCAGAAAACATTATTTCTTGGAACTGTATTATATTTCACAATAGTTAAAATTTAAAGGAAGAAAAGCTATTCCTAATATTGTTTCCAAAAATTAATGTACATTTTTTTAAATTGAATTTTTATTTTTAACTCCTTATTTATTAAGTAACTGTGGTGAGCAATTATGGAGAAAAACATAACATTTTTATTCTGTTCTTAAAGTATATTTATATTTTATTCTGTTCTTAAAGTCAGAGTTAGAGGGCAGATTCACAAATGCCTGGTATAGGGCAATTAACTCTACTTGGGAGATTCAGTGATATCTCCACAGAGGAGACTTTTCATTTGGTGTTTAATGATACATATGAGTTTTCCAGGAAGAATTTAGGAAGGATAATTAAAGCAATTACAAGAAGAATAAAGTGCATGTGTGAAATCATAAAAAAGAGAATGTTCATGATGTTTTGAAAATGAGATATTTAGTGTGACTACAGCATATTGTGCCAAGGGCATGTAGTGGGGGCTAAAACTTATATGTAGCTATTCAGATAGATGATAGGTGATGTCCTATGAAGAGATGAGGAAAAGTTCTCCTCAAGCTTCAAACACATACAAATATTTAAAAAATAATTTAAAAAATACATAGCTTGTGGACAAAGGCAGTCTCTCAACAAACTGTTGGGAAAACTGGATAGCAACATGCAAAAGAATGAAACTGAATCACTTTCTTATATCATACACAAAAATAAATTCAAACTGGATGAGAGACCTAAATGTGAGATAGGAAACCATCAAAATCCTAGAGAACATAGGCAGCAAACTCTTTGACCTCAGCCGTAGAACTTCTAACCAGACACATCTCTGGAAGCAAGGGAAACAAAGCAAAAAAGAACTATTGGGACTTCATCAAAAATGAAAAGCTTCTGCACAGTGAGGGAAACAATCAACAAAACTAAAAAGCAACCTACAGAATAGGAAAAGATATTTGCAAATTACATATTTGATAAGGGTAGTAGCCAAAATCTATAAAGAACTTTTCAAACTAAAGAGAAGTCTACACTACACTAAAAGAACTAGTGTTGTATGCTAAGTGAAATAAGTCAGTCAGAGAAAGACAAATACCATCTGATTTCACTCATATGTGGAATTCAAGAAACAAAACAGATGAATCAGGGGAAAAAAGAGATAGAGGCAAACCATAAAAGAGACTCTTAACTATAGAGAACAAACAGGGTTGCTGGAGGCGAGGTGGGTGGGGGGATGGGCTAAATGGGTGATGGGTATTAAGGAGGGCACTTGTTTTGATGAGCACTGGGTGTTATATGTAAGTGATGAATCACTAAATTCTACTTCTGAAACTAATATTACATAATATGTTAACTAATTGAAATTTAAATAAAAACTTGAAAGAAAAAAATATATAACCAGATGTGAAAATAAGAAACAGGAATGGTAAAGTGTGAGTGGGGAATAGGATTAGGAAAACTGAAAGAGAGTTGAATAGAGACTGAACCTATAAGGTTATGATGCTGGTCAAACTTGGCATACCCCAGGAGCAAAGAGCTATTATTTTAAAGGTGTTAAGAGGATCCTTCCTATTGCAATTGTGCCTTGCTTCAAACTAGGAAGTATTTTTCAGTTATTCCAACCAAATAAATTAATTTAAACTAGTTTAAAAATGGTACACAGAATCCCGGGAGTACCAGATAAACACAATCGTACAGGGGTGATAAAAATGCCTTAGAACATAGAAAACAGAGATTGCATGGAAAATAACCCCTCTGAAGGTGAATTCACAGTCAAAAATTACAAACCACATAATGAAGAATAACACCATTAAGAAACACTTTAGAAAAAAAATAATTCTTACATCAAGAATTAAATATAATTAAATATTTGGGAAGATAAGTATATTTAACATCCACAAGAAGAAACAACAAGACATAGAAACCAAAAGTCAGTTAAAAAAAAAAAAAAGTAAAACATTGAGAGAAAAAAACAAATCTTGCTACAAAAATAGGTACAAATATTTTAGAAACCTTAATGAAATGATATAAGCAGGACACTACACTCAGGGGAAGGATTAAACCACTGGTAGATAGCTTTGGGAATCACTCAGAATGCAACACAGATAGGAAAACTATAAAAGAATAGTGAAGAGACATGGTAAATAGATTGATGGGATCTATCACATTTGTTCATTCAATAAATATTTATATTCTACATGCCAGCCTGCATTCAAAGCACTTGAATACATCTGTGAACAAAATAGACTCCCATCATTGGGAAATTTACATTCTAGTGAGGTGTGAGAGTAAGGGCCAATTATAGTATTTGGTATGGTGTTCAGGAAAGAACTCTGAGGAATATGAAAGAAAATATTGAAAAGACTAAGGGATTTAGTCAAATAGATAGCTATTAGAGTTGTACTTCAGGAAGAAGGAAGATGTAGAGCAAATGCTCTATGTTGAGAGCATATATGGTATATTCAAAATAAGCAAGGAGGTAGGAATAGAGAGATTGTGAAAAACAGGAATAAGAGATGGGGTCAGATACCATATCCTGTAAGGAATTATAGGAATTAGAAAGGAATTCAATTTAGTATAGAGGTATCTGTGGGTCTTGAAAAGCAAAGGAATAGGATTTGAGACCAGATATATGTTAAAGGATCATTCTAGCTGATACATTGGAAGTGGACCACTGAGGGAAGGCACGTAGAAGTTTGGAGCCTGTTATGAGGCTATTACAGTAATTCAATTCCCAAGACAGGTGACAGTGAAAACTGGGAGAGATTATATTCAAAGAGATAATTAAGAATACTGCAGAATTAAGAAAAAAATGAATCATGAGATTGAAACAGTGTATGGAGTCATCTCTTTGCCTTTTTGTCTCTGTCTCTCTCACATACACATCTTAAAGCTAGATACATTATAGGAAAATTGAAGAAAACCAATGAAAATGAGAGCAATTAAAAGCAATCAGAATTTACCTATAAAAATGATAATTAGACCAAAGTGTATTGCTCATTAGCAAAAATAGAATTCAGAAGGCAATTGTATAATATCTTCAAAGTTTAAAATCACTGCAGGTTCTGGTAATAGTCGATATCAGACTAAACATCTCTCTGATAGTAATTGTAAACTCTGGACAAAATATTTTAAAACTCAACTATTTGAAGGCATTGAAGCACAGCTAAATACTGGCAGAAAATGGAATTGATTTGACCTTCAAAATAAGGAAACAAAACAGGGTGAGAGCTATACTTATATTGTTCAGAGTGCAATCCTCAGTCCATATAGAGTGGGTCAGTTAAACTCAAGGAGAAAATTCCAGATTTTAGCCTTAAAGTGTCAGAAGAAAGAATTTGGGGCTGCCAGAAGACTGGAAATTGAGGAAAATACTCGGGAAAATAGTTCAGGGAATAGAGGTCCAAAATTGGACTATAAACCCCTCAAATTCTTGACTGATTTTTGAAATAGGAATGCATGGGGGGCTCCAAGGAGCACTGTGGAAAGCAATTGAAAATCTACAGGATTAAAAGCTAAGCAGAAATTTCAGCTCCAATTAGTAATTAATGCCTATAAGAGATTTAATTTATCATAATATAGAAACATAGTAAATTATATTAGGCTCTCCAATGCTGTGAGAGTCTTATTGTCATAAAAATCACAAAAGTTAGAAGAAGAGATACCAGTTATCTTTTTTGCTGACTTTTACTTTTTAAAATATTTTTATTTATTTATTTGACAGAGAGTGTGAGCACAAGCAGGGATAGTGGCAGGCAGAGGGAGAGGGAGAAGCAAGCTCCCTGCTGAGCAAGGAGCCCGACGGGGCTCAATCCCAGAACCGGATCATGACCTGAGCTGAAGGCAGATGCTTCACTGACTGAGTCACCCAGGTACCCCATTTATATATATATATATTTTTTTTTGTATTGAGATATAATTGACAGATAACATTATCTTAGTTTCAGATGCACAACATGCTGATTTATTATTTGTATACACTGTGCAATGATCACAATAATAAGCCTAGTTCACATCTGTCACTATACATAGTTGCAAATTTTATTTATTCTGATAACTTTTAAGATCTACTTTCCTAGCAACTTTTAAATAGATAATACAGTATTATAAATAATAGTTACCATGCTGTACATTATATCACCATGACTTACTTATTTTATAACTGGAAGCTTGTATATTTTCATATCTTTCACTTATTATACCTTTCTCTACAACCCCTGCAACCACCAGTCTGTTCTCTGTATCTGAGCTTTTTTTTTTTTTTTAAATACCACATATAAGATCAAACTGCATTTCTCTTTCTCTGTGTGACTTATTTCACTTAGTAAAATGCCTACAAGCTCCATCCACGTATTCACAAATGGCAGAATACTGTTTTATTATGGCTAAATAATATATAGAATTTGGATTTCTTTCTTTCTTTTTCTTACCCTAATTGCTCTAGGTAGGATTTCTAGTACTATGTACAATAGAAGTGGTGAGAGTGGGCAACCTTATCTTGATGATTTCAGAGGAAAAGCTTTCAGATTTTCACCTTTGATTATGATGCTAGCTATGGGCTTGTTATATATGGACTTAACTAAGTAGAGGCAATTTCTTCCATTCCTAGTTTTTTGAGGGATTTTTTTTTTTAAATCATGAACTGGTATTGAATTTAGTCAAATGCTTTTTCTGTATCAATTGAGAGGATCGTATGATTTTTATCCTTCATTTTGTTAATATGGTGTATCATACTGATTGATTTACAGAGGTTGAACCATCCTTGCATCCCTGGACTAAATCCCACTTGATCCTGGTGCATAACCCTTTTAATGCATTGTTGAATTCAGTTTGCTAATATTTTTTTGAGAATTTTTGCATCTGTGTTCATCAGGGATAATAGCCTGTAATTTTCTTGTGGTATCCTTGTCTGGTTTTGGTGTCAGGATAATGCTGGCCTTGCAAAATGAGTTGAGATTATTCCATCCTCTGCCATTTTTGGAAAAATCACCACTGAAGCATCTCGTCCTGAACTTTCTGTTTGTTGGGGATTTCTGATTACTGATTCATTTTCCTTATTAGTAATTGGTTTGTTCAGATATCTATTTTTCATGATCCAGTCTTAGTAGGTTTTTTGTTTCTAGGAACTTACCTATTTCTTCTAGGGGTCAAGTGCATGTATTGGTCATAGTAGTGTATGATCTTTTGTATTTCTGTGGTAACAGTTAAATTTTTTCCTCATTAAGTCTAGCTAAGGGTTTGTCAATTTTGTTTACCTTTTTTATTTCAATCGGCTCTAATTCCATATTATCTTTGTTATTTTCTTCTAACTTGAAGATTTTTTCTAGTTCCTTGAGGTGTAAAGTTAGGCAGTTTATTTAAAATTTTTCTTTTGTGTGAGGTAGGCATTTATCACTGTGTATTTCCCTCTTAGAACTGCTTTTGCTGCATCCCATAAGTTTTGAAATATTGTAGTTCTATTTTCACTTAGTTTTTTCTTTGATTTCTTCTTTGATCCACTGGCTGTTCAATATCATGTTTAATTTCCACATAATTGTGGATTTTCCAGTTTTCTTTTTTTTTTTATTTTATTTTATTATGTTTTGTTAGTCACCATACATCACTGGTTTTTGATATGGTGATCCATGATCCATTCTTTTCATATAACACCCAGTGCTCCCTACAGTACATGCCCTCCTTAATACCCATCACCGGGCTAACCAATTCTCCCTTCCCCCTCCCCTCTAAAACCCTGTTTGTTTTCTCAGAGTCCATAGTCTCTCATGGTTCATCTCTCCCTCCAATTCCCCCCCCCTTTTCCCTTCCTTCTCCTAAGTCCTCCATGCTATTCCTTATGTTCCACAAATAAGTGAAACCATATGATAATTGACTTTCCCTGCTTGACTTATTTCACTTAGCATAATCTCATCCAGTCCCATCCATGTTGATGTAAAAGTTGGGTATTCATCCTTTCTGATGGCTGAGTAATATATGGACCACATCTTCTTTATCCATTCATCTGTTGAAGGGCATCTCAGCTCTTTCCACAGTTTGGCTATTGCGGATATTGCTGCTATGAACATTGGGGTGCATATGGCCCTTCTTTTCACTGCATCTGTGTCTTTGGGGTAAATACCCAAGAGTGCAATTGCTGGGTCATAAGGTAGCTCTATTTTTAATTTTTGGAGGCACCTCCACACTGTTTTCCAAAGTGGCTGTACCAACTTGCATTCCCACCGGCAGTGTAAGAGGGCTCCCCTTTCTCCACAACCACTCCAACATTTGTTGTTTCTTTCCCTGTCCATTTTGGCCATTCTAACTGGTGTAAGGTGGTATCTCATTGTGGTTTTGATTTGGATTTCCCTGATGGCTAATGATGATGAACACTTTTTCATGCGTCTGTTAGCCATTTGTATGTCTTTTCATATCTTCTGCCCACTTTTGACTTGATTGTTTGTTTTTTGGGTGTTGAGTTTGAGAAGTTCTTTATAAATCTTGGATACCAGGCCTTTATCTGTAGTGTCATTTGCAAATATCTTCTCCCATTCTGTGGGTTGCCTCTTTGTTTTGTTGACTGTTTCCTTTGCTGTGCAGAAGCTTTTTATCTTGATGAAGTCCCAAAAGTTCATTTTTGCTTTTATTTCACTAGCTTTTGGAGATGTATCTTGAAAGAAGTTGCTGTGGCCGATGTCAAAGAGGTTACTGCCTATGTTCTCCTCTAGGATTTTGATGGATTCCTGTCTCACATTGAGGTCTTTCATCCACTTTGAGTTTATCTTTGTGAATGGTGTTAGAGAATGGTCGAGTTTCATTCTTCTGCATGTGGCTGTCCAATTTTCCCAGCACCATTTATTGAAGAGATTGTCTTTTTTCCATTGCATGTTTTTTTCCTGCTTTGTCAAAGATTATTTGACTGTAGAGTTGAGGGTCCATATCTGGGTTCTCCATTCTGTTCCATTGGTTTATATGTCTGTTTTTGTGCCAGTACCATGCTGTCTTGGCAATCACAGCTTTGTAATATAGCTTGAAATCAGGCAACGTGATGCCCCCAGCTTTGTTTTTCTTTTTCAACATTTCCTTGGTGATTCGGGGTCTTTTCTGATTCCATACACATTTTAGGATTGTTTGTTCCAGCACTTTGAAAAATGTCATTGGAATTTTGATTGGGATGGCACTGAAGGTATAGATTGCTCTGGGTAGCATAGGCATTTTAACAGTGTTTATTCTTCTGATCCATGAGCATGGAATATTTTTCCATCTTCTTGTGTCTTCTTCAATTTCTTTCATGAGTGTTCTGTAGTTCCTGGAGTATAGATCCTTTACCTCTTTGTAGGTTTTTTTTTAAAGATGTTATTTATTTATTTGACAGAGAGAGATAGTGAGAGAGGGAACACAAGCAGGGGGAGTGGGAGAGGGAGAAGCAGGCTTCCTGCTGAGCAGGGAGCCCAATGTGGGGCTCAATCCCAGGACCCTGGGATCATGACCTGAGCCAAAGGCAGATGCTTAACTGACTGAGCCACCCAGGCGCCCCTACCTCTTTGTAGGTTTATTCCGAGGTATCTTATGGTTTTTGGTGCTATTGTAAATGGAATCGTTTCTCTAATTTCTCTTTCTACAGTTGCGTTGTTAGTGTATAGGAAAGCAACTGATTTCTGTGCATTGATTTTGTATCCTGCCACATTACTGAATTGCTGGATGAGTTCTAGTAATTTGGGGGTGGAGTCTTTTGGGTTTTCCACATAAAGTATCATGTCGTCTGCGAAAAGAGTTTGACTTCTTCTTTGCCAATTTGAATGCCTTTTCTTTCTTTTTGTTGTCTGATTGCTGTTGCTAGGACTTCTAGTACTATGTTGAACAATAGTGGTGTGAGTGGGCATCCTTGACGTGTTCCTGATCTTAAGGGAAAGGCTCTCAGCTTTTCCCCATTGAGGATGATATTTGCTGTGGGTTTTTCATAGATGGATTTTATGAACTTGAGGAATGTTCCCTCTATCCCTATACTCTGGAGAGTTTTTTTTTTTTTTTTAAGATTTTTATTTGATAGAGAGAGACACAGCGAGAAAGGGAACACAAGCAGGGGGAGTGGGAGAGGGGGAAGCAGGCTTCCCACTGAGCAGGGAGCCTGATCTGGGGCTCGATCCCAGGACCCTGGGATCATGACCTGAGCCGAAGGCAGACGCTTAACCGACTGAGCCACCCAGGCACCCCGCTCTGGAGAGTTTTAATCAGGAAAGGATGTTGTATTTTGTCAACTACTTTTTCTGCATCAATTGAGAGGACCATATGGTTCCAGTTTTCTTCTTGGAATTAATTTCTAGTTTCATACCATTTGGTCCCAAATGATCCTGGATAGGATTTTAATCTTAAATTTATTGATACTTGTTATGTGGCCTAACATATAATCTGTCCTGGAGAAAATTCCATAAGTGCTTAGGAAGAATTCTCTAGCTGTTGGATGGAATGTTCTGTATACATCCATTAGTTCTATCTGGTCTAATGTGTCACTTAATGCCAATGTTTTTGTTTTTTTTTTTAATTTTATTTATTTATTTGAGAGAGAGAGAGCACATGAGAGGGGGGAGGGTCAGAGGGAGAAGCAGAATCCCCGCCGAGCAGGGAGCCCGATGTGGGACTCGATCCCGGGACTCCAGGATCATGACCTGAGCCGAAGGCAGTCGCTTAACCAACTGAGCCACCCAGGCACCCCAATGCCAATGTGTTTTTATTCATATGCTATCTGGATGATCTACTACTTGGCAAAAGTGGGGTATTAAAGTCCCTTATTATTATTGTATTGCTGTCTACTTATTCCTTCAGGTTTGTTAATATTTGTTTTATGTATTTAGGTACTCCTCTGTTGGGTACATTAATATTTATAAATGTTATGCCCTCTTGTGGGATTGTTCCCTTTATCATTATGTAATGCCTATCTTTATCTCTGATTACAGTCTTGTTTTAAAGTCTATTTTGACTAAGTATAGCTACACTAGATTTGTTTCCATTTGCATAGAATATATTTTTTTCATCCCTTCACTTTCAGTCTATGTATGTCCTTATATCTGAATTTAGTTTCTTGTAGGCAGCATGTACATGGATTGTATTTTTCTCAATTCAGTCACTGTGTCTTTTGATTTCTTAATTTAGTCCCTTTACATTTAAAGTTATTACTGATAGGTATGCACATATTGCCATTTTGTTCATTTTTTTTTGGTAGTTTTATAGTTTTTTCTGTCTTGTGATTTGATGATTTTTTTTTTGTAGTTCTATGCTTAGATTACTTTCTCTTCTGTGTATCTACTTTGTGCTTTGTTGTTTTCATAAGGCTTACATATAACAACTTAAAATTGTAATAATCTATTTTAAGTTGGTAGTATCTTGCATTTCAGTGAATTATAGAGCTCTACATTTCTCCTCACCTCCCCACATTTTGTTTTTATATCACAATTTATATCTTTTTTCTTGTATATCCCTGAACTGATTATTATGGTTGTAATTATTTTTACCACTTTTATCTTTACCAGTGAAATGTATACTTCCACATTTGCTAATTTTTTAAAAAGATTTATTTGTCAGAGAGAGTGAGAGAGCACAAGTAGGGGGAGCAGCAGGTAGACAGAGAAGCAGGCTCCCCAGTGAGCAAAGAGCCTGACATGGGGCTGGATCCCAGGACCCTGGGATCATGACCTGAACCAAAGGCAGATGCTTAACCAACTGGGCCATCCAGGCATCCCTATTAATTATTAGCATCATTTCATTTCAGTATAAAAAGTCCCTTTAACATTTTGTAGGAGACTGGTCTAGTCATAAAAGAACTTTAGTTTTTGATTGTTGAAAAACTCTCTCTCCTTCAATTCTGAATGATGACTTTGCCAGGTAGGGTATTTTTGGTTGGAAGCTTTTTCTTTTAGTACTTTGAATATATTGTGCCCTTCCCTTTTGGCTTACAATGTTTATGCTGAAAAACCTGATAGTCTTATGGCAGTTCCTTTATACATAAGAATTTTTCTCATGATGCTTTTAAGATTTTCTCTTTAATTAAAATATCAAAAGTTAAAGACCATTTTTTTGTTTGTGTGTGAGTCTCTGGGTTTATCTTATTTGGAGCTCTCTAATGTTCATGGATCTGGATGTCCATTTCCTTCCTCCATTTAGGGATGTTTTCAGCCATTATTTCTTTGAGTAAGTTTTTTGCCCCTTTCTTTCCCTCTTCTCCTTCTGGGACCATGGTAATGAAAATTTTGGTCCACTTGATATTGTCTCATAAGTCACTTAAGCTACCTTTTTAAAAAATTCTAGTTTCTACTACATCAAAAACTAATGGTGTAATGTATGGTGATTAACATAATAAAATAAAAATTTAAAAAAAAATTCTTGTTTCTTTTTGCTGCTCTGATTGGGCAAATTCCACTCTCTTGTCTTTGGGTGAGTTCACACATGACCTTTTAAGAACTATTTCTTGGGGCACCTGGGTGGCTCAGTTGGTTAAGCATCTGACTTTTGATTTTGGTCAGGTC
Organism: Mirounga angustirostris; assembly: GCF_029215605.1. NCBI lineage: Eukaryota > Metazoa > Chordata > Mammalia > Carnivora > Phocidae > Mirounga > Mirounga angustirostris. The sequence continues at coordinate 77,350,131 of NW_026991717.1, forward strand.
ATGATCTCAGGGTGGTGAGATCAATCCCCACATTGGGCTCCATGCTGAGCAGGGAGTCTACCTGAGATTCTCTCTCATATTCTCTCTAAAATAAATAAAATCTTTAAAAAAGGACTGTTCCTCATTTTCTTATATATATATTTTTTATTTTATTCATTTGTTTGCCAGAGAACACAAGTAGGGGGAATGGCAGGCAGAGGGAGAAGCAGGCTCCCCACTGAGCAGGGAGCCAGATACCAGACTTGATCCCAAGACCTGGGGATCATGACCTGAGCCAAAGGCAAGTGCCCAACAGACTGAGCCACCCAGGTGTCCTGTTTCTCATTTTGCTGTGGGCATGACCCCCATTGGCTTTCAAACATAGATGCTTTGGGGGGTTTGTCTCTTAGATACAGGTCTTTAAATTTGGGATGCCTAATGTGGGGTTCAAACACTTTGCTCCTCAGGGTGAAGTTCTGGATTTTGTGCCCTTCCCAGTTGTGACTCACAGTGCTGGGGTTTATAGTGAAATTCTATCTCTTTCCTACCTGTTGCAATGAAGGTTTTCTTTGTTTGCCAAATATATAGGAGTTACTCAGCTATCCCCTCCCTGACCAAGGCCACTTTTCCATATGTGGCTGTAGATTTTTTTTGTGTCCATATGTAGAGTGGAAAAATCTTCCTACCTCACCATCTTGAACTAGCTTCTTTATTATGTTTAAAGCCCTGTATTAATTGATACTAATAAGGATTAGTTTACCAACCTTGTAAGATACATGCTATTATCAGCCCCTTCTATAAATGATAAAACTGAAGATGAGAGAGGCTAAATAATTGACCTAAGCTTACAGAGAAAGATTGAGAGCCAGTACATCTAGTTCTGTAGCCTGCCATCTTCATCACTGCATACACTTTAAAATTTTCAAAATTCTTGTTTAGGAAAAAAATAAATAGGTGATGGGGATTAAGGAGTGCACATCTTATAATGAACACTGGGTGTTGTATATGTGTTGAATCACTAAACTGTACACCTTAAACTAATATGACATTGTATTTTAACTAACTAGAATTTAAATAAAAACTTGAAAAAGAAAAAGAAAAGGGGGGGAGCCTGGGTGGCTCAGTCGGTTAAGTGTCTGACTCCTGATTTCAGCTCAGGTCACGATCTCAGGATTCTGGGATTGAGCCCTGTGTTGGGCTCCAAGGTCAGCCACAGTCTTCTTGGGATTCTCTCACTCTCCCACTCTCCCTTCCCCTGCTCCCACTCTCTCTCTAAAATAAAAAATAAAATCTTAAAAAAGAAACAAGCAGAGGGAAAAAATAAGAGAAAAAAATGAGGGGGGCAGATCAAGACACAGACTCTTAATTACAGAGAACAAACTGATGGTTTCCAGAGGGGAGGTGGGTTAAACAGGTAATGGTGATTAAGGAGTGCACTTGTTGTGATGGGCACAGGGTGTTATATGGAAGTGCTGAATCACTATGTTGTACACTTGAAACTAATATAACACTGTATGTTAACTAACTAGAATTAAAATAAAAGAAATTACATTATTCAAACCCCTGATTGTTGAATCTGAAGTCCAGGAAAGTTATATGACTTTACCTAGATGTTCTTGAAAAACCATTAAACTTTCTTCAATTTCTCATCTTTTTTTGCTGTTACTATGACAACAGTGTCTCTTACTCTTAGCTGTACAATAAGGAAAAGCTTGTAGGTATAAGATGAAAACTTGGGGGATGATAATTAAATTTAGTTACCATCACCAATTTTTATGGGTAGCATTATTTTGTATTTGTATACCTTTCAAAGTATTTGCCAAAATTTTAATACAAACATTTATATGTGAAAAGAACTGCATTTCAAATAAACATAACTATACTATAAGTAAGAAAAAATGAATAAGAACAATTCAAGTAACTGTGAAGAAATAACTAGACAATATGTTCTCTGGCTAAAGTCAAAGCCACTCTAAATAAATAGTATGATCAAATTCGTAGGCATTTCTCTTGCTTTTTTTTTTTCAGTAGCATAGAATAGCAATGCAGAAACTACTTTTTATACATTCTAAAAATGAGGAAATACGTAAATATATATGTAGTTGTGCCAGTTTTTAACTCTTGCAGAGAATCACAAATACGGAAATGAGTAAGAATTAAAAGAACACAGCAGTGTTGAACTGGAATTGGAGATATCGATGCAAATCTTGGGAAGATAGATATGTATATATGTACATGCTCTATTTGAGAGGATCTAGAAGCAATGATATATAGTAGCAGTGAGCAAATATAGTGTCCAAATACTTTGGTTTTTATATACCATTCTCCAGTAAAATGACTGGGGTTTCTAGGATAGTGGCTGGCTCAAGAGCTGGGCAGGGCAAGAATAAAATGAACCTGGAATGCTTTGCTGTGCTACAAGACTTAAATAATGATAAGGACATGTTAAGAGGACACCAGGGCCAGTTTAAACAGGTTACCACTGGCCAAATATGAGATAGCTGGAGAAGCAAAATTACCAGTAATGATAATATACTATAATTTATAGAGTAAAATTAGAATCCATAAAACCATAGAAATATTAATCAATAGTGGTACAGAGATTTTTTTCCTAACAGAAAATCAACTAAAAATGGAGAAAGAATAATATAACTAGAGAATAACCATTTTTAAACATCATCATATTAAGAATCCTCAATGGATATAACAATGAGTAAAATTTGGAACAGTAAGAAGATATTATATAGTCTCAAAGCATCTCCCAACAGATACTCATTAATGACAAAGAGTAAAAATAGTGTGGGCGCCTGGGTGGCTCAGTTGGTTAAGCAACTGCCTTCGGCTCAGGTCATGATCCTGGAGTCCCAGGATCGAGTTCCGCATCGGGCTCCCTGCTCAGCGAGGAGCCTGCTTCTCCCTCTGACCCTCCCCCCTCTCATGTACTCTCTCTCATTCTCGCTCTCTCAAATAAATAAATAAATCTTTAAAAAAAAAAAAAAACAGTAAAAATAGTGGTGATACATGGCAGGTTGACCTTAAGCAAATTATCAAATATAACTTTATGGTAATGAGACCACTGGCAGAAAGGGCTTTCTGATACGATGTCATGTGATAAATAAATAAATCTTTAAAAAAAAAAACCAGTAAAAATAGTGGTGATACATGGCAGGTTGACCTTAAGCAAATTATCAAATATAACTTTATGGTAATGAGACCACTGGCAGAAAGGACTTTCTGATACGATGTCATGTGAAAAACTCAGCATCACTTCGGCATCCTTGTCAAAAGGGAATAAGCTGGATCTAATCATGAGGAAACATGAGATAAACCTAAACTGCAAACAGTTTTATAAAATACTTGAGCTGTATTCTTCAAGTAGGTCAAAGTCATGAAATACTAAGAAAGACTGAGGAAATGATTCAGAATAAAGGACACGAAAGAGAAATGACAATGTAATGTAACCCATTCTCTTATATTTTCTTTCATTGTAAAGGACATTATTGGTACAATTGGCAAAATCTCAATGAAGTCTTTATATTGGATAATAGTACAATATCAATGTTAATTATCTGATTTTGACAATTTTATTTTGATTACATAGAATTCCTCAATTTTAGAACTACATAATGAAGTACTTAGGAATAAAAGGATGTTTTGTCTGCAACTCACTCTGACGTCTCAGAAAAAGATACATATACATTTGTATTGAAGATAGAATAAAACAAATATGTAAAATGAAAAATGAAAAGTATCTGGGAACTCTTTGTGCTATTCTTGTAATTTTTCTGTAAGGCTAAAATTATGTCAAAATTAAAAAGTAAAGTTATAATCTTAAATGATAATAAATGCTCTAATAGTAAATAATTGAATAGGTTTGTTAAGTTTAGTAAAAACATTGAGAATGTATTATGTATACATAATAACAAGTAGAGTTCTCCAAGCATTGTTGAGACAGAAATTTATTAAGTGACACATACTGCAGTTGTGATAGAAACTCCTGTATCACATATCCAGTAAGAGATCAGACATAAGATATTTTGTCACACTTTTAAATTGCAGATACTTTAGTGGGGGTAAGTGAAAACCAAAGCACTGTAACCTAAACTTTATATATTAAGCAGGTTAATATGTGAGCTTCATATGTTAAACTTTATGTACTAAACTTTATATATTTCATTTGACATGAAATTGATATAGAAAATAAAACAAAAATAAAGGTAGTTACGCCTTTTCAAGTAATTTCAAACAAATATTTTCCAAATCAGTAAAAATGATAAATGATATATTTTAGCACATTGACAGAATCTGTTAAAATTTAGTAATTTTTTAAAAAATCAGGTATCTGCCAATTATTATAGTATCCTTTTAAATAGTTATCCATCAATTGATTTTTTCTATCCACAATAAGAACTTGAACATAGGGCACCTGGATGGCTCAGTCAGTAAAGCGTCTGCCTTTGGCTTAGGTCATGATCCCGGGGTCCTGGGATTGCATCCGATGTCAGGCTCCCTGTGCAGCTGCGAGCCTGCCTCTCCCCCTGCTTGCACTCACATGCGCTGTTAAATAAATAAATAAAATCTTAAAGAAAAGGAACTTGAACATAAATATGTATATATTGTGATATTCCACATGCAACAAAAAGGCATAGTTAGGATTGTTTTTTAATCTAATCAAAAAAGATTGTGACAAATACATGGGTAGATAGATCTACATATCATTGAATTTTGAACATGATATACAGAGATATTTATATGTATCTATATTATATTAGCTCTATATCAATCTACCTAACTATCCAGCTAGTAATCTAATTTCTTAGTAATTCTACCTTTTTTTTTTTTTTTTTGGAACACTGATACATTGTTCAATTGGAAAGTTATGAACACTTATTTCTTCATAAGAATTTTTTACAATGATTTTATAAAAGATGATCTCTTAAATAGAGCAGAAGCAAATACATGCAAACAATTATATGCAAATGTAAATATAACTGGATATACTCTTGCTTAATTTATTGAAGATGTGTTTAGGAACATAAAGACCAAGTTGTATAAAAACATGGACTGACAAGTGCTTGCCTTTAACAGCTATAAACAATCCAGATTCAAAGAACAGAGTTAACAAGCTAGGCTTTGTGACAATGATTAATTTTTGTGTGTGTGTACTGCAGCACATCTTATTTTTGTGTTATGACACATCTTGAAATTTTCACGTAATCTGTTTAAAATTATAAGTCTGATCATGGATGTGGTTCTTGCATTATTTATCTTGTTACTTAAATCTAAGGTGGTGACATTTTGCAAAGGCATTTTACTTGAGGTATTAATTAATTGCATCATTCAATAGGAACTACTTTACATTAAAATTATTACATCTTGGGTACACCTGGGTGGCACATTCAGTTGAGTGTCCAACTCTTGGTTTTGGTTCAGGTCATGATCTCAGGTTCATAAGAAGGAGCCACACGGGCTCTGTCTTGAGATTCTCTCTCCTGCTCCTCCTCCTCCCACACACAGTCTCTCTCTCTCTGTCAAATAAATAAATAAAATCTTGGAAAACAGTGTGGAGGTTCCTCAAAAATTTAAAAATAGAGCTACCCTATGACCCAGCAATTGCACTACTGGGTATTTACCCCAAAGACACAGATGTAGTGAAAAGAAGGGCCATATGCACCCCAATGTTCATAGCAGCAATGTCCACAATAGCCAAACTGTGGAAAGAGCCGAGATGCCCTTCAACAGATGAATGGATAAAGAAGAAGTGGTCCATATATACAATGGAATATTACTCAGCCATCAGAAAGGATGAATACCCAACTTTTACATCAACATGGATGGGACTGGAGGAGATTATGCTAAGTGAAATAAGTCAAGCAGAGAAAGTCAATTATCATATGGTTTCACTTACTTGTGGAACATAAATAGCATGAAGGACATTAAGAGAAGGAAGGGAAAAATGAAGGGGGGGTAGAAATTGGAGGGAGAGATGAACCATGAGAGACTATGGACTCTGAGAAACAAACAGGGTTTTAGAGGGGAGGGGGGATTGGTTAGCCCGGTGATGGGTATTCAGGAGGGCACATTGTGCATGGAGCACTGGGTGTTATACGAAAACAATGGATCATGGATCACCACTTCAAAAACTAATGATGTATGGTGACTAACATAACATAATAAAATTTAAAAGAAAATCTTTAAAAAAAAATTACTACATCTTGGTGATAGTAATTACTGACCACAGTTCAAATTTGTGCTTGATAAATTAGATTAACCACTGTTTAATAGATTATATATAGATTAAATGATTTTATTTATTTTTTTTAAAGATTTTATTTCTTTGAAGAGAGAGACACACACACAGTGAGAGAGGAAACACAAGCAGGGGGAGTGGGAGATGGAGAAGCAGGCTTCCTGCAAAGCAGGGAGCCCGATGCGGGGCTCGATCCCAGGACCCTGGGATCATGACCTGAGCCAAAGGCAGACGTTTAATGACTGAGCCACCCAGGCATCCCTAGATTAAATGGTTTAATAATGTGTGATGCACAGAGATGTTTGGAACTGACTAGAAGTTTTTAAAACTTTCTGAGCGACATTGCAACTTATATAAATAATTATGTCCAGAATATTTTTACATATGTATGATTAAATTTGGTAGTTATCAGTCATAAGACTCAATTTTTAAAATCTCATTTGCCTACATAACAGATAGTTTTTGAATTGACATTATTGTCCAGAAGTGAAAAAAATTTGCAACATACAGACTAAAATAGTTGAGCTGAGACTATTTCTTAATATATACTTGAAGGTGGTATATTAATAGTATATAATTACTTTATTTATGAAAATAATATTATACCAAAAATACCATTCTATTTATGTTTGCAATTGAAAATACATGTTATGGAGAATGTTTGGGGGTGGGAGGCTGGAACAATTTTGCTAATAGCCAAATAAGGTAGCGTCTTTGATACACAGTAGTCGGATATGGTCCAGTGTTTATGTGTTTGAGGCAGATGCACAAATATACACTAGGTCACACATAAAAGCATGTACTTCTTATTTCAGCTAATAATAATGTAAGTTTTCTTCAGTTTTTAAAAAATTAACAGTTGACATACAATATTTTCGGGTGAACAACATAGTGATTTATTAATTATATATATTAGAAAATGCTTACCGTGATAAATGTAGTTACCATCTGTCACAATAAAAAGTTATTAAATAATATTGATTATATTCCCTATCCTATACTTTTTATCCCTGTGACTTATTTATAAATGGAAGTTTGTAACTCTTAATCGCCTTTACCTATTTCACACATACCCCATTTTACCCCCCTAGCAACTACCAGTTTGTTCTCTGTATTTATAGGTCTTATTCAGCTTTGTGTTTGTTTTTTAGATTCCACATATAAGTGTAAAATCATATGATGTTTTTCTCTTTTTGACTTACTTCACTCAGCATAGTACCCTCTAGGTCTATCCATGTTGTCACTAATGACAAGAATTTATTTATTTATTTTTTTTTATGACTGAACAACATAACTTTGTGTATATATACCACTTCTTTATTCATCTATGAATGGATACTTGGATCACTTCCATATCTTGACTACTGTAAATAATGCTGCAAGGAACATAGGGATGCATTATCTTTTCAAATTAGTATTTTTGTTTTCTTTGGGTAAGTACCCAGAAGTGGAATAACTGGTATTTCTGTTAAGTTTTTGAGGAGCCTCCATACATTTTCCTAGTGGCTGCACCAACTTACATTCCTACCAACAGGGCAAAAATTCCCCATTTTCTTCACATCCTTGCCAGCTCTTGTTATTTTTTGTGTTTTTGACTTAGCCATTCTGATTGGTATAATAACACATTATGGTTTTGACTTGCACTACTGATGTTGACCATTTTTCATGTGTGCTGGCTGTATGTCTTCTTTGCAAAAATGTCTACTCAGGTCTTCTCATTTTTAATTACTTGGGTTTTTTGGTATCTAGTTTTATGGATTTTTTTTTAAAGATTTTATTTATTTATTTGACAGAGAGAGACACAGCGAGAGAGGGAACACAAGCAGGGGGAGTGGGAGAGGGAGAAGCAGGCTTCCCGCTGAGCAGGGAGCCTGAGGCGGGGTTCAATCCCAGGACCCTGAGATCATGACCTGAGCCAAAGGCAGATGCTTAATAACTGAGCCACCCAGGCGCCCCAGCTTTGTGGATTTTTTTACATTTTTGGATATTAACCACTTATTGGATATATAACATGCAAATAACTTCTCCCATTCACTAGGTTGCCTTTTTGTTTTGCTGATGGTTTCCTTTGCTGTGCAAAAGGTTTTTAGTTTGATGTAGCTAATTGTTTAGTTTTGCTTTTATTTCCCTTGCTAAGGAGACACATCCAGAAAAGTGCTGCAAAATCTGATGCTCAAGAGATAACTGCCTGTGTTTTCTTTTAGGAGTTTTATGGTTTCAAGTTTTTAAATTTAGGTACTGAACCCATTTTATTTTTTTTGTGTGGTGTAAGAAAGTAGTCCAGGTTCATTCATTCCTTTGCATGTAGCTGCCCAACGCCATTTATTGAAAAAACTGTCTTTTTCCCATTACATATTCTTGTCTCCTTTGTGGTAGATTAATTGAACACGTAAGTGTGGGTTTATTTCTTGGCTCTCTGTTCCACTGATCTATATGTCTGTGTTTGCACCAATACCATACTGTTTCAGTTACTTAACCTTTGTAGTATAGTTTAATACCTAGGATTGTGATACCTCCAGTCTTATTATTCTTTCTCAAAATTGCTTTTGCTATCAAGGTCTTTAGTGGTCCCATACAAATTTTAGGGTTATTTGTTCTAATTCTATGAAAAATACTATTGGTATTTTGATAGGAATTGCATTCAATCTGAAGATTGCTTTGGGTACTATGGACAGTTTAATGATATTCTTCTAATCCATGAGCATGGTATATCTTTCCATTTAATTGTGTCATCTTCAATTTCTTTCATCAATGTCTTCTTTTCAGAATACCAGGTCTGTATTGGTTAAATTTATTCCTAGGTATTTTATTATCTTTATGCAATTCTAAATGAAATTGTTTTCTTAATTTTTTTCTGCTAGTTCATTATATAGAAATCAGTTTCATTGCTATACACTAATATTGATTACATAACCTACAACTTTATTGAATTTTTGTATTCATTTTAATAGTTTTTTGGTGGAGTCTCTAGTATATTCTATATACAGTATCATGTCATCTGCAAATAGGGGATAGCTTTATTTCTTACCAATTTTCATTCTATTTATTTTTCTTCTTTGATTGCTGCAGTTAGGACTTCCAGTACTGTCTGCTGAATAAAACTGGTAAGGGTGGGCAAACTTGTCTTTTTCCTGATCTTAGAGGAAAAGGTTTCAGCTTTTCATAACTGAATATGATGTTAGCTGTGAATTTTGGCCTTTATTCTGTTGGGTATGTTTTCTCTAAACCCAATTTGTTGAGGGTTTTTAATCATCAGTAGATGTTGAATTTTGTCAAATGGTTTTTCTGCGTCTCCTGAGATGATCACATGATTTTTACCTTCATTTGGTTAATGTTGTGTATCATGTTGCTTCATTTGCATATATTGAACCATCCTTCCATCTCTGGAATAAATTCCAACTAATCGTGGGTGAATGATCCTTTCAGTGCATTGTTGAATTCAGTTTGCTCCTATTTTGTTAAGGATTTTTGGATCTATGTTCATCAGAGATATTAGCCTGTAATTAATTAATTCTTTTCTCTTTCCTTTCTTTCTTTCCTTCCTTTTTTTCTTCCCTTCTTTTCTTTACCCCTCCCTCCCTTTCTATTTCTTTTCTTTCATTTTTTGTAGTGTCTTTGTCTCGTTTTGGTATCAGGGTAATTCTGGCCTCACAGAATGAATTTGGAAGAGTGCCTTCCTGTTCTATTTTTTTGGAATAGTTTGAAAAGAATAGTTATTAACTCTACTTTAGTGTTCAATAGAATTCACCTGAAAAGCCACCTCTGGCCATGCACTTTTGTTTGGAGTTTTTCGAACACTGATACAATTTTGTTACTCCTAATTGGGTGTTCAGATTTTCTGTTTTTTCTTGACTGAATCTTGGAAGAGTATATGTTTCTAGGAATTTATCCATTTCTTCGAGATTGCATAATTTGCTGGCATATATTTTTTTGTTGTACTCTCATAATGGTTTCTATTTCTGTGGTACTGACTATACTTCTCTTTCTCATTTTATTTATTGGAGTCCTTGTTTTCTTGATGAGTCTAGATAAAGGTATATAAATTTTATCTTTTCAGAGAATGAGCTTAGTTTCATTTTTTTTTTTTAAAGATTGTATTTGAGGGAAAAAGTGTGAGAGAGCATAAGCAGGGGCAGGGCAGAGGGAGAGGAAGGGGCAGGCTCTTGGCTGAGCAGGGAGCTGGACATGGGCTCAATCTGAAGACCCCAGGATCATGACCTGAGCCGAAGGCAGATGCTTAAGAGACTGAGCCACTCAGGCGCACCTCATTGATCTTTATTATGTCTTTCCTTCTATGAACTTTGAGCTTTGGTCTTATTTTTCTAGTTCTTTTAGGTGTAAGGTGCAATTGTTTACTTGAGATTCTTCTTGTTTCTTGAGGTAGGCCTAGAATACTCTAAACTTCCCTTTTAGAACTGCTTTTGCTGTGTCTCAAAGACTTGAAACTGCTGTGTTTTCATTGTTATTTATCTCCATGTACTTTGTAATTTTGTATTTCTTGGTTGAACCATAAGCTATTTGGTAGCAGGTTTAGCCTCCATGTGTTCATGTTTTCCCCACCGCCCAGTTGTTTCTTATAATTGATTTCTAGTTTGATACTGCTGTGGTTGGAAAAGATGCTTGATATGATTTCAATCTTAAATTTAGTATGACATGTTTTGTTTTGTAGCCTAATACTTGAACTATTCTGGAGAATGTTCAATGTCACTGGAAGAGAATGTGTATTGTGTTGTTTTTGGATGTAATGTTCTGTATATATCTGTTGCATCTCTCTGATCTAATGTGTCATTCAAAACCTTTGTTTCCTTGTTGATTTTTCTGTCTAGATCTATCCATTGTGGTAAATGGGGTATTAAAGTCCCCTACCATTACTGTATTGTCAATTTCTCCCTTTATGTCTGTTAATATTTGCTATATATGTTAAGTTGCTCCTATGTTGGGTGCACAGATATTTACAATTGTTATATCCTATTGTTGGATTAACCCCTCGTTATGTAATTCCTTTTTTTGTCTTGTTACTGGCTTTGTTTTAATTTTTTCACTTGCAGTTCAGGGTGTGTCTCTTTTCATCCCTTTACTTTCAGTCTATACATGTCATTAGGTTTTATGTGAGTCCTTTTAGACAGCATATAGATGGGCCTGGTTGTTTTTTGTTTTTGTTTTTTTAATCCATTTGATCACCCTCTATCTTTTGATTGGAGGATTTAGTTCATTTATATTTAAAGTAAATATTGTTAGATATGTACCTACTGTAATTTTATTCATAGTTTTATGGATGTTTTATAGTTTTTTTTTTGTTGCTGTGTCTCCTTGTGATTGATAGCTTTCTTTAATGCTATTCTTAAATACAAAAATATAGAGAGAGAAGAATTTAAGTTTTTAGTTTGTGGTTAGCATGAGGTTTATATATAACATCCTAAGTATACAGCAGTTTCTATTAAATTAATGTCACTTAAGTGCAAACACATTGTAAAAGAACCACACTTTATTCCTCTTCCTTCTTCATGTTTTATTTATATAGTATCATATTTTAAATCTGTTTATTTTGTGTATCCTTTGACTAATATTTGCGGATAAAATTGATTTTACTACCTTTGTCTTTTAACTTTCAAACTAGCTTTATAAGTGATTGGTCTACTAACTTTACTCTGTATTTGCTTTTGCCAGTTAAATTTTTTCCTGTCATAATTTTCTCATTTGTAGGTAGGGCCTTTTCTGCTTAAAGAAGCCCCTTTAAAATGTCTTATAAGGCCAGTTTAGTGTTGATGAACTTCTTTAACTTTTGTCTGGGAAACTCTCTCTCCTTTCATTTGAGTGATTATATTGCTAGGTACAGTGTTCTGTAACAAAGAAAACAAATATTTTTGTTTTCTTTCAGCATTTTGTGTAGGCCAGAAAGGAGTAGCATAATATTTTCAAAGTTTCTGCTTGAAAAAAACAGCTGATAGCTTTATGGGGTTTCCCTTACACATAACTGTTTGATTTTTTTTTCTTGCTGTTTTTAAGATTCTCTCTTTAATTTTTGTGATTTTCATTATTATGTGTCTTTTGTGGATCTATTTGGGTTCATCTAGTTTGGTGTTCTCTGTGCTTCCTGAATCTGGATGTCTGTTTCTTACTACAGACTAGGAAAGTTTTCAGCTAGTATTTCTTCAAAAAAATCTTCTGCCCCTTTCTCTATTTTCTCCTTCTGGGACCCTTATAATGTAAAGGTTAATACACTTGATGTTGTCCCAGAGGTCTCTTAACCTATCCTCAATTTTTTATTCTTTTTTGTTGGTAATGGAAGGAACCCATCTCCTCCAGATTGCTGATCCATTCTTGTGCATCCTCTAATCTGTTGCTGATTCCATCTAATTCAAATGAATTAGAATTTCATTTGGAGTTGAAAAGAGGGTTGAATCCCTCTTTTTCATTTGCTTCACCTCTGATTGGTTCTCTTTTTATGTTGTTTATCTCTTGTTGTGATGTTATTAGTTCACCCACTCTTCTCTCAAGTCCAGCGAGCATCTTTATGTCCATTACTTCAAACACTTTATCAAGTAGGTTGCTCATTTCCATATTTAAGTCTTCTGAAATTTTGTCATTTCATTTGAAGCATATTCTTCTGTCTTCTCATTTTGTTTGTCTTTCTGTTTGTTTCTTTGAGTTAGGCAAGTAGCTACTTCTCCCAGTCTTGAAGGAGTGGTCTTGTGGAAGAATCTCCCCTGTGTAGAAATATATGCCTAGCAGCTTAGGCTGGCTGGTTGGAGCTGTAGTGGACATGAAGCAGGACACTGTACACAGGAGATACCCTGTGAGGATGACTGGGGCTGGAGCTGAAGCAGGCATGGACCGTAGTATCTCAAGGTGTTTTGTGGCTGGCCTGCCTTGGTCAGACAGTGGGAGCTGGTGTGGGCTAGGGACCTGTGGCTCAATGAGGTGGCAGTCCAGCTACACTAACAGTCTGCACTATCATGGGGGAGAGGACACATAAATGAAAGTACTGACTAGCACCTCCATCCCTGGAGAGAGCTTCAGCAGTTTCCCCATGCTTGGTGGACAGTCGGGTTTAACAAATGGATTTTGTTCCCATATAATCTAATTTCCTCTTAAGCTGCTGTGTTTTTGTTTTGTTTTGTGTTTGGTCTGCACATGAACCCTTCAGTGAGATCATTCCCTATTGAGAATGGAGTTCCCATGTTTCCATCTCTCCTGCTATTCTCTATGTGGTCCCTCTCCCTTTGTTGTGCAAAAACTGTTTGATCACCCCTCGGCATTTCAGGAAGAATTTCTCTCTCTATAGAGATAGATTCAGTGTGTCCAAGAGTGGAGGTGAGTTCAGAGTCTTCCTATCTTGGACTCTAAGCCAATGATATTTTGGTTCTCCTAGAAATCACTGTGATCCTTTGTCTCTACATTAGGTATTCAGCTACTGGCAACTTTTTTGAGTGCCCTTTCTCATTCTTCTCCTTCTTCTTGTGATAGTTTAAAATAACCAAGAGAAGGGGAAATCTTTACCAGGAAAGTTGTATATATTGCTAAATTAATATTGCTAGTGTGAAAACAGGGTTGTAATTGAAAGGTATTATGCTGCAATGCAGTGTGTTAATAAATTATACATATGGTCAAGCAAAAATTGTCAGACAAAGACTTTATTCAAAGCTATTGCAATAAAGAGGAGAGTAAAGAAGGCAGTCTAAACTACACTGATAGGAGAGGTTTTTAAGTCAGAGGTGTGCTAGTAGAGAAGTTTTGGAGATATTAGTGAGGAAATTGATCAATGGATAATGTCAAGCACATTGAGTTAGTTCCAAATTGACACCCAAAAAAGTTAGACTCCTATACATCCAACAGGGACTGGGGAATAAGGGAGCTTATCTTAGATGATGACTACATTAAAAGCAATTGCTTTCAGGTCCTTAGGATACACGTTCATAGGTTGTAAAACTGCAACAGGCTTATAAAAAGATGTACTCAGATCTCAAATGGCCAGAGACAGTATTTAGAACTTTTTCTAAAGAAAATACCCTAAAAACAAAGGATTTCGGGATCCAGTTTCAGGAAGAAGCCTGTATAAAGTTTAGTTAAACTGAAGGAAACATTAAGGTTGTTTTGGTCAACATGATAAAACTGAATTAGAGTAATTATGAAAAAGTTTTATGCATAATTATTTAAGAAAAATCACTGTCCTAAGATCCTATCCCTGTTTGCAAGTATCCAAGTTTGTAAACTGCTGGTTTTAATGATAAAACTAAACATAAATAAATGGCACTTCTTGAAATAGAACCTGTTTCAGCATAACAGATGCACTTTGAAAAAGGGAAAAAGAAAAACTAGAATTTTTTAGTATGGGGAAAATATTTGTTTTTAAACCCCAAATCAAAGGAATTATTAAATAATATTTCTACTTTCCAATTTGTATTTTGTCAATTTGAAATAAAATCTTAATATTCATGGTTATATTATGCTATATGCAGAAACAGTCAACACAAAACAATTATTTAGTAACTCTAAAAACAAAGAATGATTTCTCACTCATCTTACATGTCCATTAAGTGTTTTCTTTCATCCTCACCCCTGGATTCAGGTTAATGGATCTACCTGGGACACTGTAGGAGAGAATAGTAGAGACTAAAAAATTGTTCACTGGATTTTTAAGCATCTGCCTTAATAATACTTCCACTCATGTTTCATTGACTGAAGCGTTCCATGATATTTAACTTCAAAGGGTGAGGTCTGCCTGGTAGGACATAGTGTTATTACTGTGGCTAAATCCAGGCCATTCAGACTAGCACAACTACTTATAATATAGCCCAGTAAAAATAACAGAAATATTTATTCTTTCAACAAATCTGTTCAATAATCTAAATTTATTAGTTTTGCTTATAATTCTTTGTTCATCTGTTTGGCTACTTGGGAAGCAGCCCACAGAGAAGACAAAGTTTATGCACAATGCTATTTCCATGAAGTATGTTTAGATTTTTACAATATTTGGTTTCACCAAGAATCTCCTCTGGCACTTAATTTTTTCCGGCAACTAGGTGAGTAAGCTAACCAGACAAGAGATTAGAAACTAGGTCTGTTAGAAATGGATATGCAAAGGGGTGCCTGGGTGGCTCAGTCGTTGGGTGTCTGCCTTCGGCTCAGGTCATGGTCCCAGGGTCCTGGGATCGAGCCCCGCATTGGGCTCCCTTCTTCTAGCTCTCCCACTCCCCCTGCTTGTGTTCCCTCTCTCACTGTGTCTCTCTCTGTCAAACAAACAAATAAAATCTTAAAAAAAAAAAAAAGATATGCATGTATATACTACATATGTAAATATCATATTGCATATTCTAGATATGCTTTGGATTTATAAGAAGTTAACTTAAAGGGGCCCAAGATGCTGGTATAGGAACATCCTGAATTTACCTCCACCCAAAGACACACAAAATCTACAGCTACATATTATTCATTTCCCTCTAAAAAAAAAGATCTGAAAAGTAGATGAACTGCTTTCCATCACAAAGAATAAAAGGACCACACGGAGATAGGTAGAACAGGAAGACACCTGGTCTTGTGAACTTCATCCCCTATGCAGTGACACACAACAGGGAAGGACCTCACCAAACAGGCACTTCTGCTGAAGCAATGAGAGGCTGGGGCCCTACATCAATCACCCCGGCCCCTACCTAGCATCTGCTCTGGGTAAAAAAGACCCCACAAGTTTGGCTTCAGAAATCAATGGGACTAATGTTCAGGGGTTCCAAAATGCTGTACAGAAATGAGATTCCCTTCTTGGAGGGATTATGTGCAGTCTCAATTGCCCCAAAACCTTCCAAAAAACCCCACCATTTAAAAAAATATAATTAACATACAGTGTTATATTAAGTTCAGGTATAGAATACAAGGATTCAAAAATTCTATGCACTTCTTAGTGCTCATCAAGATAAATATACCCTTAATCTCCTTTACTTCACACATTCCCCCACCCCCATCCAGCAACCACCAGTTTTGTTCTCTTTATTTATGACTCTGTTTTGTCTCTGTTGTTTGTTTTGTTTTTAAATTCCATGTATGAGTGTAATCATAGGGTATCTATCTCACTGAGTGATTTAATTCCCTTAGCATTATACCCTCTAGGTTCATCCATGTTGTTGCATTTGGCAGGATTTCATTCTTTTTTATGGCTGAGTAATAGTCCATTGTGTATGTATACCATATCTTTATCCATTAATCTATCGATGGACAGTTGGGTTGTTTCCATATCTTGGCTATTGTAAATAATGCTGCAATAAACATGGGGTGCCCATATCTTTTTTTTTTTTTTTTGAGTAGGCTCCACACCCAGCACAGAGCCCAACATGGGGCTTGAATCACAACCTGAGATCAAGACCTGAGCTGAGATCAAGAGTCAGACGCTCAACTGACTGAGCCACCCAGGCACCCTTGCATGTATCTTTTTAAATTAATGTTTTCATTTTCCTTGGGTAAATACCTAGTAGTGGAACTACTGGATCATATGGTAATTCTATTTTTAATTTTTTATAAATATTATTTATATTTAAAATCAATTAGCCAACATATAGTACATCATTAGTTTCAGATATAGTGTTCAATAATTCATCAGTTGCATATAACACCCAGTGCTCATCACATGCCCTTTTTAATGTCCATCACCCAATTACCCCATCCCCCCATCCACATCCCCTCCAGCAACCGTCAGTTTGTTTCCTATAGAAAAGAGTCTTTCATGGTTTTTCTCCCTCTCTGATGACTTCTGGCACAGCCACTCTGGAAAACAGTATGGAGTTTCCTCAAGAAGTTAAAAATAGAGCTACCCTATGACCCAGCAATTGCACTACTAGGTATTTTTAATTTTTTTCAGGACCCTCCATAGTGTTTTACACAGTGGTTTCACCAATTTAAATTCCCACCAACAGTGCATGAGAGTTCCTTTATCTTCACGTCATTGCCAACACTTGTTTCTTGTGATTTTGATAAAAGATATTCTCATAGGTATAAGGATAGATCTCATGATTTTAATTTGCATTTCCCTTGATGATTAGTGATGTTGAGCACTTTTCATGTGTCTCTTGGCAATCTGTATGCCTTCTTTGGAAAAATGTCTCTTTAGGTCCTCTGACCATTTTATAATCAGATTATTTGTGGGGTTTTTTGGTGAAGTTCCTTATATCCCACAAGGCATTAATATCCAAATATATATCATTTGCAAATATCTTTTCCCATTCAGTAGGCTTCCTTTTTCTTTTCTTGATGATTTATTTTGCTGTGCAAAAGCATTTTATTTTGGTGTAGTCCCAATAGTTTAATTTTGCTTTTATTTCCCTTGCTGGGGAGATATAACTAGAAAAATGTTTCTATGGCCAGTGTCAAAGAAATTATTGCCTATGTTTTCTTCCAGGAATTTCATAGCTTCAGAATTCACATTTAGATATTGATTCCATTTTGAGTTTATTTTTAGGTATGATGTAAGAAAGTGGTCTAGTTTCATTCTTTTGCATGTAGCTGTCCAATTTCCCTAATACCATTTGCTAAAGAGACTGTCTTTTTCCCATCAAATACTCTTGCCTCCTTTGTCAAAGATGAATTGGCCAGAGAGTGTGGGTTTATTTCTGGACTCTGTATTCTGTTCCATTGCTCTGTGTGTCTGGTTTTTTTGTCGGTACCATACCATTTTGTTTACTATAGCTTTGTAATATCTCTAAATCTGGGATTGTGGTACCTCCAGCTTTGTTCTTCTTTTCAAGATTGCTTTGGCTATTCAGGGGTTTTTATCGTTCCATACAAACTTTAGGATTTTTGTTTAAGTTCTATGAAAAATGTTGGTTTTTGATAGAAATTGCATTGGGTAGTAAGGACATTTTAACAATATTACTTCTTCCAATCCCTGAGTGTGGTTTATCTTTCCATTGGTTTTTGTTATCTTCAATTTATTTTATCAATATTACATAGTTTTTGGAGTACAGATTTTTGCCTCCTTTGTTTATTCCTAGGTCTTTTATTTTTTTGATGCAATTATAAATGGCATTGTTTTCTTAATTTCCATATTAATTTTGTGTCCTGTGACATTACTGCATTCATTAATTTGTTCTATTTGTGCTTTGGTGGAGTCTTTAGGGTTTTCCATGTATAGTATGTTATCTGCAAATAGTGACAGTTTTACTTCTTTCTTACTAATTTGGATGTGTTATATATCTTATCCAGTTGCTGTGCCAAGGAGTTCCAATACTATGTTGATTAAAGTCATGAAAGTAGATCTCCTTGTCCTGTTTCTGAGCTTAGGGGAGAAGCTCTCAATTTTTCACCATTGAGTATATGTTGGCTGTGGGTTTTCATATATGGACTTTATTATGTTGATGTATATTCCCTCTAAACCTACTTCTCCTGTTGAGGGTTTTTATCATGAATGGATGTTGTATTTTGTCAAATGATTTGAGATGATCTTATAATTTTTATCCTTCCCCTGGTTAATGTAATGTTCCACACTGATTGATGTGCAAATATTGAGCCAACCTTGCAACCAACCATGGGTTAAATCCCACTTGATTGTAGTGTATTATTTTTTAATGTACTGTTGAATTCAGTTTGCTAATATTTTGTTGAGGATTTTTGCATCTCAGGTCATCAAAGACATAGGCCTATAGTTTTTTCATAGTCTTGTATCAGGATAATGTAGGCCTCATAAAATTAATTTGGAAGTTTTCTTCTATTTTTTGGAATAAGTTGAGAAGAATCGGTATTAAGTATTCCCTAAATGATTGGTAGACAGGAAACCATCAAAATCCTAGAGGAGAATACAGGCAGCAACCTTTTTGACCTCAGCCATAGAACTTCTTACCAGAGACATCTCTGGAAGCAAGGGAAACAAAAGCAAAAAAGAACTATTGGGACTTCATCAAAATAAAAATCTTCTACACAGTGAGGGAAACATTCAGCAAAACTAAAAGGCAACCTACAGAATGGGAAAAGATATTTGCACATGACATATCTGATAAGGGTTAGTAGCCAACATTATAAAGAACTTCTCAAACTTAGGGCCCCAAAACAAATAATCCAGTTAAGAAATGGGCAGAAGACATAAAATAAGACATTTTTCCAAAGAAGACATACAGATGGCTAACAGACACATGAAAATGTGCTTGTCATCACTGATCATCAGGGAAATACAAATCAAAACTACAATCAGATATTACCTCATACCTGTCAGAATGGCTAAAATTAACAGCACAGGGAACAACAGAAGTTGGCAAGGATGTGGAGAAAGAAAGGGGAACCCTCTTAACTGTTGGTGGGAACGCAAACTGGTACAGCCACTCTGGAAAGCAGTATGGAAGTTCCTCAAAAAGTTAAAAATAGAACTACCTTATGATCCAGCAATTGCACTACTAGCTATTTACCCAAATGATACAAAAATGCTGATTCGAAGGGGCATCTGCACCCCAATGTCTATAGCAGCATTATCAACAATAGCCAAATTATGGATAGAGCTCAAAGATCCATTACCTGTTGAATGGAATAAAAAGATATGGTGTGTATATGTGAATTTAAGAAACAAAACAGGTGAATATAATATAAAGGAAAAAAAAGAGGGAGGTAAACCATAGGGGACTCTTAACTAGAGAGAACAAACTGAGGGTTGCTGGAGGGGAGGTGCCTGGATTATGGGCTAAATGGGTAATGGGTGTTAAGGAGGGCTCTTGTTGTGATGAGTGTGTTATAGTTAAGTGATAAATCACCAAATTCTACTCCTGAAACTAATACTACACTATATATTGACAAAAACTTGAATAAAATCTTAAATAAAATGATTGGTAGAAGTTACTGTGAAGTTAGCTGTTCCTGGTCTTTCTGTTTGTTATGAGTTTTTTGATTCAATCAAATTGAATCAGTAATCTGTTAAAATTTTCTTGCTTCCTAATTCATTTTTGGAAGATTATATGTTCCTAGGAATTTATTCATTTTTTATGTTGTCCAGTTTGTTGGCATTTTTCATAATATTCTTTTCTAATCCTTTATATTTCTGTGGTGGTATTTTTGAGCCCTCCCTTCACCTTTTTTGATGATCTTGCTATACGTTTTTATTTTTTCAAAGTGCCAGCTCCTGGTTTCATTGATCTCTTCTATTAACTCTCTATTTCATTTATTTTTGTTCTAATCTTTATTATTTCCTCCCTCCTACCGGCTTTTGGCTTTGTTCTTTGAGAATTTTCTTGCTTCTTGAGGCAGCCCTGTATTGCTATAAACTTTCCTCTTAGAATCACTAATGCTGCATCCCAAAGATTTTGGACCACTGTGTTTTCATTTGTCTCCAGTATTTTTTCTTACTTGATTTCTTGGTTGACCCATTCATGTTCAGTAACATGTTATTTAGCTTCAGTGTATGTGTGTTCTTTCTAGATTTTTTCTTGTGGTTGATTTCTACTTTTATACATTACTGGTTGGAAAAGTTGCATGGTATTATTTTAGTCTTTCAATTTATTAGGCTTGTTTTGTGGCCTAACATGTAATCTATTCTGCTGAATGTCCATGTATACATGGAAAGTATGCATATTCTGCTGTTTTATCATGTGATGCTTAAAGATCTCTGTTAGATCCATCTAGTCCAATGTGTCATTCAAAGCCACTGCTGCCTTGTTGATTTTCTGTTTGGCTGATCTAACCATTGATGTAATGGGGTTTTATTTTATATTTATTTTTTATTTTTTAAAAGACTTTATTTATTTGACAGAGACACAGCGAGAGGGGGAACACAAGCAAGGGGAGTGGGAAAGGGAGAAGCAGGCTTTCTGCTGAGCAGAGAGCCCGATGTGGGGCTTGATCCCAGGACCCTGGGATCATGACCTGAGCCAAAGGCAGACGCTTAACAACTGAGCCACCCAGGTACCCCTGTAATGGGGTTTTAAAGTGCCCCCTATTATTGTATTACTTTCAATTTCTCTCTTTAGGTTTATGAATATTGGCTTTATGTGTTTAGGTGCTGTTATAGTGTGTGCACAGATGCTTACAATTATTATAACCTATTGTCAGATTGATCCCTTATTATGTAATGCCCTTCTTTGTCCCTTGTTACAATCTTGAAGTCCCTTTTGCCCACTTTCTTTTTCCTTCCATTTGTCTGGTAAATGTTTTTCCATTACTTCACTTTCAATTGGCATGTGTCTTGAGATATGAAATGTGTTTCTTGAAGGCAACATATTGATGGGTCTTGCATTTTTATCTATTCTGCCACCCCATTTCTTTTGACTAGAACATTTAGTCTGTTTACATTCAAAGTAATTATTGATAGGTTTATACTTTTTGCCATTTTGTTCTTCTCTGTTCCTATCTTTTCTTGCTCTCTTGTGGTTTTCTTTAGTGATAAGCTTGGATTCCTTTTTCCTTTGTATATCTTAAAGGATTCTGATTTGTCATCACCATTAGGCTCAGAAAGATCATCTTATGCATACACCAGCCTATATTAAGTTGATGGTTGCTTAAGTTTGAACCTATTCCAAAAGCACTAAATTTTTACTCACCCCCATAGGTTATGTATGTCATACTTTATATCCTTTCATTTTGTGAATTCCTTGGTTTTTATAGATATAATTGATTTTACTGCTTTATGCTTTAACCTCTGTACTAGTTTTTTTATTAGGTTTTTATGTACCCGTGAATTTTTTTTCCTTTCCTATTTTTTTTTTTTTTTTTTTTTTTTACTGCTCATTATGGCCTTTTCTTTCCAAAGAATTTCCTTTAATGTTTTTTTAAGGATGCTTTAGTGCTAATGAACTCCATGAGGTTTTGTTTATCTGGGAAACTCTAGTGCTCCTATTCTGAATGATAGCCTTGATGGGTTGGAGTATTGTTGTCAAGGGTTTTTTCCTTTCAACACTTTGCAGGGTAGAGGGAGTGGCATGATGTATTCAAAGTTTCTGCTGGAAGATCAGCTGTTAACCTTATAGAGTTTCACAGGTATGTAACTGTTTTCTTTTCTCTTGCTCCTTTTAAAATTCTCTCTTTATCTCTGCTTTTGCCATTTTAATTATGTGTCTAGGTGTGGACTTTCTTGTGTTGATGTGGTTGGGGGCTTTCTGTGCCTCCTGGATCTAGATGTTAGTTTCCTTCCCCAGATTGGGGTACTTTGGCTATTACTCAAGTTAAGTTTTCTGCCCCCTCTCTCTTGTTTTATAGAAATCCCAGAAGGAGGAGAATGTTACTATGCTTGATGATGTCATTGAGTTTCCTTAACCTAGTATCATTTTTTTTCCATTACTTTGTCTTCTACCTTGCATTCTTCTGCCTTTTCTAAGCTACTATTGATTCCTTCTAGTACATTTTTAATGTTTGGTTTGATTCTTTTCTATGTTTTCTATCCTTTTCTTGAAGGTCTCACTGAGATTCTCCACTTGTTTCTCAGGTCTGGTAAGCATATTTATGACCATTACTTTGAATTCTCTATAAGCATATAACTTACCGGTGTTTCATTTAGCTTGTTTGCTGTGGTTTTGTCCTATTCTTTCATTTGGGACATATTCCTCTGTCTCCTCATTTTGTCTAACTCTCTGTTGTTATGTATAATGAAAGCTTGTGGCGCTTGTACCACAGAACCAAGTGCTTCAGCAGAGCACTTGGTGGAGCTGGACCTACTTTGCCTGTTTTGGGCAGAGTTTGGTCCCTGTACTGTTAAAATTCCAGTCTAGGGCCACCATTGGCTTGCAGTTGGGTAGTGTCAGCAGTGAGACCAGATGCTTGCCCTGAGCTCATTTGCTGAGGCTGCAGTCATACTGAACTGCAGTGTCCCAAGAAACGTTTTTGTTAGTGGGACAGGCAGTCTGCCCCCAGGGCCATGTGTGCAGCTCCAAACACAAAGATCAGTAGGGCACTCTCTTGACACTGCTAGTTTTAAGGTTTGGCTGCTGGAACTACAGTTGAACTGGTGTGTTTGGTTATCTTACCCTCTCCCCAGGGCAGGAGTCACTTTGGAGTGGTGCTGGTGCCAGCCAGGACTGCTTATAAGATGAGGTGCACCATATTGTTTGTGCTGGATCCCAAGAACAGAGGGGCAAAGTGTGTGGTGTTAGCAAGTTATATGTAGTGTTTGCATGGGCTCCTGTAGGTGTCCATCTATGTAGGATGGGGGGTGGGAGAGAAATAGTGCCTGCCAGCTCTTTTGTTCTTGGAGAAGTCTCCTAAAGATTCCTGGCCCTCCAGCAGGCCTTCTGCGATCAGTAAATAAATCTTTTACACATACCCCAGGTGCTTTTCAAACTGCTGCTTCCATGCTGTGTCCCAGTGGGACTTTTATTAGTGCTGTCTTTTTAAGAGTGGGGACTCAGTTTTCTATCATCCTAAGGCTCTTCCCCTAGCCCACCCTGCTGATTATTAAAATAACCAGAGCTAAGCCCTACTGGCTTTCAAAGCCAAATGTTATGGGGACTTGTCTTCCAGTGCAGGTCCCCCATGCCAGGGTACCTGGTGTGGGATCTGCTTCTCTCCCTTCTCTGTGCTTGTGGTGTCCCTCCCATTTGTGGTTATAAGTTTGGTTCCTGCTGCATCTTCTCCCCTCCTACACTTTTCAGTGTATCCTTCTCTCTACAATTAACTGGAAAGTCTGTGCTGCCACTCCTTTTCATTTTCTGGGTTAGTTGCACCGATGTGGCTGTTCTCTAGGTGTGTACATGGGACCAAGTGAGATTAGTATCCTCCTACATCACCTTCCCAGAATAAAAAAAAAGAAAAAAACCAGCAGTATAAAAAGAACATATATTATACATGAGGGAAATTCATTTGCTGATCTGAGGGCATTGACTGGAGGGCCAGGAGACAGTTGATAGGTTATTTAAAAAGGAGATGCTAATGGATAACATTTTTTTCACTCCACATAGCCTGGTAGCTCAGGGATGCAAACTATCACACAGCACCTTCATGATACATTGCTGAGACTGGCACTGGAAAGTGGTCCCAACACTTACTGAGGCCAGTGAGTATGCTCTGTCCCAAATAATCTCCAGTTGTCTTGTTAAAGCCAGGGGTTGAACACAGTCCATGTAGGAGAAACCCCTGGATTGCCTCATCCTGGAAGCTTACAATGCAGCCATTCCAGAGCTTTAGGGGACTGTAAAAACTGGAAGGATACTTCATGGCAGAGGACCACTCCCAGGGCACTATACAGACAATAGACTGCAGCACAGTCCAGTCCTTCTGTGAAAAAGACCTTTTTTTTTTTTTTTTTTTTTTTTTTTTTAGCCTGGAGCTTCAGCCTATGGGATAGGCTTCAGATTTCTCCCACATCTAGAGGTCAAGGAGGCACTCACATAGAACATAAGCAGAGAGACACCATCTTTGCAATCCTCTTAGTCTTCATACAGCTTGAGGAGATGGACCTCCCAGAAAGGAGCTTGTTCATACACCTGGAATCCTGATTTTTGCAACTATTACTCAGGGGACACCTCCAGATCTCCTGGTTTGGAGACCAGCAGAAATTACAATTGTTACCACAAAGGACTGTATATAATTGCATAGTTTAGAAGCCAGGCCCTCAAGCAGCAAATTTTAATCAGCCTGAAAGTAGTTGCTAAATGAGACTCTTCTCCTTGGGTCATAGGCCTTTACACAGCCTCAGCAATGGGGATATATGTCAAGAAAAAAAATCAGATGGTTTAAGCAATCACAAAGGTTCAAGAGACAACCATATGCTAGGACAAGGTTGAACAGTATGGATCATCACCTCTGCATGGCCACTCCTTAGGGACTGAGAGAGGTAGTTGTTTTACCTAATCCATAGAAACAGGGAATCAAGAAACATGAGGAAACAGAATTATGTATCAAATGAAAGAGCAAAATAAAACCTCAAGAAAAAAAGACTTTAATGATACAGAGATAAGTAAAGCAACGATGTTTACTAAACTCAGGAGAAGAATGGATGAACACAGTGAGACCTTCAAAAAAAAAAACAAGTGACAAATGAAAATTACAGAGGTGAACATACAGTAACTGAAATGAAAAATAAATTAGATGGATTCAACAAGACTACAGTAGAATAAGCAGAAAAATGAATCAGGGAGCTGAATTAAGCAATAGAACTCACCTAGACAGAAGAGCAGAAAGAATTTTTAAAATAAGTATTAAGGGACATCTATGACAACATCAAACAATACATCTGCAGTATAAGGATCCTAGAAGAATAGAAAGAGGGACAGAAAAGTTTTAGAAACAATAATGGTTGAAAATTTCTTGAGCCTAGGGAAGGAAACAACTATCCAGATAAAAGAAGCCCAGGGTATTCCAAATAATATGAACCAAAAAGGATTCACATGAAGACACATTATAATTAAAATGACAAAAGTTAAAGAGAGATTCATAAAAGCAGCAAGATAAGAACAAATTGTAATATATAAGGGAACCCCCATAAGACCATCAACTGATTTTAAGCAGAAATCCTGTAAGCAAAAGAGAATGGCAGGGTATATTCACAATAATGAAAGAGAAACTTCCAACCAAGAATACTGTACTTGATAATGCTATTCAGATTTGAAGGGGAGATAAAGAATTTTCAAGACAATCAAAAGATAAATCCATTACAACAACCTTAGGAGAAATATTAAAGGGACTTCAATGGTAATGATTTATAATAACAAAGTAATACTCATGGGAAAAGGTCAGTAAAAAGACAAAATTAGTAAAATCAAAACTACAATAATATAAAGGACACATATCTACATATTTTTGAATGTGTTCAAATTTGTTACTATCAACTTTAAAAAGACTGTCATATCCATAGTATGAAATGTGTGAATTTCATAGTAACCCAGAAGCAAAATCTTATGGTAACACACAAAAGAAAATGCAAATTGAATATAAATGTAACACTTAAGGAAGCCATCAAACCGCAAAAGAACAGAGAGGAACTACAAAAACAGCAAACTATTAAAGTAGCAATAAGTACATATCATCAATAATTATTACTTTATATGTAAATGGACCAATTGTCCCATCAAAAGACAGTGTGGGAGAGAGCTAAGAAAATGGCAGAGTAGGATCCTGAACTCATCTGGTCCAATAGACACACTGAGATAAAAGCTACATCTATGTCATTAACTCTCAGAATGATCTGAGGCAAAACAAGTTTTCACAGCTAATTTTACAAGAGGTAGAGATACAGTTGGGAACCAAACTCGAGGCAACCATAAACACACAAACTGGAGGGGTATCACAAGCATGGAGAAGAGGACCAGACTCCACACAGGACACCCCTGGCATTGGGGACCCGCACTGGACAGATGAGTCCCTGTAACATTGGGCTTTGAAAACCAGTGGGGCTTAACTTGGAGAGTGCAAGAGGGTGATAAAAAACAGAGTCCCTACTCTCAAAGAGCCAGCATACTAAAATAACAATGCCCAAGACAGCACAAGCAGCAGGAGTTTGAAAAGTGTCTAGAATATATGTGAAGGAAGGTTACTGACTAATCTTAGAATATGTGCTAAAGTGTCAGGGGTTCTTAGGAGATTTCTTCAGGAACAAAAAACCTGGGTAGAGGAAAAGAAACAGAGACCATCAGCAGTGATAGCCGAATGCTTATAGGAGCCAGTGCTAACACTTTGTAACCCATCAAACCCACTGTCTTGGCAGGCATTCCTCCAAAACAGCTCCTGCCGCACCACACACTGTAGGCAGCCAAGGTCAGGAATGGTACCACTTCCAAGTGACTCCAGTGTTGGGGAGAGGGGGTGATAGCCCCACACATCACCATGCCTGTAGTTGCAGCAACCATATATCTTAAGTAGCTATACAGGAGCAAGCCCTATATACCAACAAGCCCATGGTGGCATGAGAGATGGCTCTCAAAAACACAGGAACCACACCCACAGTAGGCAAAGCAGGTCATTGCAGACTCTTAAACTCTAAGAATTGGTAATTACTAGATGGTAGGGCTATGGGTATATGGGTGAAACAGATAAAAGTGATCAATAGGTAAAAACTTCTACTTTTACATAAGTCATGGAGATGAAAAGTATGTTGGTGGCAGAGGGTGACTACCCTTATCATTGTGAGCATTGAATAATGTATAGTATTGTTGAATCACTATGTTGCATGCCGGGAACTAACGTAACATTGTATGCTAACTATACTTCAGAACACAAAACATATAGTGGCTAAATTAATAAAAACAGTAAGACTCAGAACTAAAGACACACAAACACTGAAAATGAATGATTAAAAGAAGATATTTCATACAAAGGGAAAGGAAAAGAAAGCTCATGTGGTTATATTCATATCAGATAATATAGATTTAAAAACAAAGACTACAGTAAAAGATGAAAAGGGGTACTATATAATGATAAAGGAGTAAATCTAGCAAGGAGATGTAACATTTATAAATACATGCACTCAATGTAATAGCACCAAAATATATTAAGACATACTAACAGTCCTAAAGTTTAAAATTGACAACAATAGTAAGAACTTTAGTACTCCACTTACATCAACAGATAAATCAGACAGAAAAATAAATGAGAACATCAGCCTTAAATAACACAATAGATCAGGTGGAATTAATAGATATATGTAGGATATTCCATTCAAAACAGCAGCATATATGTTTTTCCCAAGTACACATAATACATAGATTACATATTAAACTACTATATAAAGTCTTAATAAATTCACAAAGATTGAAACTATACCTAGCATCTTTTGCTACCAGAATGGCATTAAACTAGAATGAATTACAAGAGAAAACTGGAAAAACTACAAATATGTGGAGATTAAACCACATGGTACTGTGTAACTAATGAGTCATAGAAAAAAATCAAAGAAGTAAAAATATACTGAGAGGTAAATTTATAGCAATACAGGCCTACCTCAAGAAATAAACAACAGAGATCTCCAATGAACAATTTAACTTTATACCAAAAGAAACTAGGAAAAAAACTAATGAAACCAAAACTTAGTAGAGGAGGAAATAATAAAGATCACAGCAAAAACAAGTGAAAGAGACTAAAGACAATAAAAAAAGACAAATGAAACCAAGAGCTCTTTCTCTGAAGAGAAAAACAGAGGAATTTTTAGCTAGAATTACTAAGAAAAGAAGGCTAAAATAAAATCACAAATAATAGAGAAGTTACAACTGACACCACAGAAATAGTCATAAGAGACTACTACAGTTACATGCCAAATATTTAAACAACATAAAGTAAATGGATAAATTCCTAGAAACATGAAACCTTCCAAGACCAAATTATAAAGAAATAAAAAATTTGAGCAGTGGGAGGCGCAAGATGGCAGAGGAGTATGAGACCTAAATTTCGTCTGGTCCCAGGAATTCAGCTACATAGGGATCAAACCATTCTGAACACCTACAAACTCAAAAGGAGATTGAAGAAAAGAATAGCAGCAACTCTCTGAACAGAAAAGCAACCACTTTCTGGAAGGTAGGATGTGTGGAGAAGTGAATCCGAGGCGATATTTGGGAAGATGGACGGCGGGGGAGGGGGCCTCCATCAGCTGCTACTGGCAAGGGATAGAGCAGCAGAGCACAAAATTACATTTAGAAGTTGGCTCCACTGAGAGATGTCGCTCCAGTGGCTAAGTGGGGGGTGGAACCCTCACTGGGACAGTGTAGTCTCAGGACACTCAGGGTCACAGAAAGACCGTGGGTGCCTGAGTGTGGCAGAGCTCCCAGGTATTGAAGCAGGGAAGCCAGCTGCAGAGAAGTAGCCAAGGAGGGTGCTCTCAGCTTGGGGTTGTCATAAACTGTGATTTGTGGCACAGTGGGGTCCTGCTCCTCCAGCAGGGACCCAACAAGCAGCAGATCCCAGGGAACTCCCCTAGCTCCACCAGGAGGAGTGGCATGGGAGCGCACCGCAGGGATCTGCTGGGTTTGGAGGCTCCCCACGGAGTCTGGTGCCAGAGATAGAAATGCTTGGTCATAGGCCGGGTGAGCACAGAGTGCAACCGGAAACCAGGGAGATGGGAGTGATTGACTGCTTTTCTCCGGGGGTGCACTGAGTGGGGCCCCCAAGTTCTTGGATCCTCCAGGTCAGAGATTGAGAGGCTGTCATTTCACTCTCCTCCTCCAAAGCTGTGTGGAAAGCTTGCAGGGAACAAAAGCTCCTGAGAGCAAATCTGAGCAGATTACTTAGCCCGGCCCCAAGAAGGGCGGGGCAATTCCACCTATGGCAAAGACATTTGGGAACCATGGCAACAGGCCCCGCCCCCAGAAGATCAGCAAGAACAGCCAGCCAAGACGAAGTTTACTGATCAATGAGAACGGCAGAACTCCAGAGCTAGGGGAATACTGCACATAGAATTCATGGCTTTTTTACCATGATTCTTCAGTCTTTCAAAGTAAATTTTTAACTTTTTCTTTTTTTTTTTTTAATTTTCTTTTTCCCTTTTTCAACCAACATCTTATCAATCCCTTTTTTAAAAGATCTTTTTTATTTTTTTTCATTTTTAGAGTCATATTCTATCGTTTCACAGTAGTTAACCTTATTTTTGGGGGGTGTGTGTGTGTGTGTATATATATATATGTGTATATATATATATATGTGTGTATATATATATATATGTGTATATATATATATATATATATATATATATATATATATATATATGTGTATATATATATAAAGTTGTTCTCTCTTTAAAATTGTGGGGTACAGTTTCTTCTAACAGACCGAAATATACCCTAAGTCTCTAGTGTATGGCTTTGTTCTAGTCTCCCGACTGATCACATTCTTTTTTTCTTTTTTAAATCCTCTGCTTTCTTTTTTTTTTTTTAATTTTATTTATTTATTTGAGAGAGAGAATGAGATACAGAGAGCATGAGAGGGAGGAGGGTAAGAGGGAGAAGCAGACTCCCTGCTGAGCAGGGAGCCCGATGTGGGACTCGATCCCAGGACTCCAGGATCATGACCTGAGCCGAAGGCAGTCGCTTAACCAACTGAGCCACCCAGGTGCCCCTCTGCTTTCTTTTTTCAATCAACTTATCAATTCCTTTTATAAGTTCTTTTATAATTTTCATCTTTACAGTCATATTCCATCCCTTCATTGTGTTTACCCTTATATAAGTTTTTCTTTCTTTAAAATTTTGGGAGGCAATTTCTTCTAACAGACCAAAATATGTCCAAAAGTTAGTGTGTGGCACTGATCTATGCACCAGCCTGATCATATTTGATCATATTCTGTTTTTTTATGTTTGTTTGTTTGTTTGGTTTTTTTTTTTATCTTTATATTTTTCTTTCTTTCCCCTTTTTTTTCCCCCAGTATCAGGGCTCTTCTGATTTGTTTAGTGTATATTTTTCTGGGGTCATTGTTACCCTGTTAGCATTTTGTTCTCTCATTCATCTGTTCTCTTCTGGACAAAATGACAGGACAGAAAAAAAATCACCTCAAAAAAAAAAAAAAGAACAAGAGGCAGTACCGACTGCCAGGGACCTAATCAATACAGACATTAGTAAGATGTCAGAACTAGAGTTCAGAATGACGATTTTAAAGATACTAGCTGGGCTTGAAAAAAGCATGGAAGATATTAGAGAAACCCTTTCTGGAGAAATAAAAAAACTAAAATCTAACCAAGTTGAAAGCAAAAAGGCTATTAATGAGGTGCAATTAAAAATGGAGGCTGTTACCGCTAGGATAAATGAGGCAGAAGAGAGAATGAGTGATATAGAAGACCAAATGGTGGAAAATAAAGAAGCTGAGAAAAAGAGAGATCAACAACTACTGGATCACGAGGGCAGAATTCAAGAGATAAATGATACCATAAAACAAAACAATATTAGAATAATTGGGATCCCAGAAGAAGAAGAAAAAGAGAGAGGGGCAGAAGGTATATTGGAGCAAATTATAGCAGAGAACTTCCCATATTTGGGGAAGGAAACAGGCAGCAAAATCCAGGAGGCACAGAGAACCCTCCTGAAATCAATAAAAATAGGTCAACACCCCGACATCTAATAGTAAAACTTGCGAGTCTCAGAGACAAAGAGAAAATCCTGAAAGCAGGTCGGGACAAGAGGTCTGTAACCTACAATGGTAGAAACATTAGACTGGCAACAGACTTATCCACAGAGACCTGGCAGGCCAGAAAGGACTGGCATGATATCTTCAGAGCACTAAATGAGAAAAATATGCATCCAAGAATACTATATCCAGCTGGGCTGTCATTGAAAATAGAAGGAGAGATAAAAAGCTTCTGGGACAAAAAAAAAAAACTAAAGGAATTTGCAAATATGAAACCAGCCCTACAAGAAATATTGAAGGGGGTCCTCTAAGCAAAGAGAGAGCCTAAAAGCAACATAGACCAGAAAGGAACACAGACAATATACAGTAACAGTCACCTTACAGACAATACAATGGCACTAAAGTCCTATCTTTCAAAAGTTACCCTGAATGTAAATGGGCTAAATGCCCAAATCAAAAGACACAGACTATCAGATTGGATAAAAAAACAAAACCAAATGACATGCTGTAAGAGACTCATTTTAGACCCAAAGACACCCCCAAATTGAAAGTGAGGGGTGGAAAACTATTTACCATGACAATGGACACCAAAAGAAAGCTGGGGTGGCAATCCTTATATCAGACAAATTAGATTTTAAACCAAAGACTATAATAAGAGATGAGGAAGGACACTATATCATATTTAAAGGGCCTAACCAACAAGAAGATCTAACAATTGTAAATATCTATGCCCCTAACATGGGAGCAGCCAATTATATAAGGCAATTAATAACAAAAGCAAAGAAACACATCGACAACAATACAATAATAGTGGGGGACTTTAACACCCCCCTCACTAAAATGGACAGATCGTCTAAGCAAAAGATCAACAAGGAAATAAAGACTTTAAATGACACCCTGGACCAAATGGACTTCACAGATATATTCAGAACGTTCCGTCCCAAAGCAACAGAATACACATTCTTCTCTAGTGCCCATGGAACATTCTCCAGAATAGATCACATCCTAGGTCACAAATCAGGTCTCAACTGGTACCAAAAGATTGGGATCATTCCCTACATATGTTCAGACCACAGTGCTTTGAAACTAGAACTCAGTCACAAGAGGAAAGTTGGAAAGAACTCAAATACATGGAGGCTAAAGAGCATCCTACTAAAGAATGAATGGGTCAACCAGGAAATTAAAGAAGAATTAAAAAAAATTCATGGAAACAAATGAAAATGAAAACACAACTGTTCAAAATCTTTGGGATGCAGCAAAGGCAGTCCTAAGAGGAAAGTATATAGCAATACAAGCCTTTCTCAAGAAACAAGAAAGGTCTCAAATACACAACCTAACCCTACACTTAAGGAGCTGGGTAAAGAACAGTAGAACAGATCAATTAAACTAGGAGCTGGTTCTTTGAAAGAATTAACAAGATTGATAAACCCCTGGCCAGACTTATCAAAAAGAAAAGAGAAATGACCCAAATCAACAAAATCATGAATGAAAGAGATCACAACCAACATCAAAGAAATACAAACAATGATAAGAACATATTATGAGCAACTATAGGCCAGCAAATTAGATAATCTGGAAGAAATGGATGCATTCCTAGAGATGTATAAACTACCAAAACTGAACCAGGAAGAAATAGAAAACCTGAACAGACCTATAACCACTAAGGAAATTGAAGCAGTCATCAAAAATCTCCCAACAAACAAAAGCCCAGGGACATATGGCTTCACACGGGAATTCTACCAACATTTAAAGAAGAATTAATACCTATTCTTCTGAAACTGTTCCAAAAAAGAGAAATGGAAGGAGAACTTCCAAACTCGTTTTATGAAGCCACCATTACTCTGATTTCAAAACCAAAGACTCCATCAAAAAGGAGAATTACAGACCAGTATCCCTGATGAACATAGATGCAAAAATTATCACCAAAATGCTAGCCAATAGGATACAACAGTACATTAAAATGATTCTTCACCATGACCAAGCAGCATTTATCCCTGGGCTGCAAGGTTCATTCAACATGCACAAATCAATCAATGTGTACAATAAATTAATAAAAGAAAGAACAAGAACCATATGATCCTCTCAATAGATGCAGAAAAAGCATTTGACAAAGTACAGCATCCTTTCTTGATCAAAACTCTTCAGAGTGTAGGGATAGAGGGTACATACCTCAATATCATAAAAGCCATCTATGAAAATCCACAGCGAATATCATTCTCAATGGGGAAAAACTGAGAGCTTTCCCCCTAAGGTCAGGAACACGGCAGCGATGTCCACTATCACCACTGCTATTCAACATAGGATTGGAAGTCCTAGCCACTGCAATCAGAAAACAAAATAAAATAAATGGCATCCAAATCAGCAAAGAAGAAGTCAAACTCTCACTGTTTGCAGATGATATGATACTTTATGTGGAAAACCCAAAAGACTCCAGCCAAAAACTGCTAGAACTCATACAGGAATTCAGTAAAGTGGCAGGATATAAAATCAATGCACAGAAGTCAGTGGCATTCCTATACACCAACAACAAGACAGAAGAAATACAAATTAAGGAGTCGATCCCATTTACAATTGCACCCAAAACCATAAGATACCTAGGAATAAATCTATCCAAAGATGCAAAGAATCTGTACTCAGAAAATTATAAAATACTCATGAAAGAAATTGAGGAAGACACAAAGAAATGGAAAAACTTTCCATGCTCATGGATTGGAAGAACAAATGTAAAGATGTCAATGCTACCTAGAGCAATCTACACATTCAATGCAATCCCTATCAAAATACCATCCACTTTTTTCAAAGAAATGGAACAAATAATCCTAAAATTTGTATGGAACCAGAAAAGACCCCGAATAGCTAGAGGAATGTTGAAAAAGAAAAGCAAAGCTGACGGCATCACAATTCCAAACTTTCAGCTCTATTACGAAGCTGTCATCATCAGGACAGTATGGTACTGGCACAAAAACAGACACATAGATCAGTGGAACAGAATAGAGAGCCCAGAAATGGACCCTCAACTCTATGGTCAACTCATCTTTGACAAAGCAGGAAAGAATGTCCAATGGAACAAAGACAGTCTCTTCAACAAATGGTGTTGGGAAAATTGGACAGCCACATGCAGAAGAATGAAACTGGACCATTTCCTTACACCACACACAAAAATGGACTCCAAATGGTTGAAAGACCTCAATGTGAGACAGGAGTCCACCAAAATCCTAAAGGAGAACACAGGCAGCAACCTCTTCGACCTCAGCCGAAGCAACTTCTTCCAAGAAACATCGCCAAAGGCAAGGGAAGCAAGGGCAAAAATGAACTATTGGGACTTCATCAAGATAAAAAGCTTTTGCTCAGCATGGGAGAAGATATTTGCAAATGACATATCAGATAAAGGGCTAGTATCCAAAATCTATAAAGAACTTATCAAACTCAACACCCAAAGAACAAATGATCCAATCAAGAAATGGGCAGAAGACATGAACAGACATTTTTCCAAAGAAGACATCCAAATGGCCAACAGACACATGAAAAAAGTCTCAACATCGCTCTGCATGAGGGAGATCCAAATAAAAACCTCAATGAGATACCACCTCACACCAGTTAGAATGGTTAAAATTAAAACTCAGTAAACGACAGATGTTGGCGGGGATGCGGAGAAAGGGGAACCCTCCCACACTGTTGGTGGGAATGCAAGCTGGTGCAGCCACTCTGGAAAACAACATGGAGGTTCCTCAAAAAGTTGAAAATAGAGCTACCCTACGACCCAGCAATTGCACTACTGGGTATTTACCCCAAAGATACGAATGTAGGGATCCGAAGGGGTACGTGTACCCTGATGTTTATAGCAGCAATGTCCACAATAGCCAAACTATGGAAAGAGCCAAGATGTCCATTGACAGATGAATGGATAAAGAAGAGGTGGTATATATATACAATGGAATATTATGCAGCCATCAAAAGAATGAGATCTTGCCATTTGCAACCACAGGGATGGAACTGGAGGGTATTATGCTCAGTGAAATAAGTCAATCAGAGAAGGACATGTATCATATGACCTCACTGATATGAGGAATTCTTAATCTTAGGAAACAAACTGAGTTTTGCTGGTGTGGTGGGGGGTGGGAGGGATGGGGTGGTTGTGTGATAAACATTGGGTGGGTATGTGCTATGGTGAGAGCTGTGAATTGTGTAAGACTGTTGAATCACAGACCTGTACCTCGGAAACAAATAATACATTATATGTTTTAAAAAAAGAAGAAGATATTAGGAAGGGAATAATGAAGTGGGGTATCGGAGGGGAAGACATACCATGAGAGTATATGGTTCTGAGAAACAAACTGAGGGTTCTAGAGGGGAGGGGGTGGGGGAAGGGGTAGCCTGGTGATGGGTATTAAAGAGGGCACGTTCTTCATAGAGCACTGAGTGTTATAAGCAAATAATGAATCATGGAACACTATATCGAAAACTAATGATGTAAAGTATGGTGATTAACATAACAATAAAAAAGAAAATTTGAAAAGCCTGATTACTTGCAAAAGGATTGAATCATTATTCAAAAACCTCTCAACAACACAATCTGGACCAATTGGCTTCAGCAATGAATTCTACCAGTCAAAGAAGATTTAATACATATTCTTTTCAAAGTCTTCCAAACTCATTTTATGAACCCAGCTGATCACAAGATCAAATGAAAAGTAAAAAAGCAAAACACCAAACCAGTAAAAAGAAATATTTCTGTAAAAATCAGTCAAGGGATTTATAAAATAAAAGGATACAAAATATGATCACATATGCCTAAAATATGGGATGGAGATGAGTAAAGAATAGGTTTAAATTTAAGTGACCATCAACTTAATTTCGCTGCTATATGCAGGAGATATGCAAATAATAAAGAG
Organism: Mirounga angustirostris; assembly: GCF_029215605.1. Taxonomy (NCBI): domain Eukaryota; kingdom Metazoa; phylum Chordata; class Mammalia; order Carnivora; family Phocidae; genus Mirounga; species Mirounga angustirostris. Next base: position 77,386,177 of record NW_026991717.1, read on the forward strand.
AAAGGGATCTAAGTATATCATTAAAGAAAGCAAACAAACCATGAAAGCAAGAGAGGAAAGGATCAGAGAAAATCTATAAAACCAACCACAAAACAAGTGATAAAATGGCAATAAATACATACCTATCAATAATTAGGTTGAATGTAAATGGACTAAATTCTCCAAACAAAAGATACAGGGTGACACAGTGGAAAAATGAACCCAAAACCTATCTATATGCTGCCTACAAGAGACTCATTTCAGATGAAAAGAAACCTGAAGATTGAAAGTAAGGGGATGGAGAAACAGCTATCATGGATGCCAAAAGAAAATTGGGGTAGCAAAACTTAGTAAGGGACTTTAACACCCCATTTACATCAATGGATGGATCATCCAAACAGAAAATCAATAAGATCACAGTGGCTTACAATACACATTGAACCATTTGGACCTAACAGAGATACTGAAGCATTGTGTGCTAAAACTGCAGAACACACATTCTTTTCAAATGCACATGGAACATTCTCCAGTTAATGCATGTTAAGCCACAAAACAAATATCAAAAACTCAAATAGATTGAAGTCATATCATGCTATCATGCATCTTTTCAAACCACAAAGCTATGAAACTAGAAATTAAGCAAGAGAAAAAATCTGGAAAGAAGATACATGCATGGAGGTTAAATAAGAGCTACTAGACAGTGAAGGGGTTGAAGAATTTAAAAATGCATGGAAACAAATGAAAACACAATGATCCAAAACGTTTGGGATATACCAAAAGTGGTCCTGAGAGGAAAATTAATAGCAATACAGGCCTACCTCAAAATCAAGAAATATGTCAAAGAAACCTAACCTTACAACTAAAGGAGCTAGAAAAAGAACAACAAAGTCTAAAGTGAGTAGAAGAAGGGAAAAAAATATGAAGTTTAGAGTAGAATTAAATGATATATAAACTAAAAACAAAAACAAAAACAAATCAATGAAACCAGGAGCTGGGTCTTCAAAAAAGGTAGTAAAATTGATAAACCCCTAGCCGGACTTATCAAGAAGAAAAGAGAAAGAACTCAAATAAATAAAATCACAAATGAGAGAAGAGAAATAGCAAACACCACCACCAAAATACAAACAATTCTAAGAGAATATTATGAAAAACTATATGCCAACAAATTGGACAACATGGAAGAAATAGATAAGTTCCTAGAAACATATAAACTACCATAACTGGAACAGGAAGAAATAGAAAACCTGAACAGACCCATAACCAGCAAAGAAATTGATTCAGTAATCAAAAGACTCCCAACAAACAAAAGTCCAAAGCCAGATGTCTTCACAGGGAAATTTTACCAAGCATTTAAAGAAGAGTTAATACCTATTCTCAAACTGTTCCAAAAAATAGAAATGGAAGGAAAACTTCCAAATTCTTTCTATGTGGCCAGCATTACCCTGATACCAAAACCAGGGAAAGAAGCCATTAAACAAGAGAACTGCAGGCCAATATTCCTGAGAACATGGATGCAAAAATTCTCAATAAAATACCAGTAAATGGAAACCACCAATACATTAAAAAAATCAATCACCACAATCAAGTGGAAATTATTCCTGGGCTGCAAGTGTGGTTCAGTATTTGCAAATCAATCAACGTGATACACCACATTAATACAAGAAAGGATAAGAGCCATATGATCTTTTCAATAGATGCAGAAAAAGCATTTGACAAAGTACATCCATTCATGATAAAAATCCTCAACAAAGTAGGGATTAAGAAAAGGTCATATATGTAAAAACCCACAGCTAATATCATCATCAATGGGGAAAATTGAGAGCTTTTCCTCTATGGTTAGGAACAATACAGAAATGTCTACTCTCACCACTTTATGTAACATAGTATTGGAAGGACTAGCCTCAGCGTTCAGACAACAAAAGAAATAAAAGGCATCCAAATCAACAAGGAAGAAGTCAAACTTCCACTCTTTGCAGCTGACATGATATTCTATATAGAAAACACACACAAAAAAACATCACCCCAAACCTGCCAAAATAGATACATAATTTCAGCAAAGCCACAGGATAAAAAAATCAATGTACAGAAATCTTTTGCATTTCTATACACCAAAAATGAAATGGCAGAAAGAAAAATCAAGCAATCAATCCCATTTACAATTGCACCCAAAACTCTAAGATACCTAGGAATAAACCTAACCAAAGAGGTAAAAGATCTGTACTCTGAAAACTATAAAACACTGATGAAAGAAAAATTGAAGATGACACAAAGAAATGGAAAAACATTCCATGCTCATGGATTGGAAGAATATTTTTAAAATGTTCTTACCCAAAGCATACTACACATTTAATGCAATCCCTATCAAAATACCACCAGCATTTTTCACAGAGCTAATATAAACAATCCTAAAATTTGTATGAAACCACCAAAGACCGAATAGCCAAAGCAATCTTGAAATAAAAACAAAACAAAACAAACAAAAACCTGGTGGCATCACAATTCTGGACTTCAAGCTATATTACAAAGCTGTAATGATCAAGACAGCATGGTACTGGCACAAAAATAGAAACAGAGATCAATGGAACAGAATAGAAAACCCAGAAAAAAACACGGTCAATTAATCTTCAACAAAGCAGGACAAACTATCCAATGGGAAAAATATAGTCACTTCAACAAATTTTGTTGGGAAAACTGGACAGCAACATGCAAAAGAATGAAACTGAATCACTTTCTTATACCATACATAAAAATAAATTCAAAATGAATGAAAGGCAAAAATATGAGACAGGAAACCATCAAAATCCTAGAGGAGAACAAAGGCAGCAACCTGACATCAGCCATATTAACTTCTAGATATGTCTACTGAGGCAAGGGAAACAAAAGCAGAAATAAACTATTGGGACTTCAAAATAAAAGCTTTTGCACAGTGAAGGAAGCACTTAACAAAACTAAATGGCAATTTACAGAATGGGAGAAGAAATTTAAATACGATGTATCTTATAAAGGGTTAGTATCCAAAATATATTAAGGACTTATAAAACTCAACACCCCCAAAACAAATAATCCAGTTAAGAAATGGGCAGAAGACGTGAATAGATACTTTTCCAAAGAAGACACCCAGATGGCTTACAGACCCATGAAAAGATGCTTAGTATCACTCATCATCAGGGAAACACAAATCAAAACCACAATGAGATATCACCTCACATCAGTCAGAATGGCTAAAATTAACAACACGGGAAACAATGGGTGTTGGCGAGAATGCCAAAAAAGGGGAACCTTCTTATGCTGTTGGTGGGAATGCAAACTGGTACAGCAGTCTGGAAAACAGTATGGAGGTTCCTCAAAAAGTTAACAATAGAACTACCCTATGATCCAGCAATCACACTACTAAGTATTTACCCAAAGAATACAAAAATACTAATTCAAAGGCATACATGCACCCCAGTGTTTACAGCAGCTTTATCAAGAATAGCCACATTAGGGAAAGAGCCCATATGTCCATTGGCTGATGAATGGATAAAGAAGACGTGGTATACATATACATATAGAATATTACTCAGCCATAAGAAGAATGAAATCTTGCCATTTGCAATGACATGGAGGCAGCTAGAGACATTATGCTAAGTGAAATAAGTCAGAGAAAGACAAATACCATATGATTTCACTCTTATGTGGAATTTAGGAAACAAAACAAACAAACATAGGAAAAAAGAGGATATCCAAGAAACAGACTCTTAACTAGAGACAACAAATTGCTGGTTACTGGAGGGGAGGTGGCTGGGAGGATGAGTTAAATAGATGATGGGGATTAAGGAGGGTACTGGTTGTGATGAACACCAGATGTTGTATATAAGAGATGAATCACTAAATTCTACAATGGAAACTATTACACTGTATGTTAACTATCTGGAATTTAAATAAAAACTTGAGAAAAATAGTCATACAAAGGACATACAACAGACACATAAAATTTTATGCTCAACATCACTAATCACAATCGGGGAAATGGGAATCAAAACCACAATAAGACATCACTTCACACTTGAGAATAGCTATAGTAAAAAACACAAGAAACTCAAGGATCAACAAGTGTTGGCAAGCATGTGGAGAAAAAGGAACCCTCCTTCACTGTTGGTGGGAATGCAAATTGGTGCAGCCACTGTGGAAAACAGTATGGAGGGTTCTCAAAAAATATTTAAAAAATACAATTACCACATAATCCAGTAATTCCACTATTGGGTATTTACCCAGAGAAAATGAAAACACCAATTCAAAAAGATATATGCACGCCTATGTTTGTTGCAGCATTATTTACAATAGCCAAGATATGGAAGTGACCCAAGTATCCATCCATAGATGAATGGATAAAGAAGAAATTGTATATACACACACAATGGAATATTTACTCAGCCATAAAAACAAATTAGATCTTGCCATTTGCAACAACATGAATAGACTTAGAGGGTATAATGCTAAGTGAAATAAATCGAGAAAAACAGATACTATATGATTTCACTGATATGTAAAATTGAAGAAACAAAACAAACAGAAAAAGTGACAAATAGCAGACTCTTAAATACAGAGAACAAGCTGGTGGATGCCAGAGAGAAGGTGGGCGAGGAAATGGGTGAAATGGATAAAGGATATTATGAGAACTCTTATCAAGTGATAAGTACTAAGTAATGTATAGAGTGGTTGAATCATTATATTGTGAAACCTGAAAATAATATAACACTGTATGTTAATTATACTTCAAGAAAAAAAAATCTTTGGGAAAATCACATTATATTTATGTTAAAGGAACACTGCATTATGAAGTAAAAATTCAAATGTCATTAGAAAATACTAAGGAAACAAGGAATTTCAATGAGGCTCTTATTTATTATAATCAAAAGTTCCAAGAAACAAAATTTACTCTTTACTACCTTGTGGGATTTAACAGTAAAAAACTTTTAAGATAGAAATAAACCATGCTGAATTCATTAAATATATTGTACAGACATTAAAATTATGTTTAAACTGATAGGATAAGGAAAGGTCTATTAAGTATTATTTAGTCTGAATATTTATATATTGAGTGACATAATAGTTGTAGTACATTATGAGATTTGATCATGATAATTATACTATTATTTTTTACTTTTTAAATTCTAGAACCCAGGAAAAGACAAGTTATATAATTGGACCAAATTCTTTCAATTCATGAATGAGCCAGGTCCTGGATCCAGGCCTGATGGTTTCTAAAAGATGTGCTCATACTCATTGCTACACTACCTTGATTTTTTAATTGTTCAATGGAATGGCATAATATAAAGTTACATTTATAATGTAATCTCAATTGTGTTTGTATTTCCCAAATAACATGAAAAAATTTTTATAATTATTAACATTTATTATAAGGTGCTGGAATAATTGATTTTTCTATATATATATATGCCTCTATATTTGATGAATAAAATTGCTTTTATAATTATAAAAATTGTTTTATGCTTTCACAGGATGTCTTCAAAATATATTTCACTTGCACACAGAGTGAGCAATTCGCAAATTAACTTGAAATGTTACTTTTGGGTTTTAAAGGTTTGGGCCTAATTGTGAGGAACAGGGGAAATTTTTCTTAAATTGCTTCATTCTATAGCTATTTTTAGGGCTCTACAGAAAGAAAAGATCTTAAAAATCTTCCACCTTAACAAGAACTCATTTCATTGGCTGATAAATAGAGCATGAAAAGGTTTTAAAATAGAATCACAGAGTATTTGCTCTGGGAGATATCTTTGAGGTCATTGAACTCAAATTCTACAATGCTATAAAGAGACCAGGATAGCAATAGCTTAGGCATCTTGGCATCCATCTTCTGTTTGGACACTTCCACTGACAGGTTGCTCATGATTATCTCAGAATATAGTCCATTCCAAAGTTGGTCAGTTATAATTACTGAGAAGTTTCTCTTTATTCTGAATTGAAGCTTCCTTTCTTATTACATCCACCTAAGTATAATTGCTTTTCCAGAATGCCAGTCTATCAAATACTAGACATCTAATACTTTTTCCTTAAAATACTTTAGTTTTTAATTACTCAAAATATCTTCATTTGAAATGACTTCAACATCTCAGAACATGTTTATGCACTTGATAGTGTCCTCTTAAATATGATACCCATAACTGAAAATAATACTCCAGGTGATGTATTATTAATGCACAAAACAGTAGAACTATTTCCTTCTATATTCAGAATACTACCTTTTAGTAATATAACCTAATACATTAGCTGTCTTTTGACAGCCATGTCACACTGTTGACTCTCAGTGAAATCATTGTTAATAAAACTTCTAGCTCATTTACACATGGAAGGTGATTAAATCAGACTTCAAGAATGCAGAAATTTTAAGAAAAAACAATAAGAAAAAAGTGGAAATTTCTCAAAAGCAGATCAGACAACCATGAGTCACCCTGATGTTATTTTAAAAAAGAAAGGGAGGGAAAGTAACTTCAAAGATAATACTAGATACATCAGTAACTTTTCCCTGACATCACAGACAGGAAGGATATGTGTAGAGTTCTGGATAAAGTAACAATGAAAGCATGCTCTCCTCTTTTGATTAGTATTAGCATCATGTATCTTTATCAATCCCTTTACTTTTAACCTGAATTTTAAATTGATTTTTTAAAATTTTTTGCAGAGATCTTGCTTATTCAATCTGAGAATTTCTGTTTTTTAATGGCTACATTTAGATCACACATTTACAGTGTTTATTAAGTTAGATTAATATTTACCATCTTGTAACAATTTTCTATTTGTTCTTAGTTTCTTTTTTCAGTATCTTATTTAGTTTTAAGTAAGAGCTTAATATAATTCAATCTTATCTGCTCTGTTAGCATGCCATTTGTTTTTTATTTTTTCCCATTTGCCTTGAGTTTACAACATGCATTTTAAATCAAGTCCACTTGTCAACATACTTTATGACTTTATATAGTATTTTATAATAGCAGTATCCCAATTCCTCCCTCCTATCCCTTATGACATTGCCACGATTCACTGCACTTATCCATATAATTACATAATACATTGCAATTATTACTTTAGAAAGTTATATTTTAAATAAAATAAAAAATAAAAGATTATATTTTACCTTCATTTAGTCTCTGACACACTTCCTTTCTTTATGTGATCCCAATTTCTTATCTGTGTAATTCTCATGAGTTACTTTTTAATTTCACTGGCTACAGAATTCTAGGTTTTTCTTGTTGTTTTATTGTTTTACTTTCAACACTTAATGATATCATTTTACTCACTTCTTGATTGCATGATTACCGAAGATAAGTCTGATGTAATTCTTATTCTCATTCCTGAATAGTTAAGATATTTTGTTTTGCCTTGCCTACCTTCAAGATTTTATCTCAGATTTCCTGCTGCCTGAATATGCTTACTTTGTGTGTGTGTGTGTGTGTGTTTTGTATTTTGTATTTATTACAAGCTCTCTTTACATGTTAGAGCTGAAAGTGAAGATCCACATGTTCTGTTAACTCAAATTCCAATGGGAATAATAAAAATAATAAATGAAAAACATTTACTATGTGCTATTATATGCTAGGCACTGACACATATAGTATATACATATATGTAAATAGATTGATTTAATCCTTACAATAATTCTATTGGTAGCTATTATCTGCATTTCACAAACATAAAAAATAAAGCCTGAAGAGGTTTAACAATTTGCCTAAGTCCACAAAGCTAAATAATTGGCAGAGTCTGAATTCAAATGTAGGCAGTTAAATTTTAGAATTTGTACTATTTGATCACTCCATTGTATTGCCTATGCAACCGAATACACAAGTAGTTTCTAGCTCTAGACCATAAGTAGAAGTTGTGGCTGAGTGCTATCCACAGGTCAGAACCTCTGAGGAATATTTGGCACAATTGGTACAGCTGAGATTACCCTCAAACAAGAGATAATGGGTTAATGTGCAACTATCCTTCTGTGAAAAGGAAACTTAATGGGTGTAAAGTCAAGGACAAAGACACTGGTAGCAATTAGCTGACATCCCATAACCCAAAGAGTTAAGTTTAGGCTTCAGGGTCCTTTGGAGACAAAAATTCTCCTGTCTCTGGAAATTGGTATAATTTAGATCTCAACAAGGGTCTGTGTGATCTCAGATATTCTCCCACTGAGGGTCATCCTGAGCAGAGAGCAAATTCTGTTAAACCTTGCTCTGTTAGTGAATACTCACACCAAGCCCAGAACACAGAGACTAAGACACTTCCGTGGTTCCAACAGCCTCCTCACTTCTCTCAGCTTTCTAGATCTCACTAGTAATAATAAATAAATGACTACAAAAATTATTTTTCATTTAAATTTGAAGTATTCAAGCTATACAAGTCTCCTATTTAAATATAAGCCAAAATTAGGCAAGTGCAACCTTCTTTATCCAAGGAGTCACTAATGGTGAGAAACTATTCATTTAATGAGAAAATATGACAGTTTATAAAGGCAAACTGTGAGTCAAAAACATCTTTCTAAGTATAATTTTTGCAAGAAAAAAAGGTAACATTTTATAAAATGCCCTATGCATAATTCTTCAAGTATTTTCTGTCCAGAATAAGTTTGAGCTCATGTATTTAAAAACTTAAAAAAATAAAAAAAATTAAAACTACTTAAATGATCAAATAAACTTAATAGGACAAATTAGATATTCCAGCAAGAAGCCAGAGAATATTATCAAATATTGACATTTCAAGGAATTGGATATAAATTAAAGCAGAATAAAAGATAGAACAATTGACCAAGGAGAATCAGGAAGCTGACTGAAAATGAGCATTGGGATTAAGGGTAAAATGCAAGGACCCCACCTAATAATTTTTTTAAATATACTTAGATAAAAGTGCTGACTCAGAGTGGGTACTGAAATCTGAATTTTTGAAATCCAGCTTGTATTGTGAACATGTGTATCTTAGGGAGAAGGCCTTATACTAGAGGGATATTTGCCCAGAGCATCTTTTTATAACTCTGCTAAAGTTTATTTTTCTGCTATTCCCTAAGATAATGACAGAACCCATGACCTAGATATCAGGGTGTGAGGAGCTGCAGTAAGCAAGGTAAGGCAAGAAATGGGATGCAAATATTGGATCTGATGGAATCTGTTGTAACTGAATAATTAACAACCTGTTAAAAACAATAGATAACAAATAACAGATATAATAACCTGTTGCAACTAAACAATTGTTCTATATACAGTAGTCTGGAATCCTACCCAACGTACTATATACATCTTTTACATGCCATAAAAAACATTTTTGTAAACATTTGGCCTTCCTATGGATGTCACCTGTTAAGGGCAGTTAGAATATCACATTATTTAGTTTAGGCTTCAATGATCATTTTGGAAGACAGAATACTTTGAGAGTATTCTCCATGCTTGTATGTCCATCCTTTCTTAGTAACGACTCTAAAATCCATAAACAGATGGAAAATCATTAGAGAATTGCCTCCTTTTCCTTTTGCCTATGCAAGAATAAGATCCTTTGACAAAATCCACAGCAATTCCAAATTCTATGCATTCACAGACCCTTTGCTAACAGAAGGAGTAGGCTGATTCAGGAGTTTAAAGGGAGGGCCTAATATATGAGATTCTAACAAATGTCTTTTGTTAAAAATAACTTACAAAAAGAAGTAAAAAAAAGTCTTAAAATTTACATTTTTAATGTGATTCAAAAGGCCATTTACAACAACATGGATGGAGCTAGAGAGTATTATACTAAGCAAAATAAGTCAGTCAAAGAAAGACAAATACCATATGATGTCACTCATATGTGGAATTTAAGAAACAAAAATAGGAAAAGGAAAAAGAGAGAGAGAGAGAGACCAAGAAACAGACTCTTAACTATAGAAAACAGACTGATAGTTACCAGAAGGGAAGCGCTGGGAGGATGGATGAAATAAGTGATGGGCAAAAAGGAGTGCACTTGTGATCAGCACCAGGTGTTGTATGGAAGTGTTGAAGCATGATATTATACACCTGAAACTAATATTTCAGTGTATGCTAACTAACTGGTTAAAAAAATAAAAGAATAGTGCACAAAAAAGGGGGGGTTGCATGCATATTTTTTAAAAAAGCTACAGGGGAAAAAGAAAACAGAAATAATCATAGAGATGAAAAATATTACTGAATTCAATGAAGTTATGCCAACAGTACTTAATAGAAGTAGTGAAGACTGGCATGATAAATTATTTCAGAATGTAGAGAAGATAAAGAACTATGAGCATGAAAATTCCCCCTGTTTACCATTTTCTAAAGAGAAAAATTCTCAGAAAGATGATTCTATCCTTTCAAATAAACTTAAAAAATCTTAAAGTACTATAGAAAAAATAGAAGCAATAAGTAAAATAAGATTTAATTACATAAGTTGTTGCATTCATCAGAAGTCATTGATTTGTGCACCAATCTGTATATTTCGTTCCGTGTAAATAAATTTAACTTTAGAAAAAAAAAGCAAAAAGACTTTTACAAAGAGTTCACAAATAAAGATGTATGAATGGCCAATAAGCTCATAGGAAGGCACTGAATACCATTAGCTGTCAGATAAATGCAAATTAGGACCATTTGGAATAATTTTTGCATGTAGAAGTTGGAAAATGCTCCTAAAATTACTTAGAAATATAAAAAGGACATAAAAGTTACCTTGAAGGGGCTTCCACTGGCGAAATTTGGGGAAATTTGATCATTAAAGTAAATAATTTTGCTAATGAATGATAACCCACTCTAAGAACTAGGAATCCATGATTTGGATATCCTTAATATAAACAAATGCATGAAATATCAAGTAAATGTGGGAGAAAAAACATACTCTGACTGTAGAATACTAGCTAACTGTAGTTGAGAACCATCAAAAGATGATAAAACTAGTGTGTGATAGCTTAATGAATGAAGAACACTATATTTACATAGTTTCAAAATATCTGCCCACTATCAGAGAAACAAAATTACAGCAAAAACTTAACAATATCCACTTTAAGAAAATGATTAAAATTAACATAATTTTTTTATTGGGACAAACTGATGTCACATGTTTCCAAATGGAAACATCGTTTCTGTGGTATTCCTGCCAAAATATGTAACCTGAAATGAGTACTGAAGAAATGTGAGCTAAACCAAATTGAGGAACGGTTGACAAAATAATTGGCCTGTATTCATCAAAATATCAAGGTCGGGACATCTGGGTGGCTCAGATGGTTAAGTGGCAGATTCTTGATTTGGGCTCGGGTCATGATCTCAGGGTCCTGGGATGGAGCCCCAGATCGGGCTCCATGCTCAGCAGGGAGTCTGCTTCAGGATTCTCCTTCTCCCTTTGCCCTTCCCCCCACTCACAAACTTCCTCTCTCTAAAATAAATAAATCTTTTAAAAAATGTCAAGGTCAAGAAATACAAAGAAAAATTGAGGGATATTCTAGATAAAAAGAGGCTAGAAACATGACTAAAGTGAATTTTTCATCTTTGATTCTTGCATTCTTTACTCTTTATTGCATCTTAGTTTTGTTTTGTTTTTTTAAGCTGTAAAGGAAATCACTGAAACAAATGATGCAATCTGAATATTGGGTAGAGTTGTGGGTAAACTAATACTACTGTATCAATATCAAATTTTCTGATTGACAAGAGTACAATACTAAGAATAACCTTGTTCTTTAGAATTATATGCTGCAATATTTAGAGGTAAATAAACACAGTGTCTCCCAGATTTAGAGAAACAAAATTTCCATATATACCTTGAAAGGTGGCCTCCAAAAGGGGTTCTCATGATCCCTGCTTCCTGGTACTTCATTGACTAGACTTGGCTATTTGCTTCAATGGACCCGAATAAGACAGAGTTATAGTATATGTCATGAAGACTGGGTCACAAGTGTCAGTGTGGTGTGACGGTCTCTTACTTTCTCTTGGAGTTGATCCTCCAGCCCCTTCGGACTGCAGCCTCAACACATATGATGAATACAACCTCTAGAGAGACCCTGAGCAGAGAATTTAATAAAAATCTAGAGGACTAAATAACCATGTTTTCAATGGAAATTTCATAGTAAAAAAATAATTTTTAACAATAAGCTTGGAGTAAAAATAAAAATATAAGGCAAAAATATTCAATTAGGGAATTGACAGGACAAAATACAGAAACTTAAAAAAGGAAAATAATGAATATTAAAATGGCAAGAAATATCTATAATTAATGTATTTATAAAACATAAAATAGAGAGCTTGTTCTTTGAGTAGAACCATAAAATTATAAAATTATATATTAAATAAAATCAAGGGCAAAAAATAGTAAAAATTAAAAATAACCCAAAACTAAACAATTATAAACTAATTATAAATCAAAATGATTTATTTTTAATACTCTGATTGCATAAGTTCTGGGAATTCAGGCACTGCCTTGACTTTGCTCACTATTATACAAAATAGGTAGTCAATTGATACTATTGTATATGTACATACATCAGTGCATAAATGAGAATTCCCTTACAAATTGATTAAAGAGGAAAAAGCAACATATTCCTATTGATAGAGAAACACAAATGAAGACAATGATTATACATATTTCATACATTTAATTAGCAAAATCACATTTTAAAGATTAGTTGTTTTGAAATTTGCATGAAAATAGTCATTTCATACACAGCTGCTGGGAGTTTGAATTGGTAGAGGCTCTTTGGTGGCAGATGTGGAAATATTAATATTAAATGTTCATCTATTCTTTCATATCAAAATCACATTTATATGTATCACCTCTAGAAAATATTCAAATATGGGCACAATATGCATATAGAGAATATCCCTACAACATGGTCAATAATAACCCAAGGAAGAGGAAATATTCCTAAAGACAACTAACATCGGGGTGCCTGGGTGGCTCAGTTGGTTAAGCGACTGCCTTCGGCTCAGGTCATGATCCTGGAGTCCCGGGATCGAGTCCCACATTGGGCTCCCTGCTCGGCGGGGGGTCTGCTTCCCCCTCTAACCCTCTTCCCTCTCGTGCTCTCTGTCTCTCATTCTCTCTCTCCCAAATAAATAAATAAAATCTTAAAAAAAAAAAAGACAACTAACATCTATACACATGGACCTGGCTAAATAAATTATATAACATTCATCCATGGATGCTGTCTATGCAGCAGTTCGAAAGACTGAAGAACTCAATGTATTGAGGAAGGTCTTCAAGATGTATTAACCAAAAAGGAAAAAAAAAATCACAGAAAAATATAAAGGTATTTACGTAAACAATAAAATGAAGTATGTATTACTTTGGTAGTATATGAATGCTTTTAAATACAGACTCCTGAAACATATTATCCATACACTGCCATCATCTTACTGCCCTAAATATATTTAGAATAAGATGTATGTGTAATATACTTTAGGTGAAACGTCTAAAGAAACAGGAGATTTGATTAGTGAAAGGCACTTGCAGACTTTTCAATACTAAAAGTCAATATAATCTATATTGTTCACTTCTTTTCATGTTGAATTTTGTCCTTTTAAATATCCTTTGCCTAAGAAAATGTTTTAAAATTACTTTTCAGCTTACATTGTTTAGATATGAATTCTACAATAAGTAGCATTTTATGGCTGTCAAATATGAAGAATAAACATCTATATAGTGGGCAGATTTTCTGCTTCCCAAGTTGTAAAAACTACTTTGCAATAATTATCTTGTCTGATCATACATATATTTATTTCCTATAAAATGATTTAATACATTTTCTTAAATAATTGGCGTTGAGAAGTCTTCATGATACGTGTGTATGTATATGAAAAGTGAGTTGATTTACTTGATTTTTTTATTCAGTTTCCTTAGAGGAATTTTTCTTTTTTATTTGGTTTCATTCAATTGGAGATATTTATAAACTCTTTTAATTTGCTGCAGAATTATAATCCAGTTTGTACTATCCAATGCTCATGTATATTTTAAAAACTACATTTGTGAAATGCTGTACTTAACACAGAGTGTCCTGCTGAACATTGACTTAATCTTAGGATATCAGGGATGGAAAAGTAAAGAACTAGGCAAACTGAAATAGTCAGAGACTGTTGAATGCTTCAATTCACCTGCAGCTAATCCACCAAGTGGGACACCCTATTTGTTGAGAAATGCTGTGCCAAGGATATCACATTTAATGGCTTTGGCAAGAAGAATGATTTTCATCAGCTGTAACAAACAAGTTCCTCATCTCCAACCCTACCATCTGTCCTCCTGGTTCCCACCCAGAACTCTATATATGGGCTCAATTGAACAGGTTTTAGACTGCCTAAGGTCACTGCACAATCAACCTTAACAGATGGCATCACAGCGAACATCTAAACTGTAGCAGTGGCCAAATGCAGAGGATAATCCTCATTGCTGAGGAAGAATGCCCTCTGTGCATGGCGCCCTGATGTTCTGATTCTACTAAACATTTCATATGAAAATAAGGCTCCATAGTCTATATTAATAGTTTAAGTGGATCAGTCTTTATACTAATTTTCCAGTACATTTTTTATCTTAAACCTTGTTTCTCTTATTTTCATTGTTTTGTTATAATTAGATAAAGATAATACTCTGTGATAATATCTACTCCTAATGACCATGAGAATATTACATATGTACTTAAGTGGAGAAGTAGGAATGCCTATTTTGTTTTAAGACATTAGTGGGTACTGAAAAACAGTACCTTCACTATTAAAATAGTCACACACAGCTTAAGATAACCATAAGTAATTGATGATAAGCACAACATCTCTTTAACTCCAAATTTAGTCCTACTTAAGTAATACCCATATGCACATACTTATCTCAAGTATATTCCTATTCCTATCTCAAGTTATATTCCTATTTTTTTTTAAAAAAAGGTTTTATTTATTTGAGAGAGAAAGTGGGGCGGGGAGGGCAGTAGGGAGCGGGACAAGCAGACTCTGTGCTGAGCATGAGCCCAACTAAGGACTTGATCTCACGACCCTGAGATCATGACATGAGCTGAAAGCAAGAGTCAGCAGCTTAACTGATTAAGTCACCGAGGCACCCCTCAGTTGACTGATATCCTTACTTGACTTCTCAACATCACTTCTAATTTAACAGCAAAAGCATTCTTCTTGCTCTCAAAGTAGCTTTAATCCCTAATTTTCATTTATCTGTTATGGGTAGTTTTATTCCATCATTTGCCTACCTATAATATTTGGAGACAAAAAATGCTGGAATTTAAAGCTCATCTAGACTCTCCCCCCCACCCCCAATTAACACTTTAGCCACTTATCCTATCATGTTCCAAGATTCCTGGAAGCCAAATTTATATCCTCCAAGTGGGAAATGAAGACATTCTTTCTGAAAAAGCAGACTAGCCCAAGAGAAATACCTATAGAAACTGAAATCTCCAAACTCATAATCAAATGAGTCAGAGAAAATTTTCTGTAGGAAAAACTACCATTTGTGAGCCCTATTATGCACACTGAAGAATAGAAGATACAGTTGAGAGAAAATATTTAAAATTAGAATAAAATTTAAATAAATAGAAGAGAGGAAGATGACAACAGAATAGGAAGACCCTAGGATTGTCTTGTCTCATGAACACAACTAGATAATTATCAAATTATCCTAAATACCCAAGAAATCATCCTAAAAACTACAGAATAAACTCCACAACTAAAGGGAGAGAAGAGGCCACATCAAAGAGGGCAGAAGTGTGGAGACGTGGTTTAGGGGGGAAATGGATCCTGGTGCTGCAGAGGGGAGGGAACTGAGATGACAGAGAAGGGTGAGGGAAAGGGGAATACATGGGGGAATGCACAAGGAGAGCATTTTTCCAAAGCCATTGGCTTGGAAAAGGAGAGGGGCTGAATTTCCAGAGTTCTTGCAACCAGTAGGGCTTAAAGCCTGGGGTTTTAAAGGTCAGCAGCTTGCCTGGGATAGAGCTGGGAGGGCATTGCACTGCTCCTGAAGAGAAGGCAGGCAACAACCTGGGGGTACACAGCATGGAAACAGCAATCTGAAAAATACTTGGAGCACACTGGGGGAAATTATTCCCTCTTCTCAGAGTGCATCCTGAGCAGCAACATTCCCTGAGAACAAAGGAGTGGACCAGTGACACTTTCCTCCCCCACCCCTCAGCATAAACACAGAGCCAGGTGAAGGAAGCAGCTCAGTCCTGACACAGGCTGCCTGACTTGCTTATACCAAGTCCCACCCCCTGTTCTCTGGTGGGACTACCCTTCTCAGTCAAGCTTGTCTTATAGTCCCGGCATGGTGGACCCCTCTCCCAGAAGACCACTACAATTTCCTGCCCACGCAATGTCACCCAACCAGAGTTCTGAAGGGCCTTAGTCAAGTGTCAAGTCCCACTTCACAACAAGAGCACATCTAGTTAACAGTCACCACATTCAGGCCAGGGACCATACACTACCCATAGGAGGGAAAGAGAGCCTCTGCAGACAACCTGCCTGAAGGACAGAACAGCCAAATCATAATAGTAAAGCATGCACAGCACACACTGGAGACACTCCCTGAAGTATAAGGCCCTGGGAACTACATGACCTCTTCTTCATCAAGCCATTACTTTCAGGAGAAGACATAACTAGCTTTTCTAACACAAAGAAAAAGGCAGAGACTTAGATAAAATGTCAAGATGGAGGAGTTTTTCCCAAATGAAAGAACAAGATAAGGCCATGGGCAGAGATCTAAGCAAAACAGATATAAGTAACATGCCTGATGGAGAATTTAAAGCAGTAATTATAAGGATACTCACTGGGCTTGAGAAAAGAATAGAAGACATCAAGGAGACCCTTACCACAGAGATAAATGAGTTAAAAAAAAAAACAATCAGAGATGAAGAATGCAATAACTGAGATTGGAAACAGGCTTGATGCAATGAACAGCAGGCTAGAAAAAGCAGAAGACTGAATTAATTACCAAGAAGACAAAATAATGAAAATAATGAAGCTGAACAAAAGAAAAAAGAATTATGGAACACTAGAATAGACTTAGGAAACTCAGTGACTCCCTCAAATCTAATAACATTCATAGTTTAGGAGTCCCAGAAGAGGGAAAGAGAGAAAAGGAGACATAAAATTTATTTCAAGTAAGAGCTGAGAACTTCTCTAATCTGTTGGGGAAGGAAATGGGAGGCAAAGAAAAGGCCCATCAAAATCAACAAAAGCAGGCCAACACTAAGATATATTGTAATTAAATTTGCAAAATACAGTGATAAAGAAAAAATCTTAAAGCAGCAAGACAATGTAAGCCCTTATCTTACAGAGGGAAACCCACAAAGCTTGCTGGAGATTTCTCAAGAGAAATTGGGCAAGCCAGGGGTGCCTGGGTGGCTCAGTTGGTTAAGCGACTGCCTTGGGCTTAGGTCATGATCACAGGGTCCTGAGATTGAGCCTCACATTGGGCTCCCTGCTCAACAGGGAGCCTGCTTCACCCTCTTCTGCTCCCCCTGCTTGTGCTCTCTCTTCCTGTCAAATAAATAAATAAAATCTAAAAAAAAAAAAGAAAGAAAGAAAAGAAATTGGGCAAGCCAGAGGGAATGGCATGATACATTGAACATGCTGAATGGGAAAAACCAATAATACTCTATCCAGTAAGGTTGTCATTCAGAATAGAAAGAGAGAGAGTTTCCCAGAAACTGAAAAACTAAAGGAAATTGTGACCACTAAACCAGCCCTGCAAGAAATATTAAAGGGGACGCTTTAAGTGCAAAGGAGAGATGAAAAGTGACAAAGACAAAAAAGGATTAGAGAAAATCTCTAGAAACAATGACAAAGCAAGCAAAAAAATGGCAATAAATACATATCTCTCAGTAATTACTTTGAATGTAAACAGACTAAATGCTCCAATACAAAGACATAGGGTTTCAGAATGGATAAAACAACAAGACCCACCCATATGCTGCCTACAAGAGACTCATTTTGGACCTAAAGTCACCTGCAGATTGAAAGTGAGGGGGTGGAGAAACATTTATCACATGAATTGATGTCAAAGGAAACCTGGAACAGCAAAACTTTTATCTAACAAACTAGATTTAAACCAAAGACTCTATGAAGAGATGAAGATGGGCAATGTATCATCAGAAGGGGGACTATCCAACAAGATCTAACAATTTTATTTATGGCCCCAACTTGGGAGTACCCAAATATATAAAACAACTAATAACAAACATAAAGGAACTAATTGATAATAATACAATAATAGCAGGGGACCCTAACATTCCACTTATATCAATCAACAGATCATCCAAGCAGAAAACAAACAAGGAAACAATGACTTTGAATTACACACTGGATCAGATGGACTTAACATATATTCAGAACATTCCATACTAAAGCAGCGGAATACACATTCTTTTTAAGTGCACATGGAACATTCTCCAGAATAGATCATGTATTAGGTCACAAAACGGGCCTCAACAAATACAGAAAGATTGAGATCATACCATGCACCTTTTCTGACCAAGACACTATGACACTAGAAGTCAACCACAAGAAAAACTTCGGAAAGTCCACAAATACGTGGAGGCTAAACAACATGCTACTAAACAGTGAACAGGTCAACCAGGAAATCAAAGACGACATAAAAAAAATACATGGAAACAAATGAAAATGAAAACACAGTGGTCTAAGACCTTTGGGATGTACCAAAAGTGGTCCTAAGAGGGAAGCATATAGCAATACAAGCCTACCTTGAGAAGCAAGAAAGATGTCAAATAACCTAACCTTACACTTACAGGAACTAGGAAAAGAACACTAAACAAATCCTAAAGCCAGCAGAAAGAAGGAAGTAATAAAGATTAGAGCAGAAATAAAGGATATAGAAATTTAAAAAAAATAGAATGGATCAATGAAATCAGGAGATGAGTCTTTGAAAAAATTAATAAAATTGATAAACCCACAGCCAAACTTATCAAAAAGAAAAAGGACCCAAATAAATAAAATTAATAATGAGAGAGGATAAATAATCAATACCACAGAAGTACAAGCAATTATAAGATTATAAATCAATGAAAGATGAGAGAAAAATTAAAGAAATTATAACATCATCTCAGGAATATCAAAAGCTGTATAATAGGAAATCTAAAAAAAACAAAGGAGAGGAAATTATGAAGACTTTAAATAAATTTTCTAGAATTTAAGAACATTAGTTTTCAGACTAATACGGTTTGTCAAGTGCCACTGAAGTCCTACACTGATGGAATTTCATCATGAAATTTCAGGATAGGAGGGAAGTAGAGAGATGAAAGCTGCCAGAGAGAATAGAACAGGTCACATACAAAGATAAAAAGTCAGAATAGCAGCATTGGAAGCTAGAAGACAATAGATAATGCCTTCTTATATAGGGGAAAATACTTAGATATCTGAAAAGGGAAAAATAATCAATGAATTGTATGAATACAACAAAGACGCTTTCTGATAAGCAAATTATCAAACATTTACCCTCAGAAGTTCTGAAGTTCTTTTCAATAAAACATAGGATATAAACCAAGAAAGAGAAGACGTAGTATGAAATCACTGGTCCAGATCATAGGACTAAAAGGACCTCTCCTTTTAGTATATTAACTGGAATCCTCTATATTAACTGGAATTTGCAAGAAGAAGGTCTTCAGGAAAATTTAAATAAAAAACAAAACCTGTAGAATTCCTCATGTGTTTAACCATGTGTAAGGTAACATATTCAGAGAGGTTTTATAATTCTTTTCTAAATTTGGGAAGAAATTACATAGAAAATTAAGCAAAAAGAAAGCAAGAGATTGTAAACTTTGGGAACAACAAAGGAAAGCATACCTTACTACATCAGTGTCTTATGATAGTCATCATAAATATAAAGCAAACATTACATACTGTGTTTAATCAAAATTGCAATATATGTTATTGGGAGGAGTAAGGGAAGTTAAGTAAGAACTTCAGGGTGGTAGTTAAGCAAGATAAATTCTTATCATGGTAGGAAATCAATAAAAAATGTCTAAAATTGTTAAAGGAGTATTTGAAGAATATAGTTTATAAATAGGTAAGTAGATATCAGAACAAACAATTGAAGATCAAAGAGAACACAGAGTTAAGATGTAACTATCCTGTTAGTCACAGAGTATCATTTTTTCTTAAAATCATGCTTATGTAATAAAATAATTATAAATATCAATGGAAAAATAAAATATAAAATTAATATATAACACTAGATGCTTACAGGAGACAGAAGATGAATAGAAGATGAAAACGTAATAAAATAGATTTAAAAAGGGGTTATATATGAATTCCAAATCTTACAGCAGGAAATAAAAAAGGACTCCACTAAGTCTAATTATCTTAACCTGTGATAAGAGAAAGAGAGGAGGGGAAAGAAACAAGAAGTAGAGAGCTCAAGAAACTAAAAAGGAAAAGTATTTTAAGTATAAATGCCCCTATATCAGCAGAGTCAGAAAACTCTGGGTAAGTTATTAGACAGAGTGGGGGTGACATGGGAGTATAATGTCTTTCAAGAGGGAATAAAAATTTTTCTTGTGTGAAAACTCTAGCTGGTATCTCCAGTATGCTTTTTTTTTTTTTTTTAAAGATTTTATTTATTTGACAGAGAGAGAGACAGCTAGAGAGGGAACACAAGTAGGGGGAATGGGAGAGGGAGAAGCAGGCTCCCTGCCGAGCAAGGAACCTCATGCGGGGCTCGATCCCAGAACCCTGGGATCATGACCTGAGCCGAAGGCAGACGCTTAACGACTGAGCCACCCAGGCACCCTCCAGTATGCATTTTTGACCACTATGGCAGGAAAGGAAAGACAAAACAACTTATGTGTACAAAAATAAGATCCTATATAAATGAGTAAAAGTTGACTTGTTTTTGCTTAAGTGGGAATAAAACCCTCAATTACTCTCTCTCTCCCCCATCAACCTCACCTCACCCCCCCCGCCACATTTCAAGGCAGTTATTATACTAGTCTGGAACCATAGATATTGGAACATTGAGAATGCAGAAGTAAAACTGACAATCTAAAGCAGTCCAGGATTTGTATTAAACTGAGCATGGATAATATATATGATTTATACAAATTTATTGAGCAGAATTTAGTCCAACGTCCTATTACCCAGTTCTATATTTTTCCCTCAAATGTGAACATTTTGGAGAAATTTTCCTGTTTTCATTCCTCTTTTCATTTAACTCAGTTTAATCCAGAGACTCTTAGTTGGTCTCTCTTTTTAAAATTTATTTATTTTAGAGAGAGAGCAAGGTCATGAGCAGGAGTTGCAGAGGGAGAGGGAGAGACAATCTCAAGCAGACTCTGTGCTGAGTGTGGAGCCCAACATGGGGCTCCATCTCATGACCCTGAGATCATGACCTGAGCCAAAACCAAGAAATCAGACGCTTAACTGACTGTGCCACCTAGGTGCCCCTGGTCTCTTAATTTACCTTCTCCCACATAAAATGTATTTTCACATCTCTCAACCAAATCCTTTTTTTTTTAAGTTTTTAATTATTTATTTGAGAGAGACAGAGAGAGTGACAGAGAGCATAGGTGGGGAGGAGAGAGAGAAGCAGGCTCCCCGCTGAGCAGGGAGCCTGACATGGGGCTCAATCTCAGAACCCTGGAATCCTGACCTGAGCCAAAGGCAGACGCTTAACAGACTGAACCACCTATTCATTTTTTTTAAAATACTATTTCCAACATGATATTAACCATGTTATTTCTATGCGTGTGTGTGTGTGTGTGTGCTAACTTTGTCAAGCTCAACAATCAGGTTATAATAGTGTTCATACAACTGTTTGCATGGTGCTAGTCTTTTTTATACTACTGAAAAGGTGGGTGGGATGATGGGTTATATAGGTGATGAGGATTAAGGAAGACACTTGTGATGAGCACTGGGTGTTGTATGGAAGGGCTGAATCCCTATATTGTACACCTGAAACTAATATTACACTGTATATTAACTGGAATTTGCATAAAAATATACAAAAAAAGAAATGTAATCTGTTCCTTAAATAATTTTCTCTAAATGTAATGTACCATTTTGTATCTAATTGAATGTATTAATATAGCTATTGCTCAGGTTTTTATGTTATATTGAACCATTTTAAGGGAAAACAATGTACAGGTATTTTCTACTTTATTACCATAAAAAGGTGTTATTCTTTTATATTTTTGTAAGCTTTGTCCTATATATTTCCTTTCTTCTTTTTTTTCTTTTTGCTTTTTTTCATTAATTGAATTTGTTGATGTTGTTTATTAGTTTCTTCAACAGGCTTGTAGATTTATTCACTAAGTATTTTCTGCTCAATAATCCAATATATATTTTCATTAAAATGAAAGTTATTTTTTTTCTGACAATGGAGTACACAATAAATTAATAAAAGTTAAATGATAAATTGGAAAAAAAAAGTAGGAAATGGCTCAAACTCCCAGAAATAACCAGGACTAATGCATTGGTGTATGGTCTTCCCATCTTTGTTTTGAGAATATATTTATTTATTTCTGAGTGTGCATTTGTATATATGCTGAGAGAACAAGAGATGAAGAGCGCCACAAACAGAAAGAGAAAAAATATTACTTGTTTTACAAAGTGAAGAACCTACTCTACAACCTTTTATTTTGACTTTTATTTTGACTTAACAATATATTAAGGATATAGTTAAAAATCCATATATATACCTACATATCTTACCTCATAAAAAAACAATCTTTTTTTGACTTATTATTTTATTTTGACTTAACAGTATATTAAGGATATATTTAAAAATCCATAAAAAAGGATATATTTAAAAATCCTACATATCTTACCTCATAAAAAAACAATCATAACTATATTATAAGAATTCAACCCTATTATTTAACCTTGTTTTTTTGACATTTCAGTTATTTATAAGTTTCTTCTGTAATTAGTATTACATTAAAATTAATGTTGATAGGGGCGCCTGGGTGGCTCAGTTGGTTAAGTGACTGCCTTCGGCTCAGGTCATGATCCTGGAGTCCCTGGATCGAGTCCCGCATCCGGCTCCCTGCTCGGCAGGGAGTCTGCTTCTCCCTCTGACCCCCCCCCATGTGCTCTCTCTCATTCTCTCTCTCTCTCAAATAAATAAATAAAATCTTTAAAAAAAAATTAATGTTGATAGATACATGTTTGCACACACTGGTAAATATATGTTTAGGATAAACTCTTAGAAGTAAAATGCCATCTAGCTACTGAACAATCAAGGGGTCAAAGAAGAAATCAAAAGTAAAATAAAAAATTACCTTTAGACAAAAAAAAAAAAAAGGAAACACAACAAACCAAAATTTAGGGAATACAGCAAAAACAGTTCCAACAGGGAACTTGACAGTGATAAGTGACTACCTTGAGAAATAAAATCTCAAATAAACAATGTAACTTTGCACTACAAGGAACTAAGATACAAATAACAAACAAAGTCCAAAGTTAGTACAAGGGAGAAAATAACAGAGTGGATATAAATGAAATAAAGACTACAAAGACAATAGAAAAGATCAGTGAAAATAAGAACTGGTTCTTTGAAAAGATCAACAAAATTGATTAACGCTTAAGCAGACTCACCAAGAAGATAAAGAACTCAAATCAGAAATGAAAGAGGAGAAATTACAACAGATGTCATGGAACAACAAAGGATCATGACACTACTATGGACATCATGTCAATAAATTTGAATTTCTAGAAGAAGATCAATTCCTAGAAACATAAAACCTAAGAGGACTGAATCATGAGGAAATAAAAAATCTGAACAGAGGAATTACTAGTAAGGAGATTGAACCAGTAATCAAAAAGTCCCAACAAATAAAAATCCAAGAGCAGATGGCTTCACTGGTGAATTCTATAAAACATTCAAAGAATTAATTCCATTCCTTCTCAACCTCTTCCAAAAAAATAAAAGGGGAGGGCGCCTGGGTGGCTCAGTCGTTAAGCATCTGCCTTCGGCTCAGGTCATGATCTCAGGGTCCTGGGATCGAGTCCCGCATCGGGCTCCCTGCTCCTTGGGAGCCTGCTTCTCCCTCTGCCTCTCTCTCTCTCTGTCTCTAATGAATAAATAAATAAAATCTTTAAAAAAATAAAATAAAATAAAATAAAAGGGGAATGAACACTTCCAAACTCACGTTACGAGTCTAGCATTAATCCAACACCAAAACAAGGATGCCACAACAACTAAAAAATTACAGGTCAACATCCCTAACGAACATAAATGCAAATATCCTCAGTAATTATTAGCAAACCAAATTCAACAATGCACTAAAAAAATATACACTATAATCAACTGGGATTTATTCCAGAAATGCAAGAATGTTTCAGTGTCTACAAATCAATGTGATATAGCACATTAACAAAATGAAGGATAAAAATCCCATAATCAATCATCTCAATAGAAGCAGAAAAAGCATTTGGCAAAATTCAACATCCATTATAAAAACTCTCAACAGAGTGAGGATGGAGGGAACATACCTCAACACAATAAAAACTATATAAGACAAGCCCATAGTTAACATCATACTCTATGGTAAAAAGCTGAAAGCTTTTCCTCCAAGATCAGGAACAAGACAAGGATGCCCACTCTCATCACTTGTATTTAACAAAGTATTGGAAGTCCTAGTCCGAGCAGTTAGGACAGAAATAGGGGAAAAAAGCATTCAAATTGGAAAGGAAAAACCAAAACTGTCACTATTTGTAGATGACCCGATACTACATATAGAAAACCTTAAAGATTCCACTAAAAATGTTATAACTAATAAACAAATTCAGTAAAATTACAGGATACAAAATCAACATTACAGAATCTGTATTTCTATAAACTAATAATGAACTATCAGAAAAAGAAATTAAGAAAACAATCCCATATTCAATTGCATGATAAAGAATAAAATACCTAGGATAGGAATAAATTTAACTACTATGGTGAAAGGCCTGTACACTGAAAATTAAGACATTAATGGAAGAAATTGAAGAAGTCACAAATAGATACTGTATCATCTTGGGTTGGTAGAATACTGTTAAAATGTCAGTACTGCTCAAAGCAATATAAAAATTCAATGCAATCTTTATACAAGTTCCAATGACATTTTTTTTTACAGAAATAGAACAAACAATCCTAAAATTTGTATGGAACCACAAAATCCCCTGAATAGACAAACTAATCTTGAAAAAGAAGAACACAGTTGGAGACCTCACATTCCCTGATTTCAAACCATATTACAAAAACATAGTAAGCAACAGAGTATGATATGTGCATAAAAAACAGACACAGACCAAAAGAACAGAATACAGAGCCCAGAAATAAACTCATTTATATACAGTCAATTAATTTATAACAAAGGAGGCAAAAATATACAATGGGGTAAAGAGTCTGTTCTATAACTGATGTTGGGAAAACTGGATGGCCACATGCAAAAGAAGGAAATTGGACTACAATCCAAACCATCACAAGTCCATTAACTAAAATGGATTGAAAATGTGAACCGAAGACCTGAAACAATATAATACTTCAAAGAAAACATAGGTGGCAAGCTAGTTGGCATCATTCTTGGTGATCATTTTTTGAATCTGACAACAAAAACAGAGGCAACAAAATATAAACAAGTCAAACTAAAAAGCTTCTGCACAGCAAAGGGAACCAATAACAAAATGAAAAGGCAACCTACTGAATAGGAGAAAGCATTTGTAAACCATTTATCTGATAAGGAGTTAATATCCAAAATATATAAATACCTCATTCAATGAGTAACAAAAAAACAATCCAATTAAGAAATGGGCAGAGAATCTGAATAGACATGTTTTCAAAGAAGACATATAGCCACAGGATGAAAAGATGCTCAATGTCACTGATCATCAGGGAAGTGCAAGTCAAAACCACAATGAAATGTCACCTCACATCTGTTAGAATGGCTATTATAAAAGACAAGAAGTTTACAAGTGTTCCTGAGGATGTGGAGAAAAGGGAATCCTGGTGCACTGTTGGTGGGGATGTAAATTGGTACAATTGCTATGGAAAACAGTTTGGAGGGTCTCAAAAAATTAAAAATGGAATTACTATATGATCCAGGAATCCACTTCTGGGAATTCATCTAAGGAAAATAAAAACACTAACTCAAAAAATAAATCTACCCTCACATTCATTGTAGCATTATTTACAACAGCCAAGATATGAAAGCAATCTAGTTGTTCATTGGTAAATGAATAAAGGAAATATGAAATACACATGAGTATTATTCAGCCACCAAAAGAATGAAATCTTGCCATTTGCACAAAAAATGGATGGATCTTGAGGGCATTAAGCAAGATAAGTAGTCAGGAAAAGACAAGTACCATATGATCTCACTTATATGTGAAATCTAAAAAAAAAAAAATTAAAATACCAGGCTCATACATACAGAGAACAGATTGGTGGTTTCCAGAGTCAAGGCATAAGTGACTGAAGTAGGTGGATGGGGTTAACAGATACAAACTTCCAATTACAAAATAAATAAGTCATGGGGATATAATGTCTAGCATGGTGACTATAGTTAATAATACTTTACTGCATATTTGAAAGTTGCTAAGAGAGTAGATCAAAAAGTTTTTATTACAAGAAAAAAATGTGTAATTATGTATGGTGATGGATGTTAACTAGACTTATCATGACCATTTTGAAATATATTCAAATATCAAATGATTATGTTATATGCCTGGAACTAATATATTGTCATTCAATTAAACCTCAATAAAAAATTCATCTATAAACTATTTTTATATAAGTACAGAATTGTCTTCTACCAATTTTAATATCCATGTGGGTTTTTCAAAATGAGAAAAGAAATAGTATTTATATTTTTAACTTGCTAATAATGAGATTTACTATTGAGAATTGAACCTTTTTTACACAAAACATTTAAGCTTTTATTTTTTTTACTTTATTTTTTTAAAAGCAATATTCTCTTTTTAACTAATATGAAAAAGTGATTTATATATGAAGGGCAGTCAATATTTTCCAACTCTATTTCAAAGACTCATTTACAATTTGTTGACTGTCTCTTTTTTATTTTTTATTTTTTAAGATTTATTTATTTGAGAGAGACAGACAGACAGATAGAGAGCAGAGTGGAGGGACAGAGGGAGAGGGGGAGAGAATCCTAAATAGTCTCCGCACTGAACTTAGAGCCCCATGTGGGGCTCAATCTCATGACCCTGAGATCACGACCTGAGCCAAAACCAAGAGTTGGACACTTAACCAATTATGCCACCCAGGCACCCTGTCTTTTAATAACAATCAAAATTTGATACACTTTCAATATTAAAGTGAAATTTATAATGCAGTCAATTTCAGTGTTAGCCTCCATGCTCTGTAGTTTTAATGAAATGTTTAGAAAGGCCTATTTCTATGAGTACATAAATATTTGCTTATGTTTTATTCTAATACTTTATTATTTCATTTTATCTTTCTGGCATTAATTTTGATTTGTGACTTAAAATTGTTTTAACTTAATTTATCCTAAGAGGTTTTATTTTTCTCCAACACCAGTGAATAAGCCATTAATTTTCTACTAATTCGCCCTAAAATCCTAATTGTATACTGTTTTTCTATGATAAATCAGTTAGCAAATGCCATTGGCAAATGGGAGAGTGATATCAGTATAATATAGGAAACTCATTGGTTCATGCATTACATGAATTTTTCAGCCCATTAATGTTCTATGATATCAAATAATAGCAGCTGAACATAATATAGCTTAATATGTTATGTTACAGAGGAATGACCATTAACATTAGTTATTGACCCTGTGTCCTTCATTCTGTCTCAATTTGACCATTGTTCTGCCTTGCTAGTATAGTTCATTCCAATTGTTTTATTTTTTTTTCTTACCTTCACAAATTAGCAGACTCAACCCTTATATACAAATTCATTTTTATCTATTTAGAAATACTTATGTGAGAGTTAGAAGGACATCATATGGAGGCCTGATCCTCATTTTTTTTTTATTATGTTAATCACCATACATTACATCATTTTTTTTTTACATCATTAGTTTTTGATGTAGTGTTCCATGATTCATTGTTTGTGCATAACACCCAGTGCTCCATGCAGAATGTGCCCTCCTCAATACCCATCACCAGGCTAACCCATCCCCCCACCCCCTCCCCTCTAAAGCCCTCAGTTTGTTTCTCAGAGTCCATAGTCTCTCATGGTTCATCTCCCACTCCAATTTCCCCCCCTTCATTCTTCCCCTCCTGCTACCTTCTTCTTCTTCTTCTTCTTTTTTTTTTTTTTTAACATATAATGTATTATTTGTTTCAGAGGTACAGGTCTGTGATTCAGCAGTCTTACACAACAGCGCTCACTATAGCACATACCCTCCCCAGTGTCTATCACCCAGCCGCCCCATCCTTCCCACCCCCCCACCACTCCAGCAACCCTCAGTTTGTTTCCTGAGATTAAGAATTCCCTTACTTATTTATTTGACAGAGAGAGAGAGAGCACAAGCAGGGGGAGCTGCAGGCAGAGGGAGAGGGAGAAGCAGGCTCCCTGCTGAGCCGAGAGCCCAATGCAGGACTCAATCCCAAGACCCTGGGATCATGACCTGAGCTGAAGGCAGACACTTAACCGACTGAGCCACCCCAGCGCCCTATCCTCTTTCTGGAAGCCCACAGTCAAGGATGTACACTTGTGAGACTTGGACAGCCACACTCAAAATCCCTGTCCAGACTCAGCATCAAGACTCCTGAGAGACGGTGATAGTATCGGCGCTCTGCAAACTTTGAGTCTAGTTTGCAACTACAGAGATTATATTCTCCAGTGGTATTTCATGGTTTCCAATTCTTTCCAACAATTTTGGAAGCACCAAATGTCTTATATTATTATAGTTGTATTGTCTCAAATATCTAGAATGATACCTGTTTGCTGCACTGTCCAAGAACTATTTACTACTCATTATGAGTCACTTTACTCATCAAAGCATATGGAAAAGCAACAACAAAAAACAAACAACAATAATAACAAAAATCTTGGGTAAATGGGTAAAGTTCACAAATAGGAAAATAAATGATACATCTGTTAGCTCAGAACAGAAAAAGTTAGTTGGCAGTGTAATCACAGCTTTGGAACTCATGACCAAATGCTTATAATGACAATAGTAATGATGGTCACTGAGTAAAAGAACATCATGCACTGAAAGTGAGAGGGATTCCATGAGATTTTTTTTTTTTTTAAATCTCAAGTTACTGACTAAGGGATAGAAAACCTGAGTGGCTAATGATATAGTTATAAAATTTGGGTCCCTAAAGAACTTCAAGAATAAAAAATTCCCAACAATCTGCCTTTAATTATTAGAATAGCCTGAAGGGAGGGTATGGATTAGGATCCCTGAAATTTTTTCAATGTCTGTTGTCCAAGCGTAAGGATAGAATTTATACTTGATATAGAAAATGCATGTACTCCTTTTCTGACATATTTGTCATTCTTACCTGAAAAACATTAGTGACGTCAGTAAGATATTTGGTTCCTGTTATGGTATAGATATTATAGTCCAAAAGTCTTCTAAAGGGAAATACCTAGGAAACAAATTTAAATCCCCAAAGAAAAACATTCAAAAAATTCAGGCAGCCGGTATTTTGAAGACGCTTATTATCTTATTTCAGTAATGATTGTTGATTATGGTAATTGATCATTTCAATAATTTCTTATATAGATAATTGGTAAGAGTAATTTAAGTACACTCCTATTTTAAATATTCTTAATTAGTAAGGCACATTTAAATAAATTACCATATTATTGAAGGTCACACATAAGTATGGTTCACTGAAATTTTATAAAGTGATAGCAAATTATATTCTGTGAAATTTATCTTTAAGAATAGCTCAGCAAAATATAAAGCAGACATTTTAGGGGTAAACAATTTTTATAATAGAGGATTTCTCAGTGTTACAACCAAAATCAAGCATATTTGGCCATCAAATCTTTTATGTTCTACTTTTGGCCAAAGATTGGTCACTCTACACAGAAAAAGTAGTAATGTTTTTTTCTTTGTGTTTAGCAATATACACAGAAGTTGAGAGAATGAAGATGTTGGAGAGACTACAATGATGGACAAACAAATGAACAAACAGCACTTCTCTTTCTACTCAGATCACCTAAGTTAGCCAAGATGATAAACTGGGAAACACATTTTTATTATATGGTATACACTTGAAGAAAGGAAGGCAGGGAGAAATGGTGGGAAGGAGAAAATGATGGAGGAAAAATGTTTACTATATATGGACTATACATAAGTCACTTTATAAGAGTAGGTATAGGACATAACTAATATAACTAATATAAAATACATATATGGTCAACTAATAATTGACAAAGAAGCCAATAACACTCAATGGGGAAAGAATTGTCTCTTCAACAGAATGCTAAAATCCTAGACAAGTACACAAGGAAAAATCAGATTGAATCACTATCTGACACCACTCACAAAAATTAGCTCAAAATGAATTAAAATCCCAAACATAACACCTGATATAGATATAAAACTCCTAGAAGAAAACAGAGGAGAAGCTCCTTGACATTGGTCTTAATTTTTTGATTGTGACATCAAAAGCACACACAAAAGCAAAAATAAACAAAACTACATCAAATGAAAATGCTTCTGCACAGTGTAAGTGTGTCATTCAAAGCTATTATTTCCTTGTTGATTTTCTGCTTAGATGATCCCTAGAAGGATTATTTTTTTAAATATCAAATTATATCTGTATTTAAAATGAAACTTCAAGATTCTCATATTTTTTTTATTTTTTAAAAGATTTTATTTATTTATTTATTTATTTATTAAAATATTTTATTTTTTAAAGATTTTATTTATTTATTTTATTTTTAAAAGATTTTATTTATTTTTATTTTTTTAAGATTTTATTTATTTTTTTAAGATTTTATTTATTTTTTTAAAGATTTTATTTATTTATGTTTTTTAAAGATTTTATTTATTTATTTAAATGTCACATTTGACATTTTTTAAATGCTTCATATGCATTATCACTTTGAGAGATAGCAAGAGCAGGAACACAAGCAGGGGGAGTGGGAGAGGGAGAAGCAAGCTTCCCGCGGAGCAGGGAGCCCAATGTGCGGCTCGATCCCAGGACCCTGGGATCATGACCTGAGCCCATGGCAGACGCTTAACGACTGAGTCACCCAGATGCCCCTTCTCATATTTTTATTTCTAACCACCAAGTTGACCAAAATTTGTTAAGTTTTGGTAGGAGTTTGGTATATAGTCTAGGTATAGGAACTAAAAACGCCATTTTCAAACTTCTATTTTTTAATGCCTATATCTTATGATAAAAGTTATTTTTTAAAGTTTTCAAGAGATATCTGCAACTGATCTATTCATTGTGATATAACAAAAAACATAATTGCTTTTAAATATAATACCTTTTGAAATGAAGAGATTTATCATTATGAGGATCGGTTTCTTTTTACAATATGAGTTTTTTAAAGTAAAATAATGAAGGGCTATATCTTGTTATATATCAGAAGAAAGAATTTACCCTCAAGCTTTAGCTCAAATTATCCAATTAATATCAATAAATAATCAAGAAGCATGAAGATGATATATTCTTAGATAACAATCATTTATATTATTTTGGAGAGGTAGCAACTCAATAATGGGGTTTACAAATTAGAATAGTACTTCCTCAACATGAAAGCTTACATTATAAAAAAATACAGTGCACAATATTTATGTTAAAATGTTAAACATCTTCATAGGTTATAAATTATTTTTAGATTCATGTATTATGTTTCTAACTAAAATATTCCAGCTATATTAAAAGAATAAATCATTAAACTATATATATAACTTACAAATCCTTTGAAAGAATAAATGAAGTGCTTGATATTGTTAAAAATACAATTTAGAGTTTCAAAAAACTATAAATGACATTTAATGAAAATATAAAAGGAAATAGCTTGGTAGCCTCCAAGGAAATCAGTGGTACTGATAACTAAATAATTAGAATTGGGATTTTGTGAACATCTTTATTAACTTTATATTAATTTGCAAAGTGAGGATAAAAAATAGAGAAAGCCTGATTCCCAGAAGTTACATTGAACAATGCACAAAATAAATAGGAACCATAATAAAAGTGATGCTCATATACTGTACAACAAAATGAAATCTTATAGTTTCTTATAATCAAACTTCTAAAATGGGATTTTTTTTTACACAGAATAGTGAATCTTATAAATTTCTCCTGTAGAAGTTGAACAGATTGTTTGATATAATAATAGTAGATATAGTGGGAGAAAAATACATGTATGTGTGCATAGGTATAAGTTTATACCTAAATATATATGTCAAAATATATACACCATGTCTCTAGGACCATGATAAATTTCTAAACTAACTTATTGCTATACATGTTTCTTAGGGATGTGAATAATGAATGAAAGTGACATACATGTTTTAAACAAAGCCACATGGTCATAATGTAGCTATAGGCTTACAAAAATAATTAATGTAGTTGGAATGAAAAGGCATAATAAAATTTCTAGAGAATTTAGAGTGACATTATCATGTATTTCATGGAAGTTATTTTTTCTTGTGTTACTTATGTTTAATTTCTTTGCTGTCCATAAACAGAGTGAGGAATACTAGAATATACATTCAACAGAATCACCTACTACTACTACCTCTACTACTAATTCTGCAGTCAGTGTGAAGGAACCTAAATGTTTCCCTAAATATGCAGCCTCACGAAGAGTGGCTATTATTACCACTGCTTTCCTCATATATTTATGAAATAATTTTGTTAAAACTAAATAATTTGGTGATGGATATTAAGGAGGGCATGTATTGCATGGAGCACTGGGTGTTATATGGAAACAATGAATCATGGAACACTACATCAAAAACTAATGATGTAATTTAGGGTGACTAACATAACATAATTAAATTAAATTTAATTTAAAAAACTAAATAATTCTAAAAATATGATCATTGGAAATAAGAAATTAAAATCTGGTCAGTTATCAACTAAAATATATCCAGTCAACATTACCATCCACAAATCAGGATTTGAGGATCACTAATACCCCATTTACTAAAAATATTGTAGCTGTCCAAACTACTGTACCCTATAGATAACTTGCCAACTTCATTTACCTCAAGGCTATCTGAAGGAATATTTCTGTTTTTATTCATCTTATACTATGGACAGAAAAAATGATGGAATTAGTGTATTGTCATTATCACAATGTATATTTTGAAACACTTTTTTAAGTTTCACAAACCATTTTTTAAATGCTTCATATGCATTATCCCTTTTAACCCTCAAAATCTTGCAATGGGAAATATTATTTATCACATTTCACAAATAAAGAACCTGGAGCTTAAACAGGTATGTTAAGTCACTTGTTTGAAATTAATTAAATTAACAACAGGTCTAGAATATCTTGGCATCTCTTAGTCCAAAACCTGTGTTCCTACTGACTGTGCATGTTAATAGTGAAAATTTCTTATATAATGATTTATTTTCAGCACATTTTGTCATCAAGATATTTTTATCTACGGCCACCTGGGTGGCTCAGTTGTTAAGCGTCTGCCTTCCGCTCAGGTCATGATCCCAGTATGCTGGGATCGAGCCCCGCATTGGGCTCCCTGCTCTGCAGGAAGCCTGCTTCTCCCTCTCCCTCTGTCCCTTGTGTTCCCTCTCTCCCTGTGTTTCTCTCTCTGTCAAATAAATAAATAAAATCTTAAAAAAAACAAGATATTTTATCTAGAAAAATAAATTAAAGAAACATTATTTAGAAATTGAGTAGACTAATTAAAATCTCATTTTCCCCTTAGTCGAAAGTAAAAAAAGTAAATTCGTTACTCTCAAATTTATTCATTCTCCCAAATTAAATTTGTGCTACTGGGAAAAATTGTCATTTATATTTAATCCAATTGAAACTATGAAAAGGAGGACATTTAGAAGATAAATATCAGCATTTCCATGATTGGACTGTATAGTCCAAAATCTCTGGAATCTCAAAGTATTTACCATTCTGCTCTTTTCACAAAATAAAAACAAAATTAAAATCAGGCAATACTCTAAGAACTTTATATATACTTTAATCTCCATACTACTTTAAGGCACAGAATTTATCTTCATTTTACAGATAAGGAAACTGAATTTTAGAGAAGGTTAAGTCACATACCAAAACCATATAGCTAAAACAGAAGAAACAACTGTCAAACCCAAATCCACTTCCTTTTTAAATTCTTTCCATATGCTCAACACTATTTCTTACCTCAGGAAGAGTGGTACAAAGGAATAATGTATTTTTGTAATAGAGATATAACATTTCACCTTTTAAAAAGGTATTGTTAAACTACCAAGAGAATGCATATTTAATTATGAAAACATAGCTTAATTATGTTATCTCATTAATGAGTTCCAAAAGGTCAGTAAGGTGCTACCACCAAGAGACACCTCATATCAGAATACTGATCACAATTTAATGAATATGAAAACTTGAAATGTACATTAATATAAATATAGTTTAAACCTTTAGAGTTCTCTGCCATGTCAATAATACAGTGAATTGAAAATTTAGGTTTTTGATACTCTACTGCCTCATGTGGTATTACTATATAATATAAAGTGGTTTAATTATAAATAGAACCACATCTTCTACATGGGGCTTAGAGAATCAGTCTTATTGTCACAGTTTCCCTGATTTTCACCACACACAAAAAAACAATTTCCTTAAATGATCACTCACTTTATTAATGCTGTTTTGGCAACTTTGACTGTTTACAAAATATGGAATTTATCCTCAAAATCAACACTTTCAAAATATTCAAATGAAAGAAGTATTTTTTAACTCAAAAAAGGAAATTTTCAAAAATAGTGAGAAAACAGATGACTGTTATTAAATGCACTATATAGTTTTGGAAGGCAACTGCTTTGAAACCATCAATATACAGATGTGTCATTTCTGATATTTACTTTTTAAAATATAGTACTTTTATTTTAATATAGTCATAAATCAGACATTCAAGGTATTTACTATCAATTTTTTAATGCCATAATTGTCTAATAAGCTCAATACTGACCCCTTGGAAAGACCTAGTAATAGTCTGGTTATTCTTGATTTGTTCCCCCAGATTCATTCTCTACCTTTCTCTGTCTCCTTCATGACCAGGAGGATTGTATCACCCATATTAAGTTTTTCATTAGGTTCTGTGAATGCAAGTCACCAGCTGAAAACCAGACTAGGGAGAAGACAGTGGTTGGCATATTTTTCTGCATATTCCTGCTCTGCCCCATCAGATCTCTGGAAGTATCTAAAGCTCCAGTTGAGCAGATCCTCCATACCTCTAACTGCCACACTGCTTCAGTTGTATCATTCCCTCCCTTTGTCCCTTCAACCCATGGGTGGAAATTGCCTTCCACTGTTGCTAACTTCTGGATGTCTCACCATCCCTTACTGGTTCTCTTAATGTGTTTCAGCCACTATAGATCCTCTTCAGTTCAACCTTTCTGAGTGTATCATCTGTTTCTAGTGCATGACACATATGTATGAATATACAAAATATACATATTTATATATATTATTTCTATTAGATATATAATTCTTTTATAGCACAATTTCCTAGGTATACAGACATGGAAAAAAAAAAAGAACCATGGAATGCCTGTCCTCACAGAATTCACATTCTGACTGAGGAAACAATCATCAAACTCATAGTATGCAGGATGGTGACAGTACACAGGAGATATATAAGGAAGGGGCATAGGAAATATCAGAGGTTGGAAATGGTGATGTTAGATGGGTTGTCCAGGAATAGCCTTGCTGAGAACTTGGCAGTTGAGAAAATACTTAAAGGAAGTTGTGTAGATATCTGGAATAAGGGGCACCTGGGTGGCTCAGTCAGTTGGGCATCTGCCTTCAGCTTGGGTCATGATCCCAGGGTACTGGGATCGAGTCCTGCATTGGGCTCCCTGCTCAGTGGGAGGTCTGCTTCTCCCTCTCCCACTCCCCCTGCTTGTGTTCCCTCTCTCACTGTGTCTCTCTCTGTCAAATAAATAAATACAATCTTTAAGAGTATAGACTTTCTTTAGTATTTCTTGTAAGGCAAATTTGTGTGTAACAAATTCTCTTTGTTCAACTGAAAATATATTTTATCTTCATTTCTGAAGGACAGCTTTACTATATATAGAATTCTAGAATGGTATATTTTCAGCAATTTGAATGTATTGCCCCACTGACCTTAGGCCTTCATTATTTCTGAAAAGTTGTTTTGCTTTTGCAGCTTTCAAGATTTTCTCTTTCCTCTAACCATTGAGTATGATGTCCTATATGTGGATCTCTTTATTTTTATTCTTTTTGTTTTACTTTTTGCATCTGTAGACTGTTTTTTAATCAAAATTGGGACATTTGCAACCATTATGTACCTAATAGTTTTTTTCCTCCCTTCGCTCTCTTTCAATGGATTCCTAATGCATATATGTTGGCCGTGTTTCATGGTCTCTGAGGCTTGTTGATTTTTCTTTATCTTTTCACTATTTAGATAATTATTAATGATTTGTCTTCAAGTTAATTTATTTCATATTCTGCCTCAAATGTGCTGTTTAAACACATCTGGTAAAACACATTTTATTTAATTTGTTCTATTTTCACATAAAAATTGTCATTTTTTTCAATGCTTTCGATCTCTTCATTGAAATTCTCTTTGTGTTTAGTCAGTGTCATCATGCTTTCATATAAATGTAGTTTCCTTTACATCACTGAATACATAATAGCTTCTTTGGAAGTCTGGGCCAATTCAAAGAAGTCTGGGCTGACTTTTTTTTCTGAGTATGAATCATCCTTTCATATTTATTTTTATGTCTTATAATTTTTTTAAGGTGGACATTTTAGTTAATATACTTTAACAGTTCTGCATTCTTTTCAATACCTCAAGGATAGTTTTTGCTGTTTTTTGTTTGCTGCTTTAGAAATGTGTCAGGATTGATTCTGCTGAGTCCATCTCCTCTGCAGTGATTGGCCACTGATGTCTCTATTTTAAGTCTGGATTCCTAGAATTTGTCCCTGTGCATATAAAGCTTCAGAGACAGCAAATGATGGTGAGTTGTTGTTCTTAAATATCTCAAGCCAACAGAGTTTCTACTATTTGCTGATGGATCTCTGTTTAGATTGTGTGCAGCTCCTGTGCCTGTGTGTGCAGCCCCTTGGTCAGCTAAAGATATGTGGACACCTTTGGTCCTCTCCTTTCTTCCCTGCACATGCATACAGAAGGGAGCCATGTATATGTAGAAAGTTTATCATGGTCTATAAAGCTGTCATATACCCAGGATATCCCTATTAAATACCTGGTTAATCTGATGGTTTACTGCTTGTCTCAAATGATAATGCAACCTCAGGCCAGCATAACCTCTGGTCTTCCTTATTTGCTTGCCACTGAGATTTCTACCTTTTCTGACAAAGCCACCAGGCATGGCTTTTTCACAGATTTTTTTGCCACAGTTTTCATGTCTGTGGCAAACTGTGGCCACTGTGCCATTGTCTGTGGCAGAGTTTGCCACAGAAACTCACAGATACTCATTGCTCTTACTTGGAGATGAGTTTTGCATAAATAAATGCTTCTGAATTTCTTGTTGACTTTGGTCAATCTCCAGAGACCCAAAATGACTTTTTTTTTTTGACAATTTTGTCCAGCTTTTTAGTTATCTGTGGAGAGTATTTTCCAAGCTCCTCACTACACCATACTAGAATCCTACCTCCCAATAAAGGGTTTGACTAGAGGATGGCATGACTGGCCTGTGTTTTAAATAATTACTATGAATACATTTATCTTTTTTTTTTTTAAGATTTTATTTATTTATTTGACAGAGAGAGACACACAGCAAGAGAGGGAACACAAGCAAGGGGAGTGGGAGAGGGAGAAGCAGGCCCCCAGCGGAGCAGAGAGCCGGTCGCCGGGCTCGATCCACAGACCCTGGGATCATGACCTGAGCTGAAGGCACATGCCCAACGACTGATCCACCCAGGCGCCCCTGAACACATTTATCTTAAGTGAAAAAGATGAAAGGAAGAGAGAGAGAGAGAGAGAGAGAAGAAAGAAAGAAAGAAGAAAGAAAGAAAGAAAGAAAGAAAGAAAGAAAGAAAGAAAGAAAGAAAGAAAGAAAGAGAAAGAAAGAAAGACAAACCTATTACAGTAATCCAAACAACAAATGTTGCTGATTTACACAAAGGTAACAGTAGTGAACATTGTGAGATGTGGTCACACTCTGGTATCTTTAAAGAGTTTGCTGATGGATGGCTATGCAGTAACAGAGAAAGACTCAAAGGATAACTCTAAGACTTATGCCCACACATTAAGAATGGAGTTTTCATTTACCATAATGGAAGAATCTGCAAGAGGGGTAAACTTGGCGGGGAGGGGCGGGTATTTATGACTGTCAGCACATCAGTTTGGAGTCTATGAAGTTTTTTTAGAGAGGGAGGGAGGGTAGGAGCAGAGGGAGAGGGAGAGAAAGAATCCCAAGTGGGCTCCACACCCAGCATGGAGCCCAATGCAGGGCTGGATCTCACAATCCCGAGATTATGACCTGAGCTGAAATCAAGAGTCGGACGCTTAACCAAATGAGCCATCCAGGCACCCAGGGGCCTATAAAGTTTTAATACTTATTTTACTTCTAGAGATATCAAGTCAACAGTTAAATATGTAAGTTTGGAATTTAGGGAAGAGGTCAAAATGTAGATAAAAATATAGCATGCATCAGAATATGGGTGGTATTTAAAACCATTGAATGAGATTATTTAAAAAAAGTAAGAATACATCAAAAGAAGAGATTCAAAAATTGATGTATGGGTCATACCAATGTTTAGAAGTCATAAAGATTAGTAAGAAAAATCAGTGGAGACTGATAAGGAGCATCCAAAGGGGGAGTTCCTAATCTTGGCAAGTCTACTGGAATCCAAGTGAAAATGTTGACTTCAAGGAGAGAAGGATCAACTTTATCAAACATTCTGTTAGATTAAGCAAGATAAGGCCTGAAAAACTATTCCATTTAGCAATGCAAAAGTTCCTGGTGACCTCAATAAGAATAATTGTGAGGCAAGGGGTGCCTGGGTAGCTCAGTCAGTTAAATGTCCAACTCTTGATTTTGGCTCAGGTCATGATCTCAGGGTCATGAGATTGAGCCCTGTATCAGGCTCCACCCTGGTTATGGATCCCACTTGGGATTTTCTCTCTCCCTCTCCCTCTGACCCTACCCCACCTCATTCTCTCTCTCTCTCACGTTTTCTCCCCCTCCCTCTAAAACAAACAAACAAACAAACAAATAAACAAAAAAAAACAGTTGTGAGGCAAAAGCCTGACTGGACTTGTTTAGGAAGTAAATGGGAGGTGAATTGGAAACATAATTTATGGGAATTTTTTTTTCAGTTTTCTGTTATAAGGGAAGAAGAGATGCAATAGGATTGTAGTTGGAGTACTGGGTTCCTGGAGGAATGTTTGTTGTTGCTTTTAAATATGAGAGAAAATAATGTGTTTTATAGGGAATGACTGATTACTGTAGAGGAAAATAACAACTGAAGAAAGAGAAGGGATATTTAGTAGAAAAATAATCAGGAGGGGGATGAGATTTAGTGCACTAGTGAGGCTGTTTACCTGGACAAGGAGCAATGGAAATTTAACCATAGGGAAACATAGAATATATGGGTAGAGATGCACACAGGCGTGGTGGTAGGAACTAATCTATTAGATTTTGGTAAAATAAGAATTAAAGTCATCGAGTGTGAGTAAAGACAGGCCAATATTGGAAATTTGAGGAAAGAGAGGATAAGTTATGAGATACTCACCTAGGTGAAAAAAAAAAGAACAAATGAACAAAGGGAACAAATAGTTTAAAAGGTAACTTTAATGGTCCACTTGAAACTAAAATTTGCAAATTTAAAGTCAAATCAGAAAATATGATCACATGTTTTTACACAGTCATGTTTAACTTTTCAGATGCAGTCACAAAGTAGAAGGCATAGTGTTTGATTTTCAGTGTTTTGACTTTGCTAAGAGAGAACTACAAAGCAAATGGTCAAGTTAGTAAAGTATGTATACTGTAAATAACATAATTATCAGTGAAATTGAAGATAGAGAAGGAAAAGAGTGAGGCTCTGGGGGGTGGAGGGGGATTAGGAACAGAGCAAAGATGATAGCATCAGTAAATTACAGGTCCAGTATGGTCACAGAAGTTTAGAAGCTGGAATACTAGGAGTGAACAAAAAGGCCAGAGGTGGAGGCCAGAGACTAGGATGTTTAGATTCAGATCACAGGTTGTAGTCACTGATAATGACCAGGAGCATCAGAGTGGGCAGCTAAGGAAGGAGGGTAAAAACGATCTTTGGATCTTTCTAAAAAGAAAGCTATTTTAAAAGATCACCTAAATGGACACTGAAATGAACAAAATTTGTGTTAAGAAGTATTGCAGACCACTTCACACCCATTTGGTTGGTTATTATTAAAAATAAAATAGTGGAAAATAACAAGTGTTATCAAGGATGTGGAAAAATTGGAATGCTTTGTGCATTGCTGGGGGGAATGTGAAGTTGTGCTGTCACTGTAGATTTGATACAGAGATTCCTCAAAAAATTAAAGATAGAATTACTGTATGATCCAGCAATTCCACTTCTAGGTATATACCCCAAAAAATGAAATCAGGGATTTGAGCAATATTTGTATATCCATGTTCATAGCAGCATTATTCACAATGACCAAAAGGTAGAATCATCCCAATTGTCCAACAACGGATGAATAAACAAAATGTGGTGTACACATACAATGGAATATTATTCAGTCTTAAAAAGGAAAGAAATTTTGGCACTTGCTACACATAGATGAACCTTGAAGACATTATGCCAAGTGAAATAATCCAGATAGAAGAGTACAAATATTCTAGGAGGCCACTTATATGAGGTACCTAGGGTAGTAAAATTTATAGAGGAAGAAAGCGGAGTGGTGGTTGCCAGGGGCTGAGAGGAGAAGAGAGTCGGGAGTTATTGTTAATGGGTACAGAAATTCAGTTTGGGAAGATGAAATCATTCTAAAGCCAGATTGGATGGTGGGGATGGTTCCACGACAATGTGAATGTATTTCATGTCCCTGAACAGTACACTTTAAAATAATTAAAATGGTAAACTTTATGTTATATATATTACCAAAATAAATTAAACACACATACACTCAACAACCAAAAATTAAGTATTGGAGAAAGCATGAGCAGGATCTAGAATTTTTGAGGAATAAGAAAAATTCATCTTTTCCATTATCAGAGGTACCTTTAAAAAATGGGGTTCTATACTAGATTAAGTTTAAAAACTGGAAATTATAGAAACATAATTACATGAACAAAGCATGATAATTATAAGAATTTGAGGAACTGCCTTGCAGATCTTAATTTTCTTAAACTGGAAAAAATGTGATTTTCTGAGAGTGCTAAGAGGAAGTAATGGCATATTTTGGTAATAAACTTGAAAGTAGAGAAGTTTTGGTTACTCTATTTGAAGAATGTAGAAATGAGCTAACCGACAGATGTGTCTATCCCGATTTAGATCCTCCTGTTTGAGCTTTAATGAGCGCTATTAGCACTAATCTACTGTGTGCTATCATTTTTATTTAGCAGTACCAAACACCACATATGCAAAGATGACAAATACATGAATGAAAGAAAATACAATCAATGAAATGATGGTATGCATCCTACATGTGTTCTCTTTCATACACACCCACAATATTCTGCATTTCATTTCCTTTATATATTACTCTGGAAACTCATTTAACATAGTTTCTCTTTCCAGGGGTCCCTGAATAGAGAGCATAAAGGTTCTTAAGAGTTGTATCTAGATATATTATTGTGAATTAAGTCAATAACACACACGTATGTACACCCACACATGCATACACATGTATGCATCTGTGCAAATTGCCTCGAGTAAGTGCATCGCACATGAAAGGCACTCACCAAATGTTGTGGGATATATGCTGAATGAATACCAAAGTAAAAGAGGAAACCAAGAAATGAGATCTTACAACTTTGGGTGCAGTTCTCTTTCCATTACACCCCATGATTTTCCCTAAAGCAATTCTATAATTAACAACTAGGCTAACTATATGCTATCTAAACAGGTCCAAACATCTTATGATACTAATTCCCCACTGGAAAAAAAAGTTAGTTTCAGTTATACTCTGTTACTTATACCAATATTTAAAATTTATTTACAAAAATTTCCATAAATTAAAAGTATATAATGGAGTTCAAATTGTTCATCTTAAAAATGAACTAGAAAATTTATACAACTAAAGTTATATCAATTTAATTTAAAAAAAGCTAAAAACTGTTCTCTGAATTTTGTTCTAAGTTATATTTACAACTGCAACTCTGTTTTCAATTCACAACTAACTGAATTCATAGTTCACAGTACTTGTGACTACAGGGAACAAGTAAGAATCCTAAAAGCATTTATGTTGAGGACAATTCTTCATTTTCATCCTTTGAGGCTAACAAACAAAAAGGAAGGATAGTTTTGTAATAGAAGCCATACTGAATATTAATCTAATGAGCTAAAGTAAAATCTTCTTAGCTCAGTG
Organism: Mirounga angustirostris; assembly: GCF_029215605.1. Lineage (NCBI taxonomy): Eukaryota > Metazoa > Chordata > Mammalia > Carnivora > Phocidae > Mirounga > Mirounga angustirostris. The sequence goes on from NW_026991717.1 coordinate 77,428,733, forward strand.
GCTGAATGTATCTATCTCTTTGCCAATCATTGTTTTTGTTAACTAGATAATTAGCATTTTTATATTAAAAGAGCTTAATTATATTAGTCCACATTTTAAAGTATACAGAAGAATATGAATATGGTTCATTTCAGAATTGAAGAATAGGTTTGTACACTTGAGAATATTTTACTTCCAAATTAAATTAAGATGTGAAACTCAAAGAAACTAGTAAACAAGATAAACTGAAGGTTGACATTTTAACATCATGGCACTTAAAAGCATTTTAAATTAAATTCATATATTAAAATATATGAATATTACTTCTGCCAGTCTGATATACATGTGTTTCTCTTTTTACATACACACGTAAACAGAAACATCAATAATACATATATATATATAATACAATACCAATTCCACATACATATGGCAGCAATCTCCAATATATTTAAATATACTTTATTTGTGACAGTGAAGATTCAATTATGCCATATGTCAAAAGCCAAAGATATGCTCCTTGTGGCACTGCATACATTTCAGTGTGACCCATCCACAAGCAATATGCTCTTTACATAAGAAATCTTACTTAACTTCTTCACTCATTGTTCTCTTCTGACATGTCTAGGTTCACATAAGTTGGATATTTTATATATCTGTTAAACTGTTTCCCCAGCAACACCTTCTTCAGAACTAAGATGTGTTGTACGCTTTGCTTATATATTCATAGTACTTCACAAGTAATCAAAGTTGCTTCTTAACTCAAATTGTATTTAACAATAAGAAAGAAGCAAATGGCATAAAAATTTTAAAACAAAAACTTTGGGGGGGTTATTTGAATATACTGTATCATCTGCTTGCTCTTCTCTTTCTGGAATAATCTAAACAAATTAAATCAGGTAGCTCAAAGGTTTCTCTGCTCTAATGTTTGACTTCCATTCTGGCACAGTGACACTGGACTCTCCACTGATTTCTAAATTGCTTTATTGTGTAATTTGGGAGGACTAGAGGAAAAGAATCTACAATCAGAGGCAGCTGGTCGAAACAGGTGTTGCAGAAAATTATAATCCTACTTTGATTAATCCTGTTTTTTACAGCCGCCCTCCAGTTATGCATGACAGGTATCCAAATAATCAAACATACAGTCTTCATTGCAACAATCTGAGTTACTGTCAGGAGAAACATCAGGAATTACCGAAGCACTGATGCCAAAGTAATGTGTGTTTCATGAAATCGGCTTTTGTTATTCCATCATTTCTTGAATTTTCTGGGGAAAAATGCACATGCACACACACACACATCATTGTAAAGCTGTGCATTTTTCTGTTCATAATGGTGGTTTTCAATAACCCACAAAATCTGCTTTTTCAAAACCATTTTAAAATGCAGCTTAGTGTTAACAGGTCCATGGTAATCATTATATGCAGCATCTGGATTTATAAATGCATCTGTAACAAGGCATATACAATATTAAGAATCTCTATATAGTTATTAAAGTACTGTATTGTTTTCATGTGTGTGTCAATATGCTATTAAAGCATTCCTTCTCCTGATCTGCTTTATTTCCTAACACATAGCAATCACATCCTGACACACATGGCTCACTGGAGCTGTCCGGCATTCAGTCTTTTTGAGAATGGTGGTGTTAGTATATTTGGTATGAGGATTAGCTCATAAGTGAGTTCATGTGATTGAAGTTAATCCTCTCAGTACAGCCAAGGAGTGAAAAAAAATTTCCCTGACTCATTTTATAAATCAACACTAGTTAAGTAAATGAATCATTAAGATAAAAACAGAAGTTAAAATACATACAAACAACTATTAGATTTAACCAGTGAAGTACCTTAGCCATTTCTAAATCTTTGACCCAGCTTTACTTGATCTTGACCAAATATGATGCTTTAGTGATATGTGGTGTTCACTAACATATATTATTGATATATTATTAATATATTTCACTTACATATATTTTCAATGTGAAAGTTAGAGATTCCATACTATTAATGCCTCATAATTGTTATATTATTACTTTTAATATTTCACAAAATGTTTTAACTTTCAATTTTGCTTATATAGAATGCATCAGCACCATGACACTGGGAGCAATATCAAATTTTGCATCTGAAAAGGAGATACCCTTGATTTGACCAATATCATAAGGATTATATTAGAACTCTGATTTCAGCTCTTTAGCAACCAATGGAAAGTTTTAAAAAATGAAATGAAGCTTAGCATTTGAAATGCTTTTGAAATATCCATCTAATTGTTTTTGAGTCACTGTTTTTTTTTAAAGATTTTATTTATTTGAGAGAGAGAGAGAAACAGAGAATGAGAGCACAAGCTGGCGGGGGGGTTGTTGAGGCAGAGGGAGAAGCAGACTCCCCGCTGAGCAGGGAGCCCAACGACTTGGTGCTGGATCCCAGAATCCTGGGGTCATGACCTGAGTTGAAGGCAGATGCTTAACTGACAGAGCCACCCAGGCACCCTCTTGAGTCACTATTTTTAAACAAAGATTTAAGATATAAAAAATGGATATGTCATTGAAATTAAATGTCATTGTCACATATGATATGTGTCACATATGCCACTGGCTATATTTGTAAAATTCAATTATTGATTGTTTGGAATTTACCTATTTTCACTTTATTCTTCTCCTTCCACTACTACAATGGTCAACCTATCAAAGTTATATATAAATTATGAATTGGACCAAGATAAACCTCATATTTGTTATAATCTATTTCAGTAAAAATACTTTTTCAGGGGCACCTGGGTGGCTCAGTCGGTTAAGTATGTCTAGAGGGAACATATCTTGATATAATACAAAAATCAATGTACACTGGGACACCTGGATGGCTCAGTGGATTAAGCATCTGCCTTTGGCTCGGGTCATGATCCCAGCGTACTGGGATCAAGTCCCACATAGGGCTCCCTGCTCAGTGGGGAGTCTGCTTCTCCCTCTGCGTCTCCCCTTGCTCATGCTCACTCTCTCTCTCTCAGTAGGGCTTCAAGTTAAGCGTCAACCTGAAACTTAAACGTAAGAGTTTGTCAAGTCTTCTTGCTTTAGTGAATTTGGAATCACTATTTAGATTAGTGTTTTCATTAAATATGAAGGATAATTTATCTGCAATCCAATTCCAGGAGAATTATTTTTAGAAAGCTCTTAAAATACTTGGAGATTTTTTTTTTTTTTTACTGTTTCTGAGAGAAATAATCATGTTAATGTGACATTCTAGGTAACAAATATGTAAATAGTAAATGTAGACATTTCTGTACTCACAGTCTAACTCTTTTCCTATTTTCTTTTAAATCCTATTTTCTCAGGAGTTTGGCCCACACTAATCCACAGAAATGGCTCTTAATCTAGGTCAGCAGTGACCCCCACACTCTAGTGGTCATCATTGTACACAACCCCTACCAGTAACTGAACAGAGCAGTCTTTCCTTCCTGGATGTGCGTTCTTCACTTGGATTCAAGCATTCTATTCCCTCTGCATTCCCTCTTATTAGACTTGTTTCGTCTTAGTCTCCTCTCCTTGTTCTTCTTCAAATCCCATAAATCTTAACTTCAGTGTACCCAGGGACTAAGCATTAGAACATCTTGTCTTTACTTTTGCTAATTCTCTTGGTCAACATATTCATCACCAACCTTTTAAATGACATTTATGTATTTTTAAAAACCTGAGAATATAGATCTCAAATCTGGAACTCTCCCCTGAAATATAAATTATAGGCTACTATACAATTTATACACCTTCAACCAGAAGTATAATGATTATTTCAGATGTAACATGTTCAAAATTAATTTTAAAATACTCCTTCAAAATCTTGTTCACTCACATAGATTTATCTGTCTTGGTGAATGCCAATTCTTTACTTTTTATTGCTTCAGCCAAAAATATTGACATTATCCTTAGCTTCTTGTTTTCATTTACAATCTACCTTCTGTCCAAAAACTACTTCTGTTGGGCTCTATGTTCAATATATATACAAAATCTGGCTGCTTCTCATGACCTACATCAGTACCACCACTTCCAAAATATCATCTGTCATCTGGATTACTGTAATAGTCTCCTAACTGGTTTCCTCATCTCCTCTTGCCTCTTTATACTTTGTTCTAACCAGAATAGTCAGAAGAATACTTTAAAAATATGAGGTCTGGTTATCCCTTTGCTCATTTGTTCTGTTTTTTAAATCCCACATGTGAGTGAAATCATCTGATGTTTGTCTTCCTTTGACTGACTTATTTCTTTTAGCATAATAGTCTATCTCCATTCACATCATTGCAAATAGCAAGATTTCATTCCTCTTCATGGATGTGTAATATTCCATTGTGTATATATATCTATCACATCTTCTTTATCCAATGGATGGGTTAAATAGGTGATGGGGATTAAGGAGTGCACTTGTTGTGATGAGCACTAGGTGTTGTATGGAAGGGTTGAATCACTATATTGTACACCTGAAACTAATACTACACTGTATGTTAACTAACTGAATTTAAATAAAAACTTAAGGGGTTCCTGGGTGGCTCAGTCAAGCATCTGACTCTTGATTTTGGCTCAGGTCATGATCTCAGGGTCATGAGATCGAGCCCCACCTCGGGCTCCACGCTCAACGGGAAGGCTGCATGAGATGTTCTCTCTCCCTTTCACTCTGCTCCTTCTCCCAAAGGAGTTCTCAGTCTCTCTCTCTCTAAAAATAAATAAATCTTTTTTAAAAAAACAAAAATACATAAAGTCTGATTATATTGCTTTTCTGCTCAAAACCCTCTACTGGCCTGCTATTTTCCAAGATAAAATTCTCCCCTCCCCCCAACCAAAAAAACCCAAACCATTTCCTATAAGGTTTTATATGATCTGTTCCACACTCTTATTCATGGGTGCAATTTAATATTGTTCTCCCCCTTCTAACTTCACTCCAGACAGAAAGATCTCCTTACTGCTTTTCTGACATTTATCTCTTCCCAGATCTCCACAGGACTTATTCCTTTCCACAAACAGGTCCTTGTGCAAATGCCACCTTCATAGTAAGTACTTCCCTAATTTCCCTGTTTAATACTACAGCTCCCAGCACTGCTTTTCTCCCACCAATACTTTAAATATTTTCATTCGTGTTACTTTGAGATAATTTCAGAATTACAAAAAAGTTGCATAGGTATAGAGACTTTTATATATCCTTCACCCAGATTCCTCTGTTAACAATATACATAACCATAGTATATTTCCCCAAACTAGAAAAAAAACTAATATTGGTACTGTACTACTAGCTCAATAACATTGAAAGAGTACTATTAAATAAACTATAGTCATTTAGATATTGCCAGTTTTTCAACTACTAATGTTTTTTTACTGTTTCAGAATCTAATTCAGGACACCACAGTGCATTTAGACATCATGCGGTCATGCATTAATCTCACTGATGTCCTCTAATCTGTGGTCATTCCTCAGTTTTTCCATGTTTGTCAGGACCTTTGACACCCTTGAGGAATACTAATCAGGTACCTTGTAAACTATCCCTCAATTTGATTTGGCTAAAGTTTTCTCACAATTTAGACTGAGGTTATGGAGTTTTTTTATTTTTTTGGTAAGAAGAGGTGAAAGATGTCTATGTATATTACTTGGATTTCCTCTAACAGGAATGTTTATTTCTTCTTCCTCACTTATCCATTTAATCATTTATCATTTAATCAGTATGCATTTATTGATATTTTATTACTTGATATATAATACTGCCTTTGTTTTGTTGATCAAATTGTTCTAGATTTTGCCAGTGGAAGGTCTTTAAGGTTGGCTCTGTGTCTTTGTTTTTTGTGGCTTTTTGGTGGTTTGTGTGTTTTTTTGTTTTGTTTTGTTTTGTTTTAGCACTTCCTAACTTTTTGACAATGCAAGATACTTCAGTCTCATTTTGTATTTTTGCTTCCACAGTACTAAACTCAACAATTTCTGCAAGAAATTGCTAATTCTAGGCTTTCTCAGTTGAGAGATCTAAGAAATATGTGGTATCTACTAACCCATGAATATACATCCACACACATCTAGATTTATTTCTGTATTTGTCTATCTGTATAAATATTAGAGTGAACATAAGCTCATATTGGTATCTCCAACATTAATTCCTCCAGAACCACAGGGTTCATTCTACCTTTTCTTCCTTTCTCTGAAGATGAAAAACCTGATTTCCATTAACTATGATTTATTTACTTATTTGTTCAATCCTAGTATACATGTAAAGTAATTTTGGAAATGCTGTGAGAAAAAATGAGAGTGTGGTATTTATGTTTAATCTTTTGCATCCAGTGTTAAAATAGCCAGTTAAAATACTGCTCTTTACTTTCATCAGCTTTTTTTTCTGCCCTCTTAAGATTATAGTTTGTATTTGTAACATTCATTTGGCACAGTCTGCATTCCATCCTGTGTACCCTAAAATCAGACTGTAATTATGTTATTATTGTTGCTGTTTTCCCCATTTGTGGTGTACAAGTGTATGGGTTTTTTTAAAAAGGATGGAATCATGTGTCTACCAACCTAGTATTGTGTAGAAGTCTTCTATCACTCTAAAAATTCCTTTTTGAAGCCTCTTTGTAATCAATCCCTTATCTGTCCTCCAGTACCTGTAGTGGTGAAGGATATTAATCTCTCGGGGGCCTTGGATGGAACATGAGATGAGGCAATTAATCAGCTGTTTACAGGGGTCTTCATCCTGTCATCTCATTTCAGCCTAAGTCCCTACTTACTGAGGTACAGAGTACTAGGATTTTGCTTCATAAAATGAACTCCTTCTTTTGGACTTCCCTTCTCTTTTTAAATATATATATATATATATTTATATATCTTTTTAAATATATATGTTTATATATATCTTTTTAAATATATGTATTTATATATATCTTTTTATATATATTTATATGTATCTTTTTAAATATATAAGTATATTTTTAAAAATATATATATAAATTTAAATCCAGTTAACCAATGTATGGTACATTAGTTTTTGATACACTGTTCAATGATTCTAATGAATCATTGGCCTTCCCTTCTTCCATCATCCTGCAACCTTAAGTTTTAGCTTTCTGCAGTTTGCTGTACTTAAACCCATGTTATTTTGCCTCACGCTCTTTGCTATTACCCCAAGTTACATTCCCTCTTTTTTTTTTCCTTGGAGTATATTTCTTTACTAAAATTTTTCTGGAGTTTAAGGAGGAAACAAAGCTATATATGTGTGTTTAATCTGGCTTATTTAACTAGAAGCATACAACATGGACAGATTTTGAAAATGAAGTTGTTGAGTGAAAAAAATCAAGTTCCCAAAATGCACATTACACTACCATTTATGTAAAATATATATATTTATATATATTCAATTGATATATATGTTCAGTTCAATTGATATGTGTGTCAATTCAATATATATATTAATTCAAGTGATATATATATTCAATTGTGTGTGTGTGTGTGTGTGTGTGTATTTATTTATTTATTTATTAGGACTGGATGAGTATATACAAGTACAATCAGAACATTTTCCTCTAAGAATGGTGAGGGAGATGCCTGAGTAGAGGAACAGAAAGAACTTCAATGTTTACTGCAATGTCCTGTTTCTTTGTTTAAAAACTCCTGAGTTAAAAAATTATATTTCAATTAGGATAGTGAATATATGGATATTTGCTATGTTATAGCTTATGACTTTTTATGTGTTTTAAGTTTTCCATAATTTTAAAAGTAAAATTTACCTACACCTGAAACTAGTATTACATTGTATGTTAACTTACTGGAATTTAAATAAAAACTTGGGGAAAATTTTTAAAAAATAAAATAAAAGTAAAATTTATCATTGTTGTTTTCTTAATGGTCAATAACATGTTTTATTACAAGACAACTTCCAGGAATTTTTACTATCAGATAAGAGAAAATATCATATTTCTATCTTTTGTCCACTATCTTTTATTTTCCAAAGTTAAAAATGTCATTAATTAAGACATAGAGGAAATAAAATTAAAGATTACATTTTCTTAAAGACTAAGCTGAAACAACCTTTTTTTTTTTTTTTTTTTTTTTTTTTTAATTTTTTTATTCTTATGTTAATCCCCTTACATTACAACATTAGTTTTAGATGAAGTGTTCCATGATTCATTGTTTGTGCACAACACCCAGTGCTCCATGCAGAATGTGCCCTCCTAAATACCCACCACCAGGCTAACCCATCCTCCCACGCCCCTCCCCTCTAGAACCCTGTTTGTTTTTCAGAGTCCATCGTCTTTCATGGTTCGTCTACCCCTCCGATTTCCCCCGCTTCATTCTTCCCCTCCCGCTACCTTCTTCTTCTTCTTCTTTTTTTTTTTTTCTTAACATATATTGCATTATTTGTTTCAGAGGTACAGATCTGAGATTCAACAGTCTTGCACAATTCACAGCGCTTACCAGAGCACATACACTCCCCAGTGTCTATCACCCAGTCCCCCCATCCCTCCCACCCCACCCCCCACTCCAACAACACTCAGTTTGTTTCCTGCGATTAAGAATTCCTCATATCAGTGAGATCATATGATACATGTCTTTCTCTGTTTGACTTATTTCACTCAACATAATACCCTCCAGTTCCATCCACGTCGTTGCAAATGGCAAGATCTCATTCCTTTTGATGGCTGCATAATATTCCATTGTATATATATACCACATCTTCTTTATCCATTCATCTGTCGATGGACATCTTGGCTCTTTCCACAGTTTGGCTACTGTGGACATTGCTGCTATAAACATCGGGGTGCACGTAGCCCTTCGGATCCCTACTTTTGTATCTTTGGGGTAAATACCCAGTAGTGCAATTGCTGGATCATATGGTAGCTCTATTTTCAACTTTTTGAGGAACCTCCATACAGTTTTCCAGAGTGGCTGCACCAGCTTGCATTCCCACCAACAGTGTAGGAGGGTTCCCCTTTCTCCGCATCCCCGCCAACATCTGTCGTTTCCTGACTTGTTAATTTTAGCCATTCTGACTGGTGTGAGGTGATATCTCATTGAGGTTTTGATTTGGATTTCCCTGATGCCGAGCGATATTGAGCACTTTTTCATGTGTCTGTTGGCCATTTGGATGTCTTCTTTGGAAAAATGTCTGTTCATGTCTTCTGCCCATTTCTTAATTGGATTCTTTGTTCTTTGGGTGTTGAGTTTGATGAGTTCTTTATAGATTTTGGATACTAGCCCTTTATCTGATATGTCATTTGCAAATATCTTCTCCCATTCTGTCGGTTGTCTTTTGGTTTTGTTAACTGTTTCCTTTGCTTTGCAAAAGCTTCTTATCTTGATGAAGTCCCAATAGTTCATTTTTGCCCTTGCTTCCCTTGCCTTTGGCGATGTTTCTAGGAAGAAGTTGCTTCGGCTGAGGTCAAAGAGGTTGTTGCCTGTGTTCTCCTTTAGGATTTTGATGGACTCCTGTCTCACATTGAGGTCTTTCAACCATTTGGAGTCTATTTTTGTGTGTGGTGTAAGGAAGTGGTCCAGTTTCATTCTTCTGCATGTGTCTATCCAATTTTCCCAACACCATTTGTTGAAGAGACTGTCTTTGTTCCATTGGACATTCTTTCCCGCTTTGTCGAAGATTAGTTGACCATAGAGTTGAGGGTCCATTTCTGGGCTCTCTATTCTGTTCCATTGATCGATGTGTCTGTTTTTGTGCCAGTACCATGCTGTCTTGATGATGACAGCTTTGTAATAGAGCTTGAAGTCCGGAATTGTGATGCCACCGGCTTTGCTTTTCTTTTTCAATATTCCTCTGGCTATGCGGGGTCTTTTCTGGTTCCATACAAATTTTAGGATTATTTGTTCCATTTCTTTGAAAAAAGTGGATGGTATTTTGATGGGGATTGCATTGAATGTGTAGATTGCTCTAGGTAGCATTGACATCTTCACAATATTTGTTCTTCCAATCCATGAGCATGGAACGTTTTTCCATTTCTTTGTGTCTTCCTCAATTTCTTTCATGAGTATTTTATAGTTTTCTGAGTACAGATCCTTTGTCTCTTTGGTTAGATTTATTCCTAGGTATCTTATGGTTTTGGGTGCAATTGTAAATGGGATCGACTCCTTAATTTCTCTTTCTTCTGTCTTGTTGTTGGTGTATAGGAATGCCACTGACTTCTGTGCATTGATTTTATATCCTGCCACTTTACTGAATTCCTGTATGAGTTCTAGCAGTTTTGGGGTGGAGTCTTTTGGGTTTTCCACATAAAGTATCATATCATCTGCAAAGAGTGAGAGTTTGACTTCTTCTTTGCCAATTTGGATGCCTTTGATTTCTTTTTGTTGTCTGATTGCTGTGGCTAGGACTTCCAATACTATGTTGAATAGCAGTGGTGATAGTGGACATCCCTGCCGCGTTCCTGACCTTAGGGGGAAAGCTCTCAGTTTTTCCCCATTGAGAATAATATTTGCTGTAGGTTTTTCATAGATGGCTTTTATAATATTGAGGTATGTACCCTCTATCCCTATACTCTGAAGAGTTTTGATCAAGAAAGGATGCTGTACTTTGTCAAAAGCTTTTTCGGCATCTATCGAGAGGATCATATGATTCTTGTTCTTTCCTTTGTTAATGTACTGTATCACATTGATTGATTTGCGGATGTTGAACCAACCTTGCAGCCCAGGGATAAATCCCACTTGGTCATGGTGAATAATCCTTTTAATGTACTGTTGGATCCTCTTGGCTAGTATTTTGGTGAGAATTTTTGCATCCATGTTCATCAGGGATATTGGTCTGTAATTCTCCTTTTTGATGGGGTCTTTGTCTGGTTTGGGGATCAAGGTAATGCTGGCCTCATAAAATGAGTTTGGAAGTTTTCCTTCCGTTTCAATTTTTTGGAACAGTTTCAGAAGAATAGGTATTAATTCTTCTTGAAATGTTTGGTAGAATTCCCCTGGGAAGCCATCTGGCCCTGGGCTTTTGTTTTTTGGGAGATTTTTGATGACTGCTTCAATTTCCTTAGTGGTTATAGGTCTGTTCAGGTTTTCTATTTCATCCTGGTTCAGTTTTGGTAGTTGATACATCTCTAGGAATGCATCCATCTCTTCCAGGTTATCTAATTTGCTGGCATAGAGTTGCTCATAATATGTTCTTATAATTGTTTGTATTTCTTTGGTGTTGGTTGTGATCTCTCCTCTTTCATTCATGATTTTGTTGATTTGGGTCATTTCTCTTCTCTTTTTGATAAGTCTGGCCAGGGGTTTATCAATCTTGTTAATTCTTTCAAAGAACCAGCTCCTAGTTTCGTTGATCTGTTCTACTGTTCTTTTAGTTTCTATTTCATTGATTTCTGCTCTGATCTTTATGATTTCTCTTCTCCTGCTGGGTTTAGGCTTTATTTGCTGTTCTTTCTCCAGCTCCTTTAGGTGTAGGGTTAGGTTGTGTACTTGAGACCTTTCTTGTTTCTTGAGAAAGGCTTGTATTGCTATATACTTTCCTCTTAGGACTGCCTTTGCTGCATCCCAAAGATTTTGAATAGTTGTGTTTTCATTTTCATTGGTTTCCATGTATTTTTAAAATTCTTCTTTAATTTCCTGGTTGACCCATTCATTCTTCAGTAGGATGCTCTTTAGCCTCCATGTATTTGAGTTCTTTCCGACTTTCCTCTTGGGATTGAGTTCTAGTTTCAAAGCATTGTGGTCTGAAAATAGGCAGGGAATGATCCCAATCTTTTGGTACCGGTTGAGACCTGATTTATGACCTAGGATGCGGTCGATTCTGGAGAATGTTCCATGGGCAGTAGAGAAGAATGTGTATTCCGTTGCTTTGGGGTGGAATGTTCTGAATATGTCTGTGAAGTCCATTTGGTCCAGTGTGTCATTTAAAGTCTTTATTTCCTTGTTGATCTTTTGCTTAGATGATCTGTCCATTTCAGTGAGGGGGATGTTAAAGTCCCCCACTATTATTGTATTGTTGTTGATGTGTTTCTTTGCTTTTGTTATTAATTGCCTTATATAATTGGCTGCTCCCATGTTAGGGGCATAGATATTTACAATTGTTAGATCTTCTTGTTGGATAGATCCTTTAAGTATGATATAGTGTCCTTCCTCATCTCTTATTACAGTCTTTGGTTTAAAATCTAGTTTGTCTGATATAAGGATTGCCACCCCAGCTTTCTTTTGGTGTCCATTAGCATGGTAAATGGTTTTCCACCCCCTCACTTTCAATCTGGGGGTGTCTTTGGGTCTAAAATGAGTCTCTTGCAGACAGCATATCGATGGATCTTGTTTTTTAATCCAGTCTGTTAGCCTGTGTCTTTTGATTGGGGCATTTAGCCCATTTACATTCAAGGTAACTATTGAAAGATAGGAATTTAGTGCCATTGTATTGCCTGTAAGGTGACTGTTACCATATATTGTCTGTGTTCCTTTCTGGTCTATGTTGCTTTTAGGGTCTCTCTTTGCTTAGAGGACCCCTTTCAAGATTTCCTGTAGGGCTGGTTTTGTGTTTGCAAATTCCTTTAGTTTTTTTTTGTCCTGGAAACTTTTTATCTCTCCTTCAATTTTCAATGACAGCCTAGCTGGATAGAGTATTCTTGGCTGCATATTTTTCTCATTTAGTGCTCTGAATATATCCTGCCAGTCCTTTCTGGCCTGCCAGGTCTCTGTGGATAGGTCTGTTGCCAATCTAATGTTTCTACCATTGTAGGTTACATATCTCTTCTCCCGAGCTGCTTTTAGGATTTTCTCTTTGTCTGTGAGACTTGTAAGTTTTACTATTAGATGTCGGGGAGTTGACCTATTTTTATTGATTTTGAGAGGGGTTCTCTGTGCTTCCTGGATTTTCATGCCTGTTTCTTTCCCCAAATTAGGGAAGTTCTCTGCTATAATTTGCTCCATTATACCTTCTGCCCCCCTCTCTCTTTCTTCTTCTTCTGGGATCCCAATTATTCTAATGTTGTTTCGTCTTATGGTATCACTTATCTCTCGAATTCTGCCCTCATGATCCAGTAGTTGTTTATCTCTCTTTTTCTCAGCTTCTTTATTTTCCAGCATTTCATCTTCTATATTACTGATTCTCTCTTCTGCCTCATTTATTCTAGCAGTTAGTGCCCCCATTTTTGATTGCACCTCATTAATAGCCTTTTTGATTTCTACTTGGTTGGATTTTAGCTCTTTTACTTCTCCAGAAAGAGTTTCTCTAATAACTTCCATATTTTTTTCAAGCCCAGCTAGTATCTTTAAAGTGATGATTCTGAACTCTAGATCTGACATCGTACTAATGTCCGTATTGAGTAGGTCCCTGGCAGTCGGTACTGCCTCTTGTTCTTTTTGTTGAGGTGATTTTTTCCGTCTCGTCATTTTGTGCAGAGGAGAATAGATTAATGAGAGAACAAAATGCTAGCAGAGTAACCACGTCCCCAGAAAATATACTCTAAACAAATCAGAAAAGACCTGAAGCAGTGGGATAAGAAGGGGAAAGAGAGAAAAAAAAAAAAAGAAAATAAAAAAGAAAAAGATAAAGATAAAAACAACAACAAACAAAACAAAAGAACAACAACAAAAGAAAAACCAGAATGTGATCAAATATGATCTATATGGTATATAGATCAGTGCCACACACTAGATTTGGGGTGTGTTTTGGTCTTTTAGAAGAAAGTGTCTCCCAAAATTTTAAAGAAAGAAAAACTTATATATGTACAAAAATAAGGGTTGATATGATGAAGGGATGGAAAATGACTGTAAAAATGGAAATTATAAAAAATTTTATAAAAGGAATTGATAAGAAGTTGTTTGAAAAAAGAAAGAGGATTTAAAAAAGAAAAAAGAAAAAGAAAAAAAAAAGGGAGAGGATGTGATCAGGCAGGGGAATAGAGAACACCATATACTAGAGATTTAGGGTATATTTTAATCTGTTAGAAGAAACTATCTCAAAATTTTAAAGAGAGAACAACTTATATATATAAGCCAAAAATATGGGTAACTACTATGAAGGGATAGAATATGACTCTAAAAATGAAAAATAAAAATGTTTTTTTTAAAAAAAGGGATTGATAAGATGTTGTTTGAAAAAGGGAAAAAGAAAAATTCAAAAAGAAATAAAAAGACAAAAAGACAGTTAAAAAAAAAAAATTAACTTTAAAAGACTAAGGAATCATGGTAAAAAAGCCGTGAATTCTATGTGCAGAAGTCCCCTAGCGCTGGGGTTCTGCCGTTCTCATTGATCGGTGAACTTGGTCTTGGCCGGCTGTTCTCGCTGATCTTCTGGGGAGGGGCCTGTTGCCGTGGTTTCCAAATGTCTCTGCCGGAGGCGGAATAGCCCCGCCCTTGCCCCCTCCCGGCTAAGTAATCTGCTCGGGTTTGCTCTCCGGGGCTTTTGTTCCCTGCGAGCTTTCCGTACAGCTTTGGAGGCGGAGAGTGAAAATGGCGGCCTCCCAATCTCCGCCCCGGAGGAGCCGAGAACTCGGGCCCGCTCCTCAGTGAGCCCCCAGAGAAAAGCCGTCAGTCACTCCCGTCTCCCCGGTCTGCAGCTGCACTCCGTGCTCAACCGGCCTGTGACCACGCGTTTCTATCTCTGGCACCCGACCCTGGGTGGAGTCTCCAAACCCAGCAGATCCCTGCGGTGCACTCCCGCGCGGCTCCTCCCGGGGGAGGAAGGTGAGTCTCCCCGGATCGGCCGCTTGTTGGGTCCCTGCTGGAGGAGCAGGGGCCCGACTGGGCCACGGATCGCGGTTAATGGCAACCCCGAGCTGAGAGCCCGCGCCTGGGCTCCGCCTCTGCAGCCGGCTTCCCTGCTGCGTTACCTGGGAGCTCTGCTGCCCTCAGGCACCCCCGGTCTTTCTGTGACCCCGAGGGTCCTGAGACCACACTGTCCCGGAGGGTTCCACCCCCCGCTGAGCCACCAGAGTGACGTCCCTCGGCGGAGCAGACTTTTAAAAGTTCCAATTTTGTGCTCCGTGGTTCTATCACTTGCCAGAAGCGGCCGACGGAGGCCCCTCCCCCGCCGTCTATCCTCCCAAATATCGCCTCGGATTCACTTCTCCGCACGTCCTACCTTCCAGAAAGTGGTCGCTTTTCTGCTGAGACAGTTGTTGCTCTTCTTTTCTTCGATCTCCTGTTGAGTTTGTAGGTGTTCAGAATGGTTTGATCCCTATCCAGCTGAATTCCTGAGAGGAGACGAAATCCAGGTCTCCTACTCCTCCGCCATCTTGCTCCGCCCTGAAACAACCTTTTTATCAAGATGGTAAATGACAGTGATAAGATTTAAGTATGCAGCCTAATTGCAAAAAGAACAAAATATCTGGTCTTTTAGACAGATAGACAATAGATATGTACTTTGAGATCTTCTTCATTAAGGATCCTATGATAACGCAGGGTTATTTTGCTATTATAAACACATAGAAAGAAGGCTAGAAACTCCTATCTGCTTAATTTTTCCTATGTGGAATACCAAATTTTTCACAGGTTTTAAAGTTTACCTATGTCCTTAAGATCTTTAACAGTTATGAAATGGAATGGGAAAAAAAAAAAAACAAAAAACAGATGCATAGCAAACTTTTTTGACTCCAGTAATAGTATCTTATAGATACAGAACACATATGCCCATGATTTTAATCACTGTAGCTAGTAAGTTCTCATTGTCACTGGCCAGGTGGCAGATCTGTTTACATTCCAAAAATTTACTTTTGAAGACCCCCACAAAGGGCTCCCCTTGGCATTAGTCAACAGCAGAGGATGCCTGCTTTAATGTGAACACTTGGTCTCAACATCTGTCATTTTCTTTGTGGCTCTCACCCTGCATCCATGCTTTTTCTCTTTGTTTCCAAACATTTGCTATCTATATTATGTTGCCTTGCTTTCATCTTTTCATGGATTTTAGAAGCTATTTATTTTTGTAATAGTATCTTTAATTTTCCTGCTATGAATGTAATCAATGCTGATTAAAACTTTCAAATAATGCAGACATTTATAAAATTGAATATAAAATGTTCTTGAATAAGTTTTATTGGCTGCAACCATATGATGAATATACTACATGCTATCTACAAAAGATTCACTTTAATTTCAATGGCACAAATAGGCTGAAAGTACAAGGATGGAAAAGAATTATGCTATACGAACAGTAACTAAAAGAAAGCTGGTGTTGCTATACCGATATCAAACAAAAGAGACTTCAGGACAAAAACTGTTTTGAGAAGCAAAGAAAGACATTATATAATGATAAAAATGAATACATTGAAAATGGAGAACAATTATAAACATATGCACCTAATGAGAGCCCCAAAATACATTAAACAATGGACAGATTTGAGAGGAAAAATAGCAAGTTTACCAATACTAGTTGAAGACATCACTATCCCGCTTTCAACAGTGGATAGAAAAAGTAGGTAAAAGATCATACAGGAATTAGAAGAAACTAATAACAATACAAACCAAGTGGAACTACAAGATATCTATGGTGTATAGGAATGCCACTGTGCATTGTTTTTATATCCTGCCACTTTACTGAATTCCTGTATGAGTTCTAGCAGTTTTGGGATGGAGTCTTTTGGGTTTTCCACATAAAGTATCATATCATCGGCAAAGAGTGAGAGTTTGACTTCTTCTTTGCCAATTCAGATGCCTTTTATTTCTTTTTGTTGTCTGATGGCTGTGGCTAGGACTTCTAGTACTATGTTGACATGTATCATATGATCTCACTGATATGAGGAATTCTTAATCTCAGGAAACAAACTGAGGGTTGCTGGAGCAGTAGGGGGTGGAAGGGATGGGGCGGCTGGGTGATAGACATTGGGGAGGGTATGTGCTATAGTGAGCACTGTGAATTGTGCAAGACTGCTGAATCACAGATCTGTACCTCTGAAACAAATAATACATTATATGTTAAAAAAAAAAAAAAAAAGAAGAAGATAGCAGGAGGGGAAGAATGAAGGGGGGGAAATAGGAAGGGGAGATGAACCATGAGAGACAATGGACTCTGAAAAACAAACTGAGGGTTCTAGAGGGAAGGGGTATGGGAGGATGGTTAGTCTGCTGATGGGTATCAAAAAGGGCACGTTCTGCATGGAGCACATATGCTAATAATGAATCATGGAACACTACATCAAAAACTAATGATGTAATGTATGGTGATCAACACAACATAATAAAAAGATAATACTGATGGGACAAAAAACCAAAAAACTAATGATGTAATGTGTGGTGATTAACATAACATAATAAAATTAAAAAAATAAATAAAATGTAAGGTAGATCCAAAAAAAAGAAAAAAGATATCTATGTAACACTCCACCCAACAACAGCAAAATACACATTCTGATCAACTATGCATGGAACACTCTCCAGAACAGACCTATGATAGGTCACAAAACTAATCTCAGTAATTTTAAAAGACTGAAATAACTAAAAGCATGTTCTATGAACAAATGAAATTAAATTAAAAATTAGTAAGAAGAGAATTTGAACAATTCACAAATGTGGGAATTATGATCCAACAATCCCACTGCTGGGTGTGTATCCAAAGTAAATGAAATCAGAATCTCTAATAGATATTTGCACTACCATGTTCATTAGAGTAGGTGAATTATAGCCAAGATATGGAAATAACTGAACTGTCCTTCAATGAATGAAGAAAGAAAATGTGGTCTATATATAAAATGGAATATTAGCTATAAGAAAAGAAGAAATTTGAGAGGACATGGGTGAACCTGGAGGATGTTATGCTCAGTAAATTAAGCCAAAGACAAATATTGTATGTGAAATATATGTGAAATAATAATAAATAACAATAATAATAATAGCTAATTTCATAGAATCAGAAAATGGTTGGATGGTTGCAGGAGCTGACGGGAGCAGGAAATGGGGAAATGTAGGTGAAGCGTACAAACTTTCAGTTATAAGAATAAGTCCTAATGATCTAATGTACAGAATAACGATTACAGCTAATACAGTATCCATACTCCCTGTGAAAACAGCAGTGGAATCATTCCTTGCCTCTCCCTAACTAATGATGGTTTTCTGACAATCCTTGATGTTCCTTGAACTGTAACTACATATCTCTGATTGATGCTTTATTGTTACAAGGCATTGTCCTTATGAGTCTTTTTGTTTGGTTTTGTTTTTTTGTTGTTTAAAGATTTTGTGTTTAGAGAGAGAGAGCACAAGCAGTGGGGAGCAACAGAGGGAGAGAGAGAAGCAGGTCTCCCACTGAGCAGGGAGCCCTACACGGAGCTCTATCCCAGGACCCCAGAATCCTGACCTGAGCTGAATGCAGATGCTTACCAGAATGAGCCACCCAGGTGCCCCTAGTTTTGTTGTTGTTGTTGTTGTTTTAAGACTGACTGATTTATTTAAGAGAGAGAGGGGTGAAAGGGGGCAAAGGGAGAGGGAGAGAGAATTCCAAGCTGACTCCCTGAGTGCAGAGCCTGACTGGGGCTCCAACTGATGACCCCAAGGCCATAACCTGAGCTGAAATCAAGGATGCTTAACCGACTGAGCCACCCAAGTGCCCCCTTATGAATCTGTTTTCACATGACTGTCTTCTCATAAGGACATTGGTCAATTTAGATTAGGGGCCCACCCTTATTCCTCTATGATCTTATTTTAACTAATTACCTCTGCAACAACTCTATTTCCTAATAAGGTCATATTCTGTGATAGTGGGGGTTAGGGTTTCAATGTATCTTTTTGGGGGGATATTATTCATTCCAATAACACACTCCAGAGTAATGAATGGGTCAAAGAACAAATCTCAGAAGAAATTAGGAAAAATAACAACTATGACAGATGAATATCCCTTATCAATACTGATATAAAAATCCTTAAAACAATAGTAAACTGAATCCCACAGCATATTAAAAGGATTAGACACTATGACCTTCTGGGATTTAGTCCAGTTTTCAAGGTTAACTCAACATATGAAGAACAGTCAATGTAATACACCATATTAATAGAATAAAAGAAGTAAAAACAGTCATATCAATAGATATAGAAGAGTGCTTGAAAAAATACACCATTCCATTATAAAAACACTCAAGTTAGGAACAGAAGGGAACTTCCCCAATCTGATAAAGAGTGTCTATAAAAACGTAGAAGTAACATCACACTTAATGATAAATGATAGAAAAATTTCCCCAAGATGAGAAACCTTTAAACATGATATCTGTTGTTGTTGCTTTAACATTTTAGTTAAAAAAAATTACTCATTTTCAGAAGTACCCTGATGTATGAAGGAAAAAGTTAAATCCCTGAGTTTGTACAACTACTCTAGCTTCCAAAAACAATTTTATATATGAATTTAAGATATTTTGTTTTGTATATAATAATCTAACCTATTAACATTGTATTAAAACATGTTTCCACATTATTCCTAACACTTCAAGAATGTAATGTTTTCTAATATTATTAGTGAAATGGTATCTTATTATTTTGATTTGCATTTTTGTCATTTGTGTGGCATACTTTTTTTTATTATGTTGTGTTAATCACCATATATTACATCATTAGTTTTTGATGTAGTGTTCCATGATTCATTGGTTGCGTATAACACCCAGTGCTCCATTCAGTACATGCCCTCTTCAATACCCATCACCAGGCTAACCCATCCCCCCACCACCCCCCCTAGAACCCTCGGTTTGTTTCTCAGAGTCCATAGTCTCTCATGGTTCATCTCCCCCTCCGATTCCCCCCCCTCATTTTTCCCTTCCTGCTGTCTTCTTCTATTTTTTAACATATAATGTATTATTTGTTTCAGAGGTACAGGTCTGTGATTCAACAGTCTTACAAATGATACTTTTTGTATGTATATTATTATTTGCATTTTTTTGTGAATAACTTTTTCATAGCCTTTGTCCATATTTCCATTTGGTTAATTATCTATGTCTTCATTTATATATGTGAATTAATAATAATAACTATAGCTTCATTTTATCCCAATTTTTGTATTTATCTTTTGATCAGGCTCATGATACTTTTTTTTCAGATGATATATTTAAATGTTTTTGGAGTAAAATCTGACAATATTTTTTTCTATATAGCTAATGAGTTTTAAATCTGTCTAAAAACATTATGTTTTCCCAAGACTATAAAAGACCCTCCTATATTTTTTATTAGTTTGTTGTATATTATTAATATTTTGAAGTTTATTGCTTCTGGAACTTATTTTATTCACTCTGAATCATGTACCTAACTAAAAATTTCTTCAAATGGACATTATAGCATCTTTAATAAATATTACAAGTATCTTAAAACATCATTGTAGACATTTTCACCATTTTAATATATCTGTATGTCATTTACACAGTAATTTATTTAAATCAGCTTTAACTTAATTTCCTTAATATATCCATGTGTTAAATTATAATGCTTATGATTTTGGGGGGCAATAGGTGAATTGAGGCACTTGTTATATAAATTTCTTCTATCAGTTAGAACAAATGGTTTTTAAAATTTATATTATTCTAAAAAAAATTTATAATATCCTCCAAACCACATAAAATAATCTTGTTTACTTTTGTTTTTACATAAATCACTCCTGGGGAATGTTAACATTTCCCAAAGGATTCAAAATGCTGTCTTTCCTAGTCACCAGATTTTCAACTATGCATGCTGTTTTTGATATTTTTTTTCATTTTCACGTTGTATTCTTATACTAAAATCTTTTGGTTTTTTGTGCTTTATTTTGTGTAGAGTTTATTTTAAACCATAGCTTTATTGATACTTTATTGATTTCTTTAATTAGTCTTTACTTTCAATTGGATAGTTTTGATAAATTATAGATGAACTTTAAATCAATTTGTCAAGCTATACAACAAATCTTTAAATTGAATTGACCATATGGAATCATCAATCACAAACTGATTTACTTTCACAATATTGGCATCATACAATTTTTTCAGTATAATGGTAGGTCTCTCCATTTATCTATATTTTCTGTAAGATCCTTTAATAAATATATATATTTATCAAGTGGTTCTATTACATTTATTATAAAGTTTACTCCTAACTGTTTTACTTTTTTCTTTCTGTAATGCTTAGCATTTTCCTCCAATTAATAGTGTCAGTTTATTTCTGGTATGCAGCAAAGCTATTAATTTGTATGTTTCCATATATTTAAAAAATCTTTTATCTGTTTGTACTGATTTTATCATTTCTAATAACTTTTCAGTTGATTCTCATTTAAAAAATAATATGTTGACAAAATAATTTAATACTTTATTTTTTCCAATAATTAGAGACAATTTTGTTTTTTTTTTCCTTATTAGGATAAACAAAGATTCCCAAAAGAAACCTTAATGACAATAAAGAGCAGCAGCAGCAACAGTGGCAACACTGGCAGCTTATTTGTCTTGTTTTTAATTTTAATGGCAATAACTGCCTTTATTTGTTATCAATGTGAATATTAAATACATTTTAAGCCTTTTGTTCTCTCTTCAGGAAACAGTATTTTTTTTTCTTTTTTTTTTCTTATGTTAATCCCCATACATTACATCATTAGTTTTAGATGAAGTGTTCCATGATTCATTGTTTGTGCATAACACCCAGTGCTCCATGCAGAATGTGCCCTCCTCAATACCCACCACCAGGCTAACCCATCCTCCCACCCCCCTCCCCTCTAGAACCCTGTTTGTTTTTCAGAGTCCATCATCTCTCATGGTTCGTCTACCCCTCCGATTTCCCCCGCTTCATTCTTCCCCTCCCGCTACCTTCTTCTTCTTCTTTTTTTTTTTCTTAACATATACTGCATTATTTGTTTCAGAGGTACAGATCTGAGATTCAACAGTCTTGCACAATTCACAGCACTTACCAGAGCACATACCCTCCCCAATGTCTATCACCCAGTCACACCATCCCTCCCACCCCACCCCCCACTCCAACAACCCTCAGTTGGGAAACAGTATTTTAAGCACAATTTACACCCTCTCCTTGACTTCCATATCCTTTATATTATGTAATTGTTTTGATATTATGAAATATTTTCCTGTAATATGCCTTTGATTTAAAAATTGATCACTTAACAAACTGGTGGTTACCAGGTTGGTGGGGATGGGTGAAATAGATGATGGGGATTAAGGAGTGCACTTGTGATGAGCACTGGGTGTTGTATGTAAGTGTTGAATCACAAAATTGTATACGTAAAACTAATATTACACTGTATGTTAACTAAAATTTAAATTAAAAGTTAAAAAATTTAAAAAATTTGATCTCTTAATCATCACTTTTACCTTTACACATCTATTATTAAAACACTGTGTACAATTATATGTCCTGATAGTTTTATTGCTCATTCATCTTTTCAGAATACTGTTGTCTTAGCATTTCATTCTTTCCTTTTATTCATTCAGCCAGAGTATGTCCTCAATTTTATTCTCAGAGATAGTACACATTTACATATATTTTTCTGAACTTTTGCATATTAATATTTTTCATGTATCTTCAAAGAAAAATTAAGTGTATATATAATTCTATACTCATAATTTGTATCTCTCAGAAAGCTAGTTTTCAAGAATTTATGCTGCTGAGATTGAAACTCTATTGCTAGTCTGCCATTCATCTGTGTAATTTTTTTTGCCTAATAACTTACAATATTATAACTTACAATAGTTAAAATAGTTTTTATATATGCATATTAAAATTTCAGCAGTGGGTGACTTTTGGAGGACAAAGACCAAATTGATACTGGCATTCTAATGAGAATAAAGATAAAATTGGAGCTATGAGGGTCTCAACTCATGGACATTTTTCCTCCTGAAGGTATTTGCGGAGTTGTGTAGGAAGGCTGAAAACTAGGAGGACATACTAAGAAAGAAAAAATATTGAGCTTTTGGCAATCTTGTAATGCCAAAAAACAAGAATTTTTCGTGAACACACCAGGATTTTAGTTGAAAGGCTTATGGAGCTATGTGCTTCAAACAATTTTAAACCAGAAATAATTTGAGACTTACCAAAACTGCAAGCCAGTCTCAAATCAGTTCTACCTCTAGCTGGATTAAGGTAATCAGTCTTTATCTCCTTAGCAGAGAAAAGGACAGATACTCTCTAGCAAGATATTTTTTTTAAATCATCTGAAACCTCTGCAACTTTTTCTTATATACAACATGTATCTGTCATCAATCAAAAATTAGTTGGCTGTCAAGAGACAGGACCAAACAAAGACAAATAAATAAGCATAAAAACACAGGATGGGGTGCCTGGGTAGTGCAGTCTGTTAAGCATCTGACTCTTGGTCTCGGCTCAGGTCCAGATCTCATGGTCCTGAGATCAAGCTCTGCATCAGCTCTGTGCTTATTGCAGAATCTCATGAGATTCTCTCTCTCTCCCTCTAGCCCTCCCTCCACTTGTGCTCTCTCTCTCTCTAAAATAAATGTCTCAAAAAAAAAAAAAAAAGACCACAGGCAATCCATATATAGATATGAGCAGACAAGAATTTTTTTTTAAGATTTATATTTATTTATTTGACAGAGATAGAAGGGGCACAAGTAAGCAGAGTGGCAGACAAAGGGAGAGAGAGAAGCAGGCTCCCCTCTGAGCCAAGAGTCAGATGCAGGGCTTGATCCCAGGACTCTGGGATTATGACATGAGCCGAAGGCAGACACTTAATCAACTGAGCTACCCAGGTGCCCTGAGCAGACAAGAATTTTAATAAACTCCATTAAAGCAAAATGGACAAAATTTCACAAGGGAGCTACATCTAAAACAATATACAGAAATTACCTATCAACCCATGTCAACACAGACGCACAGGAAAGGGTATAAAAGATAATAATATTCTATATCTTGATGAGGCATGGTTTATATGGATGTGTGGATTTTTCAAAATTGACTTAACTATATATTAAGATCTGTGCATTTCACTGTACGTAAATTATACCTCAATAAAAATATTGGAGACAGGAGCACAATATGGATATTATATAATGAGAAAACAAATACATGAAATTAGAAAATGACTGGATATGTGTAAGAGTGGATTTTACAATGAGAAGATAGATCAATAGAAAATATCCAAACTGAAACAAAGAAACAAAGTTAGAATATTCAGAAAATGTATACAAGACATGAGCAATAGAGTAAAAAAGTTTTAACAAATGCTACTCAGAGTTTCAGAAGGAGGAGAGAGAACTAGGCAAAATAAATATTTGATAAAACGGTATTTGCCAAAAAGTTCCCAAAGTTGGGAAAAACAACCTGCAGATCCAAGAAGTAAACCCCAAGAATGAAGAATCACACATACAGACTGTTCAACCATCAGAAACCCAAAGATAAAGGAAAATTGTAAAACCATCAGAGAAAAATCATATGATGTATAGGGAACCACTCTAGATATAATAATTAAATTATTTTTAGAAAAAAAAATGCAAGCCATAAGACAAACAGGTAAGATATTTTGAGTATTGCTGAAAAGACAACAGATGAAATAAAACAATAACAGATAATGTTAATAGAAACAATTCAGGAAATTAAGATCAGAAAAAAAAAATGGAAAAAATAGAAAGCAATAGCAGGATGGTAGTCTTATTCTGAATCATAAATAATCATATTAATATAATGGATTGAATGTTTCCATTTTAATTTAAAACATATCTAATGATAAGCCAGTTTATCATAAAGATATAGATCTAAATATGTATGAACCTAAAAAAAAAAAAAAAAACCTTCAAAAAGCATGAAGTAAAAACTGAGAGAAACAAAAGAAGGAATAGAAAATCCACAATCATAGTTGGAGATTTTGGCAGTACTTTCTCTGTAATAGATGGAATATACATAATTAGAGGACATAAAAATTTGAACACTATTTACCAACTAGACTTAACTGGTATTTTTTAGTACACTAAAACCAACATCTGCAAAATACTTTTCAAGTGCACATAGGATTTTCATCAAAACATTGCAAATGGTTGGCCAACATCTCTCAATGTATTAAAAACATTGCTATCATACAGAGATTTCTGATCACAAAAAGAGTTAAGTGATCAATAATAGCAAGATATTAAAGAAATCCCAAAATGTTTAAAAATAAAACAGTAGTCTTCTAATCAATCCATGGATAAAAGAATACCTTTGGGCAATTAGAAAATGTATCAATTGATGGAAAAACAGACATCATATCAAAAGTTGTGTGGTTTACAAAATAAGCTAGAGAAAGACAAATATCATATGATTTCACTCATATGTGGAATTTAAGAAACAAAACAGATGATCACAGGGGAAAAAAGAGAGAGAGACGAACCAAGAAACAGACTTTTACCCATGGAGAACAAACTGATGGTTACCAGAAGGGACACGGGTAGGGGGATGGATGAAATAGGTGATCGGGATTAAGGACTGCACCTGTGGTGAGTACTGGGTGTTGTATATAAGTGATGAATCACTAAATTCTACACTTGAAACTAATATTACACTGTATGTTAACTAACCGGAACTTAAAGAAAAACTTAAAAATAATGTTGTAGGCTTTAGAAAAGAATTTAGACATAAATTTATAATTTAAAATGATTTTATTAAAAATAAATAAAACTAGAGATTAATAAAATAGAAAATAAAAATAGAGAAATTAACAAAATTTTGTTCTTTGAAAATATTAATACAATTAATACAATTAACTAATATAATTTTATCCTCTAGCAAGACTGATCAAGACTAGCAAAGATAATATCAAATGCTGGGAAGAATGTGGAACAATTCCAACTATCTGCTTGTGGGAAGGTAAACACTGTAAAACTGATAATAATTATCTAAAATTAAACTTATGCATGCCCTATGACCCAGATATTTCACACTCAGCTGTAAGACATGACCCAGAATGTTCACAGCAGGACCATCCATAATAGTTAAAAATGAAAAAATGCCCAAACACTCATGTCCACTAAGAGTAGAATGGATAAATTATGATATATTCATACAATAGAATATTATAAATTTATGAGACTATATTAACTACTACTACAAGCATTGTCAGGAAGGAATCTTGAAAGTACAATATTCTGGGTCAACCAAGAAATCAAAGAAGAAATCAACAATGACATGAAACAAATGAAAATGAAACCACAATGGTCCAAAATCTTTGGGATGCAGCATAAGTGGTTCTAAGAGGAAAGTTTATAGCAACATAGGCCTACCTGGAGAAGAAAAATCTCAAACAACCCAACCTTACACCTGAAGGAGCTAGAAAAAGAAGAACAAACAAAACCCAAACCCAGCAAAAGGAATAATAAAGATTAGAGAAGAAATAAATGATCTAAAATGAACTTAAAAAAACAATAAAACAGATCAATGAAACCAGGAGCTGGGTCTCTGAAAAGATCAGTATAATTGATAAACCTCTAGGAAGACTCATTAAAAAAGAGGGGGGGGGGCGCCTGGGTGGCTCAGTCATTAAGCGTCTGCCTTCCGCTCAGGTCATGATCCCGGGGTCCTGGGATCAAGCACCGCATCGGGCTCCTTGCTCTGCGGGGAAGCCTGCTTCTCCCTCTCCCACTCCCCCTGCTTGTGTTCCCTCTCTCACTATGTCTCTCTCTGTCAAATAAATAAAATCTTAAAAAAAAAAAGAGAGAGAGGGGGGACCCAAATAAACAAAATTACTAACCAAAGAAGAGAGATAACTACCAACATCACAGAAATACATACAATTTTAACAGAGTATTATGAAAACCTTTATGCTGACAAATTGTACAACTTAGAAGAAATGGATGAATTCCTAGAAACATATAATTTACCAAAACTAAAGCAGAAGAAACAGAAAATCTGAACAGACAAATCACCAGCAATAAAATTAAATCAGTTATCAAAATACTCCCCAAAACAAAAGTCCAAGACCAGACAGCTTCACAGGCAAATTCTTTCAAACCTTGAAAGAAGAGTTAATAACTGTTCTTCTCAAACTATTTCAAAAAATACAAGAGGAAGGAAAACTTCCAAATTCATTCTATGAGACTGGTATCATTCTGATACCAAAACTAGATAAAGGCACCACACAAAAAAAAGAGAACTATAGGCCATATCTCTTATGAATATAGATGCAAAAATCCTCAACAAAATATTAGCAAACCAAATCCAAAAATATATTTTAAAAAAGTCATATACTATGATGAAGTGGGATTTGTTCCTGGATGCAAGTGTAGTTTAATGTATGCAAAGCATTCGACATGATAAGTCACATCGATAAGAGAAAGGATAACAAATATACGATCATTTCAATAAATGCAAAAAAAAGTATTAAAAGTACATCTATCTATGATAAAAACCCTCCGCAAAATATGTCTAGAGGGAACATATCTTGACATAATACAAAAATCAATGTACACTGGGACACCTGGATGGCTCAGTGGGTTAAGCATCTGCCTTTGGCTCAGGTCATGATCCCAGGGTCCTGGGATCAAGTCCCACATCAGGCTCCTTGCTCAGCGGGGAACCTGCTTCTCACTCTGCTTACTGCTCTCCCTCCTTGTGCTCTCTCTTGCTCTCTCTCACTCCCTCTCTAGCAAATAAATAAAATCTTTATTAAAAAATCAATGTACCAAAATCTGTTGCATTCCTATACACTTAATAATGAAGCAGAAAAAAGTGATATTAATAAAACAATCCCATTTACAATTGCACCAAAAACAATAAATTATCTAGGAATAAACGTAACCAAAGAGGTGAAAGATGTGTACTCCAAGGAAAGAAATTCAAGATGACACAAAGAAATGGAAAGACATTCCACACTCATGGGTTGGAAGAATATTGTTAAAATGTCTATGTTACCTAAAGCAATCTACAAATTTAATGCAATCTGTACTAAAATGCCAACATTTTTCACAGAACTAGAACAAACAATCCTAAAATTTGTATGGATCCACAAAAGACCTCAAAGAGCCAAAGCAATCTTGAAAAAAAGAAGAAAAGAAAGCTGGAGGTTATCACATACATACAACAGAATATTATTCAGCCATAAAAAGAATGAAATCTTTCCATTTGCTACACCAGGGATAGAGCTAGAGTATAATGCTAAGTGAAATAAGTCTGTCAGAGAAAGACAAATACCATATGATCTCACTCCTATGTGGAATATAAGGAACAAAACAAACAAGCACAGGAAAAAAAAACAGAGACACAAACCAAGAAACAGACTCTTAGAACAAAGTATGGTTTCCAGAGGGGGTGGGGGGCAGGACAGATGGGGATTAAAGAGTACACTTGTCACAATGAAAAAAAATAAAATGGTAAAACAGTTCAATATTAAACAAAAGAAAACTATTACTACATTTAAAGTAAATCATAAGCTGATAGTGTTAGAAATGACATTAGTCGTGACACTTTCTCAGGGGGTAGTAACTAAAAACCTAGGTGAGAGTAATTTCCAGGTTACTGATAAGCTCATTTCTTTTTCTTCTTTTTTCCCCATGGTAACAGCCAAAACTGTTTATTTGTAATAGCCCAAACTGCAAAACAACTACAATGTCCCTTTCCAGGGAAATGGTCAATGGTGGTACATCCATATCAGGGATCTTACTCAGCAATGAAAAAAGTGAGCTATTAATACATGCTACAACTTGGATGGATCCAGAGAATAATGCTCGGTGATAAAAGCCAATCCCAAAAGATTATATGCTCCATAATTATATATTGCATTTATATAATATTCTTGAAATAAAATTACAGTGATGGAAAACAGATGAGGTGATGAGGTGGATATGGGTATAAAGAGATAGCATGAGAAAAATCTTTGTGTGTATGCTTAGATTTCTTGATCCAGGTGCTAATGCATAGATATATTCTTTTTGTTAAAATTCTTAGATTTTTATACTTTGAGTTATGCACTTTTCTCTATGGCATATACTTAATAAAAGTTTTCTTAAAAACTGATCATAGTCTTCTGTGATGGGGAAAGCATATTTATGATAGACAACTATAAAATGATGCAATGGGACAAATTCCATTGTGACTTGTTGCCTTCAGTTTCATTACTTCACAATTATAAGATGAATAATACTATAGTTAGAAAGTTAATCTCCTATATTTATTAATGATAAATGAATCCTTTTATGTTCTTAATATTCACTTTTCGAAAGAAACAATGCTAATTTAAAAAATTACCCTGCCTGTTTTTTACAGATCTTGCTAAAGTAATCAGACCCAGCACTAAGAGTCCTTTAATTTGAAACACCCCAACTTTCTTTCATTTAGAAATATTTTATTACTAATTCAGATTTATCCTATTTCTGCAGTTCTGTCCAACAGAGGTTTGTGTGATAGTGGAAGCACTCCAATAAAATGGCTTCTGGTCACATGTGGCATTGGGTACTTAAAATGTGACTACTGCTACTAGTCACTCAATTTTTAAGTTCATTCAGTGTAATCTAATGTAAATTGAAAAAGTCACATATAGCTACTGAATACCATATTGGGCAGTGTATATCTAGAGCTTCTATTAAAAAAGGTATTTGATATTCTAAATTCTATTCTAATGTTTTCTAAATATAGAAATAATATTTCTAAATTCTAATATTTTCTTTATTGGTATTTTGTTACGTATATTAAAAAACAGAACAAACAAAAAGCAAAGTCTTCCTTGAATTGGTGTTTGGAATTCCTAATTCAGTTTTCAAAAGTACTTTTATAGCAAGTCACTGACATTATTTTTTTAATGTTATCTTTGGGTACACACCTTTACTGATGAATTGCTATTACAGGGTTTCTGAAACTCTGGCTTTTGAAGCTCCTGATTCATAGGAGCTTCCATAGAACATCACATGTAGGTTTTTGGGTTTTTTTTTTTTTTACATGCAGTTTCTGGAGAGCTCCATCTAGATTACCAAATGAGAATTACAGCAATGGAATCTTGAAGTTTGCAGTTTTGCATTTTTAACTGTCTCCCCAGTGATTCTTATGCAAACCAATATTTAAAAGTCTCTAATCTACAACATTCACTATCTTAACTGATGCTCTGTTTTAGCGCCCTATAATGTCAGTTTACTACAGCATTCACATAATAAATGGGAAGAGTGTTTTTCCCGAAAGACACAAGGTGGACATCTAGCCAAAAGCTTTTTTTCTTAAGTATGTGATTTACTAGGCAAGGGGATGGCTTACACAAATCTTTCTATTTTTACAGAAACCCAAATATCCCCAAATGTGTGTAGAATATTCATCTCTATGTAAGCTTCATGGGTTAAATAATATGGGTGGGAACTTTAGAGCGCAAGAGTTCAGGCCACATTAAGTTTCAAATAATTTTTAAGAACTATATTTCCTTAGTTCAGTGGTTTTTAAACCTTGGTGACTATTGGGATCACCTGTCAAACTTGGTGAAAATGCATGGATCCAGTCTCCATCCTATTTCAATGAGCCTCCTCTCTGCATCCTTTGCTCTAAGGTAACTGATATATTTGAGAACTCTAACCTTTGAGAACCTCTGTTCTAGCTATCAGAGCCAAAAAGGAAATTGGTTCTTTTGAGAATACTTATTTAAGATACAGATTACTTTTATATATAAGGTATATTTAAAAATTCTATTTTCTTCTCACCACCACACAATTAGTATAGTTCTTATACATTGTCTTCATCACATACTTTATATTGTCATTTAAAAACATAAAATGATTCAAACAATACTACTTGCCCTCTTATACAAATGAGATTAACTCTATCATGGTATAGCCAACAGTGGTCCCTAATATTAATTGCATTAAATATTATTTTAGGTATGAAAACTTCCAGCCTTTCTCAGAATCATGTTGTCATGTTGTATTTGGCTGAGGAAGCCAGCATCAGAGCTGCAAAGCCAGTTATCACATTAAATCACAAGTCAAATAAAATATTTACAAGATGCATTTGAATTTGAAATATCCCCCTTGGAATTCATCCTGAGAGCCCCCTTTGATACTAGACTAGTACAAAAATATTAAACAAGATGGAAAATACAGTACACCAAGAATCATTATGTTGCCTGCTAGAAGTTGAAACTAGTGGTGAGCATGGGAAGGGGGACAGGTTTGAGGGGGAAAGTATGGCAAAAGACCCTCCAGGATCAGTGTCTGAATGCTACCAGGAAAGACTCAGAGCACTCAAGCCAAGAATGACTGTCACAAGGCAAGTGGGCTTCCTTCTCAAGGAAAAACTTAGAAAAAGATCAACAGAATTAAGCTGGCAGATCAAGAACTCTACAGAGTACCATAAAAAACTTTTTTCCCCCAGATTTTATAAATGACCTCTCCTTTATACCTGAATAAGAACAAAGTTGAGACTTTGAATAATCTTATTTTGCATTTGAAGAGAGCTACCGAATACAGAGAATTGTTACTGCCCCTTAAATTTTTATTGAGAATTATACTTGCCCTATATAAATTTTAATCTCCTTCATAGTCCCTGAAGGACCAACTTAAAAACTAACCTCCAGATGTGCCATGACTATGAAATTTCTCCAGTCAACATAATGACTGGCCAAGCTCTATTATTTCTTTGTTCCTTTACTTTACACTCTGCTTAGCTTTTCTTTTTCTGATAAATGTTTAACCAAGTCCCTTAGCAATGGACTCAGTTCCTTAAAGACCTACAACTCATCACAAACTGGGAAATCTCCAGTTTGCATCAGATATTAGTAGTATCCAGTGGAATATCTCTGTGCATTTAAGACAGAGCAAGGAAATGCTTAATGGGAAGTGGTTTCATTATAACAAGCTGCTGAATTATTTACACCAATAAAAATTTATCTGCTGGAGTCGCCTGAAAAAAAAAATTATCCTCTTGGTATATAGAATTGTTGTCTGCAGTGAAATAAGGATGCACAGCGCTGCCATCCTACAAGCACCACAGGAACATTTAAATTATTCTCCTATCTCTCGTTGTCTTTTTGTGTTTGGTAAAGGGAATTTAAGGAAATTAATGCCTAGTTGGACTGAAAGTAATGACCACAAAGCGGTATCATTATCTCTAGAAGATTTTGCAGATTACATGGTTTTAACAAATAGTTGAAACTCCCAAGTCTCAGTATGTGTGTGTATAGACACACACAGGTGCACACACACACACCTGTATCCATATCTATATCCATATGTCTATCTATCTCTATCTCTCTCTATTTTTTGAAATAACCATTATAGTGTATAGGGTTCCTATCCATGAGAAAAAAATAGGCCACAGATTTTTCTTATATATGTTAGATAGTAGGATAGAAAATAAAGAATTTAGATTCCATTAAGTTAAGAAAAAATTCTTATAGAGTTGGGGTTTAAAAACGTTATAAATTCTCATTTCATTTTAGTTGTATTGATTTTCTCCTTTAGACTCATGGAAAGTTTTCTACAGAAATATTAATTAGAAAATAGGCCAGGTAAGGAATATTGTCCATTCTGAAAATCAAACATTCACTATCAAAACTGTTAGGTTCTGCACCAAGATGGCAATATAAGTAAACTCCTGAATTTTTCCCCTCCCCTAGATGCACCAAATGTACAGATATACCTGGAGCAATTTCCCCTGAAATTCAGAAACTAGCTGAGTAACTCCTACAAATAGGGTGAATGAGAAAATATCCATACTGAAATGGGTAGGAAAGGCTGAGATACACTCACTATAAGCCCCACCCCCAGCACAGCACCATAAAATAAAAGGTAGAAGGTTCGGACCATACATTTGGCACTCCAATTTTTAAGGCTCCCAGCAAAGAAATCAGTCCCAAAACACCTCGATCTAAAAGCCAACAGAATTAAAGCCAACAGAGTTTGTGTTATTGAGTCCACAGGACTACAACAAAAAAGCAGTTATTAATGGGAGCATGAGCACTCACCAAGGCTATCCACCCAGCCCTGAGGACAGAGGGAGAAGGTAACAGTGCCTATCTCCCAATCTTTCCCTGGAAGGGGTTTGGCTGCATATTTTTTAAGCTACAGCCTGAGGGTGCAGCTGCTAATTAGCAAGCATCCAGGTGCTCACTGTGATCCTCCTAAGAGCCCAAAAGAGTCAAAAGGCACTTTCCCTACCTTCTCCCTATGGTTCACTTCATTAATAAAAACAGGATGCCAGTACCCCCCTGGAAGGAGCAGATCCACACATCTAGAGCTTTATCATTTATGGCTTCCATCCCAGGGATAGGCTCCAACATTATCTAGCTTTGATAACCAATAAGGTTTGCATTCCTGAGTGGAAGGCAGACGCTTAACCATCTGAGCCACCAGGCATCCCAAGGAAGTGGTTATTAAATGAGCACAGGAGAACTAGCCCAGGCTATATACATGAGCCCAACATAGAGGAAATTGAAAAGACCAAATACTAATAAGGATGCTTAATCAGTTATCAAAAACCTCTTAACAAAAAAAAGTCCAGGATCAGATGGCTATGTAGATGAATTCTACCAACCATTCAAAGAATTAGTACCAATTCTTATCAAATTCTTCCAAAAAAAAAATAAGAAGACAGGAAGGAACACTTCCAAAATCATTATACAGAAGCCAGCATTACACTGATACCAAAGCCTGATAAGGACACTAAAAGAGAAAAAAAATTACAGGCCAATATTCCTGATGAACATAAATGCAAAAATCTTCAAGAAAATACTAGCAAACCAAATTTAGCAAGACATGAAAAGGCTCATACACCACAATCAAGTGGCATTTTTTTCTAAGATGGCAAGGATGGCTCAATATATGCACAGTAAGCATGGTACACCACATTAACAAAATGAAAGATTGAAATCATATGATCATTTCAGTAAATGCAGAAAAATATTTGACAAATTAAAGCATGTTTCATGATAAAAACAACTGGGTGATAGACATTAAGGAGGGCACGTGATGTAATGAGAACTGTTTATTATTTAAGACTGATGAATCACTGACCTCTACCTCTGAAATGAATAATACATTATATGTTAATTAAATGAATTCAAATTTTAAAAATGGAAAAATAGGGGAGGAGCAAGATGGCAGAGGAGTAGGAGACTTAAATTTCCTCTGGTCCCAAGAATTAAGCTAGATAGGGATCAAACCATTCTGAACACCTAAGAATTCAAAAGGAGATTGAAGAAAAGAATAGCAGCAACTCTCTGAACAGAAAAGCGACCACTTTCTGGAAGGTAGGATGTGTGGAGAAGTGAATCAGAGGCGATATTCGGGAGGATAGAAGGTGGGGGAGGGGGCCTCTGTCAGCTGCTACTGACAAGTGATAGAGCAGCAGAGCACAAAATCGGAACTTTTAGAAGTCAGCTCTGCTGAGGGACGTTGCTCCAGTGGCTAAGCGGGGGGTGGAACACTTGCAGGACAGTGTGGTCTCAGGACCCTTGGGGTCACAGAAAGACCGGGGGTGCCTGAGTGCGGCAGAGCTCCCAGGTATCGGAGCTGGGATGCTGGCTACAGAGTTGAAGCAGAAGAGCGGGCTCTCAGCCCGGGGTTGCCATAAACCGTGATCCTCGGCACAGTCAGGCCACTGCTCCTCCAGCAGGGACCCAACAAGCGGCAGATCCAGGGAGACTCCCCTTCCTCCCCTGGGAGGAGTGGCATGGGTGTGCACCACAGGGATCTGCTGGGTTTGGAGACTCCACACGGGGTCATGTGCCAGAGATAGAAACGCTCGGTCACAGGCCAGGTGAGCACAGAGTGTGGCCGGAGACCGGGGAGATGGGAGTGATTGACTGCTCTTCTCTGGGGGTGCACTGGGGAGTGGGGCCCCGAATTCTCAGCTCCTCCAGGGCGGAGATTGGGAGGCCGCCATTTTCACTTTCCTCCTCCAAAGCTGTGCGGAAAGCTTGCAGGGAGCAACCTGGCAAGGGCGGGGCAATCCCGCCTCCCACAAAGACATCTGAGAACGACGGCAACAGGCCCCTCTCCCAGATCAGCAAGAACAGGCAGCCAAGACCAAGTTTATGGATCAATGAGAACAGGAGAACTCCAGCACTAGGGGAATACAGCACCTAAAATTCATGGCTTTTTCCACCTGATTCTTTAGTCTTTCAAAGTTAATTGTTTTAATTTTCTTTTTTTACTTTTTCTTCTTTTTTTTTTGAATTTTTCTTTTTCCCTTTTTCAACCAACTTCTTATCAATCCCTCTTTTAAAAATCTTTTCTTATTTTTCATTTTTAGAGACATATTCTATCTCTTCATAGTAGTTAACCTTATTTTTGGTATATATATATATATATAAGTCATTCTGACTTTAAAATTTTGAGATACAGTTTTTCCTAACAGACCAAAATATACCCTAAATCTCTAGTGTATGGCTTTGTTCTAGTCTCCTGCCTGATCACATTTTCTCCCTTTTTTTTTTTAAATCCTCTTCTTCCTTTTCCAATTTATCAATTCCTTTTAAAAAATCTTTTATAATTTTCATCTTTACAGTCATATTCCATCCTTTCATCGTGTTTACCCTTATTTTTGTGAATATATAAGCTTTTCTTTAAAATTTTGGGAGGCACTTTCTTCTAACAGACCAAAATACTCCCAAAATCTAGTATGTGGCACTGATCTCTGCCCCAGTCTGATCATATTTGATCACATTCTGTTTTTCTGTTTGTCTTTTTTTTTTCTTTCTTTCCCTTTATTTTCCCCAAGTTTTGGGTCTCTTCTGATTTGTTTAGTGTATATTATTCTGGGGTTATTGTTACCCTGTCAGCATTTTGTTCTCTCATTCATCTATACTCCTCTGGACAAAATGACAAGATGGAAAAAATCACCTCAAAAAAAAGGACAAGAGGCAGTACCAATTGCCAGGGACCTAATCAACACGGACATTAGTAATATGTTGGAACTAGAGTTCAGAATGACGATTTCAAATTTAATAGCTGGGCTTGAAAAAAGCATGGAAGATATTAGAGAAACCCTTTCTGGAGAAATAAAAGAACTAAAATCTAACCAAGTAAAAATCAAAAAGGCTATTAAAGAGGTGCAAAAAAAAAAAAAAAATGGAGGCTCTAACTGCTAGGATAAATGAGGCAGAAGAGAGAATGAGTGATACAGAAGACCAACTGATGGAAAATCAAGAAGCTGAGAAAAAGAGAGATTAACAACTACTGGATCACGAGGCAGAATTCGAGAGATAAGTGATACCAGAAGATGAAACAATATTAGAATAATTGGGATCCCAGAAAAAGAAGAAAGAGAGAGAGGGGCAGAAGGTAGATTGGAGCAAATTATAGCAGAGAACTTCCTTAATCTGGGGAAGGAAACAGGCATCAAAATCTAGGAGGCACAGAGAACCCTACTCAAAATCAATAAAAATAGGTCAACACCCCGACATCTAATAGTAAAACTTACGAGTCTCATAGACAAAGAGAAAATCCTGAAAGCAGCTCGGGAGAAGAGATATGTAACCTACAATAGTAGAAACATTAGATTGGCAACAGACCTATCCACAGAGACCTGGCAGGCCAGAAAGGACTGACATGATTTATTCAGAGCACTAAATGAGAAAAATATGCAGCCAAGAATACTCTATCCAGCTAGGCTGTCATTGAAAATAGAAGGAGAGATAAAAAGCTTCCAGGACAAACAAAAACTAAAGGAATTTGCAAACACGAAACAGTCCTACAAGAAATATTGAAAGGGGTCCTCTAAGCAAAGAGAGAGCCTAAAAGCAACATAGACCAGAAAGGAACACAGACAATATTCAGTAACAGTCACCTTACAGGCAATACAATGGCACTAAATTCCTATCTTTCAATAGTTACCCTGAATGTAAATGGGCTAAATGCCCCAATCAAAAGACACAGGCTATCAGATTGGATTAAAAAACAAGACCCATCGATATGCTGTCTGCAAGAGACTCATTTTAGACCCAAAGACACCCCCAGATTGAAAGTGAGGGGGTGGAAAACCATTTACCATGCTAGTGGACACCAAAAGAAAGCTGGGGTAGCAATCCTTATATCAGACAAATTAGATTTTAAACCAAAGACTGTAATAAGAGATGAGGTAGGACACACTATATCCTACTTAAAGGGTCTATCCAACAAGAAGATCTAACAAGTGTAAATATCTATGCCCCTAACATGGGAGAAGCCAATTATATAAGGCAATTAATAACAAAAGCAAAGAAATACATCGACAACAATACAATAATAGTGGGGGACATTGACATCCCCCTCACTGAAAAGGAGAGATCATCTAAGCAAAAGGTCAATGAGGAAATAAAGACTTTAAGTCACACACTGGACCAAATGGACTTCACAGACATATTCAGAACATTACATTCCAAAGCAACAGAATACACATTCTTCTCTAGTGCCCATGGAACATTCTCCAGAATAGATCACATCCTAGGTCATAAATCAGGTCTCAAAGGGTACCAAAAGATTGGGATCATTCCCTGCCCATTTTCAGATCACAATGCTTTGAAACTAGAACTCAATCACAAGAGGAAAGTCAGAAGGAACTCAAATACATGGAGGCTAAAGAGAATCCTACTAAAGAATGAATGGGTCAACCAGGAAATTAAAGAAGAATTAAAAAAATTCATGGAAACTAATGAAAATGAAAACACAACTGTTCAAAATCTTTGGGATGCAGCAAGGGCAGTCCTAAGAGGAAAGTATACAGCAATACAAGCCTTTCTCAAGAAATAAGAAAGGTCTCAAATACACAACCTAACCCTACACCTAGAGAAGCTAGAGAAAAAACAGCATATAAAGCCTAAACCCAGCAGGAGAAGAGAAAGAATAAAGATCAGAGCAGAAATCAATGAAATAGAAACCAGAAGAAAGTAGAACAGAGCAACGAAACTAGGAGCTGGTTCTTTGAAAGAATTAACAAGATTGAGAAACCCCTGGCCAGACTTATCAAAAAGAAAAGAGAAATGACCCAAATCAACAAAATCATGAATGAAAGCGGAGAGATCACAACCAACACCAAAGAATTACAAACAATTATAAGAACATATTATGAGCTACTGTATGCCACCAAATTAGATACTCTGGAAGAAATGGATGCATTCCTAGACATGTATCAACTGCCAAACTGAACCAGGAAGAAATAGAAAACCTGAACAGACCTATAACCACTAAGGAAATTGAAGCAGTCATCAAAAATCTCCCAACAAACAAAAGCCCAGGGCCAGATGGCTTCCCAGGGGAATTCTACCAAACACTTAAAGAAGAATTAAACTTCTGAAACTGTTCCAAAAATGGAAGGAAACTTCCAAACTCATTTTATGAGGCCAGCATTACCTTGATCCCCAAACCAGACAAAGACCCCATCAAAAAGGAGAATTACAGACCAATATCCCTGATGAACATGGATGCAAAAATTCTCACCAAAATACTAGCCAAGAGGATCCAACAGTACATTAAAAGGATTATTCACCACGACCAAGTGGGATTTATCCCTGGGCTGCAAGGTTGGTTCAACATCCACAAATCAATCAATGTGATACTGTACATTAATAAAAGAACAAGAACCATATGATCCTCTCAATAGATGCAGAAAAAGCATTTGACAAAGTACAGCATCCTTTCTTGATCAAAACTCTTCAGAGTATAGGCATAGAGGGTACACACCTCAATATCATAAAAGCCATCTATGAAAAACCCACAGCGAATATTATTCTCAATGGGGAAAAACTGAGAGCTTTCCCCCTAAGGTCAGGAACACGGCAGGGATGTCCACTATCACCACTGCTATTCAACATAGTATTAGAAGTCCTAGCCACAGCAATCAGACAACAAAAAGAAATAAAAGGCATCCAAATCGGCAAAGAAGTCAAACTCTCGCTCTTTGCAGATGATATGATACTTTATGTGGAAAACCCCAGACTCCAGCCCAAAACTGCTAGAACTCATATAGGAATTCAGTAAAGTGGCAGGATATAAAATCAATGCACAGATTTGATTTTACACAGATCTATTGTAATCTGTGTAAATCCATGCTCATGGATTGGAAGAACAAATATTGTGAAGATGTCAATGCTACCTAGAGCAATCTACACATTCAATGCAATCCCCATCAAAATACCTTCCACTTTTTTCAAAGAAATGGAACAAATAATCCTAAAATTTGTATGGAACCAGAAAAGACCCCGCATAGCCAGAGGAATGTTGAAAAAGAAAAGCAAAGCTGGTAGCATCACAATTCCGGACTTCCAGCTCTATTACGAAGCTGTCATCATCCAGAGAGTATGGTACTGGCACAAAAACAGACACATAGAATAATGGAACAGAATAGAGAGCCCAGAAATGGACCCTCAACTCTACGGTCAACTTATCTTCGACAAAGCAGGAAAGAATGTCCCATGGAAAAAAAGTCTCTTCAACAAATGGTGTTGGGAAAATTGGACAGCCATGTGCAGAAGAATGAAACTGGACCATTTCCTTACACCACACACAAAAATAGACTCCAAATGTTTGAAAGACCTCAATGTGAGACAGGAGTCCACCAAAATCCTAAAGGAGAACACAGGCAGCAACCTCTTTGACCTCAGCCGCAGCAACTTCTTCCTAGAAACATTGCCAAAGGCAAGGGAAGCAAGGGCAAAAATGAACTACTGGGACTTCATCAAGATAAAAAGCTTTTGCACAGCAAAAGAAACAGTCAACAAAACCAAAAGACAACCGACAGAATGGGAGAAGATATTTACAAATGACATATCAGATAAAGAGCTAGTATCCAAAATCTATAAAGAACTTATTAAACTCAACACCCAAAGAACAAAGAATCCAATCAAGAAATGAGAAGACATGAACTGACATTTTTCCAAAGAAGACATCCAAATGTCCAACAGTCACATGAAAAAGTGCTCAACATTGCTCTGCATGAGGGAAATCCAAATAAAAACCTCAATGAGATACCACCTCACACCAGTCAGAATGGCTAAAATTAACAACACAGGAAATAACAGATGTTGGCATGGATGCGGAGAAAGGGGAACCCTCCTACACTGTTGGTGGGAATGCAAGCTGGTGCAGCCACTCTAGAAAACCGTATGGAGGTTCCTCAAAAAGTTGAAAAGAGAGCTACCATATGACTCAGCAATTGCACTACTAGGTATTTACCCCAAAGATACAAATGTAGGGATCCGAAGGGTATGTGCACCCCGATACTTATAGCAGCAATGTCCACAACAGCCAAACTATGGGAAGAGCCAAGATGTCCATCGACAGATGAATGGATAAAGAAGATGTGGTATACATATACAATGGAATCTTATGCAGCCATTAAAAGGAATGAGATCTTGCCATTTGCAACGACGTGGATGGAACTGGAGGGTATTATGCTGAGCAAAATAAGTCAAACAGAGAAAGACATGTATCATATGACCTCACTGGTATGAGGAATTCTTAATTGCAGGAAACAAACTGAGGGTTGCTGGAGTGGGGGGTGGGGTGGGAGGGATGGGGTGACTGGGTGATAGACACTGGGGGGGGGGTATGTGCTCTGGTAAGCACTGTGAATTGTGCAAGACTGTTGAATCACAGATCTGTACCTCTGAAACAAATAATGCAATATATGTTAAGAAAAAAAAAAAGAAGGTAGCAGGAGGGGAAGAATGAAGGGGGGGAAATCGGAGGGGTAGACAAACCATGAAAGACGATGGACTCTGAAAAACAAACTGAGGGTTCTATAGGGGAGGGGGGGTGGAAGGATGGGTTAGCCTGGTGGTGGGTATTGAGGAGGGCACGTTTTGCATGGAGCACTGGGTGTTATGCACAAACAATGAATCATGGAACACTACATCTAAAGCTAATGATGTAATGTATGGGGATTAACATAACAATAAAAAAATTTAAAAAAAACAAAGTGGGGCAAGAGAAACACTCATTCACTGATGCTGGGAATGCGAAATGGTACAGTTACTTTCAAAGACAGTGTGGTTATTCCTTAGAAAACTAAACATAATCTTAACATGCAATCCAGCAATTGAGCTCCCTGATATTTACCCCAATGGGTTGAAAACTAAGCCTCCACAAAAACCTGCACATGGATATTTACAACAGCCTTATTCATAATTTCCAAAACTTAGAAACAACCAAGATGTTCTTTAGTAGAAGAATGGATAATAAAGTACAGTACATCTAAACAATGGACTATTACTTAGCATGAAAAAGAAATGAGCTATTGGTTCATGAAAAGACATGGAAGAAACTTAAGTGCATATTATAAGTGAAAGCAGCCAATCTGAAAGCCTATACATACTGTATGATTCCAGTACTATGATATTCTGGAAAAGGCAAACTAGAGAGACAGTAAAAAGATCACTGATATCCAGGGGTTGGGAGGGAAGTACTGAGTCAGCAGAACTCAGAGGATTTGGGGGACAGTGAAACCACTCTGTATGATACTAGAATGGGGCATATGTCATTATACATGTTTCAAAATCCATAGAATGTACACTCCCAAGAGTAAGCCCAAATGTAAACTATAAACTTTGGATGATAGTGACATGTAGGGTTATTGATTGTAACCAATTTATTGCTCTGGTGCAGGCTGTTCATGATATGAGAGGCTATGCCTGTAGAGAGCCAGGAAGTATACAGGCACTCTGTACTTCCTGCTCAAAATTATTGTGAATCTTTACTCTAAAAGTAAAGTTTATTGCATAAATAATAATTACTAGTAACATAAGTCAGGATAAATCATTCAAGTTTGTTTTCTACTCTTTTCCTTTTAGGTATCTCTTCAGAAAAGAAAAGCTTTTATTTTCCATGCATATGCATAAAGGCATAATTTAGTTTTGAGCTAGGATATGTTTATTTGGCAAATAACTCCCAACTCTGAAGCTCATATAGCCTCCATAAACAAATTTCTAGGTGGGAAGAGTCAAGAATATCTATGTGGCATTATATAGTTTGCTAGAATTCAGATTCTTTAGGATTTAGCCATGGCTATCTCTTCCAAATGTTCATTCAATTTCTCCTAATTGCCAGTGGTGGTGCTGGTCATCTGGCTCTTGAAGACAGAAGAGGAGTTCCTGATTTGCAGCACTTGCTAATCTTCATGATGGGCATACTCCCACCATGGCCTATGTCTAGGTACAAGCTATATACAAGGCTCACAAAATTTTCCCTCCTATTCTTATCTCATGTTATAGTTCACCCAACTCCTTTATTTTGTCTCCTCTTTGTTTCTGCCCTTAAGTTTGAAAAGCATATCCACTGTTCCTGAAGCTGATTTTCAAAACTATAAGGAGATTTCAGTATTCAGAAATAAGTGGAATAGTTTGTTGGATCTCCTTACCTGGCCAAACTGTTGGAATTTAAAGTATGTAACGTAAGAGTTAAGAAAGAAAATAATCATTTAAAATGTTTTGGTCCTAATCACATTTTTCAGGAAAGTGAAATAAAGCTATAAAGGAGCAGAGAAAATAACTCACGTTTAAGGAGCACAATCACATGATAGATAAGGAGTTACCATTTCCCCCTGCCATGATGCATGAGATGGATGAGGTTTCTATTTGGCTTATTTTGGTGTACATTTCAGGGACCTCTAGCATTTAACTACTCCACCTTCCAAATAATGATATGTGAATAAAGCAGAAGTGGTAATATCCAACGATTATTTTGAATCTACTCTCATTTGTATAAAAACCATTTGTAAATTTTAGAACATTAATAACTAATGGTGTGAAAACTCATAATAGATTGCCATGATCTGATTTGTTTTAAAATAGGTCTTTAAAGTAGACATTATTATTTCCATATGACTTGATAAGAAAAATAGCATTGAGAAAGATAAAACAACACTGAGTGGTTTCTTTAAGATTTTATTTATTTATTTGACAGAGAGAGTACAAGCAGGGGGAGTGGCAGGCAAAGGGAGAAGCAGATTCCCTGCTGAGCAGAGAGCTCAATGTGGGGCTTAATCCCAGAACCTCAGGATCATGATTTGAGTTAAAGGCAGATGCTTAACCGACTGAGCCACCCAGGTACCCAACACTGAGTGGTTTTAAGTTATTTTTTACCCAAAGTTACATAGCCAATGAATGATAGAACAAAAATCCAGTCATTCATTCAGCAGAAATTTTATTCAGTGCCCACATTATCACATATAAAAAGGTCTCTGTTCTGTTCAGCTTAGAGTCTGAGGGACAAATATGAATTCACGATCACAACACAGTAATAAATGCTGTGGTACAAGTATGCCTATTACACTCTTGGAACACATAAGTGGGCACCTAAATAATACTGAGGACAAGAGAAGGCAGTAAAACATAAGCTGAAATTTAAAGAACTATTAGAAGTTAGGTAGATAAATAATGTTAGGAAGGACATGCCCAGAGGTAACGACACACTGAAAAGCAGTGAAAAAATATGGTCAATTTGAATAACTTCCCTGACTTCAATGTAACTGGATGAGAGAACGCATAAATCTGAATGGTGAGAAATAAAGTTTGAGAGGTAGGCAGAGGCCAAAAATGTAAGTAACTTCATCTTTTATCTTTTGCCCAAAATACCTCACTTGAAAAATAAGTATTCCACTTAGTACCTGAATCTATTACAGCAATGATTCTAAATTGATAATATGAACAGAGGACATCTCAGACAATGCAGAGTTTCTGGCTGTTAAAATCCTCTCAGAAAGCTAAATGGGGCCTATTGATGGATTTTGAGCAGGGAAATGACAGTCAAATATGAAATTTAGAAAAGGTATTTCAACAGCAACACAGAGGATTGGAGGAGCAGACAGTAGAAATATTGGTCAGAATACATTTGTGATAATTCAAATGAGAAGTACTGATAGTTTTCGTTAAGCCTGTGACGAGGGGAATGTAGAAGATTCAAATATTAATCTGTACATGTTGATACCTGATAGAATATAGAGATTTAGTAATGTAGAATAGAATGGCTCTCTGTTTCTGATTTATTTCTATAACACCATATACTGAACATTTTGGGGGTCACAGACTTGTTTAAGAATCTAACTCCTATCCTATGACTAATAGGAACTCATACTATTTCATGAGTTCCATGAGTCTATCTAAAACTCCAGGCTAAATAACACTACACTGGATTAATCTATGAAAATATGAATATACAAAAACAGTTTGGAGAGGAAGGATAATAGTTCATTCATTCTAGACACATTTAATGTGCTTTTGAGTTCTTCAACCATGATCATGTAAGGAATGATCAAAGGACAGATACACACATGGGAAGGAAGAGCAAAAAGAGAAATCTGAACATCAAAGTCGGGGATTTCAATTACCACAAACAGAATTTGGAGATTAAACTCAATACCATGTGTGGATTTATAGACCTCTCCAAAATTTTGACCCAACAGATATTTTGGTAATGTTTAATGCTCTGGGCGTTACTTTATACATGCTATATGAGTATGTTTGTTTCCTAAAATTTTAAATATTAACTTATACTTGATATGTGAGAGAGAGAGTGTGTGTGTGTATGCGTAGCTACTTAATCTCCAAGTGCCTATTTTATAAGTAAAGATAATGCAGCTTATGTTCAAACCTGGATATGGCTCCAGCCTAAGGAATCTTCCTATTTTATCACAAAAGAGAAAGATAAATGTAATTGGTTTAGAGTCTATTTAACATTGCTAATTATTGCTGTGTAATGGTGGGTGAATCACTGTTTAATATGCTGTATTGTGTTAAAAAACAATTAAGAGAAGCAAAGTCCAAGAAAGTTTCCTCTCCACCCCACCTGTTTTATAGAACTAGACTATAGTCTTCCTGTATAAATAGGTAGGAAGCTAATATGTAAAAAAATAAAGTGAATGGTAGCATTCAGGATATAGGTAATGAATTTGTAATATAAAGTGTTCAGACGTTTTAGATTTTAAAAA
Source organism: Mirounga angustirostris (assembly GCF_029215605.1). NCBI lineage: Eukaryota > Metazoa > Chordata > Mammalia > Carnivora > Phocidae > Mirounga > Mirounga angustirostris. Next base: position 77,473,371 of record NW_026991717.1, read on the forward strand.
TTTCTCTTGACAAGTTCAAAATACACTGAAACCTTTCCTCAAGATCTATGCAATATTTTGTAAAAATATGACAGTAATGTATATTGATATACTTTCCAGTTTTCAAGTCAACACACACCATCATTTGATACTTAGAATTCCTTGAGCTATATAGGTAATACTCTTGATGAAAATGGAAGCCTAAGAGAACTGCATAGCAATATAAATTTATTAAGAGCTAGCACCCAGCCCTTCTGACTTCAGTCAACTATACTTATCTTTGAGTCTTGCTGACTTTCTAATACCGTAAATGACATTACTGTTCTATTCAGGGAACTTCCCTTTAAAGTTCAAGCTCAGAACATTGTTTTGAGTGCTGTTTAATTGTGGTCATATAACAAAGTTTCAGTAAAATGCATAAAAATGGTAGTTCAGCATAACAAACAGTGGACCATTAACTCCAGTATACCTAGGTAAACTGTCTAAAAATAAGAGAAACTCGGGAATTTTTGTTACATTTATGAAGTCACTATGGTGACATTTTAAAGTTTTAATTCTGTCAAATGATAACAGTAGCATTAAAGTGTCATTTTTTCAAAGAATGAATAATGCCACATTACTCAGAAGGAAAACAAATAGGATGTAACATTTGGTTTATCTTTCAGTTGGATCTACATCACTACTTCACTCTGCCAAGGTTAGAACAGGTCACCTGGCTTGGTGTATTCCTCAGGCTAGCATACCAAATAGAACTACTGAGAACCTCAAAATGGCCCTATGGAGAAAGTGAATGTATATGCAAGTACCTGGTCAGAGAAAAATCAGGGTCTCCAACAGAAACAGCAAATTTAATTTTAGAAATCTGAAGATGACTTATCTTGAGCTCTGATAGTCGATGTTTTACTTCCTTAAAGTTTCTAAAGAGATCTGTTTCTGCCCATGTCTCAAAGTCACAAGGTCAAAGTTAGACTATTGACAGGAATTTGACTACATCACAAGTCCATTCTCAGTGGCTTTGTGTGCCAACGAAAATTGGTCTGTGACAAAAAGTGTCTTCTACAGACACCTCTTACCAGATCACATCACGTGAAAGAAAGAGGGGCAGAATAATTGATTTAAGAATTTTAGGTCCAGTGGGGGATTTTGAGAACCTAAATATGGCTGAGTATTACCACTAATATTAAAAAAAGTTTTTACTCTTCTTGTTATAGGGGACCTGTCAAAAAGATCTTTGAGTCAATCATCTATAACATGACAGTGCAATAGAAGAGTTCAAAAGTCCTTTCCATCATCCATCTCAATGACTGTAAGTATCATATACTTAATAAAGATTTTGTGAACACCAGTTTTCAAATTTTTCCATACACTGATCTCCTATAGCATTTGCTTCACCTTACCTATCAGAACTCAATTGTAAATTCCTCGGTATTTTTCTTCATTTTTTCCTATTTTTAAATGTCATAACTCTGCAAGGTCATTAGAAAAACATTTTTATACATCTTTTATACTTCCCAAAGTAGCTAACTGGTGTCACTAAAATATATTTTTAAACTACATAATTTAAAAATGTTAGATATAATTACCAGCCATAAACCTTTAAAAATTCTTGAAAGGAAATTTCAGTGTTTCTTTTTTTTTTTTTTAAAGATTTTATTTATTTATTTGAGAGAGAGAGAATGAGAGACAGAGATCATGAGAGGGAGGAGGGTCAGAGGGAGAAGCAGACTGCCTGCCAAGCAGGGAGCCCGATGCGGGACTCGATCCCGGGACTCCAGGACCATGACCTGAGCCGAAGGCAGTCGCCTAACCAACGGAGCCACCCAGGCGCCCAATTTCAGTGTTTCTTGAAAACGGAATCTAATATCTCAAAATTCAGAAAATGATTTTTTTCCTAATGAAAATTACGCATTACTTCATGAAATATTCTCAGTTATATTAAATGCTATACATTTTACTCTCTAGGCTACATCATATATACTATCTCCTTTCCATAAGCTCCTTTATCTAATTCAGTAATTATCTCCATTATTACATCTGATCTTTTTCCATGTTTGCCTTTTTCAAATTGCAGAGGCCCTTATTAGAACACAATGTGAATTTCAGGAATTGAGGACTAGACCTGTTCGGTTTTAAGTTTCTAATAATGTACCCACTGTGCTTTCAACATTAGAGAAGCTCATAGCATTTTATACATGAATGAATCATGCCTTCATAATACACTGCTAATAATTATTTTACAAGCAGCATAAAAAATGAGTTTGCCCCACCTTAATGTTTTAAGGGAAATGACTACAAATTATTTAAAGGTAGACAATAATAGACATTGATATGTTCTCAAGAGGGAGATCTATTCAATCATTTAATTTTTCTGGTTGCATAGCGACATGTTACAATCTATAAAGTTAAAGAACAAATACCAAAGTAATAATCTTTAACCCACTCACAATTTATGGACAGTTACTTCATTTTTTAAAACCCTACACTTTGAAAACAAAAAAGAGAGTGGGAGAGAAACAGAAAAAGGAGAAAGGAAGAGAGAAGGAGGGAAGGCGGGAGGAAGGAAGGAAGGAGGGGAGGGGCACGGAGGAGAGAGATGAGGAAAATGGTGTGTGTGGGGAGAGAGGGGGAGAAAGAGAGAGATGAGGAGGAGGGGAAAAAAAAGAAATTAAGTGAAGCCCAAATAAACATAATAGGACTAAACACTTTCGATTACAGTATCTGATATTGGTAAGGTAAATAATTTAATGTATAGAAGTACCACACAGTGTTCTGTACAATTTAAGCTCTTGTAATTAACTCTGAAGAAGGTAAAAGTACCACACAGTTAACCAAAATCTAGTCTCTCATAAATCTGTCAAAAAAAAATCTGTCCACAATAAAGAAGAATTCATTTCCAAGTGAATTACAAACATTTTCAACATTGCAAAATAAGCTAAACTCATTTAGGCATTTAACTCAATTAGAAATAATATATTGTTATGTATGCACAGTTTATTCATTCATTTGAATGTCTAGCACTCACAACTGATTAAATCAGATTGTGCACTCTGAATATTAAACACATTAGATAATATTTCAAGATTTTACTTCTGTAAATTGAGGAACTCAATTTCATTTAAAAGCAGGTAACAATTAAAATGAAGTTTTAAGATAATGTATCACAGTCCACACAAAATTGGTTTTTATAGGTAGTCTTCTGATAATTTCTTTAGATCTCAATTCTACAGTAATGTCATCAAATACATTAGACAAAAATCCAGGAGGGGAATAAAAATGCAATGTGGATGGTAAAATGTAATAATCCTGGCCCAGTAAAGAATTAAATTTGATGAGATCACAAACCCTTTCCTCATTTCTTACATTTGTTCCAACTTAGCTGCTTAGAGATTGACAGCTGAAAATAATAAAAGTCCAATTATTTTGATGAGTGCTGCATACTACGTTTGGTATCTGGAACCAAATTCAGGAAAAAAAATTTTGGTCCATTCTCTATACTGCCTAATAACCCCAAATTCATATGATTCACATCTATAGGACTATCATACTATGAGATGAAGGAGAATCAAGACATTATAATGTAACATAAAAGGTCAGTGGAGTCCAATGATTTAAAATCAAGGCTTATGACATTAGTTTTATGAATAAAAATGTTTTTTAGATTCTCTGGACTTCTGATTCATTCAACACAAAATGTCAATGACAACATTTATCTGCTCTGTTTCTTCACAGAGTTAATTCACAAGTTATATTAAATAATGTCAATGAAAATGATTTTTAAAATATTAGACTTCAGTAAAATGTGGACAGTTGTAATGGCAATATAAACTGTAATACAAAAAAAATGACAATGTCAAAGAAGGAGAAGAAAGAAATAGAGATTTCTGGAACTCAGTTAAATTCTTCAAACTTGACAATTTAAGAAAGCAACATTCTCCATAACAATTGAGTAATAAAATACCCTGCCATATAAACGTGTAGCAGCACTTTCTATAGCAGAAATTATGTTCTATTTTATTTTCATGGACAAGTGAATTGCCTATTAGGGTTGTATACATGTTAAAGCTGATCTTTAATTTGTCCTAGGACTTTCACCAAATACTTACATCAAAAAAAAAAAAAAAAAAAAAAAAAAAAAACAAAAAACCTTACCTCACCTTCCCACTCTTGGTCAATTGCCCTTACATGTGCTTCAATAGCATATATGGCATAATATCTTAAGCCATTCACAAACTTTGTCACAGTAATGTAATCATGGATTTCTCATTCTAGACTAAGCTTCCTGGGGTCAGGAACTCATACTTTGTACCTTGGAAGTCTGACTCCTAGTAAGAATCTATTAAGTAATCCAAAGGATGTTGATCAGCACATTGGTTAAATGAGAGTATGCTGCCAGATATAACAAATAAAATGCAGACGTCCAGGTAAATTTGAATTTCAGATACACAACACAAATTTGGGACATACTTATATGAAATATTTATTCATTGTTTATCTGAAATTCAAATATATCTAGGTGTCCTATATTTTATCTGACAATGCTAAATGAGAAGGGAAAATGTTTGATGGCTTCAGGGCAATTGAATTCAGATAACGACATCAAGAAATCATTTAAATTCAACTTTAAGTTAGAAATAATACATGTAAGGAATAACAAAATCTTCTAAGTTAAAAAGTGAATTTACTGCTCAAAGAAGCACAAAACTTTCTAGTATACTTATCTAACAAGACAGGAAACAACAAAGATGTCGCCCTTCAAATTAGGATATCAATTTTGCCATTGTTGTAGATTAGATTATTGCTTAGCAAATACTCACATCTCCATTTCTTTGAAGGTGGACTTGAACAATTAATTTGCTTTGGTTGATTTCCCATGTGTGTAATAACAGTGTGCCAATTTCAAACCTAGGTCTTAAGAAGTTGAGAGTGTTTTTGCTTATCCTTCTGGGAGCGCAACCTTTACTATGAAAATAATATGGCCCAGATAGTTGTTGCCTACTTAGCCTACACTCTGGAGCAAAACAGAGAGTGCCAAACTCAGAGACCTACAGTTTGAGACAGTCACTCCAGCTGACAAACAGCAGACCTGTGATTAAGGAACACGTGCGTAATGTTGAATGCCACTAAAATTTTGTTGATGTTTATTATGCAGAATTCCTACAACAATCTGTACAACAAGAGGCAATTGATACAGCCATGGTTCTCACAAAAACAGTCTTCCTCTCTTAGTCCAAGGCAAATCTGGACAGTTGGTACCCTCATCACAGCTAAAGGATGTGTTTAAAATATTTTCCCCTATTATCCTATGTCAGATGGGGAGAAAAACTCACTTCTTTGTCCATCTCTTATACTGTATATCAAAGTAATAGTGCATTCCTGGGACATATTTGTAAAACAGTAATTGTTTAGGTCTTGCACCTAATGTGAATTAACTTTAAAAAAAATGCATTTTACATAATGAGGAATCAGGGATCTCAAAAAAAGTGATAGCATCACCTTATACTCTATAAATCTTACTGGCAGAAAAAGAATCATTAATCCCAGTATTCATGTTTTTCATACACAAAATCATGAGACAGAGAATGTGTTTTTATTTCCAGGAGAGAATTTTTTTTCTTTAGAGGAACTCCTAGGGAATATTTGATTTTCTTCCTAAGTATTTGAAGCTGTATAAATGCTAGGAAATTACCCAGGAACTATTACGCACATAGTCTGTATTTGCTAGGAAATCAAAGGATATAAAAGCTTCACTTATTCAGGCATTTTGCAAAGCTCCAACTGAGTGCAACACACCGTATTAGAAACCAGGTCAAATTACAGAAGATGTAGAAACCATCTCCCTCAAAATGGAGAACTGATAAAATAAAGCAAATGAACTCTCTTGCTTTTTAAACAAATTATGCTGAGAATCTGTAAATGGAGTATTCTTTTTTCCCTATCTGTACATTGAGTTAGTCTTTTCATACTGAATTTTTGTAACATATAGTATCTTTGTCTACCGTGTGTGTTTCCAGTAATGTTATGAACTGAATGTTTGCATCTTCCCAAAATTCATATGTTAAAGCCTATAACCCCTAATGTGACATTAGGAGGTGGAGACTTAGGGAGGTAATTAGGTGTAGATGAGATCATGAGGTTGGAGTACTCATGGAGGGACAGGCACCCTTATAAGAAGAAAAAGAGACACCAGAGCTTCATGTGAGATTATAGCAAGAAGGCAAGCACCTGCAAGCCAGAAAGAGGCCCTCACCATGAATTGAATCTATGGACAACTTGAGCTTGGACTTTCCAGCCTCCAGAACTAAGAGAAGTCAATGTCTATTGTTTTACCCACCCAGCCTATAGTATTTGGTTATAGCAGCCCAAGCCAAGATATGTAATAACTGGGAGGACACAAACAGAAATGGTTATTACACAAGATAATAGACTTTTCTATGTTTCTATGTTTCATTGTGGCTGTTAGTCTGGGAGACCAAGTTATTTCATCTCTGCATCCTTATTATCAAGAATATTGCATAGTAGATGAAAGTTCCTGGGTATGAATATGTGGAATGAATATTCTACAGCAATTTCTGAGGACCAATCCTGAACTGAAAGTACAGGTATTTAAGATACTTTAGCTATACATTCTAGAAATTAGTGTCAAATATTAACCTAATCCCAAACTTGAATTCAATCTCAATAATTTGCTATCTACTTTTGGTTTAATTGTTAACTTTATTTGCTACTCTAAGACCACTACCACTTTCAGTACCCACAGCAGCACTTAGACTAGTTCTGCTAATAGTTCTTCTAACTATGCTCCAAGATTTACACCTAGACTCCTGTTCCTGAGGGCCAGCTATGAAACAGAGGCCCTGAGATTTTCTTGCCAGTTTCTTTCTGAGGGATGAAAATCTTGTCTCTGAGCCTTGATGTGATATGTGGGGCCCCACTACATATAGACAGGCTTTCCTGATGAAAAGAGCCTACTTAGGCCAATTTTTAATTTGGGTGACCCATGTAGTAATTGCTCTATTTTTCCCTTGTGATCTCCCTTGGTCACATTATGCACTTGTATTATTAAATGCATGCCTAACTGACCCTACTGCAATTCAAATAACAAACTCTACCTGTAAAAGAGAATTGTGTTTCCATATCTAGTAAATATGGTGATTTCCATGTGCAGACCCCTCCCAGTTTGGCTGCCCCGTTAAGATATTCTCCCACCTAATTTCTGATTAGTATGCTCACATTTAAACAATTTATTTATTTTAAAGATTTTAATTTATTTATTTATTTGACAGAGAGAGACACAGTGAGAGAGGGAACATAAACAGGGGGAGTGGGAGAGGGAGAAGCAGGCTTCCCTTTGAGCAGGGAACCCGATGCAGGGCTCCATCCCGGGACCCTGGGATCATGACCTGAGCCGAAGGCAGATGCCCAACTGACTGAGCCACCCAGGAACCCCCTTAAACAAATTTAAATAATTTATTGGTCAGCATACATAAATATCTTTGTAACAAGATATTTAGGGCAACTTTCATGACAACAGGTTTATTATATGCAAACTAATCTATGTTAATTCATCTTAACTTTAAAATAGGGTATTGTAGACATTGAAATTTCTCTAAAGATGTTTGTTTCTATGATTTGGAGGAACACTCTTTGAGGGAGAGAATCATAAACAAAATTACCCATCTGGTCAATTCTGAAAAGGAAAGATTATGTTTTTATATCACTGAAAAAAAACTGTACACTGATAATGGATGCCCTCATATTTCCTACCATTTTCTTGATTTGTCTGTTCCTCAAACATGAGTGTATTTTGTTTTTCTCTTTTCCTTTGTGAAACAAATCAATATTTTCTGTAAAAACAATTTTCAAACTCCCTATAAACTCTTTCTACACTCTATCAAATTAATTTCCCCTATATCCACCTTATTTCCTAATCATCACTTTCAGCATTTTGAGAAAAAAAATATATGTTCACCATTAGGCATCTTCTAATTAAGTTAGAACTGCATTTCACCTTTGCCTTCTCAGAGCAAGCAACTCTTTCCAACTTCCTCTGGATAGTTGTTCACACACATTATTAGTACTCATATATATTTACATTTTGTCACTCATCTTACCAAACTCATGAAAAGAACCCTTGTATTATTATCCAGATATCTAAGGGAACTCCTACCCCATTATTTTCCAACTTAAGTACTTATTTATATACATTTGGTAAATGTCTTCTCCACTAGAAGATAAGTTTTATTATGGCAGTGATCTTGCCTATCTTGTCCTCATTTTACTCTTGGCATCTGGTTATGTTCCCAGCATATATATGTTCAGTAAATATTGATTAAATCTGTAGTGAATGTGGGCAGTAATGATATAATGCTACTCTCTTATAATTTATTATATCCTTAGGTGCACCATAGATTTCAATTAAGACGTTTTTAAAACACAAATTACCACGTAGTCACTTATGTACATGTGAAATTCATGTGGACATAGAATTTTGATCAAGTGGTTTCAAATGATGAGTGCAGTTCTTCCAAAAGCAATAGTCCAAGCCATGACCTTCACATTACTAGGCATAATACCAGGAGGATTTTTCTCATAGTAGGTACTCAAAAAAGACTTATCTTCATGATGGATAGTAAACAGTCATGAGACTAAATAATAGTTCATTAAACTGACTTACATGATTTGTTTGGAAGAAACTAGTAGCTGTTATATATAAAATTGGACTCAGGATAAAAGAGTCAAATGAGAACTTCCTATTTTTACATAATAATCAGTATAGTATAATAATGTGCAAAAAACAAACAATAACATGCAGTTATTTTAGACCTGCACATTTGTATGGGAGTAAACATTTTGAAGGCCTAACACTTTAGTAAATAGACTTGGTTAAGCCAGTAAACCTACTCACGGAAAGACTATGAGTCATTACAGGCAGTCAAGAAATTGATATTTTCAGAAAAAGAACACACGCATGTTATTTTTGCCTGTCAGACTATTTTAACAGTTCATGTATAATTGTAAGAATAAATAGGTGGTGGTGCATCTTTGAGATGCTGGTATAATTTTATGATAAAAATATACTTGAATTGCTGTTTTGGGAGTTAATTATGATGCTTCACTATAGCAGTGTCAATATGTACATTTTTTGTGCCCTCAGTAAAATATTAGATGTGAATAATTCCCCAGTACCAAAATCTCTCATGCAAGGAAGAATTATCATTTGATTACATGGGATTGTTTGGCAACTTGTCAGAAAAACAAAACAAAAAAGTTTTATTCATTTATTTTATGCACAACTCTAAGTACATTAAATTAGATATTATTACAGTAATTCTGAAGTTTCATATACGTCAATATAATTATTTGTTCCCGTTAAAGACAAGTTTCCTATTCAAAACTAACCTAGGATCTTTGTAAAATAACTGTGGAGTAGAACATCTTTAATAATATGTTACAAAGTTGCTTTCATGTACAATTGATCAAATTCCACAGGGACTGGAACATTTCATTAATACAGTACAGGCCTAATTTTCCTTTAATCCATTTAACATGTTTAAGATAAACAAGTGTGGAAGAACAGTTGAGTCAGAGGGGTGTTTGTAATGTGAAATAAAATCCTTGTTTCTTGAAATAAGAACATTTCCCTTAGACAAAGTTCTAAGATTCAAGTTCAGTGCTATGATACATTATTGAGACACTACAATAAGTAAAACCATCAAAATAGGTGACATCAGTTCATGTAAAGAAATTATTGTCCATATTTTTTTTTAAATATAATGCTTCTGGTTGAAGAGTTTTAATCTAGTAACTTGTCATAGTAAAGTTCAGTGGAATAAAAGTCTATGAAATTATTTCCCAGAGAATCAAAATATGAGTGAATTATTCTATTCTTCAGAATCTACTTATATAAATTTTATCCTTTGCGGTTGAAATTTTCAACCAAACCATCTGTCAGGATAAGTAGGATAAGGTTTTAATTACTTAGAGCAATGCAATTATGCCATTAATGTTCAGCTAAAATTGAACCCATTCAATTTAATTAGGAATGCAGCTGTGAGTGGAAAGAGATGGATACTTTCAGAAAGCCAACACAAGAGGTTATAAAAGCTCTTTTTTCTTTCTTCTTTGTTTGTTTTTATTTGCCAGGACTTTGTTCTGGCATAATCCCTATTCTGCTGTACTACTTTTGAATATGTGTGTGTATGTGTGTGTACATAGTGTATGGTAGATATATTTATATATGCCTTTTCTGACAGAGTTTGTCGTGTCATGTATGCACTATATATATATATATAACATACATAATAACCAAATAATTCCATATGCACACATATACCTTTAGAAAAGCAAGTCATCTCCTATTTGTGGCCATGATTTTTTATCTGCCCAACATATGCCATGGAAATGGAATTAATTCAACTCACTGAGAAACAATCTTCCTTTCAATTAAAATTAATGTTTTGGTTAACACATTCTCATTACAATAACTACACTAGTCATGGGCTAAGGTGAAAATAAAAGATTAGCATAAAATTTATCTAATCATATGAAAATGCCTACAATCTATTTGAAGAGATGAGATATTCATGTATATGGCAGTTAAATAAAAATGCAAGAAACACACTTGTAAGATACAAGATAATTGAACAAAACAAACAATATGTATCCTAATATTTTGTAGAGAAAAAATAATGTAGGCTTGAGAAGAATAAAATTTAGAGTTTTTCTGAACTTCAAGAAATGGTTTAGATATTAATAAGCATGTATATAAGGGAAAGAACCCTTCAGGTTGAGATAGCGTCTGGTGGATGGCCTGAAGACATAGTGAGAAAGGTGAGTCCAAAGGGAACTCAGGAGTCAGGCCTTTGGGATAGAAGGCTCATGTTAGGAAATGAGGGTAAGTAACCTGGATTAGAGAGCCCTGATAGCACTCTAAGGAGAGCCATTATAAAATTTGCTTCTTCCAAAAAGCTTTTGTAAACTAACTAAACTCCTGAAAGTAAAGCAACTAATTACTATTCTTTGATCTTGCTAACATTTATGTTTTCTAAATGGAAATATTTTTTAAATGTTAACATCATGAACATAAGGAAGGGATTAACAGGGTCAAATTTGTGAAGTTTCTCCTATCACATACCTCGCAGTTGCTATAGCAATGTTTTCACAAGCAAAGCCAGAAGAGAGAAAACTGGCATGTTTGGAAAATGGACCAGAATTTTTTCAACTCAAGATGGAAATAAATGAAGAGGCAGCAGAGTATATTAAGATCATGGACTCTGGTTCTGCTATGCCTGAGTTCAAACCCTACTAATATGTAACTGTGTCGGCTGAGAGCTAATTAGTTAAGTCTATATTTCATTCTCATCTATGAAATAACTAATAATACTTCATAGGGTTGTTGAAAGAATTGAATACTATTTTAGGTGAAGCTCTTACAATGGTGGCTGGCAAATAATTATTATATGTCAGCTATTATAAAAAATGAATTTCACAAATAACATTTAATAAGTAAATTCCCAAATTATTCTAATAACCAAACAACTAGAGAACTTTCTAACTGTGCATATATCATTTTCAACAAGAATCACCTTTAGGTTCTAATTCTGTGAATGACTACGTCAATTATACCTTAAATTCCACCACTAAGTTCTATGCAATAAGTTGGAACAAGTTTTAAAAAGTAGAATCTAGATGTATAATCTGAATTCTTATAGTCTTATTTTATCTATATAAATGCCTTTACAATTCAGATACTTAAAATAATTTTGTGAGGCTGCAGGAACACAAGCAATAGGGAAGCTCAAGGGCTGTGATGGGATGGAGAAGATGTCCCTACCAGAAAGCAGTGGGATTTGGCTATACATACTGTGTCTGTAGGCTGAATTTGGCTATCACACCATTCAGGTTACAAACCCATTAATGCTTCATCTGAAGAAGGAAGAGCTTCCCTGGTATTTGATTATCCATTGTTGCAGGAAACACCTTACTTAAACTTTCTTCAGGAAGAGAGGAAAGCATTGATTTTTGTGATATTCTCTCACTCTTCCCTCAGAGAATAAAAACATTGTCAGTATCAAGGAAAAATAATTTTTCTCCCTCATATTTGTTTTCCTCTGCTTTACTAAGTAAGTGGAGAAGTGTTCTTTTAGCAATCATCTATGCAGATGTGATCACGATAAAGGAAGAATGCCTAACAAATTCTGAAGCTTTTACCTTGTAGATTATTCACCCACTAGATATATTGAATGTATAAATGTTAAAACAATCAAGGATTATAGAAACATTCTTTGCTGAATTTCATTAGTCATCAGTCCAAGATGAAATAAACCATCTAGATAAACCTACTAGAGATGACCTCATCCATTGCCTTTACAAACAACTAAATGAATTTTGAGTCAAGAAACTAGTGACTAAAATTTGCCAGAGTAACTAATCATTACAGACAAAGACTAAAAGCAACCCAATGGTTCATCATTAAGGGATGAATCAAGTAAACTAGGAAACATCTATAAAATAGAATATTTTGCACCTATAAAAGAAATAAGAAACATTTCTAGTTACTGCTATGCAGATCCTCTGGGACATGGAAGTGAAATACATCAAAGTGGAGGAAAATGTGTTTAATATGTTAAAATAAGCTACCATTTATCCAAGAAAGTATGGAGATACATAAACACTGAAGCAAAAAGTTTACCAATGGAGATGGGAAAAAAATAGGTATAGGTGTTGGGGGACAGGTATAAAAAGTTAGAATTCTTTTGAATTTTAATTTTTAATGTAGATTTAAATATACATATGTCTACATATTTGTAAAATATATACATATATATGAAATATATATGTACACATCTGTCTATACATAAAATGCATTATAAGTAAAAACAAACAAATGAACATAATAGTGTACAGAGCTGATAGACAAATTACACAGAGAGTAGTTGTGGTAAGACAGTGAAATTTTTAAAGTTCAAAAAACTTCAAATTCCTGATAGTTTTCATTAATTATATCAGTTCGGGTAATAATATTGTATTGTGATAACAAATTATGTTAATGCCACTAGAAACAAAGATTTTCAGATAAGGGAAAAGAAACACAATGGAAAAAAATCAAAGAAATTAATCAAAAGCCCTGTAAATGTTAAGTTTGAACTGCAAATATCTGTAGGAACTCATGATATATTTTCCTTTAAAAATACAGATTTCTTGGTCAACTAATCTTTGACAAAGCAGGAGAAAATATCCAATGGAAAACAGACAGCCTTCAATAAATGGCTTGGGAAAATTGGACAGCCACATGCAGAAGAATGAAACTGAATTATTTTCTTATACCATACACTAAAATAAATTCAAAATGGATGAAAGACCTAAATGTGAGATGGTAAACCATAAAAATTCTAGAGGAGAACACAGGCAGCAACCTCTTTGACATTGGCCAAAGCAAATTCTTACTAGACCTGTCTCTGCACATAAGAGAAACAAAAGCAAAAAAGAACTATTGGGGCTTCATCAGGATAAAAAGCTTCTATGAAATAAATAATAAATAAATAAATAAATAAATAAATAAATAAATAAATAAATAATAAAAATAAATAAAATCTTCTACATAACAAAGGAAACAATCAACAAAACTAAAAGGCAACCTTTGAGATGAGAGAAGATATTTGCAAATGATATATCCGATACAGGGATAGTATCTAATATCTGTAAATAACTTATCAAATTCAGCACCCAAAAAACAAAACAAAAAAATCCAGTTAAGAAATGGGCAGAAGATATGAATAAACATTTTCCAAAGAAGACATACAGACGGCTAACAGGCACATGAAAAGATGCTCAACATCACTCATCATCAGGGAAATGCAAATCAAAACCACAATGATACACCACCTCACACTTGTCAGAATGGCTAAAATTATATGAAAATAATGAATCATGGATCACTACATCAAAAACTAATTATGTATTGTATGGTGACTAACAATAAAATAAAATAAAATTTAAAAAAAGAATGGCTAAAATTAACAAGTCAGGAAACAACAGATGTTGGCAACGATTCAGAGAAAGGGAAACCCTCTTACACTGTTGGTGGGAATGCAAACTGGTGCAGCCACTCTGGAAAACAATATGGATATTTCTCCAAGTTAATAATAGAACCACCTTACTATCCAGCAATTGCACTAGTAGATATTTAACCAAAGGATACAAAAATAGTAATGCAAAGGGGCATGTGTTCCCCAATGTTTATAGCAGCATTATCAACAACAGCCAAATTATGGAAAGAGCCCAAATATCCATCAAGTGATGAATAAAGATGTAGTATACATATATGATGGAATATAAACCATAAAAAAGAAAGAAATCTTGTTATTTGCAACAATGTGCATGGAGCTAGAGTATATAATGCTAAGTGAAATCAGTCAAAGACAAATACCATATGATTTCACTGCTATGTGGAATTTAAGAAACTAAACAGATGAACATAGGGGGAAAATGATAGAAGCAAACCATAAAACAGACTCTTAATTATAGAGAACAAATTGAAGGTCTCTGGAGGGGAGGTGGGGGGCGGGCTAAATGGGTGATGGATATTAAGGAGAGCACTTGTGATAAGCACTGGATGTTATAAGTGACGAATCACTAAATCCTACTCCTGAAACTAATATTACACCATATGTTAACTAACTAGAAATTAAATAAAAACTTGAAACATAGAAAAAAATAGTTTAAAAAGCCAAAAACAAACAAACAAACAAACAAACAAACAAACAGATTTCGTCCACTCAAAAGGTCAAGAAATGATAAATCCACCCACAAAGATCATTTCCATTCCCAGGGGTGGGTCTCTAAATAACATTCTTCACTATAAGGAACCAGGATTTCTTGGAGAAAAGGTCTAAATTCCAGGTTGGTGGAAAAAATCTGTAGTATGAGCTTGGACTAGTTTTTGTACCCAAAATGAAGGAAGTTCTGACAGACTACTGTTTTTATGGTTTGAGGGACTTTTGATTTTAATGTGAGCAGCTTCCCTAAGCCCAGATTAGACCATTTTGATTAACCTTAAAGACATAACTATAATGGATTGAGATATATATTTATGAGCCTATGAGCTTCTGATACTTTCAAAAATTAACAAATCAATTTATTATTTTAAAATGGGTAAAATTGGTAATTGAGAAAAATCAACATTAAAATGTTCTCTCTGTTTTTGAAATA
Source organism: Mirounga angustirostris (assembly GCF_029215605.1). Taxonomy (NCBI): domain Eukaryota; kingdom Metazoa; phylum Chordata; class Mammalia; order Carnivora; family Phocidae; genus Mirounga; species Mirounga angustirostris. Next base: position 77,488,560 of record NW_026991717.1, read on the forward strand.
TTTCATAATAAAAACATAAAGCAATTTTCTGGCTGAAAAAATATCTTGTTACAAAAATATAATAGTTGACCGAGCAAATAATATTTTGCCCAAAAGCTACAATATCTGATTTTGACACCTCTCTGGGAAACGGATACTCAGAAACATAAGAGATAAAGACAGAAAAAGAAAACCTGATAGAAAATACCTAGGGGGGAGGAGCAAGATGGTGGAGGAGTAGGAGACCTAAATTTCGTCTGGTCCCAGGAATTCACCTAGGTAGGGATCAAACCATTCTGAACACCTATGAACTCAACAGAAGATTGAAGAAAAGAATAGCAGCAACTCTGAACAGAAAAGCGACCACTTTCTGGAAGGTAGGACGTGCGGAGAAGTGAATCCGAGGCGATATTCGGGAAGATAGACAGTGGGGGAGGGGGCCTCCGTCAGCCACTTCTGGCAAGTGATAGAGCAGCAGAGCACAAAATCGGAACTTTTAGAAGTCGGCACCGTGGAGGGACATCGCTCCAGTGGCTAGGCGGGGATAGAACACTCACTGGGACAGTGTGGTCTCAGGACCCTGGGGTCACAGAAAGACCTGGGGTGCCTGAGTGTGGCAGAGCTTCCAGGCATTGGAGCAGCAGAGCTGGCCACAAAGACGGAGCAGAGGAGTGGGCTCTCAGCTTGGGGTTGCCATAAACCGTGATCCGCGGCACAGTCTGAGTGTGGCAGAGCTCCCAGGTAACGGAGCAGGGAAGCCGGCTGCAGAGGCGGAGCCACAGTAGGGCCACTGCTCCTCCAGCGGCACAGTAGGGCCACTGCTCCTCCAACAGGGACCCAACCAGCGGCAGATCCAGGGAGACTCCCCTTCCTCCCCCGGGAGGAGCGGCGCGGGAGTGCACCACAGGGATCTGCTGGGTTTGGAGACTCCACACGGGGTCGGGTTCCAGAGATAGAAACACTCGGTCACAGGCTGGGTGAGCATGGAGTGTGGCTGGAGACTGGGGAGACAGGAGTGATTGACTGCTTTTCTCTGGGGGCGCACTGAGGAGTGGGGGCCCTGAGGTCTCGGCTCCTCGGGGGCGGAGATTGGGAGCCACCATTTCACTCTCATCCTCCAAAGCTGTACAGAAAGCTTGCAGGGAACAAAAGCTCCCGAGAGCAAACCCGAGCAGATTACTTAGCCTGGACCCAGCAAGGGCGGGGTAATTCTGCCTCCGGCAAAGACATTTGGGAACCACGGCAACAGGCCCCTCCCCCAGAAGATGAGCAAGAACAGCCAGCCAAGACCAAGTTTACCGATCAATGAGAACAGCAGAACTCCAGCACTAAGAGAATACTGCACATAGAATTCATGGCTTTTTTCCCATGATTCTTTAGTCTTTCAAAGTTAATTTTTTTAACTTTCTTTTTCTTTTTTTTTTTTGAATTTTTCTTTTTCCCTTTTTCAACCAACATCTTACCAATCCCTTTTTAAAAAATCTTTTTTATTTTTCATTTTTAGAGTCATATTCTATCCCTTCATAGTAGTTAACCTTATTTTTGGTATATATATATAAGTTGTTCTCTCTTTAAAAGTTTGGGATACAGTTTCTTCTAACAGACCAAAATATACCCTAAATCTCTAGTGTATGACTTTGTTCTAGTCTCCTGCCTGATCACATTCTCTCACTTTTTTTTTTAAATCCTCTTCTTTCTTTATTCAACTAACTTATCTTATCAATTCCTTTTATAAATTCTTTTATATTTTTCATCTTTACAGTCTAATTGCATACCTTCATCATATTAACCCTTATTTTTGTACATACATAAGTTTTTCTTTCTTTAAAATTTCTGGAGGCACTTTCTTCTAATAGACCAAAATACTCCCAAAATCTAGTGTGTGGCACTATCTCTGCACTAGCCTGATCATATTTGATCATATTCTGGTTTTTTTGTTTTTGTTTTTATTTTTTCTTTTTCTTTTTTTCTTTCTTTCACTTTCTTTTCCCCTGGTTTCAGGTCTCTTCAAATTTGTTTAGTGTATATTTTCTGGGGACATTGTTACCCTGTCAGCATTTTGTTCTCTCATTCATCTATTCTCCTCTGGACAAAATGACAAGATGGAAAATATCACTCAAAAAAAAGAACAAGAGGCAGTACTGACTGCCAGGGACCTAATCAATATGGACATTAGTAAGATGTCGGAACTAGAGTTCAGAATGATAATTTTAAAGATACTAGCTGGGCTTGAAAAAAGCATGGAAGATATAAGAGAAAGCTATTCTGGAGAAATAAAAGAACTAAAATCTAACCAAGTCGAAATCAAAAAGGCTACTAATGAGGTGCAATCAAAAATGGAGGCTCTAACTACAGGGATAAATGAGGCAGAGGAAAAATAGTGATATAGAAGACCAACTGATGGAAAATCAAGAAGCTGAGAAAAAGAGAGATCAACAACTACTGGATCTCGAGGGCAGAATTTGAGAGATAAGTGATACCATAAAACGAAACAATATTAGAATAATTGGGATCCCAGAAGAAGAAGAAAGAGAGAGAGGGGCAGAAGGTAGATTGTAGCAAATTATACAGAGAACTTCCCTAATTTGGGGAAGGAAACAGGCAGCAAAATCCAGGAGGCACAGAGAACCCTCCTCAAAATCAATAAAAATAGGTCAAAACCCTGACATCTAAGTAAAACTTACAAGTCTCAGAGACAAAGAGAAAATCCTGAAATCAGCTCGGGAAAAGAGATCTGTAACCTACAATGGTAGACTCATTAGATTGGCAACAGACGTATCCAAAGAGACCTGGCAGGCCAGAAAGGACTGGCATGATATATTCAGAGCACTAAATGAGAAAAATATGCAGCCAAGAATACTCTATCCAGCTAGGCTGTCATTGAAAATAGGAGAGATAAAAAGCTTCCAGGACAAACAAAAACTAAAGGAATTTGCAAACATGAAACAGCCCTACAAGAAATATTGAAAGGGGCCCTCTAAGCAAAGAGAGAGCTTAAAACCAACATACACCAGAAAGGAACACAGACAATATACAGTAACAGTCACCTTACAGGCAATACAATGGAACCAAATTCATATCTTTCAATAGTTACCCTGAATGTAAATGGGCTAAATGGCCCAATCAAAAGACACAGGCTATCAGACTGAATAAAAAACAAGACCCATTGTTATGCTGTCTGCAAGAGACTCATTTTAGACCCAAAGACACCCCCAGAGTTAAAGTGAGGAGGTGGAAAACGATTTACCATGCTAGTGGACACCAAAAGAAAGCTGGGGTGGCAATCCTTATATCAGACAAATTAGATTTTAAACCACAGACTATAATAAGAGATGAGGAAGGACACTGTATCACTTAAAGGGTCTATCCAATAAGAAGATCTAACAAGTGTAAATATCTAGGCCCCTAACATGGGAGCAGCCAATTATATAAGGCAATTAATAACAAAAGCAAAGAAACACATCAACAACAATACAATAATAGTGGGGGACGTTAACACCCCCCTCACTGAAATGGACAGATCATCTAAGCAAAAGGTCAACAAGGAAATAAAGACTTTAAATGACACACTGGACCAAATGGACTTCACAGACATATTCAGAACATTCCATCCCAAAGCAACAGAATACACATTCTTCTCTAGTGCCCATGGAACATTCTCCAGAATAGATCACATCCTAGGTCACAAATCAGGTCTCAACTGGTACCAAAAGATTGGGATCATTCCCTACATATGTTCAGACCACAGTGCTTTGAAACTAGAACTCAGTCACAAAGGGAAAGTTGGAAAGAACTCAAATACATGGAGGCTAAAGAGTATCCTACTAAAGAATGAATGGGTCAACCAGGAAATTAAAGAAGAATTAAAAAAATTCATGGAAACTAATGAAAATGAAAACACAACTGTTCAAAATCTTTGGGATGCAGCAAGGGCAGTCCTAAGACGAAAGTTTATAGCAATACAAGCCTTTCTCAAGAAATAAGAAAGGTCTCAAATATACAACCTAACCCTACACCTAAAGAAGCTAGAGAAAAAACAGCATATAAAGCCTAAACCCAGCAGGAGAAGAGAAAGAATAAAGATCAGAGCAGAAATCGATGAAATAGAAACCAAAAGAACAGTAGAACAGAGCAACGAAACTAGGAGCTGGTTCTTTGAAAGAATTAACAAGATTGAGAAACCCCTGGCCAGACTTATTAAAAAGAAAAGGGAAATGACCCAAATCAACAAAATCATGAATGAAAGAGGAGAGATCACAACCAACACCAAAGAAATACAAACAATTATAAGAACATATTATGAGCAACTGTATGCCAGCAAATTAGATACTCTGGAAGAAATGGATGCATTCCTAGACATGTATCAACTGCCAAACTGAACCAGGAAGAAATAGAAAACCTGAACAGACCTATAGCCACTAAGGAAATTGAAGCAGTCATCAAAAATCTCCCAACAAACAAAAGCCCAGGGCCAGATGGCTTCCCAGGGGAATTCTACCAAACATTTAAAGAAGAATTAATACCTAGTCTTCTGAAACTGTTCCAGAAAAGAGAAATGGAAGGAAAACTTCCAAACTCGTTTTATGAGGCCAGCATTACCTTGATCCCAAAACCAGACAAAGACCTCATCAAAAAGGAAAATTACAGACCAATATCCTTGATGGACATGGATGCAAAAATTCTCACCAAAATACTAGCCAAGAGAATCCAACAGTACATTAAAAGGATTCTTCACTATGACCAAGTGGGATTTATCCCTGGGCTGCAAGTTTGGTTCAACATCCACAAAGCAATCAATGTGATACAATACATCAATATAAGAAATAACAAGAACCTTATCATCCTTTCAATAGTTGCACAAAAAGCATTTGACAAAGTACAGCACCCTTTCTTGATCAAAACTCTTTACAGTATAGGGATAGAGGGTACATATCTCAATATCATAAAAGCCATCTATGAAAAAACCCACAGCGAATATCATTCTCAATGGGGAAAAACAGAGCTTTCCCCCTAGGGTCAGGAACAAGGCAGGGATGTCCACTATCACCACTGCTATTCAACATAGTATTAGAAGTCCTAGCCACATCAATCAGACAACAAAAACAAATAAAAGGCATCCAAATCAGCAAAGAAGAAGTCAAACTCTCACTCTTTGCAGATGATATGACACTTTATGTGGAAAACCCAAAAGACTCCAGCCCAAAACTGCTAGAACTCATACAGGAATTCAGTAAAGTGGCAGGATATAAAATCAATGCACAGAAATCAGTGGCATTCCTATACACCAACAACAAGACAGAAGAAAGAGAAATTAAGGAGTCAATCCCATTTACAATTGTATCCAAAACCATAAGATACCTAGGAATAAATCTAACTGAACAGGCAAAGAATCTGTACTCAGAAAACTATAAAATACTCATGAAAGAAATTAAGACACAAAGAAATGGAAAAACTTTCCATGCTCATGGATTGGAAGAACAAATATTGTGAAGATGTCAACGCTACCTAGAGCAATGTACACATTCAATGCAATCCCCATCAAAATACCATCCACTTTTTTCAAAGAAATGGAAGAAATAATCCTAAAATTTGTATGGAACCAGAAAAGACCCCGAATAGGCAGAGGAATGTTGAAAAAGAAAAGCAAAGCTGGTGGCATCACAATTCCAGACTTCAAGCTCTATTACGAAGCTGTCATCATCCAGACAGTATGGTAATGGCACAAAAACAGACACATAGATCAATGGAACAGAATAGAGAGCCCAGAAATGGACCCTCAACTCTATGGTCAACTAATCTTTGACAAAGCAGGGAAGACTGTCCATTGGAAAAAAGACAGTCTCTTCAACAAATGGTGTTGGGAAAATTGGACAGCCACATGAAGAAGGAAACTGGACATTTCCTTACACCACACACAAAAATAGACTCAAAATGGTTGAAAGACCTCAATGTGAGACAGGAGTCCACCAAAATCCTAAAGGAGAACACAGGCAGCAACCTCTTTGACCTCAGCCGCAGCAACTTCTTCCTAGAAACATTGCCAAAGGCAAGGGAAGCAAGGGCAAAAATGAACTACTGGGACTTCATCAAGATAAAAAGCTTTTGCACAGCAAAAGAAACAGTCAACAAAACCAAAAGACAACCGACAGAATGGGAGAAGATATTTGCAAATGACATATCAGATAAAGGGCTAGTATCCAAAATCTATAAAGAACCTATCAAACTCAACACCCAAAGAACAAATGATCCAATCAAGAAATGGGCAGAAGACATCAACAGACATTTCTGCAAAGAAGACATCCAAATGGCCAACAGACACATGAAAAAGTGCTCAACATCGCTCCACATCAGGGAAATCCAAATCAAAACTTCAATGAGATACCACCTCACACTAGTCAGAATGGCTAAAATTAACAAGTGAGGAAACGACAGATGTTGGTCGGGATGCAGAGAAAGGGGGACCCTCCTACACTGTTGGTGGAAATGCAAGCTGGCGCAGCCACTCTGGAAAATAGTATGGAGGTTCTTCAAAAAGTTGAAAATAGAGCTAACCTATGACCCAGCTATTGCACTACTGGGTATTTACCCCAAATATACAAATGTAGAGATCTGAAGGGGTACGTGCACCCTGATGTTTATAGCAGCAATGTCCACAATAGCCAAACTGTGGAAAGAGCGAAGATGTCCATCGACAGATGAATGGATAAAGAAGAGGTGGTATATATATACAATGGAATATTATGCAGCCATCAAAAGGAATGAAATCTTGCCATTTGCAACGACGTGGATGGAACTGGAGGGTATTATGCTGAGAGAAATAAGTCAATCAGAGAAAGACATGTATCATATGACCTCACTGATATGAGGAATTCTTAATTGCAGGAAACAAACTGAGGGTTGCTGGAGTGGTGGGAGATGGGAGGGATGGGGTGGCTGGGTGATAGACTTTGGGGACGGTATGTTCTATGGTGAGTGCTGTGAATTGTGTAAGTCTGTTGAATCACAGTCCTGTACCTCTGAAACAATATATTATATATTAAAAAAGAAGATAGCAGGAGGGGAAGAATTAAGGGGGGTAAATTGGAGTGGGAGATGAACCATGAGAGACTAGGGATTCTGAGAAACAAACTGAGGGTTCTAGAGGGGGGATGGGTTAGCCTGGTGATGGGTATTAAAGAGGGCACGTACTGCATGGAGCACTGGGTGTTATATGCAAACAACGAATCATAGAACACTATATCAAAAAGTAATGATGTAATGGATGGTGATTAACATAACAATAACAATAATAATAATAATAATAAAAGAAAATACCTAGCAACCTGCTTAGCCCTTACCCAAGGTAAACTTTTTTTAAAGAAGTTTGAGGAAATGTTAATACTTTTTACAATGAGATAGCTAAGATACATTGGAAGTACTTGTGACACATTTGTATTGAAACCCAATTGGTCTACTGAGTTCCATTTTTAAAAAACATGATGCAATTTTATCATGAGTAGAACTTACTTTATTAGTTCAATAGAAAATTCATCAGTATTGCCCTAATTCCCTCAGTCTTATTATCACTGAATAAATGAGGGTAAAATCAGCACAAGTATTGTCATTAGATGGTCTAGAAATTGAATCCAGTCCTCCCTCACCCTCTGGCATAGAATGTAGTTTAACTTAGATGTGCTTCATTTTATTGTTTGATGAGTATAACAGTTTCTAATTTAGAGAGGGTTACTTATAATGAAATTATATAGGTTCAGCCTTTACCTCAGTGATGGGCACATAGTGTATGTTCTCCTGTGAGTTCCCTTCTCCAGAACAAGATCTATAGTCACTGTTCACAGGGAGGTTTGAAGAGTAACAGTTAGGAGTAGCTTTGCAGATAATTCTTAACTTCCAATGAATTGGAATAATTCAATTATTTAATGTTAACTATATTTCAAGCCTGCTGCATTCCAAATCAACATATGTTAGAAAATAGAAATAGAGGGGAACGTATACATGATGGCTCCATTTTAGTTTGAGGGTGCCAGACTCTCCTTTGCTGCCTTTTGATTTGTTATTTGCACATCTGGTGCCATTGACATTTATAAAGTGACCTCTTTTTTCCTTTCTTCCACATGCACACACCCAGTGCAGGGTGTTGAACAGTCATACATGCAATGAACACAGTATTTCATGGTTAATGTACCATCCTTTATGAGAATATGCTAGCATAATGATAGAGGACTGAAGCATGTAATCTATAATTAATACAAAGTGAACTGTCGTGTAGGGCAAAATGGGCCTTTCTGCAGAAGTATAAGTGCAGTCATGGAAACGGCTATAGCTCCTTGATTGTAATTATTCAGCCTCACTAGGGGTCTGCAGCTAGCTATTAAAGTGCTAGTGGTCCCTCATGGAGTAGTCTACTATCCAATTAAACTTTCACAAGTCTATTCAGGAGGCACACTTCAGGCTGTCAAGACATTGTGGGACACCACTGTGTTCCATTAAATAGTGTCAAGCACCTGCATTTCTAATAGAACATAATGTTTTTGGTTACCTTTTGCATATAGAATTTGATCAGAGAATTTTCTTGGTCTGATTTGAACACTTTGAATCTCTAGACAGATAAAACATTTATAATTGGAATAGATAAAGGTCTTTCATATCTGATACTTAGCAGGACTGTACTAATTTACCATTTTCTGTCCTCTACAAAAGAAAAGCATATGCAGAAGTCAGTGAGAAACAAAGAAAAGTTAAATGTTTGGGATAATTAGCAAAATAAATGCAGTTGAAGTTAAAAATCAATAAACAAAATATTTCCATGCATATTTAAAAGTTTGTACAGCCATATTAGATACAAATCCCCAAATCTAGGAAAAATACATAATGTCAACACCAAAACATTCTATGGTTTTATGAGTTAAGGACCTCCATTAAAACTATTGCAAATTCTACTGCAAACTTCAAAACAAAAATGGGCTGAATTGCCAATATGTGAAATGAAAATGATTTTGAAAAATCCTGCAGATGCAACATAATATACTGGAAAAGAGTCTTGATTGACAAGTAGGTTACTCACATATTTATATTTATATATTTAATCACCCATGATAATAATCAAATACTTGTTATACTTCATTTAAAATCTTCTGAGCCTTACTTTCTACTCCTGGCAGTGGTTTATAATCGTCTGTCATACACAGGTTTTCACCAGCTTCTGGCACATAAATCAAATCTATGTTCCAGCTCTGCATGAGCCTCCCACTTTTTACATTCTTCTCAGGAATCTCTCTGACTCACCGCCAAGAGACATCAGCATGAAAATATTCGTTACTCATGATATGCACCACAGAAACATGAGGGACTTAAATTCTTGGGGCCACATTTGACCACTGGGGTATAAAGGAAAGCCAACGGATAAATACTGGTCCCATTTGCCCCTGAGTAGACGGGCTCAAAAATTAGTCTTCTGTAGCCGTTTCTAACTGGACAACAGAATGTCGTATAGCTTTCTACCGTGCAACCTTTCACTTCCCGATCCTCAGTCCTCCCCCATGGAATCACCTCCCAAGTAAACTAGTCTTATATAAGCCTCTTTCTCTGGCCTTTCTTCTGGGGAAACTACGCTAAGAAAATATGGTTCCCAGCTCTACTCTGTACTAATTCTATAGTCCTATATAAGTAGCTTCATCTCTTTATGTCACCATTTTCTAATTTAACTGAGGTACTTAGGCAAAACAAGCTTTAAAACTCTGAAACAGTGACTTTATTAAAAAGAAGCAGCCAATCTTGAAAATATGTAATTTCAGTAAGAATAAGCAGACCTCAGGGAAGGAAAGATCTATCTTCATACTTTTTGCTATCAACTTTTGCTTGTCATTTAGTTTCATTTCGTTTTGTTTTTGCGTTAGGAGGTAAATGGCTAGTCAGTCATTAACATGGTATGTTCAGAGATATAAGCAGATTATGTTAAATTACAATTGTACACAGGTATTTTATCTGCTCCCTGGAGTCCATAACAATAAAAAAATTTAAAAATTTAAAAACAAAACAAAACAAAACTACACACCCCTTCCTCCATGGAGTGGATACCACTTTGGAGAAAGCTAGAGTGCTTTTGCATCACTTCCCTCCACAACACCATTACTATGATTGTTCAGAGAATAGTGTTCTCAAAAGAACCAAATAGGATGCAGAGAGAGCATAAGAAGTGAAGAATGATCAATTGAAGTGTAATAGTCAGAGACAGGAAGAAGCTTGGTAGACAAAATAGAAAGGAACCATAGGGAGGCTATTCAAGGTAATTCACTGGGTCCATGTCAGAAAAGCAGGTCTATATGAAAATGTGTAGACACCAGGAACTTTGTAAAAAGCTAACCCCTATGCACTTGTATTTTACTTCTTAAAAGTCCAAGACAAAATTAACAAAGACTGTTTACTCACAAAACCTGTAGCAAGGAAATCTTTCAGTCATCATTTCATTTCATTTCAGCAAGGGATCAAAGGTGTTGGGGGAAAAAAAAGGTAAATTTTATAGAGTGAAAAAAAAGAAAAATCTGAGTCTCTGGCAAGCATTCTATTAAGGGGAATTTTTTATTTTTGGAAATGGGGGAGACTTGCTAAATGGTCTTCAGGTACATTGATTGGTATTTGGTTGGTTGCAGTGGGACAACAAGGTAGCTTGAGGACATTTTTTTAAATGGAAGGATTGTTTAATATTAGGGTGAATGGTTTTCTGTGGCCTATAATTTCCTGGAAAAAGTGGGAGCCAATCGGATCCTTTTTCAGAGGCAAACTGTCCTTATGAGAGGAGGGGGATGGTTACTATAGCAGGCAGTTTGTCAAATTTTACTCAGCCATTCAGAAAAAATCTAGAAATTTCTAATGGTATACAACAATGTTAACTTAATAAAAGCCTTGGTCATATAGGTAGATATTACATATGATAGATACTATGGATGATATATGTTCTACATACAGTACATAGCATGATAATAGATATATAGATAGATCCCAGTTAGTCACTCAACAAAGCTTTACTTTTCTCACTTGTAAAATATGCTAACACCCTCTTCACAGGGTCATTTCAAGTTTTTATAATACATAGCAGAAAAGTGCTTATCATATAGTGCATAACACATATGTATTCATATACACCTGTCATATCCAGAAGGATTGTTAATGCTACACAAAATGTATCACAGTAATTCTGGGGTGATGAAATTATCTCAGTTTGCCCCCAATTTTCCCCATTTTAAAGCTGAAAGTTCTAAATCACAGGAGCTTCCTTAGTCCTGGGTGAAGAAGGACTGTTGCTCACCTGAAGTAGTTCATATGGAGTGGATGAAATTAAATTTACTTTTAGCTCAAACTCTAAGAATGAATAATCCCTTCCTAATAAACCCATGACTTTAAAAACCATAATTGAGATTAATATAATATGTAGTTTTCTGACCCCAAAACATCCCCACCACTAAGAGAACACAACTGCAGATAAGAGTCAGAGCTACCCAACTATGTAGCCATTTTTGGTTGGCAAACAAAACTAACTCTTTGGGATCAAAATAAAACGTGCTAATGTAGGTAGGATATATACAAATTGAGACTAGAGTAATTGGAGCCATAACAAAAAGAGATACAGAGAAAACACAAACTGACCATCCATAAGATCATACCCTAACACATTGATGAAGATCATCATTAATTCCTTGTAAGGATATATAAAAACTGATGCCAGACCTCCATATTTTTATAAATATTGTATATGCATATATACAGAATACATACTATATACATATAATAAAATGGTCTGGGTGTTTTAGTGTTTTTTTTTTTTAATCCTCAACCAATCATTCCCATGTTTTGTTAATCATTTTATTCCTGATACATAAATGACAATACGTGCAGGATACATATATTTAATCGAAAAAAAGAGAAATGAATAACTTGGTGGCCAAAATAAATTCCTTACTTAACAATTCCCTTTGGGCATGATTTATACTATATGAAGTCCAGATCCTTTAGTCCAAAGTAGGAAAAAACAATTTCCATTTATAGAAGATTGTTTTTGTCATGTATGATACATATCCTCCTATTTTTATATACACATATGTTGTATTGTATTAAAACTAGGATAACCAAAGGATTAATAATACTATCCAAAAATGAAAATAAAATAAATGATAAAAGCGTGGTGTTAAACCACCTCCCTATAATCAAGGGGATTAGTGAAGATTTCTCTGAATATACTCAACTAATACTGTGTTTCTACTCTGTATTGAATGGGTTAACCCTAACCAAGGAGGCATTTTTCATGGTAATAATACTTGCAAATGTTATTGACTTCTTACCATGTGCTAAGGTATTTGATACATTTTTTTCATTAATTTATTCCATGTAATCCCAAAACAAAACTATGAGGTAGTACTTCAACTGCCTATATTTTCAGAAGAGAAAATTAGTCTTAGAAAGATAAAGTAATTTATTCTAAGTCAAACAGTGAAGTTGGGATTTAAACTAAGTCTGTCTCATTCTGAAATTAAATAAAATTCATAAATAGAAAACTATTAAAACAGATGTTTAGAACAGCATATTCAATTATGAGCACAGAGCCACATTTCCTACTCTCTCAGAATGGGGAAAAAATCAAGTGTCTCCAGTTAATTCCTCAGTATTTCCCAAGGAAATAAATTTCTGAGGAAACCACTTAGAGTACATATTCAGAGGGCTGTAGTGCATTTCAGGATCTCTGAAGTTACTCATCCTGCTTGCTACAGTTCCAAGAAGTTTGTTCCAAATTAATTAAGAAGTTCTTTCTCTAAATGAACTAAGATGAGACCAACATCAAAAGGATTCTCCCACTAAGGAATTTCTAATGCAGGCCTCATCTGAACAGACTCATAAGACTGAGTGAAAAGTCTTTTCAATAATATGCACTGTTCCTTTCACAAGATTTTTCTTCTGATTTGTTGTATAAATATCTGGCATTTGAGAACAGAAAAAAGTCTTTTGCTGTTTCAGTTCATTTTGTGTAAACTATTTTGAAAATTCCACTGTCAGTAGACTTTTGCAAGATGATGGCATAGGAAAACCCTGAACATAACTCCTCCCATCGACACACCAAATCTACAATTACATATGGATCATATGAAAAATATCTAAAAATTACATAAACTGCTTCTTCCCAACAAAGGATAAAAAGACCGCATTGAGACATGTAGGAGTGAAAAAGACACAATCTCGCCCAAAACTCCACACCCAATGAGGCAAAACACAATAGGGAAGAATCTCACCTGAGAGGTGTTTTTCCCAGAGGAGCAAGGAGTTGCTGTCCCACATCAGGCATCCCAATTCCTGGGATCTGCACTGGAGAGAGGAGCCACCAAATGTTTGGTTTAGAAAACCAATGAGGCTAAAGTCCAAGGGACCCAAAGTGATACAGGAAAATGAAATTCTCTTTTTAAAGGCTCTTGTATGGTCTCACTGGCCTGAGACCCAGTGAAAATACAGCAGTTTGAAAAGTACCTAAAACTGTATGTCAAAGAAAAAGGTTTGCTAATTTAAAAACATCTGCTGGAGGTACAGGGGAAAGTTAAAACTCTACCTCCAGAGACAGAAGTGATGTCAGATACCATTTTTGGTATTTCTCTACCTACACTGCTAGCACAGGTGGATGAGCTCAGACATGGTATCTATCCCACTGCCAAGGTGAAGCTGAAGAGCACCCTAGGTTGCAGCACTCCCCCTTCTCTGGCTGGGGCAGGTAAGAGCAAATGGTGAGGCATGCCCCTGCTTCCTAGTTAAAGTCTGCACTCATGGGTGGTTTGGGCACTCCACTATTCCCTGGCAGAGGTTGCTGAGTATGAGAGGTCTTGGCATTCTCCAACTCCCAGCCTAAAGCTGCTGCCTACACTCTCAAAACTGTATCTCTGAAGCCTGGGGGCACATGCAATCAAAACCTTTTCCTGCCGCCTTTCTGAAGCAGGTCAACATGCCCAATCCCTATGCTCTCCAGCTGCTCAGCTAAAGCCAGCAGGAATATGCAGTCCATACAGAGGATGCCTCTTGATTGCTTGGCCTTGGTGACCAAGGAGACTGGTGTTCCAGAGCTCTGTAGGAAGGTAACAATTGGAAAGACAGTTCTTGGCAGGCCACCACTGCCCAGGGCACAACACAGACAGCAGACAAAAACACAAACCCAGATGTCCTATCAAAAAAACCTATTTACTTAGCCTGGAGCTTCAGCCTGAGAATCAAACATTAGTTTTTCCACACATCTAGAGCCTAAGGAGGTATTCCCAGGGAATGTAAGCAGGGAGACACCACCTTTGTGCACTCCCTTGGTGTCACTACAGCTTGACAAAACCTTTCAGAAAGGAGCTTACACACTCATCTGAAGCCCTGAGTTTTTAATTTTCACCCAGGGGCACCTCCAGATCTCCTGGTCTGAAGGCCATCAGGGATAATGATCGCAGCCCCATAGGGCTGTATATATTTACATACATTAAAAGCGCTGCATGAGGGTCTGGCTTTCAATCAGCCTGAAACTGATGCTAAATGAAATTCCTCTCCTTGGAACACTGGCAGTTCTTCACACACCCTCAACAGCAGGGACATATTATCAAGAAAATATCAGGCAGTTCAGACAATCATTAAAGTTCAGAAGACAACCAAGAGCTAGGAAAAACTGAATGAAAGAGTTTATTACCTACACAAGGCCACTCCTTCAAGACTAAGAATGGTAGCTGATTCACCTAATTTATAGAAACACAGAAAGTTAAGCAAAATAAGCAAACAGAGTAATAGATTCCAAATGAAGGAACTAGATAAAACATCAGAAAAAGAACTTAATGGAGATAATTTACTTATCTGATAAGAATTCAAAGCAATTGTCTTAAAGATGCTACTCAATTCAGGAAAGGAATGACTGAACAGAACTTCAATGAAGAAATAGAAATACAAGAAAGTACCAAAGTAAAGACAGAGGAGAATACAATAACCGAACTGAAAAAATACACTTAGAGGGGCTCAACTGAATAAGCAGAAATACAGATCAGGGAGCTGGAAGACAAAGCAATGGAACTCAGCCAGACAGGGCAGCAGAAAGAAAAAAATAATCTTTAAAAATGAGGATAACCTAAAGGATCTCTGGGACAGCATCAAGAATAATGTTCATATTATAGGGTTCCCAGAAGAAACAGAGAGAGAGAGAAAGGGGAACAAAACTAATTTGAAGAAATAATCGCTGAAAACTTCCCTAACCTAGAGAAGGAAACAAGACATCCAGTTCCAGGAATCCCAGAGAGCTCCAAATAAAACGAATCTAAAGAAATCCACACCAAGACACATTATAATTAAAGCATCAAAAGTTAAGCAGAGAATCTTTAAGGCAGCATGAGAAAAACAAATTTTTATAAACAAAGAAAACCCCAAAAGGCTATCAACAGAAGTTTTCATCAGAAATCTTGCAGGCCAGAAAGGAGAAGCATGACATATTCAAAGGGCTGAAGGGAAAAACTTCCTATGAAGAACACTCTATCCATCAAGGTTATCATTCAAAACTGAAGGAGAGATAAAGACTTTTCTCGATAAACCAAGTTCTATAGTACTAAGCTAGCCTTACAAGAAACGTTAAGGGGACTTTTTTTTTTTTTAAGCTGAAAAGAAGTGGCATTAATTAATAACAAGAAAACATACAACAGTAAAAATCTCAGTGGAAAAGGGAAATATATAGAACAAGTAGTGAATTAATCACTTATAAAGCTACTCTGACAGTTCAAAGGCAAAGTAGTAAAATTAACTAAAACTGCAACATTTAGTTAAGAGATAAAAAGATGTAAAATGTGACATCAAAAACAAAACAAAATGGGGGAGAAGGAGTAAAAATGTAGAGCTTCAAAATGTCAAATTTAGGTTGCTATCAATTTAAAATAGATTATATACATAAAATGATATATATGAATCTCTTGGTAACCACAAAGCAAACATTTATAGTAGATACACAAAAGAAAGTGAGAAAGAAATCTAAACATAACAGAAGAAAGTCATCAAACCACAAGAGAAGAGAAAGAAGAAAGGAACAGAAAGGAACTACAAACACAGCCAAAAAACAATTAACAAAAAAGCAATAAGTGCATACCTATCAATAATTACTTTAAATGTAAATAGACTAAATTGTCCAATCAAAAGATATACAGTGGCTGAATGGATAAAAATTTAAGAACTATCCATATACTGCCTACGAGAGATTCACTTCAGATGTAAAGACACACACAGACTGAAAGTAAAGGGATGGGAAAAAGATATTCCATGGAAATGGAAACAAAATGAATGCTAGTGTAGCTATTCTCATCTCAGACAAAATAGACTTTATTTTTTTAAAGATTATTTATTTATTTATTTATTTATTTATTTATTTATTTATTTATTTATTTGACAGAGAGACAGCACACAAGCAAGGGGAACAGGAGAGGGAGACGCAGTCCCCCCACTGAGCAGGGAGCCTGATGTGGGGCTTGATCCCAGGACCCTGAGATCATGACCTGAGCTGAAGGCAGACACTTAACTGAGAGCCACCCAGGCACCCCCCAAATAGACTTTAAAACAAAGACTAATAAAAGACAATGAGGGGCACTACATAATGACAAAGGGGTGAATCCAGGAAGGAAATATTTATAAATATGTATGCATCCCACATAGGCGCACCAAAATATAAAAGGCAAATATTAACAGACTGAAAGGGAGAAATTGAAACAATACAAATAGAAGACTTTTAACTCTCTTATGTCAATGGTAGATCATCAGACAGAAAATCAGTAAGAAAACACCAGACTAAATAACACATTACACCAGATGGACTTAACAAAACAGTCCATCCAGAATTAGCAGAATACACATTCTTCTCAAGTGCACATGGATCAGTCTCCAGAATAAAGCAAATGTTAGAACACAAAACAAGTCTTAATAAATTCAGTAAGACTGAAATCATATCAAGCCTCTTTTCTTACCACAATAGTATGAAACTAGAAATCAATTACAAGAAGAAAATTGGGAAAACTACAGATACATGGAGATTGAACAACACATTACTGAACAACTACAGGACGATAGAGGAAATCAAAGGAAAAAATAAAAGAAATACCCAGAGGTAAATGAAAATAAATATGACATATCACAATCTATGGGATGTTACAAAAGCAATTTTAAGAGGGAAGGAAATTCATAGCAATACAGGCCTACCTCAAGAAATAAGCAAAATCTCAACCAATTTATTTTTATGCCTAAAATAATGAATCCAAAACTAGCAGAATGAAAGAAATACAGATCAGGATAAAAATAAATGAAAATGAGTCTAAATGAAATAGTCTAAAAGGACAATAGAAAATGCCAGTGGAACTAAAAGTTGGTTCTTGGAAAAGATAAACAATACTAATAAACCCTTAGCCAGACTCACCAAGAAGAAAAGAGAGAGGACTCAAGTAAGTAAAAATTGGTAATGCAAAACAACTTACTACTGATATTACAGAAATACAAATGTTCATGAGACACTACTGTGGACAATTATACAGCAACAAATTGGACAACCTAGAAGAATGAAGTCCTATAGTTTTACAATCTTCCATGAGTGAATCATGAAGAAACAGAAAATATGAATAGACTGATTTCTAGTAAGGATTGGATCAATAATCAAAAACTTTTCAACAAACAAGGTCAAGGACCAGGCAGCTTCAAAGGTGAATTCTATAAAATATTCCAAGATTTAATAGCTACCCTTTTGAAAATTTTCAAAAGGAAGGAAACTCATTTTACTAACACCAAAGTAAGACAAGGACACCACAAGAAAAGTACAGAACAATATCCTTGATGAACAGAGATACAAGAATCCTCAACAAAATATTAGTACACTGAATTAAAAAACACATTAAAAGGATTAGATACTATGATCAAGTGGGACTTATTCCAGGGATACAAAGATGGTTTGACATCTGCCATTAATGTGACATACCACAGTAAGAAAATGAAAGATAAAAATCATATAATCATGTCAACAGAAATAGAAAAAAACATTTGACAAAATTCAATATCCATTCATGATAAAAACTATCAACAAAGTGGGTATAGAGGGAATGTACCTCAACATAATAAAGGTCATATATGACAAAGGCCAGAGTTAATATACTCAACAGTGAAAAGATGAAAGCTCTTCCTCTAACCTAAGGAAAAAGACAAGGATGCCCACTATCCCCACTTTTATTCAAGAATTATTGGGAGCGCCTGGGTGGCTCAGTTGGTTAAGCGACTGCCTTTGGCTCAGGTCATGATCCTGGAGTCCCTGGATCAAGTCCCGCATCGGGCTCCCTGCTCAGCGGGGAGTCTGCTTTGCCCTCTGACCCTATCCCCTCTCATGTGTTCTCTCTCATTCTCTCTCTCTCAAATAAATAAATATCTTAAAAAAAAAAAGAATTAAAAATGCTAAGTTTGAAGGACCATACATCCTGCAACCATATTATACTTCTCAGTAAATTTTAATTAGCAAAGGGATATAGATATTGCAAGCCTGTCTCTATGTTGTATTTCTAGGTCTAGAAATATCAGCTATGCTATATTAGTAACAAATCTTGTGCTCCTTTATTGGTCCCAAATAAGCTCTGTTTTTATTAACAGACCTAGTATTCCATCAGTTAAAATAGCAACACAAATTATGCTCCAAGACTTGCTTCCAATCATCATACTCTTGACAGCTGATAGCTAACACCAAAGATCAGCTTGTTAAATCAGATTCCCATAGATCACAGAACTTACCCAGTATCAAGATTTACTAATAAAGCATACAGGCATTCAAGAGGTCTGGATGAAGCAAGAAGAGGTCTGGGACTTCCTGTGTTGATTCCACATCCTTTTTTTTACAACATCAGGAATTCACTCCTTGGCTCAGAAAAATAATAATAAAAATGTTCTCTCAGAGAGATACCTGAGTAAGGTGCCTGGATGGCTCAGTCAGTTAAGCATTGGACTCTTGATTTTGGCTCAGGTCATGATCTAAGTGTTGTGGGATCAAGCCCTGTATCGAGCCATGCTGGGGGCATGGAGTCTGCTTAGGATTCTCCCTCTGCTTCTCTCTCTGCCCCCACCATTTCTTCCCCCTCCAAAAAGAAAAAAGAAAAAAAGATAGGTACCTGAGATCACTCAGACAACAGTGAGCATTTAAGTCATAAAATGTCATAAAATGTCACCATTTTATACCTTAGAGAATTGTATGAAAGCCATGTCTCAAAAGTGCATAGATTATTGGTTTTTGTTAATCACAAATAATCCTAAACTTAGGACATTCTGTCCAATCACTGTATAGATAAGGACTCCTATCCTTACAAAATTTATTAGTCTACTTGCCCAGAGGCCTAGCTATCATATTCCTAAGAAGAAACCTAGCCACCTGCCCTCTTTCCTTTTCTCTGGAAACACACGCTCACTCAAAACCCCATACCCAGCAACTGGAGAATAAATGAATCATAGGGCACCTTTCAACTTTTTCTGTTAGCAGTTAACCTTGGAGAAACTCATTGACAACTGATCAAGATGGTAAGGATTCACTGGCCCAGTGACTAAATAGACTTTTTAGGTCACAGGCTCCATGACCACAAAGAGAAAATGTTCCCTCCCTTTTAGAATTCCTACTTACTCTTGAATTTTTTTTATTTATTTTTATTTTTTATTTTTTGGCAGGGGTAGTGTGGGGGGAAGCAAGAGCAAGTGACCATCCACATTCTGTTTTATGAATTTTCTAGTGAATTATTTCTAATCCTGTGAATTATGAGCAGCCATATCGGAATTGAATTCCTAGAATGCAATCTCACTTGTTATATTTAACTCATCTTGTAAAATAAGACAGGTATAAATCAAGATACATGATTTCTGATTTTGTTAAATAAATGAACATTTAGTGATAGTGCACTTCACACATCATACCTCAGTTTGCTAAATGTTCTAATCCTAGAAAAAGCTAGTTTTAGGTAGAGATCAAACTATTTACCATGCTTGAAAGCAACCATTTTAAAACCTGTTCATCTCCAATATGAAGGTTACATTTATTTCCTGATCATTGACACTTGAGAATACATTAGTACTGCCTATTGCTATCCATTCTTTTCAACAGAATAAAAATACAAATAAGTTTTATTTAGTTCCTAGTATTTGCCAAGGCTTTGTGCCGGATGCTTTGACTCAATCATTAAATTCAGTTAAATGCTGTTCTCTTTGATGCCAAATAAAGCTGCATTTAGAGGGTATACAAAGTTCATCATGACAAGTCTTTACTGCCGTAATTCTATGATGCACCCTTCCTTAAAATCTCAGTGGCATTCAAAAACCAATAAAAATGATCAAAATTCAATTCCATTGAGTTGCAACCCCTTAAGCAAATGCAAAGAGGAATTTTATTTAATTTTTTATTAACATATAATTATTATTTGTTTCAGGGGTACAGGTCTGTGATTCGTCAGTCTTACACAATTCACAGTGCTCGTTATAGCACATACCCTCCCCAATGTCCATCACCCAGTCACCCCATCCCTCCCACCCCCCTCCACTCCAGCAACCCTTAGTTTGTTTCCTGAGATTAAGAGTCTCTTACAGTTTGTCTCCCTCTCTGGTTTCATCTTGTTTCATTTTTCCCTCCCTTGCCCTATGATCCTCTGCCTTGTTTCTCAAATTCCTCGTATCAGTGAGATCATATGATTCTTGTCTTTCTCTGATTGACTTATTTCGCTCAGCATAATACCCTCCAGTTCCATCCACGTCGTTGCAAATGGCAAGATTTCAATTTTTTGATGGCAGTGTAATATTCCATTGTATATATATCCCACATCTTCTTTATCCATTCATCTGTTGATGGACATCTAGGCTCTTTCCATAATTTGGCTATTGTGGATATTGCTGCTATAAACATCGGGGTGCACGTGCCCCTTCGGATCACTACATTTGTATCTTTGGGGTAAATACCCAGTAGTGCAATTGCTGGGTCGTAGGGTAGCTCTATTTTCAACTTTTTGAGGAACCTCCATACTGTTCTCCAGAGTGGCTGCACCAGCTTGCACTCCCACCAACAGTGTAGGAGGGTTCCCACAAAGAGGGATTTTAAATGATACACAACTTCTGAGTTTGTTGACTTTTAAAAAGTTTTATCATCATTTCAATCAGTTGCACATTAAATTCTTCTTATACTTTAATTTCTTATGGTTTGTTATTGATTTCCCTCCCCGTTCCTTCTCACTCATATCACCACCTTCTCTCCATAACCTACTAGGTTTAGAAAAGATAAATATATATATATATTTTTTGTTCAGATGAACAAGTCATCTTATCCTATGGGTTTACCACCAATGTGAGACTGAAGATTCCATTAGTAAATATTTACGATCTATTATAGTTTGAACTATTTTAATAGTCAAGAGATTATTTGCATTTGAAAATTTTTATTATTAAGGAAGAATTACCTTTCTAATAGATAATTTGATTCCCAAATTAAATTTTAAAAACAGACACTTGCCTAAACTTCAGCAGAACAACTACTCAAATTCCATTCCTAAGTTCTTGACAGTGTATTTCTTCCTAGAATTCTGCATTTTAGCCTGATAATTTTTAGATTATTTTTTTCTCTTCTTAGCAAAGATCTACAGGGAAGCTTTCATCAATTTGCATTAACTTATAAATAAAACTGCTCTTCACAACCTAGACATTTTATAATATAGTACAGACATATAGAAAAATATAGCAGAAACTATGTCTTTGCATTGTTTGATCTGCCAACTCATATCATTATATTTTTTAAAGAGGCAATTTCATGCAACTGATGAATAACTTAACTCTACCCCTGAAACTAATGATACACTATATGTTAATTAATTGAATTTAAGTAAAATAAAATTTAATTAAAAAATTAAAAAATAAAAAGGCAATTAAATAATTCCATATGAGTCTTTAATGCTCTTTTCAACATCCTTAGTAATTTTTCTTTAAATTATTTGAATGATGTATTAAATATCTCAACCTGAAGTTCAAAGATTAAACAGAGTATTAGGTTAATAATGTATCAGTAACTATTCCATACAACTTATGTTACACTGAAATATAGTTTACGTTAACAAATAAGGAAATTCATGTGAGATGTTTAAGTTCTTATTTAAGAATTGGTCCATAAAATTAAACTCATTTATTGCTGAGATAGTATGGAAAACTGGCCAAGCAACTCAAATTTTAAGAATGCTAAATATTGTACTTATTTTTATTTCTGCGAAAATAATCCCATTTCTACCGAAAGCCCTAACTAGGAATATCCAGTAACAATTATACAAATATTCAAACTTCAAACTGTTTCTCTGAACTTTTGGGAGAAGTCTGAGAAAGCAAAGTTCAATAGTTTTTATCAATAGGCAGAAGGTGAATTACAGAACTATAGGGATGATGATAATTTCAGGCAGAAAATTATTGCACAGGTAACCAAAGGTTTTTACTCTTTGTGTGTGACTGAAGATTGATATATGAAATTGATAGTTATTGGAAACATAGGTTTCTGAGGAGCTTTTAAAATGATAGATCCACTAGGTACCACTTAAAATTCTGATTCATTAAGTCTGGAGTAAGATAACTAAATTTTCTTCCTCAGGTAATCCTGCTTATCCAGCAGTTTCCTGAACCACTGCTTTCATTTAAATGCTAACCTATAAGTGCCAAGATTTTTAAACACGAATGATAAGTACCACAGGACAACCATTTGGAGGGAATGCTCCTGCCTCGCTCCTGTTTCATACTGTGAAGAGTAATTTTCCAAATCAACCCTACTCCTTTTACTTCCCCAAGAAGAGAGTCTAATCTCCTAGTTAACTGGCATATAGTGATTAGTCCATAGTTCTCTAGTGAACAGAATTCATCTAACAGAAACCCAGAGCATAAAAAGATGCGGTCTTTTTCCTCCTTCTTTTGTAGCAAGACCAGAGGCCACTGCAACCTGGCTGAGTTTTTCTTCTGCAGGCAGATACTTTACTCTTAGAAAATTGTTGCAATGTCTCAAATGGAGAAGAAGAGACAAGATTGTTGCAAGGTCTCAATTGGAGGAGAGCCCTGGCAAGCCAATTTTGATACTGTGTTGCCTTCTTTAAATTTGTATTTATGATGAAGTAATATTTTTTTCTGATATCACAAGCATGTGTCTTATTTTTCACCTGGGTTAGAGCATGTAGAAAAGAGGGGTGCTGTATACAGAACCTCCTCAAAACTCTAACAAAAATAAATTATGAATGAAGTTGAAATACAAAAGCATGAAGTAATTGAATATATTATTTTAGAAATGTAAAATCCCAGTAGTGTTCAGGGCAGGCAATTTTGTTTTAGTGAATTCCAGTGGAATTTTAGTGAATTTCAGTGGAATGGAAACATACATTTGAATTCTTAGACATCATTAAATATATGCAATAAAAATGTTCTGTGTGGGAACAACAAGAGCTAGTCAGAATATCTAGTTATACCCACTTGTTCCATTTGATCATATATTATCCCTCAAAACTTTTAAAGCATAACATGATATGGATTATATAAATTTTTCCATAAAAGTCTAGATATTCCTTGCATGAGATGTAATGTAAAAACCTGTGAGATCACAATACATATGAGATATCTTATTCTTTATGAATAATTGTGCTTCATATTTGTTATTTTCTGAATTTTTAAAAAGAAATACTTTCAAATACCATTATGAGTAAGTGAAGTTTTGTCTCAGAAAAAATAAACCATATACACAATCTAGAACTTATTTCTCCCTGTGTAGTAGGTATCTGGGTGTTCCATTTTTTGTCAAACTTATTCTAAATACACTTTTGTTTCTGAATTCCTTAGGTCTTCTTGAATTTCTCATTTTCCTCAAGCATTCAATCACAAGTCCTATTGACTGTACCTCTGCAAATGTCTCTCTGAACTAATGCAATAGCTTATCTAATCTTCAAATTTCTCAATATTTCCATATTCTATTCAGTATTTACACAATTACCAGACTAATCTTCCTAAAATGCAAATTTCATCATGTTCCTTTTCCATTCCTCATTTTTAAAACTTTCAACAGTTCCACATTTTTTTTTTTTACATAGTAAAATATAAATATTTTAGAATGGAACTCAAAATACCATTCCACTTAGTTTGTAGTACTTTGTCACTGCTGTGTCACCCTCCTGCCTCTCTGGAGTTAGTGCTGCAATTACATAGACACACCAACAATTCAACGCCACTCATGTGAATGTCCCTCTTTTTGTAAAGAGTGCATAACCTCTTTCTATTTGGTAAAGTAACACATCTTTAAAACCCAACACATCTTTAAAACCCCATCTTTAAAACACATCTTTAAAACCCAATGGAGGTATTACCTCCATCGAAAAGCCTTTTCTGAGTCTCCCATGTTATAGACTAATCACATTCTGCTCCTCTGGGATTTGTTTTTTTTTTGTTTGTTTGTTTAAGTAGGCTCCATGCCCAACATGAAACTTGAACTCACAACCCTGAGATGAAGAGTCACGTGCTCTACCAACTGAGCCAGCAGGTGCCCCACTCCGCTGGGATTTTATAGTGTCTTTCATGTTGCCTATGAATTTCCTCTTTAAACAATGAGGCCATGCAGCAAGAACAGAATTTTTTTTTTTTGTCCCCACAATAATTAGCACACTGACAGCAACACTGACTAGAATCTTAATCACCGTTTCCCTGAAATTTATTTTCAAGAAAGACGACCAGCCTTCAGATTACTATATAGTTTAAATGAAATGTACATACAAAAAATCTCTATCATAACATGTAACACATAAGTAACATTTAATAAGTATTAAAGTTGGAATATGTGATATTTCCAGAGTAGCATTCAGTCACAAATTTGCTAGGCACACATTAAAATGGGTGCTATATATATAGGGTAACCTCGACACTAACAAAGATACATTATAATTAAAGTTGGAACACAAATGTAAGTGCAAAATAACTGAATACATTATTTTATAAATGCATATTCTCACAACAAATGTGAGCTAGGTATGATAAATAATATGCATAGCAAAATGCCTTTATAAAATACTATTTTAATATAATGGATGAAAACAGGAAATTAAATAAATATTTCAGTTGGTTAACTAAAAAAATGCACAAATCCTTGCACATGTTGCCCTCCATGTACTGCCTTATTCTTCATTCTTCTCTGCAACAAAATTTATCAAGGAGCTGTCTGTTGTCACCACTTCCTAATGTTCCATTCCTTCCCCAACTCATTCCACCCCTATTCTTTCCACTCAACTAAATCCATAGCTGTAAGTTTACTACGATCTCCATGTGGATTGGTTTATTGTCTTCCTCGTCCACCACCCACTCAGCCACGATGTAAGTCCTATGAAACAAGAGCCTTTTTACATCTAGTTTACAACTATTTAATGAATGCCCAAAACTGCCTGTAACGCAGTAAATCAATAAATATTTGTTCAATGAATACAAGCTGAAAAAATGAACAGAACTTTAACAAAATGTACTTTACTCAAGAATTAAAGAGACTTTTTGTGTAGATCATATATTGAAGTAGTTATTGATAATATATTAACTTTTCTTAGGGGGTCCTCATAGCTCTCAAGGCTTTCCAACATTCTTGCTGATTCTCAACCAGCCTCCAGTTTCTGCAATGATTTTGGACCCTGTTACACCTGCAGGAACCAATGTTCCACTACTTGCTGAATATGCCTTCCATGACCCCCTGAACAACTCCATGTGCACATGATAAGCCAGTTCGATTCTGCCATCATTTTTTTTAACTTGATTGTGTGTGAGCAACTCAATTAACTCAGATATGCACAAACCCATTATGAATTTAAGAAGAAAAAGCCCTTGGGGCGCCTGGGTGGCTCAGTTGGTTAAGCGACTGCCTTCGGCTCAGGTCATGATCCTGGAGTCCCTGGATCGAGTCCCGCATCGGGCTCCCTGCTCAGCAGGGAGTCTGCTTCTCCCTCTGACCCTCCTCCCTCTCATGCTCTCTGTCTCTCTCTGTCTCTCAAATAAATAAATAAAATCTTTAAAAAAAAAAAAAAAAGAAGAAAAAGCCCTTTAGAGCGTTATGTTAAGTAGAGTAAGTCAGAAAAAGAAAGACAGACACTGTATGATCTCACTTACATGTGGATTCTAAAAAAGCCAAACTCATAGAAACAGAGTATAATAAAAGTTGCCTGGGGCTTAGAGATGGGAGAAATGAGAACAGGTTGGTTAGAGAGTATAATCTTCCAGATATAAGTTCTGGGGACCTAATGCACATTACTGTGACTATAGTGAACAACACTGTATTATGTACTTGAAAGTTGCTAATAGAGTAGATTTTTAATGTTCTCACCACACACACACACACACACACACACAGTAATTAGGTGATTAGGTGATGGGATGGATGTGTCTTGTTGTGGTAATTATTTCATAATATCTGTGTGTATCAAATCATCACATTGGATACCTTAAACTTGTTGTAGGTATGTTCTATGTCTCAATATATTATGTTTCAATAAAGCTGGGGCATGGGGAGAAAGAACTGTACAAAAAAGGAAGAAAAGGAAGGAGGACAAAGATGATGGAAGTGGGCTCAATCACTACTCAATAATTGTCCAGGGAAAACATTAAACAAATATTAAACACAGGTCTTAGGAGTCCAAGAATACCTCCTATCTTCATGCTGTGAGCTCCTAAAGAAGTTGAGAAAATAAGACGTTTCATTCTTGATGTTTTAATGAGGAATACTTCTATCTGCATGTAACAGAATGTCTGACCAATAGTCTAGAGGTAGAGAGACTCCAATTGGCCTGAAAGTTCAATCACAACACCAAGAGAAGACACATAGATGACAATGACAAATGAAAAAATGCTCAACATCACTCATCATCAGGGAAATACATATCAAAACCACAATGAGATACCACCTTACATCTGTCAGAATGGCTAAAATCAACAACACAGGAAACAAACAGTTGTTGGCAAGGATGCAGGGAAAGGAGAATCCTCCTACACTGTTGGTGGGGATGCAAACTGGTGCAGCCACTCGAGAACAGTATGGAGGTTCCTCAAAATGTTAAAAATACAACTACCCTATGACCCAGCAATTGCACTACTAGGTATTTACCCAAAGGATACAAAAATATTGATTCAAAGGGGCACATGCACCCCAATGTTTATAGCAGCATTATCGACAATAGTCAAATTATGGAAAGAGCCCAAATGTCCATTGAATGATGAGTGGATAAAGAAGTGGAATATATATATTACTCAGCCAAAAAGAATGAAAATGTTTCCACTTGCAATAATTGTAGATGGACCTAGAGTATATAATGTAAGTGAAATAAGTCAGTCAGAGAAAGCCAAATACTATATGATCTCACTGTTATGTGACATTTAAGAAACAAAACAGATGAACATAGGAATGAATATAAAGAACAAAAGAGGGAGAGGAAGAGAGAGAGAAAAGCAAGACAGTAAACAGACTCTTAATTATAGAGAACAAACTGCAGATTGCTGGAGAGTAGTTGATCAAGTGGAAGGGCTAAATGGATGATGGGCATTAAAGGAGGGCACTTGTGATGAGCACTTGGTGTTATATGTAAGTGATGAATCAGTGAATTCTACTCCTGAAACTAATATTACCCTGTATGTTAACTAATTGGAATTTAACTACAAGCTTGAAACTAGAGAAAAAAAATTAAAAATGTAAAAAAAAAAAAAAAAAAAAAGAGGTTGTATTGCTGTCCTTGGGCTAGTTACCTAAAATTCAAATCAGGACAGCTGTCCATCCTTTTACATTGAGCAAGTTTTCACAGAAACTACACTCAGAATCTTTCCACTTCATCCCAAACTGGAATACTATCTAATCTTAACTTCAAAGGAGACTGGTCAACTGTTTAGATCCTGTCAACTCAAAATTCATATATATCCTTCTCTCCATTACACAGAACACTCTTACCCACTATTCAAAAGAGCCCCAAAGTTCATCCAGCCACTGAATCCAGCTTGCATGCCCAAAAGACAACTAATCTGTCAATAACATCTACAATATACAATAGTTGAGAAGTAACTACAATAAAAAATCCTATTTGGAAAAAAGGAGCATGAGAAATATATAGCAGAATTCAATCTGTATCACATATCAAAATCAACGTATGTCTGAACTAGCTGATAGGATTAGTGAGACTCCCTGCCCTACAATAGAATAATTTTCTTGATCAGACATACTGGAAGTTTTTACATCTACTCTGTGTAAAAATCTTCCTTTTTCATTATCCTCCAAGGTAACACCTCATGTAAAGGGGATAGGGATATCTTTCCAGCAACCTGCATGGCTACAACAGCTTTTTCCCCAGTCTGTGCAATTTAAGATATATAACATTTGTATTAAGGATTGAAAAATCAGGGGCTGTAGCTGGCCAGGCCTTCAGTTTCCTAAAAAACTCCACTCTCAAAAATATATATGATCTCACGGATAGGAGGAATTTGAGAAACTAGACAGAGGGTCATAGGGCAAGGGAGGGAAAAATGAAACAAGATGAAACCAGAGAGGGAGACGCTCATAAGAGACTCTTAATCTCAGGAAACAAACTAAGGGTTGCTGGAGTGGAGGGGGGTGGGAGGGATGGGGTCACTGGGTGATGGACATTGGGGAGGGTATGTACTATGTATGGTGAGCACTGTGAATTGTGTAAGATTGCTGAATCACAGACCTGTACCCCTGAAACAAATAATATATTATGTGTTAATTATATATATATATATATCCAACTTGCAGTCCTTACACTTTCGGTCAATTCATTTTACATGCAAACACAGTCAAACTAACTATCTAGGCACAACTTTACACCTAGTAATTTTAACTTTTAAGCACAGACTTCTGTATACTCCCCTCAAACCCACCAGGCAGTCTATCACATAAATTTCATTGGCCAGAATTATATGAGGTCCTGAGCTGCGAGAGATAATAGACAATTGAGATCTTTAGTTTCCTGGGCTATATAGAGAGGAAGGCAGAGAAGAAAAATGGTCGTGAATAGGGTTTAGGTGGGCAAATTTGATGACTGTCTTTTTGGGTTCCGGAAAGAGCCATTCTCCTTTCATTGTCTATTTCAAAAGGAGACACTGTACTTCTATCTTTAATGTTAGGTTTCTGGGATTTGGTGAACAACAATACTCACCTGATTTTATAGGGTTTAATAATAACCAATATATTCATTTAGCCTGACTAGTGTTAAGTTTTAAAAGAAAAAGATTACATGAATATCATAAAGGCATTGGGGAGGGTATGTGCTATGGTGAGTGTTGTGAATTGTGTAAGACTGATGAATCACAGACCTGTATCCCTGAAATAAATAATACATGTTAATTTAAAAAATAAAGAAAAATAGATGACATATAAATAGCTAGGTATATAGGCAGATATATATACATACACTACATATGTGTATATATAGATATAGGTGTGTATATTCACATGTATTTGTATACACACATATATGCATACTAACAACCACATATATTCAGAAATCTGGTTTTGGAAATAGATCCGACAAGTTGAAAAAAAGACTCAAGTTGCATAATAAGTATTACATTATAAAATTTCTTCTATATAACTAGATGAGCTCACCAAAAAAAGCAAAGAATATTACTGGATATTACTAGAGACCAGAAATGAAGACAGAGCTAAAAGTAAAGGCATTAAGTGTATGAGCTGACTCAATGATTATCTTGGGAGCCTTTGTTGGGGAAGGTCAGTATTTCTCAATGAGATGCTGGTGGCATTCAGGGAAGGCCAATTCCTTATTTTGTAGTTCTATGTAATTGGACTTCAGGATGATTAGTATCTCTGGCTCACAACTTCAAATTATCTGCCATAATTATCAATCTCAGTCATTGTGACAATCCAAGCCTTGACTAGAGTGTGGTACCAAATGTACTTGAGAATCACTAGCCCAAGTAACCTGAGGGGTTTATGTTTTAACACCAAGATGTGGACAGGAGATGAAGTCTTGGGGCAAGTTAAGACAAGGATTTAGGACTGAAATTCTCATAAAAGCCAGGATCCTCAAGGGGGTGCAACTTTAATGAAGATTGAATAAGAAAAGTATCTATACTCTGGTAAAATGGTATGACAATGAAAGTGGTCTGTTTTGGCTATACTCTGATATATTTCCCCTGAGATCTTGAAACCATGTGGTTGAGCATAATAGATCTGGGGTTAAATTTATCAACCATACATGGTCTACGACCCTCCAGGAAAAGAAATTAACACAAATATCAGACTCAATCCATTGAGAAACTTAAGTTACTTGGGGGGAAAAGCAAATGTGGAAATATCAGAGAAGGAGAGACTCCCACCAGTTACCCAGTATTCTCACTTGGATCCCCAGTGAAGATAATGACATCTATAATTTCAAAATATACAGTGAAACCATCAACCTTGATTAAGATTCATAAGATATAAATAACATCAATATTAAGCCACTATGAACAAATTATCTGTTATACGTGAAATAATTAAATAAATAAGAATTTAAGAAACATTAGGAAAGACCAGAGATTGTGAAAAAGAGGCATATATAGAAAAATACATATATAATCACTGAAATGCAATATTCAATACATGAAACACATAGTAAATTAGACAGCTAAGGATAAAATTCATAAACTAAATAAAGATGGGAGGAAATTATTCTAAATGCACACAGCTATATAAAAAAGGAAGTACTAAGAAAGGGAGAGTAAGGGGCATGAAGAATAGATAAATGTGATCCAACATTTGTCTAATGTGAATTCCAAAGGAGAAAATCAATAATAGAGAATAGAGAATAAGTAGGTAGAGATTAAGGATTAATAATGAATCTTAAGTAGGATACACAGAATAAATCCATGGCTAGATAAACAGAGTAAAACTTAGAATACAACCCACAAAGAGAATATCTTTAGGGACCTGAAGTCAAACACTGTATCTTTAAAAATAAAACACACACACACATACAAAGCTTCTCACGAGCAAAAGCAGAGGCCATAGGACAATAAAATAATATTAGGAAAGTAATGACAGAAAATGATTATTGACCCAAATTTTATGTGCAAGTAAACAACAATAATTCAAGAGAGAGAGCAAATGAAGGACATATTTAGACAACCAAAGGCAGTAAGAATTCGTCACTAAACACACTAGCTAGAAAAATTACCAAAGGATAAAGTTCAGTAAGAGGGGATTTCAACTGAGAAGGAAAAACAACAAAAGCAATTTTGAGCAAATAAATAGGTGAGTTGATGTAACTAAAAATCAGTTGTAAAAAATAATAATAAATATCTTGAACAGTTTACTGGAAAGCAGTAACAAATCAGAGTAGAGTGAAGAAGTGAGAGGAGATGGGAAATAAAAAATTCTGGAGTCTTTCTAACATTTGAGAGACAAGAATATCAATATGTATTCACTCAACTTTAAGTTATAATTACAGATAACATTTTTTTAAGTACCAATCAAATACATGTACTCCAGACTAGCAAAGAGGAAAGGGTGAGCGAAGATGAAAACTTGATCAATTCATTGAAAAAAAAAAAAAAAAAAGTGGGGGGGAGGGAACAAAAACACAAAGAAAGCAAAGAATAAAAGAAAAATCAAAATGTATCTACAATCACAATAAATACAATGGAATAAACGCACCTCTTAAAGGACTCATTTCCAGATTCAATTATTATTTACAAAAGTTGTCCCCAGGTGCACTTGTGATGAGCACTGGGTGATGTATGGAAGTGTTGAATCAGTACTTTGTTAAACCTGAAACTAATATTATACTGTATGTTAACTAACTTGAATTGAAATAAAAACTTTAAAAAAAGCTATCCCTAAAGCCTAATGACATAGAAAAACATTTATGAGGGGAATATATGATATATAAGAGGCAAACAGTTAAGTAGAAGAAAATAGTGACAAGTATATTCACAGATGATAATGCAGACTTAGGGTACAAAAAGCACTATTAGGCTTTCAAAGTGGTAATATTAAAAGACATAATTTACTAGGAAGATTTAACAATCCTGTTTGGATGTATTACACTGTACAGCCCACCAAACATAATTTGCAAAGATAAAATCCAGGTGAATCAATACTTAAAAACTTATATTTCTGAAAGAAACTAGAATCACTTTATAGAATGTTATCTCAAGAAAATAAAAGATCTCAACAAAACACAAACAGCAAAAAAAAAAAAGGTATAAAAAAGTTTGATACATTTGATTTTAATAAATTCAAAACTTCAATACAACAAACAAAATTCTAATTAATTATGACAAATGATAGATTTAAGAGAACGTATACACTTGGCAAATGATTAACAATGAAATATATTAAGCATCAATATAACCCAATTGGCAAGACGGCAAGAAGTAAAATCAGTAATGTGGTGGAAAAAGAGTTCCCAGCAGTAGACTTTCCAAAGAAATCAAACTCAACAACTATCCACAGATGAAAATACCTTTGTAAGAGCTCTGGAGTAAATTTGAGAAGTTCCAACATGCTGATAGAATAGAAAATTCAAAAAGAGCCACATTGAAAAGGGTGAAGTTTCACTTTACCCCCAACAAGCCTTCCCCAAGCCAACACAACACAATGCTGAGAGAGACCCTCTTGGCCAGTTATCTTTCCTGCAGGGGAAAGCGAGAGTGAAGTAGGCATCCAATTCCCTCAGTCTTTCAAGGCATTACCTGAGGAGTCCATTTATGTCTCACCATTCAACAAAGAGACAGCAATACTAAAAAAGAATCAAACAAATTCTGGAATTGAAGAAAATGGGATGATATAGTCAAAGTGCTAAAAGAAAAGAAAAAAAACTGCCAACCAAGAATACAAACTATACTTAGTAAAAATTGTCTTTTAAAAATGAAGAAGTAGACTTTCCCAGAAAAACAAAACTGAAGGAGTTTGTAACCACTGCTTTACAAGACGTGCTAAAGAAATTTCTTCAAGTTGAAACAAAAGGATCATAAAGAGCAATACAATAGGATATGGAAATATAAATCTCACTATTAAAGGTAAATATATAAATACAGAATAAAATACTATGTAAAGATGACACACTGAGCACTTTTAATCCTAGTATAAGAGTTAGAAGACTACAGTACTGTTAATAACTGTAACTATAAAATGTGTTAATGGACATATAAAGATGTTATTGATGTCACAATATACAAATTGTATTATGAAGGGAGAAACAAAGATATAGAGTCCTTGTTTGTAATTGAAGTTATTATCAGCTTAAACTAGATTGTTAAAACTATTATCTTTTTTGTAAGCCTTGGGGTAACCACAAAGAAAATACCTAAAGAAGATGCACAAAAGAAAACTAGAAAGGAATCAAAGAATACCAATATATATTTAAAAAGTCACCAAATCACAAAAAAACAGCAAGAGAAGAAGCAACAGAAGAACCACAAAACAGATAGAAAATGATTAACAAAGTGCAAATAATAAGTTCTTACCTACCCATAATTACTTTAAATGTAGGTGATTTAAACTCCACAATAAAAAAACAGTTGGCTGAATGGATATAACAATAAGATCCATCTATATGCTGTCTACAGGACAGCCACGTTATTTTTTTAAAATATTTTATTTATGGGCGCCTGGGTGGCTCAGTTGGTTAAGCAACTGCCTTCGGCTCAGATCATGATCCTGGAGTCCCTGGATCGAGTCCCGCATCGGGCTTCCTGCTCAGCAGGGAGTCTGCTTCTCCCTCTGACCCTCCCCCCTCTCATGTGCTCTCTCTCATTCTCTCTCTCTCAAATAAATAAATAAAAAAACTTTAAAATATTTTATTTATTTGAGAGAGTGCACGTGAGAGCACACAAGGTGGGGGAAGGGGCAAAGAAGAGGGGGAAGCAGACCCCCCACTGAACAGGCTCAATCCCAGGACCTGGAGATCATGACCAGAGCCAAAGGCAGACACTTAACCACCTGAGCCACCCAGGCACCCCAGGAGTCACTTTAGATTTAAAAACAGCCATAGCCTATAGGAAACAAGCTGAGGGCTGCTGAAGGGGAGGTGGGTGGAGAGGTGGAGTAACTGGATGATGGGCATTAAGGAGGCCATGTGATGTAACGAGCACTGCGTGTTATATGCAATTGATGAATAACTGAACTTTACATCTGAAACTAATGATACACTATGTTAATTAATTGAATTTAATTAAAATAAGGTTAAAAAAAAAAAAAAAGAACAGCCATAGCCTGAAAATGAAGAGATAGAAAAAGATACTGTATGAAAATGATAAGCAAAAGGAAGGAGTGGCCATACTTCTATCAGACAAAATAGAGTTGAAGGAAAAAATGTCCAAAGAGAGAAAGAAGGTCGTTATATAATTATAAAAGAGTCAATTCAACAGGAAGCTATAACAATTATTAACACATATGCACCCAACATTAGATTAAGTTAATATATAAGATAGGTATATAAAGCAACACTGACAGATCTGAAGGGAGAAATACACAGCAATACAATACATATGGGAGATTTCATTACCTCACTTTCAATAGTGTATACAACATCCACACAGAAGATCAGTCAGGAAACACCAGACTTGACCAACACTATAGATCAAATGGATATGAGGCTTACACAGAACATTGTACCCCAGAGCCTCAAAATACACATTCTTCTATAGCACATACAGAAAATTCTATAGGAGACATATTAGGTCACAAAAGAAGTCTTAATAAATTTTAAGACAAATTATCTCAAGTATTTTTCCAACCAAACTGGAATGAAATTAAAAATCAGTAATATTTTAAAAATTAAAATTTCACATATATATAGAAATTAAATATACTCTAGTTTTTTATTTTTAAATTTTAAACAACATACTCTTGATCAAACATAAAAGTAGAATCAAAAGAGAAATTAAAAAATATCTCAAGACAAAAATGAAAACATACTTTCTTGGTTACAGCAAAAGTATTATTGAGCGATGTTAATAGCAATAAGTACCTTGATTAAAAAAGAAGAAAGATTTCAAATACAAACCTAACTTTACACCTCAAAGAAGTAAAGAACTAAGGCCAAACAGATCAGAGGAAATGATAAACTTTAGAGCAGAAATAAATCAAACAGAAAATAGAAAAACAGAAAAATAACTAGGAGTTTTTTTTAAATATCGACAAAATTGACAAAACTTTAGCTAGAATAAGAAAAAGAAGACTCAAAATCAGAAACTAACTAGGAAACATTACAATTGATGTCACAGAATTTTTTTAAAAGAGGCTATTATGAACAATTATACACCAACAAATTAGACAACATAGAAGAAATGGATAAATTCTAAGAAATACACAACCTACCAAGACTGAATTGTAAAAAAAACCCAAAAATCTGAACAGACCTATAACTCATAAGAAGAGTGAATCAGTAAACAAAACCTCCCCAAAAAAGAAAATACCAGGACCAGAAGGTTCAAGGTGAATTCTAACAAATTTTAAATAATTAACACCAATCCTTCTCAAACTCTTGCAAAAATTAAAGAGAAGCAAAAACTTCCAAAATAATTATAGGGCCAGGATTGATTACCCTCATATAAAATCCAGATAAGGACACTACAAGAAAAAGAAAACTAGGGGTCACTATTCCTGATAAATATGGATGGAAAAATCCTCAACAAGATATTAGCCAACTGAATTCACCTGCACATTAAAAGAATCATACATCATGATCAAGTGATATGTAACCCAGGGACACATATGAAAATTAAGCAATATAATCCACCACATTAACAGAATGGAAGATAAAAATCATATGATCACCTCAACAGGTCCAGAAAAAACAATTGAAAAAAGTAAATACCCATGATAAAAAATGCTCAGCAAACAAGAAATAGAAGGAAATTACTTAGTAATAAAGGTCATATATACTGTGCCCACAGGGGATATGTACTCACCAATGAAATCCTGAAAGTGTCTTTCTCTTCTAAGATCAGGAACAAGGATGCCCTCTCTCACAACTTCTATTCAACATAGTACCAGAAGTCCTAGACAAAAAAATTAAGCAAGAAAAGATATGTCATCCAAACCCAAATCTCTGTTTGCAGATGATAAGCTGTCACATTATATAGAAAACCTAAAAGATTCCACCAAGCAAAATAAAAATGTCAGAACTAATCAATGAAAGTGGCAGTACACAAAATCATCATACTGCATGGAGCACTGGGTGTTATACGCAAACAATGAATCATGGAACACTACATCAAAAACTAATGATGTAATGTATGGTGATTAACATAACATAATAAAATAAAAAAATTAAAAAAAATCAGTTGCAACAAAAAAGCAATCTGGAAATTAAGGAAATAATCCTATTTACAATAGTATCATGAAGAATAAAACACTTAGGAATAAACTTAACCAAGGAGGTGAAATGCTTCTATGCATGAAACTATAAATCATCCGTCAAAGAAATTTAAGAAGATACAAAAAAATGAGAAAGATGTCCCACGTTCACAATTGAAAGACTTAATATTGTTACAATGCCCACACTACCCAAAGTGACCTCTATCAAAATTCCAATGTTATTTTTCACAGAAATAGAAAAAACAATCCTAAAATTTATATGGAACCGTGAAGGACCTTGAATAGTCAAAACAATCTTGAGAAAGAAGAACAAAGCTGGAGAGCTCACACTTCCTGATTTCAAAACACATTACAAAGCTACAGTAACCAAAACAGTGATACTAATCTAACAATAGACATATAGACCAATAAAACAGAATAGAGAACCCAGAAATAAACCTCCACATACATGGTCAAATAAATTTCAGCAATGGTGCCAAGACTATGTATGGGACAAGGATGGTTTTTTCAAAAAATGGTGCTGATAAAACTTCATATTCACTTGCAAAAAAATTAAATTGAACCTTTACTCTTTACCACACACAAAAATCAACTCAAATGAAATAAAGCCTTAAATGTTAAGACCTGAAACTATAAAACTCCTAGAAGAAAACAGAAGAAAATCTTCTTCAGAGTGACTCTGGCAATGATGTCTTGGGTATGATGCCAAAAGCATAAGGAACAAAAGCAAAAACAGACAAATGGGATTATGTTAATCTAAAAATCTTTTGCACAGCAAAGAGTATAATAAAATGAAAGGCAACCTATGGAATGAGAGAATATATTTGCAAACCATTTATATGATAGAGTTAGCATCCAAAGCATAGAAGGAACTCCTATAATTTCATAGAAAAATAATAATCCAATTTTTTAAAATGGCAAAGGGTCTGAATGATAGTTCTCCAAAGAAGTTAAATAAAATACCAACAGGTATTTGTAAAGGTGCTCAGTATCATTAAGCTTGAGAGAAATGCAAATCAAAATGTAATGATGACAAATCACCTTACACCTGCTAGCATGGCTATTATCAAAACACGAAAGATAATAAACATTGACAAGGATGTGGAGTAAAGGGAATCATTAAGTACAGCTGGTGGGAATGTAAACTGGTGTAGCTACTATGGAAAACAGTACAAAAGTTCCTCAAAAGATTAAAAATAGAACTACCATGTAATGCAGCAATCCAACTTCTAGGTATATATCCCAAAGAATTAAAATCAAGATCTTGAAGATATCTGACTTCCCATGTTTCCTGCAGCATTATTCACAATAGTCAACACATGGAAGCACTTTAAATGCCCATCAGAGATGAATGGATAAAGAAAATGGAATGGAAATTAGTATTAAAAAAGAAGAAAATTCTCTCATATGCAACAGCAATGTCGAATCCTTGGACCATCCCTAATTTCTTGGACAAACTCCAATTTCATTAAATTTTTCTTTAGTTGTATTGGCCTGAATCAAAATGCAGATATAAATTTACTAGAATTAACATAAATATGGGGGCACCTGGGTGGCTCAGTTGTTAAGCGTCTGCCTTCGGCTCAGGTCATGATCCCAGGGTCCTGGAATCGAGCCCCACATTGGGCTCCCTGCTCCACGGAAAGCCTGCTTCTCCCTATCCCACTCCCCCTGCTTGTGTTCCCTCTCTCGCTGTGTGTCTCTGTCAAATAAATAAAATCTTTTAAAAAAATAGAATTAACATAAATATGGAATAATATTTTAAATTTTCTGTGTAATACTTTACCTCATGTTATTAAAAATTGTGTGGGGCATTTCTGGTCACAGGAATATTGAGCGCTGATTTTATTCAGGGACTTGCCATGACTCTTCCAAACACCCTTAAAAAATGAGTAGTTTGGAGACCACCAACCTAAAAATACTGTTTAAGTCGGTGTTTATGTATAAGGCATTGCACTGAGATGTCCAATACTGGAATTTATTTACCATGTTTTGACTACTCTTACAGGATCCTGAAGATATCCTGGTTATTCTCAACAGCTTGGCATTTCAGTCAAAGTTGGGAATTTTATTGTGCATTTCCTCTAACAGATAGTGCATATGAATGCTAAATAAAACTGGCCAAATTGTTATCTCTGGTGAATTTCTGCTGATACTTATACTGCTCCTGCCAGAGAAGTGTCTATTTATCCTTTCTATTTGATTCCTCTTTGTAAAATATTCCCCCCCTAGCTTCTGACATCTATTTTTTATTTAAATAGCCTTTGCTGTGAACATTTATCAAAGATTTCTTGAAAGTTCCTATCAATCACCTGCAACAGTTGCCTGTTTGTATGAAATATCGATCAAATTAAAAATAGTTAGGTTGTTACAATCTCTGCCTGGGCTTCCCCTGCATATCTTCTATAAAGACAATCTTTATTTACCAGTATAGCTTAACACAGATTCTTTTAAGTAAGCTTTCAAAAAATTAGTGCATATTTGAGTATTCCATTATCATTTCTTTGATTTTTGACAGTTACAAAAATTATGTGTAAAATGAAACTAAATTGTTAAATTGTAGCCTCTTCAAGGCTTATAAATGTACAAGATTGGCAAAGTGTTGAGTTGTCAGATTTAACAAATGAAAATAAAGCCAGCTAAATTTTAAGGATAAATTTTAGCATAAATATGCCTCCAAATATTTCATGGGATATATTTATATTAAAGAGAAAAATAACATCTTTACTTGAAATTAGATCTCATTAGGATCTTGAATTTTATCTGGCCACCCTACGAATTGGTATTCTGTAGCTCAGTGTGCTTGTTGCTATTTTAAAGAATAATAATTTATTGGGCGCCTGGGTGGCTCAGTTGGTTAAGCGACTGCCTTCGGCTCAGGTCATGATCCTGGAGTCCCTGGATCGAGTCCCGCATTGGGCTCCCTGCTCGGCAGGGAGTCTGCTTCTCCCTCTGACCCTCCCCCCTCTCATGTGCTCTCTCTCAAATAAATAAATAAAATCTTAAAAAAAAATAAAGAATAATAATTTATTATCAACCAAAAGATTTCCTTTACAACTTTAAGAACGGTATCATACAGCCCAGGTAATCAGTCTTCATTTAGTTTACTAATTAGGTCTAGAACAGCCTGTCCATATACTAATTTGTAATCTAGTACTGCAACCCTATCTGTTTTAGGCTACTTTTGAACTGAAATTTTTCTTTACAACATTCCTATTAAAAATTAAGGCAAACTTTCAGTATAATGGTATTTCTGTTTTCCTGAGTATAAATTTTCTTCTCTTTATCATCTAGTTTTACATAATTGCTTTAGTTTAAAGGTATCTTTAAATATTATTTGATTTTGGTGTCTAATTTAAAATACACCTGTTACTTTTATCAGTAGTACCTCTTCCCTTTGCCTCCTTACTTCCAGGCAAAAATAATAAATGTATGATTTTTTTCTTTTTCCAGTTTCCCTGAGCTTTTACCTAACAAAAGGCTAGTAACAAAATGTAGTGACAGCTTCTGGCAACAGAAGAATATTAATAGAATACTGAATAAACTCAATACTCATTCTCAGTGTTTTAAATGTTAATCTTTTTTCTGTAATTAAAAATAAACTTAATGTGAATTTAGGAGGAAATGTTAGGCAACACTCACCAGAAATGATTTTAAATTGATTTCCTTGTTTAGTAAGGTAACTTCAGACTTCCTGTTATTTTTAAGTAATCGCCCTTTCCATTTTTCTTTAAATTGAAAGACTCCATTTTTTTTTTTTTTAGAGCAATTGTAGGTTCACGAAAAAACTGAGTGGAAATACAGACTTCTCATATACTCCTTTACCCGCCCCAACACTGCAGACACACACACAGATTCCCCTATTATTAACATCTTGCATTAGTGTGGTCCATTTGTTACAATTGGTGAGCCAAAATCGAAACACTATTATTAACTAAAATACATAGCTTATATTAGGCT
Organism: Mirounga angustirostris; assembly: GCF_029215605.1. Taxonomy (NCBI): domain Eukaryota; kingdom Metazoa; phylum Chordata; class Mammalia; order Carnivora; family Phocidae; genus Mirounga; species Mirounga angustirostris. The sequence continues at coordinate 77,528,878 of NW_026991717.1, forward strand.
TCACTCTTTGTATTGAACATTCTATAGGGTTGTGTGTGTGTTTTTTTTTTTTTAAAGATTTTATTTATTTGACAGAGCGAGCACAAGCAGGGAGAGCAGCAGGCAGAGGGAGAGGGAGAAGCAGGCTCCCCGCGGAACAGGGAGCCTGATGCAGGGCTTGATCCCAGGACCCTGGGATCATGACCTGAGTCGAAGGCAGCTCCTTAACGGACTGAGCCACCCAGGCGTCCCTCTATAGGGTTTCAATATAGAATGTCATATATCCAACATTACTGTATCATACAGAATAGCTTCACTGCCCTAAAAATGCCTTGTACTTCATCTACTCATCCCCTTCTCCCACTCCCTGAACCCCCTGGCAACCACTGATCTGTCTCCATGATTTAGCCTTTTCCCAAAAGTCACTCAAGTCGTAAAATAGAATATGCAGCCTTTTAGACTGACATCTTGATTCTGTAGTATGCAATTAAGGATCCTCCATGTCTCTTCATGGCAAGATAGTGCCTTTCTTTTTATTGCTGAATAATATTCCATAATATTCCATTGTAAGGATGTACCAAAATTCCTTTATCATTTCTTGAGAGACATTGTGATTGCTTCCAAAGTTAGGCAATTATGAATAAAGCTGCTATAAACATTTGTGTGCAGGTTTTTGTGTGGACAAACATAGGACTTTACCAATGATTTTGGATCTTTCCTTCTCTTATCTGGATGTCAAATTCATTTAAGTTATGATCACCATTACATGACAGTTGATGTACAATTATCTTCTCTATCAATTCTTGTTCACCTCTCAGGACAGGGACTAATTCAGAGGATTATAGTATCCCTCTCTGTGACTCCACAAGTATTGTGCTGTTTTTGGTTTCTCTATCAGTCTTGTAATGCAGTAGCTCTACACTGCAGTTATCATGGCAAAATAAAAATTGTTGGCCAAGATGTCCATTGACGGATGGATAAAGAAGATGTGGTGTGTGTGTATATATATATGTGTGTGTGTGTATAGATATATAGATATATAGAGATATATATAGGAATATTATGCAGCCATCAAAAGGAATGAAATCTTGCCATTTGCAACAACATGGATGGAACTGGAGGGTATTATGCTGAGCGAAATAAGTCAATCAGAGAAAGACATGTATCATATGATCTCACTGATATGAGGAATTCTTAATCTCCGGAAACAAACTGAGGGTTGCTGGAGTGGTGGGAGGTGGGAGGCATGGGGTGGCTGGGTGATAGACATTGGGGAGGGTATGTGCTATGGTAAGTACTGTGAATTGTGTGAGACTGTTGAATCACAAACCTGCACCTCCTAAACAAAATACATTATATGTTAAAAAAAAAAAAAAAGAAGATAGCAGGAAGGGAAAAATGAAGGGGGGAAATCGGAGTTGGGGAGGAACCATGACAGACTATGGACTCTGAGAAACAAACTGAGGGTTCTAGAGGGAAGCAGGGGGAGGGGGATGGGTTAGCCTGGTGACGGGTATTAAAGAGGGCATGTACTGAATGGAGCACTGGATGTTATACACAATGAATCATGGAACACTACATCAAAAACTAATGATGTAATGTATGGTGATTAACATAATAAAATTTAAAAAAAGAAGAAAAAAAGGTGTTGGAACCTTTATTTGGGAGGGGAGAATAGTAAAGAGGATGGCTTATGAATAGTCTCACTTGACATGAACAAGATAAGCTCTCAAGAGTCTTCAATATTATCCTTAGTTGAGTTGGTATATCACACCAAACAAAAAGCTATGAATATCCAATCAAGTATGTTTTCAAATATCATATTTCATTATTTTGTATTCCTATGTGTTACATAAGGGAGCATATGAAGAAAATTAAGCCATATTATTTTGTATTCCTATGTGTTACATAGGGAGCATATGAAGAAACAGACAACTGTTCAAATACTGGAATATTCAAATGTTAGAATTATTCCTAATAAAGAGCTTAAAATATGAGATAATCTCCATTTTTCATATTAAGATAATTATATACTGCATTTGTCGCTTTTGCAAACATAGCTGTAATTACTCCTGGCATTGTACTGCTTACTGTCTTTTTTTTCCCACTTATTAAAGCTATTTATTTACAACAAGTGCTTTGTATGCAAACATTAGTCTGCTGTTAACAAAAGTGAAGCCCAAATTTGTAATTAGCTACAGCTGTACATGCTGCTTCCTTTATTCAAAAGTCTTCTATGACTTTGAAGCTGGTTAGCTCATTTTATTCTTTGTGGGAACCAATCATGGATACTAGATAAAGCCTCATTCTCCGTATGCTGAGTTCAAGTCAGCCATTATTTGTTCCAGTTGGGATGGGGGCACAGTTCATAGCAATAGCTGGATTGAAGGGAAAGGCCTTAAGCAAACTTGTGCATATTGTATTAAATAAGTATGAATATTATACATCGGTAATTTAAACACCAATTCAAAGTTCCATGTCTAAGTTATATATATCTTAAATTCCAATTAAAATTAAGTGCTTCTCTTCTATCATAGAATCAAAATATGACCTGATGTTTTTTCAATATCATTTAATCCTATCTCATGTATAGCCCATTGATATAATCTCATATAAATTAGCCTGGGCTCTGTGACTGGGAAGTTACCTAACCTCTCTACTCTTCAGTTTATTAATGTATAAAATGGAGATAATAATAGCATATATTTCATTGGGTTTTAGTGAGGATTAACTGAGTTAACATTGATCAAACACTTCAAACGCTGCCTAATACACAGTAAGTGATATTAGTGTTAAATTATTTTAAGATCTAGTGTATTTTAGGAAGTATTTTTTTTTCTATCCATTATTGATGCTTTTGATCAAAGTCTACAAATATAAAGACATCTCTATTAAGTTAATTAAACTGATAGCTTATAAAAGGGAAAAATTGGGCAAAAGAAGAAGATATTTTCTCCAATATTTTGTTTATTTATGGTTGAAAACCCTAGTAGGGGAATATGCCCTACCACTCTTTCCGAGGATTTGGTGTTTTTGTAATCATACATGTATTTAACTACACTGGCTTACTTCCAAATTACAGAAAATTATCACGGAATAATTGACACTTTTACTTTCCAAATTACCACTCCAGATATGCCCAGAAAAGAAACTTACAAAACCTGGTAAGGTTGGGCTTTCACCAATAGCAGTTAAAATTTTCCAGAGATAATTCTGTTTAGTATTTGACAGATACACATCAAAGAAAGGAGTAAAGAATAGAAAAAATGGCATTATTTTAAAAAACTCACTTGAAAAGATTTATGTGTGAAGTTCAAAAGTTAGAATTTCAAATTATCAATGGAGTTTGTTCAGATTAAAAGATATATTCTACTAAATTGGGCTTCCATAAACAATAGTATTTTCTTATTTTAATTTTTCTATAACTCATACATATATAAATCCCAATAAAATCTTGTGATTTTTTAGGCAGAATTTACAGGGTAACACATCAATTAAGACAATCCCGTATTTTATTTATTTTCTTTGAGAAAGGCTCCTAATTTAAAATCAAGTTGACACTGGAAAAGAAAACACCTCTAAATATGTGTCAATTCTTTTAGTAACTATTAAAACTAAACCCAATATTAACTAATGACCAAGAAAATATTGATGCAAAGTGGAAAGTACTGTCAGAATTGAGTAACTAGAACACGTCAGGTTTTGCATTTGTTAGTTCCAAGGTAAGATGGTCATGTGCGTGTGGGTGCATTTTTACAAGGTGAGTGTTGACAAGGAGAGAAAGACAAGATTAGAAGCAGTTGGGTCTTTGATTCCTGCCTAAACAGTTATTTTCTGCAGTACAAACTCCAAAACAGCAATCAAACTAATGTGGTTCTTAACTACTTTGGTTTATTAATAATGTGCTGACAAAACCCCAACACCAAGCAGCAATGATGAATGGCACTCAAATACAAAAGCAGGTTGAATCAGGGATCCATAACTTGGATTTTTTGCAGATAGCAAATTTTTAACACCTATTCAGAAAAGATTTCTTTTGAAAGACTAATTGGTTTCTACATTCTTTAAAATTCAGAATTCATTCCAACAGTTGGCAGTTTGAATTTATTTTGCCTCCATATGACACTTAAGGCCACAATCATCAGTCCTGACAGCATTAACATAAAAGATACAACTCTTAACAATTATCTTACCAACTCAAGTTTCCTAAGAATAGCTTGAGATCTGATAAGCACTTCCAGCTGGGAGTGATCAGCACTCAAGGCACTAAAGGCAAAAATACCTCTAGGGCCTTGGACCCCACAAATATCCATCCTTTTCTTTCTTCAAAACTATTGTTGCCTGTCCGCGGATGGTGGCATGCAGAGACAACTGTGGCATTTGCCAGAGCTCCCATGGCTTACCATTTGCCTACTGATTCTGAATTGTTTTCCTGACCATAACTCTTCCCTAACGGACCTTGGTCATCATATTGGACGTCCTTCTGGAATCACGCCTAAACTTGCTATGTTCTCTGAACTCTGCCTGGGGACAACTGGTTGCTTTAGTTGTGCAACCTTATTAGTTGGACAGCAACTAGCTGAGCTGCTCCTGTCTTTCTCCATTTCTCCATCCTTCATACTATGGAGAGTCTAGCTTGTTTTGCACCTTTCTCCTCTCGAGTCAAAGAGCTATAGAAGCACTATAACTGCCTCCAGTAGTAATACCTTGGCTTCACTGCCACAGTAATTTTTCATCATATTATTGGGTACTGAATTTAAGAAGGTTCCTCTAATATCTACCTTAATAAATTTGTTTCCCCTTATTTAAATAGTTAACAAATGCGATTATTGAGTGTTTCTACTTACCAGCTGTTTAATTTTTTAAAAAAACTGGTGAAAAGTGGTTTTGTGTTTACCATAAAACAATTCTATCTTGCCACAATGAAAGTATAATATTTTTACAAGACAATCACAATAAAAAATAATGAAGAAATATTTAAAAACTCTAATGGGATGGCTGTACTCATACTTGAAATCTTTATCTGTTAGGTATATCAGACTATGACCCAGACCTTAACAGAAACAAAATAAAGATCTGTCTACCTGTGACAAGCTTATTTAAAAAAAGAAAAAGTAAATTAAAGAGAATATGTTTTATTCAACTGGATTGTAATTAGAGTTGGTTGCATGGTAGTTTTCCTAAAATGGCCTACCCTTAAAGTTTTACCTACCAGGAAAGGTATACATTTAATCATGATGAAAACAACAAGATATACTGGAGTCAAAGTGCTGAAAAACCAGTATCAGGGCCAGATGCAATTATAAAAGGATAGAACTAAGAAACACTTAGATATCAAAAACATGAAATCACAGGTCACATAGGCAGAAGCCCTGGTCAAAGCCTGTGGCATACTTCCGATGTTCTAAACATGGCAAGGCCCTAAGCACAACAGATGTAAACTAGAATAATACTCGTCTACTTCCCACTTTCAATCTATTGAAGAGAAAGGGGACTAACAGCTGCTTGAAAATAACTCTTGTGGTCCAAAATACAATTCCTGCCACAAGGCCTGAAAATCCATTCATTCTTGTTTAAGACATTTGAAGATGTTCACATCTTTGATACTACTCATTCCACAATTGGGCCCTTTCCATATTCACTTTTTTCTCTGTGAATCCTAGGCCCTGTAATACCGAGCTCTCTGGTTTCTGGACCACTGATCATTTTGAATCGATTTAATTAAATGCAAATTAAAGGAAAAAGTAACAGTAATTTTGAGTTAGCCCCCAAGAAAGGGTCAATAATATCTCAATAGGATCTCGCTGCTGTGTGGTCATATTATTATCTAACTCCTCACAACAGCTAGTAGGAGCCTCACCAGTCTCTACCATCACTTACTCTAAATCTCAATATACAACTTCACCTGTCTCTTTACAGCAAAACAGAAGCTAGGAGATAAGAAATTCCTCAACGTCTCAATTCCTCCTGCCACTGAAAACAAATTGGAACCTCCTCTCTATTTATGTCCTTATAGCCTCCTTTTCAGGGCAAACTTCTCCTCCTGTCATATGAGTTTCATTTTTCTCCAGTCTTCATGAACATTTATCATTTATCAGTTATCTCTTCTCTCTCCTGAATTCCTAACAAGCCATTCTCCTGCAGCAGTACTCAAACTTGACTTCAGATTGGAATCACATGGAGAACTTAAAAACTGGTTGCTTTAGTTGTGTTGCTGTGTTTCACTTCCAAATATTTCTATGTCATTAGTGGGAAGTGTAGCCTGGGCATTATCATATTTAAAAGCTCTTCAGGTGATTTTGATATGAAGCCAAGACTCAAAGTCACTTTGGCTCTACTGGCTCATTTTCCCTAAACACAAAACATTCAAAATTATCTTTGTTTTTTTTTTAAAGATTTATTTGAGAGGGAGAGAGAGCGAGCAAGCAAGGGGGAAGGAGCAGGGGGGAGAGAGAGAGAGAAGCAGACTCCCCCTGAGCCAGAAGCCTGACCCTGGGCCGGGGGATGGGGGGCTCTGGATCCCAGGACTCTGGGATCATGACCTAAGCCTAAGGCAGACCCTTAGCCAACTGAGCCACCCAGGCACCCCTGTGTTTACTTTTAAAAAGCCACTTTTTATCTTTTCTGATGAGCACTGGGTGTTGTACGTAACTAGTGAATTATTGAACACTTTATCAAAAACTAATGATTTACTATACAGTGGCCAACTGAACAAAACAAAAAAAAAGCCACTTTTCTAAATATTTGCCTCCTTCCTTTCTGTGCAGTCCAACTTCTCAAAAGGATAGAATCCATTTGTTTTCTTCCATCATTTGCTTTCTTTTCTCAAGCCTATGTATTTAAATTCTGCTTTTAATATTCTACTGAAACTACTCCTACCAGTATCATCTCTGGCTTTTACTAAATTCAACAAAAACTATTGTTTCTATGCATCATTAGTCTTCCTTCTGAATGCTGTAATATAATGTTTTCCTGGTTTTTCCTCTTTTATGCACCAGATACATTCTAAGCCCAGGAGATCCAGTGGTGAACAAGATAGAGGAAGTTCTTGCTCTCATGAAGGTTGCATTCAACTGTGGGAAAACAGATGACAAAGGAGTAACAGACAAACAAGATTGTTGGATAATAGGATAACACACTGGGTTGTTTGATAGAGAATGACTGGACAAGGGAAATGTGCATGAAGGATGATTTTAAATAGGTAGGTAAGAGAAAGCCTCTCTAAGTTCTATTTGAGCTGAGAAAGTTCAGAAAATGTGGTAGAAGGCACTCCTGGCAAGAGCAGCAGCAAGTCAAATGGCCTGAGCTTTGAACACACTTGATGTGTTTGAAGAAGAGATAGAAGAGTGGCATAGCTGAAGCAGGGTGATCAAGGAGCAGCAAGGTGGAAACAGTAGCACATAAGGAGTTTGGATTTTACACCAGTTGTAATAGAAAGCTACTGGAATGTCCTGATCAAAGCCAGTGGGGCTTTCTGATTCACATTTTAAGGTGAAAGTGGTGCTTCCTTTTATTCCCATCCCTTAAGAATAATGTTGTATGATTATTGTATTAGTACTGCCTAAGTATTCCATCATAGACTCTCCACTCTTCTTTCAGTACGCATATTCCTTTGATGATCCACCTTGTGATTTTATCTAACCCTTATATTTACTGATGACTGTCCAGGATCTCTTTTGAGCTCCAAACCTATTGTCTAGCTGTCAATATACATTGGCATAGACTCAGTGGTCTCCTCAGCCCAGCTTTCTCCTTTCTGCATTCCCTAATTTAGTGAAAGAGACCAGCATCCAGTCAGAATCATTGTAGGTAGTCTTGGTTATTCCATACACTTAGTCAATAATCTTATCACATAAAATCTCCTCATTAAAATCTATTTTATTTGTCTCTTTCCTCTGCCTGCACTTTAGTACTAATACCCTGCTATCTTTGCAACACCTCTCAACCAATAAACCTCAAATGCCTGGTTTCCCTGTTTCTAGTTTAAGCTCTGTCATATACAATCCATTTTGCTTACTGCTGCCAGATGTATATCTAAAAAAAAAAAAACAGATTTGATCAAAAGGGACTCATGCTTAGACATATTTGATTAAGGGAGTTCTTTTCAATGTGTCTTTGTTTTTATGGTGATAATTTATTGAGTGATTGCTATAGGACAGTTCCTGATCTAATAGTTATATATGCATTAACCCATTTCTCACATTAACTGTAAGAGGTAGGTTCTATTACTACTTCCACTTTACAAATCAGGTAACTGATGCACAGAGAGCTTGAGTAACCTGACCATAGTATAGAGCCAGTAAGCCCTAGGATTTAAACTTAACCTGATTCTGGAGTTGTTGCTGACTAGATTCAAATTTATTAGTACAACATACAAGTGTCTGTGTGGTTACCCTTTGAAAACTTCCCAGCCTTCATTTCTCAAACATTTCTCTTATATCACATTCTCAGGCTGTATTGAACATATTATAGGTCCCTTACTAACATCATTCTCTCATCTTCTATGCCCGGTCCTTCTGGCTGTGATAACTCTCTTCTCCTTTGTTACCCAATTAAAGCTGCTTTGTGTTTTAAGACTGTCGAAGTCTATTTTGTCTACCTCCAGGAAATCTCCCAGTTAATGTTGTCTATTAGTGCATTATCAATATGTGCCTTCCTCTACTATAGTAATTAATCCCCTCTATGTCATCTCAGTGTTTGCTTATTTATATTCCCCTTAACATTAAAAATTTCTTAAGAGTGGTAAATCTTCCATTTCTATATCCCAGTAACTTGTGTAATGATTGGTTCATAATATATCATTTTTTAATAAATGAATACCACCACCATCCATTGCTATATCATTACAATTCAGTTTCATATTTATCTAGTAGAGAAGATGGTCCTTAAAAATGGGGTACATAATAAGAGAATTTTGAAAAATAAGATAACATCTCTAAGCATAGGGAAGCAACCCAGTTCTTGACATATAGGCAGGAACAATTGTTAGTTATTGAGAGACTACCATCGGGACATTGCATGTTAGAGGGGACGGAAGTTAGAATGCTATGAAGGAGAAAAAGGATACATTAAAGACTGTATACTAGACTCAACCAAGAACTTAATAACTATCTTGTGCTATTACACTAATTACTACAGTTCCTGGGAAAGAAACCAACTAGCCACAACCATCTCACCACACTGAACTGTTTTCTTTGTTCTACCAGCCTATAGATATTCAGCTACAAACAGAAAAAAAAAAATCTGTCAATCCCTTTGCCAAGTTAGAATCTTGGAATTAAACTTATGATTTTTACAGTTAAATAAATTGACTAGGGAGATAGCTTTATAGAGAGAACTAGTGGGGTGTTTTTGGAAGGAAGCATTTAAAGAAGAGTAGAGGTGGTAGAAAAGAGGGCTCAAGAGCCTGAAAATCCAGCCAAAACTAAAGCTTCAACATTTAAAGAAGATTGGTACTTGGAAAGCTATTCACTAGTGCAGTGTTCCAGCCTGGAAAGGTGGAAAATAAAATGCTGTTTACAAGTTTTCTCTGGTTATATAAAATGTGTTGTGCATGTGATATCTAAATTTAAAGTAACATGATTTAAACTACACTACGTGATGAAGAGTCCTCTGAGGTCACTAAAGCTTTGATTTTCCAGTTAGCTTATTTTATAGCTAGTGCTTTGGAAGCCATCAGGTCCATAACGAGATAGATCAATCAGATTGTTTTTATTGGTCTACTGCGTACCATACACTATGCACAGCAGTATTCATTGAATCAGACTGCTTGGGAACAGCAGCTTTAACCTTGAGACTAGAGCAGAGAAAATAACAGCTTCAAAATTAAATCTCCATGAATTATATATATTCTTATATAAAATTGAATTTTTAAACAGTGTCAATTGAAATCCATTGGTAATGAACCAAGTACGGTTATTTCAAAGAGGAATTGTGGTCAAAACATCACACGTTCACTGATTTAAAATAGCTTTCTAAACTTGATATTCAAACATCAGACTTTGCAGTGGTACAAAGAAACCCAGGTTTGTAAAATGGCCTCAGTAATACACTATTTTAAAGGTAAAGTAAAAAGAAATAGATGACCTCCAGAAGTTGCTTCAGATGCCTATGATTTTACATTTGTTTATCCCCTTTCAAAAAAGAATCTAAGGTAAATTAAAAGAGCTAAGGTAAGCCAGTCATACAATAAATGGCACACTCATGGGATTCAACAGATGTTAATTATTTTCTCCAGATTTTTGAGAAAGCTCAAAAGTTGATATTAAAAAAAAAAATCAATAAATTGCCTGACCTACTGGCTTCCTAAGTACAAATCCTTAGCTGCATCAATGTTCAGTTTCTTCCGCAAAAATTCAATTGGCAATCAAGGGGAAACTGGAGAAATTGGTGCAAGGATCACAAAGCAGAAATAGCATCCTCAAGACAAGGTTAGGAGTTCACATTACAATATCTAAGTATAAGCTTTGCGCAGTGGCAGTATCGTAGCCAATGAGGTTTATCCGAGGCGCGATTATTGCTAATTGAAAACAATATCTAAGTATAAACAGGGGTAGAATTCTTATCCAAAGGATCTGACCTGTGGAATGCAGAGATGGAATGAGAGTCTGTGGAGTTGAGGACTCACAGGTGGCTGAGACTTCTTCAGTTCTAAACAAGTCCTCCAAGTTGAAGTAATGTACACCCAAACTTGTCATTTAGGGAAAAATTAAATCTTTTAAGTTAGCTGGTAAGGAATTAACCAGTGGCCAGTACCTTAGAGAAAAAGCTAAAATTCATGGTGCAGCTCCCATCTTAGCAGGCAGCTCGATGCAAATCCGGAACTAGTAAACAAGTACTTGGCTCCAAGGAGACTTCATAGAATACACCATTGTGGTTGAGAAACCAAATTCCAAAATACTCATGATGCATACAAGTAGTGTACATAATTCCAAATATAGTATGAATTTGGTTTACATTAACCCAGGCATGGGGGAAGCTGAAATTTCACGATGGTCTCTCAGACCTCATCAACAAGGCTGGGGCAAACACAGAGCTATCATAGAGTTGCCCAGAGCACTAAACTGTCAAGATTCTCCTGTCCCATCTGATACCATGACCGGAACTAACAGTTTCTTATGATAATGTTCAGACATTCCCAAGGCTTACCTCTCAGCCTCTGTCAGGAAGAATTTCACTAAGACATACTCTCAATATTTCAAGGCCTCAGAATTAAAACATTCTAAATTTTTGACTAGACTGACAAGGGGTGAAAAATTATATTCAACTTGCAGATGAGATAAAATTTTTTCTGCTTCATCTTGCTTTTTTTCCCTTCTCTGCCACCAGATTATAAATTCCACAAGTGCAGAGCCAAGTCTATTATATCCACCATTATACACCCGTAACCTAGTAGATGCTCATCTAATATTTATAGAATGGTAAATGTATGAAGAGATGGAAAAATGTTGCTGCTGAATTAAAAAATAAATAAATAAACCTGCTCTTGAGTTTTTCGGGGCAACTCTTAGTGACTCTCTTTTCCTATAGCAATCTCTTTAAAATAGCCCTTCACAACTTGGCACCAACTTGGTTTTTTGGTGTTATCTTTTGCAACATTTTTTTATGCTTCCTGGTATTCACTGAAAATATTCAATATTTTTCTACATTAAATGCTTTTCTTACAATAAAGCAAGCACCAAACACTTGTTGAGAAAATCCTGTGACTACTATTTGCGATAAGTTATCAAATCATCTTTTTTAGTCTCCCCTGCTATACTGTGATTTTGTTAGACCAGTAATAGGGTCTTAAATTAATCTCTGGCTTTCTCCAAGCCTAACTCAGTATCTTCTACATGGTGGGTATTCAAAAAAATATTTGTGGATTGAAAGATGAATAATAATACTTTCACTAGGTACTAGTGTAAGATAACAACAGTAATTAATAATTTGACCAAATAAAATCTATGGTTTTATTCAATACAATAGAACTACCAATTGTGAGCTGAGACATTGGGGTCTTAAAGAAGGACCAATAAATAGCTAGAGGCAAAACATATGGTCAAAGTCACAGAATGATGGCGTCTAAGGACCACTGTCTAAACAGAAGGTATCTCGTTGGCATTTTTCTTCAAACTTCTCTGAGCCTGTGGTATTATGGCAAGGAGACCGCGAGACATATTCATAGAGCTCGCAGCATATAAGGAAGTAACCGTGACAGCTGCAATTTAAACCAGCCTTGGGGCAAAACTTAGGGATAAAAGAGAAGCATGCTTAACAAAGCTTCATATTTAAGAAAAAGTCCCCCAAAGTGCACAAAATGCACAATTGGGTAAAACTAAGTTTTATAATAGATACTTGTCCATAGAAACTGACAGGGAGTTTATGATGGAAGAAAATGGTCCATGCATTTTCTATGACTCAGACATCATTCCTCTCTGCCCTCTTTGCTCTGAGCCATGGGGTTATTTGGTGACAGAGAATGCAAATCAGAAAGAGACACTGCTCACCAGAGCAAGACACCCTAATGTGGCGGGTGTCCTCAGGTATGTTCACAAAGTAGGGAAAGGTGCTACCATGGAATGATTCCTTCAACTGATGTTCTCTGTGACTCCTGAGTTTAATCCAGTTCAAGAAATATTTATTGACTACTTATCATGCAGCATACACTGAAGCAGCTTTGTATAACAGTAAAGTAGGCAAAAATAGCTTGCAGATACAAACTTCAGCTTCAATCCATGCCTCAACACATTAGCTGCATGAGTTCTTTTAATAATAATGGTAATAATAATGACAGCATTTTTTGCGGAGTTACTAATCACCAGACACTGTGCTAAGGGTTATATAATTTAATACTCATAACCAACTAATGAGATAGATACTATGATTATGATCCCTCTTGTAGAAATGAGGAAATTGCAGCCTAAACAGGTGAACTAATTTTCCTGATGTGACACAATTAATACATAACAAAGCTGGGATGTGAATTCATGCAATCTGACTCTACACACAAGATCTTAATCATCACTTTATATTATTTCCCAATTCATTTATAATTTCTGGTACTGTTTCCTCATCTGAAAAAAGAAAACTGATAGAAAAAACTTCCTTGCTGCATTATCATGAAAATTAAAAATACTGTAATTTTAATGACAGGAATAAGGTACAGAAAGGATCTAATATAGCAGAGTCACTAAATTATCTCCATTATAATTCAGTATTATATTTTCCATTGATTTTTCCCATTCTTGAAATTTCACATACTTCATGGCTTAAACTATACAATTTAAAATACACTTACACTATCTTTTTAAGTTTTTTTTTTACTTGAGTATAGTTGAACCTCAATGTTGTATTAGTTTCAGGTGTGCAGAGAGATTCAACTTCTCTATACATTATGCTATGCTAACAGGTGTAATGACCATCTGTCACCATACAACACTATTACAATACTATTGAGTATATTCCCTATGCTGTACCTTTTTTTCCTGTGAGTTATTCATTCCTGAACAGGAAGCCTGTACCTTCCACTCCCCTTCACCCGTTTTGTCCATCCCCCACCCCTCTACCCTCCGGCAACCATCAGTTTTTTCCCTGTATTTACAGGTTCGATCTGCCTTTTGTTATTTGCTTGTTTTTTATTCATTTGTTTTGTTTTTTAGATTCTACATAGAATTTACTCCTATACTATTTTGCCTTACTTGCTAATATTTTCAGCACATTATAGCCTTCTTTTCCTACATGGTTAATTAATATATTTATGGATGAAACCGTAACTCATATAGCATACACCCCACTTAATTTAGCCACTCTCAGTTAAACTTACCTTCAATTCATTTCTCTATTGCCTTCTGACTGATTTGTGGGATCTGGGTTCTTGATGTGCCGAGTACGCATTTCTCCACTATACAAATAAGCCATCACACTCAATCTTTCCATTTGGATGGCTGCCCTAAGGCCTAAATTTGTAGGACAGGAAAGACTGGCCAATCCATTTGATGACCATGATGCACGGTCTCAGGCATGCATAGTTTTTGGGCCAGAACCCATTGCCCACCACCTGGCCGGGCAAGGCACCTCTGCACTGTGAATCTGATAGGGAACGGGGTGTACAGTGGGTGTACGAATCATCCAGGGAGCACTGGGGTCTGTACCATCGGTAGTGTGAGCCAGACTCCTCACGGACAAGTCTGCAACCTGGACCCTCAACACCCAGAGCATCCAAGTGATTCTGATCTCAGGACTCCACTTACCAGCCTTAAGTAGATCTCCTGTGATCCTTCAAGATCAGGTGTCCACTGGGAGGGGAGTTCTCACCTGTAGCACCTCAAGCCTGATTCTGCCATCCTCTGAACTCCCCTGACCATCCCAGTCCATCCCCTCCCTGCCGCTCCGTTAGGACCTGCATTTCTCCCACACACCTGAGGCCACATAGCGCACCCTGGGGGGCTCCACCTGTGCCTTGCTTGCCTTCCTGGGAAACTCCATGTTCCACTGGCCCAACCACGCCCCAGCCTGGGCCGTGGGCGTCCCCATGGTGTTCAAAAGAAAAAAAAAAAAAATACCTGAATCATGTTCACCAAAAGCAGTTTTGGTAATAAAGATATATTTGATATCTAGTTGCTTAATTCCTACTTCTGTTAGGTTGGTTCTAATCTCCAGATAGGTAAAGGGGGAGGGGTTAAATATTAAATCTTTAACCACCCCCCCCCCACCATCCACATCTAACTAGAATACTTTTTACTGCATGCTTGTGGCTTAAAAACTACATTTGAAATTTGGAACTACATTTGAAACTACATTACTACTTCAATAGCTGACAAATAATAATTGTAACTTTTTTTGCTTTTGCTTATTGCAAAATCTGTCTTGTTTCTCACTATGCTAAAAAATGACTTAGGTAAGAGTATCTGCAAAGTTCTTAATACATAACTGGTATTTAATCAATCTAATTTCCTTTTTTTCCCATTCTAGGTATAAAACATAGTTTTTAGTACAAAAAAAAAAACAGTTTTGTTTAAAATGGCTGGCTAACCAAGTGTGCTTGAAACTCACATCTTTGTTTTGTTCTCACAATGTTTATCTCACATGGAAAGCTTTTTAAATCTTTTGGCATGCTTTATAACCAGGAGTTCCTTTGTATGAATCATGGTTAATGGTAAGGTGCAGTTGTAAACAATCTGTATCAATTAGTTCAACAGCAAGATCCTGTGAGAAGCTGCCATTTGCCTTCTCTGAACATCCAATAGACATCTGGGTTCTTTTGCAAATTCTCAGTCCAGCTTGCTTCCAGTTTGAACTTCTGTATTTCCAACGTTAAAAAGTTGAGAACTGTACTTCTGAGACCCTTTTCAAATAGGCTTCTGGAGTCTAATTAGTTCCCACCAATTAGATAGCTGAACACAATATTTGGAAGGTAAAAATAACTCGGGAGCTTGCTTCCTGCCACTTTCTCTATTGCTGCTACTAAAATAGTTCATGGACATGTTCATTTTTGGTGCAGTGTTCCAATCTTAAGCTTCATGGGTAACAAAGACCTGATTGCCGCGGTGGTGACAGGATTCAGCCTCCTGGTGAACGGTCAGTGGCTACCTGGGAATCAAGAGGAAGCTGGAACAGTAGTGTTAGTTTTCAATACCTGGACTGGAGCTGTAGTGGAGTCCTAAGCTGATCGGTTTCAATACTGTCCTCACATTTCACTTTCCCGAGTAACTGTAGCATATATTTCTGAGTGTCCTTGGAGGACCAACCTAAAGCTTCATTCAAGTCCTCCATTTATTTTATAATCATTCAATTTTTAATATTAAATGACTTTCTGTTTAAAATTATAGCAGTATTTTCTGATTCCTGAAATGATCCTTGACTGCTACAAAACTTCTCAAGTTTAATTCTTGAGTCTGTGCTGATTTTGCAGAATTAAAGACTTATTTTCTAAAGCACTTTCATTTTTTATATATTTTGGCACTACTCTGAAAAGCCTGAAAGGACTATTTTTCATTCAATACTTTAGATTTGTAAGTGAAATGTCATGGATGGGTCATTATAGCAAGAAATTACCTAATAGTCTATTTCTACTATCACAGGTGTATAGAATTTGGAGTCAGACATTATTGATGGACATACAAGTTGTGCATAATTTAACAGGCATTAAATATAAAATTAGCAGATATGGATAGATTTTTATATAACCACATATAATGTTTTAAGTGTTAATAACATTAAATGTTAATAAATGTATCTTCTATCAATTTTTTAAGGGTTACAGGAACCCAAAGACATTCAAATTTCATCAATAAAATAACTTTATTAAAAAGAGACTAGCAGAAAGGTTATTTAGCTTTGAAAGGATCAGAACCTATCCTTTACAAAAGAAAGAGAATGCTCCTATATACACATATTTTTTCTAGCTGCTACATTTTTGGGGCCATTTCTGATGCTAACAGAACCAGATGTCAGCTGCTAGAAAAGCAAACCAAAATAATGGAATTTTTAAAACCCTGAGTGAGGGCGCCTGGGTGGCTCAGTCGTTAAGCGTCTGCCTTCAGCTCAGGTCATGATCCCAGGGTCCTGGGATCGAGTCCCACATCGGGCTCCCTGCTGGGCAGGAAGCCTGCTTCTCCCTCTCCCACTCCCTCTGCTTGTGTTCCTGCTCTCGCTCTCTCTCTCTCCGTCAAATAAATAAATAAAATCTTTAAAAAAAAAAAAAAGAAAAAACTGAGCAAAAAGCAAAACAAGGCAATAGGCAATGAAAAGAGTACGGGTGGGAGGAAGAGGGGAATAAATTCAATCAAAACTTGAAACACATCTGTATCTTTGAACCGTCTTTGCCCTAGCCATGGTCAATGAGCTCATAGGATCTTAGTTAATTTTAACTGATTTGGTGTTATTTAGAATATTCTTTTTCATCATACCATCTCTTATCTAAAGTTAACAAGACTATACTCCACATAATTTAGCTTTGGTTAGGTTATTATAGTTAATGGGTAGAAACAATCAATAGAATTCCTATGATGAAAGACATCTCTCTATAGATGTAAATCAAAGTTTGAAACATCTTTTTGCATTTTTTTCCTGATTTAAATATAACCTGAACTTTATCAAAACGGTAGTATGAATACAGAATAGACTGAAACCTGAGATCAGATTTTATATGTAAACCAAGAGTCCATCAAAGGAAAAGGTAAGTACAATGTAAAACAGACATATTTGTGATTTGCAGCATTAAGGAGGTTTATTCATCAAGGTTTTACAATCATTACTGAGTTTATTTTTCATAGAATGGCTAGAATGTGTTCCACTTGTTATATATTGATTGGTTACTTTTTATATTTCATTACAATAACATGTTAGGAAATAGATTTCCAACATTTTATGTTGCTGAGTAAATTGCAAGCTGCCAGAGCCAGGAGATCTTCTAATACAAATTTCAAGATTCTGCAAATATAGAGACTGTATTTAGGTTTATTTTAGAAACAAGATTGCAGGGTCTAGACAGGGTGAAATAGGGTTCTAAAGGACAAAAATTTGGACCTGAGGTAGCCAATCACCTTGTCACTCTTCCAAGACATTTTTCCCACTTACTGGCTTATAGTGCCCAAGATGGTATTTAGTTTTCAAGTATGGGCTTCAATAAAGAATTAGAGTTGATAGGGAGCCTTATGGGAGAAGAAAAAGACAAGATAATGGATAATTTGTACTGTAGGCATGTTGTACCATTGATTTTACTATGTTTTATTTAAAATACAGACTCCTTCAACTTCTGCATGAAAATTCAGGTCTATGTTATTTCCTTGCCTAAATACACTTAAAAGTTATCATATAACATCAATTAAATTTTGTCACGTCGAAATCTTGACATTAAAATAAAGAAAGAAGAAACTAAAGATATCTGCTTATAAAAGGGATTGGCCTAGGTTGCATGTTGAGTTTTTATAATTTAATCCTAGATTTCTCATGTATGATTCCTATCAACTGGATAAACGGCATTGAATAACAGCCCATCCTAGGCATAGAGTGCCACATCAGGGCTTTTCAGATTTTTGCATCCATTCCACCATAAAATGCACTTCTACTTTTTCTTCAAAGGACATGCTTCCTATATATATTTATATTTTCAATCAAATGCAAGGGTGTTTCCTTTAATCAGGACTCCTGAAAACCAGAAATGAATTAATCATGTATAATAAGTCTTACATTTCTCAACCATTGAAAGGGAAAAAAAAATGTTGATTTATCCTGTCAACAAAATCACAGTAGGGGGCGCCTGGGTGGCTCAGTTGGTTAAGCGACTGCCTTCAGCTCAGGTCATGATCCTGGAGTCCCGAGATCGAGTCCCGCATCGGGCTCCCTGCTCGGCAGGGAGTCTGCTTCATCCTCTGACCCTATCCCCTCTCATGTGTTCTCTCTCTCTCTCATTCTCTCTCTCTCAAATAAATAAATAAAATCTTTAAAAAATCACAGTAGGGATATCCTATTAGAGAATACAAATGTTAAGGACAAATATGTCAGAGTACCTGAAAACAGTTGTGAAGGCCAAGGCATGCCATAATCTGTATAATTTTATTGAAGTTTATAATCAGGCTTGGAGCCCAATTTGTATTTGTATGGCTTGAAGCCCTATTTTAAAATGTGACTCAATACAAATTTTATTTTCAAATTACTAAATCAAATTTGCCTATGTATCTTGATTAGTCAATGGAAAGAAACAATAAAATAAGTTTTCTGGCTCTGATAGGAAACAAAATATTATGAAAATACTGTGATAAATATTTGCTTGATGTTCTGTTTATTGATCTATTCAAAGATTACTTTTCTCCCCATAGGAAGTATGACAAGAAATAAGTAGTCATTATCTTTTATATAATTAGTGGACTCTAACAAAAAATGACTATCTTTGAACGGTCTTTCTAGCCATGGTCAATGAGCTCATAGGATCTCAGTTAATTTTAACTGATTTGGTGTTATTTAGAATATTCTTTTTCATCATACCATCTCTTATCTAAAGTTAACAAGACTATACTCCACATAATTTAGCTTTGGTTAGGTTATTATAGTTAATGGGTAGAAACAATCAATAGAATTCCTATGATGAAAGACATCTCTCTATAGATGTAAATCAAAGTTTGAAACATCTTTTTGCATTTTGTTTTCCTGATTTAAATATAACCTATGTTTTCACTTGAAATATATTTTTTTCTCATTTTCAAACTCATTCCTCACTTTAACTTTCTAGTCAGTTTCATTCATTTAATCCTCATTGAGTTCCTACTCTTAGCCGTATCCTATATACTCTTCCATACCAAGCACCCTAGAAACCTTGATGTGCCCTTCGCTGATTATAGGATACTTCCTCCCCAGAGGTAACCATCCTAGCAAATTTTGTGATAATCAGTTACTCATTTTTCTTTAGTTTCCCAATTTGTATATATGTTGTTAATTATTATAGTTCTAGTTTGATTTTATCACATTTTGAAAATGGAATCAAAGTATTTTTTTTGCAACTTGAATATTTTATTCTTTTGCTCAAAATTATGTTTTATATATTTATCCATGTTGCATGGTATACTTGTAGTTTGTTCATTTTAATTGCTGTTTATTACATGTTTTAATATATCACAATTTCTCTAGTCTACTGTTGATGAAATTTCAGTTTTTCCAACTTTTTCCCATATAAAAATAGTGACAGAAGGAACATTTTTGCATGTGTACATTCTTGTGTATACAAAATTAACATAATATATATACATAAATACATATGAATGTTTCAGTATATAATATTTTATATATAATCTTTTTATATATCTTCTTGCATATATGTAGAGCTTTGCTGGAATGGAATTAGTGGGTCACAGGGTATGTGAACCTTTAATTTTTTCAGCAAACTGTTTTTTAATTATGTGGTAAAATCAACAGTTTATGTGAGTACCCAATGTTCCACAATTTTGCCAACACTTGATTTTCTTAGATTTTTAAATTTTTGACAATCTGGTGGGTATGTAATGCTATCTTGTTATGTTTTAATTTGCATTCACCTGATTACAAATGAGTTGAGTGTCTTCTCATGTTTATTCAATCATATTATGTTCTAAATGCTTTCCTGTTTTTCCATTTACAAGTGAGGTTTTTAATATACTTAGAAATTATCTTTATAATAGGAAGTTTGTGACAGGTTTTATTTTTTCTGTACATTTACCCTATTTATTGAAAATTTATTGAAAACTGTCCTGTGCATGTTGATCTGCACCATGACCTCTTCGTGGTATTGTACATTCATATACATATAGGTCTGTTTCTAGGTCTCCTATTACTTCATTTGCTCCAATTTTCCATCTGTGTGCTAATACAATAGACTTAAATACTCCACATTTATAGTTGGTAGGCATTTGGGCTATCCTGCAGAAGCAGAATAGACCCACACCCAAAATTTGGTTTGCGTGTGATACTCATGATACCACACACAGAGCAAGAGTATATGAAAAGGTTTAGTACTTATAAATGATTCTTTCTGCGAAGATCAGAGCAGGATTCCCAAACAGGCTCATAATAGCTTGAGAAAATGAGAAGATACTCTGGACCCCGGGAACCAAACTGAGGGTTACAGAAGGGAAGGGGTGGGAGGATGGGGTAGCCAGGTGATGGGTATTAAGGAGGGCATGTGTTGTGATGAGCACTGGGTGTTATACACAACTAATGAATCGTTGAGCACTACATCAAAAACTAATGATGTACTATATGCTGGCTAACTGAAGATAATAAAAAATATTTAAATAAAAAAAAGAAGAAAACGAGTCTTGGTTAGGGTTTTTACTGAGTTAGGGAGTGAGGCCAGGTTAAGTGTTCCCACATGTGGGCAGGGGTTTACTGACTTGAATCTCCCGCTGAGGCCAAGAGTGAGTGTATTCTTATCATCTTGCCTAGATGTGGGGCAGAATTGGAAGAGGGAAAAGGGAAGCGGTCAGCAGTTAAACATTAAATTATGAAGTCAGATTCTTTATTATAATTTACTCCTGATATTTACAGATTCCTAGATATGCCATGTTTCATTTAATTGAATTTGAATTTAAGTCATTATGATGTTCTATG
Organism: Mirounga angustirostris; assembly: GCF_029215605.1. Classification (NCBI taxonomy): domain Eukaryota; kingdom Metazoa; phylum Chordata; class Mammalia; order Carnivora; family Phocidae; genus Mirounga; species Mirounga angustirostris. The sequence goes on from NW_026991717.1 coordinate 77,549,917, forward strand.
AAGCCTACAGCCTAAAGTCTGTAAAGTAGGTAAAAGTTCCATTGAATGCTTTGTCCAAGAGCCCAGCATTATGTATTTCACTGAGAAGTGAAATGAGTGTCTTGGTTATGATCAGTAATGTCTGAAACTCCAAAAGAGATAGAGTGTCTTTCTGAGACCTTGTATTATGACTTTAGTATATGTAGACGCATGTGTGACCTTGATTTATATTTGGAGTATCTGCAAGGCAAGAGATTCCCAGAATCTTTACCACAAAGGGGGAAACCTTAGATAAGGATTTGTTTTGCAGCATTGGCTGGATCCACACCCAAACTATTTGCAATGTCCCATATGCATAAAAATATGCATATGCAGTCTATTGTTGTCCAGGGCGTTCAGTGCTAAGATGACTGCCTGAAATGTGGTCATTTGTGCTGGCCTAGAGTCCCATCCTTTATCAGGGACATGCTAGGAATGAAAACAGCAACTCTCTACTGAGTTCTATCACATGCAATGATGTTGCACTATCCATAAATGCATGAACTCCCCTTGTTTTTCATTTACTAAATTGCAAAGAGTCACCTGGCTGGCCAAGGAATTCTCTGGCACTAGGGCAATTGGCAAAGGACTGAATGTGGGGAAGACCATCCCCTCCTGCTGGTGGGATATGGTAGAGGGCTCAGGTTTATCTCTCATCACATAGTGAGGAGGCCTTGGTAGCCATGCTGAGCTTATAGTGAGCCACTTCCATGACCTAACATGTAATAGGCAGCTATGTACGGACAGTCACAGGCTGAAGGTCTATGCGAGTTTCTATTTCCAGGACAGTCCAGTATATGGACAATGATTGCCACTCTAATAGCACATAGCATGAGACAAAGATGGACAGTTTCTTGCATCAGAAAACCATGGGCAAATTATGGCCTCAATGTGAGATTATAAGCAGCATGAGAGGCTATTGCTAAAGCCTCTAAAAGGAAGGTTTAGTTAGGACTCCTTTAAGCACTATCATGAGTGCCTGTTGTATTTCAATTTGGACAGAGTCTAGAGCCTTTTGTTGGACAGTCCCACTGAAAAGTGGGTTCATTTATAAGGAACAGCATGGATGATTTAATTAAACATAATTGTGGAATGGATGGCCTCCAGATCCCAAAAAAGCCTAAAAGATATTGTGGGTATTGAGAGGGTTGACAGCTATTTCTTTATGGTGTCAAAGATAAGAGGGCCTCAGTTTACCAAATAATTTTCAAGAACTTAACTAATATAACAGGGGCTTACACAATGTGTGAGTCAATGGCTCATCTCCTTTTTTTGGTGAGCTTTTTAGTATATTCATGTTCTGAAGGACTGTGTGAAATGAAACTCCTCAGGAAAGGGTCTTATCAAGGTAATGTCTTACCTGTGCTCTTGGAGAAATATGGATACATTTAACATCTTGCCTACAAAGGTGTATTTATGTCCCTACAGAAGTTAAGGCATTTTTCTATAGATACTTCTATTTAATTATCATGTTGTACAACTTGGACTTCATAATGTTGTACATCAATTAAATCTCAATAAAGCTGGGAAAAAAAAGAAGTTAAGGCAAATTATAGTTGAAAGCTGTTGAAATAGGCACTGAACAGAACATATTAGCTAAATCTATAATAGCAAAACATTTACCAATTGCTGATAATTGGTAAAATTAGAAGGAATCAGTAATTTCAAATTTCAAAAACATTGGGTAGTGGGGCTTGATAGGGCCCACAGTATCAAGGTTATGGTAATCTACTATGAGATGGCACTCTTTTTTTTGTAGGTTTAAGAGCAGGCCAAATTGGACTATTGAATGGAGAAGCTGTGAGGATAATCATGCTTTCTTGAAAAGAGTTTTGTATAATGAGTTTCAATCCTTGAAGGCTTTGATTTAATTTACATTTGGTCATATTAATTATTTTAACTAGGGGAGAGAGGGCATATTTATGGGGTCCCATTTTGCCAAACCAATTTTTAAGTGACAAATATTCTATTTAATTTTATTACTTATTGGGTCAGAATGTCCATGTTTACTATAGGGATACTATGATCATGGAAAATTTAGGCCACGTAATAGTTCTGATGATTAACATGAGGTGTACCTTTCTGTCCTCCACTGTACATCTTGTAATTCCTCTAATGGTATGGGGGGTGGGTACCCTATTTAAATTTAGTGAAGCTCCTGGATATAATATAACTTAACTCCACTTTTAATTAAGGCCATGAGATTTGCCAGTTGGTGCATTTAGTGGGTGTTCATAATCCATGTTGTCTTGTCATAGAGGTGCAAAAGCCAATCAGCATCCTATCTTTTTGCAATATAAATTATTTTAGTAAATTTTGGATTTTGATTGGGTCAAATTGTGGTCTTCAGTTTCAGTTGTTTGTTTCCTCCTTTAGTATCCAGGTTTATTTCTTTCTCCACCCTCCACCTTTTTTTGTCATTACTAGATCGATTTTGTGGTGGAGGAGGTCCTCTCTAGCCTGTTTATAAGTTACTTCCAGAGGACCTCAAATCAGTATTGTCAGGAGGAGAGCCCGCAATGTCAAGGGTTTCTTCATAGGGTTTAAAGACCTGGGGACAAAGTAAGGTTTGAATTAACTCCCTTTCTGGTACCACGGGGTGTTATGGTTTTTTCCCCTATAAGATTTGGGATTCAGATCTTTTGTGGAGTTAGAGGCATGGGCAGCAGCAGCAATAGCAAAGGCAATCTATAGGGTCCGAATAGGCCATCTACCTTTACGATCATAGACCTCAACAATTCAAATCTTCAAACAGTAACCAATGTTCAAATAGTGTCTGCTCTTCCTCCACGTGAGTAATCACCCAATGGGCCTATATGTAGCCCAGGATATAGTCTTTCTCATGAATGCTCTACAGCATGAGGCCAATACTTGGTTGAGACTCATAAGCAGTTGGTCACAGATTAAGAGTCTATCCCCTGATCCTAATGTCAGCCACAGCTTACAATGGAATAAAGACACATGGTACAATCTAAGACACACATATAAGTAGAGGCTGAAACACATGATACAGAGCTACTTTTATGTGTGTCCCAATCCTACACCTCGTCCTTAAATGCCAATTAATAATTGAACTGACTTAGTTTGGTTAAATCTGTGATAGAGTGCCTGAGTCAGTTTGATCCCCTATAGAAGAATACTATAAACTGGGTAGCTTAAAAAGCAAACATTTCTCACAGTTTGGAACACTGAAGTCTAAGATCAGAATGCCAGCATGGTTGGGTTCTTTGTGAGACTTCTACCTGGTTATGTCTTCACATGGCCTTTCTCAGGCATGCATGCATAGCGAGACCTTCTGTCTCTTCCTCTTTTTATAAGGGTATTAATTTCATCATAAGGGGCCCACCCTTGTGACCTAGTCCAATCCTGATTACCTCCCAAGGTCATACCTCCAAATGCAATCACACTGGAGATTAGAGTTTCAACATGTGGATTTTGTGGGTCACAAACTGCAACTCATAGCTCAGAGCCATAAGAGAACCCAGCAAATGTAGCACAGAGCAGCATAGGTCAAAGTGCAAGCTGGAAGGCTGACAGTAGATCAAAATGTATGCATACCACCAGACAGCAAAGCCAGTAAGCAAACAAAAGCAAAAGAACAAAGACCCCTGGTGGTGATAGACATCCTACTCAGAGTGCTAATGCTTGTGTCCACCCATAAGAAGCCGTACAGACCCCAACCCAAAATTTGGTTGTAATGTCAAGACTGATGATGTCATATCCACACGAAGAGTAGATGAAAATATTTACTACTTATTAAATGAGGCTTTCTGGGGACAGAAAGTCAGAGTTCCCAAGGAGATCCAAAAATGGCTTCAGAAAGTGAGGTAAGGAGACTTCTTTGGGGTTTTTATTGTGACTTCTAAATTTATAATTGATTTATAAAATGTATTTTTGTAATTTATTTATAAATTGAATTATAAAATGTATTGGGGCAAGGCTAAGAGTTCCTACATTTGGGCAGATGTTTCAAAGGTTTGAATCTCCATCTAGCACCAAAAGAAGGAAACCCAGCCTTTCTTATTAGTCTGATCTTTGTGTGGCTGAGAGGAAGAGGGAAGGATGAAACTTAAAAGCACTCAAAATCAAATAACAAAACATGGAGTACTTTCTTGAGTAAGACATCTTCCCACTTGTATAGTATGCTTTGCTGGGATTCTCTTTGTGTTCATCCTTCTTGGAGCTTGTCAGGCCTATAAACTGGGCCCGACATTCAATTCATGTCTTCACATATGGAAAGTTTTTGACTATTATTTACTCAAATATTTTCCCCCTGTTCCCAGTCTCCTCTCCTCTGGGACTCCATATATTCATATGTTGCTATACTTGATTGTATCCCATAGTCTCTTAGACTCTGTTCATTTTTCTTCATTCTCCTTTTTTCTCTTCAGAGAAGATAATTTAAATGAATTTATAATCCAGTTTGTTCTTCTTTTCTTCTGTTTATTCAAATCTGCTATTTAAAAACCTGTCATGAATTTCTCATTTCGGTTATTGTACTTTTTAGCTCCAGAATTTCTGTTTGGTTCTTTTTATAATTTCTATCTCTTGGTTTAATATTTTTTTTGAGAGGTCATTCTTCTGATTTCCTTTAGCTCTTAGAGCATACTTAAAATACTTGATGTAGTCTTTGTCTAGTAAACCCATTGTCTGTGCTTCCTCAGCAACAGTTTTTGTTAATCTCTCCTATAAACTGGCCACACTTTCTTGTTAATATGCATGCTTCATAGTTTTTTGTTGAAAACAGCATTTTGAATACTATAATATTCTAACTCTGGAAATCAGATTCTTCTTTCTCCTCAGTGTTCTTTATTGTTGCTTGCTGTGAATGTAGTAGCTTGTTTAGGGACTTTTCTAAACTATTTTGTAGTCTGTATTCATTGTAATGTTTTGACACTCATGTCTCTGTTCCTTTAGCTTGTGGTCAGCTAGTGTTTTGAAAGAGATTTTCTTGAATGCTTGGAGCCAAAATTTAGTTTTAAAAAAAAGTTAAAGAAAATCTCTTCTAGTCTTTGCAGATTGGTTCTGTGTTAAAATATCTTTCAGTGCTTAGCCAGGCCATTTACAAGTCAACCTTAGCCTTCACTTCCTGCTGTGCTGAACCAACAAATCTGCCAAAAGTAGAAGTCTTAAGGGTATAATTTTTGTATGTTCATTATTGCTTGATTTTCTTCTGCTTTTCTCTTGTTTTTCACCTCTTTGTCTAACTGACTTACTTTATATTTCAATTCTTTGTAAAAAAAAAAAGGACTATCATATTTAACAAAAGTTTTTTTTTTGTTCTATTCATTATTTTTTTCCTTTCTCATAACAGCTTGCTCTTCTTTATGATGATTTTATTTCTTATTTCTTTAAGGTGTCATTCTACTGCTTATATTTTCTCTTTATTTTCTTTTTCCCTCTTTGATTGCTTGTTGGCCCTGAGGGTTATTTTGTATTCATGAAAGTCTATTAAAGACAAATATTTTATTTTTTAAGAATTAATATTTAATTTATTAATGCTATTACTTTAATTTCTTGAGGCTTTAAATACATTTTATAAATCAATTATAAATTTAGAAGTCTTTGAACAACATATGTTCAATTTCAAAGGAAGTTAATCATAAACTTTAAATTGCATTTATACATGTTATATTTTTAATTTCCTTCTAAATTACTTCAATTGTCTGATTAAAACAAGACTTCCCTGTGTATTTAAATGATTTATGAATCTAATAAAGTAAACTTATGAATATGATTAATCCAAAGTTCTCTCAGAGTTTAACGCTGAGTATATGTTTAATAAGATTACATCTCTAAATCAAAAACCTAAATCAATTATTTAATAGTAATTAGAAGACTGTCACTCTAATAGGCCAAATTCTCTTAAAAATTATAAGTGCATAAAATACCATAAATGTAGGTACAAATCCAAGTGCCCCAGGAAACTCATTCCCTTTTTCCTTTCTGTACTTTGCTGAATATAAAGCTCAGCAGATCTAAAGTGGCACAATAGAAAAACACAGAGTTCTCCAGATGCTCCACCTTCCCAACAAGGATATCTCCCCCCTCAAGAAGCTCCTATTGTTATGTAGTCAATGGGGTGATCCCTACCTTTTTCTAGCTCCATCATGATTATGCACAGAAACATAGAAATGGGCCCCCTCTACTGCCTCCCTTACATATTGTCTTTCTCTGATGGACCTACATAAGATTTTCTGTGGGATAATTAGAACTCAAAAGTTATATGCACCGTACTGCAGAGTTCTGTGCCTGCAAGCTACTCCAATTAACCTTGTTGGCTTTAATAATAATGTCAACACACAATTTCTCTACTAACAGAAATATATACTTACCATGATTTTATATACAAGGGAAGACAGGTCATCTCAGTTTATTGAAATAACTTACTAGTTTATAGTTGCTTTGTTTTGAGCTTCAAAATTTCAACAGCACTTGGTCTTGGATATTATAAAATCAGTGTCCCTGCATTTATTAGGAAATTTTACATTCAGATACACCAAATTCTACGGTCAGTCCCTATTAAACTTTTATATGAATAATGAAAACATATTCTTGTCATAAGGGAAATTATGGTTAAGGTAGACTATAAACATCAAGGAGGTTAATGTCTTCTAAGGAGGAGAACGTAATTTGAGTTGTGGTAATAATATCAGATTATTCTATATTTCTGGTAGTCTTGAAAAAGAGGGAGGGTAGAGGATGCTCAAAATGGTGGAAATATCAGAAGAAAAAATAAGTTGTGACATTTGTGAATGTTTTTAGCTCTAACTAAATTTAAAAACATTGCAACTGTAGCAATGTGGAGAGAACTTTGTGAAATTTAAAATAATAGGTTTATTATAGCAAGTCCTTCTGTATTAATAGTAATTAACCATCTGCAGTTTTCATATCACAAGCAGAAACTCATGATAATTCCCTGTTCACTAAGGCATGCAAAAGCTATTATTTACTCATTAGCACATTAGTTTAGTATTGTTCCTTTAATTACCAAATTTTGAGATATAAAGTAATACAAGTTTTCTTTCAATTTAACTTACAAAATATAGAATATGTATTTGCTCATATGCTGCCAATGAATATATATCTCCTGACTGATTATTTTAAAATTTTATGTCTAGAAAGAATTAAATGTTGACAACTCAAGTTTTCCTGCTAGAAGAAAATAGATTTCCTGTCAATGCTTGGGTGACGTCACACACTCCAGAATACACAATAAAAATACATTAATTTCATATCTGATATGTCTGGCACAGGTATTTCTGAAAGGCAGAAGGCATGTAAAATGTAAAAACTCCTGGAAAAATGCTAAATGCTGTAATCCAACCTGTCATAACTGTATTGCTGTTTAAAGATATTGCCTGAAAAGAACATTTAGAAAACTCTTGGGTTAGTAAATCAAAATGCTTCACTATTCTCAGTAGCCAATCAAATCAATATAATTTCATTCCTAAATATAGTGCTGTATATATAGAAGTGGGGGTGTGGGAGCTGAAATTTTCTGATTTTTATTTATTTTTGCTTCTTCCCTCAGAAAATTTACTCTTCTATTAGATAAAAAGAATAGGGAAGACATGTTTAAGGATGTCACCCAGCTCAATTTTAAAATTCATAGCTATTTTCAAAAAAACCTGACTGCACAACTTGTTGGGCCCAGTATAATATAAAAATGCAGGACTTCTTAAAAATGATTAAGAATTTCAGGATGGCATCAATTCAGTCACAGGGTCTTCCTAAGCTTGGAGATCATTGTTAATGCACAAATCACATGCCATGTTTGTATATAAATAGAATTTTATGGATTATGCAGTTTAATATTCTCAATTTACAAATGAGGAAGCATAAACCCAGAGAGGTTCATGGCTCACCCATGATTATAGAAGATAGGAAGTTATGAAATACCCTAGGTTCCAGCCTTCAAAATAAATCTGGTATTGATTTTTCTTCAGATATTTGTGAACACATCTCATACATTAAATAAATTTTATAAGTAGAGACAGAATGGAAACAAAACCACAGTGTTTTCAAAGATTATTGATATCTAAAATATATAATAGTATTATTAACTATTCACCTAATGGATAGTGTGGTAGTTGGACAACATCGTGAATGTCCTTAATGCCAATGAAATGTAAACTCAAAAATGGTTAAAATGATAAATTTTACATTCTGTAAATTTTGCCATAATTTAAAAAAAAAGTCTGTGTAATGGTTAAATTTATGTGTCAACCTGACTAGGCTCAGGAATGCCTGGATAACTAGCAAAACATTTCTCTGGTTGTGTCTGTGGGGCTGTTTTTGAAAGAGATTAGCATTTGAATTGGTAGACTGAGTAAAGAAGACTGCCCTTACCAATACAGGTGGGCATCAACTAATCTGTTGGTCTTAATAAAACAAAATGGCAGAGGAAGGGCAAATTTGCTCTCCTGAGCTGGGACACTGATTTTCTCCTGCCATTAGGCAATGGTACTCTGGTTCTCAGGCCTTCAGATTCAAACTAGGATTTATACCACTGACTATCCTGGTTTTCAGATCTTTGAGTTTGGGCTAAACTATACCACCAGTTTCTGGTGGGTCTGGGTCTCTGGCTTGAGGATGGCAGATTGTGAAACCTCCATAATCGTGTGAGCCAATCCCTCATAAAAACTCTCTTTCTATATCTTTCTATATATACTATTGGTTCTGAATTGGGTTTTTTTGTTGTTTTGTTTTGTTTCATTTTTTAGAATCTTCTGAGATCTATTTATGATAATGATGATGATGATGATGATGATAATGATATCAACTTTCAAGACCATTTAACCCTCCATTTTAGTCTTAAAAGATTCTCTATCACCTCCTCATATCTGTTTGGTGGCCATAACAAGTAAAGCATCCTTACCTAAATTATATGAACTTTCCTATATCCATGTCTTTGCTTGATCTGTTTTTCAGACTAAAATACTCTTCCTTTCTGACATATCCTCTTCATCCCTGATTCAGGAAGCCAACTTTTTTCCCTCTTCACAAATACACATACTCTCTTAAGTCAGTTTTTGAAATCTAGCTTATGCATCAAAATCCAAGTAAAAGGTAATTTCCAAGAAGTGTTTCTTATGTTCAATAATAAACAAATATTCCATTTCTGCAGTCATAATTTCATTGTTTTTCTCTTAGTCTGCAATTAGTTACAATTAGTTATATACATATCTGTCTCATTATCTCAAATTGCCTCGGAGTCAGAAAATTCAGCAAATATTTTATAATAATATTTGCCTTTGATTCACCATAATAAAAAGATTTTTTTAAAAAAGCACTCTAACCTTGCCTTACCTTCTAAAACTTAACTGATAAACTGTACGTCTCATGAACTTACAGGGCTTTATAGCTCACATGAACCTACAACTAATCTATTTATTTAATATTTGAAAACATTAAAATTTCACATTTACTTTCTAAAGTTATAGAATAAGAGAAAACAAAGTATCAAGTCTTTTCTCATACCCATGAGTATGCACTATGAATACAACACTTTTCTATGGGTGTTAGATTTCTATCAAAATATTTGTTGTTTAAGTGCTAGAGATAAATTTCAGTTTTCTTTAATTTTTCTTTAATTAACTTCAACTTAGAATTAGTTTTAATAACTTTTCTCTGAACTTGAATGAAAAATTCAGAGAGGCATTTTTCCAATGCATCCTTTTGCAAACAGATGTTACTTTATGCTTATAATCCCATGACACAAATGAGCATAGCATTATTATAACGAGCCAGACTGGTCTTTCCTTTTAATTCTTTTGGAAAATTGGGCATGTTCTACTAAGTCTGAAGAAAAAACTGTATAACTCCCCCTGAACTAATTTCTTAATAATAAAATTCCCATTTGATTACATTCCAATTGAGATCTATTTCACTAAGACCATAAATATTAAGCCTAAAAGACCAAGTTAAAATAGTTATCTCATTAAACCAGATTTAATATTGACTGATAAAAACAAGAAAACTTGATATCAAGGCCACTTAGTCCTACATTGATAAGATTTTGAAGAAATATAGGTTCCCTGTTTTAAATGATTTACATTATTTCCTTATTTTAGCAACTGGTGACTAAGAATTAATTGACTTTTATAAAGTCCTTCAGGAGTATTAATTTAACTTAGTGCAATTCCAAGTTAATGAAGTATGAGCAGTATGCATCTCATTTTTAATTTATATTTAGTCCTTAAAACTAAAATAATTTTAATTAACATTTTTCTGGAAATGAAATGTAGTTGCTTTTGGCTTACTAAAGTCTGATACAGATTCCAATCTAATTAAAATTAGTCATTCTCACATTGAAGAAATATTTTATAGATTTAATCTAGGATTTGGGAAATTAAAATAATTTAGAATTAGAAACTCTTGATGTGTGCTTAAATAGCTTTATTTTGTGATTATTATACATATAAATGCATGCCTATTTCTATAAGAATAAGATTATACCCAAAAATATAAAGTGGAGGAAGAAATTAATCCCAAATATTCCACTTCTAGAAAATATGTTTTTGTACTTAAACATTATTATGTCCTTTAAGTATGATGTGTGTATGTGTGTACTAGAATTTCTAAGGACTGAAAAAGATCAAAAATCTCCTATTATGATTGGAAAGCTGTCCATTTGCAGCTGTAATTGAGTTGAAATTTGAATTAAAAATGGTCAATGGTTTATAATTTCAAGTATTAAAATCATGAGTAGATATATTTATTGTGATAGGCAGTATGGAATACTGGTCAAGATCATAATCAATACATCTCAAATCATTGGGTTAAAGGGAACTTTTAATTTTTTTAAAGATTTTTTTAATCTCTTTGCCTAACATGCAGCTCAAACTCATGACCCTAAGATCAAGAATTGCATGCTCTATCGACTGAACCAGCTGGGTGCCCCAGAACTTTTAATTTTTTAAATTCTTTTAATTTTTAATTGTTTATTGAAGTATAGTTGACAATGTTACTAATTTCAGGTGTACAACATAGTGATTCTACACCTCTATACATTATACTATGCTCACCACAAGTGTAGGTACCATCTGTTACCATACAACACTATTACAATACCATTGACTATTCCCTTTTATTCCATGAATTATTCATTCCATAACCGGAAGACAGTATCTCCTACTTCCCATCACCCATTTTTGCCCATCTCCCTCCCCTGCTACTTCTCCCCACTAGCAACCATCAGTTAGTTCTTTGTATTTATGGATCTGTTTCTGTTTTTTGTTTGCTTGTTCATTTGTTTTATTTTCTTTTTTTAGACTCCACATGTAAGTGTAATCATATGATATTTGCCTTTCCCTATCTGACTTATTTCACTTAGCATATTACTCCCTAGGTCCACCCATGTTGTCACAAATGGCAAGATCTCAGTCTTTTTTGTGGCTAAATAATATTCCAGTGTGTGTGTGTGTGTGTGCACATGTGCATGTGTTTTCTTTATCCATTCATCAATCGATGGACACTTGGGTTTCTTCCATATCTGGGCTATTGTAAATAAAGCTGTGATAAACATAGGAGTGTATATATCATTTCAAATTAGGATTTTCATTTTCCTTGTGTAAATAGTAGTGGAATTATTGGATCATATGATATTTCTATTTTTAATTTTTTGAGGAACCTCCATACAGTTTTTCATAGTGGTTACACTAATTTACATTCCCATCAACAGTGCACAAGGGTTCTTTTTTCTCTACATCCTCACCAACACTTGCTATTTCTTGTCTTTTTGATTCTAGTCATTCTGACCTGTGTAAGGTAAAATCTCATTGTGGTTTTGTTTTGCATTTCCCTGATGATGAGTGATATTGACCATCTTTCATGTGTTTGTTGGCCATCTGTATGTCTTCTTTGGAGAAATATTTGCTCATGTCTTCTGCCCAATTTTAATTGGATTATTTGATTTTTTTGGTATGGTTGTATAAACTCTTCATATATTTTTGATATTGACTCATCAGAAATGTCATTTGTGTGTATCTTCTCGCATGTGGTAGGTTGCCTCTGTTCCATTGATAGTTTCCTTTGTTGTTCAAAAGTTCTTTGGGGTACCTGGGTGGTTCATTTGATAGGCTAAGTATCCAACTCTTTATCTCAGCTGAGGTCTTGATCTCAGGGTCATGAATTTGGGCCCCACATTGGGCTCTCTGCTGGGCATGGAGCTACTTTAAAATATATATATATATATATTTTTTATTTTGGTGTATTCCCAATAGTTTATTTTTGCTTTTGTTTCCCTTGTCTGAGGAGATATATCTAGAAAAATGTTGCTAAGGCCAATGTCAAAGACAGTACTGCCTACATTTTTTTCTAAGAGTTTTATAGTTTTAGGTCTCACATTTAAGTTTTCAATCTATTCTCAGTTTATTTCTGTGTATGGTGTAAACAAATGGTCTAGTTTCATTCTTTTGCATGTAGCTGTCCAGTTTTCCCAGCACTGTTTATTGAAGAGACTTTCTTTTCTCCATTGAAAATTCTTACCTCTTTTGTCACAGATTAATTGACCAAATAAGCTTGGGTTTATCTCTGGACTCTCTATTCTGTTCCATTGAAAAGATAAACATTTGAGTAAACAATTTAGTAACTACTGGATAGCCATTTGGAAAAACAAATTTTGATCCACATATATTATATACCAAAAATTCCACAGAGAGCAAAAAAAAAAAAAAAAGTAAAATAAATAAATACATAAAATCATGCAATCATTAAAAGAAAATATGGACAACTTCCTTTAAAACCTGGAAGTAGATATGGTCTCTCTAGGCCTCAAAGGCCAGAAGCCATTAAGAGAAAAATAAAATTAATTTGACTAGCTAAATTCAAAATTTCTATTTTGCCAAAAGCATGAAATATTAATATATCAAAAGATCTACGACTAACTTGGAAACAATGTTTGCTAGTTTTTTTATAGACAAAGAGCTAGAAATGCAGAACAAAATAGCCCAATACAAAAATACATAATTGACATTTTCAGAAATTCATTGAAAGAAATACAAATGATATTAAATAAATGGAAAGTTTCTCAAACTCAGTCATAATATGAGAAATACAAATTGAAAGTACTAAGATAACATTTCTCAACTATTCAATTGAAAAAAAGCCAAACATAAAGAAGTCCTTTAAATAGAAAAGAATTCCCCAAATGGATAAAGTTAACTATGCATCAAATTAGAAACTAAACCTGAGAAAGTATTCTTTGCAAATAAGGCAGTTTTATAATTATTTTATATTTAGTAAGGTATATTGTAAAAACAAATTCTTCAAAAAGTTTTTAATATTTAAATTTCTAGTTTATTGGTATGTATTTTTTAAAATTTAGTTTATTGGTATGCAGGAATTGATATGTTTTATACATTGTAGCAGAGAATAAATAAGTTTGTACTATCAATATTTTCAGAAGATAATAAAATTAGAAAATTAGTTTTGGGGTATGCTAAAACTGAACTGTAAATATTATTTTAAACTATGATATATATTTTTTCTTGCTCTAAACTTTGAAATGGCTTAGAAATCACATTACATTGCAATTAGTACCTCAAAAGTTGCATTTTGCACTTCAAAACCATTTATAGCTAAAAATACATAGGTTTTGGTAAGGAAAAGAATAGAAGACTGGGATATCTTATTGTGACAGAAAACAGGGAACCTTTTAAAGGCTATGACAAAAGGACTGGTGAGCCAAGTTCAAAGAACCCAGAATGGAAAAGGCTGTGACAATTTTAGCATCAAAAGAATAAGAATTTCAGTTGAAACACTTTAAATCTATGAATATTCAAAATAAATAAATAAATAAATCTATGAATATCCAGAAATTTTAAAAGATACTTTGAAAAGAAAAACCAGGAAAATACCTTTCTTACCACCCAAGATGATATATAACCAAATTTTTATTTTGAAAAATGGAAAAGGAAAAAAATAATTAATGTAGTCTGCCTTTGCAATAGGAATTAGGCTTCATAGTAACCAAATATTCTAAGCTATTAAGGGAAAAACAGATTTAGAAAAATAGCTAGCTAATAAATGTGCAAGAAACAATAATATTAGGAAATTATCAATATACATCTCTAATAAAATGATTCATCCATACAAGCTTTATTAATAGGAACTAAAATCATTAGGAGAATGGTTCATGTGGAACTGGGTGTTCATGTGAAGAACTTAACAAAAAAAGGATTATGTTGACCATACCTTGACTCACCTTAGTATTATTGATGGTAAAACAATGAAATAGGATGAATATCCTCATGTATACTATATAACGTGAACTATACATCATTAATTATTTAATGTTACCAATATAATTTTACTTGAATTTTACCAACTCTTAGATATAATTTCCTGCTTCAAGAAATAGTAGGGGTTTAGGGGATAAACTAAATGACCCCAGAAGGAAAGTATCACATAAATAAAATTGGGACATTCTATAAGGCTGGTCTCCATAGTAAATAGGGCCATTAATAAAGAACTTTTATAAATTAGAAGAGGCCTCAAGGATATATCAACCAGGCACAATGTACACTGCTGGACTGACTAAATGTACTAAAAATGACATTTTGGAGATAACTAGAAAAATGAACTAACTTCTAGATGATACTAAGGAATTATTTATTGTTAATTAGGTGTGACTATATCATTTTGTCTGAGAAGGAAATAGTTCTATGTTTTGGAAAATAAATGGTAAAATATCTAAGGATGAGATATTATGATATTTGTGATCACTTTAAAATACTTAATTTAATATATATATTATATATATATATATAATTTAATAAATACTTAAACTAAGGAAAATAAGAATAATAATGCTGGTGAAGCCAGTCTGTTTTCAAATTGTGATCTTGGCACTTTGTACCTGTATGGCTTTAAGTATGTTGTTGACAAACTGTTATTCTTATCCTCATCTTTGAAATGGGGATGGTAATAATACTCCCTATCTCAAGCTTATTTTGATTAAGTAATTTCATAAATGTAAAATAGCCACATGGTTTTCCATCTTTGCTACTAAAGGAAAAAAAATGTTGATGTATAATTGTTCTTTGAATGATTGTTACACATGTTGAAAGCAATCTATGGGATGGAGACATTCTAGTCTTCTTTCTGATTTGTGTAATCTGTAGTTCTGATTTGTGTAATCTGTAGTTCTACTCTCTCCATATTGGAGCAGTGATGCTTTTCTTATTATCTTTTATGAATTTCCCCCAATTTTCATGGCATTATCCAGAAGAGAATATATATGTTGCACTTTTCAGTTTTGTTAATTCATTTTGTTCCAAATAATTTGATATGTGCATAGTATTTCTCAATATTTAAAACATAAAGTTTGGACTCTTTCCTTGGGTTAATGACATTTTCTTTACAATTTATTTATGTATTTATTTATTTGCCTTTTATTCTGGACAGTGTATAATATAGTAGTTTTACTTTGTTTTGTTTTTTAACTTAACCTTATGCCACCATTTTTTCTAGTAATGATCTGATCTAGTAGAGATCTTTAGATCAATAATCTAAAATTTTGCCATTATCACCTTTGGAATATCCACAACAAGAAAAGCTTAAATAAATCAATGGTATGACAATCTTGATTGGTCATCTCCTATAAAGAGTATCTAAATGCCATTACCAAGATTTAAGAGCCAACCAGGAGTGATATTAACAGAATGGCAGAATAGAAAGTCCAGGTTTTTATTTCCCCAAAGAAATACTAATTTACTAATATACAGACGAAAATGCCTTTAAGAGAATTCCAAAATCTAGGTAAGAAGGTATAGTACTCTAGGCAAGCACAAATCAAGAAAAACTACATTGAAATATGTAAGAAAAGCAATTTCATTTTAATCACATCAGCCCCTCCCCAAGCCAGCACAGTGCAGTACCAAGAGAGAGCACCCAGGTCTTCACTTCTTGCTTGGGAGGAAAGAGAAGAGTAGAGTATGCATCCAGTATCTGGGCTTTCTAGAGGACTGTCTGAGGAACTGAATTCCGTCTTGCCCTACTCTGACTGCTGATGGAACCGGCATAGTTTAGACATCTGGGGACTGCTGAGCAAAAAAGAAGACTGTGGGCAGCTTGCTGTAGCCAGCAAGGCTTGGCACAATCAAGATAAGGAGAACAACTCGAAGCTTCTCCCTGGGAGGGTAGAAGAAGGGAGGTGGAGCACACATCCAGCTTCTGGCTTTTCACAGGGTTGCCTAGAGGACTGGTTATCTCTCTTACCTAATTCAGAGTGCTGATGACAAGTCAATATATTTTGGATGCCTGATGGCTGTTGAAACATATGACAGTGTGGAGTCTTGCTGCTATAGAATGAGAGAACTTTCAGTGATGAGCAGACACCAGCAGGAGCAAGAGATTATAAATTCCTGAAAGTAGAACCCACAAGCCTTTGTAATTGAGAATTTGTATGCACAGGCCAAGAGAAGCTGCACCCTGTGCCACCCTCACCTCCAAGAAAGGATTTGAGAGGCCACAAAAATCTCCAGGTAGGCTGATTGGTGAGAGTCTTCCTCGGTACAAAGCCAATCCATAAAGACTAGTAAAGATTTGTTTTTGTTTTTTAATCAAATGAATAGAACCCAACACAAAATTATGAGACACATGAGTAAACAGGGAAATATGGTCCCAATGACAACAACAAATCCAGAAATTGATCCTAAAGAAATGGAGGTATGTGAATTATCTGGCAAAGAATTAAATAAACATTAAAAGATATTCAACTAACTCAAATGATACAGGAAAAAAAGGAGAATATAAGCAAAGAGATAGAAAATATAAAAAAAATAAACCTACCAGAAATTTTGGTACTAAAGAATATATTAAAAAACTAAAAATTGCACTAAAGGAGTTCAACAGAAGACTTGTTCAAGCAAAAGAGAGAATCAGCAAGTTCAAAAACAGGTTATTTTAAATTATCCAGTCCAAGTAACAAAAATAAAAAAGGATAGAAAAGAATGAAAAAGGCCTAAGGAAGCTTTGGAAACCATTCAGTGGACCCATACTCACATTATGGGAGTTCCAGAAGGAAAAGAGGGAAAGGGCAGAAGCTTACTTAAATACATAATGGTCATAAAGTTCCCAATCTGGAAATGAAAATGGACATATAGACTAAAGACGAACTGAGTCCAACCAGGAAGATTGCAAAGAAATCTACAAAAAAGACATATTAAAAGCAAATTGTCAAAAGTCAAAGAAAAAGAAGAGAATTTTGAAAGCAGCAAAAGAAAAGTGCCTTGTCACATACAATGTGGAGAGGAGACAATGACTCATTTTGAACCTAAAGATACATTGGAGATGTAGATACATCCAGACTGAAAATGAAGGGATGGAGATCCATCTTCCATGCCAGCGGACTTCAAAAGAAAGCTAGGGTAGCAATTATATCAGACAAATTAGATTTTAAACTAAAGTCTGTAATTAGAGGCACAGGACACTATATCATTCTTAAAGGGTCTATCCAACCAGAAGATCTAACAATTATAAATATCTATGTCCCCAACATGGGAGCAGCCATCTACATAAGCCAACTGTTAACCAAAGTAAAGAGTCATATTGATAACAATACGTTAATTGTAGGAGACCTCAATACTCCACTCTCAGCAATGAACAGATCATCTAAGCAGAAAATCAACAAAGAAACAAGAGCTTTGAATGATACACTGGACCAGATGGATCTCATAGATATTTACAGAACATTCCACCCTAAAACAACAGAATACTCATTCTTCTTGAGCACACATGGAACTTTCTCCAGAATAGACCATATACTGGGTCACAAATCAGGTCTCAACCGATATCAAAAGATTGAGATTATTCCCTGCATATTCTCAGACCACAATGCTCTAAAACTGGAACTCAATCACAAGAAAAATTTGGCAGAAATTCAAACCGTTGGAAGCTAAAGACCACTCTGCTCAAGAATGTTTGGGTCAACCAGGAAATCAAAGAACTTAAACAATTCATGGAAATCAATGAGAACGAAAACACATCAGTCCAAAACCTATGGGATACTGCAAAGGCGGTCCTAAGGGGGAAATACATAGCCATCCAAGCCTCACTCAAAAAAATAGAAAAATTCCGAATTCACCAACTAACTCTACACCTTAAAGAACTAGAGAAAAAGCAACAAATGACGCCTAAGCCACGCATTAGAAGAGAAATAATTAAAATTAGAGCAGAGATCAATGATATGAAACCAGAAACACAGTAGATCAGATCAACGAAACTAGAAGTTGGTTCTTTGAAAGAATTAATAAGATCGATAAACCACTGGCCAGATTTATCCAAAAGAAAAGAGAAAGTACCCAAATTAATAAAATTATGAATGAAAGGGGAGAGATCACGACTAACACCAAGGAAATAGAAACAATTATTAGAAATTACTATCAACAACTATATGCCAATAAACTGAGCAATCTGGATGAAATGGAGGCCTTCCTGGAAACCTATAAGCTGCCAAGACCGAAACAGGAAGAAATTGACACCTGAATAGGCCAATAACCAGTAACGAGATTGAAGCAGTGATCAAAAACCTCCCAAAAAACAAGAGTCCAGGGCCTGATGGATCCCCTGGGGAATTCTACCAACATTCAAAGAAGAAATAATACCTATTCTACTGAAGCTGTTTCAAAAAATAGAAACAGAAGGAAAACTTCCAAACTCATTCTATGAGGCCAGCATTACCTTGATCCCCAAACCAGGCAAAGACCCCATCAAAAAAGGAGAATTTCAGACTGATATCCCTGATGAATATGGATTCCAAAATCCTCAACAAAATCCTAGCTAAGAGGATCCAACAATACATTAAAAGGATCATCCACCATGACCAAGTGGGATTTATCCCCAGGATGCAAGTGTGGTTCAACAGTCGCAAATCAATCAGTGTGATAGAACACATTAATAAAAGGAGGGAGAAGAACCATATAGTCCTCTCAATTGATGCAGAAAAAGCATTTGACAAAATACAACATCCTTTCCTGATCAAAACTCTTCAGAATATAGGAATAGAGGGAACATTCCTCAAGTTCATAAAATCCATCTATGAAAAACCCACAGCAAATATTATCCTCAATGGGGAAAAGCTGAGAGCCTTTCCCTTAACATCAGGAACACGACAAGGATGCCCACTCTCGCCACTATTATTCAACATAGTACTAGAAGTCCTAGCAACAGCAATCAGACAACAAAAAGAAATAAAAGGTATTCAAACTGGCAAAGAAGAAGTCAAACTCTCTCTTTTCGCAGACGATATGATACTTTATGTGGAAAACCTAAAAGACTCCACCCCCAAATTACTAGAACTCATCCAGCAATTCAGTAATGTGGCAGGATACAAAATCAGTGCACAGAAATCAGTTGCTTTCTTATACACTAACAACGCAACTGTAGAAAGAGAAATTAGAGAAACGATTCCATTTATAATAGCACCAAAAACCATAGATACCTCAGAATAAACCTAACCAAATAGGTAAAGGATCTATACTCTAGGAACTACAGAACACTCATGAAAGAAATTGAAGAAGTCACAAGAAGATGGAAAAATATTCCACGCTCATGGATCAGAAGAATAAACATTGTTAAAATGTTTATGCTACCCAGAGCAATCTATACCTTCAATGCCATTCTAATCAAAATTCCAATGACATTTTTCAACGTGCTGGAACAAACAATCCTAAAATTTGTATGGAATCAGAAAAGACCCCGAATCGCCAAGGAAATGTTGAAAAAGAAAAACAAAGCTGGGGGCATCACATTGCCCGATTTCAAGCTATATTACGAAGCTGTGATCACCAAGACAGCATGGTACTGGCACAAAAACAGACATATATATACCAATGGAACAGAATGGAGAACCCAGATATGGACCCTCAACTCTATGGTCAAATAATCTTTGACAAAGCAGGAAAAACATGCAATGGAAAAAAGACAATCTCTTCAATAAATGGTGCTGGGAAAATTGGACAGCCACATGCAGAAGAATAAAACTCCACCATTCTCTAACACCATTCACAAAGATAAACTCAAAGTGGATGAAAAACCTCAATGTGAGATAGGAATCCTTCAAAATCCTAGAGGAGAACATAGGCAGTAACCTCTTTGACATCGACCACAGCAACTTCTTTCAAGATACATCTCCAAAAGCTAGTGAAACAAAAGCAAAAAGGAACTTTTGGGACTTCATCAAGATAAAAAGCTTCTGCACAGCAAAGGAAACAGTCAACAAAACAAAGAGGCAACCCACAGAATGGGAGAATATATTTGCAAATGACACTACAGATAAAGGTCTGGTATCCAAGATCTATAAAGAACTTCTCAAACTCAACACCCTAAAAAAAATTACCAAGTCAAAAAATGGGCAGAAGATATGAAAAGACACTTCTCTGAAGAAGACATACAAATGGCTAACAGACACATGAAAAAATGTTCATCATCATTAGCCATCAAGGAAATTCAAATCAAAACCACAATGAGATACCACCTTACACCAGTTAGAATGGCAAAAATAGACAGGGAAAGAAACAACAAATGTTGGAGAGGTTGTGGAGAAAGAGGAACCCTCTTACACTGTTGGTAGGAATGCAAGTTGGTATAGCCACTTTGCAAAACAGTGTGGAAGTTCCTCAAAAAATTAAAAATAGAGCTACCCTATGACCCAGCAATTGCACTACTGGGTATTTACCCCAAAGACACAGATGTAGTGAAAAGAAGGGCCATATGCACCTCAGTGTTCATAGCAGCAATGTCCACAATAGCCAAACTGTGGAAAGAGCCAAGATGCCCTTCAACAGATGAACGGATAAAGAAGATGTGGTCCATATATACAATGGAATGTTACTCAGCCATCAGAAAGGATGAATACCCAACTTTTACATCAACATGGATGGGACTGGAGGAGATTATGCTAAGTGAAATAAGTCAAGCAGAGAAAGTCAATTATCATATGGTTTCACTTTTTTGTGGAACATAAGGAATAGCATGGAGGATATTAGGAGTAGGAAAGGAAAATTGAAGGGGGGGGAAATTGGAGGGAGAGATGAACCAAGAGAGACTATGGACTCTAAGAAACAAACTGAGGGTTCTAGAGGGGAGGGGGGAGGGGGGATTGGTTAGCCCGGTGATGGGTATTAAGGAGGGCATGTACTGCATGGAGCACTGGGTGTTATATGAAAACAATGGATCATGGATCACCACATCAAAAACTAATGATGTATTGTATGGTGACTAACATAACATAATAAAATTTAAAAAAACCTGGTATAGTAGTTAAAAGGCAAAAGTATAAAAAAAATCTTTAACAATAGGTTAATAGATACACAATATATAAAGACAATTTGACCAGCAACATAAAGTATATTGGGAGGAGTGAAAGTATAGAGTATTTGTACATGATTACAGTTAAGTTACCATCAGCTTATGAAAGACTGTCATAACTATAAGATGTTTGCCCAGTGTGGGGCTTGAATTCACCCCCCTGAGATTAAGACCTGAGCTGAGATCAAAAGTCAGATTGAGCCACTCAGGCACCCCATAAGATGTTTTTTATAAGCCCCATGGTAACTCCAAAGAAAATACCTATTGAAGATACACAAAGAAGAAGAAATTCAAGAATTCAAGCAAGGAAGCAAGAAAGAAAGAAAGAAAAGAGGGACAAAACAGTTATAGAGAAGATTTAAAAATTTAGCAAAATGGCACTAGTGAGTTTTTACCTACCAATGTAAATGGATTAAACTCTCCAATCAAAAGAGATAGAGTGGATAAATGGATTTAAAAATAAGGTCCAACTATATGCTATTTCCAAACGTCTCACTTGAGATTTAAGGACACACACAGGCTGAAAGTGAAGGGATAGGAAAAGATATTCCATGCAAATGGTGACCAAAAGAAAGTATGGGTAACTATATTTATATCAGACAAAATAGACTTTGTCAAAAATTGCCAAAAAAGAGAAAGATCATTACAAATCTACAAAAAGATCAATTTAATAGGAATATTTAAAAAGTATAAATATATATGCACCCAATATCACAGCACCCAAATATATGAAGCAAGCATTGACATAACTGAAGAGAGAAATTGATCACAGTACAATAATAGTAAGAGATTTTATTACCTCCCTTTTAATAATGAGTAGAACATTCATGGAGATGATCAATAAGGAAGCAGCAGATTTAAACAATACTATAGACTACATGGACTTAGACATACAGATTATTCCACTATAGCAACAGGATATTCTGAAGCACGCATGGAACATTTTCCAGTATAGATCATATAAATCACAAAGTAACTCTTAAACATTCTAAGAGATTCAAATTATACCAAGTATATTTTCCAAAAACAACTAGGGGAAACACACAATTATTGGCAGAAGGAAAACTAGAAAATTCACAAATGTGGAAATTAAACAAAATCCCCTTGAACAATCAATAGAATAAATAAAAATAAATTCAGAGAAATTAGAAAATATCTTGAGACAAACAAAAAACAAAACAACATACCAAAACTTATGGGATACTACAAAAGCAGTACTAAGAGGGAAATTTATGGGGATAAGCTCCTATATTTAAAAAAAAGGAAGATCTCAAAAACAAACAAAACAAACAAAAAACCTTAAACAAAAATTGGCAGAAGGACATAACAAAGATTAGAGAAGAAACAAACAAAACAGAAAGAAAACAATAGAAAAAATTCAACAAGACTAAGAGTCGTGTTTTGAAAAAATCAACAAAACTGAGAAAATATTAGCTAGACTAAGGAAAGAGAGAGAAGATGGAAATAAAATCATAAATGAAAGAGGAAACATTACAAATGATACCACAGAAATAAAAAAGGATTATGAGACTACTGCTAACAATCACCCACCAACAAAGGATAACCTATAAAAAATGGATACATTCCTAGAAACATATAACCTACCAAGACAGAATCACAAAGAAATAGAAAATCTAAACAGACCAATAATGAATAAAGAGACTGAAGCTGTGATCAAAAATCCTTCAACAAAGAAAAGCCCAGAACCAGAGGGCTCGCATAGGTGAATTCTACCAAACATTTAAAGAAGAATTAATATCAATCCTTCTAAAATCTTCCAAAAGGATTAAAGAGGATGGAACACTTCCAAACTCATTCTATGAGGCCAACATTACCTTGATATCAAAGTCAGGAAAACTACAGGCTATTATCTTGGAGGAATATAGATACAAAAATCTTCAACAAAATTCTAGCAAGCTAAATTTAACAGCACATTAAAGGATCATATACCATGATCAAGTGAGATGTATCTGTGGAAGGCAAGGTGTTTCAATATATGAAAATAAATAATTGTGATACACCAAATTAATAGAATGAAGGATTAAAGTCAAATGATCATATCAGTAGGGTGCTTGGGTGGCTCAGTCAGTTAAGCATCTGCCTTTGGCTCAGGTCATGATCCCAGGGTTCTGGGATCGAGCCCCACATCTGGCTCCCTGCTCTGTGGGGAGCCCGCTTCTCCCTCTCCCTCAGCCTGCTGCTCCCCGTGCTTGTGCTCTCTTTCTGTGTGTCCAATCAATCAATCAATCTTTTTAAAAAATGATCATATCAATAGATACAGGAAAGAAAATTTAACAACATGTGGGCAAAAGATAGTTTCTTCAACGGTGGCATTAGGAAAACTGGATATCCACTTGCAAAAGAATTGAATTAGACCCCTGTCTTACACCACACACAAAACAATCAACTCAAAATATATTAAAGACTTAAACATAAGACCCCACACACAAAATTTCAGGCAATACATAGGGGTAAGTCGGAATACCATCGGTGTTAAGAATGATTTCTGGATATGACACTAAATGAAATCAAATGAAATCTGTACAGCAAAGGAAATAACGGAGTGTTAAAGGCAACCTACAGAATGTGAGAAAATATTTGCAAGCCTATGTCTGATAAGGCATTAATACCCAAAAAGAAGTAAGAAACTCCTATACTTCCATAGCAAACAAAAAACAAAATAAGACCCATTTAACAAAAAACCTAATTTAAAGATGGGTAAAGGTCTTCAATAGACTTTACTCCAAATCTAAATGGCCAGTAGATATTTGGAAAGGTAGTCAAAATCACCAAGCATAAGTGAGATTAAAACCACAGTGAAGTATCATCTCACATCTGTTAGGATGGATATTATCTAAAAACAAACAAACAAACCCACAGAAAATAACAAATCTTGATGAGGATGTAGAGAAATCAGAATTATTTTTTTTAAAGGTTTTATTTATTTGACAGAGATAGATACAGCGAGAGAGGGAACACAAGCAGGGGGAGTGGGAGAGGGAGAAGCAGGCTTCCCACGGAGCAGGGAGCCTGATGTGGGGCTCGATCCCAGGACTCTGGGATCATGACCTGAGCTGAAGGCAGACACTTAACGACTGAGCCACCCAGGCACCCCGAGAAATCAGAATTATTATGCACTGTAAGTAGGAATGTAAAATGGTACAGTCACTATAGAGAACTGTATGGAAGTTATTCAAAATTTGAAAATAGAACTACCATATTATCCTACAATTTCCCTTTTGTGTTATTTATCCAAAAATATTGAAATCAGGCTCTCAAAGAGATATTGGCATTTCATGTTCATTGCAGCATTATTCACATTAGCCAAGAGGTGGAAACAACTTGACTGTCCATCAAGGGATGAAGAGATTAAAAAAAAATGTGATATATACATACAATGGAATATTATTCAGCCATACAAATGAAGAATATTCTGTCCTATGCTACAACATGGATGAACATTGAGGCTATTATGCTAAGTGAAGTAAGGCAGTCATGGAATTAGCACTGCAAAATATCCCTTATGTTAGGTGTATAAATTATTCAAACTCTTAGAAACAGAAAGAATAATAGTTGCAAGGCACTGGGTTGGGGAGGGGGAAATGGGGTGTTACTATTTGCTATACACAGAGTCTTAGTCATGCAGTTTGAGGAAGTTATAGAGACATGCTGTACAACATTGTGCTTATAGTTAACAATACTGTACTGTACACTTAAAAATTTGTTAACAGGGTAGATCTCATGTTACATGTTTTTTAACCACAATAAATAAAAGAGCTAAACAGAAAAGTGTTGGTCATAATAAGTCGCTTTTTTCTTTTTTTCAGTTTCCTTCTGTTCACTTGCAATACAGAACTTCAGGCCTAATGCCTTTGTAAATTTATAATCTGCTCAGTTATTCAAATGTGGAACTAAAATGAGTTAGGTTCCAAGAAATAATAAACAGTAAATCCACTATTACATTTTTAAAAATTGTGCTCCTTCAACATGTACCTGCCTATTTTCATGCAAATACTGATATTATTTACCTGAACAAATCTCAGAAGGCCTCCTCAAAAACTGAGTGTATTTTTTTCCTGATGCCTTAACATATTAAGGAAAAGAAAATTAAAAATGAAATTAATATATTCAAACACTTGGGTGTATATGAGGCACTGTGGTTTAATCTATCTATGTATCATACTTTTTAATTCTTAAGTGCCTTATTCTTTTGGGTGCTTATCATTGAAAACACAAGCAATCACATGAACTCTTCTGCAGATTTTATGTAGGTTTTAAATAAAGGACTACTGAAAAGGCCTGTCCATCCTCTACTGAAAATTTGCATGTTTGGTATAAAGTTCCCCAAGGAAATGGAGCTGGTATGCCTTTTTCATTTCTTAGCATCTAAAAATGTGGGCAAAGAACATTCAATATGCTTGTAAAATTAAATATTAAGTGCTGCACTAGAATGAAATAGAGCAGGGAAGCAGGGAGGGAAAGAGGAGGAGGGAGGAAGAATCTGAAAAGAATAGGAAATATAAATATACATTCAGTAAATTCGGATCAACATGTGAATCCCATGTTTGCCCTGAAACTTAAGTAGTGTCTCTTTTTACCAGGGCTGATCTAGAATTCACTGGAGAATTTGATATCAGACATTCATTTCTTAAAAACTCTTAAGTATAGATAGCTTTGCTTTATTTAGAAAACCCTGAACAGAATAATTCCAGAATAACTACAGACCCAAATATATGCTATAATAAGCATTGTCATTAACCTTGTATTAAAGGAACCAATATTTTGATAGTTCTTTCCTAAATGTCTCAAAAATAAAATGAATGCTTCTTCCATTTAAATGCCAAGCACAACAAATAACTAAAGACTCAAGTCAACAATAGTGAAACAGTAAATATATGTATGTATGTTTATACACAAAAACATGAATGTGAACATATTTATATGAGCATATTGATAATAATGCAGCTTCAAAGCTATATTTTAGTCAGTAATAATAGATAATAGGTGATGATTTCATTTTCAAATAATGTATTTCTATCTATATTTTCCGCTTACTTTCCCCAAATTCTTTATCCAGTATATGATGCTAATCCATACTGAAAATGTATAATTCTTAACTTGCTAATAATCTAGTAATAATATTATCTGGATGGAATGTGATCCTTAATTTATCATTATCATAGACAAATTAGGGTGATTATATGACTTATGCTGACATCTGTAAGAATTGTGGTTAAGATCAGGAATGACCTGCTATGTTGTTATGAATATATGCTATGTAAGTGAGCATACTAAATTATATGTTGCATCTATGTTTTAGCAAATGTACTTGAAACTCTTTCATCAAATACATTTCTAATTATTCCTTAAGACTTAACTCAAATAGCAACCCCCATGGGATGTTTTATCTGACTCTCCTAGCTGGCTTTGCCATTGTGCTTCTCTCATACTTTACATAATTCTGCATATTCCTCTCTCTCTCTTTCTCTCTCTCTCTCAGTAGACAGGACCCTCTAGAGCCATCTCTGTATAATAGTCTTATTTGAATTTCTGCTATTTAGCATAGTATTTGGCATATGGTCATTTCTTAACAATGCTTTTTGAGTAAATTTAGTGGATATACCTCTAGTATGTTAATATTGAAATATTTTACATGAATGTCAGGCAAAAGATGGAGAATCAACCTCATAGATAAGTTTCTAGTGTACTCACATTTGGGGAGGAAAACTGTTAAGACATTGTGCTGTGTTTATAGGAAAGTAGTTAAAGAACAATCTATAGTAGTCCCAGGGATTTTAGGTATTAACAGAAAAGGGCATGAATTTATTTTATACCTAGTTATCTGATAGTCACAGGGTGGCAAGGTACAAATTCTACCTTTTGGTCCTGAACTAGATATCTAGTCACCCTTAACTCTTTTTGATAATTTAACACAGAACAGTAGTCTTATAGAAATTCTATCTACCTTGTGCAATGCCTAGACAAAATTATGTAGGTTTTCACCATTCATTGCTTAAGTATTTCCCTGAAAAATGTCAAAGGTGTACTCCCACCCTAGCCAAATAGAAACCATTATCAGGAGCCCAGCTAAACTGTTCCTTCAATTTCCAGAGCAGCACTAATGTCAAGGTAGCTGCTCCTAAGGAAATCATGGCCTTTATTTATTTTTTAAAGTTGATCAAAATCTTTACAATAGTAGGAAGAGCCAAGAAATAGTTAATACATACATCACTCCTACCCTAGCACTGCAAGATTTTTATTTCCCTCACAACACTTCAATCATTTCAGTGTGTCATTAACCACTAGAAGTTCATGAAAATGCAAAGGATTAAATCATTTGGCTCTAAATCATAATGTGATATGGCCTTGTCAATCTTTTCAAAGAAATTTATATTCTTTGGGATTTTTCAGCAGATTCTGCAGAGTCTCCAAAAGGATTAATGGTGACTTGCATTGCACAAGCTTGCAAGAAGGCAGGAAAATACAGAATGAGGCTGATAATTGGGCTTAATATCAGAGTACTCTACTCCAGGCAGTAAACATCTTACCTCAGCCTTTAACGCTTTCTCCAGTATTTGACTGAGCCACAGGGAACAGCATATCACATACTCATTGCTGAACTGCTCTTCTCAATGTCTCTTTCACTTTCCAATACCTTTGAAGTCCTACAGCACTCCATGTTTTGCAAAGGAGTGCTGCATTCACTTTCAAAAATGATTTGGTGGGGATGAAGTCTAAATATTTAGTACAACTCAAGTCTGATTCCTTTATGCCAAACATAACTCAGTATTAAAGATTTAAGAATATACACACTCAGTGTACACTATGGCTTAATAGCTACTGATTAATGAGTTTTTTATGCATTGATTGTGGAATTTTTAAAGAATTTTTTGAAAGAAGTATATCCTGTTTTTAGGTGCATTTCAGACTATGCTTTACCTAAATTAAGATATTTATATTAAATTGTCGAGACTCTGTCTAATAATAGTAAAATCTTCCATTTTCTAATATGCTAGGAAAGCTTATATTTACGTGGTAAACTGTTCAGGAGTCTGGAAATGTTATACTATAAATAGAATTAGGGAGAATTTATATTTTAATTCATTTTGTAGAGCAATTTAGTTTTTGAAAATGTATCCTTTATCTTTCCTCAAAGCTTACAATTTTCTTATATTTCTATTATACCTTTGAGTTTATTTTACACATTATGGGCTGAATAAATGTTTGCTATATTGTAGCATGAACAATGATTCTTGAAGAAAGAAAAGCATTTCCAGTGCAGATTATATACAGGATTATTAACAAAATATTACCAATATTCTTTTTTTAAAGATTTTATTTATTTATTTGAGACAGAGAGAGAGACAGAGCATGAAAGGAGGGAGGGGTTGGGGAGAGGGAGAAGCAGGCTCCCTGCTGAGCAGGGAGTGGGCCATGGGGCTCGATCCCAAGATCCTGGGATCATGACCTGAGCCGAAGGCAGACGCTTAACTGACTGAGCCCCCCAGGCCCCCCAAAATATTACCAGTATTCTATAAAAATAAACATGGAATCTTTATCCATACCTAAAAGGTATAGGTTATTAAAACTGCTATAACATAATTAATATAATAACATAAAATTTTCTGAGATAATATAAATACTTCAGAAAGATCCATGAGTGATTATGGTGTTTAAGTAATATATAACTGTAGGGGCATCAGGTGGTTCAGTTGGTTAAACCTCTTGATTTTGGCTCAACTCATGATCTCAGGGTCCTGAGATCAAGCCCCATGTTGGGCTCCATGCTGGGTGTGGAAACTGCTTAAGATTCTCTCTCTACCTCTCCCTCTGTCCCTCCCCACTCTCTCTCTCTCTCTCTCAAAAAAAAAGTGTTATATAACTATGGAATAAATCCCCATGGAATTTTTAATTTATAGGGATATAAGTATAAAGATACTACTCACTTTTATATTAAAGGATAAATATACTTACTAATCATTTACAAGTACTCCATACATGGTGTGTCACTGTATCAGTTGTGCATTTTGAAGCTTGGTTTTACGTGTGTGTGTGTGTGTGTATATGTTTGTATTTACCTCTATATGGAAATGCATATACATGTGAAATTCATATTTTGAATTTGCATTTATATTCCTTTTCCTACATCAAGATTTTATTATTAAATCATCTTTCAATTCAACCACCAGTAGTTTAACTGGCTCACAAACTTTTAATATCAGAAGTTGACAGGTTCATTAGTCATGTTGCAGATTAACACAAACTACAATCCTAAATCTGTCATAATAATCATATATATCGTAGGTATTTGTTGTTCACTGCTAAAGGAGGAAAACTGAGATTTTCTATCATTCTTCAAAGTAAAACTGAAGGAATTAAATAAAATAATTTTAAAATAATTTAGCTTTTTGGGATGTAAAGAAATACAGAAGATCATTGTTACTAACAATAAAGAAAATTGAAGTATAAATTGATATGAAAATAAGTTAATATATATTTAATAAGTACCAACACTTTTTACTGTTCTGTGGATAACTCTTAAGATTTACAATCTGATTGAGTCACCAAATATTTAATGTAAAATTATTAGAGGATTATTGTTTGGCCATAATTTTCCACTATAAAAATGGGAGTTCAAAATATGAACTGATGAATATAGACTGGAATTTTCAAAGCAGTACTCAATAACCATGTGGAATCTAATGCTCTCAGCCTTAAAGAATAAATGATCTCTGGATCCATTGAGAAACTATGAAGATGGGAGGGACAGCCTGAACAAAAATACAAGGACACTAAGAAAAATGGTGTAGGTAAGAATCAAAAAGTGATACATTAATAGAGAAATATAAAAATTTTATGAGTAATCCATGGACTCAGTGAGGTTCTGAGACCATACAAGGTGGTGTGTGAAAAATCTCAAGTATGATTTTAGAAAATATTTTCTATTTTATTATAAATTAGACCAAGGGGAAACTAATGTTTCTTAATAATGAAAACAATTTAAGAATACAAAAAATATGAACTAGGACCTGTGAATATCTTTCACTTTATAATTCAGGATAATACAAACATACACAATTGAATAGCACACTGTACATATAAATAAGAAGTAAAACAGCAAACATACATTTTTAACAGCTAAACCTTAGTTAAAGAACCACCCAAGTCTGCTTTATCTTCTAACTTTACTTTTCAGGTTAACAGTTACACTTTGAGTGTAACATATTTATCATTTCTCCTTTAGTGAATCACTGCATTTATTTACTGACTCACTCAACATAGTACATTCCCAATAGGTACTTGTTGAAGAGATAAATAAATTGGATGCTGTTCTCTTAATGATAACATGTGCAAACACATTGACAATCTTCAGTCTTTTTAAAAGTATATGTTACAGATTAGAGTAGTTATAATCATGGGACCCCAAATATTTTGAAAAAGATATCTCAGTTTTTGCTTTTCTGAACCAACTGTTAATTTCTCCAAGAATTAAGATTGCCTGTTGGATACAGAACTGGGTGGGTAATTCTTTTTGATGATTACTGCTCTGAAGAGTTGATATGTAAATGTAAATATGTTTGTACAATACACACATTATAATAAAAAAGTTATCAAAATATATAATTATTTAATAATCTATTTTCCATGTTGAGTACGAGAAACTTCAAAAAAGAAATTAATGTCACTTGTTCTTTGTTATTTTTTTGAAAAAATGAACAAGTAAATAAATAAAAAACAGGAAAAAATTAGAAATGATAAGTTTTTTTCTAATGTTCAAATGATCTATTATGATTTTACTATAAGAAAATGAACTTTAAAATAAACTCACAATACACAGAATTAAAAATCAAATCACACATTTTTGTTTTTGTTGTTTCTCCTAACTTAATATAGGATCGAACTGTCACATTGGAGTCACATGAATCAGAGTTCTGACTCAGTATCAAACTTTACTAATAATTTCAAGAATACAGTCTATCCATAGACATTGACAAAGCAGTGAAAAGACAGACACATCAAGGAGAATGTTCCAGGTCCCAGCTTCCAGGATCAGATAATACATCTTCATGAAATCTCTAACACAATGGGAGCATTTGCATCATAAACTGTCTTCATTCTATACCCCCAGAAAGTTATAAAGCTTAAACATTCTCCAAATAGCTATGTATCACAGATCCTAGATTCTATTTACTAGTTATACTTCTAAAAGCATTCAGAGATAAAGTATCTTGTTTCTATAAAATATCATTCATCTATTTATTTACCCAGAAGTCCAGCTGACAAGAAAAATTGCCAGGTCACCTACCTCCTTTTCTTTCTCCTTAGGCATCCCGCCCCCCCACCCAGGAAAGGAAGAGAAAGCATATCATTCTAACTCTTTTATCTCCTTCCTTTACACATATTTACACATATAGAAAGCATATCATTTAACTATTTTATCTCCTTCCTTTACACATTACCTGCTTTATAAGAACTTATAAAATTCAACACAAAAAACTGAATAATCCAATTATTCAATAATCGAATCAAAAATGGTCAGAAGACATGAATAGATATTTTTCCAAAGAAGACATGCTTGTGGCCAACAGACATATGAAAAGATGCTCACATCACTGACCATCAGGGAAATACAAATCAAAACTACAATAAGATACTATTTCTCACCTGTTAGAATGGCTAAAATCAACAACACAAGAAACAATAGGTATTGGCAAGGATTCAGTGAAAGGGAAACCCTCTTGCACTGTTGGTAGGAATACAAACTCATGTAGCCACTCTGGAAAACAGTATGGAGGTTCCTCAAAAACTTAAAAATAGAACTACCCTATGATCCAGCAATTGCACTACCAGGTATTTACCCAAAGGATACAAAAATACGAATTCAAAGGGATACATGGGCGCCTATGTTTAGAGCAGCATTATCTACAACAGCCAAATTATGGAAACAGCCTATGTCCATCAACTAATAACTGGATAAAGAAGAGGTGGCATATATACACAATGGAATATTAGCCATAAAATAGAATGAAATCTTGCTGTTTACAAGGACATGGATGGAGCTAGAGTGTATTATGCTAAGCGAAATAAATCAGAGAAAGACAAATACCATATGATTCCACACACATGTGGAATTTAAGAAACAAAACAGATGAACATAGGGGGAAAAAAGAGAGGCAAACCATAAAATGGACTCTTAACTATAGAGAACAAACTGAGGGTTGCTGCGGGGGGGGTGGGGGGGTGGAGAATGGAGTAAATGGGTGAAGGGTATTAAGGAGGGCACTTGTTGGGAGGAGCACTGGGTATTATATGTAAATGACGAATCACTAAATTCTATTCCTGAAACCAATATTACACTGTTAACTAACTGGAATTTAAATTAAAACTTGAAACAATAAATAAATAAAGATGCTGCTTGACTGTTCCATTCTTTTCAATGAAATATCTGCTGGTAGGCTCCTTTGCGTGTAATATCCATTGTTTTTTCTCTGTCTCCCGATTAGAATTTTTTATTATTACTCATCATGTGTACATTGGTTATAATGTGACAGTCCAGTTTTCTTCATTTTTTTTTCTTGTGATTGGGATTTATTAGCCTTCTTAGAACTGGGGGTATAATTTTAATCAAATTTGGAAATTTTTCAGCCATTATTTCCTTAACTATTTTTCCATCACTTCCTCTCTTTTCTCTTCATCTGGAATTCCAATTCCATGTGTATTAGGTTGCTTAGAGTTGTCCCTCAGCTGACCAATCTTCATTTTTTTTTAATCTTTTTCTTTTGATGTTTCATTCTGGGTAGTGTTTATTACTATGTCTTCATATTCACTAACAGTTTCTTTTTCCCTCTCTAATCTGCTGTTACTCATCCACTGTATTTTTCATCTCAGCTTTTGACATTTTCATCTCAAGAGCTTCATCTAAGTGTATGTGGTGAATGTGTGTGTGTGTGTGTGTAAAACACTATAACACAATAAACCACTTTATATAAAAAAACACTATATATATATGAAACACTACTTCGTTACTTTCTATTTTATCACTCTACTTAACTTTTAAAACATAGGGAATAGAGTCATAATGAATGTGTTAATACCCTTGTTTGCTAATTCTAACATCTGTTTCACTGGGTAAATTTTTGATTGATAGATTTTCCTCCTCCAATCCTTTGGGTGCTTCTTTCTCCCAAGCTCAGTAGTTCCTTATATATGTACTGATTAGTACTGGTTAAATATTTGAGGAGGACACCGCAGCTCTCTACACTGCAGTTTTCTGTCTCTGCAGCTCTCTCTTGTCTGGTGCTTTTCCCTGAGAACTCTGGCTGCATTTGGTCTCCCAGTCTCTATAGTCCATCTCCTCACTTCAGGGAGTAAGCCAGTTCCTGCATGTATCCCCCTCCCTGTGCCACAGCCTGGAAATTTTCTCAAGGTAATAAAGTGAAGAAGTTTTAGAGATCATATCATTGGTTTCCAGTCTCTCAGAAATAATTGTCACTCACTGTTTATGTTCAGTACTCTTTCATATATTTTGTCCTTTTTTTATTGTTATGGTATATCTAGTTCCTTTACTCCATCTTGGCCAGAAGCAGAGTCATCACTAGGCAACTCTTTAATTAATAGATTATATACAAGCAGGAAAAATCTTTTACTATGCTACAAAGTAGAAAAATTAGAAAACATATGATTACATATGGATAGAAAAAGATAAAGATAAGAAAGGAAATATACCACAATACAGCAATAGTAGTATTTAAATAACAGATTTGTAGTAATGTTTTTTCATTTTTCCTCCACTTTCCAAATTTTCTCTGAGCATCATGGATGACTGATTCTTAAGTATACAGTGACAGTCTCTTTTGAGTGAAGTAATTGGATTTGCTTAACAGAATGCTTTAAAATTTCAGCTTCTGTAGCCTTTATTTAGAAAATATGGTGCTAATGTAGCAAAATCTCTGTAACAGTTCTCTTAGTAACTCAGGAGTAAATCACTCTTCCAGCAATCGAGTAAATTACTATCTCCAGCCTTTGCCATTTGGGCTTCTATAACCCTATAAACATCTCTAAATATGCCTTTTGCTATTTGTTTTATTGTACAAAAGATGTAAATGGCTATTTCTCTTTTTTTAAAGTCACCTTATTAAGAAAAAAAGAAAAAATTGCTCATAGAAATAACTTAAGTGGATATTAGCTCCAATTAGCCTAACAAACTGATATCTCTTCTCATTTTTATACTAATCCCTCATTAGTCTAAAGGAATAAAAATACTCATCTTTGAACAACATGTTTTTTGTTCACAGTATCATTAGTGATAAAAGAGTTAGGGTAAAAATAATGTCTAACTTTAATCTATTTGGTAAGTGCTTCATTTATTTACTTACTCAGCAGATATTTATTTAGAGTCTACCATGTGCAAGGTCCTGTGTTTGGCATTATGTATATATCATGCTGAATAAATCATACATAAATCCTGCCCCCATTAAAAAAAGTATCTCCTTCCAAAAGCCCCCAAAGTGCTTCTGATCCAGTTGAAGAACACAAAAATGCATGTTTCAAGTTATTTATTTAATTATTCATAAAGATACTTCTATCACCTTACTCTTACAGGGCTCTGTACTATAGTCCTATTGATGGAGCCATCTGCATTCACTTGTTTTTGTTTCCTGGCATATCATGGCCAGACCTCAGATTTTTCTATATTGAGCCTTATTAGCTCAGGCAGTAGTTAAAACCAGGTCTGAGCTGAAAACGTTCACATATCTGCCTTAATTCTGCTTCCTGGATTCATTAAAAGTTCAGAGTTCCAATAAGCATATACACACATCTATGCTTTGGGACATTCCAGCAATATCTGGTTAGTCATTTCTGCAACCCCCAGTTTGTATTTTCCCAGCATTGCTGGCATTTTAGAACAATGAGATCTTTCACACAAATTGTCTAGAAATGGATTTAAAATTTAAATTCAAGCAGGCGGCCTATGCTTACTTTATCCATTATTATGATACAGTTTTATAATGTATTTATTTCCTTCCTTCTTAAATGGAGAATATATGCAAGGTTTTTCTTGATGACTCATCCATTTATTCTTTCTTTAAGCGGTCATATATTGAGATTCTACTACGTGCCTGAATCTTTGGAGAAAAATGTTAGATGGATTTAAAGATATAATACATTATCTTTGATTGTACAATTCATAGTTGAGGAGATGGCTAAGAGACAGGTGTGTCAATAGTTGTTTCCTTTTTTAACCAGGCTTTAATTATAAATATGAGGCCCAGATTGAGGAAAGAGAAAAGAAACCACAATGAAAATTGTTACCTTAGGGACTAGATAATAATTTGTAATATAATGTACATGATAAAGAAAAAGACAAAATACAGACAACAAAATTCAAAAATGGTTTTAGATCAGGACATTAAGAACTTGGATGCCAAGATAGAGAGATTTGATTTTTTTTCTGTACGGAATTGGGTTTTATTGGGATGTTACAATTGGTATGTGTGTCTAGAAATATAACTGTGAAGATGGTTCAATCAGTTATTATCTCAATGGAATTATATAATATTTTTTCTTAATAAAGCAAGTTAAATAAATAATCAAATCCACCCTTATATATTACTTCTTTAGAAACATATATTGCCTACGTTCTGTATGGTTCTTGTTTGCCAGTCACCAATATGAGAATTCTTAAATAGCTCCTGGCAGAGCTTCCAAAAATCACTAACACAAGCCAGACATCCAGAAAATGCATGTCTTTTTTGATTTTCCTAAGTCTCAGGTAGGTGGTAATCGCATATTATCTCACAGAAAAAAAAAAACTGCTCACTCAGAGTGTTTATGAATTCGCCATATGGTATTTAAAACCTCAAGTCAAAGTAGTGTTAGAAATTGTATAGACAGAATCAGAGCATGCTGGTTAATGTTGTTCTCCATTCAGGGACCATGGAGATTACTTTGTGTGCCCCAAACTGGAGCCAAAGCATCTTAATATTTGACTTTTACTCTATTTTTTTTAATCAACTGCACAAACCAAGAATTACATTAAGAGCCTGGAGGGTTTTTTTTCCTCACATAAAAGTTACACATAGAAACATAATTTTTCCAAATCTACCCCATACAAGAATGCTTCCACCTAATTTATGTAGCACTATGTCTGTTCATGTGCCTAATTATCTTCACTGATTATTTGCAGGTGTCAATGAATGAGAAGCCAGGGAATGGGTCCATTGGTTTATAATAAATATTGAAATGACTTGTAAAATATATTGTGAATGATCCACATGTTGGAAAAAAGGAAAATATAAATATTTGTATAATTCTTAACAAGATGCTTTTACATAACAAAGATTATGAATGTGAGAATTACGGAACCTGTTCTGATTATTGGATAAAAGAAATCTGTGATGGAAGATGGTCCGAGATTATGGGGACTCACTTTCTTCCCTCATGAATAGAAAATACATTTACATTATGTCATGTGAAATTATTGAACAGCTGCTTGGAAAGAGAGAAAACAAGAACAACAGACTGCCAAGGGGATGCAGTGCCAACATGAGATCAGATGCATAGAGTAAATAGAAATGGCATTCAGGAAAGGTGATAAGCAATCAAGTAAAGACCAAAGTGAGATGCTCTGACCTTATATTTAGCATCCGTGCCAAATTAGCATAGCTGTGCAGTGTACTAGAAAATTAAGTGGAAAAAAAGGACAAAGTAAGTGTAAAATCAAAGCAGAAGTTGCACATGTTCGGAATATCTGAAAAAATTATGCTCTATTTCATATCCAGAGGGCTACACTGTGGTCAGCTTATCTTTTCATGAGGAGCCTCAAGTTCAAAAGAAAATACTATGAGTTTGACCTATACTAATTAAACAGAAGCAGTGTGCTCTCTCTGGGTCTTGGCCTAGATAAGTCTGAGTGGTCTCAGGGTAAAGAGGTGACTTAAAGAGAGGAACAGAGATCCTTAGCTTCATTCATTATGCTACCCTCATTTTCTTCGCTGCTCAGCCACAGTTCATTAACTCAGCAAGTTTTCTTTCCACATATTGTGCAAGGCAGTGTACCCAGTTCAACATATATGGACTCACAATTGGTCAGAGAGCCTCAAGGAAAGAAACAGTGAGGTAAATCAGTCCTTTGTGCTCTATTCCTCCAACAGGATGCTAATCATTTCTTGACTATGTAAATGAATTTCCTGGATGCCCTAAAGCTTCCTGAAGTAAATTATTTGAGCAGAGGTAATTGATTCCAAGAGAGAGAAAGAGCAAGAGTCATTCAATTTGTCTTTTATTCTTAACATTAAATCAAAGCTATTCAGATAGATGAAAGAAAATCAAAGTCCTGTTTTATTCAAGTAGTGGACACCAAGCTCAAATCTGATCACAGACTCTCCAAAGAGCACAGCACATAGAATGTTTTAAAAAAAACCAATGGCTATTTTTCTAACACAGAGATCCCTTAGCAGACTGCCACCTGTCCTTTTGCAGCTGGCTCCTATGAAAAAAATCCATAATGAGGATAATCAGTCCTATTTCCCAGCATCCTAACATACAATAGAATCTGCAATAGGCCACCTACCAGGACAGCATAAACTTATTTTCTGTGGCTTATTTTTTTTTTCTTTTAAGAGAGAGATCAACTAATCACAGTCAGTTTTTCTCAGCAGGAATCATAGGAATGATTTACACTTGGAAAGGAAAAGAGACTAACATTCTAGAGCCAAATTTGCTAGGGGTCCACATTCTGGGGTGTCACTGGGCAAATACATCCTCAAACAGCATCTGGCTCCACATAAGTTTCTTTTTTCTTCACATTACTAGTTTTTCCTCATGTGACTTTCAAGTAAGTTCAAAAGTAAAAAGAAATAAAGGCAGATCCACATGCTATCTTTGTACCCCAATATCACTTATGTTGTAAATAGAGTCAGAGAGATTTGTGATTGTCAAGACTAGAAAATACTGTAAAATTGAATATTTTTTGTTTTCCTATTCCTTTTCCAAGAACTGTGACACCTCTTTTCAGGTTCCCGTCTCTCATTAACTAGACAAGAAGCTTTTCCTTTCTTTTCTTTCTCCCTAAAATTTTAGGAAGATAAGTCTTTCACAGGGTCCAAAATGCTCAACATTCTCTTCTACCAGGTATGACTCTGCCGTGGACCTCTGCTCTGGGAAATGGTGCTAGGTCATCCTCTATGCATGGGTAACCCCTGAATGGATCACCAAAGCTCTAATTGCCCATTGTGATGTTGCCTATGGAAAGGTTGCCTTCAGTCCATTGAAGACAATGAGTTGAGCTAATTGACATATCTCTCTTGGATTTTGACTGGAGAACACAAAGATAAGTGGATAATTTGTAGTGGGAGAATAAATCAAGAATAAAGTAAATGACAGAATGGTTTGTGAAAAAGCAATCAAAAGGTTGAGAGAGATCAAGAGAGAGAAGGAAAGAGCATTTCCAGGAAATGCCCTCTGTCTCCTTCCTGTTCTATTCTACACAAGAAATAACAGTTATAATAAAATCTCTTTTTTCATGACATAGCTTATATAATTCTCTTCTTTCATGATCAAAATCATTTAACAAAGGAAACCTGTTCTGCTCACTCATTACTCTGATTCTATTTCCACAGTCTTATGGAAGCCTGTGAGGCAGTGGTCCTCAAAGTATGGCTTCTCAAACAGTCACATCAGCATTACTTGGAAAGTATTAAAAGTGACAATTCAATTCCATACCCACTCAATCAATTAAATAAATTCTGTGAATGGGGTCCAAAAATCTGTCTTTAGAAAAATCTCCAAAGGGGTGCCTGGGCAGCTCAGTCATTTAAGTGCCTGCCTTTTGGGTCAAGTCATGATCCTGGGGTCCTGGAATGGAGCTGCTTCTCCCTCTCCCTCTTCCTCTGCCCCCCACCCCACTTGTGCTCCCTCTCTCTCAAATAAATAAAAATATTTTAAAAAGAAAGAAAACTCTCCAAAGATGCCAACTAAAATTTAACAGCAATAGCACTAGGACATTGAAAATGATTGGACTAGATTTTCCCTAAATTCTATTCTAGGTTTCAAAAGAGTATATAACTTGAATTACATAATGTTAAATGTATCAAAAACTGGTGCCTAGCTATTGAAGACAAAAATATTTGTTAATGGATCATTGGTATTAAAAGACTGTTCTATGACTTTGTCTCCCAAGACACATTCCTTGATATACTTTTCCATATTCCCTACCCCAGCCTCACACAGAAAAGATTTTTAAAAATGTATATTTTTTCTTAAGGATTCATAACTCACATTAATGAATGATACTAAGGAAAAATCTTTAAGAACAAAACTTGCTTTACTTTTAACAACCCATTTTTCCCAAATTTATTTGATTATGGACCATTTTTTTCTTTTCTATTTTACATCTCAATAGTTTTAAAAATTTCCTGTCATACAACTATCACAAGTCAATTTTAGAACATTTCATCATCCCAATAAGATCCTTTCTGTTCATTTGCTGCTAATCCTCATTATCCGACCATCACCACTCCCAGGAAAAACATTAATCAACTTCCTGTCTCTATGGATTTGCCTTTTCTAAACATTCTTTTAATCTTTCAACTGCAAATTTGTACCCTTTGTACATCTCCTCAATTTCTTCATCCCCAGTCCCTGATAACCACCATACTAGTTTTTGCTTCTACAAATTTGGCTTTTATAGATTCTACTTATAAAATGTTATCATACAGGGCGCCTGGGTGGCTCAGACGGTTGAGTGTCTGCCTTCAGCTCAGGTCATGATCCCAGGGTCCTGGGATCGAGTCCCGCATCGGGCTCCCTGCTCCTTGGGAGCCTGCTTCTCCCTTTGCTTCTCTCTCTCTCTGTCTCTCATGAATAAATAAATAAAATCTTTTTAAAAAATGTTATCATACAGCTTTTGTCTGTCTCTGACTTGTCTCACTGGGCATAATGCCTTCAAGGTCTATCTATGTTGTAGCAAATGGTACAGTTTTCTTCTTTTTCATGGCTGGATAATATTCCATTGTGTAGTGCATGTATGCGTGTGTGTGTGTGTGTGTGTTTCCACAACTTTATTCATTAATCCATTGACTGACAGGGTTCCACATATTGTTTCCAAACCTTGACTATTGTGAATAATGCTGCAATAAACAAGAGAGTTAAAGCATATTTTCAATATGCTGTTTTCATTTTCTTTGATTATATATCCAGAAGTGGGATTGCTGGAACATATGGTACTTCAATTTTTAATTTTTTGAGGAAGCCCCAAACTGTTTTCAGTACTGGCTGAAATTTACTTCCCACCAACAGTGCACAAGGATTCACTTTTCTCTGCATCCTAGTCAATCCTTGTTATCTCTTGTCTTCTTAATGATTGTCATTCTAACAGGTGTGAGATGATATCTCATTGTGGTTTTGATTTGCATTTCTCTGATTAGTGATATTGAGCATCTTTTCACAGTAGTATTTTATAATCCTATGTATTTATGTGGTATCAGTTGAAATGTTTTCTTTTTCATTTATGATTTTTAGTCTTTTTTTTAGTTTAGCTATAGATTTGTTAATTTTATTTATCTTTAAAAAAAAAAAAACAGCCCTTTGCTTCATTGATCTTTTCCACTGTTTTTCTGGTCTCGATTTCGTTTACTTGAACTCTGATTGTTGCTACATCTCTTCTTGTGCTACCTTTAGACTTAGTTTGTTCTTTTTCTCATCCCCTGTAGTATAAAGTTAGGATATTTGTTTGAGATGTTTCTTTTTTCTTAATATATACATTTATCGCTGTAAGTTTCCTTCTAAGAATCTTAAAGCATCTCATAGGTTTTATTGTGTTGTTTAAACAAAGGGAATACTATTTGATGCTGTCTTTGCCACATTTAGCCAGTTTTAGTAGCCAAAGAATCAGAATAAAAATGCTTGATCCATCTTGGTTTGGTCTAACATTAAATCAAAAAGAAATTTGGGAAAAAAAAGTTTTCTTGTATGTTTAAAAATAAATGGTGTCCATCAACACACAGAACACTACATCTAAATTAATGATGTACTATATGTTGGCTAATTGAACATAATAATACAAATAAATAAATAAATGGTGTCTTCTTTTTGTTGACTTTTCCTCATTTTACCAAACTCTCTCCATAATTGAAGGTGGTGCTTTGATCTGTTTATTGAGCATTATTTGCTGATGAGCCTTATATCACAGTGTCTTTGGCTTTCTCTTCTTTCTGCATAGCTCTGGTTTTAGAGGCTTAGCTTTCTGTGATCCACTGACCCTCAGTTGAGAAGAACAACACATGTAATTATTCTTTTTATTCCATTTTCATCCCAGTAAATGTCCAACAAAAAGATGACTTTTAAAATGTCTGTCAGTGTCCGCTCTCTTATAGTCTCATAATTTCTTTTACAACCTTTACATGAGGATAACAACAATGGACTGAAGGTGCCAACTTTAGTGTCAAACTGTCTAGGTTTGAAATCTGGATTTGACACTTACCAAATGTAACCTTGGGCAAGTTAATTAATTCCCTGTGCCTTAATTTCCTCATCTATCAAATGGGTGGTAATAATACCTACCTCATAAAACTGTTGTAGAGATCAAATAATTAAATCAATGGAAAAATTATTAGAGCAATACCTACATATGATAGAAATATGTAAAATTAGCTGCTATCATGACCTCTTCTGCATCATGCAGGGAGAGTCACAATAATCAAAAACTACATCAAAAACTAATGATGTAATGTATGGTGACTAACATAACATAATAAAAAAAATAAATTAAAAAAAAAGGCAACCAGACAATAGCAATGGAGGGTACTTTCATCCAATTATACAGATTAAGATGTTCTGAAATAGGGCTTTTCTCTCTGTGAGAGCAAGTGATTGATGATTTGCCTTCACTCCTAGGATTTTTGCCTTTTAGAATCCTCACTGAAAGTATGTTGGCTTAACTAAACTATCCCTTTTTGGTGTGACCAGGACTCCGTTTTTTTTCTTCCTATCCCATCAATCCTTTGAGGTTCACGGTAGCTCTACTTCACTTTCTAGTCTCTTGGTCACATTATCAGGGGATCTGGCAGATTCTTCCTAGGGAGAAGCTACCCCAAAAGGCAGACTGGTAACTCTAGATTTCCTTCTTCTTTTGAAATTTGTTGGCTTGTAAGCACCCAGATGTCATCAGTCTATAGTCTATTTTTAGTTATCACTATCAAGAATATTGGATCACATTTCCTAATCTTTCATTGATTCAAGTGAAAATTGTACATTACTTTTAAATACAAATAATTGACGTGTTTCCACACAAAAATGTTTGGGATTTTTTGTTTGTTTTGTTTTGTTTTTCTATTTTTGTGGTAGGAAGAGCATTGATGATGAAGGATTTCTTGAGTATTCCATCCCTGTTTCTATGTTTTTTTCTTTGAAGATGCTGACACTCATCCTGTAAGTTTTCATCTGGCACTTTCTCATTTTAATAACATATGAGATTTTTTTCCCTGTTGAAATTTATGTCTTTGGATATTAAGCAGTTTCCATTCAAAATGTGCACAAAGTTTTATAAATCGACGTGTAACATATTAATGACTGACTGATACCATGCATGAATTAGACACCAACTTCTAGTGGCTTTGAAAGAATTTGTGAAACGCAGTATTTTCCATGGTATAGTCTGTGGAAATCAGCCTATCATTCATTTAATCATTTAATTATTAAACACATTTTAACAGAATGGCTGTTCTGGACTAGGGAGAAACATAGCCAGTGGGGACGTAGGAAAAAGCAGCTCTCTCTAAGCACAGTTTTTGAATATTGGTTCTAAAAAAAAAAAAAAGGTACTATATTGACATTACTGTTGTTAGGTTTACAAGGCACAATTCTGTTCAACATTTTACTAGAATACTCACAATGTCAAGAAATATGTTTAGATAAAACATTTAGGGAAAAAAGGTGTTAATAGAAAATAGCTTTCAATTAAACTGGTAGTTATGTTTTACAGTGATTTGAGTTTTAGGAAAT
Organism: Mirounga angustirostris; assembly: GCF_029215605.1. Taxonomy (NCBI): domain Eukaryota; kingdom Metazoa; phylum Chordata; class Mammalia; order Carnivora; family Phocidae; genus Mirounga; species Mirounga angustirostris. The sequence goes on from NW_026991717.1 coordinate 77,593,252, forward strand.
CATATTAAATAAGAGTGAGGAGGAATAAGTTGGAAACGTGTTATGCTGTTAATCTCAAAAAGAGGTGACACTTTGGCCTAATTTTGGTTTCATCTGCATGGCTGTAACATAACAAAGCCAAAAGGACTATCCCTGTTTCTGCTCTACTCTGGCTAATCCTCTTATGTTACCCTTTGGGCACTGAATAAATTACAGCTAATCTACAAACAACAGGAGGATTTATGCAATTTGAGCTTTTAAAAGCAAAGAGAGAAAAATTTTCTAGAGGAATGACAAGTAAGGAATAATGAACACCATTCTACAATACTGTACTTTTAAAGAAAGGTGAAACTATATGTTCAATCTTCAGCAAATATGTTTTGGGGGGGACCCCACAGAGGTATACAATTTCCTTTAGTCACTGGTAAGTATAATATATTCTGTTCTTCAAAATGTTGAAGGAAGAAAATCCATTGCAGGGGACTGATTTAATTGGACTGATACAGATACTACTGGTGGAGGTAGGTATTAGAAATCTTCCAGAGATGGCAAAGATATATCCACATCAAAAAGGAAGACAAGTCACATTAAATTTGACAAGTGGTATAAAAACTTTTCCAGCCAAGAGAAGAAAGCAAGTGTCCACCCCTGTTGAAATTGTATAGGATTCTGGATACCTCTCCCATCCATCTACCTTTGGCTCAAGGATTACTACAATAGCCATCAGAATTCAGTCATAAGATTAAAGACAAATACTCTCCTAGAATTCTAGGATATAGGGATTGTTGATATTTTGGAAAATGTTCTTTTCACATTTGTTAGTCTACTTCTGTCTTCTCTAAATTGCCTCTATCTATTCTTTGCCCACTTTCTAATGAGAGATTTGGCTTTTAATTGCTTATTGATGCATTAGATCTCTTTATAGTCTGAGGATGTTAAATAGATGTCTGACATGTAATTGCAGATACTTTCCTTCATTTACTTTTAGATTTTTAATAATGCTTATGTTTTTGCTCATAATACACTTTATGAATTTTTGTTTTTTATATATCCACAGCTATTAATAACATTCTTCACAATTTCTGCCTTTGGTGTCTTATATAAATGTTTTCTTACCACTGAGTTTATATAAATATTCATCTATTTTTTCTAGAGAGATAAATATTCATCTCAATTTTTTCAAAATGTTTTCTCAACATCATTATTTATATTTAAACTTTAAATCTATTTGAAATTGCTTTTGAAAAAAATGCGATAAGCTTCTAATTTATTTTTTAAGGGTAGATAATTATCAATCAGACAATTTTCTCATCTATGATTTACAGTATAACCATTATAATATGGTAAATTTTGATTTTTATCTCAGTGTTCCATTTTATTTTACTGGCTCATGCAAGTTTTAGAAAAGAGTTTTAATATTTAATAATATTAGACTTTCCTGTTGTTTTTTAACTTCTGCATTAAGGTATAATTGATACACATTAAATTGCACATGTTTCAACTGTACAATTTGATAAGTTTAAAATATATAAACATCCACTAAATCATCTCCAGGACAATAATTAGCACGTCCCTCAACCCCAAAAGTTTCCTCATGCCTCTTTGTAATCTTCTTGTCTTCCCAGCCCACCCAGTTTCCACATCACTTTTAGGCAACCATTGATCTGTGTTCTCTTCTGTCACTATAGATAGCTTTCAATTTTCTAGAATTTTATATAAAAGCAGTCATTCAGAATGTAATATTTGGGGAAAGTGTCTGGCTCTTTTTACTTGCCATAATTATTTTTAGATTCATATATATTGTTGCATGTATCAATAGTTTTTTTTATTTTGCTACACAGTATTTTGTTGTATTCTTATACTACAATGTGTCTATCCATTCACCTGTTGATGGATATTTGAGTTGTTTCCAGTTTTTGGCTATTAGATATAATACTGCTTTGGTATCTGTGTACAAGTATTTGTATTAATGTATGCTTTAATTTTCTTGACTAAATACTTATATGAGAAAATGTCTGGATTGTATGATTAATATATGTTGAAACTTCCCAGAAACTGTTAAATTATTTCCAAAGTGGTTTTACCATTTTACATTCCTATCAGCAGTGTATATCTTCTTTGTAGACAATCTATTCAAATATTTTGCCCAATTACTTTCTTGAGTTGTTTTCTTTCTTATTCCTAAATTTTGAGGGTTTTTTTCCTATATATTCTGGATACAAGTCCTTTGTCTGATATATTATTTGTAAATAGTTTTCCCCAGTTTGTGATTTGTTTGCATATTCTCTTAACATTGTTTCACACAGAGTGAATATTTTTGGTTTTAATGAAGTCTAAAAAATATTTGACTGCCTTACGATAACAAATTTGTTCCTGTATGTTGTCTCCTTGGAGTTTGATAATTTTACATTTAGTTCTGTGGTGTGTTTTGATTAATTTTTTAGTATAAATTGTGAATTATAGGTCAAGGTTTATTATTTTGTATATGGATGCCCAACTGTTCTAGCATCATTTGCTGAAAAAGACTAACCTTTCTCCATTGAATTGCCTTGGCACCTGTCAAAAATCTATTAATATATATGTATGGATCTATTTTTGGATAACCTGTATTATTCTATTGATAAATTTGTCTATGTAAATGCCACACTGACTTGATTACTAAAGCTTTATAAATAAGTCTTTAAATCAGATAGTATAAGTCCTTCAGCTTTATCCTTACGTTTCAAAACTACTTTTAGCTATTCTAGGTCCTTTGCATCTTCACATAAATTTTATAATGAACTTGTCAATTTCTACTAAAAAAAATCCTCCTGTGATTTTGATTGGGATTGGGTTGAATTCATAGATCAATTTAAGAAGTAAGATAATAATATTGCATCTTCTGATGCATTGCATATGTCTTACCATTTATGTAGGACTTCTTCAACTTCCCTTATATTATTTTATAGTTTTTACTGTGCAGCTCTTGAATATCTCTCCTTGAACTTATCCCAAAGTATCTCTTATTTCTGACGCTGTTGTAAACAGTTTCTTTTCTATTTTTGAATATTTGTTCCTAGTATGTAGAGATAAAATAGATTTTTCTATCTTGATTATCTTGAAATATTGCCGAAGTTATTTATTCTGGTAGCTTTTTGTAGATTCCATAGATTCATTTATATGTAGATGAACTTGTATTTTGCAAGTAGAGACATTTCTTCCTTTCAAATCTGAATGAAATTTATTTTTCTTACCTGATTACACTAGCTAGAACTTTCAGTTCAATGCTGAATAGCAGTGAATAGAGCAATTACCCTCTTATTGCTGTTTTTTGGTGAAAAATATTTAGTATTTTGGCATTCAGTATAACATTAGCTGTAGAATTTTTTTGGAGATGCCTTTGCTCAGATTGAGGAAAATCCATTTTATTTTGAGTTTTCTGTGAGAGATTACTGTGAATAGAAATGACTTCTTTTTCAGGTGCATTTTTTGGCATCTATTGGGATGATTATGGTTTGTTTGTTTGTTTGTTTTTGGTTTGTTTATTCAGTCCATTTATATGGTGAATTACATGACAGAAATTGTAATTTTGTCTATTTGTATCTGCAGTTTTATAAATTTTTGCTTTATTTATTTGATGTTCTGTTATTAAGTACATATCCATTTGGATTCCCATGTCTTCTTGAAGAAATCTGGCTACTTTCCTATTATTCCTGGAAACATTTTTGCTCATAAATCTAAATTGTTTGGTAATAATAAAGCTATTCTAATTTTCTTTTGATAATATTAGGATAAAGTATCTTTTTTTCTATTATTTTAGTTTATTTCTGCCTATATATCAGCAGTATATTTTTGTCTCTTTTTTTGTCGGAACAATCTCTTACATTTTATTTTCTGTTTTTTAGTGCATATTTTAGGTTTGATAGTATTCATTTTTTAACTTATCCCAATCTACTTGGCAAGTAATATTTTTCACCCCGTGTGTATAAGAACCATAGAACAGTGTACTCCCATTTCTCCAACCCATATTATGTGCTATTGTTGTCACACAGTTTATTTCTACTTACATTAAAAATTACACACTAGATTTTTTTTTTTGCTTGAAGGATTAATTTTTAAAAGGTTAATATTTAAGAAGAAGTATTTCATGCTTACTCACATATTCACAATTTCTGGTATTCTGTGTTTGTGTGAAAACAGAACACACAATTACCATATGATCTAACAATTCTGCCCCTACATATATCACCCTGAAAACTGAAAACAGGTATTCAAGCCAACACTTGTACACAGATGTTCATAATAGCATCATTCAAAATAGCCAAAAGTTGAAACAAGCTAAATGTCCATCATCTAATGAATGGATAAACAAAATGTGATATGCCCATAGGATGTAATATTGTCTAGTCATAAGAAGGAATGCAGTACTGTATATTCTATAACATTGATGAACACTAAAAACATTATGCTAATTAAAAGAAGTCAGACAAAGAAGTCCACATATTACATGATTTAATTTATATGATATATCCAGAATAGGAAAACCCATAGAGATAGAAAGAAGGTTGCTGTTTGCCACAGGTTGGAAAGGGTGAGAGAATGGGGAGTGACTCCTTAATGTGTGAGAGTTTACTTTTGGGGTAATAAAATTTTCTGGAATTAGACGATGATTATGGTTACATATCATAGTAAATATACTTAACAACACTGAATTGTACATTTTTAAATGGTTAAAATGGTCAACTTTATGTTATATGTATTTTACTATGATACTCAAAAAAGGTTGATATCCTGATTATATTCTTACTACCATTTTCTCATTCTTCCAAGAATATTTTGAAATAGAAATTAAAGAAACTATATTATAGAGCTTTTCTCCATCTTTCCAACCATGTACCATGTAATTTCAGAGAATTTATAAGGATAGAGGATAACTTGGTGGTCTCTTGGCTATCTGCCTAATTTAAAAATGAAGGCAAAGCCCTAAAGACATCAAGAAGCAAATACATGGCAAAATAAGGATAAGAATTCAAGACTCTTGACCCTCAGAGTAAGATTATTTTCACTATTATAGAATCCTGCTTCACACCAGCAAATATGCACATATAAATTATTTATGTTACAAATAAATCTTTGTTGATTAATTTCCTATTTCATTTGATGCATTTACAAATTATTTTTGTTATAACTAATAAATGAGAAGGGTAAAGAAAATAGAGGGGAGTTTGTAAAATTAGATAGAAAAGATAAAATTAACACATACACTATTAAATTCATAAAGGTTTTTCTAGAGGTAGGCTAAAATGTAGTCTTTGAGCCTTTTGGAATTCAAATAAAAGAAACTTAACTAATGATGGAAGGTATTTTTAAGATGAAAATATATGTATGTTTGTATACATATTAACATTTATAGTATATTAACTTTTATTATGTGTTATATATATTTATATATAAATGTGCTGGGTGGAAATATTAATAACAATGAGACTTGAAATATGTTTCCTCTCATGGATTCCCAATAAAATATCTTACATAATATATAGAACATAATCCATGATCCCCATGTTTTTTGATACTTTTCATAGCATGTTCTTTAATTCATCATGCTTATGATGTACACTGTTTTATAGCATTTTTTGTAACATATAGGCTAAAAGCATAACTCCAAGTAACTTTCAGATTTTAGCAACCGTTATACATTTAGTGAGGTAATTTGAAGAAAACAAATTTTAGCACCTCAAATTTTAGCACCCAAAGAAAATAATCATCAAAGTTTTATTGCATTTTTTGTTTTTTATGCATAGGATATTAATGTAGTTATAATTACATGCTACATAAAATTATATATCCCAATTCCCAGTGTTTTCTTTTTTCACATAATATACCAATATTCTAAGCATCTTACACATGGGCATAGTATCCTTTCATTTTGTTTTGTTTTGTTTTAACAGGCTCCATGCCCAGCATGGAGCCCAACATGGGGCTTGAACTCATGACCCTGAAATCAAGACCTTAGCTGAGATCAAGAGTCAGATGCTTAACCAACTGAGCCACCCAGATACCCCTAGGCAAAGTATCCTTAAACAATTTTTGGTGACCGCATTATAGCCTATATAATGAATTTGTACTGTTATAATAACTTCCTATTGCTGGACATTTAGTGATAGATTGCTTCTAATTATTCAGTATTATACATAATACTGAGATGATAACTCAGTAACTTTTTCTTTTAAGAATTATTTCCTTAGGATAGAATATTGTCAAAATGCATGAACTTCTTTTTAGGCTCTTGATATATATATATATATATATGGTCAAATTTGTTATCAAAAAGATAATCTAATTTATAGCCCCAACAGTAATGTTTGCTATATCCCATCTCTCCACATTCTCTATAATATTCAATATTAACTTTATTTAATCATCTAACTTGGTAGGTAAAATGATGAATGCATTTCTTTGGATACTATTGAGGCTGAACATTTTTTTTGTTCAATTTAATGATTATTTTTTCTCTTATTTCTTTTTCTTTTAACTTCTTTTATCTATTGTCTTTAGAGTCATCCCTTAACTGTATTATCAGTACATGTAACAACACGATTTACTGGTTAATAGCTATTCAAATTTTGATATATAGTTCAACTTATAAACAGAAATCCTCATTCATACAGTAATAGGCATATTGAATAAGTGGGAGTATAAGGTGCAATAAGAAAGCAATTTAAATCCCCACCCTTGCTTCCATTCAAAACCATTTTGTAAGGCGAACTGTTGCCTGCCAAATTGTAGACAGGTGCCATTAACAAATCTGGCGACTCTTGGTTAATGAAAAGTCCTTCTATGACTTTTAGTGATAAAAACAACCTCACAAAGATAATTAAAATTTTAACTCCACATAATAATCAAAATCTGAATTTTTTTCATTAAAAGTTAAAACTTCTCAACAAAACTAAAAGGAACCTACAGAATGGGAGAAGAAATTTGCAAATGTCTTACCAGATAAAGGGCTAGTATCCAAAATCTATAAAGAACTTATCAAACTCAACACCCAAAAAACAAAAAATCCAGTCAAGAAATGGGCAGAAGACATGAACAGACATTTCTCCAAAGAAGACAAATGGCCAACAGACACATAAAAAAAAAAAAAGCTCCATATCACTTGTCATCAGGAAATACAAATCAAAACCACAATGAGTGCCTCACACAGATCAGAATGGCTAAAATTAACAATAGTCAAAATATGGAAACAGCCCAGATGCCCATTGAAAGATGAATGGATACGTTATATATAAATATATATATATATATTTATATTTCACTTAGCATAACATCACACATACATAAATATATGGTATTATGCTAAGTGAAATAAGTCAGTCAGAGAAAGACAAGTACCATATGATTTCACTCATATGTGGGATTTAAAAAACAGAGCAGATGAAATAGGGGAAGGGAAGGGAAAATAAAATAAGATGAAAACAGAGAGGGAGACAAACCATAAGAGACTCAACTCTAGGAAATAAATTGAGGATTGCTGGAGGGAAGGTGGGTGGGAGGAATGGGTAATTGGGTGATGGGTATTAAGGAGGGCACTGGATGTAATGAGCACTGGGTGTTATATGCAACTGATGAATCACAAAATTCTATCTTTAAACTAATAAAATAAGTTAAAACTTCTCTGTTCCAATGATAACCTGCTCCAGGTGGGAAACTTGCAGAAGAAAACATGTACAGATTGCTTTTTTCTCCATTAGGGTTGGAGTTGAGTTATGCATTACAGAGTGTTAATTTAACAGCATATTTAAGAGCACTGACTTGAGCCATATCACCTTGGAAGGAATCTCAGATCTGACATTTACTAAATCTGTGAGCTTGATAAATAATCACTATTATTAAATTGTTGTCTAGGTCAAGTAAATTAATATATATACAGCACTTAGAAGAATGCCTGGAATATAATAAGGGTTACCTATAGAATATTTGTTTCCTAGCCTTTGCCCTGATAGTCATCACCTTTCCTTACTAACAAGCCATGATACTTACCCCCTCTAGGGTTGGTGTGGGTTTTGGTAGGTAGAAGGGAGAAAAGTATTAGAGCAGAAAACATTTGTAATGTAAAGGAAATTGATATTAATTTCCTCTGCCCAAGGTAACTTTTTAAAGCTAACTTTTTCTTTTATGGGATCTTTATGGATTTTTCAGTGAACATGTAACTAAGAATGTCTCACTGAAACTTCCTTGATGCAGGCAAAATGTATTTTGTCGACATGATCCTCACACACCTTCCAGGATCTTTCTTTTATGATCTCATTGCTCTTCTTTCTTACTCTTTTATAGAGTAATTATAATAACCCCAGGCTGGCTTGCTTGCTTGCTTGGCCCATATTTACTCATCAAAAACACATGTATCTACCTATTCACTGTAGGAGGGCAATAACTTTCCAAATGCAGCCTCTGCTTTTCTGCCACAGATCACTTTAGTGAGCTACTCACCTATAGACATTTCGTTGAACACATGTCGTTGATTAATCTATTTGGTGTTTCCCAAATTACAGAGGATATATTAGCTATCCAAATGGTCCCACTAATGTCCTTCCCTTGATTTGAACTGAGCAGGAAGCATCTCTCACTGCTCCACTACATCATGTGGAGGTGGAATATGGGAGAGCAACGGCACAAATTCCTCCAAAACAAGTCCCAGTTTTCCAGCTTTCAGTCTTTTGTATGTGGTAGGTAAACATTAAGCTAATGGTGATAGTTTTGGGAGATCTGCTATGCCTGCTTACCTGATTTAGCACTAAATAGGAATCAAGGATACTTAGCTCTATTTTGTTGGGGCCACAGTAATAAACAGAGGTAAAATTGTTGTCAAACAGAATTCTTATATAATCAACTTTATATTTCTAAACATGGTAAATTAAGGGAAAACATTATTTGAATAATGATTTTGAAGATTTTAATAAATACTATTGAATTTATTCTATATTTATTAAGCATCTTCTATTTTCTATGCACATCAGGCAAATATTCTGCTCTTATGGGGCAGAATTATAGTGAAATAGTTAACACTTACTGAAATATTTTATGCCATAAGATGTAGGCGACTATACTTTTTCTGAAGAACGTTGTAATTCTGCACTTCCATTGGCAAGGCATTCCTATGCTGCTAATCTAGACCTCACACTGTTTCAGGGCTATTAGTACTAATAGTTCTTTCAATGGTAATAATTATATCTTTGCATTTGGTATGAACAAACAAAAATGTCACAGAAGCTTCTTTGAGGGTAAACATAAGATAAGGATACAGGTTAAACTTACTCGTCATGCCACAGGTTATACGCATTCACTTGTCTGGCATAGTGGAAAACAAGAGATCTGAGACTCCTACAACTGTTTGAAATAAAAAAGTGCACGGCTATGGGTTTGGTGGACTTTTGGTATAGTAGACTTTGCAGAACTGACATATGTCAATGTTGTTAAACAGTGTGACTGGAGAAAAAGAACTATGAGTCCAAACTCACCATTTAAATATTATTGTATCAATGAATGTTAGTAGTTACTTCAGTAAACATAAAACATATAATATATAATTAAAACATAAAATATATAAAATATATATAGCATAAAATATATAAACATAATATATGTAAATATATAAATATATATAAATATATAAAATATAAAAATATATAAAAATATATATAAATGAATAAAAATATATAAATATGTAAAACATAAAATATATAATTTTAGACAGTAGCGTTATGTGTATAGACTTTTAGTGCCTCATTATTCTGGTTATTTAGTGAATGTTATAGGACTATAAAGAATGCTTATTCATTTACCAATCTCAAACTATGCTAAACTAAACTAAACCAACCATTCAAACAAAAGAGATTCTATTTCATCATAAATGTATTATTGGTGGCATGTCTTAAGCAAATAAACTTAAGCAAATGAAGCAGAAGAAAGAGAAATCAAGGAATTGATCCCATTTACAATTGCACCAAAACCCATAAAATACCTAGGAATAAACCTAACCAAAGAAGTAAAGTACCTGTACTCTGAAAACTATAGAACTTTGAAAGAAATTGAGGAAGACACAAAGAAATGGAAAAACATTCCATGTTCTTGGATTGGAAGAAGTTAATCTTTTTTTTACATTTTAATTTAAATTCCAGTTAGTTAACATACAGTATAATATTAGTTTCAGGTGTACAATATAGTGATTCAACAGTTCCATACATCACCGAGTGCTTATCACAAGTGTGCTTCTTAGTCCCCATCACCTATTTAACTCATCTGCCCATTCACCTCCCCTCTGGTAACCATTAGTTTGTTTTCTATAGTTAAAAATCTATTTCTTGGTTTGCCTGCTCTCTCATTTTTCTTTCCCTTTGCTCATTTGTTTTGTTTCTTAAATTCCACATATGAATGAAATCATATGGTATTTGTCTTTCTCTGACTGACTTATTTCGCTTAGCATAATACCCTCTAGGGCCATCCATGTCATTGCAAATGGCAAGATTTCATTCTTTTTGATGGCTGAGTAATCTTCCATTATATATATATATATCTCCATATATATATGATATATATATCATATCTCCTTTATCCATTCATCTGTCAATGGACATCTGGGCTCTTTCCATATTTTGGCTATTGCAGACATTGCTGCTATAAACACTGGGGTGCATGTGCCCCTTAGAATCACTGTTCACATCCTTTGGATAAATACCTGGTAATGCAATTACTGGGTCATAGGGTAGCTCTATTTTTTAACTTTTTGAGGAATCTTCATACTGTTTTCCAGAGTGGCTGCACCAGTTTGCTTTCCCACCAACAGTGTGAGAGGGTTCCCCTTTCTCTGCATCCTCACCAACATCTATTGTGTCCCAAGTTGTTAATTTTAGCCGTTCTGACTGGTGTGAGGTGGTAGCTCATTGTGGTTTTGATTTGTATTTCCCTGATGCCAAGTGATGTTGAACATATTTTCATGTGTCTGTTGGCCATTTGTATGTCTTCTTTGGAGAAATGTCTGTTCATGTCTTCTGCCCATTTCTTTACTGGATTTTTTTGTTTTTTGGGTGTTGAGTTTGAGAAGTTCTTTATAGGTTTTGGATATTAGCCCTTTATTTGATAAGTTATTTGCAAATTTCTTCTCCCATTCCACCAGTTGCTTTTTAGTTCCATTGACTGTTTCCTTTGCTGTGCAGAAGTTGTTTATCTTGATGAAGTCCAAATAGTTCCTTTTTGCTTTTCCTTCCCTTACTTTGGGAGACAATTCTAGCAAGAAGTTGCTGTGGCCAAAGTCACAGAGGTTGCTGCCTGTGTTCTCCTCTAGGATTTGATGGATTCCTGCCTCACATTTAGGTCTTTCATCCATTCTGAGGTTTTTTTGTGTGTGCATGTATGGTGTAAGAAAATGGTCCAGTTTCATCCTTCTACATGTGGCTGTCCAATTTTCCCAACACCATTTGTTGAAGAGACTGTCTTTTTTTCCATTGGATATTCTTTCCTGCTTTGTTGAAGACTAGTTGACCATAAAGTTGAGGGTCCATTTCTGGATTCTCTATTCTGTTCCATTGATCTACATGTCTGTTTTTATGCCAGTACCATACTGTCTTGATGATTACAGGTTTGTAAAGGAGCTTGAAGTCTGGAATTGTGATGCCTCCAGCTTTGGTTTTCTTTTTCAACATTCCTTTGGCAACTGGGGGTCTTTTCTGTTTTTATACAAATTTTAAGATTGTTTGTTTCGTCTCTGTTAAAAATGCTGATGGTATTTTGATAGGGATTGCCTTGAATGTGTAGATTGCATAGACAGTTTCACAATATTTCTTATTCCAATCCAAGAACATGGAATGTTTTTCCATTTCTTTGTGTCTTCCTCAATTTCTTTCAAAGTTCTATAGTTTTCAGAGTACAGATAATTTACTTCTTTGGTTAGGTTTATTCCTAGGTATTTTATGGTTTTTAGTGCAATTGTAAATGGGATCAATTCCTTGATTTCTCTTTCTTTTGCTTCATTGTTAGTGTATAGAAATACAACTGACTTCTGTGCATTGATTTTATATCCTCCGATGTTGCTGAATTCCTGTATGAGTTCTAGCAATTTTTTGGTGGAGTCTTTTGGGTTTTCTACATAGAGTATCATGTCATCTGCAAAGAGGAAAGTTTGACTTCTTTGCCAATTTGAATGTGTTTTATATCTTTTTGTTGTCTGATTGCTGAGGCTGGTACTTCCAGTACTATGTTGAACAACAGTGATGAGAGTGGACATCCCTATTGTGTTCCTGACATTAGGGGAAAAATTACCAGGTTTTCCCCATTGAGAATGATATTCACTGTGGGTCTTTTGTGTATAGCTTTTATGATATTGTGGTATGTTCCCTCTATTCCTATGGAGGAGGGTTTTTAATCAAGAAAGGATGCTGTATTTTGTCAAATGCTTTTCCTGCATCTATTGAGAGGATCATATGGCTCTTGTCCTTTCTTTTATTTATGTAGTGTATCACATTGATTGATTTGTGGGTGTTGAACCATCCCTGCAGCCCAGGAATCAATCCCACTTGGTCGTGGTGAATAATCCTTTAATGTACCATTGGATCCTATTAGCTAGTATCTTCCTGAGAATTTTTGCATTCATATTCATTAGGGATATTAATCTGTAATCCTCCTTTTTAGTGGGGTCTTTGTCTGGTTTTAGGATCAAGGTAATGCTGGCCTCACAGAATGAGTTTAGAAGTTTTCCTTCCATACCTCTCTTTTGGAACAGTTTCAGAAGAATAGGTATTAATTCTTCTTTAAATGTTTGGTAGAAGTCACCTGGGAAGCCATCTGACCCAGGACTCTTGTTTTTTGGGATGTTTTTGATTACTGATTCAATTTCTTTGCTGGCTATGGGACTGTTCATGTTTTCTATTTCTTCCTGTTTCAGTTTGGTAGTTTATATGTTTCTAGGAATTTATCCATTTCTTCCAGATTGCCTAATTTGTTGACATATAATTGCTCATAATATTCTCTTATAGTTGTATTTCTTTGGTGTTGGTTGTGACCTCTCCTCTTTCACTCATGATTTTATTTATTTGAGTCCTTTCTCTTTTCTTTTTCTTCTTTTTGTTATTAACTGATTTCTATATTTGGATGCTCCCAAGTTAGGGGCATAAATATTTACAATTGTCAGATTTTCTTGTTGGATAGATCCCTTTATAATGATATAGTGTCCGTTTTTCCTCTATTATGACAGTCTTTGGTTTAAAATCTAGTTTGTCTGGTATAAGGATGGCTACTCCAGCTTTCCTTTTATGTCCCTTAGCATGATAAATGGTTCTCCACGCCTTCACTTTCAATCTGGAGGTGTCTTTGGGTTTTCTCAGAGATCTCAGAGTCACTCAGGAAACAGAACGCCACATCTTTGGGTCTAAAATGAGTCTCTAATAAGCAGCATATCAATGGGTCTTTTTTTTTTTTTAATCCATTCTGATAATCTTTGTCTTTTGACTGGAGCATTTAGCCCATTTACATTCAGTAATTATTGAAAGATATTAATTCAGTGCCATTGTACTGCCTGTAAAGTCACTGTTCCTGTAGATTGTCTCTGTTCCTTTCTGGTCTTTGTTACTTGGGCTCTCCACCCAAAGTATCCCTTCTAATATTTCTTGCAGGGCTGGTTCAGTGTTCACGAACTTCTTTAGGTTTTCTTTGTCCTGGAAACTCTTTATCTCTCTTTCTATTCTGAATGACAGCCTTGCTGGATAAAGTACACTTGGTGGCATATTTTTCCCATTTAGCATGTTGACTATATCATGCCAGTCCTTTCTGGCCTACGAGGTCTCCATGGACAGGTCTGCTGCCAGCCTTATGTGTCTGCCCTTGTAGGTTAAGGATCTCTTGTCCTGAGCTGCTTTCAGGATTTCCTCTTTATCTTTGAAATTTGCAATCTTCAGTATAATATGTCAAGGTATTGGCCTATTTTTGTTGATTTTGAGGGGGGCTTCTCTATGTCTCCTGGATTTGACTGTCCATTTCTTTCCCCAGATTAGAGAAGTTCTCAGCTATAATTTGTTCAAATAAACCTTCTGCCCCTTTCTCCTGCTCTTCATCTTCTGGGACCCTTATTATCCAAATATTATTTTGCTTTATGGAATTGCTGAGTTCTTTAAGTCTCCCTTTGTGATATAGTAGTTTCTTTCTTTCTTCTTTTAGCTTCCTTATTTTCCATCATTTTATCTTCTACATCACTGATTTGCTCTTCTGTTTCATTCATCCTCTTTTTTATGGCCTCCAAGTGGGACTGCATCTCAGTAAAAGCATTTTTAATTTTGACCTGACTAGATTTTAGTTCTCTTATTTCTACAGTAAGGAATTCTCTAGTGTCTTCTATGCTGTTTTTCAAGCCCAGGTAGTATCTTTATAATCATTTTAAATTCTAGTTCAGACATCTTACTTATATCCATTTTGATTAAATCCCTGGCAGTGAGTACTATGTCCTGTTCTTTCTTTCGGGGTGAATTTCTCTATCTCACCACTTTGTCCAGAAAAGAAAAAAGAAAAAAAACAAAACAAAACAGTAACAACCACAACAACAGAAGGAAAAAAAAAAGAAACACTTAGATCCTCACTGTGTTTTGGTCTGCTTATTAAAAGAAACTAAATCCCAAAATAAGAAAGAAAGAAAAGGGATGCCTGGGTCCCTCAGTCAGTTAAGCATCTGTCTTTAGCTCAGGTCATGATCCCAGGGTCCTGGGATCGATTTCCACATTGGGCTCCTTGCTCAGTGGGGAGTCTGCTTCTCCCTCTACCTGCTGCTCCCCCTGCTTGTGCTCAATCTCTCTCTCTCTCTCTCTCAATGACAAATAAATAAAATCTTTTTAAAAAAGAAAGAATATATATAAACACATATACATACACACACACATAATGAAAGGGAACAAAATATATATAAAGTATATATAAAAATAAAAATTTAAAAAGAATTGTAAAAATAAGAAAATAACTGGAAAAATAATACTAAAAGACTAAAGAATACTATATACTGTTTTCCCCAAGAGATGAAGCTTTGCAGCCATCTATGATCAGTAAACTTGATGCCAGTGAGTTGTTTGTGCTGGTCTTCTGGAGGAGGGCCCTGTTGCACTGATTCTCAGGTGGACTTGCCCTATTGCAAATGCTCCCCTTGCATGCAGAGGCAGGGCTCAGGGTAAACAGCTACGGATTCCTATGCGGTACTGTTTTGCTCCCTGAAGGCTTTCAGCACTGATGGGCAGGATGAATATGGATGCCCCCACTCTCTGGCCCCAGAGCTGAAAATTCATGCACCTCCCCCCCACTCTTCAGTGAGCCCTCACAGAAAGGCAATCACTTTTGTCTCTTTGGTTTTCATCAGAACTCTGTGTTCACCAGGACTGTGACCACGTGTTTCTATCTCAGGCCCACGACTGGGTTCCAAAACTCCAAATTTTATGGACTCCTAAAGCACAGACCTGTGCTGTTCCTTCCAGTGGGGGAGGGGGGTTTGTCTTGCCATGCTTCTGCCTTTTGCTGGACCCCTCCCAGGAAAGCAGTGGCATGACCATGCAGCAGAAGCAAAGTGGAATTATTCTGGTATTTTTAAAATCTTTTTAAAGGTTCAAAATTTCTTTTGCTATTTAAATTTAAGATTTCAAAAACATTTTTAAGAAAAATTCAGTTGAAACCTCAGTTAATAAGAATCCAGCTAAATAGAACAAATCATATCTACAAAATTTTCAAAGAAAGAGGAAGATTGGTATAAAATACATTTAAAATCTAGCCATAATATGAACCACATAAGACTTAGTCCAGATTAAAATGGATCACATATACCTTATCCATCTATTGGGAGCTTGAAGGCATTGTAATCTCGAAAATTAAATGATGTTTTTATTATCTTTACCTTACTACTCTTATCAAGGTTAAAAGTAGACTAATAAAAATTTTGAAACACTTGTTTATTTTTTTAAAGATTTTATTTATTTATTTGATAAAGAGTGCACAAATGGTGGGGAGGGACAAAGGGAGAGGGAGACGCAGACTCCCCTCTGAGTAGAAAGCCTAATGTGGGGCTGGATCCCAGGACCTGGATATCATGACCTGAGCAGAAGGCAGACATTTAACTGACTGAGCCACCCAGGTGCCCCCAAAATTTTGGAACATTTAAAACATGAGAGTTTCTGAGCAAAAAGCCCTCAACTCACCAGAAAATAAAGTTGAAGAATGCTTCATCTACTAAGAATTCTGATTAACTAAGGTTATAATCAGAGTTTAGCTTAAAAATATCACAACTACAAAATGTATTTCCATTGTAAGAATAAAGTCTTGGTTCTTAAGTATCAATGTTTTTTCCTTCTCATTTACACTTTGTAATTAACTTCAAAATTTTAGTTACCCCCACACAAGCCTGAGAAGAAAAGCTATCAAATATGTTCATTAGATGGTCAAGAGAATTCAGCTGTTTAAGACCAGCAGCAAGGGCAGTGATACTGGGTGGGTGTAAAAGACTCTCACTCACTTGACTAGTCCAACTGTCTCCAGTCTCTCTTGATATCCTTATCACAGCCTCTGTGCTAAAAACAAAAGAACCAACAGCTGTTCTTCTGCCCTACTTCTATTCTGAGTTTTGAATTTGTTGGTTGTCATCTATTTTGGAGTGAAAGCCAGATAATCAAGCCTCTTCAAACTGTGTCTTAAATAATTAGAGTCATAATGAATCTATTATGGTATTTCTAAAACTTATAAACCAAGAGGCAAATTCATAAGTTTTGAAACAATGACTTTATTGGCTACTCAGAGGTATTATTTCCTATGCATTTAACATTTTAAAGATTTTGGTAATGTTAAATTAATGACATCTGGAACAGGACGTTTTTACTGTATGTGATGCTTATTGGTAGGCTGGTCAATTTCATAGACATAGTTTTTGTGAATGGCTTCCTAACTGAAAGCAATAACCTCCAAATATGTAGGATAATCTTATAATTTGGGGCGCCTGGGTGGCTCAGTCGTTAAGCGTCTGCCTTCGGCTCAGGTCATGATCCCAGCGTCCTGGGATCGAGCCCTGCATGGGGCTCCCTGCTCGGTGGGAAGCCTGCTTCTCCCTCTCCCACTCCCCCTGCTTGTGTTCCCTCTCTCACTGTATCTCTCTCTGTCAAATAAATAAAATCTTAAAAAAAAAAAAGATAATCTTATAATTTAAGGACAGTATGTTTTGTTGAGATACTAAATTCAAAAATTTATCATGTTTTTGAATGGGAAGAAAAGAGTGCATAGAGAAAAACTTATCCACAGAATCTAAGTTAGAAAAGAGGATGAAGAAATTATATAACACCACTGGAAAAAATGGCCCAATATTTGCATGATGTTTATTGTTATTTAAATTCAGCCTATCCATGTAAATTCTCTTGAAGTTGGAACCTATGCCACATGGCAAAGATTTGACCAAATCCTAAGCAGTCAACCAGCCTAGCAGATGGACATGAGAAGCATCAACCCAGGATGCACTTGCTCCATGCCCAGCAGCTATGAGGTGTATATTAAGTCCATTATTTCCTGGCGAGCAATTCAAAACATCTGTCTATTTGGGTTGCTATTTCACCATTTGGAAGCTTGTAACAACCACTAAAAAAAAGTCTTTGAATGGCTTCCTAGATTACCAAACAAAATCATTTATAGCTGTATGTTGAGATGAAGGTGATTAGTCTTATTTAGAACATTTTTTCTTAAAAATTTCTAAAGATAACAACAAATATAACAGTATTTGTTTAGAGGGTTTTATTAATAAGATATTCTACTTTTATAATGACTGCATCCTTTCTGTTCTCAAAACTATTACTATTGGAAGTAAGCACATTAAAAACCTGATATAACTAATGAATAACCTAATGCACATACCTCCTAGAGTGTTTCTTAAATATGTCCAGATTATCCATTGGTGTTAGGGCCAACCACTTCACCAAATCTACCAAATTAATCAAGAGTTCTCACCTTATCCACCTTTGTGCCCAACTCCAAATACTATAATTATGCCTACTGGCTAAATAAATGACATTGGAAATCCACAAGCCTCACTGTATGTAAGTCCCAACCAAATCTCTAGCCTTCTGTCTCACTGATAAAAGGCTCAATCTACTGTCTTTGTCTCATTATTATTCTAAATATTTAAGAAATTTTTAAAAAAATATCTTTTAGAAATGGTTTCTTTGTATAATTACTAACTCCAAAAAAGTTCAGTCTTCATGTTTTGGGTTACCTCATAATGTTATAAAATCCTCTCACAGCTTGGGGCACCCGGGTGGTGCAGTTGGTTAAGCGACCTACTCTTGGTTTCAGCTCAGATGGTGATCTCAGGGTCATGATCTGAGGGTCATAATCTCGGTGTCATGAGATTGAGCCCTCATCAGTCTCTGTGCTCAGTGCAGGTCCTGCTTGGGAGATTCACTCCCTCTCTCTCTGCCCCTCTCTCTCAAATAAATAAATAAATCTTTTTAAAAATCCTCTCACAGCTATACTCAATGATAATGACTCTGTTTTATTTTGGTCTTGAGGCTATATAAGCCCACAGCAATTATTTTCTTCCCATCAGCTGGTAAATTATTTGGTAAGTGATATGCAAAGCTACAAAGGATATTCACACACTTAAAATTTAGCAGTTGCCTGGATTTACTGTCTGTGCCATCCACTCACTGCTTTAGTAATTGTTCTGCTATACTTCTTAGGTACAAAGTAGGTCTTCATGGAAAATTCACCTCTGGTCCCCATCATAATGGTCAACTAGTCCAGTCTTTGACACAATCTTTTTCCAGGCTCCTCATCCCTGTGGCTGGGTGGCAATATTAAGATAGTCCATAATGAGGAAAATGGGAAGGAGAAAAAGTAGAAAATATAGAACCCCCCTTTCCTCTTCCTTATACTTACTGCACCTCTGCTGCATACCCCTCACTCACTTCCACACACAAAGCAACATGGTGTGAGTATTAAGGATTGATGTAGAGATCTGTGTTTACACTGGTAACTTCATAGCTATCAATCAAGAGATTTTCAAGAGCCCTCCATCTCTGTTGCTAGACTGACATTCCTTGATAATGAATTGAATGTATATGAGACACTGCAGAGTCTGACCAGTACAACAGTGTAGGCAATGAGTTACTGGATTTAAATAGGACTTGGGCAATGCCAACATTTCAAAGTGAAGGGTTATAACCTCAGGGTAGATAAAAGTTTCTGAAGAGAACTTCTGAGATGACATCAGAGGAATGAAGGTGAGATTCACATAAAATCCAGGAAAGCTAGGACTGTAAAAACCTACTAATAGTTGTAGAGTTGCTACAAGATGTCAGCTATTTCAGGGGCAAATGTTTCAGAATCTGATGTGCAATGCCGGTTAGCAAATGGTTGGCTTCTTCAAAGTTTATACACAGGAATTAGCTCAACAGCTTTAAATTCTCATTAGGAGCTTCAGGAATTATGAAAGAAATATGGATCATCCAGGCCCAAATTATTTGGGGATTGAGGGAGTTCTCTCAGGATAGAATCAATTATAACACCCTACTTACAGTTTAAAAGGACAGTTTGAAAAAAATAATGATTATGCTGCAAAACATGTGACATACTAAATTAAAATTTTAAAAATTTCCATGAACATTTAGAAATAGGGAAAAGCAAGGTATGACAGTATACTTTATAAAAGTATTCCTATACATTAAAAATATAACTCAATTATCTATATTATAAAATATCAATTTATAACCATCTTACGAATATATGAATTGTACAATGTGAGAGGCTTTTGATTTTACACCTAGGTCACACAAAAACCAAGCCTTTTAAATCCTATATACATAAAGTAAATTTAAAAATGAAAATCTCAGGAATGGTATAATTTTCACAATTGAAAAGATTCTAACTGGAGGTACTATTCTGTTACTATTGGACAGTAACTGCTTTTCCAAACACTGCCTGATAGATAAATTCAAAATATTACTATTTTGAATATTACTGAGTTATTGCTGAGAATAGAATAGGATCGATCCCAGTAGGATCAATCTTATAAATTTCCTCAAACACAAATCTCTTTAATTACTTCTCTGCCTTTGTGATGGAGAATAATCCATTGGTTAGTATGTTAAAATATTCTTAGACTAGGTTTTCATCACATTCTTGAGCTATTTGACACTATAGTCTCAGTCCTGGATTCCAACAATATACAGCCTTCGTATGGGACAGATTCTTAAAGAAAATGGAAACTCCAGCTTCCAGTTTTATAATAATAATGTGTATATGTACATATGTATATATGTCTGTGTAAGTTATACCTACTTATGTGGCATTGTATGTTTGTATAACATGTATAGATTTAATGTAACAGTGGTTACATATCCACAAAGCATAGGAGATTATCTTTGTACAAACTCAGTGTAGTTACTTTTTTTAATAAGCAGATTCACTGTTTGCCCCATTATTTGTGATAAGCCTCCTTATAAAAGTATGACTTTGACAATATCAATGTAAACAAACTAAAGTATTTCTTCAAATGGAATCTCTTGTACCCATCAATGAAAGGATGTGTAGGAAACTTGTTTCATAGCTCAGAGAATTTCTGTGTCATCTTGACTTTTATGTCTCCAGGTTCTTTATTCTGCTTTTCACTTTACTTTGTTTATTTCTTATTTCACCTCAGTAAATGAATTTAGTTTCTCAGTTAGGCTCAAGAGATCTGTTTTTATAACCTTTTCTCATCTTATCTTAATTCCTTAGGGGTTGACTGTACTTATTCATTGCCAAGGTATTATCAGGGGATTTTCACCTTTTCCAAGGGATATCAAGATGTACATTTTATGAGATGTCAACAATAGTAATGGGAATAACTGTTATTTTATTATTACAGAGTTTTCACAGAGATTACACTGTATTTCTAATTGCCATTCTGCATATAACCTTTGATTAAAATTTTTCTTTTTTATTTCATGATGTTCTTTTAGATATACAAATTGGATTAATAATAATTGGGTTATACAGTTTCAACCATATAGTCAAGCTTCATTGAGTTATGATGATTTAACATGCATTCTTCCTTTTTTTCAATCTAGTGTCTCTCTTTCTTGGTTCTCATAATTTGGTGCCTTCAGAAGGTGAGAAAGATAAAAGTTGAAACTATTGCTTATCTAATGTAATTCATTGGAAATTCTGATAAGTTTTGGTGACTATGGAAATAATTATCTAAGGAAAGGGTGTTTGAAAGTTATCATATACTTCTATTTACTATTCAAGCACTTTTTATTTCTCACTTCTATTGACAATTGATTTTCATCATTGTAATTAGAAACTTTAAATTTAAAAATATTTTTATTATGGTTTTAATAGCTCCTGTAACTTGGATACTTAGCACTTCTGATTCCTTGAACCTGAAATATTTAATAGTTTTCAACTAAAGAAAAGATTAAATTTTAAACATAATGTATAAGTTAAATTTAATTTATTACAATAGATACTTATATACATAAAAATGATTACATAAGTAAAATATAATTCTGCCACATAACTTTATATATTGTGAGGATTCCTTCTTCAAAAATTAAATTAAATTAAATTTGCTATGTAATTTTGGAAAATGTTTACAGTATGCATTTTAAGAAAAATAAACAAACATCAAGAGAATAAGAAGATAAACCACAGACTAGGAGAAAATATTTTCAAAAGACACATCTTGTAATGGACTGTTATCCAAAATATACATAAAAGTCTAAAAACTCACTTAAAAAAGAAAAAAGTCTAAAAACTCAACAATAAGGAAAGGAAAAATACAATTTTAAAAAGTGCTCAAAAGACTTTGAATAGATACTTTACCATAGAAGATATAAAGATAGCAAATAATTGTATGAAAAGATGTTCAACATCACATCATTAGGAACTGCAAATTAAAACAACAATGAGATACCACTGCATACTGTAAGAATGACCAAGATCCAGAACACTGATAACTCCAAATGCTGACAATGCTGTGGAGTAACAGGAACTCTCAGTTACTGCTGATGCAAATACAAAAAGTTATAGCCACTTTGGAAGACAGTTTGGAAATGCTTACAAAACTACACATATTTTTACTATGTGATATAGTAATCATACTCCTTGGTGTGTACCCCCATAAATTGAAATTTTAGTTCCACCAAAAAATCTGCACAGAGATGTTTATAGCAGCTTTGTTCATAATTACCAAAACTTGGAACCAATGAAGATGTCTCTCTATAGGTGAACAGTTGAATATACTGTGATATATCCAGCCAATAAAATAATATTTAGTACTAAAGAAATGAGCTTCAAAAGTAAAGGAGAAATAGACTTTCTTGGATCAACAAAAATTGAGGGTATTTGTTGCCATCAGACCTGCCTTGCAGTAAATGAAAAAAAAAAAACTTTTTAGAGAGAAGGAAAATGATATAAATCATAAAAATAATCTACATGAAGAAAGGAAGAGCGTCAGAGAAGGAATAAATTAAGGTAAAATAAAAACCTATTTTTAATTGATTTAATAGTTTGTTCAAAGTAATAGCAATAATACATTTGAATACATATATGTAATGTATAAGTGAAATAAATGGCAGCCATATATAAGTGAAATGAATAGCAGCTATGATACAAGGGAAGGGGAGGAAGAATTAGGATTATTTTGTTATTATAAGGTACTCACATTATCCATAAAGTGTTAAGTGTTATTTGAAAGTAGTCTTGAATTATTTGTAAATATATATTGCAAACTCTATAGTAACCACTAAAAAAAAGTTAAAAAACAAAACAAAAAAACTACAATTGGTATGCTAAGGAGTAAAAATAGAATCATAAAATACTCAATTAAATAAAAAAGATATAGTTTGAGGAGAAAAGTTATTAACTCTTCTTTAAACTATTGGGACTACACTAAAATAAAGTGTTTCTGCACTGCAAAAGAAACCATCAACAAAATAAGAAAAAGCAACCTTCTGAATGGGAGAAGATGTTGGCAAATGATATATCCACTAAGTGGTTAATATCCAAAATATATGAAGAACTTCTATAACTCAACACCAAAAGAACAAATAATTCAATTAAAATGGTCAGAAGACCTGAATAGACATTTTTTCAAAGAAGACATACAGATGGCTACCAGACACATGAAAAGATGCTCAACATCACTCATCATCAGGGAAATTCAAGATAAAACCACAATGAGATATCATTTTACACCTGTCAGAATGGCTAAAGTAAAAAACACAAGAAATAACAAGTGTTGACAAGGTGGAGAAAAAGGAATCCTCCTGCACTGTTGGTGGAAATGCAAATTTGTGCAGCCACTGTGGAAAACAGTATGGTTGTTCCTCAAAAAAATAAATTAATTAAATAAAATAACCATATAATCCAGTAATTCCACTACTGGAATTACCACTCCATTACCCAAAGAAAATGAAAAGACTAATTTGAAAGATATATCCATCCCTTTGTTTTTTTCAGCATTATTTACAATAGCCAAGATATGGAAGCAACCCAAGTGTCCATCAATAGATGAAAGGATAAAGATAAGCATATATATATATAACAGACACTGTGGAATATCACTCAGCTGAAGGCAGATGCTTAATGACTGAGCCACCCAGGTACCCCATGAGATTTTTTTTTTTTTATCATGAATGGGTATTAGATTTTGTCAAATGATTTTTCTGCATTGATTGATGTATTCATGTGATTTTTCTTCTTTAGCCTGTTGGTATGATAGATTAATTTTTGAATGTTGAACCAGCCTTGCATACGTGGGATAAATCCCACTTGGTAGTGGTATTATCCTTTTAAAATATTGATGAACTTGCTTTTCTAATATTTTGTTGAGGATTTCACATCTGTGTTCATTAGTGATATTGGTCTATAGTTTTGTTTTCTTGTAATGTCTTTTTCTGAGCTTTGGCATTATGGTAATGCTGGCTCCATACAGTGAGTTGAGTAATATTCCTCTGCTTTTATGTTCTGAAGCAGAGAATTGTATGTAATTGTAGAGAAATAGTTTAATTTCTTCCTTAAAAGGCAAGCAAACTTTTTGGGGCCTGGTCCTTTTTATTTTGGAATGTTATTGATTTCTTTAATGAATAGAGGTCTATTCAGGTTGTCTGTTTTTTCATGTGTGAATTTTGGCACTCATTCAAGGAATTGGTACATTTCATATAGGTAATCAAATTTGTGGGTATAGTTATTCAATGCATTCCATTATTACCCTTTTAATGTCAGTGAGAACTGTAGTGATGTCCCCTCTTCTGTTATTAAAATTAGTAATTTGTACTCTTTTTTTCTTACTTATAGTTAGCCTGGTTAGAGGACTGTCACTTTTATTGATCTTTTTAAGGGACCAGCTCTTAGTTTCCTTGATTTTCTTCATTGATTTCCTGTTTTAAATCTTAATGAGCTATACTCTAATTTTTACTATTTCTTTTCTTTCACTTACTTTAGCTTTTATTTTCTCTTCTTTTCTAGTTTTCTAATGCAAAATATTAGAATATTAATTTTAGGCATTTTTCTTTTCTAATATATGCATTAAATGCTAAAATTTTCCCTCTAAGCATTGTTTTCACTGGATCACACAAAGTTTATGTTTTGCTTAATTCAAAATATATTTTTAAAATTTTTCTCTTGAAATTTCATCTTTAATCCATGTGTTATTTGAAATGTGTTGTTTAATCTCCAAGTATTTGGGGATTTTCTAAACTATTGTTAGATTTTCAATCTCATTTAATTCTACTGTAGTCTGACAGCAGAAATTATATGAATTTCTCTCTCATTTATTCACTGCTGTATCCTCAGTGCACATATTAATGCATGTGGTAGGTGCTCAATATATATTCAATTAAAGAATCAATGAATGAATACAAATGATAGTCTTGGAAGGATTTTATGAGATAAATTAATATAAATAAAATAATTTATAACTAAATATGCTTGACAAAGAATCACTGCTTCTGGAGGTTCTGCCATATTACCTTAATGTTTAAGATATAATTGGATCAAAAGACTTGGATTCAAGTCACGTATCAGTTACTTACTCTCTGTGTGATCTTCAGAAGGTTCTTACATTTTTTAATTCTGATTTCATCTCTATAATTAGAATGTATATTTCATGGGTTTGTGAGAATTGAGTTAATATATATGAGATAGCACTTGTAGATTACAAAATACCATGTGAATTAAAATTCAATATTTTTAAGGCATTTCTTTCTATAGTGCATTTTATGGGCCAAAGAATTTACTTAGTTTCCTTTTATGAAGTACTTCCAATATGCTGGAATCTTCCAATATGCTGGCAGAAAAAAAAAAAAAACAAAACATTTTTTGAGCCTCATGATGACATCAGAATGAGCAGTTAACTAAAATTTAATTTTTTCAGTGAGCCTTATCTGAGTGCCATCTTGTAACTACATAATAGAATATCAGATAGTAAATAGAAATCACTGTCCAAGAAATTTCATAGTAGCCACATATTTTGCTATTGTACAATAGCTCAGATTTATCATTTTCTATTTTCTGACTAGAGTAAAATTCTCATAAAGGATTAGCTAGTCAGAAGTGTTCTGTGAAATACAAGTATTAGCTGCTGTTTTATAGAGTATACTGATCAAAATAGAAAATAGATATTTTTAAAGAATTGTTTATTGTGAAGCATTCACTGTAACAAAATAAAATACAATTAGCTAGAACATCCATCTGATAGGACATGAAATTATTTATAGTTATATCCTAACTGATGTAATATTAAAAATCATGTAGTGTAAAGAAAGACCTTGGTTTCCAAGGTCTTGGCTGTACAGCCTTAGGCAAGTTAACGAACATTTCTGAAACTTAGTATCTGAATATTCTTAATATGAGCATAATGATAACTATCTTTCAGGGGTATTGTAAAGATTAAATAAGAAATAGGTTTCTGTCACTATCTCAAAGTAGAACATTCTTATGAAATGTTTCTTAAGAAACCCTAAGCCAAAATGGCATAAAATGAAGAAGAGTATCCCCTGCTTTCTGGAACTTTGCATTATGCTACTTAACTTTACAAAAGACCTACATTAGTACCTGTTTTTTCTAATCAAAAGAAATCCAAAGAATATTTTACTTTTATAGAAAAAAAAGTTGTTACCATACTAATGTAGGTCTTTCATAAAACATAAGTGGCATAACACCAACATTCAGAAAGCAGGTGATACTTGTATATGTAAATGGATCTATCATACTAACTATCTTGTGGGAGACATATGAATATATTTCTTCCCTTCCCCCCTCATTCTTTTCCTCATATTCTTTTAAACTTTTATTTCAAATTTTAATCATGGATCAAGGGGTAGAAATTGTTTTAGGGTGAAACAGGAATAAAACAAGAAAGTTTGACTAAGAACACTTATCTTCTACACATCTATCTTGACCATGACCATCTCTAGTTCTTATAATTTTAAAGTGTTCAAGTCAACTTAATAGTTACAAGTATTTTCATGCGTAATTATCTCATTACATTCTCACAACATCATGAAAAATATGTTTTAACTACAGAGATAGATCAGAATTCAAAAATTTTAGAAGAGAAAGAAATTGCCAGTGAACAAAATAAGAAAGAGATGATGGGTATAAATTGCTATTATATAAAGACATGATACTTTTCCAAAGAGAACATCTGCCATCTTGTCTTTCAGTTCCACACTTAGGTCTTTTAAATGAGTGCAATAAATTCTAGGACTAAAGATCAGAAAGAGCAAAGATTTGAACAAGATAAATGTTTAATTCTCTTTTTTCTAACATAAAAAGTAGGTAATTCTCAGTATAGTAGCTCCATGCGACATCAGTGACATGGCCTCCTGCTATCCTTATGCTCTACCATTCTTAGCCCAGGGAGTTTCTGTCAATGTAGCATTACTGTCTTAGGTGATTGCTGAATTCCAGAAATCCTGTCTGAATTATGAACATGGATGGGTTGAGGAGGATATCAAAAAAGCACATATGCTTACTGTGTGGTACCACTCTTAATAAGTTTTCATTAGATAGAGTACGACCCAATAATTTCTACTCATATTTTACTGTCCACCTTGAAGTACAAGAGAAGCTGGAATATTGCCATTTAACTGGGCACATTGCTACCCAGAATAAAGTCAGAGTCCTATTACTAAGAAAGAATTGTTATTGTAAAAGCAACAGGAAGACTCTGCCTCAAGGGACTAATTTTTATTTAATGGAAAGTTGAGGTTTTCAAGAACTTGAAATAGTGACATGGGAAAATTCTATCAAGTAGCATTAAGAGAAAGAATATGGGTGACAGCTATCACCCCAATCAGCCAACTCAGGTACTGTATTTCATTGGTTTAGACTTTGCTGCATTAGTGTGATTTATTATTCTCCACCATTTAAGCATCTTTAATGAAATTGACAGGAAAACTTCATTAACTTTCATTTAATTAACCTTATCTGATAATTAATAAAAATGTTTCTCTCTCCATTTATAATTTAATTACAGAGTTAGATAATAAAGTTCACTCTGATTTTCATTTTTCCATACCAACAAAATACAGTTTATTTTTTTAAAGGTTTATTTATTTTAGAGAGAGAGCGAGCAGGAGGAGAGGCAGAGGGAAAGGAAGGGGAAAGAATTTCATTTTTTTTTTTTTTTTTTTTTTTTTTTGAGACAGAGAGAATGAGAGACAGAGAGCATGAGAGGGAGGAGGGTCAGAGGGAGAAGCAGACTCCCTGCCAAGCAGGGAGCCCGATGCGGGACTCGATCCCAGGACTCCAGGATCATGACCTGAGCCGAAGGCAGTCGCTTAACCAACTGAGCCACCCAGGCGCCCCGGAAAGAATTTCAAATACACTCCCCACTGCGTATGGATCCTGACTCAGGGCTCAATCACAGGAACCTGAGATCATAACCTGAGCCAAAATAAAAAGACAGTCGCTTAACCAGCTGAGCCACCCAGGCACCCAAAAATACAGTTTATTTATAAATATCTAGTAATACATATTGGAAACTAAGTTATAACTTTCAAGAGTTCTAGAATTTGAATCAATTATTTAAAATATTTGTTTTTGGAGCGGAGAAAAGATGGCAGAGGAGTAGGGGACCCTATTCCAACTGGCCCCAGGAATTGAGCTGGATATCTACCAGACCACTTGAGCACCCACGAAATCAGCCTGAGATATAAGAAAATAGATCTGTATCTCTACAAGCAGAATATCCCACATGGTTAGTTTCAAGGTATGAAGTGTGGAGCCGTGATTCCGTGAACAGATATCAGAGGATAAACAGCAGCTGGAGGGAGCCTGGCCTTGGGGATCCTACACCACTGGTGAGCGACAGCCTCTCATGCTGGGGACCAGGCACAGACTTGCAGACCGGTAGCAGTGGGGAAAGGACTTTAGGGCAGCCCCCTGGATGGAAACCCAGGGTGGTGGGGTCGCATGTGTGAACTGGAAGCAGCGGTGGTTTTAGAAGCACAAAGGGCAGAGACGAGCCCCGACCTGGACGCAGGATGGGGGGTGCTGCAGAGGGGTGCAAAACCCAGGATGCTGCAGTTTATAGCAGCACGGACAGAAACGGAGATAGTGTGGCCTGGAGAGCTCACTGAAGAACAGACTGCGATCTCTCTGCTCTGAGGCAGAGGGTTGGAAATGGTCTCTTCTGCTCTGGATCGCGGAAGAGACACGGAAAGCCACCAGGGAACACCACCCGAGAACAAGAGCCCAAAAAAACTGGTTCCCACTGAGCCCATCCCCAACCTCAGGGGGGCAGGGCAACTCCACCCAAACAGGGTTGCCTGACTAACAGCATGGCAGTCCCCTCCCGCAGAAGACAGGCTGGGGAAACAAGAGGCCAGCAACCCTAAGGTCCCTAGAAAACAGGTGCATCTTGCTTGGGTTTGGGTCAATAATCTGGACTCTATACATTCTCTCAACCACCCATTAACAGAATGACTAAGAGGAGGAACCCCCAAAATAGAAAAGACTCAGAGATTATGACTTATGCTGCAGATTTACAAATGAATGCAGATATAACCAAGATGTCAGAGATGGAATTCAGGCTACCAATTGTGAAGACAATAGCTAGAATGGAGAAATCAACTGATGGCTACATAGAGTTTCTAAGGGCAGAAATGAAAGCTGAATTGGCAGAACTTAAAAATGCTATCAATGAGATCCAATCTAATCTAGATAATCTAACAGGTAGGGTAAGTGAGGCAGAAGCACGAATAAGTGACCTGGAAGACAAGGGAAAAGAGGAGGCCAGGGAAAAACAACTCAGAATTCATGAAAATAGAATCAGAGGAATAAGTGACAACATGAAGCGTTCCAATGTCCGAATAATTAGAATCCCAGAGGGAGTGGAGAGAGAGAGAGGTCTAGAAAATATATTTGAGCAAATTGTCGCTGAGAACTTCCCTAATCTGGGGCATGAAACAAACATTTTTGGCAGAGAGGACCCCTCCCAAGATCAAGGAAAACAGGCCAACACTCTGGCATGTAATAGTAAAACTCGCAAATCTTAGAACCAAGGAAACCATCTTAAGGGCAGTTAGGGGGAAGAGATTCCTTATGTACAGAGGGAGGAACATCAGAATAACGTCAGACCTATCTACAGAGATAGGCCTGGCAAGACATATTCAGGGTACTAACTGAGAAAAACATGCAACCAAGAATACTTTATCTGGCAAGGCTGTCATTTAGAATGGATGGAGAGATGCAGAGCTTCCAAGACCAGCAGAAACTGAAAGAATATGTGACCACTAAGCCAGGCCTGCAAGAAATATTAAGGGGGGTTCTATAAAAGGAGAAAGACCCCAAGAATGATATACAACAGAAATTTACAGGGATAATCTATAAAAACAACGTCTTCACAGGCAACATGATGACAATTAATTCGTATCTTTCAAAAATCACTCTCAATGTGAATGGCTTAAATGTTCCCATAAAATGTCACAGGGTTGCAGATTGGATAAAAAGACAGGACCCTTTCGGATTTGTTTAGAGTATATTTTCTGGGAACGTGGTTACTCTGCTAGCATTTTGTTCTCTCATTAATCTATTCTCCTCTGCACAAAATGACAAGACGGAAAAAATCACCTCAACAAAAAGAACAAAAGGTAGTACCGACTGCCAGCGACCTATTCAATACGGACATTAGTACGATGTCAGATCTAGAGTTCAGAATCATCACTTTAAAGATACTAGCTGGGCTTGAAAAAAATATGGAAGTTATTAGAGAAACCCTTTTTGGAGAAGTAAAAGAGCTAAAATCCAACCAAGTAGAAATCAAAAAGGCTATTAATGAGGTGCAATAAAAAATGGGGGCGTTAACTGCTAGAATAAATGAGGCAGAAGAGAGAATCAGTAATATAGAAGATGAAATAATGGAAAATAAAGAAGCTGAGAAAAAGAGAGATAAACAACTACTGGATCACGAGGGGAGAATTCGAGAGATAAGCAATACCATAAAACGAAACAACATTAGAATAATTGGGATCCCAGAAGAAGAAGAAAAAGAGAGAGGGGCAGAAGGTATAATGGAGCAAATTATAGCAGAGAACTTCCCTAATTTGGGGAAAGAAACAGGCATGAAAATCCAGGAAGCACAGAGAACCCCTCTCAAAATCAATAAAAATAGGTCAACACCCCGACATCGAATAGTAAAACTTACGAGTCTCATAGACAAAGAGAAAATCCCGAAAGCAGCTCGGGAGAAGAGATATGTAACCTACAAGGGTAGAAACATTAGATTGGCAACAAACCTATCCACAGAGACCTGGCAGGCCACAAAGGACTGGCAGGATATATTCAGAGCACTAAATGAGAAAAATATGCAACCAAGAATACTGAAGGAGAAAATTGAAAATTGAAAGAGAGATAAAAAGCTTCCAGGACAAACAAAAACTAAAGGAATTTGCAAACACAAAACCAGCCCTACAGGAAATCTTGAAAGGGGTCCTCTAAGCAAAGAGAGACCCTAAAAGCAACATAGACCAGAAAGGAACACAGACAATATGCGGTAACAGTCACCTTACAGGCAATACAATGGCACTAAATTCCTATCTTTCAATAGTTACCCTGAATGTAAATGGGCTAAATGCCCCAATCAAAAGACACAGGCTATCAGACTGGATTAAAAAACAAGACCCATCGATATGCTGTCTGCAAGAGACTCATTTTAGAACCAAAGACACCCCCAGATTGAAAGTGAGGGGGTGGAAAACCATTTACCATGCTAATGGACACCAAAAGGAAGCTGGGGTGGCAATCCTTATATCAGACAAATTAGATTTTAAACCAAAGACTGTAATAAGAGATGAGGAAGGACACTATATCATACTTAAAGGATCTATCCAACAAGAAGATCTAACAATTGTAAATATCTATGCCCCTAACATGGGAGCAGCCAATTATATAAGCCAATTGATAACAAAAGCAAAGAAACACATCGACAACAATACAATAATAGTGGGGGACTTTAACATCCCCCTCACTGAAATGGACAGATCGTCTAAGCAAAAGATCAACAAGGAAATAAACACTTTAAATGACACACTGGACCAAATGAACTTCACAGACATATTCAGAACATTCCATCCCCAAAGCAACGGAATACACATTCTTCTCTAGTGCCCTTGGAACATTCTCCAGAATAGATCACATCCTAGGTCATAAATCAGGACTCAACTGGTACCAAAAGATTGGGATCATTCCCTGCCTATTTTCAGACCACAATGCTTTGAAACTAGAACTCAATCACAAGAGGAAAGTTGGAAAGAACTCAAATACATGGAGGCTAAAGAGCATCCTACTGAAGAATGAATGGGTCAACCAGGAAATTAAAGAAGAATTAAAAAAATACATGGAAACCAATGAAAATGAAAACACAACTGTTCAAAATCTTTGGGATGCAGCAAAGGCAGTCCTAAGAGGAAAGTATATAGCAATACAAGCCTTTCTCAAGAAACAAGAAAGGTCTCAAGTACACAACCTAACCCTCCACCTAAAGGAGCTGGAGAAAGAACAGCAAATAAAGCCTAAACCCAGCAGGAGAAGAGAAATAATAAAGATCAGAGCAGAAATCAATGAAATAGAAACTAAAAGAACAGTAGAACAAATCAATGAAACTAGGAGCTGGTTCTTTGAAAGAATTAACAAGATTGATAAACCCCTGGCCAGACTTATCAAAAAGAGAAGAGAAATGACCCAAATCAACAAAATCATGAATGAAAGAGGAGAGATCACAACCAACACCAAAGAAATACAAACAATCATAAGAACATATTATGAGCAACTCTATGCCAGCAAATTAGATACTCTGGAAGAGATGGATGCATTCCTAGAGATGTATCAACTACCAAAACAGAACCAGGAAGAAATAGAAAACCTGAACAGACCTATAACCACTAAGGAAATTGAAGCAGTCATCAAAAATCTCCCAAAAAACAAAAGCCCAGGGCCAGATGGCTTCCCAGGGGAATTCTACCAAACATTTCAAGAAGAATTAATACCTATTCTTCTGAAACTGTTCCAAAAAATAGAAACGGAAGGAAAACATCCAAACTCATTTTATGAGGCCAGCATTACCTTGATCCCAAAACCAGACAAAGACCCCATCAAAAAGGAGAATTACAGACCAATATCCCTGATGAACATGGATGCAAAAATTCTCACCAAAATACTAGCCAATAGGATACAACAGTACATTAAAAGGATTATTCACCATGACCAAGTGGGATTTATCCCTGGGCTGCAAGGTTGGTTCAACATCCGCAAATCAATCAATGTGATACAATACATTAACAAAAGAAAGAACAAGAATCATATGATCCTCTCAATAGATGCAGAAAAAGCTTTTGACAAAGTACAGCATCCTTTCTTGATCAAAACTCTTCAGAGTATAGGGATCGAGGGTACATACCTCAATATCATAAAAGCCATCTATGAAAAACCTACAGCGAATATCATTCTCAATGGGGAAAAAC
The DNA here is from genome assembly GCF_029215605.1 of Mirounga angustirostris. Lineage (NCBI taxonomy): Eukaryota > Metazoa > Chordata > Mammalia > Carnivora > Phocidae > Mirounga > Mirounga angustirostris. Next base: position 77,626,215 of record NW_026991717.1, read on the forward strand.
TGAGAGCTTTCCCCCTAAGGTCAGGAACGCGGCAGGGATGTCCACTATCACCACTGCTATTCAACATAGTATTGGAAGTCCTAGCCACAGCAATCAGAAAACAAAAAGAAATCAAAGGCATCCAAATTGGCAAAGAAGAAGTCAAACTCTCACTCTTTGCAGATGATATGATACTTTATGTGGAAAACCCCAAAGACTCCACCCCAAAACTGCTAGAACTCATACAGGAATTCAGTAAACTGGCAGGATATAAAATCAATGCACAAAAGTCAGTGGCATTCCTATACACTAACAACAAGACAGAAGAAAGAGAAATTAAGGAGTCGATCCCATTTACAATTGCACCCAAAACCATAAGATACCTAGGAATAAATCTAACCAAAGAGACAAAGGATCTGTACTCAGAAAACTATAAAATACTCATGAAAGAAATCGAGGAAGACACAAAGAAATGGAAAAACGTTCCAAGCTCATGGATTGGAAGAATAAATATTGTGAAGATGTCAACGCTACCTAGAGCAATCTACACATTCAATGCAATCCCTATCAAAATACCATCCACTTTTTTCAAAGAAATGGAACAAATAATCCTAAAATTTGTATGGAACCAGAAAAGACCCCGCATAGCCAGAGGAATGTTGAAAAAGAAAAGCAAAGCCGGCGGCATCACAATTCCGGACTTCAAGATCTTTTACAAAGTTGTCATCATCAAGACAGCATGGTACTGGCACAAAAACAGACTCATAGATCAGTGGAACAGAATAGAGAGCCCAGAAATGGACCCTCAACTCTAGGTCAACTAATCTTCGACAAAGCAGGAAAGAATGTCCAATGGAACAAAGACAGTATCTTCAACAAATGGTGTTGGGAAAATTGGATAGCCACATGCAGAAGAATGAAACTGGACCATTTCCTTACACCACACACAAAAATAGACTCCAAATGGTTGAAAGACCTCAATGTGAGACAGGAGTCCATCCAAATCCTAAAGGAGAACACAGGCAGCAACCTCTTTGACCTCAGCCGAAGCAACTTCTTCCTAGAAACATCGCCAAAGGCAAGGGAAGCAAGGGCAAAAATGAACTCTTGGGACTTCATCAAGATAAAAAGCTTTTGCAAAGCAAACAGTCAACAAAACCAAAAGACAACCGACAGAATGGGAGAAGATATTTGCAAATGACATATCAGATAAAGGGCTAGTATCCAAAATCTATAAAGAAATCATCAAACTCAACACCCAAAGAACAAAGAATCCAATCAAGAAATGGGCAGAAGACATGAACAGACATTTTTCCAAAGAAGACATCCAAATGGCCAACAGACACATGAAAAAGTACTCAACGTCGCTCGGCGTCAGGGAAATCCAAATCAAAACCTCAATGAGATACCACCTCACACCAGTCAGAATGGCTAAAATTAACAAGTCAGGAAATGACAGATGTTGGCGGGGATGCGGAGAAAGGGGAACCCTCCTCCACTGTTGGTGGGAATGCAAGCTGGTGCAGCCACTCTGGAAAACTGTATGGAGGTTCCTCAAAAAGTTAAAAATAGAGCTACCATATGATCCAGCAATTGCACTACTGGGTATTTACCCCAAAGATACAAAAGTAGGGATCCGAAGGGGTACATGTACCCCGATGTTTATAGCAGCAATGTCCACAATAGCCAAACTGTGGAAAGAGCCAAGATGTCCATCGACAGATGAATGGATAAAGAAGAAGTGGTATATATATACAATGGAATATTATGCAGCCATCAAAAGGAATGAGACCTTGCCATTTGCAACGACGTGGATGGAACTGGAGGGTATTATGTTGAGCAAAATAAGTCAAACAGAGAAAGACATGTATCATATGATCTCACTGATATGAGGAATTCTTAATCACAGGAAACAAACAGGGTTGCTGGAGTGGGGGGTGGGGTGGGAAGGATGGGGTGACTGGGTGATAGACACTGGGGAGGGTATGTGCTCTGGTAAGCGCTGTGAATTCTGCAAGACTGTTGAATCTCAGATCTGTACCTCTGAAACAAATAATGCAATATATGTTAAGAAAAAAAAAGATGAAGAAGAAGGTAGTGGGAGGGGAAGAATGAAGCAGGGTAAATCGGAGGGATAGATGAACCATGAGAGACGATAGACTCTGAAAAACAAACAGGGTTCTAGAGGGGAAGGGGGTGGGAGGATGGGTTAGCCTGGTGGTGGGTATTGAGGAGGGCACATTTTGCATGGAGCACTGGGTGTTATGCACAAACAATGAATCATGGAACACTTCATCTAAAACTAATGATGTAATGTATGGGGATTAACATAAGAATAAAAAAAAAAAGAAAAAAAAAAAAAAGACAGGACCCATCCATATGCTGTCTACAAGAGACTCATCTTGAACCTAGAGATACATCCAGACTGAAAGTGAAGGGATGGAGATCCATCCTCCATGCCAGCGGACCTCAAAAGAAAGCTGGCGTAGCAATTCTTATAGCAGACAAATTAGATTTTAAACTAAAGTCTGTAGTTAGAGACACAGAAGGACACTATATCATTCTTAAGGGGTCTATCCAACAAGAAGATCTAACAATTATAAATATCTATGCCCCCAACATGGGAGCAGCCATCTACATAAGCCAACTGTTAACCAAAGTAAAGAGTCATATTGATAACAATACGTTAATTGTAGGAGACCTCAATACTCCACTCTCAGCAATGGACAGATCATCTAAGCAGAAAATCAACAAAGAAACAAGAGCTTTGAATAACACACTGGACCAGATGGGCCTCATAGATATATACAGAACATTCCATGCTAAAACAACAGAATACTCATTTTTCTCGAGCACACATGGAACTTTCTCCAGAATAGACCACGTACTGGGTCACAAATCAGGTCTCAACTAATACCAAAAGATTGAGATTATTCCCTGCATATTCTCAGACAACAATGCTTTAACTCTGGAACTCAATCACAAGAAAAAATTTGGCAGAAATTCAAACAGTTGGAAGCTAAAGACCACTCTGCTCAAGAATGTTTGGGTCAACCAGGAAATCAAAAAAGAACTTAAACAATTCATGGAAATCAATGAGAACGAAAACACATCGGTCCAAAACCTATGGGATACTGCAAAGGCGGTCCTAAGGAGGAAATACATAGCCATCCAAGCCTCACTCAAAAAAATAGAAAAATCCCGAATTCACCAACTAACTCTACACCTTAAAGAACTAGAGAAAAAGCAACAAACGATGCATAAGCCACACATTAGAAGAGAAATAATTAAGATTAGAGCAAAGATTAATGAATTAGAAACCAGAAACACAGTAGATCAGATCAACGAAACTAGAAGTTGGTTCTTTGAAAGAATTAATAAGATCGATAAACCACTGGCCAGACTTATCCAAAAGAAAAGAGAAAGTACCCAAATTAATAAAATTATGAATGAAAGGGGAGAGATCACAACTAACACCAAGGAAATAGAAACAATTATTAGAAATTATAATCAACAACTATATGCCAATAAACTGAGCAATCTGGATGAAATGGAGGCCTTCCTGGAAACCTATAAGCTGCCAAGACTGAAACAGGAAGAAATTGACAACCTGAATAGGCCAATAACCAGTAACAAGATTGAAGCAGTGATCAAAAACCTCCCAAAAAACAAGAGTCCAGGGCCTGATGGATCCCCTGGGGAATTCTACCAACATTCAAAGAAGAAATAATACCTATTCTACTGAAGCTGTTTCAAAAAATAGAAACAGAAGGAAAACTTCCAAACTCATTCTATGAGGCCAGCATTACCTTGATCCCCAAACCAGGCAAAGACCCCATCAAAAAAGGAGAATTTCAGACTGATATCCCTGATGAATATGGATTCCAAAATCCTCAACAAAATCCTAGCTAAGAGGATCCAACAATACATTAAAAGGATCATCCACCATGACCAAGTGGGATTTATCCCCAGGATGCAAGTGTGGTTCAACAGTCGCAAATCAATCAGTGTGATAGAACACATTAATAAAAGGAGGGAGAAGAACCATATAGTCCTCTCAATTGATGCAGAAAAAGCATTTGACAAAATACAACATCCTTTCCTGATTAAAATTCTTTAGAGTATAGGGATAGAGGGAACATTCCTCAAGTTCATAAAATCCATCTATGAAAAACCCACAGCGAATATCATCCTCAATGGGGAAAAGCTGAGAGCCTTTCCCTTAAGATCAGGAACACATCAAGGATGCCCACTCTCACCACTATTGTTCAACATAGTACTAGAAGTCCTAGCAACAGCAATCAGACAACAAAAAGAAATAAAAGGTATTCAAACTGGCAAAGAAGAAGTCAAACTCTCTCTCTTCACAGATGACATGATACTTGATGTGGAAAACCTAAAAGACTCCACCCCCAAATTACTAGAACTCATCCAGCAATTCAGTAATGTGGCAGGATACTAAATCAATGCACAGAAATCAGTTGCTTTCCTATACACTAACAACACAACTGTAGAAAGAGAAATTAGAGAAACGATTCCATTTACAATAGCACCAAAAACCATAAGATACCTCGGAATAAACCTAACCAAAGAGGTAAAGGATCTATACTCTAGGAACTACAGAACACTCATGAAAGAAATTGAAGAAGTCACAAGAAGATGGAAAAATATTCCATGCTCATGGATCAGAAGAATAAACATTGTTAAAATGTTTATGCTACCCAGAGCAATCTATACCTTCAATGCCATCCCGATCAAAACTCTAATGACATTTTTCAAAGTGCTAGAACAATCCTAAAATTTGTATGGAATCAGAAAAGACCCCAAATCACCAAGAAAATGTTGAAAAAGAAAAACAAGCCTGGGGGCATCACATTCCCGGATTTCAAGCTATATTACAAAGCTGTGATCACCAAGACAGCATGGTACTGGCACAAAAACAGACATATAGACCAATGGAATAGAATAGAGAACCCAGATATGGACCCTCAACTCTACAGTCAAATAATCTTCAACAAAGCAGGAAAAACATGCAATGGAAAAAAGACAGTCTCTTCAATAAACGGTGCTGAGAAAATTGGACAGCCACATGCAGAAGAATGAAACTCCACCATTCTCTAACACCATACACAAAGATAAACTCAAAGTGGATGAAAGACCTCAATGTGAGACAGGAATCCATCAAAATCCTAGAGGAGAACATAGGCAGTAACCTCTTTGACATCGACCACAGCAACTTCTTTCAAGATACATCTCCAAAGACTAGTGAAATAAAAGCAAAAAGGAACTTTTGGGACTTCATCAAGATAAAAAGCTTCTGCACAGCAAAGGAAACAGTCAAAACAAAGAGGCAACCCACAGAATGGGAGAAGATATTTGCAAATGACACTACAGATAAAGGTCTGGTATCCAAGATCTATAAAGAACTTCTCAAACTCAACACCCAAAAAACAAATAATCAAGTCAAAAAGTGGGCAGAAGACATGAAAAGACACTTCTCTGAAGAAGACATACAAATGGCTAACAGACCATGAAAAAATGTTCATCATCATTAGCCATAAGGGAAATTCAAATCAAATCCACATTGAGATACCACATTACACCAGTTAGAATTGCAAAAATGGACAGGGAAAGAAACAACAAATGTTGGAGTGGTTGTGGAGAAAGGGGAACCCTCTTACACTGTTGGTGGGAATGCAAGTTGGTACAGCCACTTTGGAAAACAGTGTGGAGGTTCCTCAAAAATTTAAAAATAGAGCTACCCTACAACCCAGCAATTGCACTCCTGGGTATTTACCCCAAAGACACAGATGTAGTGAAAAGAAGGGCCATATGCACCCCAATGTTCATAGCAGCAATGTCCGCAATAGCCAAACTGTGGAAAGAGCCGAGATGCCCTTCAGCAGATGAACGGATAAAGAAGATGTTGTCCATATATACAATGGATTATTACTCAGCCATCAGAAAGGATGAATACCCAACTTTTACATCAACATGGATGGGACTGGAGGAGATTATGCTAAGTGAAATAAGTCAAGCAGAGAAAGTCAATTATCATATGGTTTCACTTTTTTGTGGAACATAAGGAATAGCATGGAGGACATTAGGAGAAGGAAGGGAAAAATGAAGAGCAGGGAAAATCGGAGAGAGAGATGAACCATAAGAGACTGTGGACTCTGAGAAACAAACAGGGTTTTAGAGGGGAGGGGGGTGGGGGGATTCGTTAGCCCAGTGATGGGTATTAAAGAGGGCACATTCTGCATAGAGCACTGGGTGTTATGCACAAACAATGAATCATGGAACACTACATCAAAAACTAATGATGTAATGTATGGTGATTAACATAACAATAAAAAATTTAAAAAAACTAATGATGTATTGTATGGTGACTAACATAATAAAATTAAAAATAAATAAATAAATAAATAAATAAATAAATAAATAAAATATTTGTTTTCTTGTTTGGTCATTATTACATTACTTACTAATTAGTAGTCTTTAGTTCAGTAATATATCTACTGCTACTACTAACAATAAAATTAAAAATAATAGTAATAGCTATCATATGTTGCTTGCTTACTATGTGCCAGACATTTTATCATTAATATTTATAAAAAACTTAAAGAATATCATTATTATTGTAAATACATAAATGAGGAAGATGAAGTTTAAAGAAGCCACACTTCTGGCCCAAGTTCTGAATATAGGAAGGCCTATATTGTTATACACTGTATAATTGATTACAAGTTCTGATGCCATTAAAGCCCTAGCCCAAGACTAGAACCACTATCTTCAGGTTTCTTGTAACATAAAAAAAAAAAAAAAAAAAATCATTACTGTCTAGGGCATATTACCATGATATCTTGTTATCTGTAGCATGCTAACATATTTATGTACATCTCTGAACAAAAATCTATTTTTTATATTACACACAAACAGGATAAAAACTATAATTATAGACTAGTGTAAAGCAAGACAGTTTTTACTATAAAGTTCAGAAAAACTAAAGAAATATTAGGTCAGATTACTAAATCATAATATTTCCAAGCCAAAAATGGAATACACTAACAAATCTGAAAAAAATATTTTTGTAATTTTAAATTTATTCATATTAAATATTTTATAAAGTTATAGGTATTACTTATACTTATCAACACCATATTTTTAATTAGAGCTTAATGATTTTAATCAAGTACTTATATGTTTAATTGATTTCAGTGAATATCATCAGACTTCTTACATCTTTGCTACCTTTATTCTTGAGTTATTTTTATTTGCCAATTAGTAATCACAACATAAATGTCTTGAGCTTTTTTTTTTTTCAAATGTAACATCTGGAAGGTAACTGAGCTACATGAAAATAATTTTTGGACCACAATCATTTTTCACTGAAAGCTATGAAAACAGTGTTTTATCTTTGCCACTTATTGTTTTAAAAAGTTCTGCCTGTCTTTATTTTCAAGTAAACATTTTTTTTAATTCAAAAACTTTTAGAAGTCTGTGTGTTTGTGTATTCTTTTTGTTTAATTATGTTGTAACACAGTAGATATGTCTAAAATCCATCTGGTCTTTGTGAGATTTGAAATATGTTTAACTTTTTTCTATTCATATTATTTTAATTATAATTCCTGTTCCATGTGCTCACTATGATTGTATTTTCATGATTTGTTCTCCATTGTCTACTATCATCATTCGACTCCTTTTCATTATTTTATCTCCATTTTATGTATATTCTGGAAAAGTTTCCCACATTTATTTGTGTATCATTACTCTGATATTTACTGCCTCAAATTTTAGCTTCTGGTTTCATTATTATTTCTCATTATCTAATCTTGATTTCTTTTTATTTTGTTCTACTGTGGTTTAATAGGAAGGCAATGTGCACAGTGGTTAGGCACATGGTTTCTGGAGCTATCCGCACTTATCAGTTGGCTCCTAGGGCAAGTTAGTGACCTCTGTACATCAATTCCTTATCTATAAAAAGAAGAGTAATGGCAATTTCCTCAAAAGTGGTTAGAGATAAATGAGTTATAATATGTAAAGTTATTAGAATGTCTTACATATGGTATTGCTATATAAATGTGCCTTATTACTAATAGATACAACATACCTCTATATCTGAATATTAAATTGTTCACATTTAGGGGCGCCTGGGTGGCTCAGTCGTTAAGCATCTGCCTTCGGCTCAGGTCATGATCCCAGGGTCCTGGGATTGATCCCCGCATTGGGCTCCCTGCTCAACGGGGAGTCTGCTTCTCCCTCTCCCTCTTCCTCTGCTTGTGTTCCCTCTCTGGCTGTGTCTGTCTCTGTCAAATAAATAAATAAAAATCTTAAAAAAAAATTGTTCACATTTAATATTTTTTATTATTATGTTATGTTAATCACCATACACTACATCATTAGTTTTTGAGGTAGTGTTCCATGATTCATTGTTTGTGTATAACACCCAGTGCTCCATGCAGAACGTGCCCTCTTTAATATTTACCTATGTTTCCTGAACTAACTATTCCTGAGAAAGACTTTTTTAATAGGGTACTCAGAAAAATTTTTTTAATTGGAAATTTTTCATTATGCACATGAACCAAGAAATTCATATAAAGAGAGTTCTAAATATTCTGGATTTAGAAAATATAAGGAACTGTGCTGACTCCTATTCTAAAATCAAACCTTGGATTAAGAATCCAGGAATACTCTTTATAGAAGGAGATCTTACAGTTCTAATGAGGCTTTATAATATCCATTCTTCTTTTTTATGTGCTCAATGAAACCCCTACTTTCACATACCTAATACATGTCAAATATTGTTCTAGGCATTAATGTCCCTCTTTCTTGGAGTTTAAACATTTAAGTTTAGAGAGACAGATGATGATCATGATCATGATAATACATTTTCATTAATGGTAAGTGCTACAAAAATACAACCTAGAAAATGGAATATAGAATGATTCTAAGTACAGGGCTGACCACCTTAGAAAAAAAAATCAGTCATGAAAAATATATCTTAATGAAGCATCAGTTGAAGAACACCTGAATAACAAGAAGTAGTCAAATTATAGAAACATTTCTGGAGAAGGCCTTCCAGTTACTGACATGAGAATGAATCTACTGGGTTCAAAAAAAAAAAAAAAAACATGGTCAAGGGAGGGAGACTTGACAGGGATCAAATGAGATATAGAAAGTGGAAATCATGTAGTAAATTATAGATAAAGACAAAAAAATGTATTTTATTTTAAAAGGCTATAGTGAGTTTGATGATACAATCATTATGGTGTATTACATGGATTATAAGTGCAAGTATGGAAGCATGAAAAATCATTGAAAAGAATATTATTGTTGATGAAATGAGACATGGTAATACCAATGGGTAGTAAGAGTTAAATGCTGGAGAGTAAGTTATGAGCCTACAGGAACTCAGAAAGAACTAGTATGGAAGAATAAGGGAAGAGAGGAAACAAAGCTGACTCATATATAAACATATGCACACAGATACATACATATATATGTAAATATAAATAGGTATAGATATGTACACACATACATATTTCTTATTTACAGATATTCATACTATTTTAAAAAATCTCATCAAGCTCTCTATTCTATAAGAGAATCCTAATACAGGAGGTATAATAGTAGGAAGTCCAAGTAAGAGAAGACTAAGATTGAAATAGGGTCAGGAATAGAAGGATTAAAAGTAAAATATAAATGTTAGAGAAACTAAGAAAAAAAATCATCAGGAAGTAGTAACTGAATAATCATATTGGGGATAGGAGGGATTTGGTCATATAGAACAAAAAACCCCAAAATTTAGAGGCTGTATGCTTTGAAGCTAAGAGTGGGTGTCAGTTTGGGAGAGAAGGCCATGAGTCTTGTTTTAAACATATTGAATTTGAAATAAAAAGATAAACAAATAGAAATGCTCTTTGGGCATGTGACATCATCTCTCAGGAGAGAAAGAGACTAAAGTATCTGCATATAGGTGATGGCTAAAGAATCCAAATGAGTAAGGTCCCTGTAAGAGAGAATAGTGAAAGGATCAGAGAACAAAGATAACATTTCTAAAAGTATTATGCCTCTTCCTTTTCTGTTCCTTTTTATGTAGTCACAAATATTTAAGAGCAAATAAAGGAGTAAATGTGGAATGGATTAGCTATTTTAAATTCTTATTTAAGAATTTAATTACTGCTTGAAGTATAACTACCACCAAATTCATGTACTTTATAAGTAAGGATAAGACAACATGTGTGAATGGATTTCTCTTGGTAATTTCAATTTATGGGCAAGTTTTGTTGTAGATTTTTCTTTCATTTAGCACACATCTTTTAATGTCTAGTTCTCTGTGATAGAAGCTTATAAAGGGTAAACTAAAATGATATAGAAAATTTGATATGAACTATTATTTTTCTTAAAAGGAACTGGACCTTTATGATTTTCTGTCAGAATAAATTAAACTATTTTTTATAGAAGTAAATTCCATAATTTTATACTATCTTACTTTCTTCGACTGCTTTGGAAGAAAAAAAAAGTTAGCCACACTCTTCAGTTTATGGCTTTCAATAATACTGTGCCTTGAACTCTCAAGAATTATGGTACTAGAAGAAATCAATAGAGATAATCTGTTCCATATACTATCTTCTAAACTAAAATCTCTCAGATAATAAGTATTTATTGTGTAGATCTCAAATTTTAAGGTACATCAATCAGACTCACTTAAGGTGCTCCTTAATAATAGAGAATCTCGGGCTTTGCCCTCAGAGATCCTAACTCCAAAGACACAAAGTGAGGCTAAAAATCTGTATTAAGGCTGTTAAGGCTGTTTCATCTGGTAGACCAGTCAATTAAAGTTACTGATTTATTAAATCTTCACAGATTGCCCAACATTGTATTCAATGACATAACTAAAATTCCTAAATAGGTGATTTTGTTTAATCATCAATTCTGCAAAAATTCTCTGCTTATGTTGGGACAGGAGAGATTTAAGCTAGATTAAAGGCCTCTGACCGAGGATCAGTTCAAAGAGAAAGAAGGCAGGCACATTAGACTTCTGGAAAAGCATATGAAGTAGGGGCACCTGGGTGGCTCAGTCAGTTGACTGACTCTTGATTTCAGCTCAGGTCATGATCTCAGGGTAGTGAGATCGAGCCCTGCATCTGGCTCCACACTCAGCAGGGAGTCTGCTTGAGATTCTCTCTGTCCCTTCCCTCTGTCCCTCCCCTCCATCTTTCAAAATAAATGAACAAATCTTTTTTTTAAAAAAAACTACAATAATTAGCTAAGGGATACTTAAAATAAGATAAATGTGACATCAGAAACATGAAATGTAGGCTGGAGGGAGTAAAAATGCAGTTTTTGAATGTGTTCATATTTAAGTTGTTAATCTATTTAAAATATATTTATATACATAGGATGATATATGTGAACCTTACAGTAACCACAAAACAAAAACTTATAAATACACAAAAGAAAATGAAAGAGAAATCTAAACATAACACTAAAGAAATTCATCAAATCACAAGGGAAGAAAGAGAAGAAAAAAGAAACAGAGAAGAATTACAAAAATAGTGAGCAAAAAATCAACAAAATGGCAATGAGTACATATCTATTAATAATTAAATGTAAATGGACTAGAGTCCCCAATTAAAAGACATAAAGTGGCTGAATGGATAAAAGACAAGACATATCTATATGCTACCTACAAGAGACTGACTTCAAAAGTAGGACCTACATAGACTGAAAGTGAAAGTTTAGAAAAAAATAGTCTATGAAAATTAAAAGAAAGCTATTGTAACTATATTCCTATCAGACAAAACAGACTTTAAAATAAAGACTATACTGGACTTCTGTGGAAGATGGTGGAGTAGGAAGATCCTAAGCTCACCTCATCCCATGGATACCACTAGGTAACACCCACCTCAGGGTAATTAACCCAGAAAATGACCCAAACACTAGCGGAACAGACTCTCCAGAGGTAGATGTAAAGAAGATGCCATATCAAAGAAGGTAGGAAAGGCAAAGATGCAGTCACAGCAGGACTGTCCTCAGGAGAGAGGAACACCACAGGTGCCTAGAAAGGGAAAAGAAACAGATCCTCACACCAGGCAGCCCACGGATAAAGAAGCATATTCAAAAGGCTATAGCTATACAGTTGTATTATTTGGCCTCCTGGAAAATCAAAACTATAGAGAACAAACTTATGGTTACCAGAGGGAAGGTGGATAGGTGGATGGGTAAATCAGGTAATAGGAATTAAGGAGTGCACTTATGATGAGAACTGGGTATTGTATGGAAGTATTGAATCACTATATTGTACACCTGAAACTAATATTACACTGTATGTTAACTAATTGGGATTTAAATCAAAACTTAAAAAAAGAACATGAAATGAAATTTGAAAGGATATATGCAATCCAGGTTTTAATTGCAGAATTATTTACTATAGCCATATTATGAAAGCAATCCAAGTGTCCATCAATAGATACACATGCGCGCGTGCACACACACACACACACACACACTGAAATATTACTCAGCCATAAAAAAGAATGAAATCTTGCCATTTGTAACATAGATGGAGCTAGACAGTATAATGTTAAGCGAAATAAGCCAGTCAGAGAAAGACAAATGCCATATGATTTCACTGATATGTGTAATTTAACAAACAAAACAAAGAATCAAAGGTAAAAAGGAGAGAGAAAGAGAAATCAAGAAACAGATCTTTAATTATAGAGAACAAATTGATGGTTGCCAGAGAGGAGGGGGTTAAACAGGTGATGGGGATTAAGGGGTGCACTTGTCATGATGTGCACTGGGTGATGTATGGAAGTGTTGAATCAGTATATTATATGCCTGAAACTAATATAACACTGTATGTTAACTGAAATTAAAATAAAATTTTAAAAGAAAAAAAAGAATAGAGTAAAAACCTATACTTCATCCATGATGCCTAATAAGAATGTTTAATTCAAGATATAATTACAGGACACCTAACATAATGTGTGATGGTAAACTGTAGTTGTATGGTCTATAAGAATAACATATTATTTTGGAACTTCACATTTCATGCAGGTATAAAATGTAAAGCGGTAATAATCAAATGGAAGAACTAACATTCATCTTTAAGTATAACAAAATAATTATTATAAGACTGTTTTTAAAATCTTTGCCTGGTTATTTAATCCTAGTAAAATTTATGTTGATACATTAGCCAGTTAAAAATTTGTGAAACACATTTTAGATGTAAGATCATAATATTAATTTTATAGGATTAGGGTAATAATTATCATAATGAAAAATAAGATTTTTCTCCTGATGATGTATTCTGTCTACTTCCTTGATAGAAGTCTTAGTGTTAGTGTGCAGGTCTCTTCTTATTCATAAATCCACATAAATCTCCAGACCAACAGACTGGTCTGGCTCACATTCATATGGCACTGCCTCGCAGCTACGCACTCTAATTAGTCAAGGTCATTTAAATACATTTTGCATGAAGCACCTAAAGCTCAATGTGCCATTTTGTGTATTTATCAAATTACTAATCAATATGCTACACCACAGTTACAGCAGGCCTTCAGCTACCAGAGGATGCTACATGAATTAAAATTGTCCAGGCCATCATCTGCATAAACAAAATTAGCGTATGCCATTATTTTTCATGATAGAGGGCAATGGAATGTGTTCTAAATAGAAATAAATCACCATCAGTATCTTACGTAAGCTTAAAATGCTTTATTTTAAACTTTAAAAAACCTAGCATTAAAGTGGCTTCGGTTTCACTTTCTCTCTTCAACATATTACCTCCACTCTACTGGTAAAGTAATTTATTCCATCCTCTGTGGAGAGCCAGGATCTTATTTGCCAGCATATTTATCTTTTCTGCCACTGCACTGTCATTCATCTGCAATCTCCACAGAGGACCAAACCTGAGCAGAATTGCAATTAGGATTGATTCAACTAAATCCAGGCCACAGAACTGATGCTGACAGGGTGACCTCAAGAGAATTTAAGATGCTGGGTTAGAAAATACACAGCACATGCTAACACACACACACACACACACACACACTCTTTTTCTCTCTCTCTCTGTCTCTCTCTCTCTCATTCCATCACTCATTGGGCTTTGTATGTACTTATTATACTGACCAGAACAGACATTTTTTAAAAATGTTTGGTATTACAATGAAAAAGTAAACTGTTTCTCAGCAATTTTTTTCTTTTTTTCTTTTCAAATTTTATTTTATTATATTATGTTAATCACCATACATCATTAGTTTTTGATGTAGTGTTCCATGATTCATGGTTTGCGTATAACACCCAGTTCCATTCAATACATGCCCTCTTTAATACCCATCAGCAGGCTAACCCACCCCCCACCCCCTCCCCTTTAGAATCCTCAGTTTGTTTCTCAGAGTTCATAGTCTCGTATGGCTCGTCTCCCCCTCCAATTCCCCCTCTTCATTTTTCCCTTTCTACTATCTTCCTTTTTTTTTTTTTTTTAACATATAATGTATTATTTGTTTCAGAGGTACAGGTCTGTGATTCAACAGTCTTACACAATTCACAGCACTTACCAGAGCACATACCTTCCCCAGTGTCTATCACCCAACCACTCCATCCCTCCCACCCCCCACCACTCTCAGCAATTTTGAAAACCTAGAGGAAAAAAAAAAAAAACTTCCATAGATTGGGGCACCTGGGTGGCTCAGTCATTAAGCATCTGCCTTCGGCTCAGGTCATGATCCCAGGGTCCTGGGATTGAGCCCCACATCGGGCTCCCTGCTTTGCAGGAAGCCTGCTTCTCCCTCTCCTACTCCCTCTGTTTGTGTTCCTGCTCTCGCTATCTCTCTCTCTGTCAAATAAATAAAATAAATTTTAAGAAAATTAAAAAAAAAACTTTCACAGAAATTTCTATGTTGAGGTTTAAATGGAAGTTTGTAAAGAACAGAAACCTAATTTCCACTAAGGCTATGTACCTTTAGCTTTCTCTTCAATCTGTGCAGAATTGAAATAGAATGCAAAGCAATACGGATAAAGTTGCTCTGTTCTCACATTCTTGTTGTCACAGATCTTCAACAGTTCCATCATAATCAACAAAAGAGCATCACCTGTGTGTCAGTTAAATGCTCTAATACAATTTCCCAAATAATTCTTGGTTCAGTGGGACAATTTCATGGATTCAAAAGGCAGTAGCTGCAAGCACAAGCAATAAGCTATGAGTTTCTCTGACCTATCATATATAACATGTCTTATCAATCCTGAGGTTTTGCACCTTACATTAGGAGTCATCTATTATAGATGACCTGTCCCCATTCTTATTACATAGAAGGGAGGAAAGTTTGCCATGAGGGAATGAGTCAAACTTACTCCGTAAAGTAAAAAGGAAATTGGAAATGGATAATAACAGTAGCTGAGTAATCTTCTCTAAGTAGATTTTCTTTACATTTTTCTCTCAGGAGACAGAATTTTGCTCTCCCAAAGGGATAATGTTGGATGGGTAAGAACAATCTGATTTAATCTAATAAGGGAAATGAGAACATCACAGAAAGCAAAATTCAATAAAGGAAAATCAAACTGAGCAAAGGAAAGGATTATGTAGTTTGGTTAATAGAATAGAGGATGAGGTGTCAAAACTCCCTCATTCTTTTTTCGTGCTTAACCAAATCACTTCAAGAGAAAGTTCAATAAAAGAAAAAGAGCTCCTCCTCCCCCACAATATAGTCAAAGTCTACCAAAACATGTTGTAGTGGGCATTAAGATTTTAAATTTCTTAAAAAGTGCACTGCATTAATTTTGTGAGAGAAATAATAATGAATTCCATTCTCCCCACATGAACACCATGAAGACCAGATTTTTTTCCCCTTCTTATAGTAGAAACTATAATAAGCATTCTATACTATCTTTCCACTCTGGGTCAAGAAAACCACTATAATGGCAGCTGACATTTTACATGTAATTCTCAGAATTGTCCATAAGAATGCAAGAAGGAAAAAGTAAGGTTTCATCCAATATCACTGAGCCTCTTTGAACATGGGTTTACTGAAATTTTTATTTACAGACTTTAAAGGAAAACTCTACAACATATATCTCTCATCTTCACAGCAGTATCATACATATAAATACTTTTAGAGAATAATGAGCCAGATTGTCTATAAGACATATTGCTATTCATACTACCTGAAAAGCATGATACCATTTAGCATCTTACTACTTTTCATATTTTATCACTGCTAATCAGAAAAAGTGTCTAGTAAGTACAAGAAAAATTTTGTTCATATAATTTATCCTTTGGTATAAAGTATCAATGTTCCCTACTTACAAGGGAAAATTATTTCCTGTTTCTGTTTATAACTATTAAACTGCTTTTATGAAGTACTCAGAACCTCCATTCTAAATGAAATTACAGAAGAATAACATTCCAGCAGTTAAGATAATTATTAAAACAGAAAGAAAAAGATGTTTCATTAAGTATTTGTGGCAGTCGGGGTAGTACACAATCCAAGTTGGATTTTGAGTTTTACATCACAGAAGCTGAGTTTTATTACCATGAGGTGATTTTGAACAAGTAAATAAATCATATTAACCACACCGCCTAAAACATTGATTCATACACCTGAATATTTATGTTTTTTTACCTGAGAATATGGGATGTATATTTCCAGTTACCAAAAGTGAATCAATTTGTTTTCTATAACACTATCATCTCAAAATTAAGATATTTTAAAAAACCAAACTTAGAATTATAAAGTAGTTATGCATGTGTGAAGTCAGAATAAAGGTAGTTTCACGGTTTTACCTGCTATTTGATCCCATGCGGTAAAGCTGGAAGAATTTTTAATGGTAGTGTCGATCAGATACAGCAGCTAAATAAATACTTAAAAGATCTTACTATCCACTTCCAATATTTATTACTCAACAAAATCTTCTATTATTAGCACATTTCTATATAATAAACATCTTTTCATTATAAATTATTTTTTTATTAATTACACTTCAATCGTTGCCTTTTTTCCACACAGACATACTTCAAATCTCTCATAAGACTGAAGAAGGAACTTCAATCCAATCACAAATATGAATTGCTTTATAGTTTTATATGCTTCAGAAGCTTTTCAGAGGTGGCTTATCTTATCTACTTTATGTTAAGTATTTTTATTTTTAGCTTCTGAATATTTTTTAAATTTTGGGGTGTTTACCCTACTAAAACCTGCAGGCTGCTATGTACCGCTGACTCAAGTATTATCTGTGTGGGCAGGAAAGATTCATAAAATATTTTTATGCATCACTGATTTTTAAATAGAATTTATTATGTTATTATTGACTATAAAAGAAACTTGTGTTTTATAAGTTTAAATTTTTCTAAGTGTAGATAACAGACAACCCATCTTAAATTGGTTTAAATAGTAAGAGTACTATTTCATATAACAAGAAATGCAGGGCAGGCATAATTCCGGGGCTAGTTTATTCACTGACTCAATGACGTAATCAAGAACTTATGTATTTATGATCTTTCAGCTCAACCAACCTCAGTATCAGTGCTATTCTAATGGTGGCCAGATAGATAAATATGTAGACCAGGAATCATTTTCAACATATTAATAAGCCGGCCATGAAATATTCCTTCTTGTTCATTATTTTATGAGTATCTTTCCCAAATGCTTCTTTAGCATATTCCTCTCACATTTCATTGACTCATACTATATTTTGTGCCCATATCTAAATTAATCATTGGCAAGGCAATGAAATCAAAGTAATGGCTTTAGAAAAATTAATGATTTCCAAACTTTACTATGCATCAGAATCACCTAAAGGAATTGTAAAAACACAGATCATGAGTTCCCACCAAAATGTTTCACATCAGTATGTCTTTGGTGGGTAAGATAAGTTCCAGTTTTATAAGTCCACAGATGATACTAATGCTTTCGGTCCTGGAGCCACACTTTGAGAACTGTTGTTCTAGTGTATACATTTGAAGATCTTCTGAAAGACTATACATGAGTTCAAAAATCCCCTTATAGGATCAAGATGTAACTTTTGCATCAGAAGAATCAAATTCAGTGACCATTATCGTATCATACGCACAAAAGTTTCAAGCTAAGGTTTATTAGGAAAGCCCAAGAATGGAATTTATAGGCAAGGTTTTGCTATGCAAGATTATTACAATCTGTTGAATGTAAATATTAAGAAAATGCATTGTATTTTGAGCATGTGCTCAAGCTAAAACTGAGCGCTTTTGAAATCTAGGAAATCTAAAAACAAGCAAAAAATCAAATAAAATTTAAAAGCTACAAGCATTTTTTTTTTAGTTTACAAATAGAAAATAATTTGCTTGAGACCAATAGTTTGAGAAAAACAATCTTAAGAGCGATGTGAAGAATTTGCAATGCAAGTGACGTGTGTGTGTATATATATATATACACTCTTCTGAATATATATAATTAAAATATATAATTCAGAAGAGAATTGCATGGCTGGGTCTGGAGTAGGCTGAGATCAAGATTTTGAAAGTTTCAGTCTATAGGTAGTAGTTATAACCATTGGGGTTCATCCAACAGTTATCAAGTGAGAGGGAAAGGGATAAGAAGAAAGTTATAACTAATATTAGTACTTCAGGGGCTTATTGAGAAAAATCATCTAACAAAAACGTATAGGAAATAATGATCAGAGAAGTGGGTTTAAAGTGAGTTTAAAATGGATGGCAATTATTTAGAAGAGAGCAGTCAAAGGACCCAGAGGTCAAGTAAGCTAGGGACTGACTATAACTCATTGTACTGGGTTATTAGGAAATCACTGCTGACCTTGGCCCAGGAAAAAAAAAAAATGGAAGTGGGATAAAAAGATAAATTAAGCTCTTTTAAAGAGGAAAATAATAGTGTGAGTATGAAAGAATATGGTGGGGATTATATATACAAAGGATTATAACATTTACAGAGAAAGGCAATATGTGGTGGAGACCTAATGGATGACCTCGAGGGATATATTTAACCTAGGGCAAACTCCCAGGAGCAAGGAATTTAGCTAACAGTTCCACATTATCAGACCATTTGGATTTACATTTGAAAATGTGTCAAGTAGAAGAAGAAAAAAAAAAACTGTAGAACTGCTAAGGATATTTTTGATCAGTCCACCAGGCTAAGACATTTCATGAATAAAATCTGAAATAAGCTGCAAAAGCAGGGTACACAGTGACACGGTTAAAAAGATATTGTGAAATAGCAACTCATCTAGAAATGAGACGATAGGTTTAAGTGTCTGCCAAATTATTTGATTTAGAGGTAGAGAAGAGTTTTAATTGATGTAAGGAAGAGCTGAAAACTTGCTAAAAATGTGGTTTAAGAACTCCACAGAAAGTTGTATGTAGTTAGTGTTTCGAATCCTGACAGAATAATGCCATTCCATCATCAGGTATAGGACAAGCAAGGACACACGCATGCAGATTGTCCAAGAACAGGAGACACTTAGAACCAAACCAACCTCCAAGGCCCAGACATAAAACTGAAAATGGAAAATATGGGCTTCTAACATTGGCTCAGTAAAAGAGAGGTAAGTAGTAATAGGAGAAGAGCAGATTAAGGGAACGGGAAGACAGTAAAATGGAGTTTCCACGGAAAATAACATTTGTATTCAGAGACTGGAACAATGGACAAACTGACATTAGCTGAAAATAACCCAAGTTAGAGTGTGGGCCTGCTTCGGAAAATATAATTACATGCCATGCCTATAAAAACCAGCTTTTGTTAAGAGGAATGGGGAAACACCTAGGGAAATTTCTGAAGAAAACAGAGAACTAACTATAGATTCTCATGAATTCTTACCAAAGTAAAAAAAAAAAAAAAAAAGCAGAAAATGGAGGAATAGAAATAAAGGAGTTAAAGAAAAGACCATGTACACACACACACACACAATTCTGTAGATTATAGACCAAAACAGGAGCATGTAAAATAAGTTAAATACAAAGCGGGCTGAGGAAACTGCTTACCATAATTAAAGGAAGAACTGGAGAAATAGGAAGAAATGGATGGAATTAGGTCTATTGTTTTCATGAACCACTGGCATATGATTGAATGCATAGGTAAATTTGTTTTGCTTGTACAGTGTCAAGCTTAAGAATTGTAAATGAGTTACACACAATGGTATTTTTATTTTTAAAAATATACTGCTGAAAATCAAAGGGCATAGTGCAAGTGAAAGTGTTTTGATGAAGTTAAGTGTTCTATGTGGAAGGTGCAATTATTATCTTTACCTTGTAATTCCAGTGCTGGTTTTCAGTCCTTAAACCTTTGCTCATATCTAAGCAATTTGAATTCATTCTATGGCTAAGATGTCATTATCTTGTATCTAAGGCTCTACTAAATTCTAAATATATTTCGTCTAAGTGTGCACCTTCTGTCAACTCATTCACAAAGCTATCAAGAAAATCCATCAATTTTTCTAGCTTGTTTTTGATTAAAAGAAAAATAATTTTCCATGTACTCCTTTCAAGAAAGAATATGCTTATTTTTTAAATATTTGTATTCCTATTTCAACAAGAAAAAAAAGAGAGGTTATACATCAAAAGCCCTATTTTAGTAGGTTTAAAAACACAAGTAAAATAAATCAATACTATGCATTTCAGAGCTCTGTTATAAATATTCCTACGAAAACACAACTCTATCTTCCAGTTCATATTAAAAGTGATGAATGGAGAAGCGTTTGTGTTTTAACTGTATCTGCAATAGTCTATTTTTTCAAAATAATAAGTGAAACAAAAAGCAAATTTTTTTTAAGTTGGACATTGATAATATGTATTTCATTGTCTTGGTCTCTATACATTTTCCCATATTGTGAACCTTTTCTTATTAAAAATAGAAACAGTAAAGGCCATATTTTTAAAAAGTGAGAAATCATGTAAGTAATGTAATGAAGATTATAAAATAATGATAGCATTACTTCACAGAAATATAAAGAGATTAAAAAAGTGGTATACATATATGTGCTACATTTCCTCTTTCCTTAAAAATTAATTTAGAAAATTGTCAGGCCACTCAAAGTGAAAAAAATATTATGTTTGAACTATACGAAATTGCCAGTACTTAACTATGTTTTGGCCAACAAAGTGTAAATTTCTTATGGTTAGCCTGTATGAAATATCTCTGACTACTTAGCATTTTAAAAGTTTCATATTAATTACAGTTTAAGATAAATCTGAAACCTTAATTTTTTTAAGATTTATTTATTTGAGAGAACTAGAGAGAGAGGGAGGGAAGAAGCATGAGCAGGAGGAGGAGTAGAAGGGGAAGGAGAGGAAAGGGGAAGGAATCTCAAGCAGACTGCACTGAGCTGAGCATGAGCCCCATGTGGGTCTTGATCTCGTGACTTGAGATCCTGAGCTGAGCTGAAACCAAGAGTGGATGCTTAACCAACTGAGCCACCAGGCAGCCCTGGATCCTTAACGCTTTAATGTGATGGAAACATTCTGTTAAATTTTTAAGATAACCACCTGATATATTTATATACAAGACTGATTCAACATTGGAAAATCAATCAAAGTAGCCCTCCATATTAACAAGCCGATAAAGAAAAATCATACACTCTGAATTGACAAAAGAAAAAAAGAAATTAACAGGGGCACATGGGTGGATCAGACACTTGAGGGTATGACTCTTGATTTCAGCTCAGGTCATGATCTTGGGGTCAGGAGATCAAGCCCCAAGATGGGCTCCACACTCCATGCAGTCTGCTTGCAATTCTTTCCCTCTCCCTCTGCCCCTCCTCCTGCTCATGCTCTCTTTCTCTGTCTCTCTCTGTCTCAAATAAATAAAATCTTTTTAAAAAATTGACAAAACCAACACCCATTTTCAGCAAGTTAGGAATAGAGGGGAATCATCTCAATTTAATAAAGACCATCTACATAAACCTGTAGTTAACCTCATACTAATGACTGAAAGACTGAATATATTTTTCCTAAAATAGGGAACAAGGCAAGGGTGTCTGCTTTCACTATTCTAAATAATGGAAGTTCTGAGTGAGTGCAATAAGACAAAAAAAGAAAATGGATACAGATTAGAAAGGAAGAAATAAAACTGATCTATTTAAAGATGATATAATTTTCTGCATAAGAAAATTCCAAGGAATTTACCAAAATAAAAAAACCTCCTATACCTAATAGGTGAGTTTACCAATGTCATAGGATCAAGACAAAAATCAACTGCATTTCTGTATACTAACAATGAACATGTAGGAACTGAAATTAAAAACACAATACTCTTTATAATCACTCTGAAGAAAATTAAATACCTAAGTATGCACTTAATAAAATATGTATAGGACCTTAACTTGAAAATTATAAAGTGCTGACAAAAGAAATCAAAGACCTAAATAAATAGAGAAATATTTCATTGTCATTGATTGGAAGGCTCAACATAGTAAAAATGTCATTTCCCCCAAAATTGATTCATAGGTTTGATGAAATTTCTGCCAAAAATTCCAGCAAAGTTTTTTGTAGGCATTAACAAGTTAATTCTAGAATTTATATAGAAAGGTATAGGCCATAGACCTTACAGTCCCAGGACTAGCTAAAATAATATTGACAAAGAAGTTAAAGGAGGGATCATTCTACTTGATATTAAGGCTTACTATATAGCCAAATTAATCAAAATAGTGTAATTTTGGTAGAGGTCTAGACACATTGATCAATAAGATAGAATAAAGGTGTTCTAATTCATATCAATATGCCCCACTGATTTTTTTTAAGATTTTATTTATTTATTTGTCAGAGACAGAGAAAGAGACAGAGAGCACAAGCAGGAAGAGGGGCAGAGGGAGAGCGAGAAGCCTGCTCCCCGCTGAGCAAGGAGCCCGATGCAGGACTTGATCCCAGGACCCTGGGATCATGACCTGAGCTGAAGGCAGATGCTTAACTGACTGAGCCACCCAGGTGTCCCTGCCCAACTGATTTTTGATAAAGATGTAAAAACAATTCAATGGAAGAAAGATAGCCTTTTCAACATGTGGTAATGGAAAAATTAGAAATCCATAAGCAAAAATATGATTTTCATCTAAGCTTCTTACTTATTCAAAAGTTACTTCAAAGTGATCATGGTTCTAAATGTAAAGTGTAAAACTAAACTCTAAACTCTAAAACTTTTAGAAAAAATATGAGAAATCTTCAGGATCTAGGGCTAGTCAGAGTTTTTAGACTTGACACAAAAAGTATGACCATTAAAGGAAAAATTGGTAAATTAGATCTCATCAAAATTAAAAATTTTGCTCTATAAAATCCCATGGGAAGAGAATTAAAACACAAGCTATAGAATTGTAGAAAATATTTGAATACCACATATCCAGCAAAGGACAAGTAACTAAAGTATATTAAAACCTTTAAAATTTAACAGGAAAAATTCAACCTGATAATAAAATAGGCAGAAAATGTGAAGAGACAGCTTGCTGAAAAATATATACAGATGGAAAATAAGAATAAGAAAATATATTCAATATTAGGAAAATGTAAAGAAAAAAACACAATGAGATATCACTATATACCTATCATAAAATAGTAAATCATAAAAATATCAAAAAGTGAAAATACCAGGATTCAGGGAAATTGACTATTCTTATATTTATGATGGAAATGCAAAATGGTATGACAACACTGGAAAACAGTTACAAAGTTTCTTATAAGTGTAAATATGCAATCACCATAAAATCCAGCAATTGTACTCTTGGGCATTTACCCCAGAGAAATAAAACTGTGTTACCCAAAACTCATAAATCAATGTAGCACTTTTATTAATAATAGCAGTTTTAGTCATAATATAATTCATAATAGCCAAAACCTGGATAGCCAAATACCAGAATAGCCAAATACTAGATACAGCCAAGTACTAGATACCATTTAACATGTGACTGTAGAAACAATATGTGAATGATTAAACTATTACATACATGCCATGGAATACTACTTAGCAATAAAAACCAACAATTGTTGATTCAAGCAAGAACTTTGAAGAATCTCCAGGGTATTAAGATGAGTTAAAAGTGGTTATCCTAAGAGATTACATGCTGTATGATTCTATTTGTATAACATTGTGAAATGGCAAAATTTCAGAAATGGAGAGGAGGAGTTGTTGCCAGGAGTTAGGTGACATAGTGGGTAGGGGTAAAGGGAAGAGAGGTGGGTGTGATGATCAAAGGATAAGAGCCATATGAGCAATCCTTGTTATGAAACCACTCAGTATCTTGACTAAAATAGGGGCGCCTGGGTGGCTCAGTTGTTAAGCATCTGCCTTCGGCTCAGGTCATGATCCCAGGGTCCTGGGATCGAGCCCCGCATCCGGCTCCCCGCTCCGCGGAAGCCTGCTTCTCCCTCTCCCACTCCCCCTGCTTGTGTTCCCTCTCTCGCTGTATCTCTCTCTGTCAAATAAATAAAATCTTTAAAAAATAAATAAATAAAATAAAATAAATAAACCTAAACATTTGACAAAATTATATAGAACTAAAATACACACAATTAGAAATGAGTATAGGTAAAACTAGGCAAATCTGAATTACATGAGTAAATTGCATCAGTGTCAATATCCTAATGTGTTCTACTATAGTTTTTGCAAAAAAATTTTACCATTATGGGACACTGGGTGAAGAGTACAATGAGATATCTCTGCATTATTTTTTACAATGCATAGAAAATTTACATTTGAGAGATAAAAACTCAATATATTTTCATTGGTATTGCCATTTTTCTCCCAGTTTTATTTATAAAACACTTTCTTTTTAGGTTTTAATTTGCAAAATAATTTAGTATTGAGTAATTTTACTTTGGAGAAAATAATTTATACATAGGTACATATGCATTCACTGTGTTAGGTGATAGGTTAGTATAATCTGCAACACTGACAAGTTGTGACATCATTAATTCCAATCAGCTATGACTTAATCTATACATCTTCATGTATTAGGCCTTAACTTATTTAATATTTTATAGGCATTTAAAACCATTTCACCTGCAGAAAATCTTTCCTAAAAGACCATGTAGTAAAGTCAGACAGTTAGCTGGTACATCAGGCACCACATTCATGACAAGTGAAAGTGCTGAGCATTGTAGTAAGTATATAAATGAGCCAGAGCTCTTGAAGGCTCTGCAATCAATCTCACTTTAAAATGAATGGGTTATCTTGATGATAGTTTTGTTTGTGTGTTTGGTACTCAACTGAATCCGTTTGGATAAGTAAAACTTGGAAGGAGGCATTCTCTCTCTTTTCAACAATCAAACATCCTATCAATAAGCTAGTTTTCAGAACTGAATTTAATTTATTTAATCTATTAATATCAAACTTATTTGTAACTCATAGGAAGAAAAATAGAATAGTGAGGATTCTGCTCATTTAAGTTCAGTTATGTTAAATTATGTATCAGCAGAACATCTATACCGTAGGTTTTGCTGGCATAAGTCAGAACGCACATGTCCCCAAAATCGTCTCCTTCCTCTCCTGTAAATTCTAAGACCTTCACAACTAATATTAGTGGAAGGGAGTACTGGGTAATCTAATCTACAGCTTTTAATTATCTGTGCCACTGCTGCACTCCTATCATTAGCTTCGTGATAAGTAGACAAGTGGGGAAGTCTATATTCATGATGAATGATATAGTCTATATCTCTGGGGAAAGGGGGTGAGCCAATTAACTTATTGAAGGGAGAGCCTTAGCCACAGTGAAAGCAATCTTAGCTAACCTTCCTACAAATCCACAACAACCATAGGCAAAGATTTGTTTTGGTGCCAAACACTTCAAGAAAGAGAAAATGAGTATTAATAGCTTCAAACTAGTTGGAGGAACTTAGCAGATAATTTGAAATAGAAAATATTTTTAATTAGCTAACACTGATGAACTTAAATGATAATAATAATAAATAAAACCACACTGTGAGTGGCTTAACATCTCATTCGAAGTTTTTATTTTTCCTCACTTTGGCTAATTGGATCATTTCCACATGAATGAAATACATGCTAAATTATTTACAGATAATTACATGGCTATGCTGTTGCTAAAATATTAAGACACAGTTGTCCCACAGGAAACATTGCAACAGACACAGTCACATGAAGAAATGAATAGCCAAGGAGGTAATGAAGGGGAATTAAAAGAAAACCCTATAGAACTAGAGCCGTGTTATTAAAATTAATTTACTTTCAAAATATTATAGGCACTTATTTTTTTCATCCCCCCTACCTTTCGCTTCAAAATTAATGCCTCAAGTATCAGCCCCTTAAATTTGCTTAATCTGAAAACCTGTATCAGAAGTTACACAACAAATACATTTAAATTAGATTCATAACCAATATTCTACTCCCAATGAACATGCTATCAACCACAACTTCAGAAAGGAAGGGTTCTATTTTCTATAGTTTAAAGCGAGCCAGCTTTGGGCGCCTGGGTGGCTCAGTTGGTTAAGCGACTGCCTTCAGCTCAGGTCATGATCCCGGGGTCCTGGGATCAAGTCCCGCGTCGGGCTCCCTGCTTGGCGGGGGGTCTGCTTCTCCCTCTCCCACTCCCCCTGCTTGTGTTCCCTCTCTCGCTGTGTCTCTCTGTCAAATAAATAATAAAAAAATAAAATCTTTAAATAAAGTGAGCCAGCTTTTCATTTAATAATGCCATTATTGGGCGCCTGGGTGGCTCAGTTGGTTAAGCGACTGCCTTCGGCTCAGGTCATGATCCTGGAGTCCTGGGATCGAGTCCCGCATCGGGCTCCCTGCTCAGCGGGGAGCCTGCTTCTCCCTCTGACCCTCCCCCTTCTCATGTGCTCTCTCTCATTCTCTCTCTCTCTCAAATAAATAAATAAAAATATTTAAAAAAATGCCATTATTAATATCTAAACAAAGTGCTGCAGATCACACTAGTGGGCATTGAAACTAAGTGCATCTTGACTAATGATAAGTGGTAGTTTTAGGTATTCCATTCCTCAGGCACTGTGGGCACTAATTAAGTACATTTTTGCATCATTGATCTTTAGTTAACAGTTCATTTGATGCCATTTTTTGAGCTAAAGAAATTGTGTACTGGGTCAGAGATGAAACCTAAGAAACAGCAACTTCTCATGTTTGAAGTTAATATGGGGTAAAAATAAAATTTATTATATTACATGCCTGCAATCTATTCTTCTGACTCTCCACTGCCAACTCTTAAGAATAATTCTGTTTTTCTCTCTTGACTTCACTGCATTACTCCATCATTCAAGAGAGGTTTAGCCAGCCTACTTTAAGGGCTTATGTGCTTTAAATCAATAGGATAGAAAGACACACAACCCTCTAAGCTGGGATGTAGGATTTTTTTCATACATACGGGTGTTAGTATATCTCTATACTAAAAAAAAGAAAGAAAGAAAGAAAAACTATAGACAGAACAAAAGTGGAAACAAAGTGAGGAAACAAGAGCCTTAAATCCAAGTTTTTAGGAGAGATTGGGAGGGGGGAATTGTTATGTTACTGTTTTGTTTTCTACGTTATTAGTTATTAATTCAGGAATAAAACTTAGAGACTTCAGTGAATCTGCAAGTTAAAAAAGGTACTGAAGAGTGGGTGAGGAAAGCCCATTTTAGGAAATAATACTATGGATTATGAATAGGCTCACTTTTTTTTTTAACATATTCATGGTTTTTATTCGTTGCTTTTATAAGTGTGTATTTCCATTAGCTTTTTTTTCTACCAAAATTTTACTTTCTTAGAGTAGTTTTAGGTTCATAGTAAAAGTGAAGAGAAAGGTATAGATATCTCATATACTCCCTGCCCTATACAAGCATATCGCCCATTATCAATGTCTCCCACCAAAGTAATACATTTGTTACAATGGTTGAATCTAGATTGACACATCATAATCACCCAAACTCCACAGTTGACCTTAGAGTTCACTCTTGGTGTTATACATTAACTGAGTTTGGACCAATCTGTAATTAAATGTACCCATTATTATGATATCATACAGAGTAATTTCATTGCCCTCTGAGTCCTCAATGCTCCACTTATCAGTGGCAAACACTGATCTTTTTACTGTCCCCATAGTTTGCCTTTTCCATAACATCATATAGTTGAATCATACAGCATAGGCTTACTTTTGATAATTTCTTAGAGATGTCAGTAAACACTGGAAGGATTTTAGTACTTTGGGGCCCAATAGTTAGGTTCCCAGGTCATCAACTCTATCCCTGCCACTTTTCCTTTCCTTCTAAATAGAAATTTGAATGCCCCCTCTTAATATGAGAAGATTCCTTTCCTTCTTGATTTGCTTTGTAATTCTAGAAGTGTTCATCTCCTTGCAGCCCTTACTTCTGGACCCATTACTGAGAGATCACAAATCTTGGTTTTCCATGCCATCCTCCAACAAAGGGAATAATGGCCCTTGGAGAAAAAACTGACGCTAGGACATGGGCAGAAAATATGCAAAATTTCCCCAGGAGCATACTGTAGTGGTAGCAAGTAAGAAAATGCTCAAATTAATAATAATAATAATTACAAATTATAAAATACACAATGATGGTAGTTTGCCAAAGAGAAATAGGAGCCAAGTGAAAAAGCTCCTAAGGACCAAAGCTGGAATAATTTCAGCAACAAAATATAGTATTGTTTTATTATCCAAAGTATAACATAAAGTCCATCCTGATAACAACAATAAAAAGAGTGAAGAATTGAATAAATATGGGAGAAGAGACAAATCTCCCATGCAGAAAAAAACACAATTAATTTGTGTAGATGCTCCACCTTTTTGAAGGTGGAACGTAACTCCCCACTCCTTAAGTGACAGCTACACATAATGATGGCCTTCCAAAGAGTACAGTATGGAAAGGGAGAAAAATATTTTTATAGTGGAGAAACCTGACAATCTCTGCTTCAGCCAGATGCTTAAGGTCAACATCAACAGTCACAAACCATGTTGATAGAATGTACCTTTGATATGGTATGAGGAAAATGTCACTTTATCCATGTGATTTTCCTTCCCCAAAACACCTGACCACAGCCTGACCATGAAAAAAAAAAAAAATCAGACAAATACCAATTGAGAGACATTCTACAAAACACATGATTGTATGACTCAACACTTTCAAGGTCATCAAAAACAAGGAAAGTCCAAGAAACTGTCAGAGCCAAGAGAAGCTTTAGGAGACAAAACAAAATGTAATAGAATGTCCAGGATGGGATCCTGCAACAGAAAAAAAAAAAAAAAAAAGTAGGGGGTCATTAGGTATAAACTGAGGAAATATGAAGAAAGTGTGAGCTTTAGTGAATAATAATGTATCTACATTGGTTATTAATTATAACAAATGTAGCATACTAATGTAACAGGCTAATAATAGGGGAAACTGAGTGTGAAGTATATGGAAACTGTATTATCTTTATAATTTTTCTTTGAATCTGAAATTGTCCTTAAATTACAAAGGTTATTTTTTAAAAAACACATGACAAACTTCATAAAATTATTCCCTATTATTGTCATTAAAAAAGGAACAAATAATTAATATGCCCCATGGCTTTCTATATTTTCCTATCATATTTACCTGTAGTACAGATATAAGCCTTACACAACTTCTGTCTTGCCACCAGGAGAAAACAGGCATAAAGATACAGGCCAACACATAAGGATGGAGAAGTAGAAATATGAGAAGAACCTGAATTCATGATAGCATCACTGAACTGCCTTTTTTATTTCTGAACTTCCTACCTTCAGACTTCTTATTTCCTGAAACAATAAATGTCCATCTTTTTATGTGATGAATACTCCAAAGGACCAGCAAATGTACCCTATGAGAAGAAAGACCAAGGATTATGGTTCTGCCATAAATGTGGTATTATAACAGTACCAGTACTTTTCCTTTCTCTCCCTTATGCCACAATCTCAAACATCCAAATGCAACAATTAATTCAGACTGAGAAGGTAGAGCTGGGAAGGAGAAAGCAGCTGATCCTACCTCCCAAACCACTGAAGGCTTCTGGCTGCATCAAGCCTGGCTTAGGGGAGAGAAGAAAGTTTTATTTAGTTTTCAGAAATTTGATATTATAATGTATAGACTTGAGTTATATTACACCAAACTAGAGTTTTATTATCTTAAAGTCATGAGAAATTTCTAGGATTTCCCCAAATTTTATCCAAGGGAAGAGGAAGAATGAGTCTCGGGAATGGGACTGAAGAGATATTGGGAACCCATTTAAAGTTATTCATTTGTTCCTCACCAAATCCAGCACATTGAATAAATTAGTTACATAGGTTTACAGAAAATTTAGGGAGAGCCCTGTCTTCTGGTAGCTTGTGTTTTCTAAATATCAAAAACTCTTAAGGAAAGCAGTAAGAAGAGCTTATTTATATATCTACCTGTAACAAAAGGGAGAAGATGACCTATATCTCAACAACAGCAACAATGACAAAACTTTCTAATGTGTTGGTATA
Organism: Mirounga angustirostris; assembly: GCF_029215605.1. Classification (NCBI taxonomy): domain Eukaryota; kingdom Metazoa; phylum Chordata; class Mammalia; order Carnivora; family Phocidae; genus Mirounga; species Mirounga angustirostris. The sequence continues at coordinate 77,656,590 of NW_026991717.1, forward strand.
CAGTCAAGTTTAAAAATACTAAAAATTAAACTGTCTAAGCTCCTGCTTATGAAGTTTAATTTATAGTTTGCTTTCTTTTGCTTTTTAGATAAATTTTATTATTAAAACCTTTTCATCTTTTTCTTCTACATCTTTTGATATTATCATTCTTTTTTTTATTTAATGTAATTCATTTAGATATATAAAGGCCATCTTTCTCTAGGGGGGAGGGATAGATTAATAAAACTAATAAATTAATAAATAAATTAATTATTAAATTAATAAAACGTTTCTTTTTGCCAATCTTTGTGGCAGATAAGAAAGAAAGAAAATAAACGTTTTGTTTTATCTCTATCATCCATATTTTTCTGTCAGCCCTAAGTCTTTTGCACCTCTTGCTCTGAACATATATTTAAATTTTCATAGGTTCGTCCTTACTAATTTTTATGGATGTATGTTTCTTTTGGACTTTAGCCTTTCTAATGTTATGCTTACAGGTCTATAAAATCCTTTTATAAACATCCTTGATTATACTCTCTTATTCTCTCTCTCTCTCCCTCTGCCTCTTTCTCTCCCTTTTTTACCTTTTGTCTTTTCTAGATGTCCATTGAAACATAAGCATTTTGGCCAGCTATGTATACAAGCCTGTGAGAAGTACTTCCAACTAGTTTCAGAAGCCATCCATAAAGTATAATCAATGAATCAAAATATTAGTCAATTCCACAATGGTGTGAAACTAGAGATCAACAAGAGGAAAGATGAAAAACCTACAAATATGTGGAAATTAAACAATAGACTTCTAAACAACCAATAGATCAAAGAAGAAATCAAAAAAGAAAGGAAAATAGAATAAAAACACAATGTAGCTTATGGGATACAGCAAAAGCAGTTCTGAAAGGAAAATATATAGCGGTAAATGCACATATTAAGAAATTAGAAAGATTTCAAACAATCTACCTTTATGCTTCAAAGCAATAGAAAAAGAAGACGTTAAGCCCAAAAGTAGCAGAAGGAAAGAAATAATAAAGATCAGAGTGGAAATAAATGAAATGGACACCAGAACAACAAGAGAAATAATCAATGAAAGTAAGAGCACATTTTTTAAAAGATAAACAAAATTGACAAACCTTTATCTAGACTAAAGAAGAAAAATAGAATACTCAAATAAATAATGATAGAAATCAAAGAGGAGACATTACAATTGATAACTACAGAAATACATAAGATCATAAGAAACTACTATGAACAATTATATGCCAACAAGTTACATAACTGAGAGAAACTAATAAATTTCTATAATGCACAACTTACCAAGACTGAACCAGGAAGAAACAGAAAATCTGAACAGACCAATGAGTAAAGAAACTGAATCAGTAATCAAAACCCTCCCCACAGAGAAAACCCCAGGACCAGATGGCTTCACTAGAAAATTCTACCAAATGTCAATCCTTCTCAAAATCTTCCAAAAATTTGAAGAGGAAAAAACACTCCCAAACTCATTCTACAAGGTCAACATTACCTTGGTACTAAAGCCAGATGCAGACAATACAAGAAAACTATAGACCAACATTTCTGATGAATACAGATGCAAAAATTCTCAACAAAATATCAAAACAAATTCAAGAACACATTAAAAGAATTACATATCATGGCCAAGTGGGATTTATCCCTGGAACACAAGAATGTTTCAATATATGCAAATTGATCAATGCAATGAAAGATAAAAATCACATAATCATCTCAAAAGATGTGGAAAAAACATTTGAGAAAATGCAACTTTCTTTCATGATAAAACCTTCAAGAGATTGGGTATAGAAAGGAATATACCTGATCATGATAAAGGCCATATATGACAAATTCACAGCTAATATTATACTCAATGGAGGAAAATTGAAAGCTTTTTCCTCTAAAATCAGAAATAAGACAAGGATGCCCACTGTCATCATTCTTATTCACTATAGTAGTAGAAGCACTAGCTAGAGCAATTAGGAAAGCCAAAGAAATAAAAGACATCCAAATCAGAAAGGAAGAAATAAAATAGTCACTATTTGCTGATGATGTGATTTTGTATTTAGAACATCCCAAAGACAACCAAACAACTGCAGGAACTAATCAATGATTTCAATAAAGTTGCAGGATATAAAATTAAAAAAAAAAAAAACAAAACAGAAATTAGTTGCATTTCTATACACTAATAATGAAACATCCAAAAAAAATAAACTATCCCATTCATGACAACTTCAAAAACAATAAAATAACTAGGAATAAATTTGACCAAGGAAAGGAAAGATCTATACAGTGAAAACTACAAGAAATTAAAGAAATTGAAAAATAAAAAACAAATGGAAAGAGATGTCATCTTAATGGATCAGAAGAATATTTTAAAATATCCATACTATCTAAAGCCATGTATAGATTTAATGCAATCCTCATCAAAATTCGAATGCCATTCTTTACCAAAAACAAAAACAAACAAATAAGCAAAAACACCTTAAATTTGTATGGAAACAGAAAAATCCTGAATAGCCAAAGCAATGATGAAAGAGAAGAACAAAGCTGGAGGTATCACACTTGCTGATTTCCTGATTTCAAACTATACTGCAAAGCTATGGTAATTAAAAAGGTAAGGTACTGGCATAAAAATAGACACATAGACAAATGGAACAAAATGAAGACCCCAGAATGAAACCCCTGCATATACGTCTGCATAGCCAACTAACATTCAACGAGGGAGCCAAGAACACCAAATGGGAAAAGGATGGTCTCTTTAACAAAAGGTACTTGGAAAACTGGAAAACACATGCAAAAAAATGAAACTGGACCCCTATCTTACACCACTTACAAAATTAACTTAAAATGGATCAAAGGCTTAAACATAAGACCTGATATAAAACTTCTAAAAGAAAACATAGGGAAGAGTCTCCTTAACACTGGTCTTAAATTTTTTTTTTTTTTTGGATATGATACCAAAACCACACACAAAAAAAGCAAAATCAATAAATGGGATTACATCAAACTTAAAAGCTTCTGCACAACAAAAGAAATAATTAAAAACATGAAAACACAACCTCCAGAATGAGACAAAAATTTTGCAAACTATATATCAGATAAGGGATTAATATCCAACTAAATTGTTTCTATACCTTTGCTATTGTGAATAACGCTGAAATAAACATGGGAGTGTTTCATTTCATTGGATATATACTCAGAAATGAAATGGCTGAATCACATGGTTCTATTTTTAATTTTTAAAATTTTAATCTTAATCTCCAAGATTTATAAAGAACTCATACAATTCAACAACAAATCCCCAATCTGATTTTAAAAATGGCAGAAGAACTAAATAGACATTTTCCCAAAAAAAGACATCCAAATAGCCAATAGGTACATGAAAAGGTGCTCAACACCACTAATAACCTGATCAATAAAATAAATAGTAGTCCTGAACTATAACTCATACTATAAAATAAATATATATTAGTCTATACTGACTGATGCAAATAAATGATCTAACTAGTTAATTTGAAAAGAAGATGAGAAGAAACAAAACTTCCTTAGGGAGGAATTAAAAATATACATACATTAATATATATAGACAACACACACACACACACACACAAATATATTACATATATGTAGATTCCATCCCCCCACCCCATCTCGATAGGAGTTGGAGCTTAATTCTTCTTCATCCTTAGTGTGGGCTAAACATCATGATTTGCTTTCAAAATATGGAAGGGGAAGAATTTGGAAAGGGAAAATTAGTAACTTAATACTATCGGAGAAACCTGGAAGACACTATTTTATTCAAGTGATCAAGATTAATTCATCATATGTGCATAGAATGTAATGAGACAGGATATGAAATTTCCTTCACCTCTGTGGTTTTATTTCTAATAATCCATAACCCCAGTCTAAGGATGAAAAAAAAATATCAGACAAACCCAAACCCAAACTGAGGAACATTCTGCAAAATGACTTACCAGCAATTCCCAAACTTTCAAAGTAATAAAAAAATAAATAAAAATAAAAAAGGAAAGACTAAAAAACCACTGGAGACCATTCAAGACTAGGAAGACATGACAAGTAAATGCAGTGTGGTATCCTGGGTTGGATCTTAAACAGAAAAATGTTGTTAACTGAAAAAAAGTTGAAATTTTAATTAAGTCTAGAATTTAACATAGTGCTGTTTATTTCTTAATTTTGATAAAAGTATCATAGTAATGTAAGAAAATAACATTAGGAAAACTAAATCTAGGTGAGGAGTACCTGCAAGTTTCTTTAAAAATCTAAAAACTATCTGAAGGGGAGGAAACAATTGACCATGCTAATGGACACCAAAAGAAAGCTGGGGTGGCAATCCTTATATCGGACAAATTAGATTTTAAACCAAAGACTTTAATAAGAGATGAGGAAGGACACTATATCCTACTTAAAGGGTCTATCCAACAAGAAGATCTAACAAGTGTAAATATCTATGCCCCTAACATGGGAGCAGCCAATTATATAAGGCAATTAATAACAAAAGCAAAGAAACACATCGACGACAACACAATAATAGTGAGGGACTTTAACACCCCCCTCACTGAAATGGACAGATCATCTAAGCAAAAGATCAACAAGGAAATAAACACTTTAAATGACACACTGGACCAGATAGACTTCACAGACATATTCAGAACATTCCATCCCAAAGCAATGGAATACACATTCTTCTCTAGTGCCCTTGGAACATTCTCCAGAATAGATCACATCCTAGGTCATAAATCAGGTCTCAACCAGTACCAAAAGACTGGGATCATTTCCTGCCTATTTTCAGACCACAATGCTTTGAAACTAGAACTCAATCACAAGAGGAAAGTCAGAAAGAACTCAAATACATGGAGGCTAAAGAGCATCCTACTGAAGAATGAATGGGTCAACCAGGAAATTAAAGAAGAATTTAAAAATTCATGGAAACCAATGAAAATGAAAACACAACTGTTCAAAATCTTTGGGATGCAGCAAAGGCAGTCCTAAGAGGAAAGTATATAGCAATATAAGCCTTTCTCAAGAAACAAGAAAGGTCTCAAAGACACAACCTAACCCTCCACCTAAAGGAGCTGGAGAAAGAACAGCAAATAAAGCCTAAACCCAGCAGGAGAAGAGAAATAATAAAGATCAGAGCAGAAATCAATGAAATAGAAACTAAAAGAACAGTAGAACAGATCAACGAAACTAGGAGCTGGTTCTTTGAAAGAATTAACAAGATTGATAAACCCCTGGCCAGACTTATCAAAAAGAAAAGAGAAATGACCCAAATCAACAAAATCACGAATGAAAGAGGAGAGATCACAACCAACACCAAAGAAATACAAACAATCATAAGAACATATTATGAGCAACTCTATGCCAGCAAATTAGATAACCTGGAAGAAATGGATGCATTCCTAGAGATGTATCAACTACCAAAACTGAACCAAGAAAGAAACAGAAAACCTGAACAGACCTATAACCACTAAGGAAATTGAAGCAGTCATCAAAAATCTCCCAAAAAACAAAAGCCCAGGGCCAGATGGCTTCCCAGGGGAATTCTACCAAACATTTCAAGAAGACTTAATACCTACTCTTCTGAAACTGTTCCAAAAATAGAAATGGAAGGAAAACTTCCAAACTCATTTTATGAGGCCACCATTACTTGATCCCAAAACCAGACAAAGACCCCATCAAAAGGGAGAATTACAGACAAATATCCTTGATGAACACGGATGCAAAAATTCTCACCAAAGTACTAGCCAATAGGATCCAACAGTACATTAAAAGGATTATTCACCATGATCAAGTGGGATTTATCCCTGGGCTGCACGGTTGGTTCAACATCTGCAAATCAATCAATGTGATACAATACATTAATAAAGGAAAGAACAAGAACCATATGATCCTCTCAATAGATGCAGAAAAAGCATTTGACAAGGTACAGCATCCTTTCTTGATCAAAACTCTTCAGAGTATAGGGATAGAGGGTACATACCTCAATATCATAAAAGCCATCTATGAAAAACCCACATCGAATATCATTCTCAATGGGGAAAAACTGAGAGCTTTCCCCCTAAGGTCAGGAACACGGCAGGGATGTCCACTTTCACCACTGCTATTCAACATAGTATTAGAAGTCCTAGCCACAGCAATCAGACAACAAAAAGATATAAAAGGCATCCGAATCCACAAAGAAGGCAAACTCTCACTCTTTGCAGATGATATGATACTTTATGTAGAAAACCCAAAAGACTCCACCCCAAAACTGCTAGTACTCATACAGAAATTCAGTAAAGTGGCAGGATATAAAATCAATGCACAGAAATCAGTGGCATTCCTATACACCAAAAACAAGACAGAACAAAGACAAGTTAAGGAGTCAATCCCATTTACAATTGCACCCAAAACCATAAGATACCTAGGAATAAATCTAACCAAAGAGGCAAAGGATCTGTACTCAGAAAACTATAAAATACTCAGGAAAGAAATTGAGGAAGACACAAAGAAATGGAAAAACGTTCCATGCTCATGGATTGGAAGAACAAATATTGTGAAGATGTCAATGCTACCTAGAGCAATCTACACATTCAATGCAATCCTCATCAAAATACCATCCACTTTTTTCAAAGAAATGGAACAAACAATCCTAAAATTTGTATGGAACCAGAAAAGACCCCGCATAGCCAGAGGAATGTTGAAAAAGAAAACCCAAGCTGGTGGCATCACAATTCCGGACTTCCAGCTCTATTACAAAGCTGTCATCATCAAGACAGTATGGTACTGGCACAAAAACAGACACATAGATCAGTGGAACAGAATAGAGAGCCCAGAATTGGACCCTCAAGTCTATGGTCAACTCATCTTCGACAAAACAGGAAAGAATGTCCAATGGAAAAAAGACAGTCTCTTCAAAAAATGGTGTTGGGAAAATTGGACAGCCACATGCAGAAGAATGAAACTGGACCATTTCCTTACACCACACACAACAATAGATTCAAAATGGTTGAAAGACCTCAATGTGAGACAGGAGTCCATCAAAATCCTAGAGGAGAACACAGGCAGCAACCTCTTCGACCTCAGCCAAAGCAACTTCTTCCTAGAAACATCGCCAAAGGCAAGGGAAGCAAGGGCAAAAATGAACTATTGGGACTTCATCAAGATAAAAACTTTTGCACAGCAAAGGAAACAGTCAACAAAACCAAAAGACAACCAACAGAATGGGAGAAGATATTTGCAAATAACATATCAGATAAAGGGCTAGTATCCAAAATCTATAAAGAAATTCTTAAACTCAACACCCAAAGAACAAATGATCCAATCAAGAAATGGGCAGAAGACATGAACAGACATTTCTGCAAAGAAGACATCCAAATGGCCAACAGACACATGAAAAAGTGCTCAACATCGCTTGGCATCAGGGAAATCCAAATCAAAACCTCAATGAGATATCACCTCACACCAGTCAGAATGGCTAAAATTAACAGTCAGGAAATGACAGATGTTGGCGGGGATGTGGAGAAAGGGGAGCCCTCCTACACTGTTGGTGGGAATGCAAGCTGGTGCAGCCACTCTGGAAAACAGTATGGAGGTTCTTCAAAAAGTTGAAAATAGAGCTACCATATGATCCAGCAATTGCACTGCTGGGTATTTACCCCAAAGATACAAATGTAGGGACCCAAAGGGGTACATGCACCCCGATATTTATAGCAGCAATGTCCACAATAGCCAAACTGTGGAAAGAGCCAAGATGTCCATCGACAGATGAATGGATAAAGAAGAGGTGGTATAGGGGCGCCTGGGTGGCTCAGTTGTTAAGTGTCTTCCTTCGGCTCAGGTCATGATCCCAGGTTCCTGGGATCGAGTCCCACATCGGGCTCCCTGCTTGGTGGGAAGCCTGCTTCTCCCTCTCCCACTCCCCCTGCTCGTGCTCTCTCTTTTGCTATATCTCTCTCTGTCAAATAAATAAATAAAATCTTTAAAAAAAAATTAAAAAAAATAAAAAAAGAAGAGGTGGTATATATATACAATGTAGTATTATGCAGCCATCAAAAAGAATGAAATCTTGCCATTTGCAATGACGTGGATGGAACTGGAGGGTATTATGCTCAGTAAAATAAGTCAATCAGCGAAAGACATGTATCATATGACCTCACTGATATGAGGAATTCTTAATCTCAGAAAACAAACTGAGGGTTGCTGGAGTGGTGGGGGGTGGGAGGGATGGGGTGACTGGGTGATAGACACTGGGGAGTGTATGTGCTATGATGAGTGCTGTGAAGTGTGCAAGACTCTTGAATCACAGATCCGTACCTCTGAAGCAAATAATACATTATATGTTGAAGAAGAAGAAGAAGAAGAAGAAGAAGAAGAAGAAGAAGAAGAAGAAGAAGAAGAAGAAGAAGAAGAAGAAGAAGAAGAAGAAGAAGAAGAAGAAGAAGAAGAAAGAAAGAAGAAGGAGAAGGAGAAGAAGAAGAAGAAGAAGAAGAAGAAGAAGAAGAAGAAGAAGAAGAAGAAGAAGGGGAAGAAGAAGAAGAAGAAGGGGAAGAAGAAGAAGGAGAAGAAGAAGAAGACAGCAGGAGGGGAAGATAGCAGGAGGGGAAGAATGAAGGGGGGGAAATTAGAGGGGTAGACGAACCATGAGAGACAATGGACTCTGAAAAACAAACTGAGGGTTCTAGAGGGGAGGGGGGTGGGAGGATGGGTTAGGCTGTGATGGGTATTAAAGAGGGCACGTTCTGCATAGAGCACTGGGTGTTATGCACAATGAATCATGGAACACTACATCTAAAACTAATGTTGTAATGTATGGTGATTAACGTAACAATAAAAAATTATAAAAAAAAGTTTTCCAAAATAAAATTTTCAAAATAAAAATATAATCATATATGTTATAGTATAGTTTATTTAAACTGTAATATTTAAATATTTAACTAATAGGTAATTTATTCTAAAACCCCTTTTGGAGTGCTTTTTATATAGTTTCAATGTGCTGGGGAGATTAGAGACATAATGGGACTACATTTGACCTGTACTTATAGATTAGCACTGTCCAGTAGGACTTTGTGATGATTAAATGTTCTTTACCTGTGCTATTCAATACTGGAGTCACTAACTATACATGACTGTGGAGCACCTGAAATGTGACTAATGAGACTGAGAAAATGTAGTTAATTTTTATTTAATCACTTGCAGCTAGTGGCTACTGTGTTGGACAACACAGTTCTAGATAATCCATCAGATGGCATGTTCCCTCAAAGAAAGGAATCACCATCATAATTAATTTATATTTTTAATAGAGCTGCTTTAATATATTAAGCAAACAAATATTATATTTAATAGAAATACTATTCCTTTAACACATATAAACAGAAAGATAAACAATTATAGTTGTTAGCCAATAGTCATTTCAAATTTAAGTATATTTGATACACAGAGAAGTGCATTTGATCTACAGATAGGTTAGCTTTTCTCCAATCTTAAGAAGTTGATGTTTTCTTGCTTCTGTGCTTCTAGATGAAGCATGCTGTTTTGAACTAGATAATCTTATATTCTCCATTTTTTTGAGATACAGTCTGATGTGACCTGATGAAATGTGACATGCTTGTCACTTTTTGTTAAAAGTGAGTATAAATGGGCAAATATCCATGTAACTAGAATGTTTTCCCATTAGTCGTTCCTGGCAGGTAATAGTCTACTAGCACAACCCTACATGGAAAACAAAAAAGCATTTTCATTAAAAGCAGCTGATGCCTTAACAAAAACCAGTTAAAATATTAAATTCAAGAGAAACTGTTTCTATATTCTTAGGATTCTGTCTTGCTTCCCCACAGTCTTATTTGAAAGGTTGAATAATAATTACTTCTTAAGCAAATGATCAGAATATATATGTGGAGTGAGATGAGGAACAGACAGGACCAGTACACGAGTATTGTTCTTTTGTGGAAAGCATATTTAGTGAAAAGGGAGAGAAATTGTGCAGACAGTATATGATATATAACTAGAATTGTTTCTTATTAGAATACTTTTCTGACTTGTCCAGGAGGCATTATACTTTAAGCCATGTTCTTAGTGATACAGAAAATTTCTACTTATAATGCCATATGAGCTCCACCTTCTACTATTATGAAAATGAGCAGTAACGGAATGATACTCCATTTTCTTCCTGTCACTCTCAAAAATATTAAGGTAATAATATGAAAAAATATTTATCTAAATGGCTATCATTTTTTAAAGTCCATGCAAGGCAAGAAATAGCCCAATGCAATTTGATTTAATTTATACATGGTTGACAAGAGATAACATACGACTGAAAGAATGTATTTTAGCTAGTAAAAGTAGAAATCATTTCAAGGAGGCCAAATATTCTAGATTTACCTTTAACTGTCACAGATAAAAAGGATTAATTAATGAAGTCTGCACTCAATAGATAAAGGGCTCCATTGGTACTCTTGTTAATTTTCCTGAAAGAGAAAGATAGTCCAGGTTGAATTTCCTCTTTAGCCTGAAATGGATTCCAGCTCTTCCTTCTTAATATCAGGAGAAAATGAAAAAGCAGAATATGAAAGCTAAAAATTAATCATAAATATTACATCAGTAGTATCCTTTAAAAACTGCCTAAATATGCAATGTATATTTAAAGTCATGAATCTCATATACTTCACAAGGTATCATCTAAAATTTTTTTAAAAATCAAAGAATCTGAAATCTGTTTTAGTTCATATGATTTATGGTACCAAAGAATATTAACATTATATAGTGCTACATTAGTCAAATTAGATTCCATGCACATAATGATGGAATAGAATCTCTCATATTACTTACTCATTTTATTTTTGAGTGGAAACAATGAAAATTTACTATCTATTGTAAATGTCTTCTCAACATTGTGTGAAATATTCTTAACAGTACCTGTGATGTAGGTTGAACTTACATAGAGAATAAATTAGTGATATTCCTTGAAGGAAATAACATTCAACTTTGGAAAGACTCACTAGGAAATAGTCTTACAGATGTTATGAAAATATCAGGGCCCACAATAACCAATGACAACCTATAAAATTAGATTTAAGGTCTGACAAAAAAATGAAGGTTAACCCCAAACAATGCTTTAAGAGTTTCAAGTCGCTGTTATCAAATGTGTTAAAAAATAAGCTGTTATTAAAAACATGAGAAAATTATTTTTAAAGTGAAATTTTTTTCCCACAACATGTAGAATGCTTTTGCACGATAAAATGAAGATATACTATATAGTTGAGAATTAGTCCCAAATTTTATCTCCAGTTTGGATCTCTCTTCTGATGATCAGAGTTATAGATCCAAATCATCAGTTAGATGCTTAATAGGTAACTCAAATAGGTACCTTAATGTATCCAAAAATAAACTCTTGATTTATCCTTCAAAACTTGCTCTTCTCAAAGTCTTGCTTCCCTACAGTATCCACTATCTCAGGAAATAGCAACCTTCTTGAGTTATTTCACAAACTTAGTGTTTGTGTCCTTGACTTCTTTCATATTTTCAGATAAGATATCCAATCCATCAGCAAATTCTGCTTCAAATAGTATCCAGAATACAACCACATCTCCGTACCTCCACTATACTATCATCTCTGTCTTAAGTTATTGCGATAATAACTGGTCTCTTTGCTTCAGCCTTTGCTCCACACCTCAAATATATTCCATTCTCAATACATGCAATGCTTCTAATGTGTATGGTGGATTTTTGTCACATCTGTCTTCAAAATTGTCCAGTGGCTTTTCAAGTGGAAAACCCCAAATCCTTACGATGGCTTATAAGCATATACATATTTGAGCTCCCCACCTTTCTTTGTCTCATCTTCCACTATTTCTTTTTTATCCATCTGCTTCAGACAGAACTGCTTCTCCTTGAGAAGAGTAAAGCATCTTCCTTTTCCCTTATTGTTCTCTCCATCTGAATGATCTTCCCCCAGATATCCTACACGGCTTCTTGCATGACTACCTTAGCACTTCTCATAAATGTCACTTTATCCATTTACCTTTCTTGATGACAATTTTAAAAACAGTAGCTCACATTATCTATACCCCTTCTCTGTTTTATTTTTCCTTGCAGTACTTATTATATATTTTTAGTGTGTTTCCCCTAAAAAATTATAAGCTATTTAAGGACAAAAATTTATATCTCTTTTTTTATTATTATTCATGAAAGTCAGAGAGAGAGAGGCAGAGGCAGAGGGAGAAGCAGGCTCCCCGCTGAGCAGGAAGCCCGATGCGGGACTCGATCCCAGAACCCCGGGATCATGACCTGAGCCGAAGGCAGACGCTTAACCATCTGAGCCACCCAGGCGCCCTATATCTCTTTTATTAACCATTCTATCCCCAGTTCTTCAAACAAATACCAATTATGTGAATGCTCAATAAATTTTTGATGAATAAATAATTTATATGTGAATAACATATAACCATTTGATTATAATTTTATTTACCTAAGATATCACACATCTACTCTGGTCTCTTCAGCCAGTTTCATATTTAAACTTCTGATTCAAAATCTATAGTGAAGTGATCATGTTTGCCTATAGCATTTTAATTTCAAAAAAACCAGCAAACATTTGTTTTGTTTTACTATACAAAATCACTGTGCTAAGTATCCTGGAATAAAAATGTAATAAAAACTCAAAGAGGTTATTTTTTAATTAAAAATACAGTCCGAGGGGTGCCTGGGTGGCTGAGTTGGTTAAGCAGCCAACTCTTGATTTCTGTTCAGGTCATGCTCTCAGGGTTGTGGGATTGAGCCCCACCACCACCCTCTGCCCCTTGCCCCCAGGAGGATCCATGCTCAGTGGGGTGTCTGCTTGAGAGTTCTCTCTCTCCCTCTCCCTCTGCCCCTGCCCCTGCTCTCTTGCTCTCTCTCTCTCTCAAATAAATCTTTTAAAAAAATAAAAATGCAGTCCTAGCATTATTTACTTTATAGATAAATGGAAGGAAATGCATGTAGGAACACAATTATTATTAGCATCTCTTCATAGATACGAGCATGGGTAGGGAAGTTAGTCATTGTTATCACATTCTAGCTTTGAGACTGACATTATATGAGTATGTTTCCAGGAAAACATGCCTAGAATGTGACAATTGAAAGCTGTGATCACAACTTCAAAGACTATAGGGTACATCATGCAAAATAATGCATGAGATATAAATATTAAACTTCTTGAGGTGCAATTTAGCATAATGATTCCAAAATTATATTTCTTTTAAAACACATTGCAGACCAAATGAAATATAGAAAGAAAATCACACAAAGACAAAATGTACAGCATGGCCCAGGAACAACCCATTTGTGATTTCTGATCTAAAGGAATTGTAACATACTTAAGTTTTTCTTCTTCATTGTTAACCATCTTTTTTATTAAGAGTGATAGTTGACAAATGGTTTATGTGTGATCCAAAAAAAAAATGTAGGCAAGACCCAAAAATATGCCAATATTTATCTAATTCTATCACGGGCAAGAAGGATCTGTGATTCTAGGCAATGAAGTCTAGTTTTTAAGCAGGAAATACTGCTATTATGGAACAGTATAATTTATCCAATTGCCTTACCTTGGAATTACTAAAAGGAAAAGGAAGAGGAGAAGGGCTGGGAGGAGATGAAGATGAAGAAAACAAAGATAAAGATGAAAAAAAGTACAAAAAGAGGAAGGCAGCAAAGATGGTGATCCCAATAAACTTTCAATCCTTTTATTCTCAAACTCTAATCACCACATAAGGCAATAAATTGGCTCGTGGTTTGTAAGAATTAATAGTAATGATCCATTTAATTATTTTTATTCATTCAACAAATAGTTTTGAGCACTTGCTACGTGCAAGGCTCAACTACATGTACTCAACTCTGGGTCATCTGGAGAATATTATACACAGCTCTTGCCTTCATGCAGCAATACTGTGGTAGACTTTCTCCTTAGGAAGGTGTGCCCAGTCCTGAATGCTAAATGATGACTGTGTTTTTAAACAAAGTATTTATTTTCTAATGAAAATAAATGACATCTGATTTATCAAACATCAGTTGCTTGTGAGGTCCTTTAATGTTAATCAGTGAAATGTAGCCAGATTACTCATGGATTAAAAAAAATTAAAGTCTTATTTCTAGAATAACAGTTCAATGACTCTGTTGAGAAACCTTGGCCTCTGATAGTCTTATCCAAATACTGTCATTCTATGGGGTCTGACAGGGGCAGTCTTAATCTCTCTTTGTTCCATCTTCTCTCAAATGCTGCATGGTATATATATATTTAAAACCTATAGACACAGTAGAAGAGTTATAGGTTTGGATTAATTGTGAAAACTGGAGAAAAATTCACTTAACAGAGCAGCTGGACTGGACTAGATGAGCAGTTGATAGGAAGAAAGAGGGTCAGTGTCTTTCCAGGCTAAAAAGCAACATGACAAAACGTGCATTACCTCACATGGAAATGGTGCAGGGTCTGAAGTGGCATAGCACAGACTGTGCAGAAGCTATGAAGGGATGATAGGAATGAGTCTATATTCTACAGAACTTTGGATGTCATTTAAGAGAATTACATGGATAGTAGTCAGCTGCTTTTTAATGCAGAGTGGCAATAATGAGCAGAATAAATTAGATGAGCAAGAGATTAAACAGAGGATAGCTGATAAAGACAACAGACTAATTCTCTGAAAGCCATTTTGTTGAAGGACACTTTTCTGGCAGAAAGGGATACAGTTTACCAAATAACCAATTCATTTAATGACCAATTCAAAAGAAGACCAATTCACCAAATTGTTTTAGCCCTTCCCCCCAAAATGGACTCTACTGATTACTTATAAAATGTACAATAATTTCTGTTGCAGTGGAAGGTTTCAACAAGCTTTACAAACATTTTCCTCCCAGAGATTTGGTTTTGATATAATCATTTTGCCTACTTGTTTTGTCCCAGTTGCTGTACCAGAGAGAGCAGTATTAAATAAATTTGTTTTTCGGGGCACCTGGGTGGCTCAGTTGGTTAAGCGACTGCCTTCGGCTCAGGTCATGATCCTGGAGTCCTGGGATCGAGTCCCACATCAGGCTCCCTGCTCAGCGGGGAGTCTGCTTCACCCTCTGTCTCCCCTCTCATGCTCTCTCAAATAAATAAATAAAATCTTTTAAAAAAAATTTGTTTTTCCATAGTTACTATTTTTAAAACAATGAAATGGGTCAGTCTCTTCCAGACATTTTTAATGTATATACTATCTTTCTCCCTTTTCTTAATATAGAGATTTTTAAATGGATCTATCAAATTAATTGTTCATCTTTTTCTCATTTCATGAATCCCATGCATCATGCCATTCAGTATCATATACATGAAATGATAAATTTGTTCAAGTGAAATTTAATAGCTGTTTTATTTCCTCTATGTTTATAGACTTCGTCAGTCAGGAAACAAAATTTATGTGTACATATACATTTTCACATATCACTGTTAACTTTTTCATTTATCAAAATTCTTAACCTGTGGGAGTTGTACTCCAAATTAGACACATATTTCATATAAGTTAGTACAGACATAAATTCACAAAAAATAGAGAAAACAGGAAACTGTACTGAAGGGGAAGTCTATCAATTTTCATATAAAATGTTGATTATTCAAGAAGTGCTCAGAGGTGACATCACCAAAATGGCAACATAGGTTGTTCCCAACTTCACTCCACCTCACAGAACAGTTAACAACTATTCATAGACAAGACACCACTGAGAATCCTAAAACATGGGAGGGAAGCTGAAGTACTCCCTGCCCCACAGAGATCAAGACAGACCACATTAGAAGGGTAAGAGGAGCAGCAACATGCTGATCATATTGCCCCTCCCCCTGGCCAGTGCAGCACCACACTGCCTGCAGTTTGTCCAGTAGGAAAAGAAAGTAGGGTGGACATCAAGTTTCCCAGCATTGTGAGTCACTTCTTGGAAGTGAGTCACTTCTTGGAAGCCCCTATTCCTGTCTTGCCCCATGAGGATTGTGGGGAAATCTGTAGGCCTTGACCACTGGGGATCTCTTTGTGACAGATGTGATGGGGAAGAGAAGTAAAAGAGCAAGGTTTAGGAATTCTATTGAAGATATTTTATGTAAGCTTCATGGTAACCACAAGAAAAAAACTTATAATAATTACATAAAAGACAATGATAAAAAACCAAAACATACTTATACCAAAAGACATCAAAACATTAAAAAAAGAGAGAGAGATCAGGATATAAACAAGGAACAAAGAATCTACAAAACACGCCAAAAACAATTAACATAATAACAACAGTAAGACCTTACCTATCAATAATTACTGTAGATATAAATAGATTAAATTCTCTAATAAAAAAATAGAGAATGGCTGAATGGATTAAAAAAAATAAGACCCACTGACATGCTGCCTACAAAAGAATCACTTTAGTCCTAAACATACACTTTGACTCAAAGTGAAGGGACAGAAAAACATATTTCAAACAAATGATACCCAAGACAAACAACAGCAACAACAATAAAAAAGAGGTAGTTAATGGTAAAAATGGTAAAAAGAGACAAAGAAGGTCATTATATAATGATAAAGGTATCAATCCATCAAGATATAAAAATGTATACACACAACATGGGAACACACAGATATATAAAGTAAAAGTGAACAGAGCTAAAGGAGAAATAAACAGTAATACAATAACAGTTGGGTACTTTAACACCCCATTCTCAACAATGTATAGATTATCCAGACAGAGAAATAGAAAGGAAATGGTGGATTTGAACATTACTAAAGACCAAATAGATCTAGCAGACATGTACAAAACATTCTATTCCACAACAGCAAAATACACATTCTACTCAAGTGCACATGGAACATTTTCTAGGACAGACCATATGTTAAGCCACAAAAAAAAGTCTTAGCAAATGCAAACATTCTGAGATAATACCAACCATCTCTTCTTACCACCTTAGTATGCAACTAGAAATCATTATTAACAGGAAGAAAACTGGAAATTCAGGAATACATAGAAATTAAGCTCTCCTGAATGACCAATGAACCAAAGAAGAAATTAAAGAGGAAATAAAATATCTTGAAAAAAACAAAAATGAAATCACAACATACCAAATTAATAGCATGCAGCAAAAGCAAGCATAAGAGGAAAGTTCCTATAACATAGGAAATGCCTATGGTGAATTTTACTAAGCTTTTAAAGCATTAACACTAATTCTTTCCAGACTCTTCCAAAAAAATTAAAGAGGAGGGAATACTGCCAAATTCATTTTACAAGTGCAGAATTACACTATAACTGAAACCAGAAAAGGACACTACAAGAAAACTACAGGTCAACATCCCTGATGAGGGCAGAATTCGAGAGATAAGATATACCATAAGACAAAACAACATTAGAATAATTGGGATCTCAGAAGAACAAAGAGAGAGAGGGACAGAAGGTATAATGGAGCAAATGATAGCAGAGAACTTCCCTAATTTGGGGAAGGAAACAGGCATCAAAATCCAGGAAGCACAGAGAACCCCTCTCAAAATCGATAAAAATAGGTCAACATTCCAACATCTAATAGTAAAACTTACGAGTCTCAGAGACAAAGAGAAAATCCTGAAAGCATCTCGGGAGAAGAGATATGTAACCTACAATGCTAGAAACATTAGATTGGCAACAGACCTATCCACAGAGACCTGGCAGACCACAAAGGACTGGCAGGATATATTCAGAGCACTAAATGAGAAAAATATGCAGCCAAGAATACTACATCCAGCTAGGCTGTCATTGAAAATTGAAGGAGAGATAAAAAGCTTCCAGGACAAACAAAACTGAAGGAATTTGCAAACACAAAACCAGCCCTACAAGAAATCTTGAAAGGGGTCCTCTAAGCAAAGAGAGAGCCTAAAAGCAACGTAGACCAGAAAGGAACACAGACAATATACAGTAACAGTCACCTAACAGGCAATACAATGGCACTAAATTCCTATCTTTCAATAGTTACCCTGAATGTAAATGGGCTAAATGCCCCAATCAAAAGACAGAGGCTAACAGACTGGATTAAAAAACAAGACCCATCAATATGCTGTCTGCAAGAGACTCATTTTAGACCCAAAGACACCCCCAGATTGAAAGTGAGGGGGTGGAACACCATTTACCATGCTAATGGACACCAAAAGGAAGCTGGGGTGGCAATCCTTATATCAAACTAGATTTTAAACCAAAGGCTGTAAAAAGAGATGAGCAAGGACACTATATCCTACTTAAAGGGTCTATCCAAAAAGAAGATCTAACAATTGTAAATATCTATGCCCCTAACATGGGAGCAGCCAATTATATAAGGCAATTAATAACAAAAGCAAAGAAACACATCGACAACAACACAATAATAGTGGGGGACTTTAACACTCCCCTCACTGAAATGGACAGATCATCTAAGCAAAAGATCAACAAGGAAATAAACACTTTAAATGACACACTGGACCAAATGGACTTCACAGACATATTCAGAACATTCCATCCCAAAACAACGGAATACACATTCTTCTCTAGTGCCCATGGAACATTCTCCAGAATCGATCACATTGTAGGTCACAAATCAGGTCTCAACTGGTACCAAAAGATTGGGACAATTCCCTGTCTATTTTCAGACCACAATGCTTTGAAACTAGAACTCAATCACAAGAGGAAAGTCGGAAAGAACTCAAAAAGCATCCTACTAAAGAATGAATGGGTCAACCAGAAAATTAAAGAAGAATTAAAAAATTCATGGAAACCAATGAAAATGAAAACACAACTATTCAAAATCTTTGGGATGCAGCAAAGGCAGTCCTAAGAGGAAAGTATATAGCAATACAAGCCTTTTTCAAGGAACAAGCAAGGTCTCAAAGACACAACCTAACCCTACACCTAAAGGAGCTGGAGAAAGAACAGCAAATAAAGCCTAAACCCAGCAGGAGAAGAGAAATAATAAAGATCAGAGCAGAAATCAATGAAATAGAAACTAAAAGAACAGTAGAACAGATCAACGAAACTAGGAGCTGGTTCTTTGAATGAGTTAACAAGATTGATAAACCCCTGGCCAGACTTATCAAAAAGAAAAGAGAAATGACCCAAATCAACAAAATCACGAATGAAAGAGGAGAGATCACAACCAACACCAAAGAAATACAAACAATCATAAGAACATATTATGAGCAACTCTATGCCAGCAAATTAGATAACCTGGAAGAGATGGATGCATTCCTAGAGATGTATCAACTACCAAAACTGAACCAAGAAAGAAACAGAAAACCTGAACAGACCTATAACCACTAAAGAAATTGAAGCAGTCATCAAAAATCTCCCAGCAAACAAAAGCCCAGGGCCAGATGGCTTCCCAGGGGAATTCTACCAAACATTTCAAGAAGAATTAATACCTATTCTTCTGAAACTGTTCCAAAAATAGAAATGGAAGGAAAACTTCCAAACTCATTTTATGAGGCCAGCATTACCTTGATCCCAAAACCAGACAAAGACCCCATCAAAAAGGAGAATTACAGACAAATATCCCTGATGACCATGGATGCAAAAATTCTCACCAAAATACTAGCCAATAGGATCCAACAGTATATTAAAAGGATTATTCACCAAGACCAAGTGGGATTTATCCCTGGGCTGCAAGGTTGGTTCAACATCCGCAAATCAATCAACGTGATACAATACATTAACAAAAGAAAGAACAAGAATCATATGATCCTCTCAAGAGATGCAGAAAAAGCTTTTGACAAAGTACAGCATCCTTTCTTGATCAAAACTCTTCAGAGTATAGGCATAGAGGGTACATACCTCAATATCATAGAAGCCATCTATGAAAAACCCACATCGAATATCATTCTCAATGGGGAAAAACTGAGAGCTTTTCCCCTAAGGTCAGGAATGCGGCAAGGGATGTCCACTATCACCACTGCTATTCAACATAATATCGGAAGTCCTAGCCACAGCAATCAGACAACAAAAAGAAATAAAAGGCATCCAAATTGGCAAAGAAGAAGTCAAACTCTTACTCTTTGCAGATGATATGATACTTTATATGGAAAACCCAGAAGCCTCCACCCCAAAACTGCTAGAACTCATACAGGAATTCAGTAAAGTGGCAGGATATAAAATCAATGCACAAAAGTCAGTGGCATTCCTATATACCAACAAGACAGAAGAAAGAGAAATTAAGGAGTCGATCCCATTTACAATTGCACCCAAAACCATAAGATACCTAGGAATAAATCTAACCAAAGAGGCAAAGGATCTGTACTCAGAAAACTATAAAATACTCAGGAAAGAAATTGAGGAAGACACAAAGAAATGGAAAAACGTTCCATGCTCATGGATTGGAAGAACAAATATTGTGAAGATGTCAATGCTACCTAGAGCAATCTACACATTCAATGCAATCCTCATCAAAATACCATCCACTTTTTTCAAAGAAATGGAACAAACAATCCTAAAATTTGTATGGAACCAGAAAAGACCCCGCATAGCCAGAGGAATGTTGAAAAAGAAAACCCAAGCTGGTGGCATCACAATTCCGGACTTCCAGCTCTATTACAAAGCTGTCATCATCAAGACAGTATGGTACTGGCACAAAAACAGACACATAGATCAGTGGAACAGAATAGAGAGCCCAGAATTGGACCCTCAAGTCTATGGTCAACTCATCTTCGACAAAACAGGAAAGAATGTCCAATGGAAAAAAGACAGTCTCTTCAAAAAATGGTGTTGGGAAAATTGGACAGCCACATGCAGAAGAATGAAACTGGACCATTTCCTTACACCACACACAACAATAGACTCCAAATGGTTGAAAGACCTCAATGTGAGACAGGAGTCCATCCAAATCCTAGAGGAGAACACAGGCAGCAACCTCTTCGACCTCAGCTGAAGCAACTTCTTCCAAGAAACATCGCCAAAGGAAAGGGAAGCAAGGGCAAAAATGAACTATTGGGACTTCATCAAGATAAAAACTTTTGCAAAGCAAAGGAAACAGTCAACAAAACCAAAAGACAACCGACAGAATGGGAGAAGATATTTGCAAATGACATATCAGATAAAGGGCTAGTATCCAAAATCTATAAAGAAATCATCAAACTCAACACCCAAAGAACAAAGAATCCAATCAAGAAATGGGCAGAAGACATGAATAGACATTTTTCCAAAGAAGACATCCAAATGGCCAGCAGACACATGAAAAAGTGCTCAATATCACTCAGCATCAGGGAAATCCAAATCAAAGCCTCAATGAGATATCACCTCACACCAGTCAGAATGGCTAAAATTAAGTCAGGAAACGACAGATGTTGGCGGGGATGCGGAGAAAGGGGAACCCTCCTACACTGTTGGTGGGAATGCAAGCTGGTGCAGCCACTCTGGAAAACAGTATGGAGGTTCCTCAAAAAGTTGAAAATAAAGCTACCATATGATCCAGCAATTGCACTACTGGGTATTTACCCCAAAGATACAAAAGTAGGGATCCGAAAGGGTACGTGCACCCCGATGTTTATAGCAGCAATGTCCACAATAGCCAAACTGTGGAAGGAGCCAAGATGTCCATTGACAGATGAAGGGATAAAGAAGAGGTGGTATATATATACAATGGAATATTATGCAGCCATCAAAAGGAATGAGATCTTGCCATTTGCAACGACGTGGATGGAACTGGAGGGTATTATGTTGAGCGAAATAAGTCAAACAGAGAAAGACATGTATCATATGACCTCACTGATATGAGGAATTCTTAATCGCAGGAAACAAACTGAGTGTTGTTGGAGTGGGGGGTGGGGTGGGAGGGCTGGGGTGACTGGGTGATAGACACTGGGGAGGGTATGTGCTCTGGTAGGCCATGTGAATTGTGCAAGACTGTTGAATCTCAGATCTGTACCTCTGAAACAAATAATGCAATATATGTTAAGAAAAAAAAAAAAGAAGAAGAAGAAGAAGGTAGCAGGAGGGGAATAATGAAGGGGGGGAAATCGGAGGGGTAGACAAACTATGAGAGCCGATTTAATCTGAAAAACAAACTGAGGGTTCTAGAGGGGAGGGAGGTGGGAGGATGGGTTAGCCTGGTGATGGGTATTGAGGAGGGCACATTCTGCATGGAGCACTGAGTGTTATGCACAAACAATGAATCATGGAACACTACATCTAAAACTAATGATGTAATGTATGGGGATTAACATAAGAATAAAAAA
Organism: Mirounga angustirostris; assembly: GCF_029215605.1. Taxonomy (NCBI): domain Eukaryota; kingdom Metazoa; phylum Chordata; class Mammalia; order Carnivora; family Phocidae; genus Mirounga; species Mirounga angustirostris. Next base: position 77,678,777 of record NW_026991717.1, read on the forward strand.
ATTTAAAAGAAAAAAAAATAAATAAATATTCTAAAAAAAAAAAGAAAAAAGAAACTGCTAAAGACTCCACCAAGAAATTGTTAGAACTAACAAATGATTCAGTAAAACTTCAGAATACAAAGTCAATATAAAAAATTTTGTTGTGTTTCTATACACTAATGAACTATAAGGAAGTTAAGAAAACAACCTCATTTACAGTTGTATCAAAAAGAATAAAATACCTAGGAATAAATTTAACCAAGGAGGTGAAAGACTTTCACATTATAACCTATACATAAAAGTTACTGATGAAAGAAATTGAAGAAGACACAAATAAATGGAAAGATATTCTGTGCTCATGTACTGCAAAATTAATATTGTTAAAATGTCCAAATAACCCAAATCACTCTATAGATTCAATGTAACCTTTGTCATAATTACAATGACATTTGTTTCACAGCAATAGATGAAACCATCCTAAAATTTTTATGGAACCAGAAAAGATCCCAAATAACGAAAGCCATCCTCAGAAAGAAAGACAAAGCAGGAGGCATCATGCCTCCTAATTTCAAGCTATATTACCAAATCATAGTAAATCAAAACAATATGGTACTAGCATAAAAATAGGTACATATATCAATGGAACAGATCAAGAGCCCAGAAATAAACCCATGCATATATGGTCAACTAATATTTGAGAAAGTATCCAAGAATATTCAATAGAGAAAAGGTAATCTCTTCAATAAACAGTGCTGGGAAAATTGAATATCACACGTATAAAAATGAAACTAGACCTCTATCTTGGAACACTCACAAAAATTAACATAAAATGAATTAAAGACTGAATTGTAAAACAAAATGATAAAACTCCTTTAAAAAAAAAAAAGCCTTGGTGATAAGCATCAGTGGATTAAGCATCCACTCTTGATTTTGGCTCAGGTCATGACCTCAGGGTTGTGAGATCGAGCCCCACATTGGGCTCCACACTAGGTGTGGAGCCTGCTTAAGATTCTCTCTCTCCCTCTCCCTCTGCCCTTATCCCCCTCTAAAAATAATAATAATAAATAAAAATTAAAAAAAATAAAAGGCTTTGGTGATAAAAAGCTCCTTGCAATGGGTCTTGGCAATGATTTCTTTGCATATGACACTGAAAGCACAACAACAAAATAAAAAATAAGCCAGTGGTCTACAATGAACTAATAGCTTCTGCACAGCAAGAGAAATGATCAACAAAATGAAAAGATACCCTATAGAATGGGAAAAAATATTTATAAGCCATATATCTGATAAGGGGTTGATATCCAAAATATGTAAAGTACTCATACAAGCCAATTCCAAAAAAAAAAAAAAATAATAATAATAATAATGAAATAATCCAATTAAAAATGGGCAATGGACCTGAATAGACATTTTTCCAAAGACAATATATGAATAGCCAACAGTCTAAATGAAAAGGTGCTCTGCATCACCAGTCACGTGTTAAGAATAACTGTTAAGAATAACTGTTAAGAATAACTATCATCAAAAAGACAAGAGGTAAGAATCGCTGGCAAGAATGTAGAGAAAAGGACACAGTGGTGCACTGTTGGTAGGATTTTAAATTGGTACTGTCACTATGGAAAAAGTAGAGATTCCTCAAAAAATTAAAAATAGAACTACCATATGATCTAGCAAATTCACTTTTGAGTATTTATCCAAAGTGAAAACACTATACCAAGCATATATCTATACCCCATTTATAGCAGCATTATTAATAATAGCCAAGAAAAGAAAACAATCGTAGTGTCTGTTGATGAATGAATAAAGAAAATGTGTTATATATATGCAATGGAATATTATTCATCCATAAAAGGAAAGAAATCTTGCCATTTGTGACAATATGATGGACCTTGAGAGAATTATGCTGAGTGAAATAAGTCAGACAGAGAAAGACAAATACTGTAACTGTATGATCTTACTTATATGTAGAATCTAAAAAAAATAAAAGAAAGAAAAAAAACCAAACACATAGAAAAAGAGATTAGTTTTGTGGTTACCAGAGGCAAGGAATGTGAGGAGGGGGAATTATAAAGGTGGTTAAGAGATACAAACTTCCAATTGTAAGATAAATAAGTACTAGAATGAAATGTAAAACATGAGTACTTTAGCTAACACTGCTAACACTACTATACGATACATATGAAAGTTAAGAGAGTAGATGCCAGGAGTTCTCATCAAAAGAGGGGAGAAAACATTTTGTTTTATTTAAAAAAAAGAAAGAAAGGAAAGAAAAAGTGACCAGTGTCTGATTTTAAGGATATGCTTAAAACAGACTTTCATTGAACTCAACTCACATGAATTAAAAAGAAACTGAAACATCAGGCACTGGATCGAAAATGTGATGGAAGTGAAATAATCCACCCCATTATTCATTAATTTCTTATTATTTGAGATACATGTTGTCTGAAATTTAAAATATTAGTATTTCTTATTTCAATACTAAATGGTCAAAGTTTGTTGAAGCAGCCCATGGGAGAAAAAAGTAATATAAACCTTTTAAATAGATAAAAAACTATGGGGGGGTTAATTATAAATTGTAGAATTGATCATTATGTAAGTTCTTAACTGAAAAGGATTTTTAAATATTACAGAGAAAATATAATGGGCTCTTGAATTATGTTTGAAGCCATTAGAATGAGTACTAGAAAGCCTATTAACAGAACCTGGAATATAGATTGGAGACATTGGTTGAGGAAGAACAGTTAATAGATTTTGCTCCTAGGTCACTGAGAGGTCAGAGTTACTCTAGGTTGAAACAAGAAAAAGAAAAAAAATTGTCAGGAAAGATAATGAGGAATTAAGGGCACGTGGAGTATGACATATTGGAATGACATGGTCAAATATCCATCAAAGAATGAAAAATCTGGGCCCTAGAGCTCAGGATAAAATTCATCAGAATAATTAGAAAAGAAGAGTATAGTTAACCAATATTATTATACACCTACAATGTATCAGGTGCTAAGGCAAGCATTTCAAATACATTTACTGATATTACTCTCAATGACAACATTTTAGAATGACTTGCTATGCTCAATTTATCTTCAATTAATAAACCAAGACTTTAAAAAGTATAAGTTACTGTTATAAGTATAGATAAGCTCAAAATGGATGAAAGATCTCAATGTGAGAGCAGAATCCATCAAAATCCTAGAGGAGAACATAGGCAGTAACCTCTTCAACATTGGCCAAAGCAACTTCTTTCAAGATACATCTCCAAAGACTACTGAAACAAAAGCAAAAAGGAACTTTTGGGACTTCATCAAGATAAAAAAAACTTCTGCACAGCAAAGGAAACAGTCAACAAAACAAAGAGGCAACCCACAGAATGGGAGAAGATATTTGCAAATGACACTACAGACAAAGCACTGATTTCCAAGATCTAAAAAGAACTTCTTAAACTCAACACCCAAAAAACAAATAATCAAGTCAAAAAGTGGGCAGAAGACATGAACAGACACTTCTCCAAAGAAGTCATACAAATGGCTAACAGACTCATGAAAAAATGTTCATCATCATTAGCCATCAGGGAAATTCAAATCAAAACCACATTGAGATACCACGTTACACCAGTTAGAATCGCAAAAAATGACAAGGCAAGAAACAACAAATGTTGGAGAAGTTGTGGAGAAAGGGGAACCCTCTTACACTGTTGGTGGGAATGCAAGTTGATACAGTCACTTTGGAAAACAGTGTGGAGGCTCCTCAGAAAATTAAAAATAGAGCTACCCTATGACCCAGCAATTGCACTACTGGGTATTTACCCCAAAGACGCAGATGTAGTGAAAAGAAGGGCCATATGCACCCCAATGTTCATAGCAGCAATGTCCGCAATAGCCAAACTGTGGAAAGAGCCAAGATGCCCTTCAACAGATGAACGGATAAAGAAGATGTGGTCCATATATACAATAGAATATTACTCAGCCATCAGAAAGGATGAACACCCAACTTTTACATCAACATGGATGGGACTGGAGGAGGTTATGCTAAGTGAAATAAGTCAAGCAGAGAAAGTTAATTATCATATGGTTTCACTTATTTGTGGAACATAAGGAATAGAATGGAGGACATTAGGAGAAGGAAGGGAAAAATGAAGGGAGGTAAATGGAAGGGGAGACTAACCATGAGAGACTATGGACTCTGAGAAACAAACTGAGGGTTTTAGAGGGGAGGAGGGTGGGCGGATGGGTTAGCCTGGTGATGGGTGGGTATTAAGGAGGGCACATATTGCATGGAGCACTGGGTGTTATTCGAAAATAATGAATCATGGAACACTACATAAAAACTAATGATGTACTGTATGGGGACTAACATAACAAAATTAAATTAAATTAAATTTTTAAAAAGTATATTTTTTATAGGTTATATTATTGTTTCCAATTTTGTGTCTCCTTCCCAGTGGAGGGATTATATATTCCTGCCCCTTGCCATACGATTTGCTATACCTCCCTAAGGAAGGAGTATATTTCTGCAGATCATAAACATCATGCTTGTCTATGTGACTTGCTCTAGACATTTATGTATGCTATATTCAGTTAGAAACTTTAAGAATGATTACATGGAATGATCACATGGACTTGTTATTTTCCTTTTCCTTTTTCCAGAAGACAGGATTTTTTCCCCTCAGCTTGGATCCAGTAGAAAGAAGGCATATAATACAAGAGAGACAACATCTGCTATAAAATATAAGCAAGAAAACAAAATTTGTGTTATAATCTACTAAAACTCAGGGGTTGTTTTTTATGCAACATAACCTAGTAAAAGTCAACTAATATAGTGGTAAGTCATGGAGCTCATTGTCAAAGTAAGTTCTATCTGGCTTTAAATCCCATGCGTAATCTATTAAATCATTCTCTCTCTCATTATATGATATATAAAGCCATGTGTAGATGATGTAATTCAGAACTGAGTCTAAATGTTCAAGGACAATTTTGGGAAATCTCCATTTTGTCAATATACAAAGTATGAGGAAATAGAAAGGAGACTAGGGAAAAAAATAAGTGCTGTGGTAGAACAGTTAATGCAGGAAAAATTTTCAAGAAGGGAGTAATCTGCAATATCAAATATTCAAGAAAATGGAAAGGATGAGGACTAAGAAGAATTTAAGAAGAAATTTCTGGTTTTAGAAATCAGATCATTTATCATCTTCAAAGCTTGCTTGACATATTTGTAGAACTAAGATGTAAAGGGAAGGCAAGTGTTCATAACCTCAGTCTAAGAACATTTTGGTATGGATCTTTGGATGACATGAATATGAATCATTAAATATACTGACTTTATATTGTTTATGTAACAAGTAACTACTAAGTTAGTTTAAAACAACACCAATTTATTAGCTCACAGTTTCTATGGGTCAGAAATCTGACACAAGACTCACTGGGCTTAAAAAAAAAAAAGACTCACTGGGCTAAAATGAAGTTGTGAACAGAGCTGTTACTTACTGGAAGCTCAAGAGAAGAATCCATTTCCAAGCTCATTCAGGCTTTGGCCAAATTTATTTCCTTAACAGTTGTATGACGTAGGACCCACTGCCTTGCTGGCTGTCAGCCAGGAACTGTCCTTAACTCCTAAAGACCTTACATACTCTTTGTACATGGCCCCCTACATCTCAGAACAAGTAAGGTACATCACAACCTTTGAATATTTGGAATTTCTCCTAACTTCCCCTTCTTTTGAATCTCTTTTGCCTTATTCTTTTGGCCCCATTCTCTGACTCATTTTTGCTTTCCATTTCTGCTTTTAAGGCTTATGTGATTAGAGTGATTGGGCTCACTCTAATAATCCAAGATAATATCTTTATTTTAAGGCCATCTGACTACAAACCATACTTCCATCTGTAAAGTGTCCCCACAGCAGAATCTAGATTAGTGTTTAATTGAATAAACAGAAGACAGGAAATAAGGGGAAATTTTTAGAATTCTACCATACCAAGGACATTTATTAAAAATATGAATTTCTAAGGCTCTCCTCCAAAGTTCCGTGAACAAAATTCTAGGATAAGACACTGGTTTACATTTATACAAGCCTTTTCAGTAATTCTTTTGCAGAATAAAACTTAAAAACAGCTTATCTATGAGGTCTATGGTGAGCTTCATTGTATCTAATATCTGAAATTTTATGGAAAACATTTTCATCATGTGCATTTTTCTAAGGTTAGTTTACCTAATTTTAAAAGCTAGAAAGTTCCTATGACCCACAATACTTAAGAATAACTAATTTAAGGAATGAGTAAATATAAAAAGGATGCAAGAGAGTAAGTTACACTTGACAACTTTGACAACAAAGTAAAGGAAATGTATGGGATGGTAGTTTGAGAAGGAAGCCTGTTTGAGGGAATTTTTTTAGGATAGGTAAGAATCCGGCATTTGGAGGGAAAACAGTTCATGGATGGGAGCATTCAAAAGTAGAATGAACATGTGTCTGTTAGCTTATTTGTGGAACATAAGGAATAGCATGGAGGACATTAGGAGAAGGAAGGGAAAAATGAATTGGGGGAATCGGAGGGAGAGACGGACCATGAGACACTATCAACTCTTAGAAACAAACTGAGGGCTTTAGAGGGGAGGGGGTGGGGGGATGAGTTAGCCTGGTGATGGGTATTGAGGAGGGCACGTACTGCATGGAGCACTGGGTGATATATGAAAACAATGAATCATGGATCACTACATCAAAAAGTAATGATGTATTGTATGGTGACTAACATAACATAATAAAATAAAACTTAAAAAAAAAAAAAAAGCAGAATGAAGACACCTGAAGTAGCAAATTACCTACAGGAATGAGATTAAGAGAACAGTTGGAAGTTTTAATTTTGTAATAGAATAGAGAAATGTTTTCTCTAAGAGAAAAGAAAAAGTAGACAAGTAAAGATGCAGAGAAACACTAAAATGGCATGGCCATCACCTCCTCAATTAAGTAGGAGCAATATTGCCTACATTTGTAGGGATTAGAGGGCTTGACCAACATGTACTGAGTTAGAAAAGAAGAACTGGAAAAAACCTAAGGATTAGTCAAAGGTAAAAATAAAATGAATGGACTTCCAATGCTGCCTATTAAGAATATATACTACAGATCTGAACGAAAAAAAATTTCAATAATAAAATTGTTTACTTTTTATTCCACCATTCTCTGCTGTGGTCATACAATTCAAATGACTAAAGCATGAAAAAAATCAAGTATATGGAAGCTATTACTGAATTAACAATTTAGATCATATTTAATAGGTTATAGCTATACTGAGATGCAAAATCCCATATTTAACTCTTAAATTTAGTATTGTTTGTTAAGTAACTTTAGTCAAATCAGTTTATTTATTTTATTTTTTTTAAGATTTTTATTTATTTAACAGAGAGAGAGAGCGAGAGCACAAGTAGGCAGAGCGGCAGACAGAGGGAGAGGGAGAAGCAGGCTTCCCGCTGAGCAGGGAGCCCGAGGCAGGGCTCGATCCCAGGACCCTGGGATCATGACCTGAGCCGAAGGCAGATGCTTAACCGACTGAGCCACCCAGCCGCCCCCAAATCAGTTTATTTTAAACTGTCTAAGCTTTTTCACTGGCCAAATGGGGATAATACTATGTGTCCCATGTAAGCTACAGGGTAACTTTGTGAAAAAAATAAGAGAACTATAATGTATTTTTTAAAGTTAAAAGATAAATTAACTGCATCTTACAAGTTTATTGGTAGTTGTGAGAAGTACCAAAAAATAGGGTATAACACCAGATATCTTTCTGCACTACTAACTAAAAGAACTTTTTTCTTTATTCTTTTTGAATAAAGAAAAAAAATCAACGTTAAAAGAAAAAAAAAAAGTTCTGAAGCTAAACTTCCAATTCCAGCAAAATGGCAGACAGCATAATTTTAAATGCCCCTATTTCATTCACCAAAAATAGTGGATGAAATATGAAAACACTCATCATCTTTGGTAAAATAATTTCCAATTGGCTGCACTGAAAGAAACATCTTAAATTTATAGAAGTAGACTTACAATTTGCTTCATTAAAGAGGAAAAGATTATCATTTAAATGCAAAAATAGGAAAAACCCACAAAACTGACAATTAAAAAAAAAGACTTCCCATTAACTATCATTAGGTTTATCCATTCAACCAAGAAAATAACTATCACAGAATCTTAGAAACAATAAACAAAAAGAACAGTTAACTATCTAATTGTATTTTCCTAAAATGAAGAAAGCATGTATATAATTTTTAATTGGCCAAAATTGCACATAAAAACATTACAATTTAAATCCTTTATATTCAATCTCAATGCACTGAAAATTATAGACTTTCATTTGGCTTAACTCTTGCAAGTCTTTTGTGTTTCTTTGGATCTCTAAAATCCTACAATTCACATAATCCTAAATTCTTTGTTAATCAGAAAAGTCTGACTGAAAAATATATTATTCAAAGACTCAATAACTAAATATATACATGATTAAATACTACACATATTTAGTAAAAGTGTTAATTTTGCGAAGTGAAGTGCCTTTCTCTAATACGGTAGTCAGGAATAATATCCTTAAACATCAGCCCATCCTCACTTAAAAATTATACCTAGGTATAATACCTAGGACTCCAGGGGACAAACCATAGGCTGAAGCACACTGTGGGGCAGGTAGTTGTGCTAAGTATTGCCTAAAGCCCAGAGAGTAGCAGGGATTAAATATGGGACTTTAGTATCTAATAAACCCAGAAAAATATTTTTATCTAAGGAAAACTAATTGATGAAACTCAATTTGAAAGTGAAGAGAATATTTCCAATGAATTTAAGGCAAAATTACTATTATTAATGTAATAAATACAAACATTGCTATTTCATAATCAAACACTCTTCCTTATGATAATTACTGATTAAAGATAGTGCTGAAAAATCTCTATTCAAAATTTGAACGCAGGGTCAAGAAATGGCAGCTGAGATGGGGACCAATATTCACAACACTATTGTTTCCTGGTGGAGTGACCTCGAACTGTTAAATACTTTTTAAAGATTTTATTTATTTTTTTGACAGAGAGAGAGCACAAGCAGAGGGAGTGGCAGGCAGAGGGAGAGGGAGAAGCGGGCTCCCCACTGAGGAGCCTGACATGGGGGATCATGACCTGAGCTGAAGGCAGACTTTTAACCGAATGAGCCACCCAGGCGCCCCAAACTCTTCAATACTTCTTAGCTCTGAAATCAGCTGGCTAGAGTAGATAACACTTATATTTCTTAAATTTTTAAAATTCTATTTTAAATGAATAAAGTATAACTTATTTGGAAAAATGTCTATTTAGAGCTTCTGTCCATTTTTTGACTGGATTGTTTCTTTTTTTGCTACTGAATTGTATGAGTTTTTTATATATTTTGGTTATAACCCCTTATCAGATGTATGATTTGCAAGTATTTTCAAATATTTTCTCCAATTCACTGTGTTGCCTTTTCATTTGCTGGTAATTTCCTTTGCTGTGCAGAAGCTTTTTAGTTTGATGTAGTCCCACTTGTTTGCTTTTGCTTTTGTTGCCTTTCTTTTTGGAGTAAGATCCCGAAAATCATCACCAAGACTGATGTCAAGGGCCTGCCTATGTTTTCTTCTAGGAGTTTTATGGTTTCAGGTCTTATATTCAAATTTTTAATTCATTTTGAGTTAATTTTCATGTATGGTTTAACATAGTAGTAGTCTAGTTTTATTCTTTTGCATGTGAATGTCCAGTTTTCCCAACACTATTTATTAAAGAGACTGTCCTTTCCTCATTGTATATTCCTGGCTTCTTCATCAGAAATTAATTGACCATATATATATGGGTTTATTTCTGAGATCTCTATTCTGTCCCATTGACCTGTCTTTATGGCAATACTATACTATTTTGATTACTAGAGCTTTGGATTATATTTTTTAATAAAAGCAATTCAAATATTACATTCATCATCAATGTCATGGTCCAACATTCTTATAGGATTCAACCATGTGTGTTTTCCCTGAAACTGCCCTACTTTTGGTTTGGAACAGATTTGCAAACTGACTCTTTGTGTGTTCCTTATATCTTCCAGATATACAGTTACACTTATTTCCTTCATGTGCGCTAAATTCTCTCCTAGATTCAAGCATGACTACAGTTTTCCCCCATGTTGTCCTTTTATGATTTCATTGGCAACTTGGGAAGGGAAGAATTAAATTTCAAGACTTTAATTGCTTCCTCTCCTATAACATTCTACTTGCACTTAAGACACTAGTGTTGTGTGGGACAACAGTAACTAATATGGAATGCAGATAGATAGCTATAGGCCCTTTCTAGATACAGACTCTGTTTATTCCTCTAGATGCAAAAGTAATGATAATGCTACTTATTAGCTTTTGGAATAATTAAGTACAAGATTCATGTCTAGGAATAGGTTAGATGTTCTATATTAATACAAATTCATTAGTAAAAAAAAAATTAAAGTAGACCATTTTTACAGTGCAAATCATTTGTCCTTTTCATGTCAATGTTAAGGCAATATTTTATAAAATATGTTAATAACTATAGAATTCACTATTTTAAACACCTCTCAATCTTCCCTAAGGCAACATTAGAAAACCTGTTTTTTTTAGAGATATGAGTAAAATCTATATATTCAGATCTTAAGGAAAGAGAAGACATAATCACAAAAATTGTTTAAAAAGATAAAGCAAATTTTGTGAAGAAATGCATATTCTAGTAGGAAAAAAAGGTATTTACAAGTGGAGAGCATTTAGATTTTTAATGGCCAAAATAAACTCCTAAATATTCACATTATAGATTCAATGCAGTCTCAAACATATATAAAGAATCCAAAACTAAGTTAAAATGATCACTAACTGATATAATACTGAAGTATGGCCATTAAAACTTCAAAAATGATATCCAAATTTTTTGACATATATAAAGCACATTTTAAATGTTTTAGAGTTTACAAATTAAATTGTGAAAACTAGCACTGTCTGCACATGTTTTACCACATGATTACTGGGTACTATGATACTACAGTTTAAAATGCAGCTCTAAAGTAAAATAAGTCAAGCAGAGAAAGTCAATTATCATATGGTTTCACTTATTTGTGGAACATAAGGAATAGCATGGAAGACATTAGGAGAAGGAAGGGAAAAATGAAGGGGGGGAAATCGGAGGGGGAGATGAACCATGAGAGACTATGGACTCAGAGAAACAAACTGAGGGTTTTGGGGTGGGGGGAGGGACGGGTTAGCCCAGGGATGAGTTTTTTTTTTTTTTTTAAGATTTTTTTATGTATTTGTTTGACAGAGACACAGCGAGAGAGGGATCACAAGCAGGGGGAGAGGGAGAGGGAGAAGCAGGTCTCCCGCTGAGCAGGGAGCCCGATGCGGGGCTCAATGCGGGGCTCGATCCCAGGACCCTGGGACCATGACCTGAGCCGAAGACAGACACTTAACGACTGAGCCACCCAGGCGCCCCCAGGGATAAGTATTAAGGAGGGCACGTCCTGAATGGAGCACTGGGTGTTATACAAAAACAATGAATCATGGAACACTACATCAAAAACTAATGATGTATTGTATGGTGACTAACATAACATAATAAAATTAAATTAAATTGAAAAAATAATAATAAAAATAAAAAATAAAATAAAATGCAGCTCTAGAGTCTTTTCTCGGTATATTATTTACAAAGTAATTTTGTGGCAACATGTTTGTTTCTTGTCAACATTTTTTATGGCACCTCCAGTGAAAATATAAAGTAAAATTTTTCCAGAATGAAAATATTTTATCTTTCAAAGCCATACCTGAGCCTTCTCTGAAAATATAACCATAGTCCAGTTATCATGCTTCAGGCAAGTTGTCTTAATCTTTCCATTTTTAAGAGTGTGTATATACATGTGTGTGTGTATATGTATACACATCTGCAAATGTAAAATTCCTGTGTAAAAAGCAACTGTATGAAGGTATGATGATTATCTACTCAGACTCCATATGCTCAGGATGATGGAATTTGTTGTACGTTATAGAATGATACAGTGTTGAAGAGAAGTCAGTACTCCAGAGAAAAGCAACAGCATAATACATTGGATTCATGGTTTATGGCAGAGGAAACATAAATGGACTTGAGTATATTTATGAATGAACACTAAACCCTATTTTATAATGAAAATGAAAACATCACAAAAGGCTATTTGGGATTTTTAGCATACCTGGATGTTGTTGCTAGAGTAGTAAGTTCTTAAGGACTGTGAATCAATGGCTTCAAAATAGCTGGAAACTTATATATGGCAAACATATATTATAAGACCAATTTTTGCTGCAGAAATCTATATATCAAGCAGGTTCCCTGGAAACAAATGATAAAATGAATATAGCTCTAGAAAGGGAGTACTCAAGATGGTATGCTATCAGCCAAGGTGACATACATTATGAAAGACAACTGAGGTGCAAAGCAATGGAAAGATAATCAATTTTTCTGATGGTGTACAGTGACTCATCTGTTGTCTTTTTAATATGCTGTCAAATAAGCAATGGATATTTGTTAGTCCGTGAAATTTTTGGACCAGTAGCAGTAATGCAAGAATTGCCAATAACTGCCTTTCCAAAATGTTTAAAGTGTGGAAACCTAACAAGCAAACCAAATTCTTCTAACGTGATTAATCACTAATACAAAGGCACAAATACAACATCTTCTCTCTTTTATGTTTTTGATTCCTACATAAAGGAGGATGAATTTAACTTCCAACTTAATCCTATAATCAGAATATTCTTCATTTTATAATTAGAACAGAACAAAACCAAAATTTCTGTAAGGCATCAATTTTTATTCAGCATCTTTAAAAATTGTCATCTTACTCTTAGAAAACTTCAGTGCTAATATGTAAGGTGTATAGTAATGTATTTTAGAAGGGCATAAATTTGTGGGCTGTTTTCTACCTTTATTTTCCCCTATCTTTAAATAACTAATGACAAATAAATCATGTGTGGTCAGGGTGCCTGGGTGGTTCAGTTGGTTAAGCGACAGCCTTCAGCTCAGGTCATGATCCTGGAGTCTCGGGATTGAGTCTTGCATCAGGCTCCCGGCTCAGCAGGGAGTCTGCTTCTCCCTCTGATCCTCCTCCCTCTCATGCTCTCTCTCGGTCTCATTCTTTCTCTCTCAAATAAATAAACAAAATATTTTTTAAAAAAATCATGTATGGTCAAAGAAACTGGCATACTAATTTCAGAGCTAAGTTCTTCCTTTTGTAATTAACTTTTTTAAAAGTGAAAATTAGAGTGTTCAGCATTTGAGAAATGTAAATGGAATAGCCACCATTAAGTGCCCATTGTCTTTTAAGCTAACAATCTACATTCTATATGGAATGTAGTTCCAAAGCTCTACAATTTACCAATAAGTCAATATTATAAAAATGTTCTTTATCACCTTCTGTCTAAAACTGTGAAGTCATTAAGACTTTTCCAGCATGTTAGTTTCTTTCAATTTACAAGCAGAATTTTGTGGTGAGCTTTTGCTATCACTCTCACCCACCAGTAATCAAAAGCATACACCGAATTTGGGGGCAAGTTACTGAAACCAGTAAATATATACATTTGCATCACATAAACCTGAGGTGTTTATAGAAATCTAAACTTATTTACAAAAGTAACTATATTTAGATGGCAATTTTCCTATATAGAAATCACACAAAAGCAATTCTCCAAAGTTAATTCATAACTACAATGGGAAAGTAACAAAGACAATAATTTCTCAGATAATCTATAGATTTAGAAGAGAATAATGCTATTGTAATTTTTTTTTTAAAGTCTCTCTTAAACCTGACACTTATTTTTTAATGGTTAAAGGCTAAGCCCATTTCTTGAGGAAGCTCTTACGGTGTTCAAATTAACTTTAGATTCTACTAAATCCAAGTCACTATGAGTTCAAGTTTACTGAGGAACTGAAATATGGTTAAGTTTTCCAAATATAAGAACCATGATTTATTTTTGTTCTAACTAAAACATGGCCTTTTAATAAAAACTTCATAAATGTGAATGATACTAGAAAAAAAAATAATTATTTCTCTTTCAAAGTATTTGAAATAAATTTATGACACCAAATTAAAGAAAAACTACAAAATGGATTGAGTTAATAAAGATGTTTATGATTGCCGAATTCTCTCATATTTATAACAGTCTTCACTGTCATTAGTCCTGGCACTCATCCATCACAGAAAGGAGCAAAATGGAGATTTTATTATCACATTGCAAGTTTGTGTTTGTCTTCTGTCAGTCCATAATTTCTTTGCCAAGTACTACAACTAGACTCCATCTGGTATATTTACCACCTCAATTTAAATTCTGCAGACAAATTCCAGCTAATGATGAGAAATAAAGAGTTTTGGTATTTGTTTTACTTCATTTTAAGCATGATGGTCATTACCAGAAATTCCTGATTGTCAGTTTTCTTAGGCTACAAATAGATTGCATATTAGAGAAGTCCTAAATTTTTCTTGAGTTAAGAATTTTTTTAAAAAGAAGGTATGCACTTTAAAGCTAAAATTCATGGTAATATAATGAGCATACTGTTACGGAATATTTTCAAACAGTGGTTTTATGGCCATCTGTTAGAATCCCTGCACTGGGTTGAATCTTTTTCACTATCTGAAAATCTAAAATAACTTCTAAAAAAGACTCAAGAATTATAATGAAAGAGGCATCCCTGACTCTTAACAATGTCAGGGCTTTATGAAAGAAATTGCCTAAAATACAAGGGATTATGAAAATACAGAACTTTCTAAATGAATGAGGTTTTAGCTGGCAGTCATAATAAACACTATTGTTAAGCATCAAGTATCAATTACCTTGACGCATAAATAGCATATTGTTACATATTTAGGATTTTATAATACTAAAGCCAACCAATCGTCTGAATTTGTTACTTGACACTGCATTCACTGGACCCTATGTCCTGAGTAAGCAGCTGTGTGCAATAAATTGTATACCAAAAAAGAAAAAGAGAAAAGCCAACCATAGATGGTTAAATTCAAGACATAAACAATTCTCTGTGCCCTGAGGTGGAATGAAGTACCATCTTCCACTAGGTGATATAGTACAACAAACATCGCACCTACAAGACATCTGTTTTCCAGCTGACAATGGGCCAAAACAACACTTCAGAGCTGGGGGAAAAAAACGCTTTCCTCTCAGAGCAGTGCTGACATAAATCCTAATGACCTGATACTTTTAACTACCTCCTTTTAACAACCTCTTGTACTATTCTCCATCAAGGTCTTAAAATGAACTGAGAGGAAAATGCTACCCACAGCACTTAAATCCTATGTGGGGCCTAATAACAGTTTTTTCTCAAGCCCCTGTTTCTACTCTGTCTTCCTAATTATTGTCATTAGTGTGCATTTTTTTTTTCCTTGAGAGGAAATATTGACATTTTTGGAGTGAAATATTGAAATGGTGCATTTGTTTTATTGATGATTCTGCAGCAGCTAACATTCACAGAACTAAAGATTGCAAAACTTTGTTGATGAGGCCAAAAAAACTAGGAGCAAATTATACAGAGGAGTAAAATAGGATGTAATAATTAATTAGAATTTTTCTAATCTTCCCTACATAAGAATATAGGTATATAAAATAAATCTTGATGTCTGGTACTGATTAAGGTTACAATTTCCCAAACAAAACTAAAACAACTCTTTATTTATACACACTAATGTGTTTTTAAAAACTTCTGAACTTAACAGTTGTTAATTTTTGTAAACATGAGCAAGCTTTTAACAGTTCAACTTCTACTCCTCAGCCGGATTAATGAGCAAGCTTTAAGGAAGGAAATATGGTAAGGTACATATTAAAGGAGATTTGGAAGCCTCATTAGCCTTCTGCAGCCTGTATATGTTGATTTCTTATTCAATGTCCTTTAATGTTGACATTGCTATGATGGTCTTGCATTTCCAAATATTCTGACATAATTCATATAATAAATACTGAACCTAAACTTTTTCACATAAAAGCTCTCACAACCCTCATCTCACCCCATCTCCTGGGTGTTATAAAGGCTTCTCAGTTTTTAACTGAAGTAATATTACAGTAGAAACTTAATATTCTTGATCTTGCCTACCTCGGGCTTAGGTGAACTGTTTTATTATATCCTGGTAAACTGGTCACATCATAATACATACTTTCTCCAGAACTTAAGTTTGATCTAGGGTATTCATAGCCAAGGGAGTCGTATTAACAACAGATGTTCATTTACTAAAATAAGACAAGTTTATTTCTATTCTTCAAAAAAGAATTCTGGAATAATTATTTTAACTGTAGGTTTTAGAAACGCCACAGCAGGAATCAAAGTATCATTTGAAACAACTGCTTTTCAAAGTATTGTATTTACAATTAGAGTTTTATTCCTTATAACAACACACACACACAAATACTCTTAATAGAAACATGTTTTTGGATTTCAGAGCCTCCCCTCATAAAAGTTCCCTCTTAAACAGCAACCTAAAGGAAAGCCTGATATTCAAACTCCTTAGACAAATCTCTTCTCAATATGGTTTCCCTTGAGAAGTGGTCATTTCATCTCCAAATCTCTCTATAATTATGGATATAAGGACTGAAGTGCAGGGGGCGGTGGGTGCCTGAGTGGCTCAGTTGGTTGAGTGTCTGACTCTTGATTTCAGCTCAGGTTATGATCTCAGGGTCATGAGATCTAGCCCCAGGTCAAGCTCCCTACTCAGCAGGAAGTCTGTTTGAGATTCTCTCGTTCCCTCACCGTCTGCCCTCCCCCTAGTCTCTCTCTCTCTTTCTCTCTCCCTTAAATAAATAAATCTTTAAAAAAGAAAAAAAAGGACTGAAGTGAGGAATGATGATGTACTGATACTATTGCTTAACTGTCAACCTACTAAAATGGATGCAGTTTCAAAGTGCCTTTCAGATAACCATTCAGGTTCCATCTCCTTTTAGGGAATTCAGCCTTGATTAAATTCATTGTATGTTTAGATCTTAAAAGTTAGAACCATAAGATGCAAAATGTCTCTCTGTTCCATGGCTCAATCTACTGAGGGAGGAAGATGTGAAACAGGAAATATTAAATGTCTGATGTGAACTGATACAGAAAAGAAGTAAGTGGATAATTCCCTGGAAAAGTAAACATTTATCATGGCAAAGTCATATATATGTTGGAAGGTTAGCACCCAGTACCTTTATAAAAACATGAAAGCACACCTTTCAGTTTCCATCAGTAGGAAAACAGTCTTTGCAAATGGCTTAGGAATTTTTTAAGCCTGTTTTCTGCTGCTCTCCCACTACAGTTTTTTTGGGACAATTTATATATATACATATATATAAATTTTGTGTATGTGTGTATATATATGTGTATGTGTATAAGAATGTGTGTGTGTTGGGGCACCTGGGTGGCTCAGTTGGTTAAGCAACTGCCTTCAGCTCAGGTCATGATCCTGGAGTCCCGGGATCGAGTCCCACATCCGGCTCCCTGCTCAGCAGGGAGTCTGCTTCTCCCTCTGATCCTCCCCCCTCTCATGCTCTCTCTCTCTGTCTCATTCTCTCTCTCAAATAAATAAAATCTTTAAAAAAAAAAAAAAGAATGTGTGTGTGTGTGTGTATAGTATCCTAAATTGTATTTATGATCTTTTCTAATGGAGAAGGCATACCTTTCTCAAGGGAAATGGAATGCAATCTCCCCCTACTCTTTCTCCACCTCTATGTTCATCCTCTCTTAGTGGCAGCATTCCTATAAAGAGAACAGTACTGAAATTGCCACAGGACAGTGAAAAGAAAATAGTGTGTTTAAAAAAAAAAAAAAAACTTTGCTAGAGAAATATCCTAAAAATTACAATCACCTAAGATCTGCTGATTCAGAATCTCTGGGATAAAAGGCTCAAAAATCCTTAGTAGAATTATTAAGAATTTATACAACATCAAAGATCAAAAACAAAAGAAGTACGCATCAAGTATTTAAGAAAAAATCCCATTGTTCACTCAAGAGTGAGGGAACTAGATAATAGGAATTGAGAGTGCAATGCAAATTTTTGTAGCATATCTTCTCAAGTCAATCTTAACATGGCAAAATTTTATCACAACTCAGCTCTCTCCTTTCTTTACTTCTATCCTTGAGCAGCTTAGGTGTGATGTGATGTCATTTCAAAACGTTTTGCCAATAGTCTCTACTGCCTCAGCCCCTCTGTCTCTTCATCATATCCACTTAAACAAACTCTAAATGACTCTAGCTACCCACTTTCTCTAAATCTATTCTGAAGCAGCTAATCACTACAAAAGAAAAAAGGAAGGAAGGGTGGGCACCTGGATGGCTCAGTCTGTTAAGTGGCCAACTCTTGATTTTGGCTCAGTTCTTGTCAGGGTCCTGGGATGGAGCCTTGCATCTGGCTCCACACTCATTGGGCATCTGCTTCTCTCCCTCTCCCTCTGCCCCTCCCCCTACTCACATGCTCTCTCTCTCCCAAATAAATAATCTGAAAGAAAGAAAGAGATAAGAGAAGAAAGAGAAAAAAAGAAACTTAGCATCACTAAGTTCCTCATTAGCAAACCCAAATGGACTACCAGAATGGCCCAACAATCACTGAATGGTACACCATCTCTGCCATCTCCCCTGACATATTTCTCATTTACAGTGTATCAGCAAAAATGTATTTACTTCCTCAATATCTCTCAAAACCTCGCTTTTCAAAAATTTTTATAAAGCTTGCTTCTCCTTCTCCCACTCCCCCTGCTTGTGTTCCCTCTCTTGCTGTGTCTCTCTCTGTCAAATAAATAAAATCTTTTAAAGTAGGTCACTTTTAACATATAAAACTCAAGTTGGGGTTGTCTTGTGGCTCAGTCAGTTAAGCATCTGCCTTCAACTCAGGTCGTGATCTTGGGGTCCTGGAATCAAGCCCCCTATCGCTCCCTGCTCAGCAAGGAGTCTGCTTCTCCCTCTCCCTCTGCCTCTCCCCCCCTGCTCATGCTCACACGCTCTCACTCTCTCAAGTAAATAAAATCTTTTTAAATAAATAATAAATAAATAAATAAAAATAAAACAAAACTCAAATTGGGACAGTAAAAGATAGCAGAAGCAAAACAAAATACAGGCAGTTGTTTTGGAAACAAATATTTATATAATACAGAATGCTCATTGAAAAGGTTAAGATCTATAATACGAAAAATGTTAAGACAAATTGCAAAAACGAGACCAAAGGGGGAAAAAAAACACAATAAATGGGTAAATGACACAATGAGACAAAATAGGAGAGACAATTCAAATGGCCCAAAACAACATTCTTGAATATCCCATTTATCAGGGAAATATAAATTAAGTAGCAATAAGAAACATTTGCACATATTAGCCTCACTAAAATGTCATAATGTGTTCATATATATTGTGTGGGATGTGGAGAAAGCAAACTCTCATTATTGAAGAAAATATGAATTATTGGTACCTCTATCAAAAACAATCTGGAAATATCTATAAAAATTAAAAATGCAGAGGGGCATCTGGGTGGCTCAATCATTTCTGTCTGCCTTCAACTCAGGTCATGATCTCAGGGTCCTGGGATCTAGCCCCACATCAAGCTCCCTGCTCAGCAAGGAGTCCGAATCTCTCTCTCCCTCTCCCCTTCCACCTGCTTGTGCTCTCTCTCACTTTCAAATAAATAAATAAAGTACTATTTTTTTTTAAAGATTTTATTTATTTATTTGACAGAGAAAGACACAGCGAGAGAGGGAACACAAGCAGGGGGGAGTGGGAGAGGGAGAAGCAGGCTCCCCGCCAAGCAGGGAGCCGGATGCGGGACTCGATCCAGGGACTCCAGGATCATGACCTGAGCCGAAGGCAGTCGCTTAACCAACTGAGCCACCCAGGCACCCTAAAGTACTATTTTTTAAAACATTAAAAATGCAGAGACCCGTTGATCCACCAAATTCACTCTTGAGAATGTATTCCATACTAATGAATCATTAAAAATTAGGGTAAATATGTACAACAATGAAGCTTTTGTTTCTTTCTCTTTTTTTTAGTTTCAAGTTTTTATTTAAATTCAAGTTAGTTAACATATAGTGTAATATTAGTTTCAGGAGTAGAATTTAGTGATTCATCACTTACATATAAAACCCAGTGCTCATCCCAACAAGTGCCCTCCTTAATACCCATTTAACCCATCCTCCCATCCACCTGCCCGCTAGCAACCCTGTTTTGTTCCCCATAGGTAAGAGTCTGTTCCTTGATGAGCACTGGGTGTTATATGCAATTAATGAATCATTGAACATTACATCAAAAACTAATGATGTACTATATGTTGGCTAATTGAATTTTTTTTTTAAAGTCTGTTCCTGGGTTTGTCTCTCTCTTTCTTTTTTTTCCATTTGTTCATTTGTTTTGTTTCCTAAATTCCACATATGAATGAAATTATATGGTATTTGTCTTTCTCTGATTGACTTATTTTGCTTAGCATAATCCACGTCCTTGCAAATGGCAAGATTTCATTCTTTATACAGCTGAGTAATAGTCCATTACATATATAATAAAATATATATAATAAAATTATATAAATAATTATAAATATATATTATATATAATAAAATATATAATGGAATATTAATGGAATAATATTGGAATATACCAATGTATATTGGAATGATATATGGCATATTGGAATATACAAGGATATATTGGAATGGTATAACAGAATAATATTGGAATATACCAATATTACATAATGGGATATATACATATATATTATATCTTTTTTAAAACATTTCATTTTTTTTTTAAGATTTCATTTATTTATTTGACAGAGAGACAGAGAGAGAGGGAACACAAGCAGGGGGAGTGGGAGAGGGAGAAGCAGGCTTCCCGCCGAGCAGGGAGCCTGATGCGGAGCTCGATCCCAGGACCCTGAGATCATGACCCAAGCCGAAGGCAGTCACTTATCCAACTGAGCCACCCAGGCGCTCCAGGGTTGTGAGATCTTTTTTTATTTTTTTATGTAATGTTAATCACCATACATTACATCATTAGTTTTTGATGTAGTGTTCCATGATTCATTGTTTGCATATAACACCCAGTGTTCCTTGCTGTATGTGCCCTCTTTAATACTCATCACAGGGCTAACCCATCCCTCCATCCCCTCCCCTCTAGAACCCTCAGTTTGTTTCTCAGAGTCCATAGTCTCTCATGGTTCATCTCCAAAAAAAAAAAAAGATCTCACAACCGAGATCAAGACCTGTGCTGAGGCGAGTCACACACTTAATCAACTGAGCCACCCAGGCGCCCCTATATTAAAATCATCTTTAATCAAATTAACCAACACAAAAAAGAACTACAGGACAAAAAACAAGAATTGTTTCACTATTTTTTCTTTATAAACATATCATTTTAACAATTGAAGTGGATGGACTCTCATACATATAAAAACATACATATTTATTTCTGTCTGTATAATTTGAATGAGATAGATGTCATCCAAAGACAACTGTATATTTTGTTGTTAATCTATTGCAATTTAAAACAGTAAGAGTAGAAATTATGTTTATTAGTAAGTGCTTTGTGTCTGCTTTTAGAAACTTCTCTAGCTTTCAAAACTTAATTAACTGACTCATTTGTCTAAGATCTTAAGATTAAATAAGGATTGGGAAATTATAATTTAGTTAAATCTGTAGTTTTATAAAAATTTAATAAAATTTAAAACCTAAAAAAAAACATTTCATCCACTTATTTGAGAGAGAGAGAGAGAGCACGAGCGAGGCAAGGGGAGCAGAGGGAGAGGGAGAAGCAGACTCCCCGCTGAGCAGGGAGCCCACTGCAATGCAGGGCTTGATCCCAGGACCCCAAGATCATGACCTGAGCTGAATGTAGATGCTTAACCGACTGAGCCACCCAGAGACCTATATAACACATCTTCTTTACTCATTCATCAGTTAATGGACATCTGGGCTCTTTCCATAATTTGGCTATTGTTGATAATACTGCTATAAACATCAGAGTACATGTATCTTTTTGGGTCAGTTTTTTCATATTCTTTGTGTAAATAGGTATGATTTTTTTTATTTTTTTTAAAGATTCTATTAATTTGACAGAGAGAGAGCACAAGCAGGTGGAGTGGCAGGCAGAGGCAGAGGGAGAAGCAGGCTCCCCACAGAGCAGGGGAAGCCTGATGCTGGACTCGATCCCAGGACCCTGGGACCATGACCTGAGCCAAAGGCAGTCACTTAACCAACTGAGCCACTCAGGTGCCCTGAAGCTTTTTTATAGCGGGAAAAACAACTGTATATAAAGTAAATGCTATCCAGTGGAAGTGGTTGAATACATTCATACCATGAAATATTTTGTAGCCATTGAAAGAATGAATTATACTTATATTAATTGATTTAGATAATTTTTCATAAGACACTGAGAGAAAAGAACATAAAGTAGAAACTGAAATATCCCATTTTTGTCAAATAATAATGTCTTCTACATATATATAAATTCATGGAGGAAAATAAAAGTTTTTAACATGGGATTTCTGGGATTGGGAATATTGATGGAGAATGTGGTAAGATTAAAATAAAAAAATCTAAAATACAAAATTACATAAAAGAAATATATCTTTACAAAAATAGTTTTATTACTTTATCACATTCAGACATTTATAAAAATGTTCATTAGGCATGTGGGTAAAAACTAAAAATATCAAATAATAAAGATAGACTAGATGGTTGAAAATCTGATCTTTACTGTCCTATCAAATTATACCCTATCTTTGAGTGCAGAGACCATA
Organism: Mirounga angustirostris; assembly: GCF_029215605.1. NCBI lineage: Eukaryota > Metazoa > Chordata > Mammalia > Carnivora > Phocidae > Mirounga > Mirounga angustirostris. Next base: position 77,701,496 of record NW_026991717.1, read on the forward strand.
CTGTTCATGGTTTATCTCCCCATTTGGAAGAAGAGAGACCATGTTCAGTCATTTTTCTTTAAGGCATCCTAAACAGTCCTTTCTACATAAATCTCTGTTCTTGAGTATATCTTAAAATCAAATTCACTTAGTAAAATGTATTGAATGACAAATCAGTTAGCTTTAGGCCTTGAAAAAATAAAAATAGAGATACATTAGAATAAAATAAAATACATAGAAATGAAAATTAAAAGAGTCATGGAGAACCCAGAGAAAATAAAATAAAAATAAATGTAAAAAAATAAAGTTATAAAAATGAATTTAGAAAAGACAGATACAGAAAATATGACTAAAGAAGTTACTAGTCTACAGAAAAATAATGAAATAGAAGAGAAAAAATATTCTAAAATAAAAGAAGAAAACTTTCTTAACCAAAGACTTAAATCTGTCAATTGAAAGGAAATGCCATGCTGATGGAAAAATTAACACAAAATAATCAACACGAAACTCTAGCCCAGTGAAGTTCCAGAAATATATGAGCATCCAAGTTAAAGCATCAAATCACTCACAAGGACTGGAGGGAAGAAGAGATCATACTGTCTTAAGAATTTTCCAGAGCAGTCTTTAAGGCCAGAAGACAGAAATCAATGTCTGCACATTCTGAGGATAAGGATATAATCCAAAAGTGTAATACACTGCCAAATAATGTTGCAATTATAAAAAGAGCAAAAATATAGCCTTCAGAACATGAGAACTGCAGGAATATGGCATTTTGTAAAACAAAAACAAATAATAACAGCCAAAAACATTTACTGAAATCTAGTCAAACAAAAAAAGAAATCAATATAAAGAATGCAGGACTGGAGACCGTTGCTAAAGGATTAGAAACAAAAATTAAATAAGGTTAAGAATTGATTTATATCTATGGTCAAATGAAGTGAAATCAACTGTGAAAATTATGGTTTCATACTCAAAGGCAAACAAAAGAGAAACTCTTAAAGGAGACTGTATCCATTTTGAGTTTATCTTTGTGTATGGGGTTAGAGAATGGTTGAGTTTCATTCTTCTGTATATAGCTATCCAATTTTCCCAGCACCATTTATTGAAGAGACTGTCTTTTTTCCATTGCATATTTTTTCCTGCTTTGTCGAAGATTATTTGACCATAGATGAAAGACCTCAATGTGAGACAGGAATCCACCAAAATCCTAAAGGAGAACATAGGCAGTAATCTCTTCGACATCAGCCACAGCAACTTCTTTCAAGATACATCTCCAAAGACTAGTGAAACAAAAGCAAAAATGAACTTTTGAGACTTCATCAAGATAAAAAGCTTCTGCACAGCAAAGGAAACAGTCAACAAAACAAAGAGGCAACCCACAGAATGGGAGAAGATATTTGCAAATGACACTACAGATAAAGGTCTGGTATCCAAGATCTATAAAGAACTTCTCAAACTCAACACCCAAAAAACAAATAATCAAGTCAAAAAGTGGGCGGAAGACATGAACAGACACTTCTCCAAAGAAGTCATACAAATGGCTAACAGACCATGAAAAAATGTTCATCATCATTAGCCATCAGGGAAATTCAAATCAAAACCACATTGAGATACCACATTACACCAGTTAGAATCGCAAAAAATGACAAGGCAAGAAACAACAAATGTTGGAGAAGTTGTGGAGAAAGGGGAACCCTCTTACACTGTTGGTGGGAATGCAAGCTGATACAGCCACTTTGGAAAACAGTGTGGAGGCTCCTCAGAAAATTAAAAATAGAGCTACCCTATGACCCAGCAATTGCACTACTGGGTATTTACCCCAAAGACGCAGATGTAGTGAAAAGAAGGGCCATATGCACCCCAACGTTCATAGCAGCAATGTCCACAATAGCCAAACTGTGGAAAGAGCCAAGATGCCCTTCAACAGACGAATGGATAAAGAAGATGTGGTCCATATATACAATGGAATATTATGCAGCCATCAGAAAGGATGAATACCCAACTTTTACATCAATATGGATGGGACTGGAGGAGGTTATGCTAAGTGAAATAAGTCAGGCAGAGAAAGTCAATTATCATATGGTTTCACTTATTTGTGGAACATAAGGAATAGCATAGAGGACATTAGGAGGAGGAAGGGAAAAATGAAGGGGTGAAAATTGGAGGGGGAGATGAACCATGAGAGACTATGGACTCTGAGAAACAAACTGAGGGTTTTAGAGGGGAGGAGGGTGTGGGGGATGGGTTAGCCCAGTGATGGGTATTAAGGAAGGCACATACTGCATGGAGCACTGGGTGTTATTCGAAAACAATGAATCATGGATCACTACATCAAAAACTAACGATATATTGTATGGTGACTAACGTAACATAATAAAGTAAAGTAAAATTAAAAAGAAAAGGAGACTGCATACATTATGAGAATTTTAGTGGCATGTTTTGATTGCACCTGCTCTAGGCTAATGCTAGCCCAGGTACTGTGACTCAGAAAATCATATTGGTGTCCTAGGATTAGTCACAACCATGTTAAGTTGCTTCCCTATTGGACTGAAGTTACTATAATCTGTTCCTCTGTAAGATATATATTCTTTTAATTAAGTATCAGACATCGTGTCAAATTCATGGGAAGATCTAAGAGTTACCCCAGTGGGAATAACACTAATGTACCACTGTGAAGTGAATGAACTAATCAGTTTTAATGTCCAAGCTCTAGAAGCTATTTATAAGAGTACAGTAACAAAGTAGACAGCTGCAATAACATCGTACCTTCCCTCTTTCTCCCTACCTTGTTCCCAAGGTAAGACACAATGTTGATTGAATGTCTGCTACTCTCATGGTTGGTTGTGGCAAAAAATAAAGGCGAAAGTATTTATTGTTCTTTGGATAGTTGTGATTCCTCAATATTTCCAATTTCCTGGGTAAAGCCAAGGAACAGATAACACAAAACAAAAGGGCAGAACAGTATTCAGAGCTGGCTATGAATTTTGGGGGAGGAATAAAAGGAGCATGTTGTATATCCAGAAAATATTTTTTTAAAATATGTGTAAGGAACTGGTAACAAAAATCACTTCCAAGAAAGAGATTTTTGGATTAGGGGTGCCTGGGTGGTGCAGTCGATTAAGCATCCAATTCTTCATTTCAGCTCAGGTCGTGATCTTAGGTTCACAAGATCGAGCCCCTTGTTAGGCTCTGCACTCAGTATGGAATCTGCATGAATGTCTCTCTCCTTCTCCCTCTACCCCTCCCCACCACACTTTCTAAAATAAATAAATAAATCTTTATTTTAAAAAAAGACAATTACACATTGTTTATAAGAAACCCATTTTATTTTATTTTTTATTTAATTATTTTTTAAGTAGGCTCCATGCCCAGCATGGAGCCCAACATAGGGCTTGAACTCATGACCATGAGATCAAGACCTGAACTGAGATCAACAGTAGGACACAACAAACTGAGCCACCCAGGAGTCCCATGAAACCAATTTTAAATATAAATATATAATGTATAATATATAATGGAGAAAGATATTTCATGCTAACACTAATCAAAAGAAAGCTGAAGTAGCTATACTAATTTCAGACAAAGCCAACTTTAAAACAAGAAAAATTATCAGGATAAAGATGCACATTACATAATAATAAAGGGAACAATTCTCCAAAAGTACATAACAATCCTTAACATATGTGCACCTAACAAGAGAACATCAAAATACATGAGGGAAAATAGAAGTGCAAGGAGAAATAGACAAATCCACTATTAGAGTTGGAGACTACAACATGCCTCTTTCAGTAATTGATAGATACAGCAGGCAGAAAATTAGTAATTATATAGTTAAACTGAAAAGCACCATTAATCAACAGAATCTAGTTTATGTTTTTGGAATACTTCATCCAACAATAGCACAATACACATTCTTCACATCTCAGTTGGAACATTTAACAACATAGACCATATTCATGATGCTAAAATATACTTTAACAAATCTAGAAGAACAGAAATTCATACACATATATGTTATTAAACTACAATGCAATTAAACTAGAAATTAATAACTGGCAGATAGCTAGAAAATCCCAAAATATTTGGAAATAAACAATATACTTCACAATAACAAGGTCTAAGTAGTCACAAGAGAATTTTTTAAATATTTCAAGATAAATAAAGACATATTTTGTGGGATGCAGCAAAAAGAGTATTTAGAAGGAAACTGATAACAATGAATGTATATACTAGAAAAGTAAAAGATCCAAAAATCAATAGCTAACCCTCCATCTTACGAAACTAGAGATAGAAGAGCAAGTTAAGTAAGGAAAAGAAAAGAAATAATAAAAAATAGAATATAAATAAATGAAATTCAAAACAAGACATCAACAGAGAAAAATCAATAAGACCAAAAGCTAGTACTTTGAAAGGATCAATAAAATTGATAAATCTATAGCCAGGTTAATGAAAGAAAGAAAAAGAAAGAAAAGAAAGAAAAGAAAGAAAAGAAAGAAAGAAAGAAAAGAAAGAAAGAAAGAAAGAAAGAAAGAAAGAAAGAAAGAAAGAAAGAAAGAAAGAAAAGAAAAGAAAAAAGGAACAAATTACTAATATCAGACATGAAAGAGAGGCCACCACTACTGATCACATGGACATTAAGAGGATAATAAAAGAATATTACCAACAGCACAGTTCTGCCCATAAATTTGATAACTTAGATGAGATGGACTAATTACTTGAAAAACAAAAATTACCAAAATTCACACAAATAGAAACAGATAACCAGAATAGGCTTATAACTATTAAAGAAATTAATTCAATAATGAATAAGCTTTCAAAAAAGAAAGCAATCAAACCAGATGATTCATTGGTGAATTTTACATTAATGGAAGAATATTAATTCTCTACAATCTCATCTAGAAAAAGAAAAGCAAAACAAGTTTTTCTGACTCATTCTGAGTTTGACATTACCCTAACATCTAATGCACATAAGGACATTATAAGGAAGGAAAACTATACACAGACCATTATTTCTTATGATTATAGATGTAATAATTTTTAACAAAATACTAGCAAATCAAATTCAGTAATAAAATTAATTAAACACTACACGTAGGTGCAAGTTTCCCCAGGTGTGCAAGGCTGATTCAACATTTGAAAATCAATTCCACACACATCATTACATCAAAAGCCTAAAGAGTAAGAATCATATTTTCATATCATAGGATCCAGAAAATAATTTGACAAAATCCAGTACCCATTCATGACAAAAACTCTCAGCAAACTTGGAATACAAGGAGATTCTTCAACATGATAAATAACATCTACAAAAAACTAATAGCTAACATCATACTGAAGTGTGAGAAAGTGGATGCTATCCCCCCTGAAATAAAAAACAAGGAATATGTCCCCTCTCACTACTCCTATTAAACCTCATACTAGATATCCCAGCTAATGCAGTAAGAAAAGAAAAGGTAGATGAACTGGGAAGGAAGAAATAAAATGGTCTTTGTTCATAGATGACATGACTGTTTATATACAAAATCCCAAAAAAATCAAGAAAAAAGAAACCCCAGGACTAATTAATGAGCATAGCAAATTCACAAGATACAAGGCTAATAAAGTCATTTGCTTTTCTACATGCCACTAATGAACAATTGGAATTTGAAAATAAAAACAGAGTATCATTTTTATTAACATCAAAAAAATGAAGTATAAATCTAACAAAATATGTCCAAGATCAGGTGGCTCTGAAAAAATTAAAAATCTAAGTAAACAGAGAGAAACTCTGTGTTCATGAATTGAAAAACTCAGTATTGACAAGATGTCAATTCTTCCTAACTTTATCTATAGCTCCAATGCAGTTCCAATCCAATGCAGTAAAAATCTTAGTAAGATATTTTGTGGATATCAAGATGATTCTAAAGTTTAGATGAAAATGAAAAGCTTCTACACAGCAAAGAAAACCATCAACAAAATGAAAAGACAACCTACAAGAGAAAATCTTTGCATATATCTGATAAGGGGCTAATATCCAAAATACGTAAAGAACACACACAACTCAGTAACAAAAGAAACAAACAAATAAACAATTGGTTAAAAAATGGGGAAATGATCTAAATGATATTTTCCCAAAGAAAACATACAGGTGGCCAACAGGCACACAAAATGATTCTCTACATCATCAATCATCAGGGAAGTACAAATCAAAATGACAATGAGTTATCACCTCACACTTGTTAGACTGGCTATTATAAAAAAAGGCAAGAAATGACAACTGTTGGCAAGGACATGGAGAAAAGGAAATGCTTGTATACAGTTGGTGGGAATGTAAACTGGTACAGCCACTACAGAAATCAGTACAGAGGTTTCTCAAAAAATTAAAAATAGAACCACCATATGAACTACCAATTCGACTTTTGGACATTCATCCAAAGAAAGCAAAAACACTAATTTGAAACAATATATGCATCCCATGTTCACTGTAGCATTATTTACAAGAGCCAAGATATGGAAGCAACCTAAGTGTCCATTGATGGATGAGTGGATAAAAAAATTGTGATGTATATACACCACAGAATATTATTCAGCCATAAAAAAGAATGAAATCTTGCCATCTTGCAACAACATGGATGAATCTCAAGGGTATTATGCTAAATGAATTAAGTCAGACAGGGAAAGACATATATGATCTCTCTTATATGTGGAATCTAAATATGTATATTCAAGCTCATAGATACAGAAAATACATTTGTAGTTGCCAGATGCAGGGGATGGGAGTGGGAGAAATGGGTGAACTGTTTTGTTTTGGTTTTGGTTTTAGCTTAAATAAATTGGAAAAAAATTTAGAGAGGATAACATGATATATCATTAGTATAAAAACACAGTCATGCCAACCAATATCAGCAGGTAATATAAAAGCCTCATTGTTTGGGGGTTTTTGACCCTGAGACCAAACTGGTCTTTATAATCCTCCTCTATTCATAGGGATTCTAAACCCTCCTGAGAAACATCCAAAAATAGGAAGTAAAACAAAACAAACAATAGAACAAAATGATTGATGGTGGAAAGCCTAGAGGGCAGGGGGAAGGTTCCAGACCAAGAGACCTGGGGCAGCCTGGGAAAAAAGAGATGGTTAGAAAGAGGGTGATTTGTGGAGTGATCTTAACAAAGGTGAATGTCAATCTGTCAAGCCACTGAGAAACAATGAGGATGAAAAATAGCATGTATTTTCTATATTCTCTAACGTGGACTCTTCAAAAAAAATTAAAATAAAATGGAAAATATTAAAAAATATAGTATAATAGTAAAATAAAAAATTAAAAAATCAAGTTCATATGAAAATGAAAAAATCCTGGAATAGATAACAAAATATTAAAGAAGAACAAAGTTTGAGGACTGGCATTGCCTGATTTAAGACTTCCTAAAGAGCTATAGCAAACAGGAGAACATGATACCTGTGAAAGAGTAGACACATGGATCAGAGGAACAGAATAAAAGGCCCAGAAATAGACCCACACAAATATGATCAACCAATCTTTGATAAATAACAAAGGCAATTCGATGAAGAAAGGAGAGTCTTGTCAAAATATAATGCTAGAACAATTAGCTAACCATATGCAAAATATATACACACACACAGACCTTACACATTCCACAAAAATTAACTCAAAATATATTATAAACAAAATGTAAAATGAAACTTCTAGAAGATAACTAGACCTTTCGGCCTAGTGACCTTGGGTTTGGCAATGACTTTTAAATATAAAACCAAAAGTATATTCCATGAAAACAACTGGTAAGTTGGACATTCTAAAATTAAAAACTTCTGTCCTACAAAAGACATTGTTGAGAGAATGAAAAGACAAGCCATCGACTAGGAGAAAATCTTTGTAAAACAGATCTGATAAAAGACTAGCATCCACAATATATAAAAAATCTTAAGAAACAAGCAACACAGTTTTTAAAATGGGCAAAATATCTGAATAGACATTTCAACAAAGGATATATACAACTGATAAAAAAGCATATAAAAGACGCTTAACATACTTAGTCATTAGGGAGCTGCAAATTAAAACAATGAGATACCACTACACATCTATTAAAATGGCTAAAATCCAAAAATCTGACAATACCAATTTCTGGAGAGGATGCAGAGAACAACAGGAACTGTTACTGCCTGCTTCATTGCTGGAGGAAATGCAAAATGGTACAGTCACTTTGGAAGATCATTTTGCAGTTGCTTACAAAACTGAAGTCTTACCATAATCAATCACACTCAGGTATTTATCTAATTGGGTTGAAAGTTTATGTACACATACACACACATACACACACACACACACTTGCACAAGAATGTTTATAAAAACTTTATTCATAATAGCCAAAAACTGGAAAGTATGTCCTTCAATAGGTGAATGCATAAATAAACTGTATGCATCTATGCAGTTGAGAGTTATTCAGTGATATAAAGAAATAAACTGTCAACCCACAAAAAAACACAGAGAATCCTTAAGTGAATACTGCTCATAATGCTAAATGAAAGAAGCCACCTTGAAAAGGCTACATACTTAATGATTCCAATTTTATAGCATTCTGCAAAAAGCAACACTGTAGAGATAGTGCCAGGAGTTTGAAGAAGGGGGGAGGAATGAATAGGTGAAGTACAGAGCATTTTTAGGACAATGAAACTATTGTGTATGATACTGTAATGCTGGATATACGGCATTACATATTTATCAAAAACTACAAAAGTTTACAACACAGAGAGTAAAGCTTGATGTATGCATATAAAAAAATAAATCATTTATATATAATATATATATATCCCAAGAAAGAATGTGGACTGTGATAGAGAATCTATTACAAATGTATAAAACCACCTTACTGAAGGGTGTGGAAAAGGTGCTTTTAGTAAATGTATGGCAGATGGTATGCTCCATCACTGTTGGAATGGAAAATTACAAATAAGCAAAAGGAGAGGACAAGAATAATCCATGTGGTAATGGACTAGAGTTGGAGACATCAGTAAGAACTCATGTTTAACTTAATATAGATACCAATGGTTACATATGGAAGGAAATACTTACAGATTTGTGAATATACATGGGTTAATATACACAGTATATTTATTTGATCTGTTACCTGAGAGGGCCTGAAAGAAACAACACCCCAGTAGCAAAAAGCATACCTAGCTCCCAGACCTCAGTTTCTAATACCATTCTCCAATAAAATAATTCAAGGGAATTTTTTCTTTGGAGAAATGGCTGATTCTAATGTCTTGCAGAGAATATACAATATAAGCCTGGAACATCCTGAAGTGATAGAAGTTAAGTGCTTTAAAACACACGCACACACACACACACACACACAGGAGTGTGTGAAAGGGGCACCGGAACCAACTGAAGAGCTCCCAATGGCCTAAATAGGAAAAATATTAACAAGAAAATACTGAAAGTAGTATTGGCTTAAAATTTAAAGTATAAAATAAATATCCATGAGCCTATAGTGATATAAATGACTGATAAATTAACAAATGGGGAAGTAGAGACAAATCTCCCATGCAAAGGAATTCCAAATAAATTATATAGATACCCCACCCTAATGGAAGGGAAGCATGACTTCCCACTCTTTTTAAGTGTTCTGTCCATGGTGACTTCCTTCCAAAGAAAATTCCAAAAAATATAGTATAAGAGTAACTTTACAGTGGAGAAAACTGAGAAACTCTACTTAAGCCAGGTTATCAACATCAACACCAATAGTCAGAAATCATGTTGATAGTGTGTACTCTTGATATGATGTGATGAAAGTGGCACTTTATTTCTGTGATCTTCCTCCTGAAAAACCCACATCAGTCTAGGGGTGAGGAAAACATCAGAAAAATTCTAACAGAAAAATGGACATGTACAATACATCTGACCAGTACTCATTTAAATTGTCAAGATTATAAAAAACAAGGAAACAAAGAATGTCTGAGAATCACTCACAGCCAAGAGCCTAAGGAGACAAGACAAGCAAATGTAGTGTGGTATCTGGGATGGGACCCTGGAGGAGAAAAGGGACATTTGGTAAAAAATGAAAGAAATCTGAATAAAGTAGGGACTTTTCTTAATAATAATGTACCAGTATTAGCTTATAACTATAACAAATGTACCATACTAATCATACTAATGTAAGATGTCTAATAATTGAATAAACTGTGTTTGGGGTGGGGTATATTATAAGACATCTCTACTATCTTCTCAATTTTTCTGTGATACACAACTCTTATAAAAAAATAAAGTCTATTAATAAAACTAAAAGATAAAAATATGAAAGAAATGATCACTGTTTGGGAAAATAATTTCTTTACTGTAGAATTATATGGAAGACGGAAGGCTCTAGAATGCAAAGAGCTATTACTTGGCATAGCCAGAGAATGGGGGTTTCTGGATGGTCATATAGTCATTGTTACATATAACCTACACATGAAGTATCCATTTGTGCTTTTATTCAAGGCTCTAAATTTAATAAAAAATTTAATGAATTTAAAGATATAAAGAAGAGTTATCATAATTGCCACTATTAAGTGCAGTCTCTGTTACAGCCAAATTCTACTGATTCCAGGCACTGGACAATATCTTGGAATGTCCACCAATGTTGATGCTGGAAATTGGGTCTATCATCTGCTGGTCTTGCTAAATTAGACTGTGCAGAACCTGCTTGTTTGGGTCACCAGTTTCTGAATCAGATACTTCTGATTGGTAGAACCTAGGTCACATGATGATGCTTTAGCTATAAAGAAGGTTGAGAGATTTTCTCTCTGCTTTTCATAATGAGAGGCTGGGACTCTAATAATGGGGGATTTTCCAAACACAGAAGGAACACTTAGAGTTTGATTGTTTTTTTTAAATTTATATTTAAATTCTCTTTAGTTAACATATAATGTAATATTGGTTTCAGGAGTAGAATTTAGTGATTCACTTACATATAACACCCAGTGCTCATCACAAGTGCCCTCCCCAATACCATCCACCATTTAGCCCATCCCCTGCCCATCTCCCCTCCAGCAACCCTCAGTTTGTTCTCTATGGTCACATGTGAGTGAAATTATATGATATTTGTCTTTCTCTGACTGACTGATCTTGGTTAGCATAATACACTCTAGCTCCATCAATGTCATTGTAAATGGCAAAATTTAATTCTTTCTGATGGCTGAGTACTATTTCATTGTATATGTATACCACTCCTTCTTTATCCATTTATCAGTCAATGGACTTTTGGGCTCTTTCCATAGTTTGGCTATTGTTGATAGTGCTGCTATAGATATCAGGGTGCATGTGCTCCTTTGAATCAGTATTTTTGTATCTTCTGGGTAAATACCTAGTAGTACAATTGCTGGGTCTAGGATATTCCGTTTTTAACTTTTTGAGAAACATCCATACTGTTTTCCAGAGTTGCTGCACCAGTTTGCATTCCCAAAAACAGAGGAACACTTAAAATTAAAAATAAAAAGCTATAAAAAGTGTTCAATAGTTATTATGAGGAAAAAACAAGAAGAACCATCAGATGTTTTGAATTTACTATTTAAAATCCACTTTATATTAATTTTATTAAGCTTAGAAATGATCATTCAAGATGCTCTTTTCATAGTACATAGTGATGAGAAGCACATGATCTTCTGCCAAAAAGGTGGCCATAATATTTTGTTTTCTCTGTAATGTGAATTGATGAGAGGACTCATTATAACATGATAAATTGATAATCATATTTTTGCCTCACCAACACCCAAAGTGTTTAGCCCTCTGATTAGAAGGGTTCCTTAGTACTTCCTCTACCCTAGACACCTAATGTCTCTTTAATCTAATAACCCACTATAGCACAAATCTATCCCTACAGCCCTAGAAAAGAAAATAACTGGTGGAAAAGCAAAGTAAGAAAAACATATTGTGCATTACTCTATACAGTACATGGTAAAATAATGAAAACAAAGGTGATATAGGTGAAAGTGAATGCTCCCTTCATGTCCTATTCTGTTTCTCTGTCTCACTCTCTTACACACACACACACACACACACACACACACACACTGCCTGACACTTTTAAGAGTCTGAGTTTGAAAAATGCTATTTTATGATATTGTATCTTCTTGCAGTCTAAGAAGTCACACCTGGGGCCTAGAGAGAAAGGGCTTACCAGTTTCCCTTGGCCTCTTCCAAAAAAGAGAAAGTGGCCATTTCTACACAGGTTTCTTCCATTACTTCAAATTCAGCCAACGCTGGGAACATTTCTGGCCTTGACCTAAGTTATTTCCACAAAAGCCAATGAAGAATGTCAGAAAACCAGTTAAGTCCATCTCCTCTCAGCTTCTGTAGGACTTCAGTACAAGGACATCCTGGGCTTTCTTGTTAGTAAAATTAGAAAGTCTCTTCCTCATAGGATTACCCTGTGCATTAAATGAGGTAATGTATGTAAAGAACACAGTCCAGAATCTGGTACTTCACTTCCTGCATCTTTCATTCAGAGACTGACTCATACTGCTGCCATCTTTAGTCTGGTAGTATGAATGAACTAATTTGTTTTAAAGATTTTATTTATTTTTTTGAGAGAGAGAGAGAGAAAGCACAAGCTGGGAGGAGGGGCATAGGGAGAGGCAGGATCCCGGCTGAGCAGGGAGCCCAAAACCCTGAGATCACAACCTGAGCCAAAGGCATGGGCCCAACCAACTGACCCAGCCAGGTGCCCCCTGAATGAACTTTTTGTTGTTGGTTCCAACTTGCCCTCCTCTCCCTCCTTGAACCTCTCTTCTCTTGATCAAAACAAAGTTTCTGTTTCTATTTAAGTTTCTGTTTCTTCGTGCTTAATCAGTGAATAATATCTGCTGAAGCCTCACTGCATTGAGGGCTTTGGGATAGTTTTTAAATACCATGAAGAGCTAAAGAACCTTTCCTTTCTCTTTTAGTATGTGTGTTATTTTACAAACTAATAGTTTTTTCAAGTGTTATGTAAAATGAATTCAATTTCTCTACAATATGACAACAGAATAATCAATTCGTATGGCCAGTGCTGTGAGCCTATGGTCTGACTCTTCGTAATTTATACTAACATTTACTGTAAAATGCATGCCAAGCAGATTACTAAGAGTTTTAGGAAATTATATTAACATATGCTAATCCTCATAATAATATAAATATTTGCTATTATTATCATCATCATTTACTCAAATATGCAATTTAAAATATTAATGTTATGCAACATCCCCAAAACAAATAATTAATAATTAGAACTGGCATTCCAACCTATACATACCTGAAATCAAAGCCCACCAGACCATACAGCCTCAATAATAAAGTCACAAAGTCTGAATCTAAAGCTGTCTGCTCTTTCCATGAAACTTTTCTCAACAATGTAGAACAATAACCCTGAGAATTCCAGAATCAATCTAAAAAGTAATGTCTCCCATCTTCCCGAGTGGCTGCTTTCACAACATATAGCTAATGGTGCCCATTACAGCAGAGACAGAGACAGCCAACAGTAAATCTTTCTCTTTTACAGCTAGCTCTGGTTTAAGAAGATTTACTTTTATAACAGCTGTGAAGACTTCTACCTTATCAACCTCTACTCTTTTAATACGTTTCTCCCAAACCTTTTTTACAGTCTCTCATAGTAATGATAGGTCCTAAGGGTCAGAACTAGAAATACTTTCTTTGTAACTCTAAAAGTGTTTGGTTTTGACAAATTACTTTTATTGTCTTAGTTCAGTTTTGGAATATCCCTTTGAAAAGTTTTTACAATGTGGATTCTGGCATGTGAAATTAAAATTATTTTTAATTTTGCTTTTGACTATAAACCTCCAATTTCCTTATTGTTTCCATTGTTTACATCAATACAAATCCCTCTCCTATACAGTCTAAATTCATGGGTTATATATCATCTAAATCTCTTAATTTAGTAAAAGACTAATTCTGATTTCAGAACTTGTGCTGGATCAGATTCTTTTCCCTTAGATAAGTGTCACTTCACTGAGAGATAGAAGTCTATAAAAAAACACTCTGCAGGGTAAAAAAGAGGCTCCTCAAAGTGGAAAGAGGACTTATGGGTTTCAATTTCTCACACATCCAACTATAGCTTACTGCAGCGTAGAAGGAGGAAAGCAAACAAGAAGAGAGGTCACACTTTTTACTGACTATAAAATATTTATGCTATGGGTTTGGAACATGCTCTGTTGATCTAGTGTCCTGGAAAGATAACTGCACCATCCTTCTCAATGGACCAGCTGAGTCCAGACCTTATTTTTACTAACAATAGCCAGTATATAAAATAGCCTTATTTTTTACTAACAGGAGCCTAATCATGTTCAGAGTAAGCAAGGGTTTAGCACACCAACCATTACCAGATATTCAGGACTGAGCAACACAGTAAAAATAAACCATCAAGCCTATCCTAATATGTATCTTGAAAGCCATCACCCACATACATTTTGACCCATAGCACCAGTAATAAGTGCAAAAGTTATATTATAATCAAATTGCCTTATATCTATGGCCTATAGTCTTTAAATAACTTATAGTACTTTAAATACTATTCTATTAGTTTACTTTAAATACTTTAGTACTAAAGAACAAATTTCTTATTACAAAATACTATTTTCTTTGGAGGGCATAGTACAAAGGAAGAAGATTGTCCCAAGGATACCTTAGCAAGAGTTCAAGCTTAAAAACATGTGGCTGATTGTTTGCTAGTATGTATTTTTTTTCCATTCTCTTAAGATGATAAAAACTTTTTGGATTTTTTTTATTAATAATATGGAAGAAGAAGTTAGAACAACCCAATAGCATGTACTAAAGGATTTTAAACAATGCCTAATGAAAGCATTTATGCATTATGATTTTATTATGACCAAGATAAAATAACACTGCAACCTCAAAATTTTTAAATATTAAAGATAAAAAACAAATACAGATTAAAATAAATATTTATTTAGTTATATATGTATGTATGTATGTATTTTAGTGGGGGGGGCAGAGGGGCAGAGGGAGAGGGAGAGAGAGAGAGTCTTAAGCAGACTCCATGCCTAGCATGGAGCCCAACGCAGGGCTTGATCTCACATCCCTGAGATCAAGACCTACGCTGAAATCAAGTCAGACACTTAACCGACTGAACCACCCAGGTGACCCCCAAAAATATCTTATTTAAATATTATTATTCCATCAGCCCCATTTAATAAAACACTCAATTTATGAATAGGTTGTTTTTGTTAAATACAAGTTTGAAATATGCTGGCTTTTTTAATTTAAATGACCATGTGTTACTCTTTTTCCCAAGTTCCCAACTATAAAAGTTAACATAAATGCTTAACAATTTAGCATGACACTTACATTAGTGGATTAGTTCACGTTTATAAATCACTTTGAAGACCTAATTTGGTTAGTACTCAGTTTATAATTGTACATATGAGTCTGGTGGTCAGTGTCCAATAGGAAGTCTTTCACCCTCTTAATTCTAGGAACTACAGAGCAGAGAGAAAACTAAAAGATATCATGTTTCATGCAAAATTATTGGGGGACATGACATTTACTGTCAGCGACTTTCTCAAAAGATACTTACCTTGCCTGGAGTTGACTTAGAAACAAACCACACACATGTATCTCTGAAGGTACTATCCATTTTATCAAATGTCCCTCTATCCTATATCTGTGCCATTCACAGTTTCCATGACTTAGGATTCTCCTTATACCATTCCCTTCCTTTACTTAGCAAACTCTGGTGCATCTGTCACAATTACTTCTATATATCCCTCTCAGCTTCCTTCACAGAGTTAAACATCCTCTTCTCTACACTACCTCAATACTTTCTATAAAACTATTTTAAGATAATTCAATACTTATCAATTTAGTCTACCTTATTGTAACATCTGTTGTATTATAAGTGTGCATTTGGATGTTGTGACAGCATGATCTGTGACCTGGAAAAAAAAATCAGTGTTCTATGAACCAAGCCAACCTAAACATTTTTACAGTTATTACTTCAATAAACCCACACAATAAATATATGATGTTAATGATATGAAATGCACTTAATAAATGAGGTGACAGTCTAAGCAAGGTTAAATAAATTGTCTAACTTTACACAGTGCAAAACAGGACTGATTACATATAGCTACTTGCAGAGCCCATACCCTTTACCCAATGGTGTCTTAGAAAACTAACAACTAGCTCCTGCCACCACTGAGAAGGAAAAAAAGAAAAGGGGGGGGGACCCTCTTCTGTAACATTTGCTTATTTTCACCATGTTTCCACTACTACCAATTTTAAGATACCAGTAAGATGTCATTGTACATGGCTTTAAGAAGAGATGCTCACAATTGGCTATCATGAACCAGTACAAACTGGCTTCAGCATAACACAACCTCACCACTGTGTTCTTTGCTTATTTTGTTCCATTGATCTATCTGTCTGTTTTTGTGCCAGTATCATCTGTCTTGATGATTATAACTTTGTAATACAGCTTGAAGCCTGGGATTGTGATTTCTCTGGCTTTGCTTTTCTTTTTCAACATTGCTTTTGCTATCTGGGGTCTTTTGTTGTTCCAAAAAAATTTTAGGATTGTTTGTTCTAGTTCTGTGAAAAATATTTTGATCGAGCAATTGCACTGAATGTGTAGGTTGCTTTGGGTAGTATAGACATTTTAACAATATTTGTTCTTCCAATCCAGGAGCATGGAATGTTTCTTCATTTATTTGTGTCTTCAATTCCTTTCAAAAGTGTTCTATAGTTTTCAGTGTACAAATTTTTTCCTCTTTAGTTAGGTTTATTCTTAGCTATCTTACAGTTTTTGGCGCAATCATAAATGGGATCGATTCCTTGATTTCTCTTTCTGTTGCTTCATTATTGGTGTATAGAAATGCAACAGATTTCTGTACATGGATTTTATATCGTGCAGCTTTGCTGAATTCCTATATCAGTTCTAGCAATTTTCTGGTGGAGTCTTCTGGGTTTTCTTACATAAAGTATCATGTCATCTGTGAAGACCAAAAGTTTGACTTCTTCCTTGAAAATTTGGATGCTTTTCTTTTTGTTGTTTGATTGCTGAGGTGGGTACTTCCAGTACTATATTGAATAACAGTGGTAAGAATGGATGTTTCTGTCATGTTCCTGACCTTAGGGAAAAATCTCTCAGTTTTTTCCCATTGAGGATGATATTCACTGTGGGTTTTTTGTATATGGCCTTTATGATGTCGAGGTATGTTCCTTCTATCCGTACTTTCTTGAGGGTTTTTATCAAGAAAGGTTGCTGTATTTTGTCAAATGCTTTTCCTGCATCTATTGAAAGGATGATATGGTTTTTATCCTTTCTTTTATTAACGTGGTATATCACATTGATTGATTTGTGGATATTGAACCACCGCTGCAGCCTAGGAATAAGTCCCACTTGATCACAGTGAATAATCCCTTTTTTAAAAATTTTTATTGTTATGTTAATCACCATACATCATTAGTTTGAGATGTAGTGTTCCATGATTCATTGTTTGTGCATAATACCCAGTGCTCCATGCAGAATGTGCCCTCTTTAAGACCCATCACCAGGCTAACCCATCCTCCCACCCCCCTCCCCTCTAAAACCCTCAGTTTGTTTTTCAGAGTCCATCATCTCTCATGGTTTGTCTCCCCCTCTGATTCCCCCCATTCATTCTTCCCCTCCTGCTCTCTTCTTCATTTTTTTTTTCTTAACATATATTGCATTATTTGTTCCAGAGGTACAGATCTGAGATTCAACGGTCTTGCACAATTCAAAGCACTTAACAGAGCACATACCCTCCCCAGTGTCTATCACCCAGTCACCCCATCCCTCCCACCCCCCACCACTCCAGCAACCCTCAGTTTGTTTCCTGAGATTAAGAATTCCTCATATCGGGCGCCTGGGTGGCTCAGTTGGTTAAGCGACTGCCTTCGGCTCAGGTCATGATCCTGGAGTCCCGGGATCGAGTCCCACATCAGGCTCCCTGCTCGGCGGGGAGGCTGCTTCTCCCTCTGACCCTCCCCCCTCTCATGTGCTCTCTGTCTCTCTCATTCTCTCTGTCTCAGATAAATAAATAAAATCTTTAAAAAAAAAAAAAAGAATTCCTCATATCAGTGAGGTCATATGATACATGTCTTTCTCTTTTTGACTTATTTCGCTCAGCATAATACCCTCCAGTTCCATCCACATCGTTGCAAATGACAAGATCTCATTCCTTTTGATGGCTGCATAATATTCCATTGTATGTATATATATATATATATACCACCTCTTCTTTATCCATTCATCTGTCGATGGACATCTTGGCTCTTTCCACAGTTTGGCTATTGTGGACATTGCTGCTATAAACATCAGGGTGCACATACCCCTTCAGAGCCCTACATTTGTATCTCTGGGGTAAATACCCAGTAGTATTGCTGAATCATATGGAAGCTCTATTTTCAACTTTTTGAGGAACCCCCATACTGTTTTCCAGAGTGGCTACACCAGCATGCATTCCCACCAACAGTGTAGGAGGGTTCCCCTTTCTCCGCATCCCCGCCAACATCTGTCGTTTCCTGACTTGTTAATTTTAGCCATTCTGACTGGTGTGAGGTGATATCTCATTGGGGTTTTGATTTGGATTTCCCTGATGCCGAGTGATATTGAATAATTTTTCATGTGTCTGTTGGCCATTTGGATGTCTTCTTTGGAAAATTGTCTGTTCATGTCTTCTGCCCATTTTTTGATTGGATTCTTTGTTCTTTGGGTGTTGAGTTTGATGAGTTCTTTATAGATTTTGGATACTAACTAGCCCTTTATCTGATATGTCATTTGCAAATATCTTCTCCCATTCTGTCGGTTGTCTTTTGGTTTCATTGACTGTTTTTTTTTGCTGTGCAGAAGCTTCTTATCTTGATGAAGTCCCAATAGTTCATTTTTGCCCTTTCTTCCCTTGCCTTTGGCGATGTTTCTAGGAAGAAGTTGCTGCAGCTGAGGTCGAAGAGGTTACTGCCTGTGTTCTCCTTTAGGATTTTGATGGACTGCTGTCTCACATTGAGGTCTTTCATCCATTTTGAGTCTATTTTTGTGTGTGGTGTAAGGAAATGGTCCAGTTTCATTCTTCTGCATGTGGCTATCCAATTTTCCCAACACCATTTGTTGAAGAGACTGTCTTTTTTCCATTGGACATTCTTTCCTGCTTTATCAAAGATGAGTTGACCATAGAGTTGAGGGTCCATTTCTGGTTCTCTATTCTGTTCCACTGATCTATGTTTCTGTTTTTGTGCCAGTACCATACTGTCTTGATGATGACAGCTTTGTAATAGAGCTGGAAGTCCGGAATTGTGATACCACCAGCTTTTCTTTTCTTTTTCAACATTCCTCTGGCTATTCAGGGTCTTTTCTGGTTCCATACAAATTTTAGGATTGTTTGTTCCATTTCTTTGAAAAAAGTGGATTGTATTTTGATGGGGATTGCATTGAATGTGTAGATTGCTCTAGGTAGCATTGACATCTTCACAATATTTGTTCTTCCAATCCATGAGCATGGAACGTTTTTCCATTTCTTTGTGTCTTCCTCAATTTCTTTCCTGAGTATTTTATAGTTTTCTGAGTACAGATCCTATGTCTCTTTGGTTAGATTTATTCCTAGGTATCTTATGGTTTTGGGTGCAATTGTAAATGGGATCGACTCCTTAATTTCTCTTTTTTCTGTCTTGTTGTTGGTGTATAGGAGTGCCACTGACTTCTGTGCATTGATTTTATATCCTGCCACTTTACTGAATTCCTGTATGAGTTCTAGCAGTTTGGGGGTGGAGGCTTCTGGGTTTTCCACATAAAGTATCATATCATCTGCAAAGAGTGAGAGTTTGACTTCTTCTTTGCCAATTTGGATGCCTTTTATTTCTTTTTGTTGTCTGATTGCTGTGTCTAGGACTTCTAATACTATGTGAATAGCAGTGGTGATAGTGGACATCGCTGCTGCGTTCCTGATCTTAGGGGGAAAGCTCTCAGTTTTTCCCCATTGAGAAAGATATTCGCTGTGGGTTTTGCATAGATGGCTTTTATGAAATTGAGGTATGCACCCTCTATTCCTATACTCTGAAGAGTTTTGATCAAGAAAGGATGCTGTACTTTGTCAAAAGCTTTTTCTGCATCTCTTGAGAGGATCATATGATTCTTGTTCTTTCTTTTGTTAACGTATTGTATCACGTTGATTGATTTGCAGATGTTGAACCAACCTTGCAGCCCAGGGATAAATCCCACTTGGTCGCGGTGAAGAATCCTTTTAATGTAATGTTGGATCCTGTTGGCTAGTATTTTGCTGAGAATTTTTGCATCCATGTTCATCAGGATATTGGTCTGTAATTCTCCTTTTTGATGGGGTCTTTGTCTGGTTTTGGGATCAAGGTAATGCTGGCCTCATAAAACGAGTTTGGAAGTTTTCCTTCCATTTCTATTTTTTGGAACAGTTTCAGAAGAATAGGTATTAATTCTTCTTGAAATGTTTGGTAGAATTCCCCTGGGAAGCCATCTGGCCCTGGGCTTTTGTTTGTTGGGAGATTTTTGATGACTGCTTCAATTTCCTTAGTGGTATAGATCTGTTCAGGTTTTCTGTTTCTTCCTTGGTTCAATTTTTGTAGTTGATACATCTCTAGGAATGCATCCATTTCTTCCAGGTTATCGAATTTGCTAGCATAGAGTTGCTCATAATATGTTCTTATAATTGTTTGTATTTCTTTGGTGTTGGTTGTGATCTCTCCTCTTTCATTCATGATTTTGTTGATTTGGGTCATTTCCCTTTTCTTTTTGATAAGTCTGGCCAGGGGTTTATCAATCTTGTTAATTCTTTCAAAGAACCAGCTCCTAGTTTCGTTGATCTGTTCTACTGTTCTTTTAGTTTCTATTTCATTGATTTCTGCTCTGATCTTTATTATTTCTCTTCTCCTGCTGGGTTTAGGCTTTATTTGCTGTTCTTTCTCCAGCTCTTTTAGGTGTAGGGTTAGGTTGTGTCTTTGAGACCTTTCTTGTTCCTTGAGAAAGGCTTGTATTGCTATATACTTTCCTCTTAGGACTGCCTTTGCTGCATCCCAAAGATTTGGAACAGTTGTGTTTTCATTTTCATTGGTTTCCATGAATTTTTTTAATTCTTCTTTAATTTCCTGGTTGACCCATTCATTCTTTAGTAGGATGCTCTTTAGCCTCCATGTATTTGAGTTCTTTCCGACTTTCCTCTTGTGATTGAGTTCTAGTTTCAAAGCATTGTGGTCTGAAAATAGGCAGGGGATGATCCCAATCTTCTGGTACTGGTTGAGACCTGATTTATGACCTAGGATGTGATCGATTCTGAAGAATGTTCCATGGGCACTAGAGAAGAATGTGTATTCTGTTGCTTTGGGATGGAATGTTCTGAATATGTCTGTGAAGTCCATTTGGTCCAGTGTGTCATTTAAAGTCTTTATTTCCTTGTTGATCTTTTGCTTAGATGATCTGTCCATTTCAGTGAGGGGAGTGTTAAAGTCCCCCACTATTATTGTATTGTTGTTGATGTGTTTCTTTGCTTTTGTTATTGCCTTATATAATTGGCTGCTCCCATGTTAGGGGCATAGATATTTACACTTGTTAGATCTTCTTTTTGGATAGACCCTTTAAGTAGGATATAGTGTCCTTGCTCATCTCTTATTACAGTCTTTGGCTTAAAATCTAGTTTGTCTGATATAAGGAATGCCACCCCAGCTCTCTTTGGTGTCCATTAGCATGGTAAATGGTTTTCCACCCCCTCACTTTCAATCTGGGGGTGTCTTTGGGTCTAAAATGAGTCTCTTGCAGACAGCATATCGATGGGTCTTGTTTTTTAATCCAATCTGATAGCCTGTGTCTTTTGATTGGGGCGTTTAGCCCATTTACATTCAGGGTAACTATTGAAAGATAGGAATTTAGTGTCATTGTATTGCCTGTAAGGTGACTGTTACTGTATATTGTCTGTGTTCCTTTCTGGTCTACGTTGCTTTTAGGCTCTCTCTTTGCTTAGAGGACCCCTTTCAAGATTTCTTGTAGGGCTGGTTTCATGTTTACAAATTCTTTTAGTTTTTGTTTGTCCTGGAAGCTTTTTATCTCTCCTTCAATTTTCAATGACAGCCTAGCTGGATATAGTATTCTTGGATGCATATTTTTCTCATTTAGTGCTCTGAATGTATCATGCCAGTCCTTTCTGGCCTGCCAGGTCTCTGTGGATAGGTCTGTTGCCAGTCTAATGTTTCTAGCATTGTAGGTTACATATCTCTTGTCCCGAGCTGCTTTCAGGATTTTCTCTTTGTCTCTGAGACTCATAAGTTTTACTATTAGATGTTGGGGTGTTGACCTATTTTTATTGATTTTGAGAGGGGTTCTTTGTGCTTCCTGGATTTTGATGCCTGTTTCCTTCCCCAAATTAGGTAAGTTCTCTGCTATAATTTGCTCCAATATACCTTCTGCCCCTCTCTCTCTTTCTTCCTCTTCTGGTATCCCAGTTATTCTAATGTTGTTTCGTCTTATGGTATCGCTTATCTCTCAAATTCTGCCCTTGTGATCCAGTAGTTGTTTATCTCTCTTTTTCTCAGCTTCTTTATTTTCCATCATTTGGTCTTCTATGTCACTGAATCTCTCTTCTGCTTCATTTATCCTAGCAGTTAACGCCCCCATTTTTGATTGCACCTCATTAGTAGCCTTTTTGATTTCGACTTGGTTAGATTTTAGTTCTTTTACTTCTCCAGAAAGGGTTTCTCTAATAACTTCCATGTTTTTTTCAAGCCCAGCTAGTATCTTTAAAGTGATGATTCTGAACTCTAAATCAGACATCGTCTAATGTCCATATTGAGTAGGTCCCTGGCAGTCGGTACTGCCTCTTATTCTTTTTGTTGAGGTGATTTCTTCCATCTTGTCATTTTTTCCAGAGGAGAATAGATTAATGAGAGAACAAAATGCTAACAGGGTAACAACATCCCCAGAAAATATACTCTAAACAAATCAGAAAAGACTTGAAGCAGGTGGAAAAGAAAGGGAAAGAGAGAAAAAAAAAAGAAAAAAGAAAAAAGAAAAAGAAAAAGATAAAGATAAAAATGAACAATACAGAACAAAACAAAAAAAAAAAAACAGAATATGATCAAATATGATCAGGCTGGTACATAGATCAGTGCCACACACTAGATTTTGGGTGTATTTTGGTCTGTTAGAAGAAAGTGCCTCCAAAAATTTTAAATAAAGAAAAACTTATGTATGTACAAAAATAAGGGTTGATATGATGAAGGGATGGAATATGACTGTAAAGATGAAAATTATAAAAAGTTTTTATAAAAGGAATTGATAAGAAGTTGTTTGAAAAAAGAAAGAAGGGGATTTAAAAAAGAAAGAAAGAAAAAGAAAAAGGGAGAGGATGTGATCAGGCAGGAGAGTAGAAAAAAACCATACACTAGAGATTTAGGGTATATTTTGATCTGTTAGAAGAAACTATCTCAAAATTTTAAAGAGAGAACAACTTATATATATATGCCAAAATACGGGTAACTACTATGAAGGGATAGAATATGACTCTGAAAATGAAAAATAAAAATGTTTTTTTTTAAAAAGGGATTAATAAGATGTTGGTTGAAAAAGGGAAAAAGAAAAATTAAAAAAAAAAAAGACAGTTAAAAAAAAATTAACTTTGAAAGACTACAGAATCATGGTATAAAAGCCATGGATTCTATGTGCAGTATTCCCCTAGCGCTGGAGTTCTGCCGTTCTCATTGATTGGTAAACTTGGTCTTAGCCGGCTGTTCTCGCTGATCTTCTGGGGGAGGGGCCTATTGCCGTGGTTCCCAAATGTCTTTGCCAGTGGCAGAATTGCCCCGCCCTTGCCCGGTCCGGGCTAAGTAATCTGCTCGGGTTTGGTCTCGGGAGCTTTTGTTCCCTGCAAGCTTTCCGTACAGCTTTGGAGGACGAGAGTGAAAATGGTGGCCTCCCCGGAGGAGCCAAGAACTCAGGGCCCCACTCCTCAGTGCACCCCCAGAGAAAAGCAGTCAGTCACTCCCATCTCCCCAGTCTCCGGCCACACTCCGTGCTCACCCGGCCTGTGACGGAGCGTTTCTATCTCTGGCACCCGACCCCATGTGGAGTCTCCAAACCCAGCAGATCCCTGTGGTGCACTCCCGCGCCACTCCTCCCAGGGGAGGAAGGTAAGTCTCCCCGGATCTGCCACTTGTTGGGTCCCTGCTGGAGGACTGTGCCGCGGATCATGGTTTATGGCAACCCTGAGCTGAGAGCCCATGCCTCAGCTCCGTCTCTGCAGCCGGCTTCCCCGCTCCAATACCTGGGAGCTCTGCCACACTCAGGCACCCCCGGTCTTTCTGTGACCCCGAGGGTCCTGAGATCACACTGTCCCACAAGGGTTCCACCCCCAGCTTAGCCACCAGAGTGACATCCCTCAGCGGAGCCGACTTCTAAAAGTTCCGATTTTGTGCTCCGTGGTTCTATCACTTGCCAGAAGCGGCCGATGGAGGCCCCTCCCCCTCCGTCTATTCTCCCGAATATTGCCTCAGATTCACTTCTCTGCACGTCCTACCTTCCAGAAAGTGGTCGCTTTTCTGTTCAGAGTTGTTGCTATTCTTTTCTTCGATCTCCTGTTGAGTTTGTAGGTGTTCAGAATGGTTTGATCCCCATCCAGCTGAATTCCTGGGACCAGACGAAATCCAGGTCTCCTACTCTTCTGCCATCTTGCTCCGCCCCTGTGAATAATTCTTTTAATGTACTGTTGGATTCAATTAACAAGTTTCGTGTTGAGAATTTTTGCATCCATGTTCAACAGGGATATTAGTCTGTAATTCTTTTCAGTGGGGTCTTTGTCCAGTTTGGGGATTAAGGTAATGCTTGTCTCTTTGAATGAGTTTGGAAGTTTTCCTCCATTTCTATTTTTTGGAACAGCTTCAGAAGAATAGATATTAATTCTTCTTTAAATGTTTGGTAGAATTCACCTGGGAAGCCATCCAGTCCTGGACTCTTGTTTGTTGGGAGTCTTTTGATAACTGATTCAATTTCTTTTCTGGTTATGGGTCTGTTCAGGTATTCTATTTCTTCCTGGTTCAGTTTTGGTAGTTTATATATATTTCTAGGAATTTATCTATTTCTTCCAGATTGCCCAATTTGTTTACATATAATTGCTCATAATATTCTCTTATAGTTTGTATTTTTGTGGTGTTGGTTGTGATCTCTCCTCTTTCATTCATTATTTTATTTATTTGGGTCCTTTATCTTTTCTTTTTGATAAGTCTGGCTAAGGATTTTTCAGTTTTGTTAATTCTTTCAAAGAACAAGCTCCTAGTTTCATTGACCTGTTCTACTGGTTTTTTGTTTTGTTTTGTTTTGTTTTGTTTTGTTTTACTTCTATATCATTGATTTCTGCCCTAATCTTAATTATTTCCCTTGGGCTGGTTTTAGGCTGTATTTTCTCTTCTTTTTCCACCTCCTTTAGGTGTAAGTTTAGGTGAGACTTTTCTTGCTTCTTCAGGAAGGCCTGCATTGCTATACAATTCCCTCTTATGACTGCCTTTGCTGCATCCCAAAGGTTTTGGACAGTCATGTTTTCATTTTCATTTGCTTCCATGTATTTATTTTATTTTATTTTTTCTTCAATTTTCTGGTTAACCCAGTCATCTGAACATGGGAGAATTTTCAATGTCACATATAATTCTTTTCTAAAATTAGATTATTATCCTTTGTAATGCCTTAGTCTTTTATTCTTTATTTTCTTTTTATGTTAGTTCTTTGATCTAAGACTTATATTTTGATTCTTTGAAGACATTCCTCAACAATCATTAGTACAAATCCTAAAGTGTTAATGACTAATAAATGCAAACCCAAAAATATACCTTTGTCTTAATCCAAAGGAAATATCTAGTAGCACAAGGAAATTAGTTGTCTTTATTGAATTATATAGGCTTTGATCTGACTACAATATTAAGTGGAGTCCAATTTATGGTGTAAACAGGACACTGATGTAAGGAAACAACAAGTAAAATGATGGACAAGATGACCTGGTCAATCTCTTCCTAGACTAAGCCGTAGGATCCCATGGAATGACACTATAATTACATGGAAAGTAATTGTCATCTATTTGCCAAGAAATTACATGGTTGACAGTACTCTTTGAAAACTGTTCTGCATTTCTACTGCCAACAGCTATGTTAGCAGAAAATGAAATTAGAAACAACCACAGGAGGTGTTTTCTTCTCATTTAGAAAACTATTTCATTTAGGAACTAAAATTTAATTTACAAGTAAATATTATAAAACTAAAACTAAAATGGAATTACTTAGAAATGTTTCTAGAAGTTATTGCTATTTGGTATAATGTTGGCTTTGTGGGGGGAAACAGTCCTTTACTACAGGTCAAGCTAATCATATATTCTATTTTGCAAGTGCCAGTACTATAAAGCCATCTTTCCCAAGTTATTCCTTGCTAACAAATGAATGTTAGATTCCAAGAGGCACAGATAGGAGTTATAACACCCTTCCCAAAATAATATACAAGCCTTCTTTTACAAATTCTAAGAGTTAATACTGTAAGATAAGAATAGTTTAACTATCTTGAAATTAGCAAATGAGTGGTTTTATATTTTTGCATTGCTATGGCATAAATGAGGACCTCTTAGTAACGAAAAGCACCAACTAAAACTAAGACAGCTTACAAATAATCATTTTCCCCAAAATTGCTGAAACTGTTAGTTGGCAAAAACTCGAGTTATTAATCATACAAACTCAGTGTAAATAAAATGTACTTAAACTGATTTCTTACTCAGTATATCTGGTCCCTTCATAAGCTTTAACACTACTCTCAAGTCTTACCCTCATGACAAAACTTAAAACAGTTACATTTAAACATGTTCTCAACAATTTATTTCAGGTTATATAATGAATTATTTTCTCTAGCCAGAGTATTTAATTAATATAATAGGTTATCATATTCCCTAAATATGAACATATTTCCTTTGCTAGTTAAGTCAAAATATGTCAACCAAGTAAGATATTTAGTGTCAAAGAAATCAGGTTCTTCTCATTTTTGACTTTGCATTTCATTCAGGAGGTTAATTTTATTGCCAAAGTTAAGATAAAATGCTCTGTAGTGTGGTACAAAAAAGCAGTGTATATAGTATTATTTATAGTAGCTAACATTTTTAAAAGAAAACAGCTATAAAGAGGATTATATGTAGAAAATTTTACCTCCACATACATAACATATCTGAAGGATTACATAAGAAATTAACAATGCTGGGGCGCCTGGGTGGCTCAGTTGGTTAAGCGACTGCCTTTGGCTCAGGTCATGATCCTGGAGTCCCGGGATCGAGTCCCGCATCAGACTCCCTGCTTAGCAGGGAGTCTGCTTCTCCCTCTGATCCTCCCCCCTCTCATGCTCTCTCTCTCTATCTCATTCTCTCTCTCAAATAAATAAATAAAATCTTTAAAAAAAAAAAGAAATTAACAATGCTGATTATTTCTAGGAAGGATTACTGAGTAGTTGGGACACAGCAGTCAGCGAGAGACTTAAATTTCATGAAAATTTTTTTACAACTTTTTAAATTTTATCCCATGTCCATAAATTATTTACTTCAAAATAAATTAAAAATAGATATGTGCTATGGTGAGCACTGTGAATTGCTTAAGACTGATGAATCACAGACCTGTACCCTTGAAACAAATAATACATAATATGTTAATTTAAAAAATGTAAAGCTTCTGGAAAGTAGGGTGGGAGGCTTGGGCTTATCAGGATATTTTCCTATGGATAAAAATGGGATAGACAAATGAATAAAATTATGATTCTTTTAAGAAGGAAAATAAATAAATAAATAATAACTTTAAAAAATAGGAAGCAAATAAGTGTGGCCTTCTCTATAGTGAAAGGACTACAGAACTGGGATCAAAGGTTCAAATTAGAAGACTGTAGAACTATAAGAGAGAAGAAAATCATTCTTTGGATTCTAAGGAAAATGAGCACTTCTCATTTTGCCAAGCATCATAAAAAACAAAAAAATTTCTGAGGGTGCATAAACAGTTAGAAAAATAAAGTACTTGAAAGAGAAAGTGTCATCTATGTCCAGAGTCACATGGGATAAAGATGAACATGAGACATAAACAAAAAGGTTGAGTAGCAAATGTTTAACTTAGGAAAAGGAAGAGATTGGGTTCAAGATAGCCACATAGGAAGATCCTGAGCTTATTCCCTTCCATGGATACAACAAGTATACAACTACATATGGAAATACTTCCTCCAAAAAAGTGTAGAAAACTGGATGAACACAGTCTCCACAACAAAGGACCAAAAGGAGAGCATCAAGACGGGTAGGAGAGGCAGAGACACTATCTCATCAAAATTCTCAACCTCAAGCATGGCAATCCACCAGCAGGACGGAATCTAAAAATAGAGAACTTTTCCCTGAGAGGTGAGGGGTTTGTGATCCACATCAGGAACTCTAAATACTGCACAAGAGAGATGAGCCCCTAAACACCAGGCTTTGAGAATCAACAGGACTTATATCCAAGAACTAGGAACTGTAAGGAGTGGAGAACCTGCTCTTAAAGGGCTCACAAAAAGGCTCACTCACCCAGGAACCCAGTGCAAAACAAAAACAACAACCCCAATTTGAAATGCCCTAGACAATATGTAGAAGAGACACTTATTAATCTTAAAGCATCTACTGGGCAGGAGGGTAGCAAACTGTTGGGATTTTCTCTAAGTGACAGACACCCTGGCAGGTGCTATATTTGCAACCTCAATTTACCTTACTAAGATTGGTGCCAGCAAGCACCACTTTGGAACCATTCCTCTAAACTGCTTAAAGCAGGTGAGCATGCCAGCTGAGAAACCCAACCACACCCACAGTGCAACAACCCCTTGTAGCTGAGACTGGCAACAATCTAGCCCACCTTCATGTACCAGTGCAGCAATGCATCACAGCTGGCTGGGCGTAAGTCCTGCCTACCCCCATACTGCAGCACATTACAGCCAGCCTGGTGCAGACCCACCCACTCTTGCACCATAGAGTGCAGCTGCATGGTGCAGGATCACCAACACCAGCCCTGCCAATCCTTGTGTCACAGACAGGGCCCCACCACAGTAGCCACACAGAAGATGCCTCTTGAACACCTCACTTTTGTAGCCTGATGGGATTGGACTTCTGAGCTCCATGTGACATCTACACAAGGCCACTGCTTCAAGACTGAGAGAGGTAGTTGATTTGCCTAATATAGAAAGAAACAGGTACAGGCAAAATGAGGAGACAGGAATACATCCCAAATAAAAGAACAAAAAAAAAAATCAGAAAAAGATATCAATGAAATGGAAATTATCTATCTACCTGATAAGGGGTCAAATAATGGTCATAAAGATGCTCAATGAACTTGAAAGAAGATGAACACAGTGAGATCCTCAACAAAGAGATATAAAATATGTAGAAGTTTCAAAGAGCAGTTACAGAGCTAAAGAACACAATAACTAAACTAAAAAATACACTAGAGGGATTCAACAGCAGACTAGATAAAGCTGTAGATTAGATCAGCAAGCTGGAAGACAAAGCAATAGAACTCACCCAGAAGGGCAACAGAAAGAAAAGATAATTTAAAATAAAGCAAAACGAAAAAACTCGAAGGACCTTTGGGAAACATCAAGCAGAATAACATTTGCATAATGGGGGTCCCAGAAGGAGAAGAAAGAAAAAGGCCAAAAACTTATCTGAAGAAATAATGGAAGAAAATGTCTCTGATTTGGAGAAGGAAACAGACATATAGGTCCAGGAATCCCAGAGAGTTCCAATAAAATGAACCCAAAGAGATTCACACCAAAAGACCATATAATTAAAGCAATAAAAATTAAGAGTAGCAAGAGAAAAACAACTTATTAGACAAAAGGGAAAACCCATAAGGTTACAGGCAGAAACTTTGCAAGACAGAAGAGAGTAGCATGACATATTCAAATTGCTAAAGGGAAAAACTTCCAACCAAGAATCTATATCTGACAAGGCTATCATTTAGAATTGAAGAACACACTAAGAGTTTTCCAGATAAGTAAAAGCTAAAGAAGCTCTTCACCACTAAACTGTCCCTTCAAGAAATGTTAAAGGGACTTCTCTAAACTGAAAAGAAATGGTACTAAGAACAAGAAAACATACACGAGTAAAAATCTCACTGGAATAGGGAAATATATAATAAAGTAGTTAATCAATAAATAATAAAGCAAGTATTAAGGTTAAAAGACAAAAGAGTAAAATTAACTAAAACTACAATAATTAGTTAAGGGGTGTATAAAATAAAAAGGTGAAAATGTGACATCAAAATATAAAACATAGTAAGGGGAGAAAAATGTAAAGTTTTGTAATGTGTTCAAAATTAAATTGCTATCACTCAAAACAGACTAGTATTTACACAAGAAATTACATATGAACCCCACAGTAATTACAAAGCAAAAACTTAGAGTAAATTCACACAAAAAATTAGAAAGGAATCTAAACATAGTACTAAGGAAATTCTCATGATTAATTTAGAGTAATAGAATTACTACAATTCTTGCAGACTCTGTGCACTTAGAGATACATATTTGGCAATCTTAAAGTACAGAGCTATAGTGAAAGAAGTGTCCTACTAGCTATATGGAGGTTGAGAGACAGCATAGAATTATGTGGAAAGGAAGGAAAATTTTTCAGAATAGTTTTGAGGTTTAAAACAATGACCCAACTATTTTGTGAAACAAAAAAACAAAGGGAGAACATAGTTCAAAGACATATATGGTGTCCCTTGCAAAGTGTATGAGAACTTGAAATAGAGAAATGAGTTATTTTGAATTTATCCTTTGACATTTAAATTACTCTTCTTTGGTGTTACACAGTCTGAGTGAGGTTCTTCCTGTCTGAGTTACAAACAGAAAGTGATTTGCGTGATTATTTTCCCGGTCCTCCCAAGGGTAATACACATGATACTCCATGCTAGATGCGTAGGAAAATGAAGTTAATTCATACATAAAAATGGAGGCCTGAGTGCATTAACTGGGACTTAATTCCCTCAAGAAATCCCAGTTAAGAATGCTCTAGAGTGAATCAAAATTTTATAGGATAACTTCACAGAAACCAAGGGTAAAAGTACAGCCAGGCTTTTGGAATCTGACATTTCCTGACAAAAGAAGCAGATTGATCTTGTTTTAACTAGGCTTATTTCAAAGAGTTCGTGCCATGAAGCAAAATCTGGCTACTGGGGGCTCACCTGGGAGAGGAACTGTTCGTAAGATCATTGTGAGCTAGCCAATGTCACAGAAACTCAAAAAAGAGTTTTTTTGTGTGCATGTGTGTGCATGTGTGTTTGAGGGGGCTGGCTCCCACTCAATCATTTGTTGTTCATTTATATAATTTGGAAAAGGTAGGCTGACGTAAGTTTGTTAAGCTAAATACAAAAGTGGTTAATAAACAGTTATTTTGGAGGTTTTTTTCTATAGGACAAAAATCATTTGCATCTCTTTTGAACAACATATGTAAAACTTAAGATGCACATTCACAGAGTGTGTACCCTAATAAATAGTTAATGGACAGATACACATCCCTAGAGAATTAAATAAGCCTCAGGTGGGAGTCTTAGCCTATACTTCAATATGAACTTGAAAAATATGTCATTGTTACATATCTTTGTAACATCATTGATAAACTGTCTCAAGCAACTGATTCCTAAAGCATCAGGCAGAAGATGGCCCTCTAGTTTATTACCTTAACCCAGAATATAAAACAAAGTCATCATATATCATTGCAAACCATGTTTATCCCACTCTGTTTCTCTCTAAAAATTAAATTGCCCTTGTTCACCTCAAAAAAAAGGGGGGGCCCACCTCATGGAGATCCAGGTGAATGGAGGCATAGTGGCTGAGAAGCTGGACTGAGCCCACAAGAGGCTGGAGCAGCAGGTGCCTGTGAACCAAGTGTCTGGACAGAATGAGATGATCGTTGTCATCGGTGTTATCAAGGGCAAAGGCTACAGTGGCCAGCCACTGGCACACCAAGAAGTTACCCCACAAGACTCACCAGGGGCTGCATAAGACTGCCTATATTGGGGCATGGCATTCTGCCCCATGGCCTTCTCTGTGGCTCAGGATTGCTCAGTATCATTACAATAGAACTTTAGAACACTTTAGTTCCTCCCAAAAGAAACTCATACCCATTAGCTGTCCCATCCCTATTCCGAGCCCTAAGCAAGTCATTTTCTGTCTCTATGGAGTCACCTCATTACATTTCATATAAATGGAACCATACAATAAATGGTGCTTTGTGATTGGTTTCTTTCACACTTAGTGTATTTTCCAAGTTCATGCATGTTGTAGCATGCATCAGTACCTCATTTCTTTTTATTGCCAATTGTACTCAATTCCACCTTTCAACATCATGAAAAATGCTGTGAGGAGAATAAGTTTTCATATGGATATATGTTTTCATTTCTCCCAGGTAGAAACGGAATTGTTGGGTAATAAGGTAACTCTGTGTTTACTTTTTTGAGTGGTTGCCAAACTGCTTCTCGAAGTAGCTACATTCCCACCAGCAATGTATATTTCAGTTTCTCCATATCCTTTCCAGCATTTATTATGTCTTTTTTATAATTGCCATCCTAGTGGATGTGAAGTTTTCCAGTTTTGGTTTTCCCTAATGACTAATGATTTTCAGCATCGTCTCATAAGCTTATTGGACATCTGTATATATTTTTTGGAGAAATGTCTATTCAAATCCTTTTCTCATTTTTAATTGTGATGGTCTTTTTATTGTTGAACTATAAGAGTTCTTCAGGTACTCTAGATTTAAGGCCCTTATCATGTTTGAAAAATCAATTTCTGGGGTACCTGGGTGGCTCAGTCTGTTAAACATTTGACTTTTTAAATTTAAATTCAATTAGCCAACATATAGTACATCATTAGTTTCAGATGTAGTGTTTTATAATTCACCAGTTGCATATAACACCCAGTGTTCATCATATCACACGCCCTCCTTAATGCTCATCACCCAAATACCCCATCTCCCCACCAACCTCCCCTCCAGCAACCCTCAGTTTGTTTCCTATATTTAAGAGTCTCTTACCATTTTTCTCCCTTTTTGATGACTTCCCATTCAGTTTTCCCTCCATTCCCCTATGATTCTCTGTGCTCTTCTTATATTCCACATATGAGTGAAACCATATGATAATCGTCTTTCTGTGATTAACTTATTTAAGCATTTAACTCTTGATTTCAGCTCCGGTCATGATCTGAGGGTTGTGAGAGTGAGCCCCACATCGGGCTTCATTCTGGGCTTGGAGCCTATTTAAGATTCTCTTTCTCCCTCTCCCTCTACCCCTCCTCCATCCCTCTCTTTTAAAAAAATCAACTTCTGTTAAAAAATAAAAGCCAGCTGAACTTTTGATATGGATTGCTTTGAATCTATAGTTCATTTTGGGGAGTTTTGCTTTGCTAAACATTATTTCCAATAGTGTGTGTGCATATTGCTAAACTTATTAGTTCCAATGTGTGCATATTCCTTATGATATTCTATATACAGGACCATGTCATCTGCAATGCAGATAGTCTTACTTCTTCCTTCATCTTCTGCATGATTTTTATTTCTCTATCCTGCCTAATAAACCTAGCTAGGATGTTCAGTACAATGTTAAATAGAAATGGCAAGAGCAGACTTCTCTTGTTTCTGATCTGAAGTGTAATGTTAGTTGTGGACTTTTTGTAGATGGTCTATTTTTGTATATTGGTAAGGAAGATCTCTTCTATTTATAGTTTATTGAGTAGTTGTTTGGTTTTGTTTTAGAGAGAGAAAGAGAAAATGAGTGGAGGGAGGCAGAGAGGGTCCCAAGCAGACTCTACACTGGGCACAGAGCTCCACGCAAGGCTCAATGCCACAACCATGAGATCACAACCTGAGCCAAAACTAAGAGTCAGATGCTCAAACAACTGAGCCACCCAGGCACCCCTTGAGTAGTTTTATGATGAAGTTTTTTGAATTACTTCAAGTGTTTTCTACATATATTTAGATGATAATAGGGGTTTTATACTTTACTCAATTAATAAGGTATATTACATTATTATTGATTTCCAGATGTTAATCCTTGCATTCCTGAGATCAATTCCACTTAGTCATGGTGTACAACTATTTGTATATTACTGGATTCGGTCTGATAGTATTTTGTTGAGAAGTTTTGAGTGTATCTTAATATTCATAAGGGATATTGGCCTGTAGTTCTCTTTGTGATGTCTTTGGTTTTGGTATACCGATTAAAATGGCATCATATGACAAGTTAGTAAATCTTCCCTCCTTTTCTATACTTCAGAAGACTATGTGAAGTATTGGTGTTAATTCTTCTTTGAATGTTTGGTAGAATTCACCAATGAAGTTATCTGGACTGGACTATTCTTTTTTAAAGGTTTTATTTATTTATTAGAGACAGAGAGTGAGAGAGCACGAGAAGGGGGTGAGGCAAAGGGAGAGGGAGAAGCAGACTCTCCACTGAGCAGGGAGCCCAAGGTGAGACTCAACCCCAGGACCCTGGGATCATGACCTGAGCCAAAGGCAGATGTTTAACCAGTTGAGCCACCCAGGTGCCGCAAGGGCCTGGACTTTTCTTTGTGGAAAGCTTTAAGTTACTATGCTGATCTATTCACCTATTTTAGGCCTCTTCATATTTTCAATCAAGGGAAGAATAGGCACTAAATATGCAATTATATGGTCTTTTAAAATTACCTACACAATTCCCTCTTTAAAAAATAATTATTATACTCCAGTTTCTCTTCAGATTGTATAAATCTTTTGCCTTTTAAAAAGATAATTTTTTTAAATTTTTTATTTAAATTCAATTAACATAGACTGTATTAGTTTCAGAGGTAGAATTCAGTGATTCATCAGTTGCATACAACACCCAGTGATCATTACTTCAACTGCCCTCCTTAATGCCCATCAGCCAGTTACCCCATCCCCACACCCATCTCCCCTCCAGCAACCCTCAGTTTGTTCCCTTTAGTTAAGAGTCTCTTATGGTTTGCCTCCCTGATTTCCTATTTTATTTTTCCTTCACTTCCCCTATGTTCGTCTGTTTTGTTTCTTAAATTCCACATGAGTGAAATCATATGATATTTGTCTTTCTCTGCCTGACTTATTTTGCTTAGCATAATACCCTTAGTTCCATCCACATCGTTGCAAATGGCAAGATTCCATTCTTTTTTTTTTTTTTTTTGAGAGAGAGAGAGAGAAAGAGAGAGCACAAGCAGGGGGAGCAGCAGAGGGAGGGACAAGAGCAGCAGGAGAGGAAGCCTGATGTGGGACTCAATCCCAGGACCCCGAGATCATGACCTGAGCAGAAGGCAGATGCTTAACCAATGAGCCACCCAGGTGCCCCAGATTCCATTCTTTTTGATGACTGAGTAATATATATATGCACAATCCACATCTTCTTTATATTCATCTGTCAATGGACATCTGGGCTCTTTCCATATTTTGGCTATTGTGGACATTGCTGCTATAAACATTGGGATGCAGATGCCTCTTTGAATCACTATGTTAGTATCCTTTGGATAAATACCTACTAGAGCAATTGCTGGCTTTTAGGGTAGCTCTATTTTTAACTCTTTTTGAGGAACCTCCATACTGTTTTCCAGAGTGGCTGCACAAGTTTGCATTACACCCACAGTATAAGAGGGTTCTCCTTTCCCTGCATCCTCACCAACATCTGTCATTTCCTGTATTATAAATTTTAGCCATTCTGACTGGTGTGAGGTGGTATCTCATTGTGGTTTTGATTTGTATTTCCCTGGTGCCAAGTGATGTTGAGCATTTTTGATGTGTCTGTTGGCCATTTAGATGAGTTCTTTGGAGAAATGTCAGTTCATGTCTTCTGCCTATTTCTTGACTGGATTTTTGTTTTTTGGGTGTTGAGTTTGAAAAGTTCTTTATAGATTTTGGATATTAGCCCTTTATCTGATAAGACATTTGCAAATATCTTCTCCCATTCCATAGGTTGCCTTTTAGTTTTGTTGACTGTTTCCTTTGCTGTGCAGTTGTTTATCTTGATGAGGTCCCAATAGTTCATTTTTTGCTTTTGTTTCCCTTGCCTTTGGAAACATGTCATTGCTTTCTGAGATCCATTGCTTTGATGAAAAGTTGGCTGTTAATCTTATTTTGATTTTTTTTTTTTTTTTTTTCCTTGTGCATGATGCACCATTTGTCTCTCACAGCTTTCAAGGTATTTTATTTTTGGCTTTCAACATTTTGACTATTATGTGTCTGGATGTGGATTTTTTTTTTTTTTTTTTGCATTTTTTTCTACTTGGGGCTTTTAACTTCTTAAGTGGGTACATTATGATTTTCCTTACATTTGCAAAGTTTTCAGCCATTATTTCTTCAAATATTTTTTATGTCCCTTTCTTGCTCTTCTGGTATTCCACACATTTGTTGACACACTTAATGGTGTCCCACACTTCTCTGAATCTGTTAATTTTTGTTTTTTCTTTTCTGTTATTCACACTGCACTATCACATTCTATCTTCATACTTACTGATTCTTTCTTGTGCATCATCAAATTTACTCAAGCCCACCTAGTGATTTTTTTTCATTGCTGTTACTGAGCTTTTCAACTCAAAAATTTGTTGATAGCTTGGACTTTTATATAATATATTGTACCAATTCCAGACACTTATTTCTTCTCCACAGGAGGTTGTTTTGTAAGCCTGGTGACTTATCCATTAAACAAATTTAAACTAATTCTGCAAAGTCTATTTTCCCCATAGTGTGCACTTCTGATATGTCTACTCAGAAATTTTTCTGGCTATCTAATGGTCACCAATGGGTCAGCATAAGCCACTTACTGATCAATATTTGTGTGTGAGTCATTTTAGCCAGTTATATTTTTTCTCTTTACCACCAGAAATATGTGTGGCTTGGAGACTGCTATCACAATACAGATAGGGTACATTATTTTTTGCCTCAAGTTCAAGCAGATACTAATACGCCAGAGGTTCCCTCTCAGATCACTCCTGAAAGGGCACAGCCTTAGGCCTGCACAAATTTTCCTGACTGCCAGGAATGGTTCCGATGTTATTTTTAACCTGGATTACTAAGAATTTCCCTTGGGTCAGAGAATCTTATTGGGCAGTCAGTGTTTGGGCAGAACTTGTGCTTAAGCTGTTTGGTCCAGTAAGGTTTCTACCCTAATTTGATGGATCAGTTTGCAGCTTGAGAATGCTTTCAAGTCTACCCTCAAATCTTTCTCCTGATTGGGCACAGTCTAACACATGCCCACACACTTCTCAACTACCAGAGTTCACTGGGATCCCAGAAGGACTCTTGTCTGTTTCTGGTCCAATCTATTATCACACACAATACTAGGTGACAGGAATGTAAGTTTCTTGAATCTTAATTTGCCTATGTATAATATTAAAATATCCCCATAATTGTTCCTCCTCTAGCATTGTCTAACTGTGTGACTTTCCTGCTTCTAAAAATTCTTAGTTGTTGTTCATTGCTCTAAAGACACATTTTAAAGTTCTTAAAAAGTCCTTACTAATTCCATTTCTGGTTACATATCCAAAATAATTCAAAGCAGAGTCTCAAAAAAGGTATCTGTATACCCATATTCATGGCAGCATTTTTCACATTAGCCAAGAGGTGAAAGAAATTCAAGTACACATTATGTGGATGAATGGATAAACGAAATGTGATATATACATTCTAGGGAATATTATACAGCCTTAAAAAGGAAGAGAATTTTGAGACATGCTGCAACATTTATGAGCCTTGAGGACATTATGCTAAGTGAAATAAGCCAGTCACAAAAAGACAAATACTGCACGATTCAACTCATAGGAGGTACATAGTCAAACTCAGAAATACAGAAAGACTGGTGGTTGCCAGGGGCTAGGGATGGATGGGAAAGGGGAATTGTTTAATAAGTACAGTTTCAGCTTTGCATGATAAAAAAAGTTCATGGAAAGTTCTGGAAATTGTTGTACAATAATGTGATTATATTTAACACTGCTGAATTATATACTAAAAATGGTTGAGATAATAAGCTTATGGTATGTGTATTTTACCACAATTAAAAAATTTTTGAAGACTTACTACATTCTTCATGATCTTACCCAGTTTCTCTCTCCAGCTCCACTTCTAGCCTTCTCTGGGACCATTCCCTGAACCCTATATGTCAGCACTGATCAGTTGCATGCCATTTAGCAAACTCTCCTTGCTCTCTGCCCTAACTCCCTATAGATAACTTTGACTTGGAAAGCCTA
Organism: Mirounga angustirostris; assembly: GCF_029215605.1. Lineage (NCBI taxonomy): Eukaryota > Metazoa > Chordata > Mammalia > Carnivora > Phocidae > Mirounga > Mirounga angustirostris. Next base: position 77,739,725 of record NW_026991717.1, read on the forward strand.
TTTTTTTTTTTAATCTGCTCTAGAAAAGGATTTATTTTTTTAATTTTTTAAAAATTTTAGTTCCAGTATAGTTAACATATAGTGTTAGTTTCAGGTGTACAATATACTGATTCAACAATTCCAGACATCACTCAGTGCTCATCGTGACAAGTGTACTCCTTAATTCCCATCACCTATTTCATCCATCAACAACTTTCACATGCCATACAATTCATCCATTTAAACTGTGTAATTCAATAAGCTTTAGTATAATCACAGATAAGTGTAACTATCACCATAGTCAATTTTAGAACATTTTCATCACTCCAAAGTGATACCCTCTACCCTTTAGTTATCACTCTCCAATCTCAGAATCCTCCTAACCCAGTTCTAGGCAACCACGAATCCACTTTCTGTCTCTACAGATTTGCCTATTCTGGATATTTCGTATCAGTGGAATCATGTAAGGTATGTTTTTGGTTACTGGCTTCCTTGGTACATCCATACCATGGAATATTTAGCCATAAAAGGAATGAAGTATTGATACATACTACAACACGGATGAACCTTGAAAACCTGCTTATACTTCATTCCAAAGATTTGAAATCTCTTTCCCTAAAAAGCATTCCTTGACACCCCCAAACTTTGTTTAAATGACCCCCCAAATCCTACTTACCTCTATTTTAATCCTTAATTTGCCAGGTGTCCCCACTGGACTTGAATATTTTTGACAACTGTAAAATCTTATACAAGTTTATGTGAACATACTATTTTATCCACTTTTTTTTTTCTCTTCCTCACAAGAACTCATTAGTTTAAAAACAAACAAATCAAGATTAGTGTTTCTCAATACTGACTTTACAATAAAATGACCTAGAGAGATCTTAAAAATTCAATACCTGTGCCCCAACTCAGGTCAATTATATCACAATCTCAGGAAGGAGGTCTGGGGACCAAGACAACAGTATTGTTTTAAAATTCCCCAGGTGATCCACAACTGATCAAAAACTGCTAATTTAGACACAGAAAAGCCTTAGTCATCTTCTACTACAATATGTTGTATGTGTAAATTAATAGAACTGTACTAATTAGGTCATGATTTATAGCATTTATTTCTCTATAATGACCTTAAATATTGTAAAATAAAATAACTTTTTATAAGATAGCAAACATACTATGTGCAGAATTGTATAAAACACATCAGTTTTTCTGGATACTTTTAACTTTTTGACCTTCAAGCAGAAATACCTAGCAAATACTTTAATACCCACAAATCAACCATTCTCTTGCCCCTCAAAATAGAACACATGCATATATCTCATCTATTAATATTAGTTGTATCTTCTTTTTAAAGTTTATACACCTACTTGAGTATAAGAAGTCAGTCAAACTCTATTTTTTAAAAACACATAATGCCATTAGCCAGTGGTATCTTTGGGGGGGGGGGTTCTTGAATATGTTATTTTATTTTTTATGTAAGCTCTATGCCCAACGTGGGGCTTGAACTCACAACCCTGAGATCAAGAGTCACATGCTCTACTGACTGAGCCAGCCAGGCACCCCACAAGTGGTATCTTTAGATTGTTAAAATTTCTGTCAGGTATGGTAATGAATACAGACTGCACTGAAAAGATCTTTCCCTAGTTCTTCCATGTTTAGAAAGGGACAAGCAGGGAAGGCAGAATTTTAAAAGCTTCTTGGATATTTCTGATAGGCTTTACCCAGTTGATAGCTTTTTGCCAAGAATTTATCTTCAGTTTTCTAGACTGACGTGTATGTTTCACATCATGAAATTTGAATACCTCATTCCAAGAAAAACATTGATACTGAAAGTCAAATCTCTTAAAATATCTCTGACAAATACAGTTGAAGATTTTAAGTGAGGTAAAAGAGTGATTTCTATATATCCTATATATTAAAATACAACAAAACGATATTTTATCCTTATAATAATAGAGACTCCATAGGTTAAGAATTGGTTAAATACCCAGAAGGTGACAGAGGAAAGGAAGAATAACATGCATGTACTCAATTTTGTTAATAAATTTAAAGAAGAAAAATTGAATAGCACAGATGGGAGGATATTTTTAATAGTAACATCCATAAGATTCAATCTTTAAAATGAATGATGTTTATGATCACACATTAACATTTTCTTGTAATAAAAAGACATATTTATGATCATGGTAGAGATGTTCCTTCTACCTTAAGAAAAAATAAAATTACCCCCTAATGACATACAGTATAATCTTTAGACCTGGGGCATGTTATGTCAAAAAAATATTTTCCCTATGATTTCAAATGATAAATAGTCACAAAAGCCTAATCTTACTTGGTACTAGATATATGGAGTGCCCCTGGGCATGAACATTGTAATGTTGGAGTCTCTTTCCATCTTTCTTCACCTCTTTAGCATTTGTTAAAAAACTTATATTGAGTTAATTTACACAGAACTTATGAATTTTAGGAAAATGAAAACTGAATCTATTCTGTCCACCTGTCCTTGAAATGACCTTTTTGAAGTTTTCTAAACCATTTCTGATCAAAGGCATGTAATAATACTTATATCTCCTCTGGACTTTCTCTTTTATTTTAGTCCTTAGTGCACTCTCATATATATTTTTTTTACCTCAACAGCTATGTAGGAAAATAAAAGAATGATCCAATATTTGACATTTCTCCTTTTTCCTAACCTGTATACCTTTCCAAATAGCTAATGTTACAGACCTCAGTCACATTATGCATCCCAAGTGATGCAGAGCTGGGCTCTAAACAGGTGGACACATCTGTTCCAGTCCATCAGACTTGACTTACACTGACTGCGTTCTGTAATCATTATGGTTTTTATCCCAAATTACAGTGTCAATCTGTTCAGAATTAATATGTATTACTCCGCCGCTTGTTACAAAATTTTCAGTTTATTTATTGGACCAAATCCTGCCCTAATCACTTAGGCACAATTCCCACTGAAAACCTAAAAGAGAAAATGTGTATCCAGAGGTTATGTTTTCATTGCATGTCAAAAGATGTTTTTGCATAAGTGGATGTTATTGCAATTCCCAATGAATGCTCTTTCTGTGTCAATAGTGAAAACTATTTAAAATTTTAGTGTGCTGGTTTGGATCATTTTTAATCACTTCTTCCAACACACGTTGTATCCCAGTGTGGATGTTCACATAATGAAGAGAGGGTTGACAAGTTATTTTCCTCACACAGAACGTAGCTTATATTTTTAATACTTGAGAAACTGTAGTTTTAATTCCCTCTTCCCATTGTGTTGGGTAGTTTTTGAAGACTAGGAGTCCTTGAAACCACGGCTCTGTTTCATTATAACATGATGAATCATTTCACTGCGATTTTATTTCCATTTCCTCATCTATTTTCCCTGAAGCTAACTAAATACATGGATTTTATTCAAGAGGAAAAGAAGTTATTAATTCATAATTATTATATAAAGGTTAATCTGGCCAGCACCCTCCAAATGACTTTCCCACCAGCTGGTGATTTTATTCTATTTTTTTTTTCTCTCCTGGTGGATAATGGAGAAAGGTAAGGCTCAGAAGATGATGAAAATTAAAAGCAAAATCTTAAAAAATAAATGGGTCAGAAATCTGATGGAAGAAAAAGACCAAATGATACACTAAAATATTAATGTATAGTTTAAGTTTCCAAAGCCATGGAAAATAAAAAGAACAAACAATAGCAACAACTAGTGTGTGTGATTTTAAAACAAAAAAACACAAATGCACCAACCTTTGTCTCCAAGGTCAGGCTGAGCAGGTAGAGGTGGCTGTATTACCATGTTTCTAATCAGCACCTCCACTTGCCTGCTATAGCATATGAAATGGCAACAATGCCTATGGCAATACAAATCCTATTAACTGGATGCATCATACATGATTAAGTTATAACCCAAGTTTAAACAAGATCAGAAAAGGATGATCAAAATTCAGCCAAAGGAAGGGAAGGAGGGAAGAGGGAGGGACGGAAGAAAGAAAGAGAGAAAAAGAAAAAAAGAGAAAGAAAGAGAAAGAAAGAGAAGAAAGAAAGCCAGCCAGCCCTCATCTCTGTGCCTCCTTTGACTTCTCCTTGGTTATAACAGGCAACACAAAGGGAAAGTTATCCCCAGGTGTTACGGATTGAATGCTAGACTCTGCCCAATAACCTGCCTGAGTCTATCATGGTAACTATGGAAGGCCTGCCCAAATTATTTGAACAAATTGCTTTGCAATTATTAGATATGTTATGAGAAAGTATGAACAGCTTGACCAGCAAAATTTCAATATATCTTCCCCCTCAGGCAAGACTAAAACTTAAAAATAAAACTCCAGAGACACTGACATTCTTCTCATCATATAACACACACCAGTAGAGAATAAAAAGAAGAAAAAAAGGACATGAATATTTGAAAAGGCCATTTGAATCTTGCAGGCATAAAGTAGAAGTATATATCATTCTCACAGACCCGGAGTCCACGCAGATACACATTGAAAGACACGCTTTGTACCATCATCCTCTGCTGATATGTCAGAGAAAAAGCATTCATTCTCACCTTTCCAGGGTGTCTGTCATTAGGTATATTAATATGGATGAACTACCACAAAATCAAAAGGCAGTAAGAGAGGTGAGCTTAAAGGGATAAAGGCTTTAAACTGCATTTAAGTTGGACTTCAATTGAAGACTAAACTTTGGGTTTCTATAATTACTTTCCCTTCTCTACATGCCTACGAAGGAAAAAAAAAAACTAATTAGATATGCTCTCAAGTCCATTTGTCAGCATTTCACTAAACATTTCTCAAGTTCTCCTACAAATGAAGGCATTGACTGATGCTGACATGAGTTGAACAAGATTTCCTTTTTTCTGTCAAAACATCCCTTATTTTGATGTATCACACTTGAAAACAGAACACAAAAGTATTTGCTTTCCAATTCATTCTATAACTAAAAATCATGTTAAAATCAGTTGAGTAGCAAGCCAAATATATTTTATTAACATAAAAATACTTATCAAAATGTCAATGATAAGCACAGGTATTTCTATAACATTGAATATTAAAAAATAAGTTTCAGTTCATTCCTATCCCATTTCTGTACACAGTTCAATATTTAAGTCATAACTGTACTAAATTATTCTATACATAATATCATTTGGGAGAAAAATTTAGTCATTAAAACACTGACATTTTCTTTAATATCTAGGCAATGAATTTGATACAGAAGAAAAATAAGAGAATAATATAATGTTATTGAAAGGGCAACAGAGCATAACTTGAGATTTTATCCTAAGTTTTCCTTACATGTCAACCAAGTTACTACTGGAATTTGTAAGGTCAAATTGTTTTTCATTTTATCAAACTGTAATAGAAGAACTCAAATTTTGCTAATCTCAGATTTACTAAAAAAATTAAAATAAAATATAAGAAAATTGTTTCTTCTTGCTAATTTCTGAACCTATGAAATAGATTGTCAAATGGATAGATTGTATTTAATATTTAATATAATGCCTCAGTGTTTATTTTGAAGTTTCAGTCTAAAAAGAAATGAGGTTATTTTAAAGTCTGATCTCAATAGCTAATTTTAACAAGAATTATGGCATTACCCAGAAATGTCTAGTAAATTATAGTATTTATATACTTGGATCTGACACACCTCAAATTGAACAGATATAGGATATTAAATCTGTCTCCTAGATTAGTGGTTTTAGAGTATCTTATCTGGATCAAATGCAAAATTTCAGATCAGACAGTTTTAGACCGTCTTTCTTGAATTTTAAATTTTATAAAGGGGGGCACCTGGGTGGCTCAGTCATGGTTAAGCAGCCAACCCTTGGTTTCAGCTCAGGTCATGATGTCATGGTCTAGATCGAGCCCCATGTGGGGCTCCATGCTCAGCACAGATTCAGCTTAAGATTCTATTTCTCCCTCTCCCTTTGCCCCTCCCCCGTTCATGTACTCTCTCTCTCCTCTCTGTCTCTCTCTCTTTCGAATAAATCTTTAAAAAACTTTTATAAAGAAAATGTGTTATTAACTCAATTTGGTGAATCCTTTCACCATATATATGTATGCCAAATTATCAAGTTGTACACCTTAAATATTTTACAATTTAATTGGTCAATTATACCTCAATAAAACTGGGGAAAAACTGATTTGTTGATGATGACCTCTGCTTTAGCAAAAATTATTTTTAGATTTCCCAGACCTTCAAAAGGAAAAAAGAAAAAGTGGCGATAATGCAATAAATAGCACGTGCAGTTTGTCGTATATTTAAAAAGCTTGCAGTTGACAGAACATTCATTCAAAAAATGACTCTGGAAAAAAAAATTTTAATGGGCGCGTCTTGCTTTTACCCTCACTCATCCACTACCTACCCTCAAGAGAGCAGATACATCCATCCCTTTCCAACCAAAGTCGTATCACAAGAGACCTCACGCAGAACCCTGAAATGGCCCTTCAATCTCCCTCACAGAAAAAGCCAAACTTCTTACAATGATAGCCTACTGTGCCCTCTGTCATTCCCCGCACCCCACATTCATCTAAAACACTCTTCTCCCCTCAGTAGCTATAGACAGCCTGGCCACTTTGCTCTTCCTTAAACCTGTGTCGAGCAGGTCTCCAATCTTGGGCCTTCCCACTGCCTGTTCTCTCTACCTGGAATTCTCTTCTCCTGGGTATAGCCACAGTCAATTGCCTCACATTCTTTAAGGCTTTGCTTTTAAATATCACCTTTCAATTAGAATGGCCTTTATAATGTAAAAGTCCACCCTGTTTACTGCAAAGCCCCCTTTTTCCTGACTAATCATTTTTGATAGGGTTCATCACCTTCTAATGTATTATAAAATTTATATATTTGCTATTTTTGTTCATTGTCTGCCTCCCTCCATTGCACTATTAGCACCATGAAGACAGTGATTTTTTTCCTCCAAGTTTTTATTTAAATTCCACCCAGTTAACATATAGTACAATACTAGTTTCAGATGTAGAATTAGGTGATTCATCACTATAATCCCCAGTGCTCATCCCAAGTGCCCTCCTTAATACCCATCACCTGTTTAACCCATAACCTCACACTGACCTCCCCTCCAGTAACCATCAGTTTGTTCGCTATAGCTGAATCTGTTTTTTGGTATGCCTCTGTTTCCCCCTAGGTTTATTTGTTTTGTTTCTTAAATTCCACATGAGTGAAATCATGTATTTGTCTTTCTCTGACTTATTTTGCTTAGCATAATACTCTAACTGCAACCACAACACTGCAAATGGCAAGATTTCGTTCTTTTTGATGGCTGAGTAATATTCCATTGTGGATGTATGCCACATCTTTATCCATTCATCAGTCAATGGACATTTGGGCTCTTTCCATAGTTTGGCTATTGTTGATAAAAAAAACACCAGGTGCATGTATCCTTTTGAATCAATATTTTTGTATCCTTTGGGTAAAAACCTAGTAGTATGATTGCTGGGTCGTAGACAGTTCTATTTTTAACTTTTTGAGGAACCTCCATACTGTTTTCCAGAGTGGCTGCACCAGTTTGCATTCCCACCAACAGTGTAGGAGGGTTCCCTTTTCTCCGCATCCTCAGCAACATTTGTTGTTTCATGTCTTGTTAATTTTAGCCATTCTGCCTGGTGTGATGGGATATGTCATTGTAGTTTTGATTTGTATTTCCCTGATGATGAGGGATGTTGAACATCTTTTCACGTGTCTGTTGGCCATCTTGATGTCTTCTTTAGAAAAATGTCTATTCATGTCTTCTGTCCATTTTTTGACTCTATTGTTTGTTTTGTGGGTGTTGAGTTATATAAGTTCTTTGTAGATTTTGGATACTAACCCTTTATCAGATATGTCATTTACAAATATCTTCTCCCATTCTGTAGGTTGTCTTTTAGTTTTATTGATTGTTTCCTTCACTGTGCAGAAGCTTTTTATTTTGAGGAAGTCCCAAGAGTTTATTTTTGCTTTTGTTTCCTTTACCTCAGGAGACGTGTCTGGTAAGAAGTTGCTATGGCTGATGTCAAAGAGGTTGCTGCCTGGAAGGCAGTAATTTTGTCTTTTTTTCACTGAACTGCCCCAGGCCTATACTAGTTACTTGATTAATATGGTTTTTTTAAAGATTTTATTTATTTATTTGACAGAGAGAGAGACAGCAAGAGAGGGAACACAAGCAGGGGGAGTGGGAGAGGGAAAAGCAGGCTTCCCACTGAGCAGGGACCCCGATGCAGGGCTCCATCCCAGGACCCTGGGATCACGACCTGAGCCAAAGGCAGATGCTTAACCGACTGAGCCACCCAGGCACCCCTTGATTAATATGTTTGAATTTTTGAATTTAAATTATTTTACTAAAGTGAATCTGAAGCAGTTTATGCTAAGTAACATAAACTTTTAACTTTTTTAACAAACTTTTTAATTGGGAATAATTTTAGTTTATTATTTTAGATAATATGAAGAGCCCCCATATATACTTTACCCAGCTTTCTTTAATGTTAACATTTTACATAACCACAGTAATCTGTCAAAGCTAAGAAATTAACACTGGATCAATGCCACTAAACTATGTAGATTTTATTCAGATTTCACCTTTTTTTTGTTGTTGTTAATGTCTCTTTTCTCTTCCAAGATCTAACTAAGAATACCATATTGCACTTAGTCATCATGTCAAATTGTCTCCTTCGCTCTGTGACAATTTCTCAGTCTTTCCTTATCTTTCACAACCTTCATACTTTGGAAGAGTACTGGCCAGATATTTTATCTTCTGATGCTCAATTTGAGTGTGTTTGAGGTTTTCTTATGATTAGACTGGGCTTTGGTTTGGCGGGAAGAAGGCCCCAGAGGTGAGGTATCCTTCTTATTACCTCATATCAACATGATTCCTCATCAGTGATGTTAGCTTTGATCACTTGGTTAAGATGATGTCTGCCTTGTTTCTATATAGTCAAGGTACTCTTCCTTTTTCATACTCTATGCTGTGTAAGCAATTTTAGGTCTAGCCCACACTGAAAGGGAGGGAAATTAAGTTCCATCTCCCAGATATGAGTATCTACATATATTATTTGGAATGCCTCTCTAAGGAACAAAAATTCTGTCTTATTTACTTATTTACTTACTTTATATGTATGAACTCATGGATATCTTTTAAATTCTTTGAGTTAGAGTAGAATATAATCAGTATTTATTTTGTTGTTAAATTATTCCAGCTTTGGCCTTTGGAGGGGTCTTCAAGTTTTGCTTCTGTCCTTTAAAATATTAATAAAATGTTTTCACATTCTCCATAGTATTTCTGAAAATTTCTGTGAGCTTAAATTATGATAGTCACCTTTTACTTGACATTCCCCAGAAGACTCACACAAAGCATTAGATTTAGTATGTCTCTCCTTCAGCTTCAGTTAGTAGAAGCTACACAGCACATAGGATAACTGAGGATGAAATGTTACACAGTCTTGGTCTCAAAACAAAATTCCCTCAGCTGCAGCCCATGTGGACATTTTCTCATGAGTCCGCTTCTCCCCCGTTGTTCTCCAGTCTCCCGTGGCCTTACGATCCCTCAAGAGAGTTCTCACATTTGTCCTCCTCTTGTAAACCTTGCAATCCTGAAATATCCACTTTGTTTTTTAAGAGGTCAATTTAGCTTTGTCACTGTCTGCAGTGACCTTACAAATAATTCCATGGGACCTTATCTTTGGCAACAAACACAAACTATCAAGGTATTTTGCTATAGAATTCAATCTTCTTCCTTAAAGGCAGGATATATTGTGGTTAGTTGTAGTTTGAAATAATCTTTTCTCTAATATTTATATTTTGAAATATTCAGAGGAAAAAAAAACATCTAAGGAGGCTCCAGCAAGAAGCTATAGACCTGAGACTTCTGAAAATGATTTCTAAAAAATAAAAAGATACCGTATTTTAGTTTTCTTTTAGTGTAGTGGTAAAGAGGTAAGTTAGGACAAAGAAAGTAGAATGCCCTCAAAATTAGTTGTCAGAATAATTTTTGGGGACATATAAAAAATTTCCATTATTTTAATATACTGATGACTTTTCACTAATTTTCTCTTCCTAGCACTGTAGCAAAATAGCATGGAGAAGGGAACTTACATATACCTTAGAGAGGCCTAAATCCTTGCAGATAACATTTCCTATTTAATTCAATAGGCTTTTCCCATAAGATGGACTGAAAGCACAGCCTGGTGGGAATATGTGATGGAACAGGCTTGGGGAAAAAGTGCAGACTGAGCAAATTTCAAAGATTGATGAAATCATTCCTGGAGTAGATTATAAAAGTAAAGATCTATAGCAAGCCAAACTGGCAAAAGGAAAATAGGTCTGGGAGAGATGCCAAACAGAGTGAGTTTTAAGGTGAAGATAGGGTCAACTCACAAATAAGGAAAATACAGTCTGGAACTTAAAGACTTCATGTTTTCAACATATTTGGCAAGATTGCAGGAGGTGAACTTGGAGTTAGATTTCCTCTATGAACTATTTTGGATACGTTGTAGGAAGAAGCATCCATAATCAAATAAAATTATTTAGCAGAACTATGGAATCCATAACAGCATTTGGCCAGTATTACCTAGAGCAGCCTATCCAACTTCCCACTGAAAAGCCTATGAAGAGTCAAAATTACAAAAATTCACATCCGAATTAACAAGATGAGAAAGAGTCTGAGGACAGAATATGGAATAAATCTTCACTAAGCCTAAAGTAGGTTTTTTGGTTAAAAAATTCACCCATTTTTTATTTAACAAAACAGTATTGACAACCTGGAAAATGGAAGAGAGCCAGTTCATACCCCTTCAGCTGACATCAAGTAATAAAGTCTACACCACGATGCTGTATACAGGAACTTAAAATGTTGGTAGATTGGAGGAAGTATGCAGACAGAAAGGAGAATAGCTTGGGAAATTTTATAGAGACTTTTTTACACAATAATAGTTGGAGAACAATTAGACCAACCTGCCTAATATCAAAAGTGTCAAAATATAGAAAATGCCTAACCCTAAGGTAGAACATAGAAAATTCAAGAAGGACCTTAAAAATGAGCTAGACTTTTAAAAATGAGTAAGTTATGTATGTGATTAACATAACATAATACAATAAAATTTTTAAAAATGAGTAAGTTAATAAAAACAGAGAAAGGAGTCAGGATAATTACGCAGAAGGAATAATGAACATAAAGACAGAGATACGGATGCAAAATGCACTGATAAAGTACAGGGGTTGCTCTCTCAGGAGTGAAAAGTTTAAAACATATTTTAGGACCAGAAAAAATAAACTGGAGTCAAAGTAAAGATGACTTTGATTGTCCTAATAAAAGTTTTAGGCAAAGTAATTGTCTATGACATACAGAATGATACTTGAAAGAGGTAAGGATACAAATTAAGATTGTTTTTACTAACCCGGAACAAGGTAGTGAATAAGAGGATAAAAGAAATAGAGGTCAAAAGAATTAACTGAGTCAAATATGAATCGGAGGTTTGAGTCTCAGTGGCTAGAATTGTGAAATTAGAAAAATTAGAAGAAATTTTGGTTACAAAAATAAATTCTATTGATAAATGTTTCATTTTATATCTTTAAAATATATACCTTTAAATGTAGAACAAGTATAGGAAGACTGGATTCCAGATGTAGACTTGGAAATCACCTACGTGGAGGTGGTAACAGATGCTGTGAATAGGGAAAGTACAAGGAGATAGGAGAACAGAAGTGCTTGGGCTAAAGTTCAAATACGAACCTCCAGCTGCAAGAGCAGAAAGAATGAATCTAGAAGAAAGGAAAGGAGGGGTGCCTGGCTAGCTCAGTCAGTGGAGCATGTGACTCCTGACCTCAGCGTTGTGAGTTTGAGGCCTGTGTTGGGTGTGGGGATTACTTTAAAAAAATAAAATCTTAAAAAAGAAGAAAGAAGAAGAAAGAAGAAAGAAGGAAGAAGAAGAAGAAGAAGGAGAAAGGAAGGAAGGAAGGGGCTGCGGCAGTGGAGAAGGAAGAAAAGGAGAAGGAGAAGAAGAAGAGAGGAAAGGAATCCTCAATTCTCACTGCCAGTTGCACTGATTTGTATTTCCAAGACTGGGGAAAATAGATATGAGCAGATGAAAATCAGAAAACCAAATGAAAATAAAATTGCTTATTTTCTCTAAAATATCTAGTTAACATTTGTCTGTTTTTCTTGACCTGATATTTAGAGATTCTCGGTAGTTCTAGCACTCAAGATATGCATTTTGTTTTGTTGTTGTTGTTGTTGTTGTTTAAGTCTAAGGACATGAAATATGGATGACTGTAAGCCAAGCACTTTCCAAGGCATGTGACTGTTTGCTCCTCACAAATTAAAATTAAACTAAACAGAAATTATTAAATGCCTTCCATTAATTAAGGAAGATTCTCCTTCTGTGAGTACACACTAAATATACTGTGAACTCATTCTAAAAAGTTCAAACACCCAGCTCACCTATTTTAGACGATCCCCAGTCATCACACGAATACACTGAAATTTCCCCTATTCCTGAAAGGTCCAACTTCTCCCAGTCTGCCTGCTGACCTGCCCTGTTCCTTTCTCTTCTCTCTCTTCTTCTGTACTCCTTTCTCCTTGCCCACCCCATCCCTTTATCAGTGCAAGTCTCTCCTCAGATGAAAGTAATTGTTAGTAACATTTACCATCATTTTCAATCTGATCCTTTGACTATTTAAGTAGAATCATTTTAATCAACTTAAATACAATCATTCAATGAATGTATATTCAGAATTTACTACCTATGACAGGCACTATACTGTTACAGAAAAACAAGTTACTATGAGGAGCTCAGTCTATTGCAGGATATACCATTTTTCTCGAATATTGTTTAAATTATCAGAAAGATAAGTTATGCAAATAGACAAGCAACAGATAAAGAAGGCTAGACAAATCAGCATACTATCTGAAGGACTACAGTTGGATGAACTTCATACTGCAAAAATGTATGGCTAAATTTTGTTTCCTAAATGTTACGGACGTGAAGGGAAACATTTCATTATGAATCCACTCTTTTTAAGCCATATGTCAACAGTTTGCAGTTTCTAAGACAAAAATAGTTAATTTTATGTTAATGCAATTTGAAACATTTCTGGCCTTGCTAATTATTTCTAAATTTCTTATTTTCTGTTGAATGTAAATAAAGGATAATAAGGCATCAGTATATTCGGTTCTATTAAAAAGCACAATACAGGGCGCCTGGGTGGCTCAGTTGGTTGGGCGACTGCCTTCGGCTCAGGTCATGATCCTGGAGTCCCTGGATCGAGTCCCGCATCGGGCTCCCTGCTCGGCAGGGAGTCTGCTTCTCCCTCTGACCTTCCCCCTTCTCATGCTCTCTCTCTATCTCATTGTCTCTCAAATGAATAAATAAAAAAAAAATCTTAAAAAAAAAAAGCACAATACAATATCTTTTTTGCCATCAGAGGCCATTTCAAAACTTATGAGTAGGCAATATAAATATTCTAGGTTGTATCAATATCTCAAATAAGTTATTTTTCCTATTTCCCATTGCTAAAGAAAATTCCATCTGAGGAATTAAGTTGCTGATAGATTTGCTCTTTATCAATACCGAATTATATCATCTATATATTACTAATACTTTTCTGTAAAATAAGAATTTTAGCAATTTCAAGTTCTTATTGATTACTGTTTTACATAAACCAGTGGTAGAATTATTTATCTGAATATTTTAATTCTATTTTTACTACTAAATGTTTACCTAGCTGATAATGCATGTATAGTGGTTGTAATTGGTGTGGTTTATAATTATGCATATCCAGATTAAACAAGACAAATGGCAGAGCTGGTAATGGCATCATATTAAGAATATAAATATATTTAAAAAAAGAATATAAATATATTAAAAAATCTATTTAAAAGTATAATTATAAAAAGGGAATGAGAGCTATTTTAAACTCTTTTCTAGGTATAAATAATCACATTTACCAAAGGGTATTATAGAAATCACATAAGCAAAAGATATTACAAAGTATTATTTAGAGAAACAATTGGAACTCAGACTTCTTAATAACTACTTGCTACTGCTGGCCAAATACAAAATGAGTGTAATCTACCATGATTAATTGCTTGTGTTTTTTTCCCACTCTGTGTAATTGAGAAACAGTGTAATCAATGATATAAATGTAACTCTAATGTATCTTTCATACACAGCCTTAATGGCTTTTATTCTCTCCAACTTTTCCTATACATAAAAGCAAACTATATCTGCAAAAGTTTGGTTTCTATTATTGCTCTTATCCCAGGTGACTTCTAAGTGAATTTTTTTTATCACATCAAGCACAGAAATGGATTTTAAGATGAAAATATACTTTATTTTGATATTCCTAGTGATTAATGTGGCAAATGGGCTTTAAAACATAATGTGCTCGGGCACCTGGGTGGCTCAGTTGGTTAAGCGACTGCCTTCGGCTCAGGTCATGATCTCAGGGTCCTGGGATCGAGTCCCGCATCGGGCTCCCTGCTCCTTGGGAGCCTGCTTCTCCCTCTGCCCCTCTCTCACTCTCTGTCTCTCATGAATAAAAAAAAAAAAAAAAAACATAATGTGCTCTACAAATGTAAGAAATTATATCTTAATTAAAGCATAAGTTAAATAAATGATCTGACTTCCTGTACTTTGTGCAGTTTCTCAATTGCTACAAAACAGATTGGCTAGGGAGTTGACTTCTGCCCTTCTAACTGATGCACCTTCTCCACCGTCCTTCAACACAATCCTAGTGGCACACCAGGAGCACCACTCAGGAGTCACTGACATCAGCTGAATGACCCTTCATCACCACCAGTCCCCTCTTAAAACTTCCATTAAAAGAGGTCAAATGCTGCCTCACAGCCTGTTAGCCGCTCCCACCTGAAAGTCACCCAATTTTCATTTACAATTTGTTAGTCATTTGTGATGTATTTTTCATCAGTGCTCTTATTTCAGCTTCCAATTCTTTCAGTGTCTTTTCTCCACCTGCTCAGAGAACTGCCTGTGATTGGAAAAGTTAAGGTGATAGTGAGGAAAGTTTAATTTACTTCCACCTTTACCCTTTAAGATTTCTTCCCTTTGTGGCTCCTAGGTGATGAGACAACATTCCCAGCAACTATAAAGCTCCCCTTTCTGTGATTAATAAATTCAGTATCATCCCAGAATATCTGTTTAATATTAAAGAGTTGATAGCAATCTGTGTTATCAAGTAAGATCTCTCAAATATATACTTTCTTTTCCTAAATAAACCTGCATGATTTTATCTCCTGTAATCCGCCATAAATACAGAAGATGACACATAAAGAATTATTTCAAAATATTAGTGTTTTCTTATTCCAGGGTAAGTACAGGAAGCTCTAAGAGCATTCAAATAGTGATTGGTATATGTGATATTATTGCAACCAATTTTTCTACCGGTCTAAGATTCATTACTGAAGTACCTAGCTTAAAGTGTTTACAAAATGAAAGAGCCACCTCTCTGTATAAAAATAATCTCTGTAGTTAGGCCAGCAAAGATAAAATTTATGATGACTCTCAATTTTAAGGCTCCCAAGTCCGCACTCACAGTCAATTGCACTTTTCAACCAATGATCTCCAAGTGCTTTACCAATAAGGGTTATTGAAAGTGTTTCACACAAGAGCAAATACAAGTGACTTATCAAAATCATGGAGCAAATTTCAAACCAGCTCATGAGCTAAACTCTCTATCTCTGCCCGTCTCTCTTTCTCTATATATTTTTCATATCTATGTTTATGTATTTCTTTCAATGTTCACAACATGATGGCCACTTCTTCATTTTTTTTCAATTAAGGCCTATTTATATTAATAAGTATTATAAAATCATAGCATGTGGTTACTTATCCATTGTAAAGACCACAAATATATATTTATATACACACACATATATATACAACGCATCTATTACTCAATTTTTTATCTAACATGTCATTAGAATGCATAGGATTCTATTTCAGAAATGTGGATAGTAAAAAGCAAGTGTAAGATATAGTGAATTCTCAAATACCTGAATGGAAGAAGAAAGTACATGGGTTGTCTAAACCTACAAATGTTTTAAGTATCAATATTTCCCTTAAAGTCTTTAAATACATTTTGGTGTTTGGATGTCCAAGTATTTGCATTCTGGAAAGACAGAATTGTCAAACTGAGTTGTAAAAACATACTGTACAGACACAATGTGAGAATAGCCGTGCACTGGTCAGCTTCTCTGCACGCTCTCTGACTGCAGTTCCTGCCTCTGCCCCAGGCTGCCCAGAAGTGCAATCATCTCCTGGATAAAAGACACTTGTCTTCTTTCTTTCTAAGTTTGCACTTTTCCTGGCTGATACCTTTCCTGTAAAGGAAATGGCTCTTATGTATTTTTGGTAGTAAGTTTATCTTCCATTCAAATCCTCTGGGCTAATAACTACAATTGAAGTATAGACCACTGTCCCAGTTCTATTACAGTATATATCATATTGCACTATTATTACTAATAGCCATGTCTGCTTTTCTGTGAGATGGAACCACGTTTATTCCCTCTTGTAAACCTTGGTGCCATGCATTGTACCCAGCATAAGGGTGGCACTTGGGGAGAATTGGAAAATGGATAAAAGAGCAGGTAGAATAATGAATAATCAAGATTTACATTTGCTCATGTCAACTTTGGGTCTATTTTGCCCAGTAACATCTCCAAGGATTACAAATAGAAAAGCACTCTTTCAAGCCGTCTCTGATGCTTACTCCACACATGTTTGAGGAAGCAGCTTAATACACCATGAATCTGACATTCTTTCTATAACAAACTGCAAACCAAAAGCAAATAGTAAAGCCGGTGTAGGTATTTTATGAAGTGCAATGTCTGAGGTGAAAAAAAAAAACAAAAAACTTACATTTATCTATAGAGAGATCTAGTATATATTTGGTTCATGACTTCATTTCATTATAATACCAGAAAATTTTTATCTTGCTTTTCCTTTTTTCTTTCTTTTTTTCAATCCTGCAATTGAGGGTACTCTTCCTTCTAACCTTCTACAGGGCGACCAGTCTGCAGACAACTCCAGACTCACATTTCATAATACAAATCTAGGAACCCAGTGGCCACAGAAAAGCCTTCATTGTTATTAGTTTCAGGACCTCTGGGATATTAATTCATCATGCACCCTCTCATCACTCCATCCATTATGCTTGTCTATATAGCTCAGGTGGAGCAAAGAATGATGCAAACTCCCACTAAAGTAATAGCGTGAGATTACCAACACAATTATTTTCAGTGCGGGTAGGGAATTTTCTATACCAGCAGAAATGACTACAATCTGCTTTAGAAATATCCTTGTTGCTGCGGCCTTTTAAAGCTGCTACATAAGTGAGATTAGTAATATTAATGTATTCTTCAGCGAGGAAAGATATTGTGTGTGGAAAATTAAATAGGACCATCCATTTTAGAATTGAAATGCTAAAACCTTCTTTTGCAGCCTCATCCTTTTTCTGGAGTGTGGTACATGTGTCAATGTTAGAGGAAAGCATCCTAGCTCTTTTCCTTTGTTTGGATCTGATTTTATAAACAACCGTAGTATCCATTTCCCCGGCTTACAGAATCTGTGAACAAGCAAGGCAGAGAGAATCAGCCATTTTATTCTTCCTTCAAAATGCATGAAAATATCAGCTGCCTTTTCCATGCTTTCATATACAACATCAATGCCCTGATACAAAGCAAATAAGTGTACCTAGTTAACCAATTAATGTTGTGTTTTGTTTTGTTTTGTTTTCATGTTCCCGTGAGTTAACTCGCAAAATTCACTTGCAAAATTCAGGGATTACCAACTAGTCTTTGAATGAACTAGAAATGTAATTTTGTCTCTCACAAATACAGAGGCTTTGTGCTAACAAAGATTTTTCTCTGAACACTGCTTTTCACCCCCTTAAAATGAATGGTAATAAGTAGAGGCTGAAGAACTAGCGACTCACTCCTTTTTTGAGACAGAAGCCGAGCGCCATCTGCTGGTTTCAGGTCTCCCTGACATTCTGAGCATCATGACAAGAATTAAAGGATTGTAATGGCTCTCGTGTTGTTTTTAGGAGTAAAAACCAGTCTTGACTTACGTAAGAAAAACTAATGAGCACTAACTTCGTATTTGAGTATGATAATACACTAAGGGCAATGATTCCCACAAAAGCACATTTCTACATCATTGAATTTATTCTTATCCTGCTCACCTGTTTTGAAGTTGCATTGTTCAACTAGGGTTCTCTGCATTTCCTTTAAAGAGTAAGCAGTAGGGGTACAGAAGGAAGGAGTAAACATTTTACCGGATCTCCTCCCTATGTAAGTGGACATTAATAACCCTCACACTAGAAGCCCATTTTTCACAAATGCTTTAATCTATTTAACCATTTACATAATCAAAATATTAGAATGTCACCACTTTATACAGAAAAAAAATGCACAATGCTATCTCACTGGTACTATTACATCATTTTTTTTTTTTATTTTGCTATTTTTTCCTATTGTCTCTATAGTCAATTCTGGACTGAGAGTCCTGCTATAGTGTGCACTGAATTTGCATTTTCATTATTTTTCATACCATGGGATTCTGTTCTTCATCTCTAGCAAAACAGCTATACAACAATATAAGCTAAACAGTTTATCCTCACATAGGAGCATGGTTAAAACAAACTGTGTAAGTTGAAATATATTCATTGTCCCATTCTGTATGTTAGCCATTCTGTGTGTGTGTGTGTATATATATATATATATATATATATATATATATATATATATACCTAGATACCTCAATATATTAAGGAATAGAAACTAGGCAGATAAAGGACTTTTAAATAAGTGTTTAAAAAATTAATGTTATAATTTGTTTTTCTGTTGCTTTTTCAAAGGAAACTTTTACAGATAGGGGTGGAAGGAGCAAGAAAGCTTTAGATCTCAACAAGAAAAATCATTCTTGCAGGGGCTTTACCTTGCTATCATTTTAGAGTCCAAACCTGTCATAATAAATGCAACCATAAATCCACGGCCAGTGACTGAACCTATCAGCTTCACAAGGAAGCATTTCCAAACCATAAATATAGGCTGATTGAAAGGCAAGGTCAGGTCTTCATGAGGATTTATAAAGCTATTTAAGGAAACTGTCTAAGACTTAATCCCAATGAACAAGAACAATTTCCACAAATGTGAATGTACCTTACATGGAAATATTTGAATAAATAGAAGGGCACATAATAGAGTTTTTAAGCTATGTTCTCTCCATTTTTGTGGACAAAAGGCAGCGGAGAGGAAGATAAAAAAACAAACTTAAAATACCACCAGAAGTAAAGATTGAAGAAATGGACAATAGCACTGCTCAACGAGAGAACCAGAGTCTATTTCTGGGAAGACACGGTCATCCTGTGAGGATCCACTCACCCCTGCCCTCTTCAGTCAGGAACTCCTTCTCCTATCAGTTCAATCTTCACTTCCTTGTGATAGTTTTGACTGACCTCTCTGACTAGGTCAAACTGCCTTATTATATGCTTCACAGCACATGTACCTCAACTTCAGAGCTTTTATCATAAATGCAGGTTTATGGGTTTATTTGATTAATTTGTCTCTCATATTGAACAGTCATAGGCTTCATAAAGATAGCATTCTACCCTGTTAGAATGCAACACTGTGTCAAGAATTTTTTTTTTAAATAATCTCAAAGGACAGGTGTTTAATAAGTGAGTGAATTAAAGAATAAGTGGGAAAAAAAAAGTAAAGAATTGGTTTGACATTGATTCAAGTTTATATCTTATTAGGATTCTTGTCTTTATGCATTCTATACTAAGTTCTTGTTCCCAAACTACAAATGAAAAAACTTAACAATAGCAAATGGAATTGAGCCAAATTCTCAGGAATGTAAGACATCCATTTGAAATTAATTAAGTTCTTGAGGAAGCCTTGTAAACTATCTTAGGTCATTAAGTTAGTAGCCTCCTAATGTTCCCACAGATTGCGTGTTGTCCCTTTCGATCTTTCCCCTACCCCAGCCTGTCAAGTGGCTGACTTAATTTTTTTTCTTTTGCTTGTTAATATTAGCCAGGATAATAACATTTCTATTTTATGTTAAATGTTTGCTAAACTCAACTCAATGCTCTAAATAGATCAGTGACACTGATATTTGTAGAAAATATTGCTTTCATAGTCCTAAATGCGAGGGTTGGATAGTGGTAAGCAATTAATATTGAAACAGCATTTTTTTAAAAGCTGAACGAGAACAGGATTTAATAGGAGGGAAGAAGTATGTCACATAAAAATCACGGCATCAAATATTTTCCCAGATATATTTCTGTCTGTGTGTGCTCCCATACATTGGTGAGATGTTAAAATAGAGTTATTCCCTTAGGAGCCAATCAAAAAAAGTGTGAAAGCCATGGAGCATAAGCAAGGGTCAGCAAACATTTTCTGTAAAAATCCAGATAGTAAAAAATGTTACATTTTGCAAGCCATACAATCTCCATTGGAACAACTCATCCCTGCTTTTCTAGCATGAAAACAGCCATAGACAATACATAAACAAACAGGTGTAGCTGTGTTCCAATAAAACACTTTTTTTACAAAAACAGGCAGTCAGTGGATTTGGCCCACAGGCTAGAAGATCAAAAGAAATGAGGCTCTTTCCACGTAGCCTCTCCACAAAAGAGAAAAAAAAGAAAAAAAAAAAAAAAACAGGTATTAACTTGACACCAAAAAACTGCTCTATCAGTCATAAAATAATTTATATTTGAAACAACGGGGACAGAATGGGACACTTTTAACAGTGTTCTAATATGCTCTCTACCTCTTATCTTCCATTTTACCTTTTCTGACACAATGTACTACACCAGTGTCCAAAGGTTTTCTAAAGTAATTCCTACTTTTCCCTATTGAAAACCCTGAAATTACTGATTTCCAACTCAATTCTTTCATTTACTTCATATGATTTAAAAAAAAAAAAAGATCTTATTTATTTGAGACAGAAAGAGAAAGTGACCAGGGGGAGGAGCAGAGGGAGAGAGAGAATCTCAAGCAGACTCTGAAAGCCTGACTCCAGCCTCGATCCCACAACCCTGAGATCATGACCTGAGGTGAAATCAAGAGTCAGATGCTTAAATGACTGTGCCACCCAGGTGCCCCTACTTCATATGCTTTTTCAGAAGTCTAAGATGCCTGCCTTCTTTCATTCCAACTGATCTTCATCAGCATTTCACAACTAATGATATTACCTCAACTGGGCCCTCAGTGCTTCCCAGCTTTATTTATTAGACTTTATCCCTTCTCTGGTATAGCATATGACTTTGGGGCTGCTCAACACACTGTGGAACTAATAATACTAAAATAAACCCACAAACATGTAATTGTAGCTTTTCTCTGTTTCTATTTCCCTGGAGATCTTGGTAGTTGAGAGCTCCCTGTGTGAGGAAATTCAACTGGCTCAAGAGAATTACTTAGAAGGCCAATAGCTGGCAAGATTCTCTAGAAAATTATAGTCACACATCAAGGATAATAAGTGACACAAGTTCATGGATCTTGGGAGGGTTACAGAAAAATGTGCCAATGTCTGTTCTGTGGTGTTGGTCACCAGGCCTTAGAAAAGATCTGAGAAAGACCACAAAAGAGACATGAGAAATCGTTCCTTTTGGAAAGTCTTTAAAAAATAGGTATTTTAGAAAAGTGCTCAAGGAACTAATTAAGGTTATCTCATAAAGAATAGGAGTTCTGTGAAAACATAATATGGCTTTCACTGACACAAAAGAGTTGATTAAGGATCCCCAGGATAATCTATTCCTCATATTTAGAAGGCCAACATTCAAGAATCAATTTTAAGAGTAAGGAAATTTTTATATATCTCAAGATGGGTCTCTCAAAGCCTATTTAAAAAGATCAGAAAATCTTCAGAAAAGACTTAACTTGTATCAAATTAATTTCTACTAATTCTGGCTTAATTTCTACTATAAAAGTCTTCATTTCTAATAGTATATTTCTACTAACTTAAATTATATTAATAATTATAATTTATGCCTCCCCCCGAAAACTTGGTTATCTTGATATTTAACTAAATATTTCCAGCTTATTCAACACACAAAACAAAGCTATTATAACAATGATCAAACTCTTCTTCAGAGTCTGGACAGCTCAGAGACCAACAGGTAGGAAGAAACTCAACCTCTGAGTTATAACTGGGTTTGTTATTAAAGACTTGGTTTCCATAATAGTTATCCATCAGTCAGCTATGATATACAACAACCTTAAAATCTCAGCAGATTACAAACAGCAAGCATGTGCAGCTTGCTCATGCATCTCAGATTTCCTGGGGCAGCTCTGCTCCCAGAGGTCCCGTTCAGGTCTACTCCAAGAGTCTCTCACTCCAGGAGCCTGGCCAAAGAAACACAAGGACACAGGTCTTCTCATGGTGCGGGACAGGAGCATGGAATAATGAACAGAAACACACAGTACTTTTTCAAGTCCGCTCTGCACAAGCACACTGAAGTGCGTTCCCCATTTCTCATTGGACAAAGTCCGTGGGCAAACTTAAAGTCAACGGGGTGTAGAGAGATGCTCCACCCACAAGGGAACCTCAGCAAGGGCAGGGAATGATTACAAAGGATACCATCTTCAAGAGGTGGCACAGAAAATCTATCACAATAGATTTTATATAAAATCATGATGTGAATACCCAATTTTTATGAAAGACTTTTGTGGAAAAAGAATATGAAAACAAGTGCCAGGAAGGCACCAACATGACAAATTGCCATGAAAGCCAAAGAATTTTGTATTTGATGATGACAATTCCCAGGAGCACAAAGAGCAGACAGTTGTTGCAGCATGTAATTCCTTCAGCCTGAACTAGGGTATAGAGAAAGAAGAAGAAATGTAATTTCCATTTCACTGGGAAACTTCATGACAGATTTGTTTTTTAAAAAAAAGGAAGAAAGAAATAAAAATGGCTTCGAGATGTATAAACTAATGACTAGTTAAGAGAACCATTTGGGCATACAAAGAGATGTCAAGTTCAATTTGGAACACGTGGAATTTGAGATGTCAGATCATTTATTTGGATTTTTTTTTTCTGAAAACTTTTGGAAAAATGAATTTGAAGCATGGGCCAGGGCTGAAGATGTAAAGGTAGGAATCAGGTATCTGAATGTGTTAATTAAAGCTGTGGGCATAGTGATGCCATTAAAGAAGTAAAAAGGGACCAAAGAATCAACCCAGAGGTCTCAGTGACATCCAGCCTTAGAAGTAGAAGCAAAGAAAGATAACAAAAATGAGAAAGGAAAGAAATTATCTGTTATGGACTGAATATGCCCTTCCCCCAAATTCATATGTTGTAACCCAACCCCCCAATGTGCTGGTATGAGGAAGTGGGGCCTTTGAGAGGTAATTAGGATTAGATAAGGTCGTGAGAGCTCAGTGCTCAAGAATGGGATTAGTACCCTTACAGGAGTCATGAGAAAGCTTGCTTCCCTCGCCCCCTGTACCCGCCGTGTGAGGATACACACATGGATGTATCTGCAGACCAGAAGTTGTGTCTCTCCAGAACCTGGCTATGCTGGCACCCTGAGCTTGGACTTGTAGCCTCCAAAACTATGAGGAACATGTTTCTGTTGTTTATAAACCACACAGTCTACAGTATTTTGTTACAGCAGCCCCAAACAAGACACCGCTCAAATAAGTGTGTCCTAAAACGAGTTACTCGTGAGACACACGGGAAACAGGATCGAGTACTGGCCGTGGCATCAGACACACCAGATGTTGAATCCTGACACTGTCCAGTGCTGACACACTGGGGAAGGGACTTCACTGAGACTTCAGTCTCCACATAAAATGCACCACAGCATCTATCTAACCATCTAGTTTCCTGTTCATTAAACGATGGTTTTACAAATGAATGGACAAACAAAAAGCAGAATCAGACCTATAAATACAGAGAACAAACTAATGATTGCCAGAGGGAAGGGGGATGGGAGGTTGGGCAAAATGAGGGAAGGGGAGTGGGAGATATAGGATTCCAGTTATGGAATGAATAAGTCATGGGAATAAAATGCACAGCATAGGGAATATAGTGTTGTAATGATATTGTGATAGTGTTGTATGGTGACCCCATTATTTTCCTTCATAGCACCCATCTTCATTTATTTATTGTGTGTTTCCATCACATCTGTCTTCCTTACTAGCCAGTCAAGAGTAAAATTCATACCATTTGTGACACCACCTCATTCTCAAGATATCATCATGTTTATTACTTTAGAGATCAATGCTATCAGATGCAAATCCTCTCAACTTCCCACTTTATTATTTACATTTTCATGTTCTTCTCTCCTAAAGAAAGAAGTATTTTTTCTTTTAATTAAGGTTGATTCTTCACATTCCTCACATGTGCTCTTTATGTTGTCTAAGATTTCATAGTGTCTCTCTCTCTCTCTCTCTCTCATTTTTAACCTTTCTTCTTCTGGGTCCTTCTACAGAGATTAAAAACATGCCAAGTCTTTCTCATCTTAAATAATTTCTCCACTCAACTTCCTTCTGTGCAGGTATATGTGTTTCTCTGGTTATTTGGACAACACCACTCCTCTCGAGAGCACTCCAGGATTACTGTACCCACTTGCTGAGTACTGATTACCCAATGCTCCCCAATCCACTACAGTAGGTTCCATCCACAACACTTTAATGAAACTGGTTTGGCAATAATCATCAATAATTTTGATTAAAATAAAAATACAAAAAAATAAAATAAAACAAAAATACACATCCTCCAGTTAGTTTTCTTGATCTTACAGTGACATTTGACAGTTAAGCACACTATTCTTAAAATTATTTCACTCTGCTTCTGTGATGTCACTCTCTCCTGGTTTTCCTCCCACGTGTCTTGATAGTTCCTACTAAGCTCCTTTTGCTGATTTATCTTTATTTACATACTTGTTCTTTAATATTGGTAATTACCAGAGTTCTGCTTCTTCTGACTTTAAAAGGTTCTTTCTGAATTACACAGTGGTGTCCAAGACACAAAGAGGTGTCATGGAAGTTTTTAAACAAGAAATGAAGTTAGAGCTACTGTCTAGAAATTGTACATAAATTTACAACCTATTCTATCTATATGTTCTTAACAGTTACCAAGCATATGCATATAATGATCATGTAAAAATAAAGAAACCCACATTCATGATTCTAAACTTTATTAACATACTCTAGATCTGATCTAGAGTATGTTAATATGACTGTTACATAAATGTACCTTAGTTGCCTCACAAACAGTAGGTACCAACTGAAATCAAACTTTCTACCAAAATTTTTCTTCCTGTGTATTCTCTATCTCAATAAATGGACCACCACTGCCCCCAGAAGCAAAATTAAAAATCTGGGAGTCAGTCAAAGCTCCTATTTCTTTCTCTCTATATACTTCTAACCAGTAACAAATCTAGTTGATTAGACTTCCTTAATATCTCTTACATTGACCATGCTGGCCATGTGCTATTTTTGCTTGCCTTCCCAAAATATAAGAACCACCATCTTAGATATCCAGAAAGTCATGGGTTAAAAGTTTTAAACACTGTGTGACAGGAAGCCATTGGATATGGCAAAAAAAAAAAAAAAAAAAAAAGGAGGGTCAGCAAGAGAAAATCTTCAGTTGATTGATGGAATCAGAATCCAGATTATAATGAATGCAATAGGCATAAACCATACTTCTGGGGCACTATGTGTCTTTGTAAATAAAGGAATTTGGTAGTCCATGAAGTTATATAAAATGAGGAAACTTAATTATATTTCATTTTGTACATAAGAGGTAAATATTAGTGTCTAATCCCTGTTTTAGATTTTTAAAGATCTTATTCCAGATCCATTTTTCCAATTAGGTTTGTATATATATAAATCTGCAAATGCTAATTCAGATTTAAAATGCTATGATAATGGTAGCAAAATATAAACTCCAAAGCTTAAACTCATATATTCCCTCTGAGACTTCTTTAGAGCTTACTAATAAGTGAATCCAGACACTGCTATTATTGTCCTAGGACTTATGTTCTAGAAATGTTGCTATATACGTGGATTATTCTGCCTAATCCCTACAAAAACTTGTCAGATACCTATTGTTTTATTACTAGTATTGTCTCATGAAGATGAGGAAACTTAAGAGAGAAAGCTAGACCCTTCCTCAACATATTTTCAGTGTGAAGTTCTAACAGCTAGGCTTCTGCAGCTTTGCTCACATCTATTTTGATATTTTAATTTACCTAATTCATTTTATATTGGCATTTTCATTTTAGTATAATAAAGCAGCATTAATCTTAAACTATTTATAGTTCCTATTTTGATTAAAACAGACCAGTTTTTATCTTCCTAATTGTCTCCTTTATATCTTCCTCATTGTTAAAACTAGTCAAACTTTACTATATACTTTATCATGCTACACATTCTTTTGGTGTCCACTACTCAAACTTCATAAAATATAGACCCCAAATAAGCAAAGACATTGTCTTTCTAAATACACTATACTCAAGATCCAGGGTTGAGGCCTGAAGGCACTAATATTTGTATATTTTTAAATTATCAATTAATTATTACCTCTGATGAATAATATCAGAAATATAAACTGAGATCAGTTAGATAGACAAATAAGTAGGTAGGCAGAAAGATAAACAAAAATATTCTAAAAACATGGTGATACTAATTTGTCTGAATTTATTAGGATAATTCTATTATACAAACTTTTTATTCATCCTTACTTCCAATGTCAACAGTGATGGATGGTAGGTTCCCTATAGACCTTCAAACAATGGAACAAGCAAAAATATTAGCTATGATAGTCTCTCACAAGTTTAAAAAAAAGGGGGTATGATAATTCCATGTAGAACCTAATTTCCAAATCACCTTCTTACCTATTTTGAGAATCACCCACATTTCCAAATAGCACCTGCCTCCACCCTCACACCCTCACGTTACTCTTCCCTGTTAAGAAAGTAATCAGCTCCTGGGCGCCTGGGTGGCTCAGTTGGTTAAGCGACTGCCTTCGGCTCAGGTCATGATCCTGGAGTCTCTGGATCGAGTCCCGCATCAGGCTCCCTGCTCAGAGGGGAGTCTGCTTCTCCCTCTGACCCTCCCCCCCTCATGTGCTCTCTCTCTCAAATAAATAAATAAAATCTTTAAAAAAAAAAAAAAAAAAGAAAGAAAGAAAGTAATCAGCTCCTAAACAATTTACCTGTTTTTTCTTCTGGAAGGACCAGGACTCCTGGAGGGGAATCAACATAACCAAAGTAGCACAGAGTGAAACGTAATTTCTCTTGCAGATGTCAGACTCGGAGAGATTTGGGGCGCTTGCCTGGCTGAAGCTGAGTTGTCTATGACAGTAAATAGCCTGGCACAGCAGTGCCTACCGAGTGCTATCTGTTTTTTCTCTGTGCATTGTGTGGGTTGGGATTTTTCATTTCATACTTCATTTGCACCTGCTGAGTGATACCACAGAATGGCAATACTTCCCATCTCCTAACATGTAGGAAGCAGCACATTACATGTAGCGGTGGCACCCATGCCACTCATCAGGGCCCAGGCTAATCCTTGTTTTGGGATGTGTAGCTATCTTCCGTTTGCAGTCCTGCATAGGTGATAAAAGGAAAAAGGTACTATGATTTGATTAATAGGAGTACAAAACAAAACATACCATGCAATTCAATCTCTCTTTTTAAATTACATACTCACTCAAGCTATAGTTTTCATCAAATGCTCTTTTTGGAAAGAAAAAATATCCTTTAAACATGGAGAGTAATTAACAAATACTCAAGAGAGGGAGAGATGAGAATCACACTTTTAAAAGCTTGGGAATACCCAGGTTTTACTTGTATGATAAATATTTTTAATCTAAATATTTACTGAACATATAAACATGACTTGAAAACATGAGCATATTAATGTTCACAACAACCTAACTATATTTAGAAGACCCACCTTACACTCAGGATGTTCTCACATTCACTAGTGGAAAAGCATGCCTGGAATATTAAGGACTGCTTTATGGGTAGGCTTGGTGGAAGATATATATCACATTAAAATTAAATAATTTCTGAAAAAAAATAAGGAATAAAAACAAAGAACCTAGATTTATAAGCCATGCCTTCAAAGAGCCCAAAAGACATCTTGGCCTCTTGAATGAGTGCAATTAACCCATCATTGTTAAGCTCTATATATAACATTAAGGGAAACAAGACAAACACCTAAAAAATAACAATTATACACATAAAGCACATGTGTTCCATTCAGAGAATTAACTTAAAAGCATGTTAAACACAATCTAGAAGCAATGGAGTCCAATCCATTATACGATTCATAATATAAAGAATGTCATTGATAGAGAACATATAAAATATATGATTGTGTAACAGATGATGCTTTCCATTATAAAAGAGTAGGTCATTTCATAATTAAAAGACCCTTCATGATTTGGGGAACAAGGGCATAGACAAGACTTAGACTTCATGCAAGGAGCTCTGGGAATGAGACACAGGAGTTTATAAATAAAATGCCAAATTTTATCCTTGTAAAGATGATCTTTCTTGAGAGATTTGAACAATCTGGAAAATTTAAGTTAACTACTATGATGTTTAGTGATTATGTAGAAGCCAATTCATTGTTAATCACAAGATTTAAATTAAACTTTAAAAAAGTTAACACAAACTAGCTGCTGTAAATGCAAATATCCCTTCACCCTTGCATTTTAATATTCTCAATCTTACAGACAGTGAATCTCAAACTTTTGTAGATTTCAAGTTTCATTAAAAGAGCATAGTTAGGTAACAGGAGCATTCTAATTAATGAAATATTAACTGAATGTTCTGGTAAAATTTTATAAAACTCCACCAAATGTCAATTATCACTAGTAAGGAATGAGAATTAAATACAGCACATATACGGGCGCCTGGGTGGCTCAGTTGGTTAAGCGACTGCCTTCGGCTCAGGTCATGATCCTGGAGTCTCTGGATCGAGTCCCGCATCGGGCTCCCTGCTTGGCGGGGAGTCTGCTTCTCCCTCTCCCACTCCCCCCTCTTGTGCTCTTTCTCTCTCCCACTCTCTCTCTCAAATAAATAAATAAAATCTTTAAAAAAAAAAAATACAGCACATATACACGTTATGACAAACTCATATTTAAAACCGTCTTTGATGATTCAGAAGATGCCTCATCACCTTGAAGCCCTTGGGAGTATCATTATAGGTTGCTATATACTGAAAACTGATTTTATTAGGTTATCATATTTAGCTCCATTAACTCCCTTGTTCTTTCTTTTTTATTTTTTCATTATGTTATGTTAATCACCATACATTACATCATTAGTTTTAGATGAAATGTTCCATGATTCATTGTTTGTGTATAACACCCAGTGCTCCATGCAGAACGTGCCCTCTTTAATACCCATCACCAGGCTAACCCATCCCCCCACCCCCTCCCCTCTAGAACCCTCAGTTTGTTTCTCAGAGTCCATAGTCTCTCATGGTTCCTCTCCCCCTCCGATTTCCCCCCCTTCATTTTTCCCTTCCTGCTATCTTCTTCTTCTTTTTTTTTTTTTTTAACAAAAAAGTATTATTTGTTTCAGAGGTACAGGTCTTACACAATTCACAGCACTCACCATAGGTTTATTCTTTCAACAAAGGTTTTTTGAAGGCCTGCTCTATCTCGGGCATTGAGCTGGTGCCTGCAGTGAGAAGCTGCACTGACTCTTCTCTGACCCTACCCTCAAGTACCTTACACTCTAACACTGAAGATCAATGGAAACTTGAACTCATGACTGCAGTTTTATGGGCTTCAGGGAATGTTAATCCATACACCTTCCTCAAGAAGACTCACACCAACACATCACAGTCATCACCACTTTTGGCAAATACCTGGCTGTGTTTCACAAACAAGTTGATTAGGGCACTGAATATTGTTAAACATCCCAGATATGCATGTAGCAGGTTTATTAAAGTGTTAAATCATAGTTGCTATTCCTGACATATTTCTTTTCATCCTTTACAATGAGGTAGGGGTTTTTTGCTTAGGGACTTTTGCTGAGCTGAAAGCAAAAGCTTTTTTTTTTTTTTTTTGAGAATAAACACTTCTTACTGCCTTTTGTAAAAGTTTAAACTCCTTGAAGAGATTACTCCAAGTGGGTTAGATAGGGAACGGAGAAAATTGATTCCTCAGAGGGTCACAAGAGAGAAGAAAAGATGGCCCCGAAATTAGGAAATGGTAAGAAATGCATAGTCCCTTCCCCTGCAGGGAAGCCAGTGCCAGTGCTTGAGGGAGGTGACCGTTTTCAGGACATGAATGCTGTGTGGTCCACAGAACAAGCCCCCCTGCTATCGATGTGGCACCAAAAAAGGAACAGTGGGAAGTCTGAGAGGCCATAGAGGCTGCCACCACTGATGTCTCGGAAGTAATCAGTGGGGACCTACAACTAGAAGAGATTCTACCATGGTTCAGTATTTCACAGAAACCAGAGACTTTGTACAATTTTGTAAGGGAGAGGAAATCTTAATAACTGAGGTTAAATTGCTCTCGGAAAATATTTGAGTTGATTTAAAGAAAATGATATAATATAGCTCTTGCTAACCTGAGTTTGTAGGCTAAAATTTATTCTTTCTAGAATTGTAACTCATTTCTTCTGGTTCTAGTCCTTCCTTAAAAAGAATAATGTATTAACCATGTGGTGCTTATTGTTTTATTTTTTTTTTTAGTAGTCAGTGCATGCACATGGTACAAAATTAAGATTTGGTAGGAATTTAAAATAATGTTTTTCCAGAATAAACCCATAGTTAATGAAGAAGAAATTAAGTCAGAGAGAAATTAAGTCTTTCATGCCAGTTTTGGGATCACTAATTGAATACTTTAGTCACAGTCTTACCATTTATAGTGTGGGTGTATTTCTCATTATTATCTTGGTTTCTTTTTATATATATTTAAATTAGGGTACTTATTTATTCTTTTTTGTGTGATCATGGTTGGCAAGATGACTCCTGGACAGCTTTTCCTGTTGACAACATAGTTGCCAAATCTAGAAAGCTTGAAATGACCTATAAGTCTGGGTTGTAGTCAACAGAATAACATAAAAGAATTCTGTTCAAGGTATATGTTTCTATAGTTACCTATTTTAGAAAGTTCCTGTAGTAAGCACATAAGCACCAAATTTGGAAATAGATCTAGACCACCAGCACACTTACTAACAGCTACAAAAAGTCAAGAAATAAGTTTACTGGAAAGGCAACAGGGACTCACTGTTTACATACAGAGAGGAGGGACCAACTAAATTCTCAACTATCCATAAGCTATACCTATTGGTTGCAATAAAACTATAAACAGAGGATTGGGAAGGAAACATCCACTTCAGGCTGTGGTTTAAAGATACTTTAACTGGGGTTGTCACAGGATTGTGGTTATATTATGAAAGTGGAGAATGGGAGGGTCCAATGTTCCCCAAAACAGTTTGAAAGGAAGAGGATGTAGAATGGTAGCCCTGAATCATGATAGCCCAAAGTCTACACATGAGGAGAAATGTTTATGGGAATCTTGTGTACAGAGTTCATATTCACAGACCATATCAGTAATTTTAATTGCTGTCCCCAAAGTAGGAAATAAAATGGAGATTAGGGAATGAATGAGTTTAATTTGCAATTCAAGGCAGTGTGGTCATCAAAAATGATTTTGAACCCTCCAACGTTGTGTTGTGAGGGAAAAGTGGTTATGTTACCATTCCTTCCATACTTCATTATCTAAGGAAAAGCAAATACAGGAACCAGGACCCTTGTCTCAGAAACAGGATTTGGAAAAGGGGGCCTGGAAAATTACTTTGGACCAAAATTATAGGTGCTTTAGTAAATGGTAACATTTGGGACATACTTAGGACACTGACTTTCTGTGCATAGGCTTCAGAAGAATGGGAGATGTTTCCATGTGTTTGTTTTCAGGCCATCAGGAGGAAGGACCCATGCACCATGAACAAACAGATTTTTATATGCATGGGTCGTAAACCTTGCATAGTAGGTGAACTGGAAAATTCTGCAAAGTTGTGAAAGTGAACATATAGAGGCAAGTTTGCATCCTCAGTGAGCATTGTTTACCTTCACCCTGGTGATTTAATAACAAGCCTAAAAAGGACTATTTGGTCATAATATCATTAATGTATAAATTACAAAAGAGCCCTTATACTTAAATGATACAGTGAAATTAGCACTTTGTAAATAGATTCTAACAAGTCTCAAGAATATTGATACAGGGTTGTAATCAGTTCAGCTTTCTGGTATTTTTCACTAAGAGAAAAATGTTTACACAGAATACCTAACTTAATATATCAGAAGTCTCATAAAATAATTAGGATCAAGCATTCCTTTAAAGGCTTTGAATCTAGATAAAATAACTGATAATAAAAGCTTTTGTTAAGCCCTTGGTACACATATAAGAAAAATATCATATTTGTAATAGAAGTTAGATAAATTATTTTAAAGAATAAGAAAGCATTTGCAGCAAAAAGTGTAGCTTCAGGAATAGAGCTAATCTTCACAAGGGGCCCTAGCTGAATTATAATCAGCTCTATTCTTTAAAATATATATATAAAGATATGTTTTTGCTATATGGCTTTTTTGTTCAAACATGGATTTTTAAAATCTACATTAGAGGAGGCACTGAGAAAAAAGTAGGATAAATTTGTAAATTGCAGAGTAGTCATGTGTATTCCTAGTCATATGTCATTTTATGTTTATATTTATAAAGTATTTAATTTAAAGAGCTAATGAAAGGAGGATTTGTAGCATTTTCCCTGATCATTACTGGCTCTAGTAATAATTTTTGACATGCAAAAGCATTGAAAATCATTACTCGAGCTGAGTAGAGAAGAAAGAGAAAGAAAAAGAAAGAAATGCATTCTAAATGTGATATTTGTGGACAATTTTGAATTTTTGTAAATAAAAGTTCTGACTGTAATCATAGTGTTCATTGATTCACAGCTCATTCTCTTTCTTACTCTGTGGCTCTCTCCCCCTTTCTCTCTCTCTCTCTCTCTCCCTCTCTCTCTCTCTCTCTACACACACACACACACACACACACGGCCCAACATCTGTAGCTTGTACTTTGCTTCAGGTAGACCTATTAGTACTAAACTTCCCATTACAAAGGCAGTTGGCATTCATGGTCTGGGCATATGTCTTTCCCTAGAAACATAATTTCATCTTAATTTATATGATATATAGTTATTAAAAATAAACACCATTCAGAATGGCTGGATATACTTAAAAAGCATATTGTAATCAGAGCCAATTTTGGTTGTTTTTGTTTTGAGGACTTTCTTAAATGGAATAATTCAGACATATCCAAAAATATAAAAATTGCAGATTAAGTATCTATGAATCCAAAATACAGCTTAAGAAATGAAATATAAACACAGTTGAAATTCCTTGTGTCCCTCCTCCAAATTATAGTTCCCTCCCTTCGCCTCAAAAGTAAATATCCTTCAGGATTAAATGTTTATCATTTTCATGTATACCTATATACCTATATTGTTACTACTTACATACATTATTAAAATTAAATATTTGGGATAATACTGTGTATACTCTTTTCCAAAAAGTTTTTTTTTCACTCAGCACTGTGTTTGGAAGATTGACCCATAATGATACAAATCATTCTAGTACAGTTCATTCATTTCCATTGCTTTAACCTATTCCACCATATGACTTTTCCATAATTTACTTATTCGTGCTACTGATGATGGTAATCTACATTTTCTCATTTTTTTTCAGACTCATAAATACAGAGATAAAACTGATGCTTGCCAGGGGCGAGAGAGAGGGAGGATGGCAAAATAGGTAAAGAGGATTGGGAGGTACAAATGTCTAGTTAAAAAATAAGTCATGAGAATGAAAAATACAGCATAGGAAATACTATTATATTTATTCTTATGTATTTATATTATTTATGTATTTATATTATAGTCAATTTATGTATTTATATTATTATGTATTTATGTTATAGTAATAATATTGTAATTATATGATGACAGATGGTAACTACACTTATAGTGGTAAACATTACATCATGTATATAATTCTTGAATTACTATGTTATACACCTAAAACTAATACAACACTGTATGTCAACTACACATATAATCCTATACATATATCAATAAAAAACATATTTCCTGTTTCAAACAATAAGCTATAAACATTCTTGTACGTATCTCTTTCTGAAGGTGCAATATTATCTTTAGAATAAGTATCTAGGAATTTCTGGAATAAATGTATGTGTATTACCAAGTTTATTATGTAATAACCACTTGCTCTCTCTTTAAAATGATTTTATCAATTTACAATCCCAGGAGTACTGTCTACAAGTATCATTTGCTGCATATCATTATCAACACATTACATGTTTAACTTCAGAGCAAACCATAACATGGTACCTTATTGTGGTTATAATCAGCATTTTCTTGTTTACTAATGTTTCTTTTTTTTAAGGTTTTATTTATTTATGAGAGAGAGAGAGAACCAGAGAGTGAGAGAGAACATGAGGGGGGGTGGGGCAGAGGAAGAAGCAGACTCCCCGCTGAGCAGGGAGTCTGATGCCGGCTGGATCTCAGGACCCCAGGATAATGACCTGAGCTGAAAGCAGACACATAACCAACTAAGCCACCAGGCACACCTTTACTAATGTTTCATATAATTTCATGTATTTACTGACCAGTGAGATGTCATCTTCTTGTTTCTCTCTCTTTTTGTTTTTTTATCATTTGCCATTGGAGTATTTGACTATAATACTATTGATTCATAGAAAACACTGAGGTCTTCTTGGTAGTAATCTTTGTCAGGTTTATGCATTGCAAATAACTTCATCTCATCAGTTCACTTGCCTTTTCTTTTACAAATTTTTAGAAGTGTTTAACTTTGCTGTTGTTCATCTTATCAATATGACCTGTACGTTCTAGGCTTTTGTTCCCTGTTCAAAAAATTCTTCATTACTACAAGACTTCTGAGGAAGATAGCAAAGGAGGAGGACACTAAGTCACCTCGTCCCATGGATACAACTAGGTAACACTGACATCAGTGTAAATAAACCAGAAAATGAGCCCAAGACTGGCAGAACAGACTCTCCAAAGCTAAATGTAAAGAGGCCACATTGAAGAAGATAGGGAGGGCAGAGATGCAGTCAGGAGCTAAATCGATCTGTGGGACTGTCCTCAGGAGGGAAGGACATGGTGGCACAGAGCGGTGACAGGGACAGACCATCAAACCAAGCACCCCAGGCACAGGGAACCCACATGAAAACCAGAGGGGCATAATTTCACAAGTTCTCACAATCAGCAGAGCATAACACCTGAAACTTTAAAAATCAGCAGGCTAGGCTCTATGAGGGCCAAGAGGGCAAAGGAAACAGCGTTCCCACCTTAAAGAGACAGTACAGCAAACAGCCACAAAGAGATACAGCATAGAAGCAGCAGTTTGAAAAATGCCTGGAGCAGACAGGAGGGAGATATGTTTACTAATCTCAGAGCCTGTGCTAGAAGGGCAGGGATCTTTGGGAGGATTCTCCAGGAACAAAGTAACTGGTGGGTGCTATTTCCTCACTCAGCCCTCCACCTAGACATGCACGTATCTGTGGGAACCAGCACAGCACCAACACTTGCTACCAAACATGCTAACAGTGCACCCTGCCTCCATGTTCTCCCGCAGACAAACCCCCTCCAATACACCTTTGGCCAGAACCCATCCAAAGCAGTGCCACAAGCCTAGGAGGGTGCAAGCAGCCCCATCAGGGACCAGCCATCTGTAAAGTGACTCCTACCCAAGAGAGACAGGA
Source organism: Mirounga angustirostris (assembly GCF_029215605.1). NCBI lineage: Eukaryota > Metazoa > Chordata > Mammalia > Carnivora > Phocidae > Mirounga > Mirounga angustirostris. The sequence goes on from NW_026991717.1 coordinate 77,775,499, forward strand.
AGATAACCACACACACCAGTCCAACTGTAGCCTCAGCAGTGGGCTGGGGAAAACATCTGGTCTGGATGCAGGCCCCCCACCAATGAAAGCTTCTCAGGGAACACAAAGGGAAAGCACCCGGAAGTTTGTGCTACTGCATCTCTGGAAAACTCCTGGTCCGATTCAACTCAAGGCCAAGGCAGCTGCAGACTGGTCCACTAACAGGGACCAAGCACTGCCCACACAGGCAAACAGAGCCACTTCAGACAGCTGGACTAAATGCAAAAGTGGCTCAGCCACAACAGTAGGGCACATGCAACACACAAAGGAGACACTCCTAAAGAGCCAAGTTCTGGTGAACAGGGAACACTGCACTGCAGGGCACTATAGGACCTCTTCTTTACACGGCCACTGCTTTTAGGAGCAAATGTAGCTGACTTCCCTAACATGTAGAAACAGACACAGAGAATTAGATAAAATGAGGAAACAAAGAAATATGTCCCAAATGAAAGGACAGGACAAAATCACAGCAAGAGAGCTAAATGGAATGAAGATAAGTAATATCCCTGATAGAGAATTTAAAGTAATGGTCATGCGGTGCCTGGGTGGCTCCGTTATTAAGCGGCTGCCTTCAGCTCAGGTCATGATCCCAGGGTCCTGGAATCAAGCCCCACATCATGGTCCCTGCTCGTGAAGGGACCTGCAAGAGAAGAGAAGAGAAGAGAAGAGAAGAGAAGGGACCTCGGTGGGAAGCCTGCTTCTCCTTCTCCCATTCCCCCTGCCTGTGTTCTCTCTCTCACTATATCACTCTCTGTCAAATGAATAAATAAAATCTTTAAAAAAAAAAAATAATGGTGGGGCGCCTGGGTGGCTCAGTCAGTTAAGAGGCTGCCTTCGGCCCAGGTCATGATCCTAGGGTCCTGGGATCGAGCCCTGCATCGGGTTCCCTGCTCAGCAGAGAGCCTGCTTCTCCCTTTCCCTCTGCCTGCCGCTCTGCCTACCTGTGCTATCTCTCTGTCAAATAAATAAATTAAAAAAAAATCTTTAAAAAAATTTTAAAAAATAAAAATAATGGTTATAAAGATACTCACTGGACTTGAGGAAAGAGTGGAAGACCTAAGTGTGACCCTTAACAAAGAGGTAGAAAATATAAAAAAGAACCAATCAGAGATGAAGAACTCAATAACTGGAATTACAAATACACCAGATGGAATAAACAGTAGACTAAAGGAAGAAAAAGAACAGATCAGCAACCTGAAGGACAGAATAATGGAAAGCAATCACATTGAGCAGCTGAGAGAAAAAGAATAATAATAAATGAAAATAGACATAAGGAACTCAGCCACATCATCACACATAGTAACATTCATATTATAGGGATCGAAGGAGAAAGAGAAAAGGGTGCAGAAAATTATTTGAAGAAATAATACATGAAAACTTCCCAAATCTGCATAGAGAAACAGAACCCAGATCCAGGGGGCACAGAGAGCCTCCAATAAATCAACCCAAGGAGGTCCACACCAAGACACACAGTAATTAAAATGGCAAAAAGTAGTGAGAGAGAATTTTAAAAGCAGCAAGAGAAATAAAACAGTTATATACAAAGGAAATCCCATATGCGTATCTGTTGATTGTTCAGCAGAAACTTTGCAGGCCAGGAGAGAGGGGCATGATGTATTCAAAGTACTGAAGGAAAATAAAAAGACAGCCAAGAATATGTTATCTAACAAGGCTATCATTCAGAATAGAAGAAGAGATAAAGAGTTTCCCGGACAAACAAAAGTTAAAGAAATTCAAACCTCTACACCAACCCTGCAAGAAATGTTAAAGGGGACTCTGAGTGGAAAGGAAAAACTATAGCAGGAATAAGAAAAGTAGGAAGCACAAAAGCAATAAAATTAAGTATATCTCTAAAAATCAGTCAAGGTATTCACAAAATAAAAGGGTGTAACATATGACACCATATACCTAAACCATGGGAGGGAAAGAATGGGTTCAAACTTAAGTGACCATCAACTTACTATAGACTGCTATATGCAGATGTTATATACAAACCTAGTGGTAACCATGAATCAAAAACCATGGGGCACTTGGCTGACTCAGTTGGCAGAGCATGCATCTCTTGATCACAGGGTTTTAAGTTCAAGTCCCATGTTGGGCACAGAGATTACTTAAAAGTAAAATCTTAAAAAACACTAATAGATATGCAAAAAAAATAAAGAGAAAGGAATACTTGGATTCCTTAAATCATTAAAGAAAGCCAGCAAACCATGAGAGAAGAGAGCAAGAGAAGAAAGGAACAGAGATGAACTACAAGAACAACCATAAAACAAGTAACACAACAGCAATAAGTACATACCTATCAATAATTACATTCAATGTAAATGAACTAAATGTTCCAATCACAAGAGAGGGTGACAGAATGCATAAAAAGCGAGACTAATCTATATGCTGCCTACAAGAGACTAATTTCAGACCTAAAGACACATGAAGATTGAAAGTGAAGCGATGGAAAAGCATTTATCATGCATAGAAGTGAAAAGCAAGTCAGGGTAGCAATATTTTATCCAACAAAATAGATATTTAAAGATAGAATGTAACAAGAGACAAAGACACTATATAATCATAAGAAGAATGATCCACAAGAAGATGTAACAATTATAAATATGTATGTACCCAACACAGGAGGAACCAAATACATAAAACAGTAAGTAGCAAACATAAAGGAAGTAATAGACAGTGATACAATAATAGTTAAGGACTTTACACCCACTTACATCAATGGATAGATCACCCAAACAGAAAACCAACAAGGAAACAGGGACTTTCAAAGACACATTGAACAAGATGGGCCTAACATATATGCAAAACATTCTACTCTAAAACAGCAGAATACACATTGTTTTCAAATGCATGGTACAGTCTCCAGAATAGTTCACATATTATGCCCAAAACAAGTCTCAACAAATTCAAAAAGATCAAAATCTTACCATGCATCTTTTCTGAACACAACACTATGAAACCAGACATCAACCACAAGAAAAAATCTGGAAACAGCACAAATATATGGAGGTTAAATAACATGTGACTAAACAATGAATAGGTCAACCAAGAAATCAAAGAAGAAATTGAAAATTACATGGAAACAAATGAAAATGAAAACACAATGGTCCAAAATCTTTGGGATGCAGCAAAAGCAGTTCTAAATCTGAAATAAAAAACCTAACCTTACACCCAAAAAGGTTAGAAAAAGAAGAACAAACAAAACCTCAAACCAGCAGAAGGAAGGAAATAATAACAATTAGAGCAGAAATAAATTATATAAAAACCAAAAAGCAAACAAAAATAAAACAGATCAGTGAAGCCAGAAGCTGGTTAGCTGGTTCTTAGAAGAGATTGACAAAATTGATAAACTTCTAACCAGACCCATCAAAGAGAGAGAGACAGAGAGAGAGAAGAGGACTCAAATTAATAAAATCAGAAATTAAAAAAGAAAAATAACAACCAACACCACAGAAATATAATTATAAGAGAATATGATGAAAAAATATATGCCAACAAACTGAACCTAGAAAAAAATGGATAAATTCCTAGAAATATTTAACATCCTAAAACTGAATCAAGAAGAAATAGAAATTTTGAACAGATTGATTTCCAGCAATGTCCAGGACCAAATGGCTTCACATGTGAGTTCTACCAACTTTTAAAGAAGAACTAATGTGTATGCTTTTCAAACTATCCAAAAAATAGAAGAAGAAAAGCTTCCAAATTCATTTTATGAGGCCAGCATTACCATATCAAAACCAGATAAAGACACTACAAAAATGAGAACTACCGGACAATACCTCTAATGACCAAAGATGCAAAAATCCTCAAAAAAAAAAATATTGTCAAAACAAATCAAATAATACATTAAAATCACTCACTACAATTAAGTGGGATTTATTCTTGAGATGCAAGAGTGATTCAATATGTGCAAATTAATCAATAGGATACATCACATCAAGAGAAAGGATAAAAATCACATGATCATTTCAAAAATGAAGAAAACATATTTGACAAAGAACAACATCCATTAATGATAAAACCCTCAATAAAGCAGGTTTAGAGGAACATATAACAACATAATAAAGGCTGAATATGAAAAACATGCAACTGACATTATGATCAATGATGAAAAACTGAGAAATTCTCCTCTGAGATTAGGAATCCACTCTCACCACTTTTACTCAACATATACTAGAAGTCCTAACCACATCAATCAGATAAGAAAAAGAAGTAAAGGGCATCTGAATTGGTAAGGAAGAAATAAAACTTTCATTATTTGCAGATGACACGATACTATACATAGAAAATCCTAAAGATTCCACCAAAAAACTACTAGAATTGATAAATGAATTCAGTAAGGTTGCAAGATACAGAATCAATATACAGAAATCTGTTGCATTTCTATACACTAATAATGAAGTAACAGAAAGAGAAATTAACAAAACAATCACATTTACAAATATACCAAAATTAATAAAATACCTGGGAATAAACTTAATCAAGGAATTGAACGACCTGTACTCTGAAAACTATAAAATACTGATGAGAGAAATTCAAGATGACATGAACAAATTGAAAGATATCCCATGCTCATAGATTGGAAGAACAAATGTTGTGAAAATGTCCATTCCACCCAAAGTAATCTACAGATTTAATGCAATCCCTATTCAAATACCAACAGAATTTTTCACAGGACTAGAACAAATAATCCTAAAACATGTATGGAACCATAAAAGATCCTGAATAGCCAAAGCAATCTTGAGAAAGGATAACAAAACTGGAGGTATCAAGGGATGCCTCAGTGGTTCAGTTGGTTAAGTATCTGCCTTTGGCTAAGGTCATGATCTCAGGGTCCTGGGATCGAGCCCCACATCAGGGCTCTCCCTCTCCCTCTGCCGGTGACACCCCCGGTTGTTCTCTCTCTCTCTCTCTGTCAAATAAATAAATAAAATCTTTTTAAATTTTTTTAAAAGACTGATAAGAGATAAAATAGTTAATATCTTTTTAAAAAATACTGGAGGTACCACAATCCCATATTTCAAGATATACTACAAACTGTAGTAATCAAAATAATATGGTACTGGCACAAAAACAGACACCTAGATCAACAGAACAGAGAGTCCAGAAATAAACCCACAATTATATCATTACTTAATCTTTGACACAGCAGGAAAGAACATGCAATGGAAAAAAGATGGTCTCTTTAACAAAAGGTTAAAACTGGACAGTTACATGCAAAAGAATGAAAGGGGACCACTTTCTTATACCATACACAAAAATAAACTCAAAATGGATTAAGGACCTAAATGTGAGACCTGAAACCATAAAAATCCTAGAAGAGAACACAAGCAGTAATTTCTCTGACATTGGCCATAGAGACATTTTTCTAGATATGTCTCCTGTGGTGAGGGAAAACAAAAGCAAAAATAAACTATTAGGATTACATCAAAATAAAAACCTTCTGGACAGCAAAGGAAACCATCAACAGAACTAAAAGACAACCTATTGAATGGGAGAAGATATTTGCAAAGAACATATCCAAAAAGGGTTAGTATCTAAAATATATAAAGAACTTATACAACTCAACATCCCAAAAATGAACAATCTGATTAAAAAATGATCAGAAGACATGAACAAACATTTCTCTAAAGAAGACATACAGGTGGCCAACAGACATGAAAAGATGCTCAGCATCACTCAGCATCAGGGAAATACAAATCAAAACCATAATGAGATATCACCTCACACCTGTCAGAATGGCTAAAATTGAAAGCAGAAGAAACATCAAGTGTTGGGGCGAAGGTGGAGAAAAAGAAACCCTCAGGGACTGTTGGTGGGAATGCAAATTAGTGCATCCACTGTGGAAAACAGTATGGAAGTTCCTTAGTAAATTTAAAAACAGAATGACTAGATAATCCAGTAATTTCACTACTAGGTATTTACCTAAAGAATATGAAAGCACTAATTCAAAAATATATAGGCACCGCTATGTTTACTGCAACATTATTTACAATAGCCAAATTATGGAAGCAGCCCAAGTGTCCATAGACAGATGAACAGATAAGGAAGTAGTATGTGTGTGTGTGTGTGTATATATATATATATATATATATATATATATATATATATATATATATATATATATATATATATAATGGAATATTATTCAGTCATAAAGAAGAATGAAATCATGCCATTTGCAACAACATGGATGGATCTAGGGTGTATAATGCTAAGTGAAAAAAAAATAGAGAAAGACAAATATCATGATTTTGGTCACATGTGGAATTTAATAAACCAGACATATGGTCAAAGAAAAAAAAAGAGACTAGCCAAAAAACAGACTCTTAACTATAGAGAACAAACTGATGGTTGCCAGAGGGGAAGTGGGTGGGTGGATGGGTGAAAAAGGTGAAGGAGAGTAAGAGTACACTTACCTTGATGAGCCCTGACTAATGTATAGAATTGTTGAATCCCTATACTGTACACCTGAAACTAATATAATAGTATATATTAACTATACTGCTATTTTAAAAAATTATAAAGTTTTTTAAAAAGAAATTCTCCATTACTATAAAATAAAGAGGTATCTTTCAAAAAAAAAAAGAAATAAAGAGGTATCTTTCTTCATTTGCCTCATGAAGTCTTCAAGTTTTGGTTTAGGTTTTTATTCAACAGAGAATTTTTGTTGTTTTTGTTGTTATTTGTAATCAAAGATAAAGATTCTATTTTTTTCCATAAGGGTTTTTTATAAAAAGTCCACTATTCCCCACTGATTTGCAGAGCCTTGTCTCTCATGTATCAACTTCATACACAGTTTTGTATCTGGGTTTTCCATCTGTCTCCATTGGCCCATTATTCTATTCCCATGTCAACATCACCTCTTCTTGATTGCTATCACTTTACAATGTCTTCATATATTGGTAGGAAACCTCTCCAATATGTTCTCTTTCATAGCTGTCTCAGCTTCTTTCCCCTTTGTTCTTCTAAGTGAATGTTAGAATCATCTCAAGTTCCATGAAAACACTAGTGAGATTTTTATTGGAATAATGCCTTGAATTTATACACAAATTGAGATAATTTACATCTTTAGTATTTTGACTCTATCACACTCTCTCTCCATTTATCTAGTTCTTCTTTAATGATTTTCAATAAGGTTTTATAATTATCTCCATAAAAGTCTTGTACATCTTTTGTTAGATTTATTCCTACTGCTTTACATTTTAGTTGCTATTAAATGCTATTCTTTTAAAATTACATTTTCAAATGTTTTTGCTGGATTTGATATATAATAAACCTGTAGAAATATCTTCTTATTTTAACAATTTAGTTGTAAAGTCTCTTGGGCTGCTTATTGTACTCAAATATAGAGTATGGTTTCTCCCTTTTCAATCCTTATATTTTCTTACTCTAATTTCTGGGCTTCCTTGGCCATCCAGCACAATGCAAAATATGACATGCTTTTTTCATACCCGGTTTTAAAGGGAATGTTTCTAATGTTTCATTGCTTTGAGTAAGATTTCATCAATTAAGGAAATTTTCCTCTATTCCTAATTTTCTAAGTAGTTTGATCATAAAAGAACACTGCATTTTGGGACACCTGGGTGATGCAGTCAGTTGAGGTCCAACTCTTTGTTTCAGCTCAGGTCGTGATCTCCAGGTCATGAGATTGAGCCCCTGTGAGTCTCTGCTCTCAGTTTAGAGTCTGCTTGAGATTCTCTCTCCCTCTCCCTCTGCCCCACCCACTTGTGCTCTCTCAGTCTCTCTCTAAAATAAATAAATCTATATAAAAAAAAAAACATTGGATTTTGTTGACTTTTCTATTTTTATTGAGAAACCCCTGTGATTTTTCTACATTAATCCGTTAATGTACTGAATTTCATTAATGGTTTTTCCAATAATATATCATCCTCACATTCCTGGGATAAAACCCATATGAGCATGATGCAATTTTTTAAATATTTTGGGTTTTGGTCATTAATTAATTGGTTTAAGATTTTTTTACTTATAAGTGGATCCAACAGTCTAGCTTGTAATTTTTCACTTGCAGCTTATTACACTTCGGTTAAACTGTTCTATTTTATTGTATTTTATTTTTCAAAAATTTATTTGAGATAGAGAGCATGTTTACATTGCAGGGGTAGGGGGAGAGAAAGAGCAAATCTTAAGCAGACTCCACACTGAGCACAGAGCCCAGTGCCGGGCTTGATCTCACAACCCTGAGACCATGACTTGAACAGAAATCAAGAGTCAGAGGCTTAACTGACTGTGCCACCCAGGTGCCCCAACCTGTTCTATTTTAAAATTTCTATTTTAAAAGCAGTCATCTTGCTTCTTCTGGTCTCTGAAACAATCTGTTTATGACAATACTGAGTTAAAAGTTATCTTTTACTTGAATATTTGATATAACTTGCCTATAAACCCAGCTTGCTTTGTAGCTATGAGGGAGAAGGAATGGGAGGTAGCTTAATAAGTGGTAGATGTTTTAAATACTGTTTCAATTTATTAAGTAGGTAGGGATATTTTCATGTTTTCTATTGTTTAAATCAGACTTTGACAACTTCTATTTTCCTAATAAATTGTGCCTTTTACCCAACTTTTCAAAATTATTGGCAATAAGATCACCATATCTTTTAATGTCTGCTTTGTGTGTGATTATGTCACCTTGGTTATTTATTTATTTATGCCTTCTCTTTTTGTCAGTCTTACTTTTTTATATTACTTTGAATTTATTATGTTGTTCTCTCTGTAGCTTCTTAAGCTGGACACTGAGCTCATATTTTTCAGCCTTTTTGTGCAATAAATTACTTTCTGAGCACTGTTTTAGCCATATCCCATAACTTGTGATATACTGTGTTTTCTTTATTTCAGTTATATTGTCTAATTTCCATTATGATTTCTTCTTTGAGATATATAGAAGCATGTTATTTTCAAACATAAAAAGGTTTCTTTTCCCATAAGGTGATTTTTTTTTTCTTATCAGTTCTTTTGTTAAGAATTTAGCACTGTGGGGGGGAAAGATGGCAGAGGAGTAGGGGACCCTATTTCAACTGGTCCCTGGAATTGAGCTGGACATCTACCACTCTGAGCACCCATGAAACCAGCCTGAGATGTAAGAAGATCTGGATCTCTACAAACAGAATATCGCAGGCGGTTGGTTTTGAGGTATGAAGCGGGAAGCCCTGATTCCATGGGCAGATATCGGAGGATAAATGGCAGCAGGAGGGTGCCTGGCCATGGGGATCCTACACCACCAGTGAGTGACAGCCTCGTGCGCTGCAGATGGGCACAGACTCTCAGACCCAGTAGCGGCAGGGAAAGGACTTTAGGGCCACCCCTGGGGCGGAAACCCAGAGTGGCAGGGTCGCACACGCGAAGTGGGAGCAGCTGGCAGTTTTAGAAGCACAAAGGGCAGAGACATGCCCCAACCTGGAGGCAGGACCCGGGGCGCTGCAGAGGGGCACACAACCCAGGACGCTGCAGTTTACAGCAGCATGGACAGAAACACAGAAACGGAGATGGTGTGGCCTGGAGAGCTCACTGAAGAACAGACTATGTTCTCTCTGCTCTGAGGCAGAGGGTTGGAAATGGTCTCTTCTGCTCTGACTCGCGGAAGACACAGAAAGCCACCAGGGAAAGGTGCCAGAGAACAAAAGCCCCAAAGACTGATTCCTGCTGAGCCCATCCCCCGCCACAGGGGGCAGGGCAACTCTGCCCAAACAGGGTTGCCTGAGTAATAGCGCAGCAGGCTGCTCCCGCAGAAGACAGGCTGGGAAAACAAGAGGCCAGCAACCCTAAGATCCCAAGAAAACAGGTGCATCTTGCTTCGGTTGTGGTCAATAATTTGTACTCTATATTCCCTCAAACAACCATCAACAGAATGACTAAGAGGAGGAACCCCCAAAATAGAAAAGACTCAGAGATTATGACTTATGCTGCAGATTTACAAATGGAAGCAGATATAACCAAGATGTCGGAATTCAGGCTAGCAATTGTGAAGACAATGGCTAGAATGGAGAAATCAATTAATGGCAACATAGAGTCTCTAAGGGCAGAAATGAAAGCTGAATTGGCAGAACTTAAAAATGCTATCAGTGAGATCCATCCAATCTAGATAATCTAACAGCTAGGGTAACTGAGGCAGAAGAGCGAATAAGTGACCTGGAAGACAATATAATAGATAAAAAGGGAAAAGAGGAGGCCAGGGAAAAACAACTCAGAATCCATGAAAATAGAATCAGAGAAATAAGTGACACCATGAAGCATCCAATGTCAGAATAATTGGAATCCTGGAGGGAGTGGAGAGAGAGGACTAGAAGATATATTTGAGCAAATCGTAGCTGAGAACTTCCCTAATCTGGGGAATGAAACAAACATTTGAGTCCTAGAGGCAAAGAGGACCCCTCCTAAGATCAAGGAAAACAGGCCAACACCCCGGCATGTAACATTAAAACTTGCAAATCTTAGAACTAAGGAAACCATCTTAAGGGCAGTTAGGGGGAAGAGATTCCTTATGTACACAGGGAGGAACATCAGAATAACGTCAGACCTATCCACAGAGACCTGGCAAGCCAGAAAGGTCTGGCAAACATATTCAGGGTACTAAATGAGAAGAACATGCAGCCAAGAATACTTTATCTGGCAAGGCTGTCATTTAGAATGGATGGAGAGATGCAGAGCTTCCAAGACCGGCAGAAACTGAAAGAATATGTGACCACTAAGCTGGCCCTGCAAGAAATATTAAGGGGGGTTCTATAAAGGAGAAAGACCCCAAGAGTGATATACAACAGAAATTTACAGGGACAATTTATAAAAACAACATCTTCACAGGCAACATGATGACAATTAATTCATATCTTTCAATAATCACTCTCAACGTGAATGGCCTAAACGCTCCCATAAAATGGCACAGGGTTGCAGACTGGATAAAAAGACAGGACCCATCCATATGCTGTCTACAAGAGACTCATTTTGAACCTAAAGATACATCCAGACTGAAAGTGAAGGGATGGAGATCCATCTTCCATGCCAGCGGACTTCAAAAGAAAGCTGGGGTAGCAATTCTTATATCAGACAAATTAGATTTTAAACTAAAGCCTGTAGTTAGAGACACAGAAGGACACTATATCATTCTTAAAGGGTCTATACAACAAGAAGACCTAACAATTGTAAATATCTATGCCCCCAACATGGGAGCAGCCATCTACATAAGTTAACTTAACCAAAATCAAGAGTCATACTGATAACAATACGTTAATTGTAGGAGACCTCAGTACTCCACTCTCAGCAATGGACAGATCATCTAAGCAGAAAATCAACAAGGAAACAAGAGCTTTGAATGATACATTGGACCAGATGGACCTCATAGATATTTACAGAACATTCCACCCTAAAACAACAGAATACCCATTCTTCTCGAGCGCACATGGAACTTTCTCCAGAATAGACCACGTACTGGGTCACAAATCAGGTCTCAACTAATACCAAAAGATTGAGATTATTCCCTGCATATTCTCAGACCACAATGCTCTAAAACTGGAGCTCAATCACAAGAAAAAATTTGGCAGAAATTCAAACAGTTGGAAGCTAAAGACCACTCTGCTCAAGAATGTTTGGGTCAATCAGGAAATCAAAGAAGAACTTAAACAATTCATCGAAATCAATGAGAATGAAAACACATCAGTTCAAAACCTATGGGATACTGCAAAGGCGGTCCTAAGGGGGAAATACATAGCCATCCTAGCCTCACTCAAAAAAATAGAAAAATCCCGAATTCACCAACTACTCTACACCTTAAGGAACTAGAGAAAAAGCAACAAATGACACCTAAACCATGCATTAGAAGAGAAATAATTAAAATTAGAGCAGAAATCAATGAATTAGAAACCAGAAACACAGTAGATCAGATCAACGAAACTAGAAGTTGGTTCTTTGAAAGAATTAATAAGATCGATAAACCACTGGCCAGATTTATCCAAAAGAAAAGAGAAAGTACCCAAATTAATAAAATTATGAATGAAAGGGGAGAGATCACGACTAACACCAAGGAAATAGAATCAATTATTAGAAATTACTATCAACAACTATATGCTAATAAACTGAGCAATCTGGATGAAATGGAGGCCTTCCTGGAAACCTATAAGCTGCCAAGACCGAAACAGGAAGAAATTGACAACCTGAAGAGGCCAATAACCAGTAACGAGATTGAAGCAGTGATCAAAAACCTCCCAAAAAAACAAGAGTCCAGGGCCTGATGGATTCCCTGGGGAATTCTACCAAACATTCAAAGAAGAAATAATACCTATTCTACTGAAGCTGTTTCAAAAAATAGAAACAGAAGGAAAACTTCCAAACTCATTCTATGAGGCCAGCATTACCTTAATCCCCAAACCAGACAAAGACCCCAACAAAAAAGGAGAATTTCAGACCGATATCCCTGATGAATATGGATTCCAAAATCCTCAACAAAATCCTATCTAATACGATCCAACAATACATTAAAAGAATCATCCACCACGACCAAGTGGGATTTATCCCCGGGATGCAAGGGTGGTTCAACATTTGCAAATCAATCAATGTGATAGAACACATTAATAAGAGGAGGGAGAAGAACCATATGGTCCTCTCAATTGATGCAGAAAAAGCATTTGACAAAATACAACATCCTTTCCTGATTAAAACTCTCCAGAGTATAGGGATAGAGGGAACATTCCTCAAGTTCATAAAATCCATCTATGAAAAACCCACAGCGAATATCATCCTCAATGGGGAAAAGCTGAGAGTCTTTCCCTTAAGATCAGGAACACATCAAGGATGCCCACTCTCACCACTATTGTTCAACATAGCACTAGAAGTCCTAGCAACAGCAATCAGACAACAAAAAGAAATAAAAGGTATTCAAACTGGCAAAGAAGAAGTCAAACTCTCTCTTTTCGCAGACGACATGATACTTTATGTGGAAAACCCAAAAGGCTCCACCCCCAAATTACTACAACTCATCCAGCAATTCAGTAATGTGGCAGGATACAAAATCAATGCACAGAAATCAGTTGCTTTCTCATACACTAACAATTCAACTGTAGAAAGAGAAATTAGAGAAATGACTCTTTTTATAATAGCACCGAAAACCATGAGATACCTCAGAATAAACCTAACCAAAGAGGTAAAGGATCTATACTCTAGGAACTACAGAACACTCATGAAAGAAATTGAAGAAGACACAAAAAGATGGAAAAATATTCCATGCTCATGGATCGGAAGAATAAACATTGTTAAAATGTCTATGCTACCCAGAGCAATCTATACCTTCAATGCCATCCCGATCAAAATTCCAATGACATTTTTCAAAGTGCTGGAACAAACAATCCTAAAATTATGTATGGAATCAGAAAAGACCCCAAATCGCCAAGAAAATGTTGAAAAAGAAAAACAAGGCTGGGGGCATCACATTGCCCGATTTTAAGCTATATTACAAAGCTATATTATATATATATATATATTTTAAGCTATATTACAAAGTACCAAGACAGCATGGTACTGGCACAAAAACAGACATACAGACCAATGGAACAGAATAGAGAACCCAGACATGGACCCTCAACTCTATGGTCAAATAATCTTTGACAAAGCAGGAAAAAACATGCAATGGGAAAAAGACAGTCTCTTCAATAAATGGTGCTGGGAAAATTGGACAGCCACATGCAGAAGAATGAAACTCCACCATTCTCTAACACCATTCACAAAGACAAACTCAAAGTGGAGGAAAAGACCTCAATGTGAGACAGGAATCCATCAAAATCCTAGAGGAGAACATAGGCAGTAACCTCTTTGACATCGCCAACAGCAACTTCTTTCAAGATACATCTCCAAAAGCTAATGAAACAAAAGCAAAAAGGAACTTTTGGGACTTCATCAAGATAAAAAGCTTCTGCACAGCAAAGGAAACAGTCAACAAAACAAAGAGGCAACGTACAGAATGGGAGATGATATTGGCAAATGACACTACAGATAAAGGTCTGGTATCCAAGATCTATAAAGAACTTCTCAAACTCAACACCCAAAAACCAAATAATCAAGTCAAAAAGTGGGCAGAAGATATGAAAAGACACTTCTCTGAAGAAGACATACAAATGGCTAACAGACGCATGAAAAAATGTTCATCATTAGCCATCAGGGAAATCCAAATCAAAACCACAATGAGATACCACCTTACACCAGTTAGAATGGCAAAAATGGACAGGGAAAGAAACAACAAATGTTGGAGAGGTTGTGGAGAAAGGGGAACCCTCTTACACTGTTGGTGGGAATGCAAGTTGGTACAGCCACTTTGGAAAACAGTGTGGAGATTCCTCAAAAATTTAAAAATAGAGCTACCCTATGACCCAGCAATTGCACTACTGGGTATTTACCCCAAAGACACAGATGTAGTGAAAAGAAGGGCCATATGCACCCCAATGTTCATAGCAGCAATGTCCGCAATAGCCAAACTGTGGAAAGAGCCGAGATGCCCTTCAACAGATGAATGGATAAAGAAGATGTGGTCCATATATACAATGGAATATTACTCAGCCATCAGAAAGGATGAATACCCAACTTTTACCTCAACATGGATGGGACTGGAGGAAATTATGCTAAGTGAAATAAGTCAAGCAGAGAAAGTCAATTATCATATGGTTTCACTTATTTGTGGATCATAAGGAATAACATGGAGGACACTAGGAGAAGGAAGGGAAAAATGGGTGGGGGGAATTGGAGGGAGAGATGAACCATGAGAGACTATGGACTCTGAGAAACAAACAGGGTTTTAGAGGGGAGGGGGGAGGGGGGATTGGTTAGCCCGGTGATGGGTATTAAGGAGGGCACGTACTGCATGGAGCACGGGGTGTTATACGAAAACAATGGATCGTGGATCACCACATCAAAAACCAATGATGTACTGTATGGTGACTAACATAACATAATAAAATTAAAAAAAAAAAAAGAATTTAGCACTGTTTTAGAAGCCTGATCCAAATGTCACCTTATTCAATCCAAAGTCCTTGATTCTTTTAGTGAAGCAACCAAAACCCAACAACCTTGGGATTGGCAATACCCACAAGACAATCTCTGTAGTAGGAAGAGCTTATTATTTTGGCTTTCCAGTCCTTTTTTGCTTTGAGCCCTTGTGGTCCTTAACTATCTTGCAAGCTAAATTACACATTTTTAAATGTTTTTCAGTACAAAATTTTCAGACTATCTAGTCAACCACATTGCCAGAAATAAAAGTCTGAGGATGGGTGTTCATTTACATGCTGTAGTCTGAGAAGATTGTAGAGGCAGGAAATTTTTCCAAAACTGACACTTTTTGCTTAGTAAATACAATTCTCAGAGGAATATTAATTTATCAGTGGGGTTTGTGTATGACAATATTGGACCACTATCTCACACCATACACAAAAATAAAGTCAAAATAGATTAAAGACTTAAATGTAAGGCCTGAAACCATAAAACTCCTAGAAGAAAACATAGAGGGAAATCTTGATATTGGTCTTGATGATGAATTTTTAGATTTGATACCAAAAGCAAAGGCAACAAAAGCAATAATAAACAAGTGGGAACACATCCAACTGAAAAGCTTCTGCACAGCAAAGGAAAGCATCATCAAAATAAAAAGGAAACCTATTAAATGGTGGAAGATACTTGCAAATTATATATCTGATAAGAGATTAATACCTGAAATACAGAGAGAGCTCACACAATTCAATAGCAAAAAACAAACGATCCCATTTCAAAAAGGGACAGAGGATCTGAGTAGACATTTTCCCAAAGAAGATATACAGATGTCAAACAGGTGTCAAACATGAAAAGGTGCTCAATATCACTAATGATCAGGAAAATGCAGATCAAAACCACAATGAGATATCACCTCAATACCTGTTACAATGGCTAGCATCAAAAAGACAAGAAATAACAAGTGTTGGAGAGGATGTGGAGAAAAGAGAACCCTCATGCTCTGTTCGTAGGAATACAAATTGGTGAAGTCTCTATAGAAAACACTATGGAGGTTTCTCATCAAATTAAAAATAAACTACCCTATGATTCAGCAATTCCACCCCTGGGTATTTGCCTAAAGGAAATGAAAACACTAATTTGAAAAGATATCTACATCCCATGTTCACTGCATCATTATTTATAATAGCCAAGACATGGAAACAACCTAAGTGTCCACTATGGATTAATGGATAAAGAGATTGTGATGTGTGTATGTGTGTATATATATATATTATACCAATTACACACACATATATATACATACACACACACACACAATGGAATATTATTCAGTCATAAAAAAGAATGAAATCCTACCATTGGCAACAACATGGATGGAACTAGAGTTAAGTAAACTTGAGTTAAGCTAAGTGAAATAAGTCGGATAGAAAAAAACAAATACCACATTATCTCACTTATATATGGACTCTAAAAAAGGGGGGGTGGGGGGGATAAAAAAACCCAGAACTCACATATTAGAACAGACTGGTGGTTGCCGGATCCAGAGGGTATAGGCTGGGTGAAAGGGATGAAGGTGATCAAACAGTACAAATTTCCAGTTATAAAATAAGTTGGGGCAATGTAAGGGCAGCATGATGACTATAGTTAATAATACTGCATTGTATATTTCAAAGTTGCTGAAAAAGTAGATCTTCAAAGTTCTCATCATAAGAAAAACAAATTATAACTACATTTGGTGATGGTATCAACTAGATTTACTATGGTAATTATTTTTCAATATGTAAAAATATCAAATCATTATGTCGTACACCTGAAACTAGTATATTGTTATGTATCAATTATATCATCAAAAAATTAACAGCAAAATATTCCAGTAAAGAAAAGAAAATGTACGGGATGCCTGGGTGGTTCAGTCAGTTAATTGTCTGCCTTAGGCTCAGGTCATGATCCCAGGGTCCTGGGATGGAGCCCCGAGTGGGGCTCCCTGCTCGACGGGGAGTCTGCCTCTCCCTCTGACCCTCCCCCTCCATGCTCTCTCGCTCTCTCTCATTGTCTCTCTCAAATAAATAAATAAAACTTAAAAAAAAAAAAAAAAAAAAAACACTGGCAACAGGTTTCAGTAGCTCTTAATAATAGGCTATGTAAAGAAGTTGTTGACGAGGGCGCCTGGGTGGCTCAGTTGGTTGAGCGACTGCCTTCCGCTCAGGTCATGATCCTGGAGTCCCGGGATCGAGTCCCGCATCGGGCTCCCTGCTCGTCGGCGAGTCTGCTTCTCCCTCTCCCTCTGCCCCTCCTCCCCTGCGTGTGCGCGAGCATGCTCTCACGCGCTCTCTCTCTCTCAAATAAAATCTTAAAAAAAAGAAAGAAAAGAACATGTACATATGGGGGGGGGACAGTAAAAAAATAAGTAATTGGGAAAGTTTAGGGACAGGAAGACAGGAAGAATTGGGTAGAAAATAGTAAATCCAAGGATAAAATCATCATGCTAAAGCAGAGTCATACTGTGCTGTACAGTTACTAGCAGTGAATTAAATTTGCTATTGCAAAAGGAAAAAAAGTAAAGAGGGAAACATTATCCATCACAAAAATCAAAATGTCCCTAGGATTAAAATAGGCCAGTTGTCAAGGTATTGGATCAAATATGGCATTATAATAAAGCAAAGCCACATCTAGCCCTGGGTAAATTCTAACACACTATTATATAAGCTGAAATATCTGCCCTGGGCAAAAACAAAGAACATCTAGCCAGTGATGTGTCGAGGGCTGTAAAAGATATACTAATTGAGGGACGTTAGAGAATTTTCTTTCTGTTCTCTGT
Organism: Mirounga angustirostris; assembly: GCF_029215605.1. NCBI lineage: Eukaryota > Metazoa > Chordata > Mammalia > Carnivora > Phocidae > Mirounga > Mirounga angustirostris. The sequence goes on from NW_026991717.1 coordinate 77,793,335, forward strand.
AGAGATTAGATCAAGGTGTATCTTTTGTGGAAACTTTGGATGTGTTTTCCATAGTGGAATCATTAGGTTAATCTTTCAAATATCTATGAGTCACAATATAAAAGTATAGTTAGTTTGGTTTTATGGCAAAAGTTGGTATCAGGATTATATTCATGCCTGCATACGTAGAAAGTCAAAGCCAGATACTAAGAATTCTATTCAGTCTTTAACCATTAAAATGTTGGGACGTTATGTCAAGGTTACTGTGTCCTATTCTGATATTTATAAAAAGATCAAAATACGCCTTGAGTAACTTACCATATACTATAGATGAAATTAGAGAACATAGTAAATGGAAGTCAATAGAAATTTTACACTTCATCTCTAACAGGTTGGTGCCTCTGATGAATGAAATCATACTAACTTTAAAATATGAAAGAAAATTAGAGAACATTTTCAAAGAAGTATAAAATACCATGAAAATTTATATGTAGATAGAGGTATGTTTGGAAAGTAGCTAGTTCTAGGAAGGTGGAAACAAGACAGTAAGGTGACACTGAATTACCCTGGGAAAAGGTATACTTTCAAAAGGAGTCAAGTTCTCAACAAACTTGTATGAAAGAGATGAAATGGCAAAGAGGTGGTAGAAAAGCACAGTACACTAAAAATGGCATGGGAGGGCGCCTGGGTGGCTCAGTTGGTTAAGTGACTGCCTTCGGCTCAGGTTATGATCCTGGAGTCCCGGGATCGAGTTCCGCATCGGGCTCCCTGCTCGGCAGGGAGTCTGCTTCTCCCTCTGACCCTCCCCCCTCTTATGTGCTCTCTCTCATTCTCTCTTTCTCAAATAAATAAATAAAATCTTAAAAAAATAAAATAAATAAAAATGGCATGGGAATAAATGAGCTGCATGCTGGCACCAGCAATAAGACTTCCCTTAATTGAGATGGAGAGAACGAGTTGAGAATAATGCTTGGAGAAATGCTGCAAAAAAGCAAAATGACAGAAGGCCTTGATTTTAGAGACCATAAGTGGTTGAATCAAGGCAGTGCTACAATCATAAATAATTTTTAATCCTTAAGTAATAGAGTTTATCTAGTTACATCTTGAATACATTGTGGAGTCTAGAATTGCTGAATTAACCAAATAATCATGAAAGCTCAATTAAAAGCAATTTCTATGAAAGGGACGGAGGAGAGAAAGAGGTTAATCTGTTTGATATTGAAAAATAAAAAATAAAGAATTTGCTTGATGGTAAGGTTTGAAGATACATCCCAAAAAGAGAGGAGCAAAATAATGTTACCAATGTTTCCACTATACTGAACTGTAAAGTTGGTGATACAAATGACAGTGAAAGGAAGAATTCTGGCTGGAGGAAGGGATGTTAAATATGTATGCGCAATCTTCAACTAGCTCATCAGGATACAGAAATGAGTTTAATTTTTCAACCTGGGAAAATGATAGCGATTCTTAAAATTAAACAAAGGAATTTGCTGCCATCTGGTGGCCAATTTGGAAATTACAGCTTGTTTTAGTACTTTTAGGTTCTCCGACTTTCAAACCTATGCCTCTAAATGATTTATTTATTTAAAAGATTCTCACAATGATCCTGGAGTCCTGGGATCGAGTCCCGCATCGGGCTCCCTGCTCGGCAGGGAGTCTGCTTCTCCCTCTGACCCTCCTCCCTCTCATGCTCTCTGTATCTCATTCTCTCTCTCTCAAATAAATAAAATCTTTATAAAAAAAAATAAAAATAAAAATAAAAATAAAAAAATAAAAGATTCTCACAAAGCCATTCTCCTTGTTTACAAAGAAATTATGTTTTCTATATGTATTAAACTTCAACTTCAACTCCATTAGTAGTCAAGTGAGAAAATATTTAGAGAATACACACTCTAACTATTAATTAAAAAAAAAACTACACAAAAATTTGTAAACCAAATAAAAATTAATTATAGTGACATACTTCTTTATCATCAACTTCCTGGTCTCCAGCAAAAAAAAAAAAAGTAAAATGAACAGGAATCTTTTGGGATATAATGAAAGATTATGCTTTGAGAAGTTACATAATGGTATTGGAAGAACTGACTTCTAACTTTGCCTTTATATTTAGCAGTTCTGTGGCTTCATGCATATTATTTAGTGGTTGGTACCTGTTCTTCCCTGTGAGCCTGTCCCATAGAAATGAGGTTCGAATGAAATGACATACATAAAAGTACTCTGAAAGCTGTAAAAATCTGTTTAGAAATAAAAAGAGAATTAAACTGATAGAGAAGGCAGAAGATAGCATAGGATGTGTGCCTCAGCAGAGAAGGGAACATGACTTGGAGTAAGACACTTCTCTCTATGTGAGATGAATTAGAACAACTCAAAATATAGATATTTTACATCTAATAAATATCAAACACCTGTTATATATGAAGGGTATTAAGAAAACTTAAATCAGAAGAGCTACTCCAAAACAACTCACAAGTCTAATGGGAGTTAGGGTCCATTTTTTTTTATTATTATTATTGCAAAAAGATGTGAAAATGCTAAAGTTAACTGTCTGCAAAGTTTGGTGAGTGGTTCCAACAAATGTATGGCTCTATTATTATTTCTACTTAAAATGTAATATTAGCTTTAGGTAGTGGGAAAAGGCATAAAAATTTAATTCATGAAATAAACCATGCCTGTGGATACCTGATGCTAGAAGTGGGGATAAAAGCTTAAACATTCTTTAAGTTACATTAAAAAGTTCCAGAACATCTGTGTATTTCTTATGATCAGTATCAATACTTTCTTCAAGAAAAATCATCAATTCCACTATTTGAAACAGATTAGGTAAAGAAATCCACTAGATTCGGTGCATTTGAGAACGCTGAGACTTGCACTAACTGCTCCGTCCTTCACCACCACCCTTTCCTGGGCCCCCGAGGCACGTCTGAGGAGTCCTGTGAACCCACTGACTTAGTTCCACCAGGAATTAGGAAAACTGACTAATGGAGAGAATTTTTATTTCATATCCAGGGGGGAAAGAGGCTAAGATATAAGGGAGTTACAAAGAAGTTTATTGGTCCCTTAAGAGAATTTCTTAGAGAAAATAAATCACGTCTTCACAATGTCTAATAAGACTAGTCCTTTTGCATCCTGTGTTACTCATGGTAACTCTTCTAAAAGAAATATAAATCCAATTCTAGTAACTTGAAGAAAAGTGTCCATCAATAGATAACAATATGTTAAAGTGGGCATTTTGACCAAAATGATAAGATAATAGATATCCAACACCAAAATGAAGTATTCCATCAGAATGCAAATATTCAAAGAAGAAACAGAGCCTCTCTGGAGCTGCAGAGTCTTTTTCCTGAAAAATTGGAGGAGAGATGATGTATTAGTCAGGATTCTCCCAAGAAACAGAACGAATAGGATATCATATGTATTTGTACAGAGAGAACGAGAGAGAGAAATATTTAATATACAGAATTGGCTCACACAATTATGAAGGCTGAGACATCCCACCATCTGTCATCTGCAAGCTGGAGGCTCAGGAAAGCCGGCAATATAGTTTCAGTTCAAGCCTGAAGGCCTGACAACCAGGGGAGCCAATGGTTTAAATTCATGTCCAAGCACAGGAAAAGACCCAGGTCCCAGTTTAGTAGACAGGAAGAGGGAACCAATGCTCTCTTCCTCCACTCTTCTGTTCTATTCAAGCCCTCAAATGATGAGATGATGGCCACCCACACTGGGAAGGGCAATGTGCTTTACTCAGTCTACCGAGCCAAGTCACATGCTGATCTCACCCAGAAACACCCTCCCAGACACACCCAGAAATAACATTTAGCCAAATATCTGGACACCCCATGATCCAGTCAAATTGACACACAAAATTAGCTATCATATGCATTTCATAATTCAATTTTAATTTTAGAAAGATCATATAGTATACATTATATAACACCCTAAATGGTTATTATATATCAACATTTCTACAGTAAGATGTATGCATATTCCCACCAAGTGGGATTTTTAAAAGGTTATAAAGATTATAAATAGCCTCATGTTAATTTTTTTTTTAAAGATTTTATTTATTTATTTGAGAGAGAGAGAATGAGAGAGAGCGAGTACATGAGAGGGGGGAGGGTCAGAGGGAGAAGCAGACTCCCTGCCGAGCAGGGAGCCCGATGCGGGACTCGATCCAGGGACTCCAGGATCATGACCTGAGCCGAAGGCAGTCGCTTAACCAACTGAGCCATCCAGGCGCCCAGCCTCATGTTAATTTAAATCAAGTATTCCTGCCAAATACATATGCAAGACATACACACATGTATAAAGAAATATAGATATGTTCATCATTTTTTATTTTTTAAAGAACTTCTTAGATTTCAGAATTAAAAAGATAGTAGTCAAAAGCCACACATGTCTTTCATCTCAAGCATCTTCACATGACTGCAGAAGTATTCCAAGGGGATGAGGCCAAACTCAGAAGTTAGTTACACAGTGTCACCTCCAGAACATTCTACTTTATCAAAGCAAGCCACAAGGCCAACCCATATTCACAAATAGGGAAGTGGATTCTGCCTTATGATAAGGGGAGCTGTAAAGAATTTGAGGCCATATTTAGTATACCACAAGGGGCAAAAGGATTTCAGCTGTGAGAACCTGCAAGCAAGTCACCAATTCCCCAAAGGCCAAAAGAAGTCATAAGCTATAAGTCAGAGAAGGGTTCGTTTACCTGAATCAGGAAAATGGATGATGAGTGTCCCCAACAATGGCAGAGTATTCTAAGAAGCAAGGAAAATACCCAGAGAAATATTAGCCAAAGCCGGAGTCCAAGAAGATCCTTGCTCTGCACCTTTCACCTTTATTTCCCCTGCTTCAACAAAGTTAGGAAATGGAGGAAAATGGGAGAACAAGGGCAGAAACAAAAGGCTGGGAAAGAGAAAAAGGAGCCAGCCCTCTTCTTAAACTTTCTATTTGCAAAAGGTCCCAGCTGGGGAAAAATTTAACTTTATATCAGATTCAAACTTTGATTATAAGATTATAAGATAGTACTGGCTACTTCTAATTATAAAATAGTTACCTTTGAAACTTAAAATGACCATATATTTTTTTCCAAAGAGCAAAATGAAAATACATGGATCTGCCTGACTTTTCATTCATGAAAGGGGATAACTGCCACTACTGAGTAACTATTCCAGGGAAGATGAAAGACAAAAATAAGGATACTTTCTGGGTGGCTACTATTGCTATTGATCTTGAAATTGGAGCTTTAACATGTATATTTGGTAGTGAGAAATGCGATCCATATCCTGTGAGATCTGTTAGTTCAACATATTCATTTTTCTTGAAGGAATGGTGAATGAGAGTAATATATTACATTAAAAACAGCAAAATATCCTGAAAATTAGCCTGATACTTGCCCTTTCCCAGAGTTTCATATGTCAAGATGCTTATTTAAAAAAGTTTTAAAAGGGAACAGCAGAATTAAAAATGACCTAAATAAAATAGGAGTGATATTCAGTTATGCCCAAGTGATAGTTAACTTGACATGGAGAACCATGCGTTGCAGATGAAAAATGATAAATGACTAGTTATAGCTATGGAGAAAAGGATCTACTTTTAGAACATTATAATGCTCATAGATAAATAATTTGAAGTTGCATTTGCATTAATCAAAATATCAGAAACTAAGGTTTTCTCAAATCTCAATATATTGTGACAGGTTAGGAAAAGATGGTGGCACTGCATTCTGAAGATGCAATTTGAAGATCTAGATCAACCAATTATTTTAAACAATTATCAAAATACTCCAGATTGGCAAAAGCAAGATTCCAATGTACCAAATTATCAATTATCAAGATTTGCCATTCACTAAAAATGCTCCCAAATTGATCGTGGTGAGGCGCAAATCTGTGAATATATTATAAACCAGTGAATTGTATAATTTTATGTGTGTGAACTCTATAGTATGTGGATTAAATCTCAGTAAAGCTGTTACCAAAAAAAAAAAAAAATGCCATTTACACATTTGAAATTGCTTATAGGTTTATAGAATAATACCATATAAATCATTCAACATTCAGTACTCATTAGAAAGTATTAAGAGAGCATCTACTGTATAATAGGAACTCTATCGAGCTCTAAGAGATACACAGTTACAAGCAGAAATAGACCTTGCCTTCATATTGCAGTCTAGGATTCTGACAAATAGATAATTATTAAGCTCCACAACATGTGCTCTGATAAGGTAAGTACAAGATGTGGGGGTTGGGGGGCACATAGGAGGAGAATTTAATCCATATCTGAGGGAAAGGTGGCAGTCAGGGAAACTTCCAGGAGGAAACAGCATGTAAATAAAAACTTTAAAACTCAACATTAAAAAGAATGGTACAAATAAAAAGCTAATCCTAATTCACATCGGAAGGGATACATAGGCAAATATCTGAAGATTTTAAAAAGTGTGATGCATTTTAAGAATTGAATCAGTGTGAAGAAAACAGGGAAATGTGCCAGAGACAATACTGGAGAAGTTAGAGCCTCATGTGAAGTCTGGCTAATCAGCCACTGGGAGGCAGTAAGCAAAGGTGTGACAGCATTCAATTTGCAGTTTTCTTTTTTTTATTATTATTATGTTAATTATATTAGTTAGTTATGTTAGTCACGATACAGTACATCATTAGTTTTTGATGAAGTGTTCCATGATTCATTGTTGCAGTTTTCAAAGGTGACTCTGGTTTCAATGCTGAGGGTAGAATGAATGGAGAGAGCAGACAGAGGAAACTGAGGCCCTAGCAGAATGGGGAATGATTGGAACTGGGGTGACAGAAAGGGTAGAGAGAACGCTCTGCCCAGATGACCTCTGTTTTCCCTGGGAAGTGGAAGAAACTCTGTCTCTGGGAAAATCCTGACGGGGTAGGGAGCAGGAGTGAAGAGTTTCCAGATCCAGGTTTGAGGAAAGCAGTGACGATTTGATAGTGTCACCATAGAGATTGTAATCTGGACCTCACCAAGAAAATACAAAAAGGTTACCAGGTAACACTGATTGCTTGATTGTGTGTTGAGACCAGAAGTCAGAGTAGAACCATTAAAGTAACGAATTTTTACCCTGAAAATGTGTTCCTCTTTCTTCAGTGACCCCTCTCTTAATGAATGGCATCATCAAACATGCAACTGTCAGAAACATGGGCTCATCTAGGACTCAAATCCTTACTTCTTCTCTCCTTCACATTTCTCAAATTCACCTACTTTCCGGCAATTTCATGGCCTCTCCCTTTAGCCCAACCTGGATTCCTGTAGCAGCTTCCTCCCTGGCTTTGCCTTAAGCACTGTTCTCTCTAGTGCCAAATCATAATGTGATCCTTTGCTGCCAGCACGTGAGGCTGCTTAAGACTATTATTGACAGGGGTGCCTGGGTGGCTCAGTCGTTAAGCATCTGCCTTCGGCTCAGGTCCTGATCCCAGGGTCCTGGGATCGAGCCCCACATCGGGCTCCCTGCTCGGTGGGAAGCCTGCTTCTCCCTCTCCCACTCCCCTGCTTGTGTTCCCCTCTTGCTATGTATCTCTCTGTCAAATAAATAAAAAAATCTTAAAAAAAAAAAGACTATTATTGACATTCTCTATTGACAGAGTTGAAGGAGGCAAAGAGCGCCACATTAGACAGAGTTTGAGGCCCCTTGCTCCCTCTAACACTTCCTATGCCTCATCCCCTCCCTTACCCATCAGCTACCCATTTTGTGGTCTGCTTAAGAACAGGAAGGATTGGAGTAGAATGAGACAATGAGAGCTGGACCTAGACCCGTTACTGAGTGTGAGTGAAGGACATGCTTGCTCATTTTTGCTATCTTACTGGGGTCACAGGCAGAATAACTAGAAAAAGTATTTATTATGCTCAGTACTGAGTCCACTGGGAAGCCAGTCCAAAATAGGGCATGCCAGGACATGATGCAGACCAGAGGAGAGCCCCTGCCATAGTTTTTGAAGGATGATTTGAAAGGGGGCAGCTGTGCTGGGGTTTGCTGGAACCCGATTCTATCATATCAGCTCAGTATCTGATAGCTTTTTGATGAGTATTTATTTATTCATTTATCTTCTCAAATACCTTCCATGTGTCAAAATATCTCACCATGAGAATTCAAATATGAGTAAGACTCTGTCCCTGCCCTCACAGTCTTGGTAGAGAGATAGCTGCAAACAGACAATTCTAGCAGATTCTGCAAATGTATTTCAGTGGAATCAAGTACAAGTTTCCAAGAGACGATAGGAAAAGGAACACAGGAATGGACTTTATACATGTTTTCCAGATAACAGAACGTCCAAACTGAATCCTCAGTGATTGGCAAGTATTAAGGTCTTTTTATAATGTACTCCATGTACTACAGCCATGAAAAAATATGCAACTATATATACACACTACATTCAACAGTTAATAGTTAATGAAACACAAATTAAAGATACTGTGGGGTTTATTAAGAATATTATATGTAATATCCTATGTTTTTTCTGAAGAATTTCAATATTGGGAGTATTATCTACTAACTGTCTTTTACTTTGTGTGTCATGACTGAAAAAAAAAAAGCTCATACTCACAAAAGGCCATGTGCTTTGTTCTTTTCTTGCCATTTGCTCATGCTTGCAATTAACGGTTATCTTTAGAGGTTTTTTTTTTTTTTCCAGGAAACTTTTTCTGACTCTTGCCCATTTTGTGAGAATTAGTTTATTTAGAATAGAAGAGTAGACCCATAAAGCCACTTAACTGGGTGTAGATAAACAGTAAAACATTGTACCATACAGTGTGTGAACAAGAGTGAGAGATTTGCCATGTTCTCTCCTCACTGTGGAAACTCCTCTCTTTCTGAAAGCCCTCAAGGACATCAAGGGCACAGTGTCAAGTCAGAGTACATGCTTCCAAAGTTGTACTTTTTTTCTACTTTGTAGATAGAAACACAGAAATTGAAGGTGTAATATTTTTTCCCCACATTTCAATGGATCATTCCATGCAAACAACACTTCAGCCCTTCTAGAAGACTACTATCGTAGGTGTTAGCCCGGCATTGGGAGTTTGTGCAAAGGTTTTGAGATGAGAGAACATCGTTTCTTTGGAGAATCTATTATGAGCTTTGAAACTGGGGTTTCTGGGCCTAATTCTGGCTGTGACTGGGAGCAAGATCTCACATTGTCAGCATATTAGTTTCTTTTTGTTGATAAAAGAGATAATCGTGCTTAATAATCAAAATAATATGATAGTCAAAAATAATAATGTAGCAAAATCATAGGATCAAGATACAATTAATGTTGGGTTTGGTGTATTTTTTGCTTCCAGAACAGACAGTTGAGAATAAAGAAGGGGGAGAAGGAAAAGGAGGAGGAGGAAGAAAATGAGGAGGAGGAGCTTTTCACAGCCAAAGTAGTAAGTTTGGAGAGACTAGAATAAAAACCAGATGATCCCACTCATACTTCCTAGAAAAAATAGAGATGAGCCACTTAAACTTCCTGGGGAGGGACAGGGGAAGTTGTGGATGGAATGGGACCTCACTGGAAGTCAAAGGCAGGGAGAGAAGGAACTGAAACTGAGGGGACTAGATGGAAAGGATACATACAGAGACTCAAACACTTTCAGGGGCCTACTACTCAGAGCATGTGGAGGTCAAGCCAACCACCATCAGGGACTGCTGTTTACCCTGACAGAGAGAAGCCATGCCAGCCACTCATCTCCTTAATGAAGACTGTGGGCCTCTGGTCAAGAGGTGCCCCTATGAGAGACTTTGCTGAACTCCATGCAGACTGTCTCTGTGTTCACGTGGACTCTCTTTTGAAGGTCCAAAATATTCTAAGATTCTCAAGAGATAAAGAAGAGGTCCTTTATTCCCAGAAGACAAAGAGTGTTATCGAAGGGAAAACCCTAGGACTGAGTAGTACTTAGGTAGACTGAACAACAGGAAATTCCATTCTGCTATAACAATAGTCATCATCCTCATAATAGCCAACATTTTACAGAGCAATGACCATGTTATCAGGCATATTATGTGCACTGCATGATTTAACCAGGGTCTTCATCTCTACACTACACCACTCTTAACATCTACACTCTGCTCCCTCCCAGATAAAATGAGATTATGGATGTATAGTATTTAAAGCTGTGCCTGGTGTATATGCTGCTTGCTTATGACTTCAATATCATGGGAAGGAATGGGAGAAGACAGCAACAGGTTGATTATCTGCTGTGATACCAAAAGTAAGACTGTATCTGAAACTTCTAAGGTTCAGATATCAAAGTTCAGAAAAGTTTATTTCATTTTCCAGAGGGTGTAGTTTTTTATAATTTCCATAGTTTATTCTTCTAACCTCATGCCTGACCATAAGGAGATGGAGCAAGAATCTAAAGTGTTTCCCTTCTTGAACATGGTCCTTGTTTTTTAATCTCTATGTGGAAAGATAGTAAATGACTGCTAAGGCTTACTGTCCTCACCCCATTTACTCCCTCCATCTTTAAGAGCTCTTGAATCATCTCTATACCCTATACCAGCATTTTCCCCATTGAGGTGTTCCCCACTTCTCAGGTATCCACTGATCAAAAGTACTTTTACTCCACTTTGCTGCCAAGTAGGGAACTGACTAAGCTGGTAAGCTTGAGTTGAGTGATGGTGAGAAATTAGTAACATCACTTTGGCCACACATTTAAGCCATGTCCTCCAACCCACATCTGACGTGTGGATATATCTCTCTATTGATTGTACAGCAGGGAAGGAAAGAGTGTTATTTATTGGTGTGCCAAAGCCACACAATGTACACAAAGCAAAATGCTCTAACAGTAGTGTATGTTTTAAGAATATGTCAAAATTGTAATTAAACATTAGGAAATTGTATGAATAATATAAAGTAGTGCTTTATAAAATGCATTCATTCAACAACTATTTCCTGAGCCCCCACCACATACTGGGCACCAAGGATACAAGGATGAAAAAAAAACAGACAAAATCCCTGTAGTTACAGAGCATGCAGTTTAGTGGCAGAGACAGATAGTAATCAAATAATCAAAAATAAATGTGAGGACTGTCTCACATTTAGGTCTTTCCATCCATTTTGGGTCTATTTTTATGTGAAACTACAATGGTGACACTTATTAAAAAGGAATGTTACATGGTGTTTGGAAAGCACATTATGGAGAACTCAAGCTAGTCAGGTCAGGAAAGGCTTCCCTAAGGAAACGGAAACCGAGCTTAAATCTAAAGAATGATCTTTCCAGTTGAGAGGACTAATATACATTCAGTATCCACAATGCAGATCCCAATTATACCATTTCAAAGCTCTGGTCTCTGCTCTTCTGTATGAATTTGTTAAAAATGAAAACAGAACTACAGATATACATATATAAGATCACATTAGACTTAAGAAGCTCCTTTCTAGTGCAGCTAGCAGGGCAGAATACCTAATCCTGAAGCTAGCTAAGAAAACCTTGTTCAAAATATCACCACCAATGGGACAAAAATCAAATGTCAGCCTGGAAATGTAGGAGTTAGAGAATGAGTATTAGGAAAACAGTAAACGAAAGCTGTACACAGTAGTAAATAAAACATTGGAAAGATAAACTAATTTCAACCTTTCTGACATGTATGGGTTTTTCAGAATTCCAGTGAGTCCTTGTATTGGGGCATAGCCTTAAAGAATGTTTTCATTAACTTCTACAGACTTACCTTGGCACATAAATGCTAAACTAGGGTTATTTCCTAGGATGAAACTGTTTCTGCATCTGTACATGCAGCTGTATCCAGCAAATCATTGAACCCTAAAGCAAACCGAAAAAAGCCATGACCTACACAAAACAAAACTGGAAACTTCTTCCAATAAATGCATGCTTACAAAAGCAGTTTCTTTTTTTTTTTTTTTAAGATTTTATTTATTTATTTATTTGACAGAGAGATAGAGAGAGAGCACAAGTAGAGTGACAGGCAGAGGTAGAGGGAGAAGCAGGCTCCCCGCCGAGCAGGGAGCCCGATGCGGGGCTCGATCCCAGGACCCCGGGATCATGACCTGAGCCGAAAGCAGACGCTCAACTGACTGAGCCACCCAGGTGCCCCCAAAAACAGTTTCTAAAATAAGTGTTATATATATGCCAGGGTGTTACCATGGTTCAATTGTGGTATTTATTTGTTTCTTTAAGGTATTATTAATTTTCCTATTTTTAAATTCCCTATACAGTTGCAGACTACAAGATTATTTTGATTATGTAATAGATTATAAATGCAATAAAATGTTATTTTGAAAGTATCATCCCCCCCTGCATGTTACTGCTCCCCAAAGGACCTAAATAATTGTTATCAGTGAGCAATTCCTCCAAATGCTACTTACCAAATGAGAAATTTAAGCTAAAAAAGAACTTTAATAAAGCCAAATTTAAAATTGCTGTGCTTCATTCAATGCAAACATGACATTTAAATTAATAGCATTTATCTCTATCCCTTAGGACAGACAGTATAGTTTTTAAAACTACAGATGGTGTATATTTACTTCTGTCTCTCTTTCTGATGTAGACGCATTGTTAATGGGAATTTTTAAATGGTGTTTTTGCAGTTACTCTATTTCATCACCACCATGTTGAATTTAAAAATTAATATGGACTTAGTAAAGCACATTACATCATTAAGGAACTATGAAGAAAATAAACAGTGATATATAAGCTTTACTCTGTGAGCAAATAATACCCATGATGCCTTTCTTTTCTAAACCAGTTCTCCTCACGAAAAGGGAAACATGTGCAAAATGTTTTTCACCTGTGTCAAGAAGTATCTCAGCTTCTGGGACATTTTGTAAGCTTTATAAACAAGAGAAATATTGCATATAAATGACATCACACCCTACGTTTTAGCTAGTTATGCCTAAATCCTTTGTTGATTATAGGCCATAGAACTTCAGGCAGACAAAAGAAGAATAATCCCTGGGTGCCTGGGTGGCTCAGTTGGTTAAGCGACTGCCTTCGGCTCAGGTCATGATCCTGGAGTCCCGGGATCGAGTCCCGCATCGGGCTCCCTGCTCGGCAGGGGGTCTGCTTCTCCCTCTGCCCTCTTCCCTCTCATGCTTTCTGTCTCTCATTCTCTCTCTCGCAAATAAATAAAAAATTAAAAGAAGAAGAAGAAGAAGAATCCCCTATCATGTTGAATGCCAGTCTGTGGTGTTTATGAGTACCGCCTGCTGTGTTAAATGGCTCAAACATCTGTCAGGTGTGCTACATTATAGCCACAGGAAAATCTCAGTACAGGCTGTGTGTCAGGCAAAATGCTTTGTCTAAGACATTGTCACTCCCGCTGATGGATGAGTTCGGTATTCTAAGGAGTAAGATGCTAAATATGTTTCTACTTTGCCGGATCTCTGGATCACATCAGGAGGCACAAATCTCAGACGACTGGAAAGAATAAGATCATTTTTAAAGGACAGTACTTCCCCTGACTCATACAAATGTGTGGGTTTTAAGCTATCCTGGTGAGATGGTCTCCTACCCCTTTGTAATCCTTTTTTTTTTATATAAGCTTCATTTAACAGGCTAATTTCCGTTTACTCAAAACAAATTAATTCCAAACAATTTGCAAAGGCTACCATACTTCTGAAGAGCATTAGTTACCATTAGCTTTACATTTTGCACAGCACAACGTCTACGATCAATGGGTTTGCAGACACATTATTTAGTGAATTATATTTTAAGCTGTGCTAACAGTCACTAAATCAGGTGATATTGTTTTGGTGGGATGCTATACATGTGTTCTCATGGCCTTTCATATTCTAATATAAAAACAGGTTTGTTTTTTTTTTAATTGACTTTGGGAAGAGCATTATAGTAAACATTGTCTATTATATATCAACCACTTGCTTAAAAATTGCATGATATTCATATCCTAGTCTACATAAAGGTTTAAGTCCTGTCCTTTTAATAATGTAAAGGTTAATATTTTGTAAAATTGACATTCAAAGTTTACTATTTTTAAACTCTACATAACATCTAACATGAACTCTAGTAAATTCTATTCCAAACAAGACAAAAACACGTCTTTAATGGAGATATAGTGAGATGAACAGATAATAAAAACAATGAGCCATCAGTTAGAAATTACAAATCAGGGGCACCTGGATGGCTGTCAGTTAAATGTCTGCCTTCAGCTCAGGCCACGATGTGGAGTCCTGGGATCTAGCCCCGTGTGGGCTCCCGGCTCAGCAGGGAGTCTGCTTCTCCCTCTCCCTCTGCCTCTCCCACCTGCTTGTGCTCTTTCACTCTCACTTTCTCTCTCTCCCTCTGTCAAATAAATAAAATCTTTTTAAAAAAAAGAAATTAGAAATCAATCTTTATCTATTCAAAATGTTGCACTACTTAATGTAACTTAGTGAGAAAAACTCACTAAGACCATTATTTCTTTCTAAGAAAACAACTTCAGCTAATGCCCTCAAAAATTCCATAACCTATATATTAGTCTTTACAATTAGGTCAACACAGTTCTGAGGCTAGTAATTTAGCAGCACAAAAATAGGAATTTTAATAGCATTAATGGATAGTAAATATAGAGATTATTCATTAATCACAAAAGAAGATTTTTCTGGGTCATTTATTGATTTACACATTCATTGATTTATTCATATTATCACAAACACTACAGAAAGAATACTGAAAGTGCTAAATATCTTGCCAGATTTTGCCATTTTGCTGATTGGGTCAATTCACAGATTAAAATTATAGTGTGTACTAATCAGCAAACAATATTTATGCCATGACAAGACTTAATTTTTAGTTTTCAAATCTTTTTACTGATTAAAGTTATACAGATACACATACATGTTTACTATAGATCATTTAGGAAAAAAATTAAAGATAGGAATCAAAATAAAGTGATCCACAATCCTACCACACACATTTAGTAAAAGGCACCCCCTCCACTACAATGCAGATTCCTAAATCAGTTGACATACATATATAGTCCATATCTGATCTTTGTGGTCTGCACCAATGAAACACAAACAAAATACCAGTTGTGGAAATCTGAATAAAGGACTTGATCAGGCAATTCAAAAAAGAGGCAACCAAATGGCCAACATGAAAAAGGTGGCAAACTTTGTTAGTCATGAGGGGAATAAAATTTAAAACAATTTAATATTCTCTAGAATGGCTACATGAAAAGGAGAGAAAATTCCAAGTGCTGGAAAGGATTTGGAGAAACTGAAACTTGCTTACAGTACTAGTGGGATTACATATTGGTATAATGACTCTGAAAATTGTTGGGCAGGGTCTCCTAAAGCTAATTATATGCATAGTTTATGATTCAACAATTAATCTCATAGATATAAATATACTCAACAGAAACAAAATATGTATGTTCACCCAAATCATGTACACGAATATGTAGCAGCTCTATTCACAACAGCCCCAAACTGGAAACATCCCAAAAATCCAATAACAGTAGAATGAATAAATAGCAGTATAGCGATAAATGATATTCTCTTCACCAATAATAATGAACAAACTATACCCAAAACAACATGGAAGTGTTTCAAACATACTGCTGAGTAAAAGAAAATAGGTATCAAAGTTTAAACTGCTCTGCCCAGATCCCATACCACCATCTGCCTTATGGAACAAAAGCCTTAAACTGCTAGGAGAAGGGCAGCAAATCTTATTGCCCTTTAAAGTACTACCAAAAATGTCTCTTAATGGCAGTGGTGTATCTGAAGGAAGGAAACAAAATAGTCCCTCTACCCCTGCAGGAGGAGAAAAATAAATTCTTGGCTGAAACCTACAATTAGGGGAAAAGGGGAAATCATTGAAAAAGCCCCCCCACCCCACCAAGAATCTAGGCACATAGAGCCTACCTAAGAAGAAAGGAGAAAGTCTTCCTCTTCCTGTGCCTACCACCAAACTAATGGAGCATCAAGTGACACCACTCTTCTGCTTGGAAAAGGGCAAGAAGATAAAGACCCTCTCTGGTACACAAGTTCAAAGGGAAGACCTAAAGCTGAAAAAAAAAGCAAATATTGAGAAAAACCCTGTGGCAAACCAGCCCCCACCTAAAACTCAAGGTAATTTTTTTTTTTTTTTTTTAAGATTTTAATTTATTTGACAGAGACGGAGACAGTGAGAGCAGGAACACAAGCAGGGAGAGTGGGAGAGGGATAAGCAGGCTTCCTGCTGAGCCAGGAGCCCGATGTGGGACTCGATCCCAGGACCCTGGGATCATGACCTGAGCCGAAGGCAGTCGCTTAACCAACTGAGCCACCCAGGCGCCCAAACTCAAGGTAATTCTAAAGGAATTTGAAGCCTGTGGTGCACAGAGGTTAACCATAGTTACATCACAGACCAAACTCAGTTCAATTCCTAATAAATTGGCTCAACCCTCCATCCAGAGACCTAGCAATGTGGATCCATTTCCAGGCATAAAAATCTGTTTACTTCAGTCTCTATTATCCTATATAAGGTATCAATTGTCAACAAAAAATTGAAAGCATAAAAGGAAATTTTTAAAAACCTTACTTTCAAGAGATAATCAACAAAACAAAACTTCCTAAATATGAAAACTATAACAAAGAAAATGTAAAGTAACTGAACATACTTGAATAGAAACATACATGAAGAACGTCTTTGCCAGATTTATCAGTAGACTCAACTCAGCACAGGAGTCAGTGAACTCGAAAACAGATCAACAGAAATAACTCAAACTGAAACATTAATAGGAAAGAGTAGGGGTACCTGGGTGGCTCAGTCTGTTAAGTGTCCATCTCTTGTTCTCAGCTCAGGTATCAATCTCAGGGTCATGAGTGCAAGCCCCATGTTGGGCTCCACACTGGATGTGGAGCCTACTTCAAAAGAAAGCAAAAAACAGGAAAGAGTAGAACAAAAAAATCAAAGGAGAACATCTAAGAGCTCTGAGATGGTATTAACAGATGGATATATAGGTCATTAGAACCATAAAAGAAGATGGGGAAGTAGGAAAAATAAATGTTTGAAGAAATAACAGCTAACAGTTTTCCAAAACACAGATCTAAGAATCTCAATGAACATTAGGCACAAATTAGGATAAATGCAAAACACACACACACTTAGACATAGCATATTCAAACTCCTCAAAAGCAAAGAAGAGAATATCTTGAAAAAAAGCCAGAGATTAAAGGTGCATAACATAGATAAGGCACAAAGATAAGAATTATGGCAAACTTATCACAATAATCAATACAAGCCACTTAAAAAATATAGTGACATCTTTAAAATGCTGAAAGAAAAAAAAAGAAACTGTTAATGAAGAATGCGCTTTATTGTACAAGTATAAGGTTCTACAATAATAGCACAAAAGAAGAAAGGAAAAAATTTAGAGTATCCTCTCTTTGTGATCCTTAAAGTACATATGAAGTGGTTCAATATTATTTGAAGATATGTTCTGATTAAAGATAACATATTGTAAATTCTAAGGCAATCTCTGTAAAAAAAAAAAGAGATATGAATAATAAGACAATAATGGAGTAAAAATGGAATTATAAAAATTACTCAATCCAAAAGAAGTTATGAGAGAGAAAAAAATACAATTATCAGATGACACTAATAGAAAACTGTTAGGAGAATGGTAGATTTCAATCCAACCATATCAGTAACACATTGAGGTAAAAGTACAGGAGAAGATAAGTCAAGGAAAAACTAATCAAAATAAAGATGAAATGGTTATATTTATGTAAGATAAAGTCAATATTCAAGAAGAAATAATAATCTTAAATGTCTATAGAACAACAGAGCTTCACAACCCTTGAGGCAAAACTGATAAAACTGGAAGAAGAAATAGAACAATCCACAGTTAACAGTTGGAAACTTTGACACTCCTCTCTCAGTAACTGAGAGAAAATGTAAACGGAAATTCAGTAACTACAGAGAAGATCTAAACTATGTCATAAATCAAAATGACTTATTTGCCATTTATAGAACACGCCACTAAAATAATAGCAGTATATTATTTTCAAAAGCATATGAAACACTTTCCAAGACAGACCATATAAAGCCAAATGTCAACAAAATTAAAGGATTTAAACTAAGTATGTTTTCTAACAATCATAGATTAAAATTAGGAATCAATAGCAATAAATTATCTAGTAAATCCCCCAAGTATTTTTAAATTAATACAATTCTAATGGGTCAGGAGGGTCAAAAAGGATATAACAGAGTTAAACATATTTTACACCAAAATGACAATGAAAATATGTTAGGTGATGCCAGAAGCTAAAGCAGTGCTTGGGGGAAATTTATACATTAAATTCTTATCTTAGATGAGAGAAAAAATATCTCAAATCAATATTCTAAAGTTTCCACTCTAAGAAACTTGAAGATAAAAGAGAACATTAAGTCCCAAGCAAGTAGAAGAAAGAAAATAAGTAAAACAGAAGTCAATGAAAATGAGAGCAACAAAAAGTGGAAAAAATACATAAAACACTTGTTCCTTGGTGGAGCAGAGTGGGGAGGGGGGAAGTTCAGTAAAACTGGTAAACTCTAGGCAAGCAAATCAAAAAAAAGAGAGAGAGAGAGAGAAAGAGAGACAGAAAATACATTATGATTGTCAGAAATCAAAGAGACAATATCATGACAGATTAATAAGAACACTACAAACAACTCCACACCCATAAAATTAACAACTTAGAGGAAATAGTAAAATTCTTTGAAAGAGACAAACTCTGAAATCTCACTGAAGAAGGTTGTATTTAGATCTGCCATTTTGCTGTTTTTCTATTTGCCATCTATTTCTTTTTAATCTGTTCTTTCTCCTTTCCTGCCTTATTTTATGTTAAATTATTTTGAGTATTCCATTTTCTCTCTTGGCCTACTAGCTTTAACTATTTGCATTTCCTTTTAGTGTTTGCAGGGCATTACAACATCCATCTTTAATTTAGTGCAAACTTCTTAGAGTTAATGTTTAATTATTTAAGTTAAATATTGGAAACTTGGAGTGATATTTCTACAGTTATTCCACATTCCTTGTGTTACTGTTGTCATATATATTATATCTATTTTGTCTATATTTTATAAACCCAATATTCAGTTATAACTTTAGCTCTGAGCCACAATATACCTTTTAAAATACTTGGTAGAAAAAGAAAAATGAAATCTTTTATATTTACCAACATATTTATTATTTCTTGTGTACTTCATTTCTTCTTATAGATCTGAGTTACCATCTATGTCCTTTCCCTTCAGTCTAAAGCACTCCTTTAGAAATTAAAGCAGTTATGTTAGAATCAATAAATATAAAATTATTAATGGACAATTTTGACAATTTGAACGTGTCTTTCCAATATTTTATGGACTTTTGTTACTGATAAGAAGTCAATCATTAACTGTACTGCTGTCCCTTGCATGTAATTTGTTATACTTTTCTAGCTGCTTTCAATGTTTTTATTGATCACTG
The DNA here is from genome assembly GCF_029215605.1 of Mirounga angustirostris. Classification (NCBI taxonomy): domain Eukaryota; kingdom Metazoa; phylum Chordata; class Mammalia; order Carnivora; family Phocidae; genus Mirounga; species Mirounga angustirostris. The sequence goes on from NW_026991717.1 coordinate 77,812,698, forward strand.
ACTTTCAGCAGTTTGACTAAAATATCCCCAAGTGGGATTTTCTGTTTCATCTTACTTGAGTTTTAGTAAAAATTCTTGAATCTTCATTTTTACATTTTTCCCCACCAATTTGGGAAGATTCTGGCTTTTATAACTTCAAGATTCTTTTGAAGACTTGAAACTCTCTTTCCTTCCTCCTGAGACTCTCAGTCTCCCTCTTCCCCTCCTAGTATGTAAATTACACATATGTTGGACTGTTGGATATTGTTCCACAGCTCCCTAAGATCCTGCTTAGTTTTCTTTAAATAGACTTTCTTCTGTTATTCACATTAGGTAGTTTTTATTGATCTAATTTCAAGTTTACCAATATTTTTTCTACCACCTCCAAATGTTGAACCTATCCATCAATTTTTCCTGTTAATTATTGTACTTTACAGATCTAGAATACTTTTTCAATTGTTTCTGTTTCTATGTTGATATTTCTCTAACTCTTCACTCAAAAGATCAATTTTTCCTTTATTATCTGAGCATATTTGCCTTTAATTTTTTAACACATTTATAATAAGTATTTTTGATACCTTCATTTGCTAAATCTAATTTCTGGATGCACTAAAAGTCAACTTCTACTGATTTCTTTTTTGACCCCAAAGCATAGGTCACATTTTCCTGGATTTTTGGCAGGTCTAGTAATTTTTAGTTGAAAATGACAGTGTAGATATTGTAATCCGTAATCTTCTCCTGAGGATTGTTTTTTGTTGCTTCCTTTGTTTTCTGTATTTTGTTGTTGTTCTAATACACAGTTACCTATTCCAGATTCAAAGTGAAAACTTGTCTACACTGCATTTTGCAACAGGTGATATCTCTGCTTGATTTTTATAAATTCCCAAAGCTACATTTTTTAGCCTGAGAGTGTCCCCTGCATCTGCTGTTGATCAGTTAGCCAAGCCAAGTATTTGACTAGAGTATAGACATGGATTTGAGGACTCACTGTGTCTAGGATCACATGGCTTAAGTGATCCCCTCAAGTTTCAGCTGTTCTTCCCGTTTCAGGTCCTGTCCTCCAATGCCTCAAGCCTATTATGCTTCAGCTGCCTGCCACCAAGTGTGCATAGTTTGGGAAATATACTCAGTTAGAATAGCAGCAAACACAAATCTCATCCAGTGCAGCTCTGTCTTTCAAGGCTTATTTTCTTCTCCAATCTCTACTTGTTTGGGGAGTAGTCCCTCTAGGTTCTTCTCTGCATATGTGTAGTTTAGTATCAGAGATTTAGCCAATATACACTGGTGGGTCTGTAATTCTCACAGGATTTCCCTCTTAAAATTACAGCAATCCTTCCAGCCATGACCTGTTTTTTTGTGTTGTTTTGCTTTGTTTTGTTTTCTTGTCATCTCCACCCACAAACATGTAGTTTTCTGCTGCCATAGACATAGTGGTTGAGAAGAACATACAGGAAAAATAATTACAAAAGCTCAATTTTTACCCTGTACACTTACAATTTTTCAAGAGTAAGATCTTCTCCAATTTTTATAGAATTTAAAATGTTTTCCAGTGCTTCTATAATTTTTTGTACAGATTTTACAACTGCTACCCCCAAAGAGTTGGCATTAATAGTTAATTCTATTGCCAATACTCTAAAGAGTATTTAAAGTTGTTGTTTTCATTGTTATTATAGAAACTAAATATGTTTATTAGAGTAAATTTAGAAAATGTAGGTAAGTGAAGAAAATGAAAATTACTTGTAATCTATCTGTAGGTAAACAGGGATAATATTTTGCAGTCTATCATTTCTGCAATGAGATTACCGATTTTCAACCATAACCATTCCTGAAAGGTGTACAAAAGTCATTTTAAGAATGACTTTTATAAGATACCAAACTTGGATATATTAAAAGAACAATAAAGAAATATTATGAGAAACCTTATGCCCAAAAGAGGGACAGCCTAAACAAAACAGCCAAATACCTTTAAAGAAAAAAATTACCAAACCTTAAAAATCTGTGGAGAGCAGAGGTAGTCAGTTTTAGACATTGATGCAACTCAGTATCTTTCTGGAAGTTTTGAAGAAAATCAGGGCTGCATTAATAGATTTTGGAGTTATCAATAGCTACATAAAACTGGATAGAGACCATATCCTGTTGGCCCTTGTAGGACATGTGATTATCTTTATTCTAAAAGCAATAGAAGCCACTACAGGTTTTATGCAAGAGGTTGACGTAAGATTTGCCTAGAGAGAAGTTCAGTAACTGCACTACAAAGCCTTTACTGGAGGAGAGACAGAGTATGCAGGGAAATAATGATTATTTCAGTAGGTCAGATGAAAATGATGGTCTATAGAGATTTTGATGAAAGTAGAAAGATTTATGAGATAACTAAGAAGGTAAAATCAAAAGGTTTTGTTGATGGATTTGATGTTTAGAATGAAAAGCAGTTTCTTCTGGCCCATGTATCTACACGGGAATGAAGGAAAGTGCATACCATACATTCATTTTTTTTATTTGTATCTACTGGGAAAGTGTGTGAGCCTCAAGAGGAATTTTTCTTACACATTTAAAACACTTGATCTCAAAATTAACAAATATAGAGGGAACAGATCTCAACATTTAAAGGCCCTATATGATAAACCCTCAGCTAACATTATACTCAGTGATGAAATGCTGAAAGCTTTTCCTCTAAGATTAGGAACAAGGCAAGAGTGTCCACTCTCACTACTTTTATTCAACACAGGATTGGAAGTCCTAGCCAATAAGGCAAGAAAAAGAAATAAAAGGCATCCAAATTGGTAAAGAACAAGTAAAACTGTCACTATTTGCAGAAGGCATAATACTATATATATAGGAAACCCTAAAAACTTACCAAAAAAATATTAGAACTAATAAATGAATTCAGTAAAGTTGCAGGATACAAAACTAATATGCAGTAGTCTGTTGTGTTTCCATAAACGAATAACAAACTAGCAGAAAAAGAAATTAAGCAAATAATCCCATTTACAATCGCATCAAAAATAAAATAGGAATAAATTTAACCAACAAGGTGAAAGACCTGCCCTCTGAAAACTGTAAGATATTAATGAAAGAAATTGAAGATGACACAAATAAATGGAAAGATATTCTATGCTCATAGAAGAACACATATTATTAATAGGTCAAAACTACCCAAAGAAATCTATAGGTTAAATGCAACCCGTATCAAAACACCAATAGCAGTTTTCACAGAACTTAAACAATCCTAAAAGACCCCAAATAGCCCCAAAAGTCCCTCTTGAGAAAAAAGAACAAAGCTAGAGCTATCACAATCTCAGACTTCAACATATACTACAAAGCTCTAGTAATTAAAAGAGATACTGGCACAAAAAATAGACACAAAGATCAATAAAACAAGATACAGAGCCCAGAAATAAACCTATGTTTATAATTACTCTACAACAAAGAAGGCAAGAATATACATGGAGGAAAAGATACTATCTTGAACAAATTGTGCAGGGAAAACAGGACAGCCGCATGCAAAAGAATGAAACTGGACCACTATCTTACAACATATACAAAATAAACTCAAAATAAATTAATGACCTAAATCTAAGACCTAAAACTCCTAAAAGAAAACATAGGCAGGAAACCCTTGGACATTGACCTTAGCAACCTTTTTCTGGAAAGGTCTCCCCAGGTAGGGAAAACAAAAGCAAAAATTAACAATTGGGACTACATCAAACTAAAAACCTTTGCAAGTGAAGGAAACCATCGACAAAATGAACAGGCAACCAACTGAATGGGAAAAGATATTTGCAAATGATATATTTGATAAGGATTTAACACCCAAAATACATAAAGAACTCCCACAACTCAACATGAAAAGAACAAATAATCTGATTAAAAATGACCAAAAATCCCTGCCTTCATGGAGCTCTCATTAAGAGGATTATATTTGTTGAACTTGCTATTAACAAAGAAGGAAAAGTAGCACCATCCACAAATCTCTTCCTTGGTATCAGGGCAAGAGGAGAAATTGTTTGGCAATAAAAATGATGCCATGGCTCCTTTTGGGTCATGATATGGACATAGGTGGGCTACCACTTCTGCTATTTGTCCAGGGAAAGCTGAGGAGTTGAATTAAGTCTCACAAAAGAACCTGAAACAGCAGGTTGCATAGCCAGGGTAGACTGCCTGGTGACCTTGGCAATCTTTTTACCTTGTTTCTCTCTTGTTCCTGTCTTCATAAATGAGAGCTTGTGCTTCGCTAATTCATCTCTCCTAAAGCAGCACTTACTGCTCAATGCCCCCAAGCGCAACTGTAATTTCTTAGTGTAACAAAGTAGAGGGATATCAAGAATGATCACATTTTTTTCAGCCATTAGGCAGGCAGAATTTCTTAATGAGAACCAATTTATTTTTACTTTTGCAAAACATTGGGAGTACATAAATGTGCTGACACCTGATCTCTCCTGACTTACTAGTGTGAGTAATTATAAATCAACACTTTGAAACTCTCCTAGCCAACTCTAACATTGTAAGATAAGTTCCATGAAGGCAGGGATTTTTGGTCTGCTTTGTTTGCTGCTGTACCCCTAGGGCCTAAAATTGTGTTTGATACATATTGGATTTTCAAGATTTTAAATTAATCAACACCAGTGACTTAGCTCAAGATAAAATGTATTAAGTGCCACTGATACTTAAAACGAGAACAGTGTATTTCAAGTACCCCAGGAGAGTAGTAGTGAGCATTCCAGGCTTAGAGAGAGGGATATTTAAAATAAATCCTGAAAAATAAAAAGGATGTGGGTCATTAAGAGATAAAAAGAAAGGACCAGTCCAGGTAGAAGTCAACAACATCATCTAAGGAACATATTGTGTGTACAAAGAAGAGCAAGTGATGAAGTGAATTCATGAAATGGAAAATGAAAGAGAGAAAAGAGAATGAACACTGGAAAGACAGGTTATGGTTGAGGTTGACGTAGGCAAATACAGAGACTCGAATGGCAAGCCACAGGATATGCATTTTATTCTCTTAGAGTGGAGAAGCTGCTTTCTTTTCTGAACATGAAAATGAAAGTCCTATCTGAGTCCTGGAAAAATTAATCAAGCAGCAGTCCAGACTGATGAGGATAGAACTGAAGACAAAACGTACAATAGAAAGGCGGGTCATACCCTTCCTGAATAATATAAAAAACAACACCTGACAGCAAGGGGTGGCCTCTTCCAATTGAATCTATCTGATTTTAATTTTTTTTTTTTTTAAGATTTTATTTATTTGAGAGAGAGAGAATGAGAGACAGAGAGCATGAGAGAAAGGAGGGTCAGAGGGAGAAGCAGACTCCTTGCTGAGCAGGGAGCCCGATGTGGGACTCGATCCCGGGACTCCAGGATCATGACCTGAGCCGAAGGCAGTCGCTTAACCAACTGAGCCACCCAGGCGCCCCGAATCTATCTGATTTTAAAGAACATGAATTCGTCATGACAAACCATGAGAGACTATGGACTCTGAGAAACAAACTGAGGGTTCTAGAGGGGAGGGGGTTGGGAGGATGGGTTAGCCTGGTGATGGGTATTAAAGAGGGCACATACTGCATGGAGCACTGGGTGTTATACACAAACAATGAATCATGGAACACTACATCAAAAACTAATGATGTAATGTATGGTGATTAACATAATAAAAATATATATGCATATATAAAATAAAAATAAAAATAAAGAACATGAATTTGTATAACTCACTTCAGATGGGCAGTAAGATTAAAGGAAAAAATGCTATAAAACCAGGAACTGTGGTTTTTTTAGATCTGTCAAAAATTGATTTTTTCCCTTATTCTTAAAGGATTTTAGGTACCAACTGTAGAATAGTAAAACCAAAGGGTAAAAATAGCTTTTAGTACAAAAGGTAGAAACACAAAGAGAAAGGAAAAGCCCAATGGCAATGGACCGCAATGATACAAGAAAGGTGTGTTTGGCAGAAAGAGCAAAAAGCAAGTAGGAGATGAGAAAACAGTGTGGCGCAACCCCTAGAAGTGTATTCTGAAGGAAATAGTCCATGATAAACTACAAAATCCACAGGATGCATATATTATGGAAAGAAAGAGTTCAGAAAAAAAATGAAATTCAGCTATAAGAATTTATACAAAGGGCAGTACAGCCCTAGTAATTGATTATCCAAATCCCAAGCAAATAGGAGGATTAGCCTGTCATCTCCCTGCAATCCCCAGGAAGAAATCACAAGGGCCAAAACACTCAGGGCACAAGAGCAGAAATAAAATTTTGATCTAGCAACGTTCGGATAGAGAGAAATTACTGAAACTCAAGGTGAGGTTAGATGGCAAAACTAAATTCACTTTTTTTTTTTAAAGATTTTATTTATTTATTTGACAGAGAGAGAGACAGCTAGAGAGGGAACACAAGCAGGGGGAGTGGGAGAGGGAGAAGCAGGCTTCCTGCTGAGCAGGGAGCCCGATGCGGGGCTCGATCCCAGGACCCTGGAATCATGACCTGAGCCCACGGCAGACGCTTAATGACTGAGCCACCCAGGTGCCCCAAACTAAATTCACTTTTATAAAGTATATGTACCAATTTGTAATGCCTGACTTAAATACAAAGTAATTCTTTTTTATTAAAATTCAATTAGCCAACATATACATTAGTTTCATATGTAGAGTTCAGTAATTCATCAGTTGCATATAACACCCAGTGCTAATGACATCATGTGCCCTCCTTAATACCCATCACCCAATTACCCCATCCCCCCCACGCCCTCCCCTCCAGCAACCCTCCATTTGTTTCCTATAGCAAAGAGTCTCTCATGGTTTTTCTCCCTCTAATGACTTCCCATTTTGTTTTCCTTCCCTTCTCCTATGATCCTCTGTGCTGTTTCCTATATTCCACTTATGAGTGAAACTGTATAATTATCTTTCTCTGACTGACTTATTTTACACAGCATAATACCCTCCAGTTCCATCCATGTCGATGTAAATGGTAAATATTCATCCTTTCTGATGGCTGAGTAATATTCCATTGTGTGTATGTGTGTGTGTGTGTGCACCACATCTTCTTTATCCATTCATCTATCGATGGACATCTCAGCCCTTTCCACAGTTTGGCTATTGTAGACATTGCTGCTATAAACATTGGGGTGCAGGTGCCCCTTTGGATCAATATATTAAATACAAAGTAACTCTTGAGCATAATTTTATCTCACACTATTCATTTTTGTTTGAAACTTCAATTGTATTGTTTTTCCATTTTCTACGAATCCTTAGTTATCATTTAAAGGAGAAATGTCTAAATCTGGTTATGCTCCACCAAATACCTTTCACTTGAACTGGTGCTCAGGTAACATTGGATATACACACACGATTGGGTCTCCAGGCTTTAGAGAGGAAAGTATGAGAAGAGTGACTATCTGATTGGCATTCTGAGAGGATGGCAACATGAAATGCACATTATATGTTAATCTCTTCCTTTCACATATGAAAAGGTTGGAGATTATTCTGTCCCTTCCTTACCCAGAACATGCAAAGAGTTTGACCGTGATCTCTAGTCCATTACCTGACGATGTTCATGCATTGCTATACTTATTTTTAAGATTGAATCCTCTACATAAGAAGTAACATGTCATTGATACATATCATATACAATAGCCTGGAAATTGTTCTTACTTTTCTCTGTGAACCAAGCTTCTATGAGTGGAAGAGAGTCAGGTGAAATCACCATCTCTTGGCCATGAAAAGAGAGCAGAACATGAGAAACCAACCACACGGAGGGGAGCACAAGCTTTTACCCAAAGGGAGAGCAGACCATGTAATTCATTGGAGGCTATTAAGAACCAGACAGAAAGCAGGAGAGAGATGTTCTCCAGGAAGAACTGGGAGGAGAAGGATACCCAAAAGGCTGTTTACTGAAACAGAAGTTGAGTTAACCTGAAAGGGACTACATTTTAAGCCACTAATTGACTTAAATGGATAAACGGAATTCTTTCACACACATTCACATATCTCGCCCCACTCCTGAGAGAAATGAACTGACACACTAATCAGAGATCATATCCATTTGCATGCTTTACTAAATAATTTCAGGCAGACATGAAATCAAGAGGTTCAGGTAAAATAAAAAGAATCATCAAAGGCAGCTCCCCAGGTCTTTTCTTCCCATCTAGAACAAAATGAAGGAAGTTTGGGGAGTTCCTCACACAGCAGAAAGTGTTTGGATTATAAACCATGTCTATTTTACACTCCGGAGTGTTGAAAAGCCTTTGTGATGTTCTCCAGGAAGCCAGGCTCTTAACCTCTGGGTTCTACTTACTATAGCTAATGCTCACCTAGGGACATTCTGCTAAGGGCATTTCAGAGATAAAAATACATTAGTGTATTTGTTCAGAAGTCCATTTGAGATTAGACAGTGTCACCTGATTCTTTTCTTCTCCCCACAAGATCTCCCTCACCACACCCATGCAAGGACAGATGGCAGGTCGGCTGCTCTGACTCCCTCCCATGCAGTTAAGTGCAACTGTTACAGAAGAATAAGAGTAAAGAAAGTTTTACTCCTGCACCTATGTGGCATTGATTCCAATTTCATGTGATCTAACTAGTTCAATTTTGGCCATGATCTCTCTTCTCATTTAAATGCGATCTTGCCATTTATTTCTTGAGACAGCAGGGTCCTCTACACTAGTCTTCTTTCCATAAAAATCCTAACTAATGCCTATCAGTTTGAGCTCCTATTTTGGAAATCTTAATAAGGTCCTTACATTTCGAGGAATATTGAAACTGACTTCAAGATAGAGCATATTTAAGCACGTAAAACTTCAGTAACTTATTTTTCAGGTTAAAAACATTGTCAAATATATTCTGTTAAGAAAAGTCACCCCAGGGGGGTGGAGCAAGATGGTGGAGGAGTAGGAGACCTGGATTTCGTCTCCTCTCAGGAATTCAGCTGGATAGGGATCAAACCATTCTGAACCCCTACAAACTCAACAGGAGATCGAAGAAAAGAAGAGCAACAACTCTCTCATCAGAAAAGCGACCACTTTCTGGAAGGTAGGACGTGCGGAGAAGTGAATCCGAGGCGATATTCGGGAGGATAGATGGCGGGGGAGGGGCCTCCGTCGGCCGCTTCTGGCAAGTGATAGAGCCGCGGAGCACAAAATCGGAACTTTTAGAAGTCTGCTCCGCCGAGGGACGTCACTCTGGTGGCTAAGCGGGGGGGTGGAACCCTCTGGGACAGTGTGGTCTCAGGACCCTCGGGGTCACAGAAAGACCGGGGGTGCCTGAGTGTGGCAGAGCTCCCAGGTAATGGAGCAGGGAAGCCGGCTGCAGAGGCGGAGCCCAGGCGCGGGCTCTCAGCTCGGGGTGCCCATAAACCGTGATCCGCAGCACAGTCTGGCCACTGCTCCTCCAGCAGGGACCCAACAAGCGGCAGATCCGGGGAGACTCACCTTCCTCCCCTGGGAGGAGCCCCACGGGAGTGCACCGCAGGGATCTGCTGGGTTTGGAGACTCCACCCAGGGTCGGGTGCCAGAGATAGAAACGCGCAGTCACAGGCCGGTGAGCATGGAGTGCAGCTGCAGACCGGGGAGATGGGAGTGACTGACGGCTTTTCTCTGGGGGCTCACTGAGGAGCGGGGCCCCGAGTTCTCGGCTCCTCCAGGGCAGAGATTGGGAGGCTGCCATTTTCACTCTCCACCTCCAAAGCTGTACGGAAAGCTCGCAGGGAACAAAAGCTCCAGAGAGCAAACCCGAGCAGATTACTTAGCCGGGAGGGGGCAAGGGCGGGGCAATTCCGTCTCTGGCAGAGACATTTGGAAACCACGGCAACAGGACCCTCCCCAGAAGATCAGCGAGAACAGCCGGCCAAGACCAAGTTTACCGATCAATGAGAATGGCAGAACTCCAGCGCTAGGGGAATACTACACATAGAATTCATGACTTTTTTACCATGATTCTTTAGTCTTTCAAAGTTAATTTTTTTAACTGGTTTTTTTTTTTGAATTTTTCTTTGTCCCTTTTTCAACCAACATCTTATCAATCCCTTTTTTAAAAAAAAACATTTTTATTTTTCATTTTTAGAGTCATATTCTATCCCTTCATAGTAGTTACCCATATTTTTGGCATATATATATAAGTTGTTCTCTCTTTAAAATTTTGAGATAGTTTCTTCTAACAGATTAAAATATACCCTAAATCTCTAGTATATGGTTTTTTCTACTCCCCTGCCTGATCACATTCTCTCCTTTTTTTTTCTTTTTCTTTTTTCTTTTTTTAAATCCTCTTCTTTCTTTTTTCAAACAACTTCTTATCAATTCCTTTTATAAAATTTTTTATAATTTCCATCTTTACAGTCATATTCCATCCCTTCATCATATCAACCCTTATTTTTGTACATATATAAGTTTTTCTTTCTTTAAAATTTTGGGAGGCACTTTCTTCTAAAAGACCAAAATACACCCCAAATCTAGTGTGTGGCACTGATCTACAGACCAGCCTGATCATATTTGATCACATTCTGGTTTTTTTTGTTGTTGTTGTTTTGTTTTGTTTGTTTTTGTTTGTTTTTATCTTTATCTTTTTCTTTTTTTTCTTTTTCTTTTTTCTCTCTTTCTGTTTCTTTTTCCACTGCTTCAGGTCTTTTCTGATTTGTTTAGAGTATATTTTCTGGGGACGTGGTTACTCTGCTAGCATTTTGTTCTCTCATTAATCTATTCTCCTCTGCACAAAATGACAAGATGGAAAAAATCACCTCAACAAAAAGAACAAGAGGTAGTACCAACTGCCAGGGACGTACTCAATACGGACATTAGTACGATGTCAGATCTAGAGTTCAGAATCATCACTTTAAAGATACTAGCTGGGCTTGAAAAAAATATGGAAGTTATTAGAGAAACCTGTTCTGGAGAAGTAAAAGAGCTGAAATCTAACCAAGTTGAAATCAAAAAGGCTATTAATGAGGTGCAATCAAAAATGGGGGCACTAACTGCTAGGATAAATGAGGCAGAAGAGAGAATCAGTAATATAGAAGACCAAATGATGGAAAATAAAGAAGCTGAGAAAAAGAGAGATAAACAACTACTGGATCACGAGGCCAGAATTCGAGAGATAAGCGATACCATAAGACGAAACAACATTAGAATAATTGGGATCCCAGAAGAAGAAAAAAGAGAGAGAGGGGCAGAAGGTATAATGGAGCAAATTATAGCAGAGAACTTCCCTAATTTGGGGAAGGAAACAGGCATCAAAATCCAGGAAGCACAGAGAACCCCCCTCAAAATCAATAAAAATAGGTCAACATGCAGACATCTAATAGTAAAACTTACGAGTCTCATAGACAAAGAGAAAATCCTGAGAGCAGCTAGGGAGAAGAGATATGTAACCTACAATGCTAGAAACATTAGATTGGCAACAGACCTATCCACAGAGACCTGGCAGGCCAGAAAGGACTGGCAGGATATATTCAGAGCACTAAATGAGAAAAATATGCAGCCAAGAATACTCTATCCAGCTAGGCTGTCATTGAAAATTGAAGGAGAGATAAAAAGCTTCCAGGACAAACAAAAACTAAAGGAATTTGCAAACACAAAACCAGCCCTACAAGAAATCTTGAGAGGGGCCCTCTAAGCAAAGAGAGACCCTAAAAGCAACTTAGACCAGAAAGGAACACAGACAATATACAGTAACAGTCACCTTACAGGCAATACAATGGCACTAAATTCCTATCTTTCAATAGTTACCCTGAATGTAAATGGGCTAAATGCCCCAATCAAAAGACACAGGCTATCAGACTGGATTAAAAAACAAGACCCATCGATATGCTGTCTGCAAGAGACTCATTTTAGACCCAAAGACACCCCCAGATTGAAAGTGAGGGGGTGGAAAACCATTTACCATGCTAATGGACACCAAAAGAAAGCTGGGGTAGCAATCCTTATATCAGACAAATTAGATTTTAAACCAAAGACTGTAATAAGAGATGAGGAAGGACACTATATCCTACTTAAAGGGACTATCCAAAAAGAAGTTCTAACAGTTGTAAATATCTATGCCCCTAACATGGGAGCAGCCAATTATATAAGGTAATTAATAACAAAAGCAAAGAAACACATTGACAACAATACAATAATAGTGGGGGACTTTAACACCCCCCTCACTGAAAGGGACAGATCATCTAAGCAAAAGATCAACAAGGAAATAAAGACTTTAAATGACACACTGGACCAAATGGACTTCACAGATATATTCAGAACATTCCATCCCAAAGCAACGGAATACACATTCTTCTCTAGTCCCCATGGAACATTCTCCAGAATCGACCACATCCTAGGTCATAAATCAGGTCTCAACCAGTACCAGAAGATTGGGATCATTCCCTGCCTATTTTCAGACCACAATGCTTTGAAACTAGAACTCAATCACAAGAGGAAAGTCGGAAAGAACTCAAATACATGGAGGCTAAAGAGCATCCTACTGAAGAATGAATGGGTCAACCAGGAAATTAAAGAAGAATTTAAAAAAATATATGGAAACCAATGAAAATGAAAACACAACTATTCAAAATCTTTGGGATGCAGCAAAGGCAGTCCTAAGAGGAAAGTATATAGCAATACAAGGCTTTCTCAAGAAACAAGAAAGGTCTCAAGTACACAACCTAACCCTCCACCTAAAGGAGCTGGAGAAAGAACAGCAAATAAAGCCTAAACCCAGCAGGAGAAGAGAAATAATAAAGATCAGAGCAGAAATCAATGAAATAGAAACTAAAAGAACAGTAGAACAGAGCAACAAAACTAGGAGCTCGTTCTTTGAAAGAATTAACAAGATTGATAAACCCCTGGCCAGACTTATCAAAAAGAAAAGAGAAATGACCCAAATCAACAAAATCACGAATGAAAGAGGAGAGATCACAACCAACACCAAAGAAATACAAACAATTATAAGAACATATTATGAGCAACTCTATGCCAGCAAATTTGATAACCTTGAAGAAATGGAGGCATTCCTAGAGATGTATCAACTACCAAAACTGAACCAGGAAGAAATAGAAAACCTGAACAGACCTATAACCACTAAGGAAATTGAAGCAGTCATCAAAAATCTCCCAGCAAACAAAAGCCCAGGGCCAGATGGCTTCCCAGGGGAATTCTACCAAACATTTCAAGAAGAATTAATACCTATTCTTCTGAAACTGTTCCAAAAAAGAGAAACAGAAGGAAAACTTCCAAACACATTTTATGAGGCCAGCATTACCTTGATCCCAAAACCAGACAAAGACCCCATCAAAAAGAATTACAGACCAATATCCCTGATGAACATGGATGCAAAAATTCTCACCAAAATACTAGCCAATAGGATCCAACAGTACATTAAAAGGATTATTCACCACGACCAAGTGGGATTTATCCCTGGGCTACAAGGTTGGTTCAACATCCGCAAATCAATCAATGAGATACAATACATTAACAAAAGAAAGATCAAGAATCACATGATCCTCTCAATAGATGCAGAAAAACCATTTGACAAAGTACAGCATCCTTTCTTGATCAAAACTCTTCAGAGTATAGGCATAGAGGGTACATACCTCAATATCATAAAAGCCATCTATGAAAAACCTACAGCGAATATCATTCTCAATGGGGAAAAACTAAGAGCTTTCCCCCTAAGGTCAGGAACGCGACAGGGATATCCACATCACCACTGATATTCAACATAGGATTGGAAGTACTAGCCACAGCTATCAGACAACAAAAAGAAATCAAAGGCATCCAAATTGGCAAAGAAGAAGTCAAACTCTCACTCTTTGCAGATGATATGATACTTTATGTGGAAAACCCAAAAGACTCCACCCCAAAACTGCTAGAACTCATACAGGAATTCAGTAAAGTGGCAGGATATAAAATCAATGCACAGAAATCAGTGGCATTCCTATACACCAACAACAAGACAGAAGAAAGAGAAATTAAGGAGTTGATCCCATTTACAATTGCACCCAAAACCATAAGATACCTAGGAATAAATCTAACCAAAGAGACAAAGGATCTGTACTCAGAAAACTATAAAATACTCAGGAAAGAAATTGAGGAAGACACAAAGAAATGGAAAAGCATTCCATGTTCATGGATTGGAAGAACAAATATTGTGAAGATGTCAATGCTACCTAGAGCAATCTACACATTCAATGTAATCCCCATCAAAATACCATCCACTTTTTTCAAAGAAATGGAACAAATAATCCTAAAATTTGTATGGAGGCAGAAGAGACCCTGAATAGCCAGAGGAATGTTGAAAAAGAAAAGCAAAGCTGGCGGCATCACAATTCTGGACTTCCAGCTCTATTACAAAGCTGTCATCATCGGGGGCGGAGCAAGATGGCGGAGGAGTAGGAGACCTGGATTTCGTCTCCTCTCAGGAATTCAGCTGGATAGGGATCAAACCATTCTGAACACCTACAAACTCAACAGGAGATCGAAGAAAAGAAGAGCAACAACTCTCTCATCAGAAAAGCGACCACTTTCTGGAAGGTAGGACGTGCGGAGAAGTGAATCCGAGGCGATATTCGGGAGGATAGACGGCGGGGGAGGGGCCTCCGTCGGCCGCTTCTGGCAAGTGATAGAAGCACGGAGCACAAAATCGGAACTTTTAAAAGTCTGCTCCGCCGAGGGACGTCACTCTGGTGGCTCAGCGGGGGGTGGAACCCTCCGGGACAGTGTGGTCTCAGGACCCTCGGGGTCACAGAAAGACCGGGGGTGCCTGAGGGCAGCAGGGCTCCCAGGTATCGGAGCGGGGAAGCCGGCTGCAGAGGCGGAGCCCAGGCGCGGGCTCTCAGCTGGGGTTGCCATTAACCGCGATCCGCGGCCCAGTCGGGCCCCTGCTCCTCCAGCAGGGACCCAACAAGCGGCCGATCCGGGGAGACTCACCTTCCTCCCCCGGGAGGAGCCGCGCGGGAGTGCACCGCAGGGATCTGCTGGGTTTGGAGACTCCAGACCGGGTCCGGTGCCAGAGATAGAAACGCGTGGTCACAGGCCGGTTGAGCACGGAGTGCAGCTGCAGACCGGGGAGACGGGAGTGACTGACGGCTTTTCTCTGGGGGCTCACTGAGGAGCGGGCCCGAGTTCTCGGCTCCTCCGGGGCGGAGATTGGGAGGCCGCCATTTTCACTCTCCGCCTCCAAAGCTGTACGGAAAGCTCGCAGGGAACAAAAGCCCCGGAGAGCAAACCCGAGCAGATGACTTAGCCGGGAGGGGGCAAGGGCGGGGCTATTCCGCCTCCGGCAGAGACATTTGGAAACCACGGCAACAGGCCCCTCCCCAGAAGATCAGCGAGAACAGCCGGCCAAGACCAAGTTTACCGATCAATGAGAACGGCAGAACTCCAGCGCTAGGGGAATGCTGCACATAGAATTCACGGCTTTTTTACCATGATTCCTTAGTCTTTTAAAGTTAATTTTTTTTTTAACTGTCTTTTTGTCTTTTTATTTCTTTTTGAATTTTTCTTTTTCCCTTTTTCAAACAACATCTTATCAATCCCTTTTTTAAAAAAAAACATTTTTATTTTTCATTTTTAGAGTCATATTCTATCCCTTCATAGTAGTTACCCATATTTTTGGCTTATATATATAAGTTGTTCTCTCTTTAAAATTTTGAGATAGTTTCTTCTAACAGATTAAAATATACCCTAAATCTCTAGTATATGGTGTTCTCTATTCCCCTGCCTGATCACATCCTCTCCCTTTTTTTTTCTTTTTCTTTTTTCTTTTTTTAAATCCTCTTTCTTTTTTCAAACAACTTCTTATCAATTCCTTTTATAAAATTTTTTATAATTTCCATTTTTACAGTCATTTTCCATCCCTTCATCATATCAACCCTTATTTTTGTACATATATAAGTTTTTCTTTAAAATTTTGGGAGACACTTTCTTCTAAAAGACCAAAACACACCCCAAATCTAGTGTGTGGCACTGATCTATATACCATATAGATCATATTTGATCACATTCTGGTTTTTCTTTTGTTGTTGTTCTTTTGTTTTGTTTGTTGTTGTTTTTATCTTTATCTTTTTCTTTTTTTTTTCTTTTTTTTTTTTTCTCTCTTTCCCCTTCTTATCCCACTGCTTCAGGTCTTTTCTGATTTGTTTAGAGTATATTTTCTGGGGACGTGGTTACTCTGCTAGCATTTTGTTCTCTCATTAATCTATTCTCCTCTGCACAAAATGACGAGACGGAAAAAATCACCTCAACAAAAAGAACAAGAGGCAGTACCGACTGCCAGGGACCTACTCAATACGGACATTAGTACGATGTCAGATCTAGAGTTCAGAATCATCACTTTAAAGATACTAGCTGGGCTTGAAAAAAATATGGAAGTTATTAGAGAAACTCTTTCTGGAGAAGTAAAAGAGCTAAAATCCAACCAAGTAGAAATCAAAAAGGCTATTAATGAGGTGCAATCAAAAATGGGGGCACTAACTGCTAGAATAAATGAGGCAGAAGAGAGAATCAGTAATATAGAAGATGAAATGCTGGAAAATAAAGAAGCTGAGAAAAAGAGAGATAAACAACTACTGGATCATGAGGGCAGAATTCGAGAGATAAGTGATACCATAAGACGAAACAACATTAGAATAATTGGGATCCCAGAAGAAGAAGAAAGAGAGAGGGGGGCAGAAGGTATAATGGAGCAAATTATAGCAGAGAACTTCCCTAATTTGGGGAAAGAAACAGGCATGAAAATCCAGGAAGCACAGAGAACCCCTCTCAAAATCAATAAAAATAGGTCAACTCCCCGACATCTAATAGTAAAACTTACAAGTCTCACAGACAAAGAGAAAATCCTGAAAGCAGCTCGGGAGAAGAGATATGTAACCTACAATGGTAGAAACATTAGATTGGCAACAGACCTATCCACAGAGACCTGGCAGGCCAGAAAGGACTGGCAGGATATATTCAGAGCACTAAATGAGAAAAATATGCAGCCAAGAATACTCTATCCAGCTAGGCTGTCATTGAAAATTGAAGGAGAGATAAAAAGTTTCCAGGACAAAAAAAAACTAAAGGAATTTGCAAACACAAAACCAGCCCTACAGGAAATCTTGAAAGGGGTCCTCTAAGCAAAGAGAGACCCTAAAAGCAACATAGACCAGAAAGGAACACAGACAATATATGGTAACAGTCACCTTACAGGCAATATAATGGCACTAAATTCCTATCTTTCAATAGTTACCTTGAATGTAAATGGGCTAAATGCCCCAATCAAAAGACACAGGCTAACAGACTGGATTAAAAAACAAGATCCATCGATATGCTGTCTGCAAGAGACTCATTTTAGACCCAAAGACACCCCCAGATTGAAAGTGAGGGGGTGGAAAACCATTTACCATGCTAATGGACACCAAAAGAAAGCTGGGGTGGCAATCCTTATATCAGACAAATTAGATTTTAAACCAAAGACTGTAATAAGAGATGAGGAAGGACACTATATCCTACTTAAAGGATCTATCCAACAAGAAGAGCTAACAATTGTAAATATCTATGCCCCTAACATGGGAGCAGCCAATTATATAAGGCAATTAATAACAAAAGCAAAGAAACACATCAACAACAATACAATAATAGTGGGGGACTTTAACATCCCCCTCACTGAAATGGACAGATCATCTAAGCAAAAGATCAACAAGGAAATAAAGACTTTAAATGACACACTGGACCAAATGGACTTCACAGACATATTCAGAACATTCCACCCCAAAGCAACGGAATACACATTCTTCTCTACTGCCCATGGAACATTCTCCAGAATCGACCACATCCTAGGTCATAAATCAGGTCTCAACCGGTACCAAAAGATTGGGATCATTCCCTGCCTATTTTCAGACCACAATGCTTTGAAACTAGAACTCAATCCCAAGAGGAAAGTCGGAAAGAACTCAAATACATGGAGGCTAAAGAACATCCTACTGAAGAATGAATGGGTCAACCAGGAAATTAAAGAAGAATTAAAAAAATACATGGAAACCAATGAAAATGAAAACACAACTGTTCAAAATCTTTGGGATGCAGCAAAGGCCGTCCTAAGAGGAAAGTATATAGCAATAAAAGCCTTTCTCAAGAAACAAGAAAGGTCTCAAGTACACAACCTAACCCTACACCTAAAGGAGCTGGAGAAAGAACAGCAAATAAAGCCTAAACCCAGCAGGAGAAGAGAAATCATAAAGATCAGAGCAGAAATCAATGAAATAGAAACTAAAAGAACAGTAGAACAGATCAACGAAACTAGGAGCTGGTTCTTTGAAAGAATTAACAAGATTGATAAACCCCTGGCCAGACTTATCAAAAAGAGAAGAGAAATGACCCAAATCAACAAAATCATGAATGAAAGAGGAGAGATCACAACCAACACCAAAGAAATACAAACAATTATAAGAACATATTATGAGCAACTCTATGCCAGCAAATTAGATAACCTGGAAGAGATGGATGCATTCCTAGAGATGTATCAACTACCAAAACTGAACCAGGATGAAATAGAAAACCTGAACAGACCTATAACCACTAAGGAAATTGAAGCAGTCATCAAAAATCTCCCAAAAAACAAAAGCCCAGGGCCAGATGGCTTCCCAGGGGAATTCTACCAAACATTTCAAGAAGAATTAATACCTATTCTTCTGAAACTGTTCCAAAAAATCGAAATGGAAGGAAAACTTCCAAACTCATTTTATGAGGCCAGCATTACCTTGATCCCCAAACCAGACAAAGACCCCATCAAAAAGGAGAATTACAGACCAATATCCCTGATGAACATGGATGCAAAAATTCTCACCAAAATACTAGCCAATAGGATCCAACAGTACATTAAAAGGATTATTCACCATGACCAAGTGGGATTTATCCCTGGGCTGCAAGGTTGGTTCAACATCCGCAAATCAATCAATGTGATACAGTACATTAACAAAGGAAAGAACAAGAATCATATGATCCTCTCAATAGATGCAGAAAAAGCTTTTGACAAAGTACAGCATCCTTTCTTGATTAAAACTCTTCAGAGTATAGGGATAGAGGGTACATACCTCAATATCATAAAAGCCATCTATGAAAAACCTACAGCAAATATTATTCTCAATGGGGAAAAACTGAGAGCTTTCCCCCTAAGGTCAGGAACGCGGCAGGGATGTCCACTATCACCACTGCTATTCAACATAGTATTGGAAGTCCTAGCCACAGCAATCAGACAACAAAAAGAAATCAAAGGCATCCAAATTGGCAAAGAAGAAGTCAAACTCTCACTCTTTGCAGATGATATGATACTTTATGTGGAAAACCCAAAAAACTCCACCCCAAAACTGCTAGAACTCATACAGGAATTCAGTAAAGTGGCAGGATATAAAATCAATGCACAGAAGTCAGTGGCATTCCTATACACCAACAACAAGACAGAAGAAAGAGAAATTAAGGAGTCGATCCCATTTACAATTGCACCCAAAACCATAAGATACCTAGGAATAAATCTAACCAAAGAGACAAAGGATCTGTACTCAGAAAACTATAAAATACTCATGAAAGAAATTGAGGAAGACACAAAGAAATGGAAAAACGTTCCATGCTCATGGATTGGAAGAACAAATATTGTGAAGATGTCAATGCTACCTAGAGCAATCTACACATTCAATGCAATCCCCATCAAAATACCACCCACTTTTTTCAAAGAAATGGAACAAATAATCCTAAAATTTGTATGGAACCAGAAAAGACCCCGCATAGCCAGAGGAATATTGAAAAAGAAAAGCAAAGCCGGTGGCATCACAATTCCGGACTTCAAGCTCTATTACAAAGCTGTCATCATCAAGACAGCATGGTACTGGCACAAAAACAGACACATCGATCAATGGAACAGAATAGAGAGCCCAGAAATGGACCCTCAACTCTATGGTCAACTAATCTTCGACAAAGCAGGAAAGAATGTCCAATGGAACAAAGACAGTCTCTTCAACAAATGGTGTTGGGAAAATTGGATAGACACATGCAGAAGAATGAAACTGGACCACTTCCTTACACCACACACAAAAATAGACTCCAAATGGTTGAAAGACCTCAATGTGAGACAGGAGTCCATCAAAATCCTAAAGGAGAACACAGGCAACAACCTCTTTGACCTCAGCCGAAGCAACTTCTTCCTAGAAACATCGCCAAAGGCAAGGGAAGCAAGGGCAAAAATGAACTATTGGGACTTCATCAAGATAAGAAGCTTTTGCAAAGCAAAGGAAACAGTTAACAAAACCAAAAGACAACCGACAGAATGGGAGAAGATATTTGCAAATGACATATCAGATAAAGGGCTAGTATCCAAAATCTATAAAGAACTCATCAAACTCAACACCCAAAGAACAAAGAATCCAATTAAGAAATGGGCAGAAGACATGAACAGACATTTTTCCAAAGAAGACATCCAAATGGCCAACAGACACATGAAAAAGTGCTCAATATCGCTCGGCATCAGGGAAATCCAAATCAAAACCTCAATGAGATATCACCTCACACCAGTCAGAATGGCTAAAATTAACAAGTCAGGAAACGACAGATGTTGGCGGGGATGCGGAGAAAGGGGAACCCTCCTCCACTGTTGGTGGGAATGCAAGCTGGTGCAGCCACTCTGGAAAACTGTATGGAGGTTCCTCAAAAAGTTGAAAATAGAGCTACCATATGATCCAGCAATTGCACTACTGGGTATTTACCCCAAAGATACAAAAGTAGGGATCCGAAGGGCTACGTGCACCCCGATGTTTATAGCAGCAATGTCCACAATAGCCAAACTGTGGAAAGAGCCAAGATGTCCATCGACAGATGAATGGATAAAGAAGATGTGGTATATATATTCAATGGAATATTATGCAGCCATCAAAAGGAATGAGATCTTGCCATTTGCAACGACGTGGATGGAACTGGAGGGTATTATGTTGAGTGAAATAAGTCAAACAGAGAAAGACATGTATCATATGATCTCACTGATATGAGGAATTCTTAATCGCAGGAAACAAACTGAGTGTTGTTGGAGTGGGGGGTGGGGTGGGAGGGATGGGGGGACTGGGTGATAGACACTGGGGAGTGTATGTGCTCTGGTAAGCGCTGTGAATTGTGCAAGACTGTTGAATCTCAGATCTGTACCTCTGAAACAAATAATGCAATATATGTTAAGAAAAAAAAAAAAGAAGAAGAAGAAGAAGGTAGCGGGAGGGGAAGAATGAAGCGGGGGAAATCGGAGGGGTAGACGAACCATGAGAGACGATGGACTCTGAAAAACAAACAGGGTTCTAGAGGGGAGGGGGGTGGGAGGATGGGTTAGCCTGGTGGTGGGTATGTAGGAGGGCACATTCTGCATGGAGCACTGGGTGTTGTGCACAAACAATGAATCATGGAACACTTCATCTAAAACTAATGTTGTAATGTAAGGGGATTAACATAAGAATAAAAAAATTAAAAAAAAAAAAAAAAAAAAAAAAAAAAAAAAACAAAGCTGTCATCATCAAGACAGTATGGTACTGGCACAAAAACAGACACATAGATCAATGGAACAGAATAGAGGCCCAGAAATGGACCCTCAACTCTATGGTCAACTCATCTTCAACAAAGCAGGAAAGAATGTCCAATGGAAAAAAGACAGTCTCTTCAACAAATGGTGTTGGGAAAATTGGATAGATAGCCACATGCAGAAGAATGAAACTGGACCGTTTCCTTACACCACACACAAAAATAGACTCCAAATGGTTGAAAGACCTCAAAGTGAGACAGGAGTCCATCAAAATCCTAAAGGAGAACACAGGCAGCAACCTCTTTGACCTCAGCCGAAGCAACATCTTCCTAGAAACATCACCAAAGGCAAGAGAAGCAAGGGCAAAAATGAACTATTGGGACTTCATCAAGATAAAAAGCTTTTGCAAAGCAAAGGAAACAGTCAACAAAACCAAAAGACAACCGACAGAATGGGAGAAGATATTTGCAAATGACATATCAGATAAAGGGCTAGTATACAAAATCTATAAAGAACTCATCAAACTCAACACCCAAAGAACAAAGAATCCAATCAAGAAATGGGCAGAAGACATGAACTGACATTTTTCCAAAAAAGACATCCAAATGGCCAACAGACACATGAAAAAGTGCTCAACATCGCTCGGCATCAGGGAAATCCAAATCAAAACCTCAATGAGATACCACCTCACACCAGTCAGAATAGCTAAAATTAACAAGTCAGGAAACGACAGATGTTGGCGGGGATGCAGAGAAAGGGGAACCCTCCTCCACTGTTGGTGGGAATGCAAGCTGGTGCAGCCACTCTGGAAAATAATATGGAGGTTCCTCAAAAAGTTGAAAATAGAGCTACCATATGATCCAGCAATTGCTCTACTGGGTATTTACCCCAAAGATACAAAAGTAGGGATCCAAAAGGGTATGTGCACCCCGATGTTTATAGCAGCAATGTTCACAATAGCCAAACTGTGGAAAGAGCCAAGATGTCCATCGACAGATGAATGGATAAAGAAGATGTGGTATATATACACAATGGAATATTATGCAGCCATCAAAAGAATGAGATCTTGCCATTTGCAACAACGTGGTTGGAACTGGAGGGTATTATGTTGAGCGAAATAAGTCAAAAAGAGAAAGACATATATCATATGACCTCACTGATATCAGGAATTCTTAATCGCAGGAAACAAACTGAGGGTTGCTGGAGTGGGAGTTGGGGTGGGAGGGATGGGGTGACTGGGTGATAGACACTGGGGAGGGTATGTGCTCTGGTAAGCGCTGTGAATTGTGCAAGACTGTTAAATCTCAGATCTGTACCTCTGAAACAAATAATGCAATATATGTTACGGAAAAAAAAAAGAAGAAGGTAGCAGGAGGGGAAGAATGAAGCGGGGGAAATCGGAGGGGTAGACGAACCATGAGAGCCGATGGACTCTGAAAAACAAACTGAGGGTTCTAGAGGCGAGGGGAGTGGGAGGATGGGTTTGCCTGGTGATGCGTATTGAGGAGGGCACATTCTGCATGGAGCACTGGGTGTTATGCACAATGAATCATGGAACACTACATATCTAAAACTAATGATGTAATGTATGGGGATTAACATAAGAATAAAAAAATTAAAAAAAAAAAAGGAAAGTCACCCTAAAATGTGTTATGAAAACATTTTCAATGCAACATAGAAAGTGGGCAGTTCTTACTGTCTACATACAAGGGATGAATTTAAGACTAAAAAGGGATTCTGAAAATGCCATAAGTCAGAATCTTGCTAAAATTAGTTAAAAGATGGTCATAAGCAAGCCAACAGGTGTATGGTCCAAAAGTAAATGCTAAAATTAAGACTTCACAGTTAAAAGTCTTTTTAAAATTTACTCAAGGCATTGCATTTTTTTCTGGCAATAGTTGGAATAGATGTTACTTTTTGCCCTGAGAGTTTGATATTTCTTTAGTGTCCCTTACACAATTCTACATTGTAACATGATGACAATGCAGTGCTGCCTACTTGACTATTTCCTACATTTTAAAAGAAACTCCTAGCTCTGTACTGTTTCTTTAACCCATTTTTTACTTTTTTTATTGGTCTTTATTGGTTCGAGTAACTAACGATTAATAAATACCTTTTCTTCAAGTTGAACCCCATTTGGAAATCATTAGAATTCACTGTTTTTCACTTAACATTTGGACTCAGATAAATAGTATGACTGGAATTTTCTTCAAAATAATCTGGAATGATAACATTATTCCAACAAGATCTGAAATGAGTTGATAGTTATTTGAAGCTGGCTTATGAGTGCATGAAGTTCATTATATTATTCCTCTACTTGAAAATGTATGCTTGATTTTTTTTTGTAACAAAAGTTTTTGAATATCTTAATGGGCTATGAAATTCTCATCAGGATACTCTCTCAGTATTGTAGTACCCTCATTCTAGTCACTAGGAGAGATGACGTCACCATTTATTGCCAAGAATTTTCTTAGCCTTGAATTAACACTATACGTAAAAAATATTTGATGAGCTATTCATCTTGTCATTTATGATGATATGGCATTCTGTCCCATCCCTCTGAGTCTCTCAATGCTGGCTAAAAGAGTTAATTCCTAGAACACCTCAGGAGAGAGCTTCAGGTATTCCAATTTTGTTATTATTTTAGAAGAAAAGAAACTTAAAAACTCGTTCAAGGTCACAAGCAATTTGCTGTAAGAATCAGCCCAGGAAACCAAAACTACATGGTGCTGGAAATGAGTTCTAATTACTGGAGGTTTTCTGGATCAAGACTAAACTTGAATCATTGCTTTGATTGAGACTAAATTAGATTATAGACAGGCCTGTACTTTTCCAAGTTAGTGTTCTCTTCTCGGAGTGACTTGGTAGTTATGCACTAATTCAAATGAATCATCTCCAAATTTAAATCAAAAGCGTGTTTGGCAATAACTACAGGCTTTATGGATCTATGCAGAAACTTGCTGGCAGCGCTCTTCATCAGTCATAGGTTTATGACTCGTATCAGTCATCATGAGTAAGGACTGTCACGGTCACTAACATAGACCGTGGCTGAATAATCAGTGTTATGCACCTTAGTGAGGTAAGTTATGGTAGTTAATGAGACTGATGTTGTCATATCCATAAGAATAGTGAAGTTCTTACGATTATTTTTAGAGCAGATAGGGAGAGCATTTCCTGTTCTGATAGTTATAATCTTTCTCTCATAAATAACCAAATATTTTGAGTCTATACATTCAGCTTTGACTGCAATATGTTCCAGAATTGGTACCAAGAATATTTCATTAAAATAGATTTCCCAGGAAACAAAATGCCAATGCATTGCCCTGAAGAAAATGTTGCGATAGAAAAAGTGTTTATATTTCTTATTTGCCCTTAATTAGTGAACTATAGTATAGAACATTTTAATTTAAAGTTTCGTGAAGGCTCATAAATATCATGAAATTATTTCATACGTGGCCCTGAAGAGGGGAAATGAAGTAATCATTTCCAATTAAATGACCTGTTAGTTTTCAATTGCCACGTAACAAATGATCACAAACTCAGAGGCTTAGGACAGCCCCCATTTATTTACTTACAGTGCTGCAGGTCAGAAAGCCAGCCCAGCATGGTTCGGTTCTGTGCTCAAAATATCACAAGGCTGAAATCAAGGTATAAGCCAAGCTGAGTTTTTGTTAGGAGAATCTGGGAAAAAGCCAATTCCATACTCAGTCTTGGAAGTAGTGGAGTTCACCTCCTTGCTAAGGTAGACCTGAGGTCTTGTTTCCTTGCTCACTATCAGCCAAAATGAACAACCTTTGCTTCCGAGGGCTGCCCACATGTTTTGCCATGCAGCCTTCTTCATCTTCGGTTCAGAAACAGCATGTCCAGTCTTTCTCCTGCTTTGTGTCTCTGAATTCTGTGACCAGCCAGAGAAAAATCCCTGCTTTTAAAGAGCTCATTAGAGTAAATATGTCACCCCTGAATAATTTCCCTACCCCAGCGTCAACTCATTTGGGACCTTAACTGAATCAGTAAATATCTTAACAGCAATACCTAGATTCTTATTTAATTAAATAACTGGGAAAAGATGTGTGTGCACCTGGGGCCAGAATCTTAAGGGGCCACCCTAGAATTCTGCCCATCCTGAATGGTACTGTATAAAATGAAATTTTACTGCATCTAAGTATTGATAACAAATTATCTAAATGACAATCTTTAAATTCCCTTATATACCTTGTTAAGTCTTAGTCCATTTGGACTGCTATAAAAGAGTACCATAGACTGGGCAGCTTATAAACAACAGAAACTTATTTTTTGCAGTTCTGGAGGGTGGGGCATCCAAGATCAAGACAGATTTGGTGTCTGGAGAGAGCCCTCACCTGGCTCACAGACAGTTGTCTTCTTGCTGTATTCATACGTGGTGGAAGGGGCAAGGGAGCACTATGGAGTCTTTTTTATGAAGGCACTAATCCTATTCATGAAGGCTCCACCCTCATGACCTAATCAACTCCCAAAGGTCTCATCTCAAAATACCACCACATTCGGTGATAGGGTTGAATATGTGAATTTGGGGAGAAACAATATTCAATTGGTAATACCTGTTAATACATACACACAAGTCTTGTGCATCAGAATTTTTGTTTTACTTTCATTTTTTCGGTTTGATTTTTTTTACTTCTTTTTTATTGAAGTATAGTTGAAATACAACATTAGTTTCAGGTGTACAGAATAGTGATTCAACAATTCTGTACATTATGCTATGCTCACCCTAAGTGTAGTTATCATCTGTCACCATACAACATTATTATAGTATTATTGACTATGTTACCTAAGCTGTACTCTTCATCCTGTGACTTATCTTACAACTGGAAGTTTGTACCTTTCAGTCACCTTCACCTATTTCACCCATCCCCCCAAACCCTTCCCCTGTGGCAACCACCAGTTTGTTCGCTGTATTTATGATTCTGCTCCTGAGTTTTATTTGTTTATTCATTTATTTTTTTAAGATTTTATTTATTTATTTGACAGAGGAAGACACAGCGAGAGAGGGAACACAAGCAGGGGGAGAAGGAGAGGGAGAAGCAGGCTTCCCGTGGAGCAGGGAGCCCGATGTGGGGCTCAATCCCAGGACTCTGGGATCATGACCTGAGCCGAAGGCAGATGCTTAATGACTGAGCCACCCAGGTGCCCCTGTTTATTCATTTACTTGTTTTGTTATTTAGATTCCACATATAAGTGAAATTACATGGTATTTGTCTTTGTCTGATTTATTTCACTTTGCATAATACCTGCTAAGTTCATCCATGTTGTCACAAATGGCAAGATCTCATTTTTTGTGGCTGAGTAATATTCCATTGTGTGTGTATGTGTGTACACATTTTCTTTATCCATTAATCTATCAGTGGACACTTAAGTTGCTTCCGTATCTTGGCTATTATAAATAATACTGCAATAAACATAGGGATGCATGTATCTTTTTGTATTAGTGTTTTCTTTGGGTAAATACCCAGTAGTGGAAATACAAAATTGTATGGCAGTTCTATTTTTAACTTTTTGAGGAACCTCCATAGTGTTTTCCATAATGCTGTACTAATTTGCATTCCCACCAACAGGGCACAGAGTTTCCCTTTTCTTCACCCCCTCACCAACACTTGTAATTTCTTGTCTTCTTGATACTAGCCATTCTGACAGGTGTGAAGTGATATCTTATTGTGGTTTTGTTTTGCATTTCCATGAAGATTAGTGATGTTGAGCATCTTTTCTTGTGTCTGATGGCCATCTATCTGTCTTTGAAAAAGTGTCTATTCAGGTACTCTGCCCAAGGGAACTACTGTTGAAGGATGGGGGGCTGACACCAAAACGTGGCAAAATGATGTTCTCAAAAAGCTTTGTTTGTTACTATGAATAAAATACACTTGATTTTTAATATTGATCTTACATCCTGAGACCTTCCTAAACATGTTATTTAGTTCTAGTTATTTTGGGGATTTTCTATTTACACCAACATATCTGACAATAAAGACAGTTTTATTTTTCTCTTTCCAACATAAATGCCTTTAGCCACCTACCTTCCAATATTTTTTGCCTTGTGAGTCAGCCAACTTCTTCTACAAAGGATTAAGTAGTAAATATTTGAGGTCTAGCCAGTTGCACATTCTCTATCACGACCTCAACTCTGTTGTATCAAGAAAGCAGCTATAAACAATATGTAAACAAAAGGTATCAACTGACAAAAAAAAAAAAATTACAAATATAGTGGCAGGCCATATTGGGTTCATGAGATATAGTTAGCTGACCCCTGACTTATTGCACTGACTAAAACCTCTTTAAATGTTGAATAAAAGTGGAAAGAATGAACATCTGTTCCTGATCTTGGGAGAAAAAAGTTTAGTCTTTCTCCATTAAATATGATGTTAGTTGTAGGTTTTTTGCAGATGCCCTTTAGTTGCCTTTTATTGGAAGTTTGCTGAGAGTATTTATGTAAATGGTAGTTGGAGTTTGTCAAACTCCTTTTCTGTGTCTCATGAGATAACATCATAATTTTCCCCTTTATTCTATTAATAAATTGAATGATTTATTATGTAAAACTTGTGAAAAACTGCTGCTTTTTCTTTAAATATTTGATATAATTCACTAGTGAAGCTATCTGGACCTGGGATTTTATTTGTAGGAATGTGTTTCACTACTAAGTCAATTTTTACTTGTTATGTATCTATTCAGATTTTCTATTTCTTCCTGACTTACAGTTTTACTAATTTCTGGGTTTTTTAGAAATTTTTGCATTTTACAAAAGTCCATAAACACATTCATAATTTTCTATTCATTTAATTTTCATAAGTTTGTGATGCCCCTCTTTTTTTTTCTCATTAACCTTTTGTTTTATGGGGTCTCAAAATTCTGTGATAGTTTTCTGGTCAGGTTGTTTCCATTAAAAAGTACTGATTTTAAAAACTAATAACTTAGAACTGCCACAGACACACAAAAACACAAATGATCCACAAAGCATTCTCCTTTCCTTCTGAAGGTTTTATGGTGCCCCCTCTTTCATTCCTGATTTTGTTAGTTTGTGTCTTTAGTCATTTATTTTCTTGGCCACTATAGTTAAAGTTTCCCAGTTTTGTTTTTCTCTTCATTACCAATTTTGACTTTATTGATTTTCTCTATTGTTTTTCTGTTTTATTTCATTGTTCTATCACATTCTAGTCTATACTATTTCATTCCTTCTGCCTGCTTTGGGTTAAGTGGGTCTTTAACTAGTTTGTTAAGGTACAAGTTTAGATTTTTATTTTAGAATTTTTCTCTTTTTAAATATAGGTGTCTCAAGTTATAAATTTTCCTCTAAACATGGATTTAAATGCATCCACCAAATTTTATGTTGTATTTCATTTTTGTTCAGATAAAATATTTTTATCTTGTGATTAAATCTTTGACTCATAAGTTACTTAGAAATGTGTGTAATTTTGAAATATTTGCCAATTTCTCCAATTTTTTCTTTTGTTGATTTCTAATTGACTCATATGTGTTCATTTGATTTAATGCTTTTTAATTTATTGAGATTTGTGTTATGGTCCAATATATGGCCTATTTGAATTTTTTCCATATGTATTTTAAAAGAATGTTTATTCTCCTGTCATGATGCAGAGTGATGATATAAATTTGAGTTAGGTAAAGTTGATTCTTAGACTTGATTAGATCTACTGTATCCTTTCCAATTTTCTGCTCAGTTGTTCTATTAATTTTTCAGATTTAAGAATTAAACTCTCCAATTATTTGTTGAATTGTCTATTTCTCCTTTCAATTTTTTTTCTGGTTTGCTTTACTTATATCTATTGTTAAGTGTGTACCCATCTATAATTGCTATATATTCATGATGTATTGATTTTTTATCATTAGGTAAAATCTCTGTCACATGTAATATTCTTGGCTGAATGTATACTTTGTCTGATATGAAAATAACCACTCCAGATCTCCAATGGTTACTTTTTACATGATATGTTTTTCCATCCTTTATTTTCTACCTACTTTTGTCTTGAATCTATACTTTGTCTCTTATAGAGAGCAGATGGTTATCCAATCTGATGATCTCTGCCTTTTGATATGAGCCTCTCTAAGTAAATTTTTAGCTATTGTATTCTTC
Organism: Mirounga angustirostris; assembly: GCF_029215605.1. Taxonomy (NCBI): domain Eukaryota; kingdom Metazoa; phylum Chordata; class Mammalia; order Carnivora; family Phocidae; genus Mirounga; species Mirounga angustirostris. The sequence continues at coordinate 77,842,272 of NW_026991717.1, forward strand.
AAATCCAGAATTTCCATTTGGTTTCTCTTTTTATAGTTTTTAATCTCCTTATCAAAACCTCTATTTACCCAGCAAGTGTCACCATGCTGTTCTTTCAATCTTTAAACTTTTTTCCCTTAATTCTTTGAACATCATTATTATAGCTCCTTTGAAATATTTATTTTCTAAATTTCAACATCTGGGCTAACTCAGAGTCTCTAATTGCTTCTTTTTTTCTGATTAGAGTTACACTTTCTTGTTTCTTTTCCTTTCTCATAACTTTTGATTTAAACTACCATTTTAGATACTGTTATATACTATAAACACTCTAGATTCTGATATTATCCTCCCAAGGGTTGTAGTTATTGTTGTTTGGTTGTTTGTGTCATGAGCATGCTATGAAGGCACACACATGAGTTGTGTCAATGTCAGCTTTATTCAATCATAAAGCAAGGTTAACATAACTGAAAAGCAGTTTCAGGATTCCAAATTCAATGACATTCCACTACATGTTTAACTTGGCTTCTTACACATCACACAAAGCAAAGCATAATATAAAGTCATACAACAAGGGGTGCCTGGCTGGCTCAGTCAGAGGAGCATGCACCTCTTGATCTCAGGGTCATGAGTTTAAGCCCCATGTTGGGGGAGATTGCTTAAATAAATTTTTTTTTTTAAAGTTACACAAGATACAACAAGGTATAGAAGTTTTTTATTATTATTTAAATCAAGTTAGTTAACAAATAGTGTATTATTAGTTTCTGAGGTAGAGTTCAGTGATCTATCAGTTGCATATAACACCCAGTGCTCATTTGATCACTTGTCCTCTTTAATGCCCAACACCCAGTTACCTCATCCCCCTACCCACCTCCTTTCAAGCAACCCTCAGTCTGTTTCCTAACTCTCTCTCTCTGATTTCATCTTATTTTTTCCTCCCTTCAAGGGTTAGGAAGTTAATGAACCAAATGTAAAGTCAGTCAGTTGAGATCAGGCCTCCATGCCCTCAAGATCAGTTCTTATGCTGTTTATTATGTTCAAGTAGTGGAGAACCTCTGTTATGTTCAGAGATCAATTGGGCAGATCCTTTGGTGGCAGTTGCCCTTTTGACGTGGTCAGACGTAAAAGGGTCAACGTCTGGAAAGTCTGACAGCTGCAAAAAACTCTCCCTTTTAAAAGGAGTTTAATCAGTCTTGGGATTTTGCGGACCTCCTCTGGTTCTGCTGGTTATCACTTCTGGATGTTGTCAACCTTTGCTGGCGTCGGAGCTATCTAGTCTTGGCTGCAATGCGCTTGGCTGCTTGCATCACTGCTTGACATGAGTGACTCCATCTTGCTCTCTACAGTTTGCTTATTTAGTAATCTGCCTGGATTAAATCTGCGGAATATGTCTCACTTGCAGGACAACACTGCTGATGTCTATACTCAGGGAGAATTTTAAATTCTTGTTTTAATTTTTAAGATTGGCTTCCTAGGGACTGGTTCTATATCTGCATAGATTATTGTCAGCTAGTTATTGGCCGTAGGTTGTGCACAAACACCTTAATCCAAGAAAGGCTTCTACCCTCTGCCCAAGGATCTGTGTACAGGTTGGGGAACACATTAAAAGTTCAGCATTTTCAGGTATACTCCTGGTTTTACTTTCCATCAGGCCCTCTTATGTACTACCTGTGCATGAACACAGCGTCCCAGACCAGCTGTGATTTGTTAAAACTCTGGAAACTTTTCACTATCCCATGAACATTTACATGGACTTCCAGTTAGCCAGGGATGTGTAGAAAGTTTATCAAGTCCTCTTACGTCTACCTCATTTCCTGGATGTCCTTGTTAAATTTCTGCCTAGGTCATTGTCTACTGCTTGCTGCAGCCAGAATGACAACCTCAGACTAGCCCAGCTGTTGGCCTTCCCTGGTGATGTGCCATCAAGATCACTACTTTTACTGACAACACTGCTGAGCAGGGTTTTCACCTTCCACTCCAAATCAAGATAAACTCCTCCAAAGTCAAGCTTCTGGTGTTTCTAAGTCTTCCTGCCCTGGTAGAATAAAATGCAACTTCCAAACTAGGTTGCAAGGGAATAGCCATAGGCAAGAATGCCACTGATTCCTACTGATCTTGTCTGAAGTTCAGTAATTTTTTATGAATTAACACTTCTCAATTTGTTGCATGACTTTGGTAGATTTCCAGAGCTCTAAAATGGTTGTTTTTGACAATATGTTCAGTTTTATAGTTGCCTTTTGAGGAAAGAATTTTCTGATCTCTTTGTGTTGCCAAACCAAAAGTTTCACCTCAGGCATAACTTTTTGATCTAAGGTCAAAAGCTCTCTTATCTCCATACTACTTTTAAGCAAAGTACTGCCATGTTTATGGTTTTTCTTCATTTAAATGGAGATACTGAGAGGAAGCAATTTTCACTTTCATTACCCAACTGAATGAGAACAACTCAGTGGCAAAAACAAGTACCAATTAGCTAAATGAAAAGTTCAAGCTGTGAATTTATCTTCAGGGCAAACTGCAATGATTTGAAGGGCAGCAGTGGGAGGCAAAGTATACAAGCAAGACAAAATAGATACTCTGGAGGTGGGACCTTCCTTTGTTGTTCATTATAAATTATAGATAGATTGACTGATTTTATATCTACATTTATGATATACAATCATATAATTTATTTAGACTGTAGCTTGAACTGAATGCAGGTCACTGAATTAATTTGAATAAGTTCACCTAAACAAGGTATTTATAGAATAGTTATCAAGCTTAATCCTTTTACTTAAGAGTATAACATGTTTAAGAAAAGTTTTTTTAAACCTATCCAACATCCAGGGGCACCAGGGTGACTCTGCCTTTGGCTCAGGTCATGATCCCAGGGTCCTGGGATGGAGCCCCACATCAGGCTCCCTGCCCCGCGGGAAGCCTGGTTCTCCCTCTCCCACTCCCCCTGCTTGTGTTCCCTCTCTCGTTTTGTCTCTCTCTGTCAAATAAATAAATAAAATTAAAAAAAAAAAAAAACTATCTACCATCCATTTAACATAGTAAAAATGATGCCTGGTAAAACATAAACCAAATTACATGCTTGTCAAGAAAATTAAAGATATACAACAATTTGATTTTAAAAACTGAAAATAATTAAAAGTTGGGGCGCCTGGGTGGCTCAGTCAGTTAAGCATCCTGATTCTTGGTTTCAGCTCAGGTCATGATCTCAGGGTCCTGAGATCTTGTTCAGAGTCCAGCCCACACTCAGCAGCATGGAGTCTGCTTGTCCCTCTCCCTCCCCCTCTACTCCTCCCACCAGCCCCTACATGTGTGATTGTGCTCTCTCTTTCAAATAAATAAATAAACAAATAAACAAATAAATAAAATCTTTTAAAAAAGAAAATTAAAGGTTAGGGGGAAAGAAATTTTTAAAAAATCTATTACTACCAAATATTGCCAAAGCTGTGGAAACTCACAGGAACTCTCTACATGCTGGTGGGAGAATACATTACCACTGCCACTTTGGAGAACAATTCCATGTTACCTAATAAAGTCTTTAAAAGCCCAATTATACAACCCAGTAATTCTATTTCTTCCTTGGAGACATAAACAAGAAAAATCAATTAAAATAAATGCACTAGATCTAAATGTATCAAAACAGAATACGTTTAAAATATAACAATAAGTAAAAATAAAAACAAGTTGTAGAAAGATATTGAGTATGTTACATTTATTTTTTAATGTATTTGTTTATGTATAAATATAAGAAGTTAATTTTAATATGGTTAAGTAGAGGAACATATTACAAATTCATAGTAGAGCTTGATTCTGGGGAGGGCATGAGGAGAATATGGTATGAGGAAGGAGGAGAAAGGGACTTCAAATCTCTCAGTTAAGATTTATGAGTTTAGAAAAGAAATGGAAATATTGACCCTGTTAATCCTCACTCATAGTACACGGTGTACCTAATATTCTTCTCTATACTCCTAGCTTTAAAAATATGTAACTTCTTTTTTTAATGTGGTAAGATAATATCAAAGACAAATGGAGCTATCATACATGACTATTTGTTGTACCCATCTAAATTACCAGCTAATAGTACCAACTAATATATTTCCAAAGTATTGCTTTAAGGAATGTAGGTGAGTTATGGAATATTCAATAAGTTCACCTATACTGACTCTTCTATAGCATTTATATTAATATATTATCTACATTCAGCACATAATTAGTCAGGGTACTCAACTTGGTACAAAAGCATTTTCAGAGAGATACAAAGTAAAACGACATATGATTGATTTCATCTTTAAAAAATATATGCATTAACAAGAGTCTAGATGAGTTATAGACTTCTCTTATTCCTCTAATATTTGAGAAATGAAAATGAAAGGCTGCACCAGGGCCAGCATTCTTTTTGACCAACAATACAATTTGCCTCTAGTGCTCACCACCCCCTCCATGAAGTCCTACCATGTTGCTCTATCTAATCCCTATTTCATAGCAGTACTATAATCCTGAAAACAAAGTTTTTTGTGTCCAAAGAATTGAGAGGGCAATTTAACCTTTTTGAATAGATTAAATAATTGATATTTTGCTCTAAAGCATGATTCTTTTCACCCAACCTGGAAGTCAGGAGACCTATGTCACAGCTCTGGATTTCTACTTTGGGAACCTGAACAAATTTGGGCCTTATCAAATAGGGGGCAAAAAAAGGGTGTGGGGCAGTAAGGTAACTTTAATTCCCTTCCCAACGTAAAATATGCATCAACTTACTTGAGCAAGTCACTTAACATGGCTACACTTCAATTCCCTTATCTTCAAAATACTAACTGACTATCAAGAAGGATAGTGTACAGTTTAAAAAGATAATAAATATAAAGTGTACTTGGAACTTGGGGTGCCTGGGTGGCTCAGTCAGTTAAGCGGCTGCCTTCGGCTCAGGTCATGATCCCAGGGTCCTGGGATTGAGCCCCGCGTCAGGCTCCCTGCTCATTGGAGAGTCTGCTTCTCCCTCTCTCTCTGCCTACTTGTGCTCTCTCTCTCTGTCAAATAAATAAATAAAATCTTTAAAAATATATATATACTTGGAACAGTGTCTGGTTTGTAACAAATGTTCATTAAGTGTTTGCTATGATCATTATCACCATCATCACTATTTTTATTAGTATCAGTAAGAGTTTTAATAACCCCAAAACCTAGTTTTATAAAAGTCATTAGAAACATTCACTTATTGCATCTTTCAACAATTCATTCAACTACTTTAAACTTTCTATGTTTTTATGTAGATCAATGATGCACATCCAAGGAATAAGATATTTAAGACAGCGATTATAATTAAACCACCTCAATTTCTCTGTGGAAAAATATGCAAGACAAAAATACACAAATGCATTGAGTGTGAAATTATAGTATGTTTTATTCTAATAAAGGAAAGTATGTAAAGTTATAAGTAAATACTAGTGAGATTTATAAGACTGATCTTCACTTAAGTAATTAGTTTTATGTTCCTTAACCATTTATTCCACTTCTTTTTTTTTTAAGATTTTATTTATTTCAGAGAGAGAGAGCAAGCAAGCGGGAGGAGGGAGAGGGACAAGCAGACTCCGAGCTGAGTGTGGAGCCCAATGTGGGGCTTGATCTCACTCATGACCCTGAGATCATGACCTGAGCTGAAATCAAGAGTCGGTCGCTCCGCTGACTGAGCCACCCAGGTGCCCCCACTTAATCCACTTCCATTACTAGAACTCTTCTCGTGTTACTTCTTACATAAGAACAAACTCCTTTCCCAAATTCACAAATAATCTTTCTTCCCTTCTCTCAAATAACAATTAGATAAAAGAATGATATTCTTGGGGCGCCTGGGTGGCTCAGTCGTTAAGCGTCTGCCTTCGGCTCAGGTCAGGATCCCAGGGTCCTGGGATCGAGCCCCACATGGGGCTCCCTGCTCAGCGGGAAGCCTGCTTCTCCCTCTCCCGCTCCCCCTGCTTGTGTTCCCTCTCTCGCTGTGTCTCTGTCAAATAAATAAATAAATAAAATCTTTAAAAAAAAATTTTTTTAATTTAAAAAAGAATATTCTTTTTTTTAAGATTTATTTATTTATTTTAGAGAGAGTGAGTGCACAAGTGGGGGGAGGGGCAGAGGGAGAGGGGGAGAATCCCAAACAGACTCCCCACTGAGCACGGAGACCAAGGCAGGGCTCAATGCCACCACCCTGAGAGCATGACCTGAGTTGAAACCAAGAATCCGATGCACCCCAGGATGATACTCTTATAAGAAAACTCAATCTGACCAAGGGCAGGAGCCAGAATCTTTCAACACAATTACCAAAGGACTATAATCCATCTCCACATTTCACAGTGTAGGCTGAAGATAATCTGTATCAATAATTGTTGTTTCCTATAGGCTCATTTAGTTGTGTGACAGAGGCATTTACTATACACTCTATCCATGTGCTCATCCACATTTCAGAATGCTCCTACAGTTTGGCCCAGTGCCAGAGGACTAGTTCTGGCCAACAGACTATGCACAGAAATAATAAGTATTCTTTCCAGATTGAAGCATTTAAAAGCCAATATATAAACCTTCTGCTATCCCTTTACCTGCTGAGGCAACAGTGGAATCCACTTACTGAGATGGCAATATCACAAGATTAAAACAGCCTAGATTTGGGGGCACCTGGGTGGCTCAGTCGATTAAACATCTGCCTTCAGCTCAGGTCATGATCCCGGAGTCCTGGGATCAAGCCCCACATTGGGATCCCTGTCCCTCTGCCCCTCAGCACACTTGTGCTCTCTCTCTCGCTCACTCTCTCCATCTCTCTCTCAAAGAAATAAATAAAATCTTTAAAAAAAAACAAAAACAAAAGGGCGCCTGGGTGGCTCAGTCCGTTAAGCATCTGCCTTTGGCTCAGGTCACGATCTCCAGGTCCTGGGATCGAGTCCCACATTGGGCTCCCTGCTCAGCGGAGAGCCTGCATCTCCCTCTGCCTGCCTAGCACTCTCTCCCTCTCCCTCTCTCTGTCAAATAAATAAATAAAATCTTTAAAAAAAAATCTTAAAAGAAAACACCCTAGATTTCTAAGTCCATCTTTAGAAGGCAGCCCTCCCATATAACTGCAGACTTAATGTGAGAGAGAAATTAACTTGCATATGTTAAGCCACAAAAATTTCAGTTTTGTTTTCTTAGCTGAGCATAATCACTTTAAAGTGCTATAAGTTGCCCATCTCCATAAGCTAGTTGGCAACTGTCATATAACTTATGTTCCTAGGTACACAGATGTCATTAACAAGTAGTGTTCTTTGAATAAAATATTTTGTCACATTGAGATTATGGTAGCACATTGCTAGGGAAAAAGAGAGGAAGAAATTGGCAATTTCAGAAAGAAAAGATGTATCCCAAGATAATGACCACTCACTTCACATAAATCCTGTTTCCCTGAATAAATTTATATAAAATATAAAGGGGCGCCTCGGTGGCTTAGTCGCTTGAGCATCCAACTCTTGCTTTCAGCTCAGGTCATGATTGCAGGGTTGTGGGATCAAGCGCCACATTGGGCTCCATGCTCAGCGGGGAGTCTGCTTGAGATTCTCTCTCCCTGTCCCTCTGCCCCTCCTCCCCCACTCTCACTCATGCTCTCTCTCTGCCCCAATATATATATTGGGGCACCTGGATGGCTCAGTCAGGTGGGTGTCTGGCTCTTGGTGTCAGCTCTGGTCATTATCTTATGGGTCGTGGGATGGAGCCCCATGCCAGCCAACATGGTCAGCAGTCTGCTTGAAGATTCTCTCCCTCTGCCCCTCCCCCAACTCACGCTGGCACTCTCTCTCTCTCTAAAATGAATGGATAAATCTTTGAAAAATATATATATAAATATAAAACATATCAGATTTATAATGAAGATATCTATTCTTCTAAATATCAATCTTTCCTCTTAGAACTCCAGATAGAAATTTAAAGATTTAAAAATTTATTTCAAGAAATACCCTTTCCCATATATCCCTCTTCCACATATACATATGGATTGGGAATTAGTAGCATAAATGTGATTCAGAGGTAACCTGGGAAAAATAATTGGAAGATAGTAAATTAGTAGATTACATAACTATGAGTTTTTCTAGTTTACTGTTTTTCCTACCAAACTGCAAAAGGATCTGTAAGTGTTTTAATATTTCCTACAGAGAACTTGAACACCAAAATTAAAAGCAAGTGTGTGTTGGGGTCAGCAATCAATTATTCTATCCTAAAATAGCTATTTAACAATTATCCTTTATAACAGCTCCTTGTTGTAAGTCTTAATGATGAATTGTTTCATAATTCATTAAATGTGTAAGAACAAGTAAAGCTTTCCTTTAGATTTCCAAATGAATTTCTGTTGTCATCTCTGTTACATTCTATTTTTGACTCAGATCAAAAGTTTCCAAATAGAATCACATGTTTTTTTCTAGTTTGCAAATTTATTTTGGAAAGGAAGAAAAGAGAGAGAGAGGATAAGATCCCAAACACATATCACTGTCATTTACTAAGAGGCTTTATATTATGATGAAAGTATTGCTCTGTAAATTTGCAAATAAGTTGTAGGTCAATCAAATGACAAAGATTATGTTTTCTTCCAATTTTGGCCATTCTATATGACGACTTTTAATGTGTTTTAATAATATGATGTTATGAACATTTTGAGAATTGCAATTTCAAGTCTTCAGGGAAAAGGTATTTCTTGTATGATTAAAAAAAAAAAAAAAACAACTTTGGAAGACTATATTTCTACCAGTCCATTTTCAAAAGTATATAACATCAAAAGATTTTTGGCTCCAACAGACATCTAGTTTTCTGCCAAGATCAATTCTACAATCTGTAAGTGACAATTTTCTCCTTATATAAAGAAAGCAGTGAAAAATCATAATTTATCTAATTAACATCCTTCCCCAGTTTGCTCTCAATACTGCAGCTATTAACTAGTACTCTGCTACCAATCAATCACCAATTCCCACCATCCCTGCAGGTTATAGTGATGCCAAGCCAGGTCCCAATTCAACTGCTCTTTTCGGGACCCTGCTCCAGTGTGGCTGCCAGCCCCCCACCCCTTTCCCTCCCTGCTACCACCACTTCTATTATTGCCTTAACCTCTAGTGTCACAATTCCTCCAGTCTCCCAAAGAGAAGATATTTCTTCTTAAGTAGAATAGTTATTTCAATACATTAAGAGATATTACAACCTTTTTATTTGGCACCAACAATAATAGCACTACCCTTTCAGAGTTGTATGTCCCCCAGACAATGAGGTTTCATCATATTCATGAGGTACTGGACAAGGAATAATTTGTGTGCCAATAATTTGTCAAGGGCTCTGCTTTTCTCAACACTAATACCCAGAAGCAATCCCATGTTGTCCAAGAGCTCTCTTGCTAAATGATGAAAGAACAAGCCTTCATATTAACTCACTGCTTTCATGTTCAAGCAATCAGGTCCAATTCAAGTTTCTTTCAAAAAAAACTCCATGCCAGTCAGTTGACCTGCCATAGTTATAAACAAGTCATTACATTGCCTTCATTATCTATTCCACAAAATTTCAAATATGATATTTATGAATTATCTCAAATTTGGTCCATTTGTCAATGTTATTACAATTTTCCAAATTTGGAAGATATATGTGGCTATTTGGGGCTTGCTATTGTGTACCCTTTGTTTTTTTATGAAGACTATATGAGGCAGTGCATTTAAAGAAATGTGTGCTAAACATTAATAAACACTAAACATTAGTTGTCATTATTACTAGTTATCATTATCCAAATTCTTTCTCCCACATGTAGTAGGATTCCACGTTATAATTTATATCTAAATAAATACCTAATTCCCCTGAATTTTATATCTCACATCTTCTTTATCCATTCATCTATCAATGGATTTTTGGGTTGCCTCCATATCTTGGCTATTGTAAATAATGCTACATTATTTACTGCATATATCTTTTCAAATTAGTGTTTTCATGTTCTTTGGGTAAATACCCAGTACTGGAATTTCTGGATCATATGTTAATTCTAATTTTAATTTTTTGAGGAAACTCCATAATGTTTTCCACAGTGGCTACACCAGTTTGCATTCTCACCAAGATTGCACGAGTGTTACTTGTTCTTCACATCTTTGTCAACACTTGTTATTTCTTGTGTTTTTGATTTTAGCCATTCTGACAGGTGTGAGGTAGTATCCCATTGTGGTTTTGATTTGCACTTTCCTGATGATTAGTGATGTTGAGCACCTTTCCATGTATGTTAGCTATCTGTATATCTTTGGGAAAATGTCTATTTAGGTTGTCTGCCCATTTTTTAATTGGGTTGTCTTTCTGGTGTTTTGTTGTATAAGTTCTTTATATATTTTGAATATTGACCCTTTATTGGATATATCATCCTCAAATATCTTCTCCCATTCATCAGGTTGCCTTTTGTTTTGTTGATAGTTTCCTTTGCTGTGCAGAAGTTTTTCACTTCGATGTAGTCCACTTGTTTATTTTTACTTTTGTTGCCTTCGTTTCTGGTATCAGCACCAAAAACTCATTGCCAAGACTGATACCAAGGAGCTTACTGACTATGCTTTCTTCTAGGAATATAATGGTGTCAAGTCTTACATTCAAGTCTTTAATCCATTTTGATTTAATTTTTATGTATAAGATAGTGGTCCAGTTTCATTCTTTTGCATAAATACCCTTTATTGAAGAGACTGTTCCTTTCTCATTGTTTATTCATGGCTCCTTTGGCATAAATTAATTAACTGTATGTGTGTGGGTTTATTTCTGGGCTCTATTCTGTTCCACTGGTCTATGTGTTTGTTTTTATGTCAATAACATAATGTTTTGAACAATAGCTTTGTAATGTAGTTTGAATTCAGGGTGCATGATGCCTCCAGCTTTGTTCTTCTTTCTCAGGATTGCTTTGGCTATTTGAGATCTTTTGTGGTTCCATATCAATTTTAGGATTATTTGTCCTATTTCTGTGAAAAATACCATTGAAATTTTGATAGGGATTGCACTGAATCTCTAGATTGCTTTGAGTAGAATGGACATTTTAACAATATTGAGTCTTCCAATCCATGAAGACAGAGTATCTTTCCATTTATTTGTGTCTTTTAAAATTCCTTTTCTTAATGACTTACAGTTTTCAGTGTACAGATCCTTAATTTCTTTGGTTAAATTTTTTCCTAGATATTTTATTCCTTTTGATGCAGTTTGCAGAAATGCAACAGATATTTGTATATTGATTTTGTAGCCTGCAACTTTTCTGTATTTGTTTATTAATTCTAACAATTTTTTGGTAGAGTCTTTAGAGTTTTCTAAATCTTTCTAAATATGTCATCTGCAAATAGTGAAATTTTACTTGTTCCTTTCTGATTTAGATTTGTCTTTTATTTCCTTTTCTTGCCTAATTCTTCTGGCTAGGACTTCCAATACTATGTTGAATAAAAGTGGCATCTTTGTCTTGTCCTGATCTTAGAGGAAAAGCTTTCAGCTCTTCACCACTGAGTATGATGTTAGCTGTGGGCTCATCTTATATGGCTTTTATTAAGCCATCACCCATTTAATAAAAGAGCAAAGCTTGTTGGACTGAGATTTTGGAGGCAGATGTATCTGTGTTTGAAATTTGATTTTGTAATCTACTAGTTGTGTAAACTTGGGTAAGTTATTTTATTTCTCTGAATTGTTCTCCAATCTGTAAAATGTGGATAATATTAGATATATTATATGTTAATTTGGGGATTAGTGGAATAATGTATATAGAGTATACAGTGGAATGCAATTGTATTTGGAAATAGGACCTTTAAAGAGGTTATTACATTAAAATGAGGCCCTAGTCCAATCTGATTGATGTCCTTAGAAAAAGAACATATCTGACAGAGAGAGACAGCAAGGATTTACATGAGCAGGGGAAAGGACACAGCAAGAAGATAGCAATCTGCAAGCCAAGGAGAAAGGCCTCAGAAGAAATCCAACCTTTATCTTGGACTTTTAGACTCTAGAACTGTGAGAAAATTAATTTCCTTTGTTTAAGCCACTCAGTCTGTAGTATTTTGTTATGGCAGCCCTAGCAAACTAGTAGAAGATAAGGAATTCTAGTGATCTACCTGTTTTAAGGAATATGAGAATTATAAGTTAGGAAATTGCATAATATATTCATAAAGAAACTATAAATGTGTTCAATATGTAAAGTCTATTTAAATGTCCAGAATTTCCTTTCAAAAACTTCGCAGATTTCTCCACTTAATTCTATAAATGAATTCCTTCTCCTTGAGCATGAAAATGGAATATAAATAAGAAATTCAAGCTTAGCTTTCAGTTTTAATTCATACTTCCACAACTGAATTGTTTTCATCTATTTTCTGTTTGACAAGATTTAAGCTACATTATGGACTAAATTATTTTCTGAATTGGGCAGAAGAAAAAATGTCAATTATAACATTGTTTATTTGAAAAATATGTTGTAAGTTTCAAACAACCATTTTAACGTCAAATTTTCAGAATACAACCAAATGTCATTTAGGAACTACCTTGTACCTTAATGTGCATATGCTGTGATATAAACTTATTAAGTCCCCTAGCATACCTTAAAAGTATGCTAATTGTACATAACATCTGACCAAATTTTTTATTACAAGGATCCTAGATTTATTTTTTTAATTGATAACCCCCTTAAATCAGTGCTGTGAAGAACACAGTTCAGTTAGAAGCTGTATTTAGATGAATGGTACTTTGCTCTTAGTTTTTACTATTATTCTTTGTCTTACTTATCGTAACAAAATTGTTCTCTGACGTTTTTTCTCACTCTTCTATCATCTACCACAGCCTGTGAAAGGACCATGAGGGGATTTCTTGGTAAGATACCTACTGACATCATCTGAGTTCCTAAATATTGAAGACTGAGTTTATTTCTTCCTCTTTAATATCTGCATATGTTTTGTTTCATGGTTTATCTATGGCATCATTAAATACCTGAAGTATCCTCAAAAGGAAGTTGTTATTACTGGCATTTAATTATTAAGTACTAAATTAACCTAGATGACATGTGAGCATATCATTCCAGCTGCTCAAAAATATACAAGGTACAACTAAGTCCATTTCAAATAATGGAGAAAAATCACTCTATATTTTCTTAAAATCTGTCATATTTTTTTTATTTTTACAAAAGCCTCCTCCTTACTGGAATTATTAATCCCAAGAAACCAAAGGACAGAACATCAGGCAATCAACATGTACAAAGGATATGTTCTTATTTCTTCTACCTGTGATTGATATTTTAATAGACACCTCCTACTTTTGTGCCTTTCCTGGAATGCACTCAAATGTCACTTCTCTGCTGTCACTGTGTTGTGTTTTTAAAAGCCACGTGTTGATTTAATTTCCACACACTACAGTTTTCAATACTAGGGGAACTCTTCATTTTTTCTCCATGTTTTACTTTAATACATTTACATCTATAGAAAATGGAACTGTAGCACGGTAATGATAGTTGTCTCTGTATCATCTCAAAAAAAACTTGTTTAACTAAGAACAGGAGAAAATTTATGTTCAGATTATTGACATGCAAGTATATAAAAAGCAAGACTACCATTATTTACAAGTGGTTTATTACTTTCTTTTCTGAATAAATGTAGAGAGGTTGGCTAATTATATACTGAAAATGTGGAAGAGTTTTTTATACCTCTTGAATGCTATTTTTTTCACATAATTACCTTTAAAGTAAGATAAGCATCTTTGTACTTCCTTAACTATAATAAATGTATATTCTCTAACATATTTTACATACCCTAAATACATTCATTAAATATTAAAACTTTGTCATCAGAAATTCATTTTCCTATTCTAAGACTTGTACAAGTGTAAAGGCTCAAATGTGGTGAGGTTTCACTATAATACTTTTTCTCAGACTATACTTCAAATACAACACATAGTCATTAAGAGCCTACAATATGCAAGGCACTATTCTAAAACTTTAAAAGAATCAGAGATAATTAAGACATTGTTCCTATTCTCTGTGGCAGTAAAACTGACACTACCTTGCCGCCACTATGAAATAAATCCTAAAACCTAAATAAATGGTATGCCAATACTTGAAAATAGATGCTTTTAAGAAAAAATTTAAGTGACTAATATATCAAAAGAGAAAAAACTACGTAAAAGTAATTGAAGAATTTATAAAACATATAGCCCCTAAGATGAACCAGTTGCAGGTAGTTTTATAGGTGAATTGCATGCATTCATCAAAAAAAGGAAATACATTACATGAAGAGATCATAGGAAAAAAGCTACACAGTCAATTATGGACACAGATGCTGAAAATACATTTTATAAACATGAACAAGTAGTCTTAATTTTAAAATATCTTTAAATTTGTCTTTTTAAAAATTTTTTTATTGTTATGTTAATCACCATACATTACATCATTAGTTTTAGATGTAGTGTTCCATGATTCATTGTTTGCGCATAACACCCAGTGCTCCATGCAGAACGTGCCCTCTTTAATACCCATCACCAGGCTAACTCATCCTCTCACCCCCCTCCACTCTAGAACCCTCAGTTTGTTTTTCAGAGTCCATCATCTCTCATGGTTCGTCTCCCCCTCCGATTTCCCTCCCTTCATTTAAATTTGTCTTTTAAATGTCCTAAATAAATTAAGATAGAATGAAAATGCCTTAATATTTTCAAGTATACAAAAATAAAGAATAAACATTGATCTTAATAAAACACATGAGGCATTTATGGAGCACCCGGTGGCTGAGTCAGTTAAGTGTCCAATTCTTGGTTTTGGCTCAGGTCATGATCTCAGGGTCATGGGATCAAGCCCCGAGTTGGGCTCTGCACTCAGCACAAAGTCTGCTCGAGATTCTCTCCCTCTTTCTGGCCCTCCCCCTTGCTCACACACTCTCTCTCTCTCTCTAAAATAAATAAATAAATCTTGTATAAAAAACAATAAATAAATAGGGGTGCCAGGGTGGCTCAGTTGGTTACACTTCTGCCTTCAGCTCAGGTCAGGATCCTGGAGTTCCTGGATAGAGCCCTGCATTGGGCTCCCTGCTCAGTGGGGAGTCTGCTTCTCCTTCTGCCCCTCAATCTACTCGTGTTCTCTCTCTCTCATTCTTTCTGTCTCTCTCTCAAATAAATAAATGAAAGCTTTAAGAAAAAAAAAACAAAAATCAATCAATCAATCAATCACATGAGGCATTTCTGTCTAAAGTCAGAATCAACATCAGGAGGCCACTATCATCAATACTATCCAGCAGTTTTCTTGAGGACCTAGTTGATATACAAATAAAACAAAATAAAAATATTTTATACTATAGGGGAGAAAGTTTCACAATAAACATTATTCGTGGATTTTTTAGAGTTTCAACCAAAAATCCCCAAAGAATCAAGCAAGAAATTAAAGTAGTCATTTAAAAGAGAAAACAAGTAACCACCTTTAATATATCTTATAGTCAGTCATGGTCCAGGAACCCCTAGAGAACAATGACTTTGGCAATCACCCATGGATGAAAGAGCCTTTGTAGAAGTCCAGGTTTCCAGAGAAGTTCCAACACTCCATTACTCCATATACATATTTATATATATAAAGTCAAATCCTGAGTTGGGCTCTACACTCAGCACAGAGTCTGCTTGAGATTCTCTCTCTCTCCCTCTGCCCCTTCCCTCTGCTCACACACTCTCTCTCTTGACTTCACCTATATTACTCTTCCCCTAAGGTGGCACAGCTTAGGGCCAAGAAGGTTCTTCTTGGACCCATTATTTGTCCCAGAGGAAAAAAGAAATTGTGTGAATGAGCACTCAGCTTCCCCAGATGTGTGGGATACTGCCAAAGAGGCTCATTTCACTCTCAAGCCATCCAGAGTACTGAATCATGACTTAGACATGATGAGGAGCTGGAAGAGGTGGGGGAGTAGCAGACAGAACCCTCAGAGGACATCAGAGAGATGTGGATGCTAACTGTATCACTCATTCTATTAAGAAGCACTTTTTCCATGAGCTGCTGGTAATATTTCACTTGCAGATACCCCCAAATGGCCCACAGGTACCCACAGTACTCCATATGCCTCAACTACACACATTCCCATCCCATGACCAGCTCCCTGGGTGTGTTCTCAGCAGCAGTATGAGTGAGTTTTGTCAAACAGCTAGTGAGCAAGAACAGAAAGTCAGCTGAATCTGCAGGCCAGAAGAGACCACAAACTCGAGCCTTAACCCCATCTTTGGGAAAACAAAACAAAATAAAAACCCTCAGCCTTGTCCATTGCTGGTTCCAGAGAAGGCATATAAACTTAAGAATTCCACCACAAGAGTGACCAAGAAGCCTGAAGCAGGTGTACCCACAGAAGTTTGAGATAGCCTCAGAATCTCAGCAGGGGTAACTGTCTTTGGTAATTCCAAAGACAGTTAGTAAGGACTGGAGAAGGTAACTACTACTTCAAATGTGAAGAAAGCAATGTAAGACTTCAAAGAATACACACACACACACAAACAAGGTAATATGATACCACCAAAGAATGACAATCTTCTGGTAACTGAATACAAAGACTTCTGCACTTTAAGATATGTTCTGCAGATAAAGATTTCAAAATAGCTGTTTTAAGGAAACTCAATGAGCTACAAAAACACACAGAAAGACAATCCAGTGATATCAAGAAAACAATATAGGTAAAAAAATAAGAAGTTTAACAAAGAGATCAAAGAAAGCATAAAAAAGAACCAAATTTCAGAACTGAAGAACAGAGTGAATGAAATGAAAAATGCCACAGAAAGCATTGCTATCAGACTTGATCTAGCAGAAGAAAGAATCTGTGAGATTGACGATAGAACTTTGAAATTATCCACTCACAGGAAAACAATAAAAAAAGAATGAAAAGGAGTGAAGAAAGCCTACTTGATCTATGAAATATATCAAAAGGACCAATTTATAATTTATTGAAGTTCCAGAGAAAAGAGAAAGAAGGGGAAAAGAAAACTTATTTAAAGAAATAATTACCAAGAACTTCCCAAATCTACACAGAGATTTGGATATCCACATTCAGTAATTTTGTACATGACCAACAAAATCAACTAAAAAGAAACCTTGTCTCAGACACACTGTAATAAAACTGTGAACAAAGACAAATAGAGAATCTTAAAAACAAGAGAAAAAAGTTTATAACTTTAAAGGGAACCTCTATAAGGCTATCAGCAGATTTCTCAGCAGAAATCTTACAGGCTGGAAAAGAGTATGATATATTTAAAGGGCTGAAAAGACCTGCAAACCAAGAACATTTTACCTGGCAAAGCTATCCTTCAGAAATGAAGGAAAAATAAAGACTTTCCCAGACAAACAAAAGCTGAGGGAATTCATTACTGATGGACCTGTCTTAACAAGAAATGCTGAAAAGATTTCCTCAAGCTGTAATGAAAGGAAGCTAACAAATAACATAAAAACATATGAAAATATAGGGCGCCTGGGTGGCTCAGTTGGTTAAGCGACTGCCTTCGGCTCAGGTCATGATCCTGGAGTCCCTGGATCGAGTCCCGCATCGGGCTCCCTGCTCGGCAGGGAGTCTGCTTCTCCCTCTGACCCTCCTCCCTCTCATGCTTTCTGTCTCTCATTCTCTCTGTCTCAAATAAATTAAAAAAAAAAAAAAATCTTAAAAAAAAAAAAACATGAAAATATAAAACACTCTGATAGAAGTAATAATATAGTCAAATTTAGGATACCCCAAAACTATACTCTATGGTATAATATTGTGACATGTTCACCATTTAACTTTAGTATAAAGTTTAAATGATAAAGTATTGAAAATACTTATAGCTACAATAATTTGTAAATAAATATACAATATAAAAAGAGATAAACAGTGACATTAAAAACATAAAAGGGGGGGAAGGGCAGAGTTTTTGTATGCAATTGAAGTAAATTTGCTATCAACATAAAAGAGACTATTATATTTATAAAATGCTTAATGTAAGCCTCATGGTTATTGCTAAATAGCAAAAACCTACAGTAGAGTCACAAAAATAAAGAGAACAGAATCAAAGTGTATCACCACAGAAAATCATTTTGCAAAGGGTGGCAAGAGGAAGAAAGGAACATGGGACAAAAGAGCCATAAAATAATTAATAAAATGGCATTCACTGCAGGATACAAAATCAACATACAGAAATCAATTGTGTTTCTATATACTAACAATAAAACATCTGAAAAAATGGTTACCTATTCATTTACAATAACATTGAAACAATAATGCTTAGGAATAAATTTAACCAAGAAAGTAAAAGATCTGTATGATAAAAACTACAAGATTTTCTATTAGAAGTCCTAGCCACAGCAATCAGACAACAAAAAGAAATAAAAGGCATCCGAATCAACAAAGAAGAAGTCAGACTCTCACTCTTTGCAGATGATATGATACTTTAGGTGGAAAACCCAAAAGACTCCACCCCAAAACTGCTAGAACTCATATAGGAATTCAGTAAAGTGGCAGGATATAAAATCAATGCACAGAAATCAGTGGCATTTCTATACACCAACAACAAGACAGAAGAAAGACAAATTAAGGAGTCGACCCCATTTACAATTGCACCCAAAACCATAAGATACCTAGGAATAAATCTAACCAAAGAGGCAAAGAATCTCTACTCAGAAAACTATAAAATACTCATGAAAGAAATTGAGGAAGACACAAAGAAATGGAAAAACGTTCCATGCTCATGGACTGGAAGAACAAATATTGTGAAGATGTCAACTCTACCTAGAGCAATCAACACATTAATGCAATCTCTACCAAAATACCATCCACTTTTTTCAAAGAAATAGAACAAATAATCCTAAAATTTATATGGAGGCAGAAAAGACCCTGAATAGCCAGAGGAATGTTGAAAAAGAAAAGCAAAGCTGGTGGCATCACAATTCCGGACTTCCAGCTCTATTACAAAGCTGTCATCATCAAGACAGTATGGTACTGGCACAAAAACAGACACATAGATCAGTGGAACAGAATAGAGAGCCCAGAAATGGACCCTCAACTCTATGGGCAGCTAATCTTTGACAAAGCAGGAAAGAATGTCCAGTGGAAAAAAGACAGTCTCTTCAACAAATGGTGTTGGGAAATTGGGCAGCCACATGCAGAATGAAACTGGACCATTTCCTTATACCACACACAAAAATAGACTCAAAATAGTTGAAAGAGCTGAATGTGACAGGAGTCCATCAAAATCCTAGAGGAGAACACAGGCAGCAACCTCTTTGACCTCAGCCACAGCAACTTCTTCCTAGAAACATCGCCAAAGGCAAGGGAAGCAAGGGCAAAAATGAACTATTGGGACTTCATCGAGATAAAAAGCTTTTGCAAAGCAAAGGAAACAGTCAACAAAACCAAAAGACAACCGACAGAATGGGAGAAGATATTTGCAAATGACATATCAGATAAAGGGCTAGTATCCAAAATCTATAAAGAACTTATCAAAGTCTACACCCAAAGAACAAATGATCCCAACAAGAAATGGGCAGAAGACATGAACAGACATTTTTCCAAAGAAGACATCCAAATGGCCAACAGACACATGAAAAAGTGCTCAACATCGCTCAGCATCAGGGAAATCCAAATCAAAACCTCAATGAGATACCACCTCACACCAGTCAGAATGGCTAAAATTAACAAGTCAGGAAATGACAGATGTTGGCGGGGATGTGGAGAAAGGGGAACCCTCCTACACTGTTGGTGGGAATGCAAGCTGGTGCAGCCACTCTGGAAAACAGTATGGAGGTTCCTCAGAAAGTTGAAAATAGAGCTACCATATGACCCAACAATTGCACTACTGGGTATTTACCCCAAAGATCCAAATGTAGGGATCCGAAGGGGTACATGCACCCCGATGTTTATAGCAGCAATGTCCACAATAGCCAAACTATGGAAAGAGCCAAGATGTCCATTGACAGATGAATGGATAAAGAAGATGTGGTATAGGGGTGCCTGGGTGGCTCAGTTGGTTAAGCGACTGCCTTCAGGTCAGGTCATGATCCTGGAGTCCTGGGATCGAGTCCCACATCCGGCTCCTTGCTCAGCAGGGAGTCTGCTTCTCCCTCTGACCGTCACCCCTCTCATGTGCTCTCTCTCTCTCTCATTCTCTCTCTCAAATAAATAAATAAAATCTTTAAAAAAAAAAAGATGTGGTACATATATACAATGGAATACTATGCAACCATCAAAAGGAATGAAATCTTGCCATTTGCAACAACGTGGATGGAACTGGAGGGTATTATGCTGTGCGAAATAAGTCAATCAGAGAAAGACATGTATCATATGACCTCACTGATATGAGGAATTCTTAATCTCGGGAAACAAACTGAGGGTTGCTGGAGTGGTGGGGGGGTGGGAGGGATGGGGTGGCTGGGTGATAGACATTGGGGAGGGTATGTGCTATGGTGAGCGCTGTGAATTGTGTAAGACTGTTGAATCACAGACCTGTACCTCTGAAACAAATAATACATTATATGTTAAAAAAAAAAAAAAAGAAGAAGAAGATAGTAGGAAGGGAGAAATGAAGGGGGGGGAAATCAGTGGGGGAGACAAACCATGAGAGACTATGGACTCTGAGAAACAAACTGAGGGTTCTATAGGGGAGGGGGAGGGGCATGGGTTAGCCTGGTGATGGGTATTAAAGAGGGCATGTACTGCATGGAGCACTGGGTATTATATGCAAACAATGAATCATGAAACACTACATCAAAAACTAATGATGTAATGTATGGTGATTAACATAACATAATAAATTTTTTTAAAAAACTATGAGATTTTCATAGAAGAAACTGAAGAAAGTGCAAATAAATGAAAAGATATCCCATGCTTATAACTGGAAAAATTAGTTGTTAAAATGTCCTTACTACCCAAAGAAATCTACAGATTTAATGTAATCCCTATCAAAATATCAATGGCATTTTTTACAGAACTAGAACAAATAATCCTAAAATTTGACCTGGAATAACCAAAGCAATATTGAGAAAGAACAAAGCTGAAGGTATCATGCTCCCAAATTTCAAACAATACTACAAAATATAGTTCAAAACAGTCAGGTACTGGCACAAAAACAGGCACATTGAACAAAGAGTCCAGAAATAAATTCACACTATATGATAAATTAATCTACAAAAGAGGAGACAAGAATATACAATGGGGAATGCAGTCTCTTAAATGGCATTGGGAAAACTGGACAGCCACGTGCAAAAGAATGAAACTGTACCACTATCTCACACGCTATGCAAGTTTAGCTCAAAATGGATTAAAGACTTGAATGTAAGACCTAAAACTATAAAACTCCTAGAAGAAAACATAAGTGGTAAGCAACTTAACATTTGTCTTAGTGACTTTTTTTTTTTTGGACCTGACTCCATCAGCAAGTGCAACAAAAACAAAAATAAACTATTGGGACTATATCAAATTAAAAGGCTTTTGCACAGCAAAGGAAACCATTAGCAAAATGAAAAGGCAAACTCCTGACTGGGAAAAAATATTTGCAAATGATATATCTGATAGGCAGCTAATATCCAAAATATATAAAGAACTCATACAACTCAATAGCAAAAGAATAAACAGTCTGATACAAAAATGAGCAGAAGATCTGAAAAGACATTTTTCCAAAGAAGATATATAGATGCCCAAAAAACACATGAAAAGATGCTCAACATCATTAATCTTCAGGGAAATACCAAACAAAACAAAAATCACAATGAAACATCACCTCACACCTGTCAGAATGGCTAAAATCAAAAAGATAAAACATTAAGTGTTGGCAAAAAGAGAACGCTTGTGCCCTGTCAGTGTAGCCATCATGGAAAAAATTATGAAGATTCCTCAAAAAATTAAAAACAGAACTACCATATGATCCAGCAATTCCATTTACAGGTAGTCATTTGAAGAAAATAAAAACACTAACTTGAAAAATATATGAACCCCTATGTTCATTGCAGCCTTATTTATAATAGCCAAGATGTGGAAGCAACTAAGTGTCCAGCAATAAATGAATGGATAAAGATATGATATGTATGCACAATGGAATATTAGAGAGCCACAAAAAAGGAATGAAATCTTGCCATTTGCAGCAATATGGATAGACCTTGAGGGTTTTACACTAGGGGAAATAATTCAGAGAAAAACAAAATTATTTCCCTCACATGTGAAATCTAAAGAACAAAATAAGACAAAGCCAGACTCATAGAGAACAGACTAATAGTTGCCAGAGGAGAAGAGGTTGGGGGTGGGAGGGAAATAGGTGAAAAGGTACAAACTCCCAGTTATAAAGCAAATAAGTCATGGGGATATATTGTACATTATGGGGAATATAGTCAATAATATCATGTTAACTTTGTATGGTGACAGCCGGTAAGTAGATGCATTATGGTGATCATTTCACAATATATATAAATGTCAAATCACTGTGTTGTACACCTGAAACCAATATGATACTGTATTTCAATTACACTTCAATGTAAAAAGTTGTTTATACTGTTCTTGCCATATATTCATACATTTGGAATTATTGCAAAATAAAACATTAGCATTTAAAAAAGGAGAATATGACTAAGTATTTCTTAAGATAACACTCATAATATTGTATAGACGGCAGTTAAAATATAGGAAGGGGGACATGAACTGAAAAAAACCTCCAAAAACAGTTATTTTTCCTTTAAACTCTTCATATAATATAATGATCTAGTTTTTAAATCGGATGTTACATTCTTACTGTTTTTTATTTTATGGTTAATAATGTGGCTTTATATTACATAGATTATTTTGTATGTTTCAGATATTACATTGAAAAATTTTCTAAGATATATCCCCCTAAAGTATACACTGAATTATGTAAATATAAAAATGCAGAATCCCAAACAAAATTAACAGTATCCTTCAAAAAAACAAAATTAATGATTTCAACTTTTAAAATCACTGTAAGTTTCCCTAGCTTTTTATGTGAATTGGTCATTTGGGATCTTTTATAAAATACAATTCCACCCAAAGGGAAGATAAATATATTAGATGAAGGGTTTTTAATGACTATTTAAAAAAATAATTATCAGTGACTTCTGAAAATGACAAAATATTCAGCAAATGGTATCAGTGTATAATAGTATGAAATTTAAGTACATGCACCAAAAAAACACATTTAGTAACAAAAGAACACCATTTTTAAGGAATTTGATATTTCCCAAAGAATCAAAATAGGATTCATCAAAAAATACAACTTTGTTGAATTGCTCCATACTTGTTTTATGATGTAGTACTGATTTTAATCACCAGAATATAAACATAAGAACAAGTCATTTTTTGTACTGTTTGTCTCCAGCACTTAGAACAATACCTGAGCAGATGTTCAAAATCAGTTTTGAATGAATCACATCTGGAGATGATGCACTAAAATCTTTTTAATGCTTACGACACCTAAATAGTTATAAGTCAGCTCCAGTCACAAAAATATACTGTGCTATATTTCAAATATCAATAAAAAAATAATTTGAAATGTTTCTCTTTTTCATTTACAAAATTAACAGAGTTATGTCAGTGAAAAATAATTCCACTTTTCATGGCCTCTATTCAATAGTCTTTCCATCTTTGTTCTTTTTAAAATTAAGCATTAGCCCATATAGAAGCAGAAACCAGAAAGACCTAAATTTGATATGTTCATTCTTGTTATGGATCAGAGAGCATGAGTGCCTTGAGGAAAAGAAATTAAGTTGCAAGGTGCTGTAGTAGTGGATTGTGGGAAGAGTGGAGAAGGACAAAGAGGCAGGAGATTTTTAATCATAGGCTTTAGTTTAAATCAGAAATTTCTGCTGAGAATTCCTCTGATAATTGCTTCTAATTTCTCTATCATTTGTCTTCTATGTTTTTAGCTATGTTCATTATGGGGAAGATTTTAAATTTAAAATAATTGTGCATACTGAATTCTCTATTGCCTCAATTTTCATTTCATTACATTCCTTTAATATTATAATGAACAATGTATTCTCATGCATCCAGTTATTAAGGAACATTTGACTAGTCAAATACAACTTTAGAAACCTTACATTCTATTATTTTGGTATTCTATTTTAATGCATTCTTATAGCTTTTATTGTTTTTATTATACCAGTTTTCAGATCTAATTAATGCTGCCAGCACAATAGCTTGTTAAAATGCTTTGAGACAGTAAACAGTGGAGATGTATGCTGTATATATATATATATATATATATATATATATATATATACACAAATGGTTTGATTATTTTAAGTAAAGTGATTGGATGTTAATTACTTAAAATGAGTAAATTCATTCAAAACAGTTAAACTTGCTGTGTGCATAAAAAACTGCAAGATCAAAATAAAAATATTGGGAGCTCCATATAATGCTACTCCCTCCTAATAATATTCAAAAACAAGCAGTACTTTTTATATTGTACCCAGAAGGATTGTCATCCAGTTTCTAGTTATAAGGGATCACACCTTATTTCTAGATAGTATATTGATATTGGCTATCTATTGTATTAGGATGTAAGTTTAGCCTAAATGAAAACTGACTTAGACAAGGCAGATGGCAGTATCTAGGCTGACACATTAGATCTTCTGTTTAAAGTGATCAGATGTTTAAGTTCCTTCTTTCTTGTTTTTACCGTCCACCAAGTGTTATACTTTCCCTTTAAAGTATAAACTGGAAGTTGCACACATGACTTCCACCCACAACCCAGTGGAAGATCAATGGCAACACCTAGCTGCAAGGGAGGCTGCCAAGCAGTGTTTACTCTAAGCAACCGTAGCCCAACTAAAGCTTGAGAGAATAAGCAGTAATCTCTTTCATAAGAGGTAAATACGATGAAAGCTCACAAATTTATAAAATTACTTTACATTTTTAAAAAATGTAAAAGTTTACAGTTTTCAGTTATATGACTCAGAATTTAGAGCCTCCACATTAAGGGGTCATAACTGAATTTCAAAAAAGGAAGTAATAATCAGGGAACAATATTAATTTTCTTCAACATGATTTTGAATATTGCTCAAAGTAATACTAATCCAAATGGGAGTCAAACTTTATTAGAATGTGCTATCCACAAAAATTTATCATTAAAACATAGTGATATGTTTCTGTTTTCTTATATTTCCTTTCCTGTGTTGGACACTGATAATCACCCAGCATCCTTTCTTCTTTTCTCCTCTTTCCTAAATAATCCCTGTTTAATTCAAGTATTCACAGAGAAAGGCTCTCTCTCTGTGTGTCACACACACACACACACACACACACACACACACGACAAGAATAAAAAACACGGCAGCTACTTCACAATCGTGAAGAAAACTAACCTGTGTGTAAAGCTGCTGTTGCAGGCATTAGAGTGGAGAGTCTAAAAGAACTTGGATCCTTGATGAGAAGATTGAGCTGCTGAATCAATCTACCTCAGTGCCATCCATCATAGGTAATACATTTTTTTAAACTGGCTTAAGTCAATTTTTCAATCACAAAGCATCCTAATGGGTGTGTATTCCTAAATAATGCTCTTCACTATTCACAAAAGCATTGAGCAATATGGTTTCTAGAATAAACACAACTCTGAAAGAAAAATTTTAAAACCCAAAATTGTCACATTTTCATGGAACAATTTCATATATATTCTGAATAAGTGTGAATAGGACTAAAATGATACAACTTAAGTTTTAGATGATCAAATCAAAACATTGTAATTTTTCAAGGCATTGATTCCAATAAGAATTCACTGAAATCTGTATAATTTCTCATCTAACCATGTATCATTGTGACCCTCTGAATTTCAACTGAATACAGAAACACAGCCATTAAATCAAGGACAGATGCCTGTTTGTCCAGCACTAAAAAACCAAGTGTTTTCCTGCTAAGGTATGTCTACCAATGCACTTTCTTTAAGGCTTTTTTTTCTTCATTAGGTTTATCTTCCACAAGAAGAATCCTGGAAGCTTATTTATTTTCATAGGCCAGAAGTGCTGAATTATTTAAATGGAACTTCAAATGTTCTCACTCTGCAGTAGGAATTGTCCTTAAAGGATCTTATAATAGTTAGATTCTATTGCAAACAAGCATTTATTTCCCTGACTGAAAGAAGAAACTATTGTATACTATCTGACTGGGGTTTTTTAACTCGGCCTTCTTTCTTTTTTGTGATTACTATTCGTGACTTATTTACAATTTATTACTCTTTGTATCACGAGACACATCATTATAATTGTCAGTCCTATTTAAGGTTTTGAAAGAGAGTGAAAAAGATAGATGTTTTAGACCTCTGAATAAGAAGTGAAGTAATATTAACATGTGACTGAATGTTGGCTGCTTGAGTAAAACAGATGATCTGATGATTTCTAAAGGGAACACATTCTGGGCTGAGATAAGGTTAACATAACTAACTAAGGCCTCCTGAAAGAATGAAAATAAACATATATGCGCTACTTATAACTTCAAGGTGGAACACAGTTCTCCCTTCACTGCAATTTACCAGAAATTTACCAGAAATTCCCTACCTGTTAAAAGCAAAAGATAAAAAGCATTGATATATTCTAGCATACATGCTAGCAAATCATATAACTGAATTACAGTTTCAGATTGAAACAAAAGAAAAAGTTAATATCACAGCTTCTTAGTTTTACAAAGGATAAAGAAATAGAAATTGTAGATGTGGATGAAGGAGAAAATGATACATTTGTTTGAACACATGGAAAGGTGAATTTTTTCCTTAGTAAACTCATAAATAAATAAGGACATAATACAGTTCACATAATTAAGTAATGCTTTCAGAAATCATCATGACAAGATGCCAATATTACAGCCGGTTAAGAGCATAAAACCAGAATACTGGGGTTTAAATCTTGGGCCTACCACTTACTGATTGTGCGCCTTTAAGCAAACTAATGAACATCTCTGGTCCTCAATTTCCTCACCTGCAAGATGGAGATAATGATAATAATAGTAAATCGTTTATAGGGTTGTTACAAAGATTAAAGAGTAAGTATAGGTAATTATTTAGCACAGTAGATGTACTCAAAAAACATAAACTATTATTAATAACTTCATACGCAAGAAAATTGTCAATTCATTCTGTATACGTAAGAAATGTTAACTGAAAGCATACTTTTATGTTTCTATTTCAACTTTCAGTGGTTATACAAGTACTTAATGATATGTGATTCTATTTGATAGCCTTGTTGAGAGCAAAATGTAAACCTGCAGTCTATTTCCTTACTTATCTAAATATTGATTTCTTCCAGTATATATTTTTTAAATAATGAATATGCTGGTTATAGTCACAAAGTATAAACATCGTAAATATCTAAAAAGTCTTCTTTTAAATATATTCATTACATTTAACATATTCCAATCACTTATGTGGCACATTATCAAAAATAAAAATAATAATATTTACTAGATATTTCAACTAGTATATTGGGTATTTTATTTTCACTTAGTTCAGATTTTTTTTTAAGAGAAAGAGAGTGGGGGTGGGGGGGCAGAAGAATAGGGAGAGAGAGAATTTTAAGCAGGCTCCACACCCAGCATGGAGCCAGACATGGGGCTCGATCTTACAACCTTAAGATCATGACCCGAGCCAAAATCAAGAGTCAGATGCTTAACCAATCGAGCCACACAGGCACTCCCTGATTGCTTTTAAATAACAACTATTTCTCTTTGACCTAAGTAAACAAAATTCATGTATTTTAATCACATTGCTCCCAAATCAATCTGCTTTCCAAATTATAAATATTGAGATACCACGGTATTTCCATATAGCATGTGTTACTTTGC
Organism: Mirounga angustirostris; assembly: GCF_029215605.1. NCBI lineage: Eukaryota > Metazoa > Chordata > Mammalia > Carnivora > Phocidae > Mirounga > Mirounga angustirostris. Next base: position 77,870,009 of record NW_026991717.1, read on the forward strand.
ATTTGGAAGTCAAACATTGTTCATAATCATCAAATATTTATTACATACCAGCCAGATTCAAGGCATCTCTTGGGCTGCAGGTAAATAAGCCAAAGAACTTTGGAACTGGAAGGACCTCAGAATGTGTTTGACAACTTCCTCTTTTCATTGGTGAAGAAACTGATGCTCATAAAATGACTCAAGACAAGAGAGAAGCTAGAGGTCACTAACTTTGGCCAGGCAGAATTTTCAGATTCCTGTTCACTACATTCCACTGCTTAATATTTGCAGAGTCCCTGTCCTCAGGTTATGGCCAAGTAACTAGAAAACTTGCTTTTCTGTAGAACAGCAAATGGATTTGATTCTAAAAGTATTGTTATGGCCTTTTACAAAGTTATATTGAGACCTACCGAAGGTCCTATCTTCAATTCCACTAAAGCTACAGTGCTATTAATAGATCAAAAAAAAAAAAAATTGGTGATATCCATAGTCCTATCTAAAGTTTGTGATAGAATCATTATGTTATCCTGATTAAAGAAATTGCTCTCCTTTGGTCAATCTGCCCCAGCTATTATCTGAGAACATGTAATCAAAAAGTGCTGGATGACATGTTCTAACAAGAAAAGATGCAGTTGTGTTATTAGAAGATGGTGGTTGAAAAAAAAACTGTAAGAAAAAAACAAACTGCAATAAGATATTCTTGAATCCTGACATATTTCTTGGAAGACATAGTTTTAATCTTTTAATCAATCAGAATATTTGTATTATCTATCTTCATTTTACTTTACACACAGTGACAATTAGAGAACAATCTTTTCTGAAGAGTAAAAAAGAGGGTTAAGCATCTACCTAATGAATGGTATCTGTGTAGAGACCAAACCCTAGAATTCTGTAGGAAATTTCACTTATTTTTCAATTGCTATTTTTAAGCTGAACATTCTGATTAATTGCCTTAATATCCAATTCTCTTTGTTAATATAAATTCAACCACGGAAAGGCCAGTAATTAAGAAGCACTTAAAATGGGGAGAATTTCCATACCTCCTTGACTCCTATTTGACAAAATGGTTTTTTGCTATTTCTTAAGACCCATTTGTATCACTGTAATTGGTGAAAGTAACACGCACACTTACATACAAATTTGGCAGAATATGAATGTTTAAATAATTTTAATATGCACAACCCCTTTGTTACTCGCCTCTCTCTTCACCATACTAGACAGATAGTGTACTATCCTTTCCTTCCTGGAATGTTTTAAAAATTATGCCCTTTGGTTCAAGAAAAATAGATAATATCTTTGTCGGTAATGATTCAAATTCTAGTTTTAATGGTAAGGATGTCAAATGTAAACATTTGGGAAAGTAGAGCTTAAGAGAGGATGTGGATTGGAGATTCCTCTAAATGTGAAATAAGAGAGGTCTGGAGATCCAGAGCAGTGAGGAAACTCACCCATTACCCTGGAAAAATTCTTCAGGGGAAGACTATGAGACCCAAGAGAGGAACGGCTGTGTGGTCCATCTAAGAAGTTTGTACCGAAGGCACAAATCAGCCAACTGAGCTGATGCTGGGTTGATCAATGTTCTGTGACCTAAGAAAAATACAGAAGCAGCAATAAGCTGATAGACCTGAAACATCCATTCGTAATGGTAACCAGTATTGATGGATGATTAATGACTTGCTATTCTCCTCCTACCTCCAAACCGTGACACAATTCTCATTGAAGCTTGAGAAGGAAAAACTTTGTTTCACTGTTCACCGGGTGGTCAGGCTGTGCTTGATAGAATATGACATGAGTGCAGCCAAGCTTAAAAGGCAAATAAGTGACACCCAGGGAAGAGACTAGTGCAATATTCAGGGTTGCTGAAAACAGATAATATGCACACCAGACCAAGTAGTACTGTATTAACTTACAGCAAGAAAGGAGAGAGAGTGTACACAAGATCTAATCCCTTGCTGTGCACCACCCCGGCCCAACAAATCCATTCCACAGGCATCACAGGCAGTGTGGCTGCATGCAGCCCAATTTTTGCTGCAGTATAAGGACTGCTACCTCTCCCCTATTGAGTCTGAAATACAGAAAGCTAGAGGTGTGCCTGTGGGCCATTGAAACATGTCTATTTTTTTTTAAGATTTTATTTATTTTGAGAGAGAGTGCACAAGCAGGGGGGAGGGGCAGACAAAGGGAGAGGGAGAAGCAGACTCCCCACTGAGCAGGGAGCCTGATGAGGGACTGGATCTCAAGACCCTGGGATCACGACCTGAGCCGAAGGCAGATGTTTAACATACTGAGCCGCTCAGGTGCCCCTGAAACATGTCTTTAAATAGAACAAAGGAGTACACATTGAGTCTGACACAGGGAAAGATATTCCCACCCAAGGTGATAAGCCCAACAAGCCATTGTGGGTTCCCTATCTCTTAGTAAAGGAAGTATTCCAAGCCAAGACCCATTCTTAGGCAGCCAAACTGGGATTGAAAGACTGCATGCAGGAGACTGCCTTTCCTAACAAGTTTCAAGAAGCATAGTTAGGTCATGACATCATCAATTTAACTGCTTTTTAAAAATATTTTATTTATTTATTTATTTGACAGAGAGAGAGAGAGCACAAGCAGGTGGAGTGGTAGAGGGAGAAGCAGGCTCCCCGCTGAGCAGGGAGCCCAATGCGGGACTCGATCCCAGGACTCTGGGATCATGACCTGCGCTGAAGGCAGACGCTTAACCAACTGAGCCACCCAGGTACCCCAATTTAACTGCTTTTTAAATAAATAAATGTGATGTCTCTTGCAGAAATTAAAACCTCCCCAACACACATACAGCTGACAACAGCAACAAAATGGTTCTCTCATCCATCTTCTGCATCTGCTCTTACTCCTTTTTCTCTATAACCCATTAAAATTTAAAAAGCCATCCTAGTCTCCTAGGCTTCATCAACCTTCTATCCAGTTTTTGCTCATGTCCATGGCTAACCTCTAGTGAAACATGATGACCATCTACCTGTATCTTACCTCTCTCACCATCCTTAACATCCTCACTACTTCTCATTACTTCTACTTCTCACTACTTCTAGTCACTTCCTCTTACTAAATTCTCACTACTTAACATCTTGCAGTCTGCTTCAGTGGATAAGTGATAGTGAAAACCAAAAACAAAAACTACAGGTTTTCCCCACTCTCTGAGAGTAGAGTGCTCCTATGAAAGCTTTCATTAACTGAAACGACATAAAACGAAGAAGCAATCACCACTGTGTAAAAGTGAAAATTCTCTTCGCATTTCCTTTGGGTTAGTGAAAGCTGGTATTAATGAAGGTCTTTTGTAGAAGTGAACTCTAGGAAAGCAAAGGAAACCTATATTTGTGTCTGTGCAAAAAACTGGTTGGTTATGTATGCCCACATATTCTAATAATGTTTTACTTAATATCAGTGACTCTTTTGGACTCTTTTTCTTATTCTTTCTTCTTCATCATCCCATTCTAATCTACTGACTTGCCAAATGTACCCCCCAACACACACATGGAGCTGTGTACCTACACAAATATGCATGCACATGAACATGCAGAGTCCATTCATCCACTTTGACTTAGTGATTTACAATGACTATTTTTATGGAGAAAAAATTTAAGACCAATTATAAATAATAATAGTGTCTTTAAATACACAATATAGGTTCACAATTTCACATAATTATATAGCCTGCCAGCACAGATTGCTTGATTGACTAAACTCAGAAAATAAATGGTTAAAATAGTTAACAAATAGTTGTTTGCTATTTTATTGTAGGCTATAATAATTATTTGGAGAGACGACTCATGCTGGTGGCAGTTACTGGTTATCAATAATTAATCCCCTTTGGGCTCTAAGGGATTAACCACTTCTTAACTTCCTCTTCATCATTTATCTTGAACTTTTGCTCTACCTTTCCTTCACACATGCACATACACGAGTCCTCTTTCTATCACAGGCAACGTTAATCATACAAGAACAGAAAATCTTCTCATTAAAGCCCTGAAGCTCATTAGGGAAGTTTAAGTTATTCTAACACTTCCCTGATATTGTTGTATCCATGTAGTCAAAAGTGCTGACTTTCCTGCCAGTTAATTGTCTTATATGAGCTGACCTAAAGACCAAAGTGTATTTTCTATGCTGAGTAGAAGACGGAGTTGTAGCTGTTTTTACTAAAGCAACTAATTAAAAAGTTCTCTGCCAAAACATTATTCTTCCTTTAGTGCGATTACATTAGCACATGCTTGTAAGCTTGTTGCAGATATGCTTTATTTTATACAACTGATGCATTTCTGGAAAGTCAAGGATATTTGGAACCCATCTGAGGTGCAGAGATTTCAGGCTAACAGAAACCTATGCAAAATAATCTGCTAAATGAAACATTCTGAGGTATACAGCTATCCTCTAATGTATAAATTTTCTTATAAAGTAATTGTGGGAACACAAAAATAATATTCTATTAAGCTGAAAGAGCATTGGTAAGACAAAGAGTGCAATGTAAAAAAGGAAAGGAAAAAGCAAAGAGTCAAAAATACGACAGACAGATTTGGCAATGTCTGAATATGGGCAGTGAAAGGAGAAAGTCCCACCTTCAGAAAGCAAGCCCACCTAAGACTGATTGTCAAGGAATTCCAGGAATCACCTAAAGGAATAGCGAACAATTAGGGAAGCTGTTTAAGAAAGAGAAAAAAGACTCTTATGTAGTGTACCCAAGTGGAAAGTATACACATAAAAGATTTCCTCTCTCATTGAGTCAATGCAGTAGAAAAGGCATTCATGAAATTAACTGAAGTATCAGTTTTAAAGTTCTAAGTCTTTCAAACTAAAGAGTAAATAGCATGACAAATGTGAATTTTTTTAAGTTGCAGGGCAACCACTGGATTAAACAAGCTAAACGAGTATAATTTTTCTGCAAGCCTTTACTTTTTAAGTATGGTAGCATATATGGTAAATCCTCAACAGAAAGAGTATTTTCCAAATTTAAGCCACAGAAATATTTGCTACAATTATTTCTAGGGGGTAAAGATCAGAGCACCATAAATTATCATAAAGTTATACTAAAATCCAAATAAAAATTATACTAAAAATGACATTAGCAGACAGGAAATACTTAAGTCTAAGCAGTTGATTAAATTTTATTTAAAATCAAAATTTCGAGTATTCATATGGGACTGGACACATGGCTGGTGTAGAATGATGTCTGGTTTTGACAGGCTGTGAAGAGAAGAAAGGCACTGTGTGCCAACTAGAAAAAATAATGGGCTTTACTATGGCTAACAGTACCAAAGCATTAAGAAATATATAGACAGTGTCTTCCTCCTGACTGATCTTTGGAGTGTTCTGTCTTAGAGCTGCCAGTGGCAAGATGTCTTCAGGAGATGTCAAAATTGGGCATCCTGCCCCCAACTTCAAAGCCATGGTTGTTATGCAGATGGCCAGTTCAAAGACATCAGCCTATTTGACTACAAAGGAAAATATATCGTGTTCTTCTTTTACCCTCTTCACTTCACCTTTGTGTGCCCCACAGAGATCATTGCTTTCAATGACAAGGCAGAAGAATTTAAGAAACCCAACTGCCAAGTGATTGGTGTTTCTGTGGATTCTCATTTCTATTGCCTAGTGTGGATCAACACACCCAGGAAACAAGGAGGACTGCACCCACAAACATTCCCTTGGTATCAGGCCCCACGCATACCATCACTCAGGACTATGGAGTCTTAGAGGCTGATGAAGACATCTTGTTCAGGGACCTCTTTACCATTGATGATAAAGGTATCCTTCAGCAGATCACTATGAATGACCTCCCGATGGACCAGATGAGACTCTGAGACTTCCAGTTAACTCACAAGCATGGGGAAGTGTGCCCAGCTGGCTGGAAGCCTGGCAGTGGTACCATTAAGCCTGATTTCCAGAAGAGCAAAGAATATTTCTCCAAGCAGAAGTGAGCACTGGGCCATTTTAGGGCCAGGCTGCAGAGGGCAGCCATGAAAACAAACTTGTTTGTACTACTGTGGTCATGCTTAAAACACACAACTTTAGACTCAGTGCAGATGTGGTATAGGACAGGACAGGCCTTTCCTGAAGGGCTTTGGGAGGTCAGCTTTCTTCCTCCAGGGAAAATGGCCTGAGCTGTGCTATGGGCCAGGTCAACTGATATATAGTTTAGTGGGGCATCACTTTTGATCTTTTGTTGTTTCTATTAAACTTGAACTGAGAAAAAAAATATATAGACAGATGAACTCTATATGGCTGTTTGACATCCTTCAGACTAAAATTTAGATGAATGCATGTAGTCACAAACTTCTATAGGCTTGAGCATGAAAAACAAAAGATAGAAAAGGTCTAACTCCCAAGGAAACTACTGTAGTTTCCTTAGCACATCCCAAATATCACATACCTTGTAAAATGTTCTTTACTATTTATATACATTGTTGCTTCATACAACATAGAAATTCCTGTATCATAGTACACAAGCTAGGTTATAAAAGCCTCAAACTTTTCAATTACCAACTATAGACAGGATCCTATTTCAACAAATATATAACCAATATGAGTTGTGGTCTTAGGCCAGATTTTTTACTTAAAACTCAGATTTTAACTTAAGCACCTGAGTGGGTAATGAACAAGGGAAATTTGAGGGGAAAGGATGAGGGGTTGAGGAGTTCAGTTTTGCCATATGGTACATTTAGGTGAAAATTTTCAGTAAGCAACTGAACAACCACATCTGAAGCTCAAAAATAAGTAGACTAAAGATAAAGATTTGGGTTTCATTAACAAATGATAGAAACTGAAGCCAATGAAGTAGTGAAGATCATTCAGATGAGCTGTTCAAATGGACAATGTACAGTAATATGAAAAAAAGTCTAGGAGGAAGAAAACACCTTAAAGAAAAAAAAAACTCATTATTTAATGTTTAGCCAGAGAAAAATAAGAATTCCTTACAGAATGACAATTTAACAAAGGCTGCATCATATTATTGCCTTTCATTTTCAGTTTATTTTCTCAGTCCTTGCAAATCACACATACACACACACACATACACACACACATGCAGAGTTCATAATTGTGGTTATGGTATAATAATACCATAATAGCAAAAAAATGTTTGTGAAATATTTACTATGTGCCAGGCAATGTGCTAAGTGTTTTATATACATTAAATCATTTTAATCTTCGTAACAGCCTGTTCTAGTTATTTGTTGCCATTAATAAACTGAACCAAAACTTGGTGTTTTAAAACAACAGCCATTTATTATATTTCATGATTAATGAAATCAGGTTAAAAAATCAGTAGGGTCAGAATTGGTGATACTTATACTCCACATGGAGTCAGCTGAGATCACTATATGGTATCCAACTGGTAGATGGGCTGTTCTGAAGGGTCCCAGAGGCTTAACACACATGTCAGGTGCCTTGGCCAGAATGGCTAGAAAGCTGAGTTCAGCTGGTACTGGTAACCAGAGCACCGACATGTGGTATCTCCAGCGTGGCTGTCTAAGGGTAGTCAAAGTTTGTATGATTGGCTAAGGACTCTGAGAGACAGTTTTCCAAGAGCAAGAATTCAAATAGGGATGAGCTAAAGTTGTGGAGCATTAGATCTAGCCTTAAAAGTCCCAGAATCTCACTTCCATTTCAGTCTATTCATTAAGAGCATCACAAAGACCAATTCAGACTCAAAGAGATGAAAATTGGACTTCATCTCTCAAAGGAAGGGTAGCAAGTATTTATAGCCATCTTCAATCATCACAAAACCCTGTATGATAAATATGACTACCATTCCCTTTTATAAATGAGAAAACTGAGTCCTCTGTGGTTAATAAATTGTGACAATTCCAAAGCTGGTAAGTAGTTAAACCAGTAATTTAAAAATGGCAGTCCTAACTCCAGTGCCTTAGCCCTTACCTGCTGTTCTAGAAATAGCTGATTATGTATCATATTTGAGGAGCTATTTTGGTTGTCAATCAGTAGATCTAACATAAATAGTGAAATTAGTGGGCCCCTGGGTGGCTCAGTGGGTTAAGCATCTGCCTTCAGCTCAAGCAAGAACCCAGGGTCCAGGGATCAAGCCCGCATCAGACTCCCTGCTCAGCAGGGGAGTCCGCTTCTCCCTCTCCCTCTGCCCCTGCTCCTGTGCTCTCTCTCACTCACACTCTTTCTCAAATAAATAAATAAATATAATCTTTTAAAAAAATAGTGAAACTATAAAAATCTTTGGTAATTTGAAAGGTACAAAGTATATTTTTAAAATATTTTTTTGTTCAGAGCATTCATAGGTTTAGCAGAGGATACAAGATGTACCAACATATAGCCCTTAAAAAGTTTATATTTTAGTGAAGAGAATGAGGGTAACAACCTTAATACAAAATTATTAATACATATTGTGAAGCAATTGCTGTAGAATAGCTATGGCCATTCAGAGGTGGAAAATAGTCTGATTTGCACTGATACTTTATATAGAATATGCTCTCTGCCATGACTATCCTTCCAATACACAATGCAGCTGCATGACCACCCTTCAAGGTTCAACCTCAAATATCACATCCTCCTGAAGGCAATCCTCAATCTCCAAACTCTGTGCAAGCTCTCTGCCCTTTGTACCTTTATTATATATTGTTTACATTTATCTCAGAATACTCACCTTACCCCACTTAATATTATAGTTATATTTGCACTTGTCTCATCTCTCCTCTGTTAACCAGACTATTTGTTTTACTCATCCCTGGCTCTTCTTTAATACATAGCATTTAAGAAATGAATCAGTAATTACTTATGAATTAATGTTGAATTTGAATCTGTTAAGGAAGTATTGAATATCCATTTAATATTTACTTATTGCTTACTATATGCCAGAAACTAGGTACAGAAAGGTTAATAAAACATGGCCCATCACTTTACAAGAGTTGACAATGTAGTTATCTGTTAGATTGATGTCTAAAACTTAGAGTTCAAGGATTCATACAGAACAGTTATTGGCAACCATAACAATGTCTTAAATCCAATTTCAAGTGAGAGAATTCAGATGATGTGATTCTTTATGTGGAAAACCCAAAACACTCCACCCCAAAACTGCTAGAACTCATACAGGAATTCAGTAAAGTGGCAGGATATAAAATCAATGCACAGAAATCAGTGGCATTCCTATACACCAACAACAAAGACAGAAGAAAGACAAATTAAGGAGTTGATCCCATTTACAATTGCACCCAAAACCATAAGATACCTAGGAATAAATCTAACCAAAGAGGCAAAGAATCTCTACTCAGAAAACTATAGAACACTCATGAAAGAAATTGAGGAAGACACAAAGAAATGGAAAAACATTCCATGCTCATGGATTGGAAGAACAAATATTGTGAAAATGTCAATGCTACCTAGAGCAATATACACATTTAATGCAATCTCTATCAAAATACCATCAATTTTTTTCAAAGAAATGGAACAAACAATCCTAAAATTTGTATGGAACAAGAAAAGATCCCGAATAGCCAAAGGATGTTGAAAAGGAAAAGCAAAGCTGGCGACATCACAATTCCAGACTTCCAGCTCTATTACAAAGCTGTCATCATCAAGACAGTATGGTACTGGCACAAAAACAGACACATAGATCAATGGAACAGAATAGAGAGCCCAGAAATGGACCCTCAACTCTATGGTCAACTCATCTTTGACAAAACAGGAAAGAATGTCCAATGGAAAAAAGACAATCTCTTCAACAAATGGTGTTGGGAAATTGGACAGCCACATGCAGAAGAATGAAACTGGACCATTTTCTTACACCACACACAAAAATAGACTCAAAATGGATGAAAGACCTCAATGTGAAACAGGAGTCCATCAAAATCCTAAAGGAGAACACCAGCAGCAACCTCTTTGACCTCAGCCACAGCAAATTCTTCCTAGACATATCGCCAAAGACAAGGGAAGCAAGGGCAAAAATGAACTATTGGGACTTCATCAAGATAAAAAGCTTTTGCAAAGCAAAGGAAACAGTCGACAAAACCAAAAGACAACCGACAGAATGGGAGAAGATATTTGCAAATGACATATCAGATAAAGGGCTAGTATCCAAAATCTATAAAGAACTTATCAAACTCAACACCCAAAGAACAAATAATCCCATCAAGAAATGGGCAGAAGACATGAACAGACATTTTTCCAAAGAAGACATCCAAATGGCCAACAGACACATGAAAAAGTGCTCAACATCGCTCGGCATCAGGGAAATCCAAATCAAAACCTCAGTGAGATACCACCTCACACCAGTCAGAATGGCTAAAATTAACAAGTCAGGAAACAACAGATGTTGGCGAGGATGCGGAGAAAGGGGAACCCTCCTACACTGTTGGTGGGAATGCAAGCTGGTGCAGCCACTCTGGAAAATAATATGGAGGTTCCTCAAAAAGTTGAAAATAGAGCTACCATACGACCCAGCAATTTCACTACTGGGTATTTACCGCAAAGATACAAATGTAGTGATCCAAAAGGGCATGTGCACCCCAATGTTTACAGCAGCAACGTCCACAATAGCCAAACTATGGAAAGAGCCAAGATATCCATCAACAGATGAATGGATATAGAAGATGTGGTATATATATATACAATGGAATATTATGTGGCCATCAAAAAAACGAAATCTTGCCATTTGCAACAACATGGATAGAACTAGAGGGTATTATGCTAAGCGAAATAAGTCAATCAGAGAAAGACAAGTATCATATAATCTCACTGATATGAGGAATTTGAGAAACAAGACAGAGGATCATAGGGGAAGAGAGGAAAAAAATTAAACAAGATGAAACCACAGCGGGTGACAAACCATAAGAGACTCTTAATCTCAGGAAACAAACTAAGGGTTGCTGGAGTGGTGGGGGGTGGCAGGATGGGGTGACTGGGTGATGGACATTGGGGAGGGTATGTGCTATGGTCAGCGCTGTGAATTGTGTAAGACTAATGAATCACAGACCTGTACCTCTGAAACAAATAATACATTATATGTTTAAAAAAAAAAAGAAGAAGAAGAAGATAGTAGGAAGGAAAAAATGAAGGGGGGGAATCTGAGAGTGAGATGAACCATGTGAGACTATGGACTCTGAGAAACAAACTGAGGTTTTTAGAGGGGAGGGGGGAGGGGAGATGGGTAAGCCCGGTGATGGGTATTAAGGAGGGCACATTCTGCATGGAGCACTGGGTGTTATACGCAAACAATGAATCATGGAACACTACATCAAAAACTAATGATGTAATGTGTGGTGATTAACATAATAAAATTTTTTTTAAATGTCGATTAAATAAAAATATCAATTTTCCAAAAAAATTACCAATAATAATTTTCTAACTTAAAAAATGAGGACTAAAAATTATGTTGCATGCCTTTTGCACATAATAAATTCTTTTAGTGGGCATGATTGACTCTAATTTATCCTCTATAAATCAGTTAGAACTCAAAGTGACCCTCCGTGAAGAACAATTCCAAAATTAAACTCATCTTTCAAGCAAAAAATCGTTTTGTGGCCATTTCCCTAACCAGTGAACCTGTTCACAGCTACTTCAAGTATCCTGCTTGCTCATATCAAAGTGAAACCTCAAGAAACTGAAGAACAAATTTAGCCAAAATAAAATATAAAATGATTATAAGGTTTAAAGAGTTAATTTCCCAGAGATAGTTGAGTTTTAGCAAAGCAAACCCTTCGGCTAAAACAAATAATTTCTAATTGAGAATTTAAGCATACGCTAGTAAGTGGAAATGTCAATGGGTAATGAAGGGTTTCTTGGGTCTGTTGGAGTCTTATTACACACAAAAGTTCATGTTACATCAAAACATAAATTTGATCATACTATAAAATTAGAGAATAATCACTACCCTACACAAATGGACACCATCCTCTTTCCTAACTATAAGGTATCTAATATTCTATCTCAGTAGAAGAATGAGTTATTAACCATAAAGAATGCCTTATGTTTTATTTCTCTGGTAAACAGCCATTAAAAGTTACCTGTATTCTAGGTTATTTTAAAAGAGCACACATTAGAAGTTATCTACTAAGCAATGCTTAAATTGAGCACTGATTCAGGAAGAAAGGAGATTAAAATGTGTTTTGATCTACTAAGAACTTATTTTTCATTGCAGAGTTAATAGTAGAAGCTGGCTTTTTTCCTTCTAAAAGAACTAGAAACAGATTCACAAGACATAGGTAAATCATGGCGCCTGGGTGGCTCAGTTGGTTAAGCAACTGCCTTCAGTTCAGGTCATGATCCTTGAGTCCCTAGATCAAGTCCCGCATTGGGCTCCCTGCTCGGCAGGGAGTCTGCTTCTCCCTCTGACCCTCCCCCTTCTCGTGTGCTCGCTCTCTCATTCTCGCTCTCAAATAAATAAATAAAATCTTTACCAAAAAAAGACATAGGTAAATCACAATTTTTAATATTGCTTCCTATTCTTCTGAAAATAATTAAGTTAAAAAAAAAAGAGTAGAGAGGATCCTATTCAAAGAAAGATTAAAATTTCTCACCATTATAGTCAGGATGTAATAATGCACAGTCTGCAGAAAAATAAAAGTGGTATTATTTCTCCAGTTTAAGGGTCCATACAGAAACTATATTAATTCTTACCCTTTCCAGGAAAAAAAAACAAAAACCTGCATGTAATCAGGAAACCTTACCACGATCAAAAGAAATAACACACACCATAAGGCAAAGACCGTTAGTTGTCTACCAAAACTATTTTCCCTTTATGCCTAGACCCAAAACTAAACAGAATTTTACAGCCTCCTTTTCATAATGAAGTCCTATGACTCTTTTTCTCCATAGAATATAATGTGATATATGCCTCTTGTGGACCTAAGACTTGGAACCATGACCATATATCCACCATGTTGTCTTTCTCCTTATCATCAGCTGGGATTTACAAAGACCCTTCCTCTACCATGCAGAGGATAACAGCTCTAGGGCATGATAGGGCAACCAGTGGAAAGAACCTGGGTTTCTGAATGACCTCATAGAATAGAGCTGAACCATTCAGTTTGAACTGTTATGTAAAGAAGAAATCAACTTCTATTTTATTTAACTTACTGAATCATTGTTCTCTTTTTTACAGCATGCTACTCTAACTCTAACTTAGACCAATTTTCCTATTCACAGAAGCTATCCAAGAAATACCAGCATGAGTACTTTTCTTCATTATTTTTTAAGTAATTTCTATGCCTAACATGGGGCTTGAACTCATGACCCCAAGATCAAGAATCACATGTTCTATTGACTGAGCCAGCCATGTACCCCAATTATTCTTGATCAATATAAGCCTGACTCTAATTGAGAGTGGCAAGGCATTCATATATCTAAGTAAAAGCTAAAAGCCAACCCCAAAACCCCACCAATATAATCCATATATAGTAATAATACCTAAATTCAGCTGTATGTAAAGTTTCATGATTTGACTTTATATAAAAACTTGAAACTTCTACATTGCTTTAGGGCACAGTCTGGTGACCAAAAAAATAAGGACTTACTATTAAGTGACATTTGATTTTTTTAAAAAATCATTTAAATAATTTTCAACAAGCAGATATTAATAACCAGTTTAGGTTTTGGTTTTATTTTAAGGTTTGTTTGATATATAGGTAAATTATTTCCAACCTAATTTATTATATTTCAGGAATTCCTGAAAAGATCACTTCCCAATTTCCCAAAGTATGCCTTGCTTACTCAGAAGTGCCTAGATTTCTTTTAATAGAGTAAAATGTCTAATAAAGGAAAGATAAGATTTGAGATAATCTTCTGAGGAGTAGAAAAAACAAACTGAATTTATACCCAGTTATAAGTGATTGATTTCAGATGTTCTTCTAAAAATAGTTTTTACTGAGGTGTCTGGCTGGCTCGGTTGGTGGAGTGAGCAACTCTTGATCTTGGAGTTGTAAGTTCAAGCCCCACATTGGGTGTAAAGCTCACTTAAAAATAAAATCTTCAAAAATATAAAAATAAAAGAATAAAAATAGTCCTTACTGAAAGATAGGGTACATGAAAAGTAGAAAGGAAGGAGGTATTTCTTAGAATGAAAAGATATAACTCATCTAATTTTCAATTCTGTCTAGAATTGATTGACACTACTGCAAATAAAGAGTAAAAAGAAAAGAAATCAACAGATAGACTAAATAACCAACCATAGACAGGAGGGACACAACACCATTAACAGAAGATGTGTGATTATATGTACAGGTAGGAATCAGTATTATGTGGAAGCAGTTAACTACCCATTATGTTTTTTCTAGGATTCATATAAGGAAAACTGTCTCCTTGAAATTCACCCCACTTTCTCATTGATAAATCATTTTGTTAAATTGACAATAATCTAGGATACTTAACATCTCTAAGCCAGCTTCCTTATCTGTAAAATGACAAAAATGATACCTACATTATAAACTCATTTTTAGGTTAAAGAAAATTATATATGTGGAATGCCAACACAACTCCTAACATTCAGCAGGAATTCAATAATTTTGTTTTTTTGTTTTTCACTCTTTCATTATTATATAAAATGTAAAGTTCTTCAGATACTCCCTTTGCCTAAACCAAATACCAGAATCCAGGAAAAGGTATTCTATAATCACAATGAATATACTAACCTTGGATTGCCAACTTTTCATTATAACAACAGCCAACATTTGAAGAATGCTTACAATTTTATGCCAAAATCTTTAAAAGGTTTTATAGATCTTTAAAAGGTTTATATAGGGGCGCCTGGGTGGCTCAGTCATTAAGCATCTGCCTTCGGCTCAGGTCATGATCCCAGGGTCCTGGGATCAAGCCCCACATCGGGCTCCCTGCTCGACGGGAAGCCTGCTTCTCCCTCTTCCACTCCCCCTGCTAGTGTTCCTACTCTTGCTATCTCTCTCTGTCAAATAAATAAATGAAATCTTAAAATAAATAAATAAATAAATAAATAAATAAATAAATAAATAAATAAATAAATAAATAAAAGGTTTAGATAGTTTATAGAAACTGAAATTTAGATAGGTTAAGAAACTTCCAAATATTACACAGCTAATAATTTGAAAAGCTGCCATTTTCACTTAGGGAATTAACTTCTAGAGCCCATACCTTTAATCACTATGTTGTACTGCCTCTCAATTTTGTTTTCATAATATCTGCCTGGATATAAAATTGTCCTATTTTCATATTTACTGTCTAACAGTTCTTGAAAATACCCACTCTGACCTATCTCTTTATAAACCCTATATTGTACACAGCCTTCTTTACATAATTTTCATTTTGTTATATTATTGGCCTTAATATATTTTACAAATATTGCCTCAGTTAATCTGAGTCAACTTTCTTATGATAAGTATAATGAAAAAGAGATTTAGAAATTATTAAACATTAGAGCAGAAGGGAGTTTTTAAAAAAAAAGTTGGGGGCGCCTGGGTGGCTCAGTTGGTTGGGCAACTGCCTTCGGCTCAGGTCATGATCCCAGGGTCCTGGGATCGAGTTCCGCATCGGGCTCCCTGCTCGGCGGGGAGCCTGCTTCTCCCTCTGACCCTTCCCCCTCTCATGTTCGCTCTCTCTCGCTCTCTCATTCTCACTCTCTCAAATAAATAAATAAATCTTTAAAAAAAAAAAGTTGGGGTGCCTGGTGACTCAGTCAGTTAAGCTTTGACTCTTGATTTCATTTCAGGTCATGATCCCTGGGCCATGTGGGGAGTCCGTTTGTCTCCCTCTCCTTCTGACCCTCCCCCTGCTCTCTCTCTCAAATAAATAAATCTTTTTAAAAAATGTTGACTCTTACTTCTAGATTGTACATGACTCTTAACCATTCAGAACATACTATGGTGAGCATTTAAATCTCATAGTTGCGGGGCAGAGCAAGACGCCGGAGGAGTAGGAGACCTGGATTTTGTCTGGTCTCAGGAATTCAGCTGGATAGGGATCAAACCATTCTGAACACCTACAAACTCAACAGGAGATCTGAGAAAAGAATGGCCACAACTCTCTGAACAGAAAAGCGACCACCTTCTGGAAGGTAGGACCTGTGGAGAAGTGAATCAAAGGCAATATTCGATATTTGGGAGGATAGACGGCGGGGGAGGGGGCCTCTGTCAGCCGCTTCTGGCAAGTGATAGAACCACGGAGCACAAAATTGGAACTTTTAAAAGTCTGCTCCGCTGAGGGACGTCACTCCAGTGGCTAAGCGGGGAGTGGAACCCTCGCGGGACAGTGTGGTCTCAAGACCCTCGGGGTCACAGAAAGACCGGGGGTGCCTGAGTGTGGCAGAGCTCCCAGGTATAGGAGCGGGGAAGCCAGCTGCAGAGACGGAGCCGAGGCATGGGCTCTCAGCTCAGGGTTGCCATAAACCATGATCCACGGCACAGTCGGGCCACTGCTCTTCCAGCAGGGACCCAACAAGCGGCAGATCCGGGGAGACTTACCTTCCTCCCCCGGGGGGAGGAGCAGTGCGGGAGTGTACCGCAGGGATCTGCTGGGTTTGGAGACTCCACACGGGGTCAGGTGCCACAGATAGAAACCCTCCGTCACAGGACGGGTGAGCACAGAGTGCAGCTGGAGGCCGGGAGACGGGAGTAACTGACAGCTTTTCTCTGGGGGCTCACTGAGGAGCAGGGCCCCAAGTTCTCGGCTCCTCCAGGGCAGAGATTAGGAGGCCACCATTTTTCATTCTTGGCCTCCAAAGCTGTACGGAAAGCTTGCAGGGAACAAAAGCTCCCGAGAGCAAACCCGAGCAGATTACTTAGCCCGGACCGGGCAAGGGCGGGGCAATTCCGCCTCCGGCAAAGACATTTGGGAACCACAGCAACAGGCCCCTCCCTCAGAAGATCAGCGAGAACAGCCAGCCAAGACCAAGTTTACCCATCAATGAGAACGGCAGAACTCCAGCACTAGGGGAATACTACACATAGAATTCATGGCTTTTTTACGATGATTCTTTAGTCTTTCAAAGTTAATTTTTTTAACTGTCTTTTTTTTTTAATTTTTCTTTTTCCCTTTTTCAACCAACATCTTATTAATCCCTTTTTTAAAAACATTTTTATTTTTCATTTTTAGTCATATTCTATCCCTTCATAGTAGTTACCCATATATTGGGGCATATATATATAACTTGTTCTCTCTTTAAAATTTTGAGACAATTTCTTCTAACAGATCAAAATATACCCTAAATCTCTAGTGTATGGTTTTTTTCTACTCTCCTGCCTGATCACATTCTCTCCCTTTTTTTTAATTTTTTTTTTAAATCCTCTTCTTTCTTTTTTCAAACAACTTCTTATCAATTCCTTTTATAAAATTTTTTATAATTTTCATCTTTACAGTCATATTCCATCCCTTCATCATAGCAACCCTTATTTTTTGTACATATATAAGTTTTTCTTTCTTTAAAATTTTGGAACACACTTTCTTCTAACAGACCAAAATACAACCAAAATCTAGTGTGTGGCACTGATCTATGTACCAGCCTGATCACATTTGATCATATTCTGTTTTTTGTTTTGTTTTGTTCTGTTTTTGTTTCTTTTTATATATATCTTTTTTTTTCCTTTTTTTTCTTTTTCTCTTTTCTCTCTTTCCCTTTCTTTTCCCCCTGCTTCAGGTCTTTTCTGATTTGTTTAGAGTATATTTTCTGGGGACATTGTTACCCTGTTAGCATTTTGTTCTCTCATTAATCTGTTCTCGGCTGGACAAAATGACAAGGCAGAAAAAATCACCTCAACAAAAAGAACAAAAGGTAGTACCGACTGCCAGGGACCTACTCAATATGGACATTAGTACGATGTCGGATCTAGAGTTCAGAATCATCACTTTAAAGATACTAGCTGGGCTTGAAAAAAGCATGGAGGTTATTAGAGAAACCCTTTCTGGAGAAATAAAAGAACTAAAATCTAACCAAGTCAAAATCAAAAAGGCTATTAATGAGGTGAAATCAAATATGGGGGCGCTAACTGCTAGGATAAATGAGGCAGAAGAGAGAATCAGTGATATAGAAGACAAAATGATGGAAAATAAAGAAGCTGAGAAAAAGAGAGATGAACAACTACTGGATCATGAGGGCAGAATTCGAGAGCTAAGTGATACCATAAGATGAAACATTAGAATAATTGGGATCCCAGAAGAAGAAAAAAGAGAGAGAGGGGCAGAAGGTATATTGGAACAAATTATAGCAGAGAACTTCCCTAATTTGGGGAAGGAAACAGGCATCAAAATCCAGGAAGCACAGAGAACCCCTCTCAAAAATCAGTAAAAATAGGTCAACACCTCAACATCCAAGAGTAAAACTTACGAGTCTCAGAGACAAAGAGAAAATCCTGAAAGCAGCTCGGGAGAAGAGATATGTAACCTACAATGGTAGAAACATTAGATTGGCAACAGACCTATCCACAGAGACCTGGCAGGCCAGAAAGGACTGGCAGAATACATTCAGAGCACTAAATGAGAAAAATATGCAGCCAAGAATACTCTATCCAGCTAGGCTGTCATTGAAAATAGAAGGAGAGATAAAAAGCTTCTAGGACAAACAAAAACTAAAGGAATTTGCAAACACGAAAGCAGCCCTACAAGAAATCTTGAAAGGGGTCCTCTAAGCAAAGAGAGAGCCTAAAAGTAACATAGAACAGAAAGGAACACAGACAATATACAGTAACAGTCACCTTACAGGCAATACAATGGCACTAAATTCCTATCTTTCAATAGTTACCCTGAATGTAAATGGGCTAAATGCCCCAATCAAAAGACACAGGCTATCAGATTGGATTAAAAAACAAGACCCATCGATATGCTGTCTGCAAAAGACTCATTTTATTTTATTTATTTATTATTTTTTTAAGATTTTATTTATTTATTTGAGACAGAGAGAATGAGAGAGAGCACATGAGAGGGGGGAGGGTCAGAGGGAGAAGCAGACTCCCTGCTGAGCAGGGAGCCCAATGCGGGACTCGATCCAGGGACTCCAGGATCTTGACCTGAGCCATAGGCAGTCGCTTAACCAACTGAGCCACTCAGGGGCCCAAGAGACTCATTTTAGACCCAAAGACACGCCCAGATTGAAAGTGAGGGGGTGGAAAACCATTTACCATGCTAATGGACATCAAAAGAAAGCTGGGGTGGCAATCCTTATATCAGACAAACTAGATTTTAAACCAAAACTGTAATAAGAGATGAAGAAGGACACTATATCCTACTTAAAGGGTCTATCCAATAAGAAGTTCTAACAGTTGTAGATATCTATGCCCCTAACATGGGAGCAGCCAATTATAGAAGCCAATTAATAACAAAAGCAAAGAAACACATCGACAACAATACAATAATAGTGGGGGACTTTAACGCCCCCCTCACTGAAATGGACAGATCATCTAAGCAAAAGATCAACAAGGAAATAAAGACTTTAAATGACACACTGGACCAAATGGACTTCACAGACATATTCAGAACATTCCATCCCAAAGCAACAGAATACACATTCTTCTCTAGTGCCCATGGAACGTTCTCCAGAATCGATCACATCCTAGGTCATAAATCAGGTCTCAACTGGTACCAAAAGATTGGGATCATTCCCTGCATATTTTCAGACCACAATGCTTTGAAACTAGAACTCAATCACAAGAGGAAAGTCGGAAAGAACTCAAATACATGGAGGCTAAAGAGCATCCCACTAAAGTATGAATGGGTCAACCAGGAAATTAAAGAAGAATTAAAAAAATTCATGGAAACCAATGAAAATGAAAACACAACTGTTCAAAATCTTTGGGATGCAGCAAAGGCAGTCCTAAGAGGAAAGTATATAGCAATACAAGCCTTACTCAAGAAACAAGAAAGGTCTCAAGTACACAACCTAACCCTCCACCTAAAGGAGCTGGAGAAAGAACAGCAAATAAAGCCTAAACCCAGCAGGAGAAGAGAAATTATAAAGTTCAGAGCAGAAATCAATGAAATAGAAACTAAAAGAACAGTAAAACAGAGCAACGAAACTAGGAGCTGGTTCTTTGAAAGAATTAACAAGATTGATAAACCCCTGGCCAGACTTATCAAAAAGAAAAGAGAAATGACCCAAATCAACAAAATCACGAATGAAAGAGGAGAGATCACAACCAACACCAAAGAAATACAAACAATTATAAGAACATATTATGAGCAACTCTATGCCAGCAAATTAGATAATCTGGAAGAAATGGATGCATTCCTAGAGATGTGTCAACTACCAAAACGGAACAAGGAAGAAATAGAAAACCTGAACAGACCTATAACTACTAAGGAAATTGAAGCAGTCATCAAAAATCTCCCAACAAACAAAAGCCCAGGGCCAGATGGCTTCCAGGGGAATCTACCAAACATTTCAAGAAGAATTAATACCTATTCTTCTGAAACTGTTCCAAAAATAGAAATGGAAGGAAAACTTCCAAACTCATTTTATGAGGCCAGCATTACCTTGATCCCAAAACCAGACAAAGACCCCATCAAAAAGGAGAATTACAGACCAATATCCCTGATGAACATGGATGCAAAAATTCTCACCAAAATACTAGCCAATAGGATACAACAGTACATTAAAAGGATTATTCACCACGACCAAGTGGGATTTATCCCTGGGCTGCAAGGTTGGTTCAACATCCGCAAATCAATCAACGTGATACAATACATTAACAAAAGAAAGAACAAGAATCATATGATCCTCTCAATAGACGCAGAAAAACCATTTGACAAAGTACAGCATCCTTTCTTGATCAAAACTCTTCAGAGTATAGGCATAGAGGTTACATACCTCAGTATCATAAAAGCCATCTATGAAAAACCTACAGAGAATATCATTCTCAATGGGGAAAAACTGAGAGCTTTCCCCTTAAGGTCAGGAATGCAGCAGGGATGTCCACTATCACCACTGCTATTCAACATAGTATTGGAAGTCCTAGCCACAGCAACCAGACAACAAAAAGAAATAAAAGGCATCCAAATTGGCAAAGAAGAAGTCAAGCTCTCACTCTTTGCAGAGGATATGATACTTTAGGTGGAAAACCCAAAACACTCCACCCTAAAACTGCTGGAACTCATACAGGAATTCAGTAAAGTGGCAGGATATAAAATCAATGCACAGAAATCAGTGGCATTCCTATACACCAACAACAAGATAGAAGAAAGAGAAATTAAGGAGTCGATCCCATTTACAATTGCACCCAAAACCATAAGATACCTAGGAATAAATCTAACCAAAGAGGCAAAGAATCTCTACTCAGAAAGCTATAAAATACTCATGAAAGAAATTGAGGAAGACACAAAGAAATGGAAAAACGTTTCATGCTCATGGATTGGAAGAACAAATATTGTGAAAATGTCAATGCTACCTAGAGCCATCTACACATTCAATGCAATCCCCATCAAAATACCATCCACTTTTTTCAAAGAAATGGAAAAAATAATCCTAAAATTTGTATGGAGGCAGAAAAGACCCTGAATAGCCAGAGGAATGTTGAAAAAGAAAAGCAAAGCTGGCGGCATCATAATTCCGGACTTCCAGCTCTATACGAAGCTGTCATCATCAAGACAGTATGGTACTGGCACAAAAACAGACACATAGATCAATGGAACAGAATAGAGAGCCCAGAAATGGACCCTCAACTCTATGGTCAACTAATCTTTGACAAAGCAGGAAAGAATGTCTAATGCAAAAAAGACAGTCTCTTCAACAAATGGTGTTGGGAAATTGGACAGCCACATGCAGAAGAATGAAACTGGACCATTTTCTTACACCACACACAAAAATAGACTCAAAATGGATGAAAGACCTCAATGTGAGACAGGAGTCCATCAAAATCCTAGAGGAGAACACAGGCAGCAACCTCTTTGACCTCAGCCACAGCAACTTCTTCCTAGACATATCGCCAAAGGCAAGGGAAGCAAGGGCAAAAATGAACTATTGGGACTTCATCAAGATAAAAAGCTTTTGCACAACAAAGGAGACAGTCAACAAAACCAAAAGACAACCGACAGAATGGGAGAAGATATTTGCAAATGACATATCAAATAAAGGGCTAGTATCCAAAATCTATAAAGAACTTATCAAAGTCTACACCCAAAGAACAAATGATCCCATCAAGAAATGGGCAGAAGACATGAACAGACATTTTTCCAAAGAAGACATCCAAATGGCCAACAGACACATGAAAAAGTGCTCAACATCGCTCGGCATCAGGGAAATCCAAATCAAAACCTCAATGAGATACCACCTCACACCAGTCAGAATGGCTAAAATTAACAAGTCAGGAAACAACAGATGTTGGCGAGGATGTGGAGAAAGGGGAACCGTCCTACACTGTTGGTGGGAATGCAAGCTGGTGCAGCCACTCTGGAAAACAGTATGGAGGTTCCTCAGAAAGTTGAAAATAGAGCTACCATACGACCCAGCAATTGCACTACTGGGTATTTACCCCAAAGATACAAAATAAGGATCCAAAGGGGGTACGTGCACCCTGATGTTTATAGTAGCAATGTCCACAATAGCCAAACTGTGGAAAGAGCCAAGATGTCCATTGACAGATGAAGGGATAAAGAAGAGGTGGTATATATACACAATGGAATATTATGCAGCCGTCAAAAGGAATGAGATCTCGCCATTTGCAACAACGTGGATGGAACTGGAGGGTATCCTGCCGAATGAAATAAGTCAATCAGAAAGACACGTATCATATGACCTCTCTGATATGAGGAATTCTTAATCTCAGGAAACACACTGAGGGTTGCTGGAGTGGGGGGTGGGGTGGGAGGGATGGGGTGACTGGGTGATAGACACTGGGGAGGGTATGTGCTCTGGTAAGCACTGTGAATTGTGCAAGACTGTCGAATCTCAGATCGGTACCTCTGAAACAAATAATGCAATATATGTTAAGGAAAAAAAAAAGAAGATAGCAGGAGGGGAAGAATGAAGGGGGAGAAATTGGAGGGGGAGACGAACCATGAGAGATGATGGACTCTGAAAAACAAACTGAGGGTTCTGGAGCGGAGGGGGGTGGGAGGATGGGTTAGCCTGGTGATGGGTATTAAAGAGGGCACGTTCTGCACGGAGCACTGGGTGTTATACACAAACAATGAATCATGTAACACTACATCTAAAACTAATGATGTAATGTATGGTGATTAACATAACAGTAAAAAATTAAAAAATAAATAAATAAATCTCTTAGTTGCTTTACTTAACCCATTATCTTTCGAAATTAATTATTTAAATTATGCTTTTTCACAGTGATCTCCAAATCTCCTGAATTCACCATTGTTTTTTTCTGCTATGAAATCTTTCTTCTCTTATAATCTTGCAGAACTGTACATCATTCCAGGAAAATATTGTCTTAATGAACTGTGGCATCCCTTATTGCATAGCAAATTAAACAAAAGTAGAAACAGACTAGACTTTAATTATATGCTATGACACATCTTATTTTATTTTAGCATTTCAAAGATTATCACCCAATTATTTTCTTGCTTCCACTGTTTTTTTTGTTGTTGTTGTTTGGTTTTTTTGGGTTTTTTTAGTGAGAAAATAGCTGATAATCTTATCTTGTCTTTATTAGCTCCTTGAAAGGTAATATGTCTTTTTTTTTTTCTGGCTGCCTTTAAGATTTTCTTTTTATCTGTGGTTTTCATAAGTTTTTATTTTTTTAAGATTTTATTTATTTATTTGACAGGGAGAGACACAGCGAGAGTGGGAACACAAGCAGGGGGAGTGGGAGAGGGAGAAGCAGGCTTCCCGCAGAGCAGGGAGCCCGATGTGGGACTCGATCCCAGGACCCTGGGATCATGACCTGAGCCGAAGGCAGACGCTTAACGACTGAGCCACCCAGGCGCCCTGTGGTTTTCATAAGTTTTATCACCATTTGCCTAGGTATGTTTTTTGTTTTGTTTTGCATTGAATTTATCCTATTTGGACATTTCTTGCCTTGATATTTTTAATCAATTTTGGAAATTTCTTCTATATTATCTCTTTATTATTTCTTCCTCATCTTCACTCTGATCTTTCTCCTTTAGATCAGATCCTCATTATCAATATGAACTCTTTCAAAAGCCTTCTAACTTTCCTCCCTGCCTCTAGTCTGTAAATATATCTCCCTCACATAATCATACTACTTTCACAATTAAAACACTCAGTGCCTGTAAGATAAAGTCTAAAATTCTCAATAAATGTATCTATAAGGCCCTCATGATATATAATGCCTAGCACTAATGGAGAAATAACAGGCCAATTCTTCAGAGTTGAAAGATAAGAGCACTTAAAGTATAAAATGGCAGGCTGAATTATTGTAATTAAGATCCCCACCTAGAGAAGATCATAAAAGCTTCAAAGATTAAAACAGGTTATCTAAAAAAGAGTAAGAATGGAGACTTACCACCAACACTGAATACTAAGAAAATAGATCAATGTCTTCTACTTTACAGAGAAAATTTTTTGACTCTAGAATGATGTACCCAGTCCAATCTCTCCACCTCTGTCTCCCCCCACACACACACACACAGAGAAAGAGAGAGAGCAGAATAAAGGCTTTTGCCTATATGATATGTACTTATCACATACCTTTCCTTAGTTGCTTTACGATGGTGACTAGAAAAATAAAGGACAAAAAAGAGAGAGAGAAAGAGGAAGAGGAGAGATAGGATTTAGAAACTGTAGATTCCACCCAGGAAAGCACTGGAGGAAATGACTGGAGAGAGGCTGTACCTCAGTCCTAGAAAGCAATTGATTCAGACAAGAGTGGGATAATCTATGGTTCCAGGAGGAAGGCATTTGGGAAAAGATACCAGTTTGAGAAGATATGGGGAGAATAGGTGAAAATGCATATCACCTTTTTTAAAACAAGAAAAATCAATTGCTAACCCAAAGCATGGGTTGGGGGTGGAGATAAAGCTGTGTAAAAAGCCATGACTCAAATGTGGAGAAAATACATCTTTGGCATGTTTTTAAGTAATTGATAGTTAAAAGAGAATCCATTTCATAATAGCACAGTACATGACCAGCATAGTCATAGAAATGTAAACTTTCAGAGTCAATTAATGCAGAAAGAGTGCAAACGTTGATTGCATGTCTCTATCAAATTACAAATGATAAGAATCATAACAAAATAAAAATAATAGGGTAGTTGATAAGTGGTGGAGAATGATAAAGTCAAAAGATGGAGGAAACCATAGAGGTGATACTATCTCCTCTTAACAATGTATCAGGTCATTATTTATTATCACAAAAGTAACCTATAGAAGTAATAAAATGATAAGTAACTCTAAAAGACACTAAGGAGGTCTAATTGTAATTTAGTAATATGGAAGAACCACCAAAAGAAATGGAAGCAAAATATTTAAAAGAGCTTGCCCATAGGAAGCAAATTAGCTGTTGAATAGAATGATCCTGTTTCTTTGATTATAAAATCTTCTAAATCATTTTAGTATTGTTACATGTCCATATATACCATTTATAGTTATATTCTAGATTTTTTTTTGAAGAGAGATCTTAGTAGCATTAGGCTTTCCAGAAAGCCTCCCCTAAATTTGAAGATCCAAGTGGTTTTCCTCTGTGTTTCCATAGTACCCAATGCATACCCTCTAATGTGGTACTAATTTTACTGTACACATATGACTATGTGTTCATCTCCTCCACTATAATCTGAGTTCTTTCAGAGAAGGAACAAAATTTAATTCATCCTCTACCTTCACCATCTGGTACATTATCTGGTGCAGAGTAGGTAATGATTATATGTTTGCTTAATGAATAAACAATCGACCATATTGGGTAATTTAAGTAAGCTCTACACCTAACATGGGGCTTGAACTCACAACCCCAAGTTCAAGAGTCACATGCTCTACTGACTGAGCCACCCAAGTGCCCCCATATTGGGTAATCTATATTAAAGTCAATATTTCAATCCATGTATGGGAATTAATATAGATATTCATGAGATACTGAATTCCTTCCTTACCTCACTGCATATTTTAACTTCATAATGACAGTAAATGGAATAGAGATCATGTTAAGCCACATGTTTCCAAACCATTAGTATTTAACAGACACTGCAAAAAAAAAACTTTAATCATAATGTAATATTCAAAATTCTCACACCTACAATTTAAAAATAAATCAAGGGGTGCCTGGGTGGCTCAGTCATTAAGCATCTGCCTTCAGCTCAGGTCATGATCCCAGGGTCCTGGGATTGAGCCCCTCATCGGGCTCCCTGCTCTGCGGGGAGGTTGCTTCTCCCTCTCCCACTCCCCCTGCTTGTGTTCCCTTTCTCACTGTGTCTCTCTCTGTCAAAAAATAAATAAAAAATCTTTTAACAATAAATAAATAAATAAATCAAAAGTTGGTTCTAAGTCTACCTCGTTTTAAATCAACTTACTAAGTTCAAAAATGTTAATATCCCTCACTAACTCATAGCATGCCACTATCAGCCTTAATTTGGTATTATTTCACAGAAATGTTGCAATTACAATTTAGTCCACATTGATCAGCTAAAGTTAAAGGGCAAAATTAATTAATGGAAATAGTAAAGGGCAAAAAATTAATATGATGACACATCTAAAATGCTGAGAGTAAGAGAGGCACTGTTATTTTGAGATTATCCACATTGATTTGCAAAAGAAGAGAAGGAGAAATCTGTGAATAAAACTGAATATCAACACACTAAATTGTATGTCAGCATTTTAAAAAATAATTACAAAAAATGACAGCCACATTATAGATTTGAAACTTCTGACTAATAGACCTAACAATGACTAATGACATTACAAATAAGCTGTGAAGAAAATGTACAGCAGCTGCATTAAAACCATGCCTTCCAAGTTGATGTGTGGATTTATATCAAAACCTCATATAAAAAATATGACTCATTTTTTACTAAAATGTATGAAAAGTTTTAGATATTATATAAAGTATGTAATATTTTTTAAGTTTTCAAGATTTTCTGGTAATAGTTATTTTGAATACTTAAGGAAAAGTATAATATTCAAACAATTAATTCAACATACTTGTAGAATATATGAGGACTTTAGATCAATCAAAGGTAAGTAGTTGGTGACAATGAATATTCTTACCTTTCGGTGGGGGTGGGGGGTTGTGTGACTTTCAGAATCCCAACATAAATCAAATCAGAAATAAAATCAGAGTATCACATTTGCTATTTAAATACCTCCATCACTTACATCTCACTTTACTCTTGAGAATAAATTTCAGAGTTAGACCTGGCGGGTGTTTTGAACTCCATTTCAGATAGAAGGAACATGAGAGAGATTAGAATGAGAAGCCCTACATCACACAGTTATTAAGTAACAGAATGGACTCTAGGATTGAGTCTTCTGATACTCAATGGTCTTTCCACTAAATGCTGGTTCCCAGTCCTTGTCCCAGCTACTAAAATACGCATAACCTATCAGGTCTCAATTAAGACTCATTTTGTAGGGGTGTCTGGGTTAGTTAAGCGTCTGCCTTCGGCTCAGGTCATGATCCCAGGGTCCTGGGATCGAGTCCCACATCAGCTTCCTTGCTCAGCAGTCTGCTTCTCCCTCTCCCTTTGCTCCTCCCCATGCTCCTGCTCTCTCTCTGTCAAATAAGTAAAATCTTAAAAAAAAAGAGTCATTTTGTAAAATACTGAAATCTGTGATGAGCCATTTTCAACCTAAGTAATTTTTAAAGCCTCTTTCATTTCTCCATCCCAAGAAATGGCTCACCACAAGTACAGTAAATGGGAGAAATGATAGAAGCTTCATATAACAGCTACAGCAATACTTTACACTTGCCTAATAAAGCAGTTAGGAATGATAGTGAGGTCTAATAAGTTATGAAAGAAGTTTAAGAAACACATTTTTTATAAGCTACACTTAGAATGCTACCTACAATATCTTTGTTTAAAATGTTCTTTTTGATCAATTTGAGGAAACACAAATGTAACTCTGTGTGTTATTTTAAAATTTAGCAAGTGTGTGTGTGTGGGTGTGGGTGGGTGGGTGGGTGGGTGTGTGTCTGTCTGTCTGTCTATCTTTTGGCTGTATTTACTTGACTTGGTTATAGTTATATCTCTTTGAAAGAACATATTTGGCTTTACCCTAGAACATTTTTTTCTTTTTTTTTTTTAAGATTTTATTTATTTATTTGACAGAGAGAGACACAGAGAGAGAGGGAACACAAGTGAGGGAGAGGGAGAAGCAGGCTTCCTGCTGAGCAGGGAGCCCGATGTGGGGCTCGAACCCAGGACCCTGGGCATGACCTGAGCCGAAGGCAGATGCTTAACAACTGAGCCACCCAGGCGCCCCTAGAACATTTTTTTTTTCTAATTACATTCTAGGAATATTAGAACAAAACAAAACAAAATTAGTACTTCAAACTGAGTTGTAAGCTATCTGGTATCTTTGATTCAAGATGTTCAGTTACCCTAAGATCCATGTAACCCATGCCTGTAAGCAGGCAAACATCTAGACTATGTTTTCTCATCCCTATGGGCTTTAGTATTAATATTTCAGATCTATCGAGGCATTCCAAAATCATAAATGCACAATCCATATATGGTGAGCAGTAAAAACAGATGCTTTTCCGCATCTGGGGGATGGTTTGTAATAGAAAAATAGGAACCATTAGAGGGAAAGTGTGTTCTTGTTTCCCAGAGTAAAGGTAGCAGTTTGATAGAAAAACAAGACTTCTGATCTGAAACAATGAAATTTCCTAGTGGAAATAAATAGCTCCTTCAATCATGTCAGAAGACTGTTTCAAAAGAACAAGCTATGAAATAATCAAAAAGCAGACAATGTGACTACCTCAAGAGAGACACTAGCACATGGTGTGAGTTCCATGGTAGAAGAATAGCAGCCATGGAAAGTGAACCAGTGGTGGTTCAGGATTTAGAATTGAAAGCAGAACAGGAGAGCAAATGTGACAGACAGGCAGCCCAGCGCCTCTTAACACAAAGAAAATCCAAAAACTACATTGTAAGTATGGTGTTCAGAGAGAACTGGGAGAATAGAGTGAGCATCAAGATTTAATAGTAATTAAAAAAAAAAGATTTAATAGTAATCAAATCATATCCCAGTCCTAGAGCACAGTGACATGGGTTTGACACCAATCTCCACCATCTATGCATGCTCTCAGATTAGTTACATAGACTCAGTTTTCTCACCTGTAGTCTAGGGTGAAAAATGACCAAAGAAATAATAAAAGCATTTACTTTATGGGTGCATAGTTTAAAAAGAGATAACAAAACAGTTAATTAGCACAGGGCACTCAATAAAAGGCAGCTATTGGCATTATTAATACAGCAGGAAATCACTGAGTCCCTTGTGGCTTAATAACAAATATGACACAAGAAATCCAGGAAAAGGACAAAACATTGACTTAGTCACCCCTAAGTAGCCGTTGTAGCCATACGGTAGTGACTGAGAGCATGGATTTA
The DNA here is from genome assembly GCF_029215605.1 of Mirounga angustirostris. Taxonomy (NCBI): domain Eukaryota; kingdom Metazoa; phylum Chordata; class Mammalia; order Carnivora; family Phocidae; genus Mirounga; species Mirounga angustirostris. The sequence goes on from NW_026991717.1 coordinate 77,899,377, forward strand.
GGAACCTTACTTACCAGGAAACGTAGGGCAAATTCCTTAATGTCTGTGCCTCAGTTTCCTCATCCATAGACAAAGGACTATAAAACAACAACAACATGGTATTATAGGCATAGAGTAAATTGGTCTTAAAGCTCTTAGAATAGTGACTGGCATTTATTGTCTTTAAGAAATATGTAAAGGATATCAATGCCTTCAAGAAGAGAAATTGGTGATCAAGATTAATGAATATTTTCTTAATTGTTATTCTTACTTAGCATACTTCATAAATTTATTTTTAGAGATTAGACACAGTGTGATTTATTTATTCTTTAGTATCTTTTCCATTACTTCTGGTGGAACTAAGACCATAATATATTTCTCCTAAGTATACCAGGCTATTTCACTAACATATTACAAAATACCTTTTTTTTCTTTTTTTTAAATTTTATTTTATTTAAATTCAATTAATTAACATATAGTGTATCATTAGTTTCAGAGATGGAGTTCAGTTATTCATCAGTTGCATATAACACCCAGTGCTCATCACATAATTTGCCCTCCTTAATGCCCATCACCCAGTTACCCCATCCCCCCGCCCACCTCCCTGCCAGCAACCCTCAGTTTGTTTCCTATAGTTAAAAGTCTCTTAGGTTTGTCTCCCTCTCTGATTTCATCTTATTTTCCCTCCCTTCCTCTATGATCCTGTTTGTTTCTTAAATTCCACATACGAGTGAAATCATATGACAATTGTCTTTCTCTGAATGACTTATTTCGCTTAGCATAATACCCTCTAGTTCCATCCACATTGTTGCAAATGGTAAGATTTCATTTTTTTGATGGTGAGTAGTATTCCATTGTATATATATACCACTTCTTCTTTATCCATTCATCTGTCAATGGACATCTGGGCTCTTTCCATAGTTTGGCTATTGTGGATATTGCTGCTATAAACATTGAGGTGCTGGTGCCTCTTCAGATCACTACGTTTGTGTCCTTTGGGTAAATACCTAGGAGTGCAATTGCTGAGTCATAGGGTAGCTCTATTTTTAACTTTTTGAGGAACCTCCATACTGTTTTCCAGAGTGGCTATACTTCCCACCACAGCATCCTTGCCAACATCTGTTGTTTCCTGACTTGTTCATTTTAGCCATTCTGACTGGTGTGAGGTGGTATCTCATTGTGGTTTTGATTTGGATTTCCCTGATGCTGAGTGATGCTGAGCATTTTTTCATGTGTCTGTTGGTCATTTGTACGTCTTCCTTGGAGAAATGTCTGTTCATGTCTTCTGCCCATTTCTTGACTGGATTATTTGTTTTTTGGGTGTTGAGTTTGCTAAGTTCTTTATAGATCTTGGATACTAACCCTTTATCTGATAAGACATTTGCAAATATCTTCTCCCATTCTGTCAGTTGTCTGTCGGTTTTTTCAACTGTTTCCTTTACTATGCAAAAGCTTTTTATCTTGATGAAGTCCCAATGATTCATTTTTGCTTCTGTTTCCCACCTAAGACCTTAAAAAAAATTAAGTAATCTCTACACCCAACGTGGGTCTCAAACTCATGACCCCAAAATCAAGAGTCCCATGTTCTTCCCACTGAGCCAGCCAGGCACCCCAATTTTTTTTTTTTTGCATTACTATAAATAATTTAAGGCAAACCCATAGGCCTTTCTTTTCAAAAATGTGCTCTGCTGGAAGTTTCCTTAAATTTCCTCCATGATTATAATTTGCCTGCATTATAAGCATCAAAGTCCCTCTTACTGTCAAACTGCAGTCTATCAACACTTTGGTAGTTGGTACATCACTTAGAAGGCCCTAACCAGTAAGTTTTTAAATAGAATACAATATAATAGAAAATATCAAAGTGCATCACAAGGGTATAATTACATAAATCTTTTGTTTCAGTTGCACAGGTGTGTGTATGTAGACCCACACATTTGTGACCTGGTTCATGATGTAAACTGTGTTTCTTATTATGTTGGCCTCATAAACTGAATATGGAAGTTTCCCTTCCTCTTCTATTTTTTGGAAAAGTTTGAGAAGAGTAGGTAGTTATCTCTTTAAGTGTTTGGTAGAATTCACTTGTGAAGCTGTGTGGTCCTGGACTTTTTATTTGTTGAGAGTTTTTTGATTACTGATTCAATTTCATTGCTAGTAAGCAGTCAATTCAAATCTTCCATTTCTTCCTGATTCAGTTTTGGTAGATTTTATGTTTCCAGGAATTTATCCATTTCTTCTAGGTTGTCCAGTTTGTTGGCATATGTGTTTTTCTCACTATGGTTTGAGGGAAGAGCATTTTCTCTAAGAGAGATAGTAACATTGAAATCTTAACCCAAGTGGAATTAGCTTACCAAAGTAGTTAATGGATGACTCAGTAGGAATGAACCCCTCACATGCAGTTTTTAATGAAGGAAACCTGAGAGATGAGAAAATTATGATACATGGGTATGCCCCATGAAATTGGGAGGAAGACTGCAATGGCAACATGGAACAACCATGAGGCAGCACAGGGTGCTGAGTTGAGTCGAGGAAGCTAATAGTCGTAGAGAGAAATAATGATTGGAGTGAATAATAAATTTCAACTTCGTTTTACAACTTTATCCAGGGATCCTTCCTCCATGCCTACCTCTGTACATCTAGATATAAAACAAAGATATTAATTCCTGCCTTTTCTTCCCTCATAGGTGTACCAGTTGATGCAGGAACTATGGATATGCTTTGAGTTTGTCAAAATAAATCATTGCAATGACAGTTACCTTCAGCCCACCAGGAGCAAGAGATTATGATCACCTGACTTCCCCCTAACACTTTATAAAGTATATCCTTGAGATTATCACAATACCAGTTTTTTAAAAAGGCTTGTAACATATTAATCTAGTCTAAGAATTTACCCACAGTACATGGCAGGTCATCAATATGTGCTTTTTACTTTTCACTCCTCCCTGATAAACTCTTTTCCCTTCTTACAAGCTTAAATTCCAAGACCAATCATTACAATCACTTTTTCATTTATTCCAATTCCTTTTCCTCCCTCACTTCATATTCATTTTGGCTGAATCACAATGTTGGTCATATATACTTTTCTGGAACTCCTGCAACTAACATGACTGGAGAAAACATACAGCATGTAAACTGGTCTCATTTAATGAAGTCATGAACATGAATCTCAGGTAGGACCATAATGTTGCCTGGAAATCACGTACATATGCCTAGTCAATTTGCTCTCCAGCTCTCCTGAATAAGTATTTCATACCTTATCCTTCCTCCTCGCACTCACACACTTCCACTATCAGTCTTAGCTGACTTTGCTTCTTAGTTCATTGAGAGAACTGAAGCAATCAAAGGAGAATATCCACAACTTTCTCTACCCTTGTACTTTGCTGTTCTTCCTAGAATGAAAGATGGCTATTGCTACTCCTATCTAAGTGCAACCCTTCCCATCTTGGGCTCTTGATCTCATCTCACTTCCCGATTCAAGGACATGCCTGTAGCAATTCTTTCCTTTTTTTCCTATATCATCAAATTCTCTCTCTCTACTGGATCACTTCCATCAGCAATTAAACATAGTTTTTCTTTTTAAAAACAAACAATCAAAAACACTCTCTCAGATCCACATTCCCCTAATGCCTCTTCTATCATTTCTCTTTTAGCAAAACTGCTCAATAAATTGTCTATGCTCTATCTCAAATTCTTCTATTTCCATTCATTTTTAATCATCACTCAAGAGACTTTCATCTCCACCGTTCTAATGAATCTGTTCCCCTCATGGCCACCAATGACTTCTATTGTGTTAAGTCAAAACAATTTTCTGTCTTTATCTTACTGGGACCATCAGCAGCACTTGATACAATTGACCACCCACACTCCTTTTCTTGGCTTCTAAGTCACTGTGTACTCTTGGTTTTTATCTAACCTCAGCTATTGCTTTTTCTCACTCTACCATTCATTCTCCCCTTCTCCCCAACCTCTTACTATTAGAGTCTGCTGGACTCAGTTCTTGGTCTTCTTCTCTATTTACTACTCCCTTTGTGATCTCATCTAGCCTTACTGGCTTTAAATGTCTTCTATTTGTGCTAAAAACTCACAAATGTGTATCTCCAGCCCAGAACTAATTATGAACTCCAGACTCACATATCTGTTATTTGACATTTCTACTTGGATGTCAACTACACATCTTAAACTTAACATAACCAAAGCCAATTATCTGATGTCATGTCCAAACCTAATGCCCCCAAAGTCTCATTCTCAGTAAACTGAAACTCTATAGTTTTCCCACTGTTCAAGCCAAAAGTTTTCTAATCAATGTTGACAATGTTGACGCCTTTCTTTCTTTCACATCTCATGTTTATCCCATCAGGCAAATCTATAGATTTCAAAATACCTACAAAACACAAACTTTTTTTTACCATTTCCACTGCTAGTGACCTAGTCCAAGATACCCATAACTCTCACCTGAAGTTTTGCAATATCTTCTAACTTGTCCACTAGCTTCCCACAATGATCCTCTATAATTTATTCTCAGTAGGGTAGCAGGAGGAACTATTTTAAAGTGTTAGATTATATTATTCATCTGCTCAAAATCCTCCACAATGGCCTCATCCATGCATCAATTTTACTGATATTAAGGTTGAAGTCTTTACAATGACCTACAAGAGTCTACATAATACCCTGCCTTCCTTTGTCTCTCATCTCCTCAGTGTTTCTATTCAGCTACACAGATCTCCCTCTCCAATCTTGCTGTTGTTTACACATGTCACATGCTTCAATTTTATGGTCTTGCAAGGGCTATTCTTCCTGCCTGAAATACACTTCTCCCAGTTACCCACATGACTCATTCTAAATCCCTTAATGTCTGCTCAAATATCACTTTTCCTGTGATAGGCAAGATTCTAAGAGGTCCCCAAGATTTCTGCTGCCTGGAATACCACACTGTATAATCCCTTCCCTTAAGTGTGGGTGGATTTGCGAATATAATGGAGTATCACTCATGATTGAGTTTTTAAGCAGTTGACTATCAGTTAATCAAGGGTGGTTATTCAGATTATGGGAGGTGGGCCTGATGTAACAAGCCTTTTAAAAAAAAGTGAAGTGTCAAAGAGACACTCTAGCTGGCCTCAAAGAAGATACAAACCACTGTGTTATGAATAATTGCCCATGCGGGTCACATGCCAATAAAATGTGGGTGGCCTCTAGGAGTTGAGAGTGATTTCAGTCAAGAGTTAGCAAGAAAACAGGCACTTCAGTCCTACAACCACCAGGAACTGAATTCTACCAACACCCTGAATGACCTGGGAAGATGACCATGAGTTGTGGATGAGATCCATGAGAACCAGAATAGTCAATACCTTGATTTCAGCCTTGTGAAGCTGTGAGCAAAGGATCCAGGTTGCCTGTGCCTGAACTCTTGACCTGACCCACAGAAAATGTAAAGTAATAAACATGTGTTGTTTTAAGCCACTAAGTCTGTGGTAATTTTTTGACAGCAATAGAAATCTAATACAATCAGTGGTCTCTCCTGGCTAACCTACTGAAAACATTAACCACTCTCTCTTACACTCCTTATCCCCTCTATTCTCCATTATATTTTTCATGACACTAATTTATTTTGTTTATTACCTCTCTCCAAATGGAACATAAGCTCCACAAAAAGCAAAGTTGTTTATCTGTCTTATTCACTATTTGTTCAACTGGCACATAGTAGAAGTGCAATAAATACATCTTGAATGAATGAATAAAACTGTTAGACACATGAGCAACAAGACTTAATAGGATTTCCTCCAGAATAATCAAATCAATCATTTATTTACTTAACTTCTAAGACTATGTATCCAAAATCTCAGCTAAATTTGAAGTTTAGCTAACAAAACATATTAGTATTCAATTTACACTTACCTCTGGATGTGTAAAATATTATTTTTATTATTAAAAGCAATTAAAAATCTTTAAAATCATAAAGTTGAATACTATAAGTAATAATGCAAATGACAAACGTTTATTTTAAGCTTACCATTTCCCTATTAATTGCATAAGTACCTTCTTTATAATTTTGTTATTTTATCCTCATAAAAACATATGAGATAGTTACCATTATTATTCTCATTTTACACTTAGTGAAACTAAAGAACAGAGAGGTTTAATAATTTACCCAAGGTCACATACCTAGAAAGGGATGGAATCAGATTCAAAGCCTGGCAGTGTAACCCTAGAGCTTCAGCTTTTTAGCCATCGTGCATTTAAATGTTGAGGTTTTAACCTCATTAAGTTTTGAACATCTGAATATACATAACACTTATATATTTCCATAACCAAAAGTATAAAGTGAGAAGACCAATGAAAGGTTGTAAAACATATTTAGGCTGGATGACAAAGGGTTAATATTCTTTGTTAGAAAACCCTTAAAAGTTAAAACAAAAGCATGATATGTTAACAAAAAAATAAAAAAGACCAAACAGCACAAAAATAGACAAAAGACATAAAGATAGATCACAGAAGAAGAAATAAAAAATGTGAATAACACTTGAAAAACTTCGTTTAATCTTGTTGGTAGATAAAGAAATACACATTAAAACAAGTTTTAGATATTTTTTCCTCTTAAACTAACAAAAGAAGAGTTAGTATTTAATAATGGTTCAATAAGACAGATACTTTGATAGATTGCCAATGTAAGATTCATTAGTGCAACTCTAATGAAATACAACTGAAAAATATGTGGCAACTGTCTTTTAAAAATTTATACCGTGAAACCAAAAAAATTCATCCCCTAAAAAAAATCTATAAAAAGGAAAGAGAGTCATAGAAATATCTCATCATTTTAATGATGAAAAAGTAGAAACAACCTAAATGTGAATCAATGGTTATACTATTTATTTTCAATCTATAAATTAATAGAAACATGTTAATCCATAAGTTAATAGTTTTCAAAAATGAAAATAGTGATGAGGAAATCTTCATGGTAAAACACTGAATGAAAAAAGGTGGAACAAAAAGCATACACACAGGACAATCCAAATTATTTAAAATGTACTACATAGTATGGTATATTTATACATAGGAAAAGGCCTGGTTAACTGAAGTTACCTCTGGGTTTGTTTTAATAAGTGATTTATATTTACTTTCTCCTTTAAATATATTGGAAAATTTCATATAGCAAGTCTGTGTTAAGCTGAAATCAGAAATAAGCAAAAATTAAAGATTTTATAAAATAATTTATTAAAAAATATACACTTTTTAAAAATTTTATTATGTTATGTTAATCACCATACATTACATCATTAGTTTCTGATGTAGTGTTCCATGATTCACCGTTTGCATATAACACCAAGTGTTCCATTCAATACGTGCCCTCTTTAATACCCATCACCAGGCTAACCCATTCCCCCAACGCCCTCCCCTCTAGAACCCTCAGTTTGCTTCTCAGAGTCCATAGTCTCTCATGATTCATCTCCCCTTCCGATTCCCCCCCTTCATTTTTCCCTTCCTACTATCTTCTTTTTTCTAACATACAATGTATCATTTCAGAGGTACACGTCTGTGATTCATCAGTCTTACACAATTCACAGCATTCACCATAGCACATACCATCCCTAATGTCCATCACCCAGTCACCCCATCCTTCCCAACCCCCACCACTCCAGCAACCCTCAGTTTGTTTCCTGAGATTAAGAATTCCTCATATTAGTGACATCATATGAAACATGTCTTTCTCTGACTTATTTCACTCAGCATAATACCCTCCTGTTCCAACCACGTCATTGCAGATGGCAAGATTTCGTTGTTGTTATTTTTTTGATGGCTGCATAATATTCCATTGTATATATATACCACATCTTCCTTATCCATTCATCTGTGATGGACACCTTGGCTCTTTACATAGTTTGGCTATTGTGGACATTGCTGCTATAAACATTGGGGTACACATACCCCTTCGGATCACTACATTTGTATCTTTGGGGTAAATACCCAGTAGTGCAATTGCTGGGTTGTATAGTAGCTCTATTTTCAACTTTTTGAGGAACCTCCATACTGTTTTCCAGAGTGGCTGCACCAGCTTGCATTCCCACGAACAGTGCAGGAGGTCCCCCTTTCTCCGCATCCCCGCCAACATCTGTCGTTTCCTGACTTGTTAATTTTAGCCATTCTGACTGGTGTGAGGTGATATCTCATTGAGGTTTTGATCTGGATTTCCCTGATGCTGAGCGATGTTGAGCACTTTTTCATGTGTCTGTTGGCCATTTGGATGTCTTCTTTGGAAAAATACCTGTTCATGTCTGGTATATCATTGGCAAATATCTTCTCCCATTCTGTCGGTTGTGTTTTGGTTTTGTTGACTGTTTCCTTTGCTGTGCAAAAAGCTTTTTATCTTGAAGAAGTCCGAATAATTCATTTTTGCCCTTGCTTCCCTTGCCTTTGGAGATGTTTCTAGGAAGAAGTTGCTGTGGCTGAGGTCAAAGAGGTAGCTGCCTGTGTTCTCCTCTAGGATTTTAATGGACTCCTGTCTCACATTTAGGTCTTTCATCCATTTTGAGTCTATTTTTGTGTGTGGTGTAAGGAAATGGTCCAGTTTCATTCTTCTGCATGTGGCTGTCCAATTTTCCCAACACCATTTGTTGAAGAGACTGTTTTTTTTTTTTTTCCATTGAACATTCTTTCCTACTTTGTCGAAGATTAGTTGACCATAGAGTTGAGGGTCCATTTCTGGGCTCTCTATTCTGTTCCATTGATCTATGTTTCTGTTTTTGTGCCAGTACCATACTGCCTTGATGATGACAGCTTTGTAATTGAGCTGGAAGTCCAGAATTGTGATGCCGCCAGCTTTGCTTTTCTTTTTCAACATTCCTCTGGCTATTCAGGGTCTTTTCTGCCTCCATACAAATTTTAGGATTATTTTTTCCATTTCTTTGAAAAAAGTGGGTGGTATTTTGATGGGGATTGCATTGAATGTGTAGATGGCTCTAGGTAGCATTGACATTTTCACAATATTTGTTCTTCCAATCCATGAGCATGGAATGCTTTTCCATTTCTTTGTGTCTTCCTCAATTTCTTTCATGAGTATTTTATAGCTTTCTGAGTAGAGATTTTTTGCCTCTTTGGTTAGATTTATTCCTAGGTATCTTATGGTTTTGGGTGCAATTGTAAATGGGATCGACTCCTTAATTTCTCTTTCTTCTGTCTTGTTGTTGGTGTATAGGAATGCCACTGATTTCTGTGCATTGATTTTATATCCTGCCACTTTACTGAATTCCTGTATGAGTTTTAGCAGTTTTGGGCTGGAGTCTTTTGGGTTTTCCACCTAAAGTATCATATCATCTGCAAAGAGTGAGAGTCTGACTTCTTCTTTGCTGATTTGGATGCCTTTTATTTCTTTTTGTTGTCTGATTGCTGTGGCTAGGACTTCTAATACTATGTTGAATAGCAGTGGTGATAGTGGACATCCCTGCCATCCCTTAGGGGGAAAGCTCTCAGTTTTTCCTCCTTAAGAATGATATTTGCTGTGGGTTTTTCATAGATGGTTTTTATGATATTGAGGTATGTACCCTTTTTTCCTACACTCTGAAGAGTTTTGATCAAGAAAGGATGTGGTACTTTGTCAAATTCTTTTTGTGCATCTATTGAGAGGATGATATGGTTCCTGTTCTTTCTTTTATTAATGTATTGTTTCACATTGAAAGGGGTCCTCTAAGCAAAGAGAAAGCCTAAAAGTAACACAGACCAGAAAGGAACACAGACAATATACAGTAACAGTCACCTTACCGGCAATACAATGGCACTAAATTCCTATCTTTCAATAGTTACCCTGAATGTAAATGGGCTAAATGCCCCAATCAAAAGACACAGGCTATCAGATTGGATAAAAAAAAGACCCATAAATATTCTGTCTGAATGAGACTCATTTTAGACCCAAAAACACCTCCAGATTGAAAGTGAGGGGGTGAAAACCATTTACCATGCTAATGGACATCAAAAGAAAGCTGAGGTGGCAATCCTTATATCAGACAAATTAGATTTTAAACCAAAGACTATAATAAGAGATGAGGAAGGACACTATATCCTACTTAAAGGGTCTATCCAACAAAAAGATCTAACAATTGTAAATATCTATGCACCTAACATGGGAGCAGCCAATTATATAAGCCAATTAATAACAAAAGCAAAGAAACACATCGACAACAATACAATAATAGTGGGGGACTTTAACACCCCTCTCACTGAAATGGACAGATCACCTAAGCAAAAGATCAACAAGGAAATAAAGACCTTATGACACACTGGACCAAATGGACTTCACAGACATATTCAGAACATTCCATCCCAAAGCAACAGAATACACATTCTTCTCTAGTGCCCATGGAACATTCTCCAGAATAGATCACATCCAGGTCACAAATCAGGTCTCAACCAGTACCAAAAGCTTGGGATCATTCCCTGCATATTTTCGGACCACAATGCTTTGAAACTAGAACTCAATCACAAGAGGAAAGTTGGAAAGAACTCAAATACATGGAGTCTAAAGAGCATCCTACTAAAGAATGAATGGGTCAACCAGGAAATTAAAGAAGAATTAAAAAATTCATGGAAACCAATGAAAATGAAAACACAACTATTCAAAATCTTTGGGATGCAGCAAAGGCAGTCCGAAGAGGAAAGTATATAGCAATACAAGCCTTACTCAAGAAACAAGAAAGGTCTCAAGTACACAACCTAACCCTCCACCTAAAGGAGCTGGAGAAAGAACAGCAAATAAAGCCTAAACCCAGCAGGAGAAGAGAAAGAATAAAGAGCAGAGCAGAAATCAATGAAATAGAAACTAAAAGAACAGTAGAACAGATCAACGAAACTAGGAGCTGGTTCTTTGAAAGAATTAACAAGATTGTTAAACCCCTGACCAGACTTATCAAAAAGAAAAGAGAAATGACCCAAATCAACAAAATCACGAATGAAAGAGGAGAGATCACAACCAACACCAAAGAAATACAAACAATTATAAGAACATATTATGAGCAACTCTATGCCAGCAAATTAGATAATCTGGAAGAAATGGATGCATTCCTAGAGATGTATGAACTACCAAAACTGAACCATGAAGAAACAGAAAACTGGAACGGACCCAAAACCACTAAGGAAATTGAAGCAGTAATCAAAAATCTCCCAACAAACAAGAGCCCAGGGCCAGATGGCTTCCCAGGGGAATTCTACCAAACATTTCAAGAAGAATTAATACCTATTCTTCTGAAACCGTTCCAAAAAATAGAAATGGAAGGAAAACTTCCAAACTCATTTTATGAGGCCAGCATTACCTTGATCCCAAAACCAGACAAAGACCCTATAAAAAAGGAGAATTACAGACCAGTATCCCTGATGAACATGGATGCAAAAATTCTCACCAAAATACTAGCCAAGAGGATCCAACAGTACATTAAGAGGATTATTTTCCACGACCAAGTGGGATTTATCCCTGGGCTGCAAGGTTGGTTCAACATCCACAAAGCAATCAATGTGATACAAGACATTAATAAAAGAAAGAACAAGAACCATATCATCCTTTCAAAAGATGCACAAAAAGCATTTGACAAAGTACAGCATCCCCTCTTGATTAAAACTCTTCAGAGTATAGAGAAAGAGGGTACATACCTCAATATCATAAAAGCCATCTATGAAAAACCCACAGTGAATATCATTCTTAAGGAGGAAAAACTGAGAACTTTTCCCCTAAGGTCAGGAACGTGGCAGGGATGTCCACTATCACCACTGCTATTCAACATAGTATTAGAAGTCCTAGCCACAGCAATCAGACAACAAAAAGAAATAAAAGGCATCCAAATCAGCAAAGAAGAAGTCAGACTCTCACTCTTTGCAGATGATATGATACTTTAGGTGGAAAACCCAAAAGACTCCAGCCCAAAACTGCTAAAACTCATACAGGAATTCAGTAAAGTGGCAGGATATAAAATCAATGCACAGAAATCAGTGGCATTCCTATACACCAACAACAAGACAGAAGAAAGAGAAATTAAGGAGTCGATCCCATTTACAATTGCACCCAAAACCATAAGATACCTAGGAATAAATCTAACCAAAGAGGCAAAGAATCTCTACTCAGAAAGCTATAAAATACTCATGAAAGAAATTGAGGAAGACACAAAGAAATGGAAAAGCATTCCATGCTCATGGATTGGAAGAACAAATATTGTGAAAATGTCAATGCTACCTAGAGCCATCTACACATTCAATGCAATCCCCATCAAAATACCACCCACTTTTTTCAAAGAAATGGAAAAAATAATCCTAAAATTTGTATGGAAGCAGAAAAGACCCTGAATAGCCAGAGGAATGTTGAAAAAGAAAAGCAAAGCTGGCGGCATCACAATTCCGGACTTCCAGCTCAATTGCAAAGCTGTCATCATCAAGACAGTATGGTACTGGCACAAAAACAGAAACATAGATCAATGGAACAGAATAGAGAGCCCAGAAATGGACCCTCAACTCTATGGTCAACTAATCTTCGACAGAGTAGGAAAGAATGTCCAATGGAAAAAAGACAGTCTCTTCAACAAATGGTGTTGGGAAAATTGGAGAGCCACATGCAGAAGAATGAAACTGGACCATTTCCTTACACCACACACAAAAATAGACTCAAATGGATGAAAGACCTTAATGTGAAACAGGAGTCCATCAAAATCCTAGAAGAGAACACAGGCAGCTACCTCTTTGACCTCAGCCACAGCAACTTCTTCCTAGAAACATCGCCAAAGGCAAGGGAAGCAAGGGCCAAAAACTATTGGGACTTCATCAAGATAAAAAGCTTTTTTGCACAGCAAAGGAAACAGTCAACAAAACCAAAAGACAACCAACAGAATGGGAGAAGATATTTGCAAATGACATCTCAGATAAAGGGCTAGTATCCAAAATCTATAAAGAACTTATCAAGCTCAACATCCAAAGAACGAATACTCCAATCAAGAAATGGGCAGAAGACATGAACAGACATTTCTGCAAAGAAGACATCCAAATGGCCAACAGACACATGAAAAAGTGCTCAACATCGTTCGGCATCAGGGAAATCCAAATCAAAACCTCAATGAGATACCACCTCACACCAGTCAGAATGGCTAAAATTAACAAGTCAGGAAACAACAGATGTTGGTGGGGATGCGGAGAAAGGGGAACCGTCCTACACTGTTGGTGGGAATGCAAGCTGGTGCAGCCACTCTGGAAAACAGTATGGAGGTTCCTCAAAAAGTTGAAAATAGAGCTACCGTATGACCCAGCAATTACACTACTGGGTATTTACCCCAAAGATACAAATGTAGTGATTCGAAGGGGTACGTGTACCCCAATGTTTATAGCAGCAATGTCCACAATAGCCAAACTATAGAAAGAGCCAAAATGTCCTTCAACAGATGAATGGATAAAGAAGATGTGGTGTGTGTATATATATATATTTATACACACACACAAGAGAGACACAACAGAATATTGTGCAGCCATAAAAAAAAAAAAAAAATCTTGCCATCTGCAATGACGTGGATGGAACTAGAGGGTATTATGCTAAGCGAAATAGGTCAATCAGAGAAAGACATGTTTCATATGATCTCACTGATATGAGGAATTCTTAATCTCAGGAAACAAACTGAGGGTTGCTGGAGTGGTGGGGGTGGGAGGGATGGGGCGGCTGGGTGATAGACATTGGGGAGCATATGTGCTATGGTGAGCGCTGTGAATTGTGCAAGACTGTTGAATCACAGATCTGTACCTCTGAAACAAATAATACAATATATGTTAAAAAAAAAAAAAGAAGAAAGCAGGAGGGGAAGAATGAAGGGGGGAAATTGGAGGGGGAGATGAACCATGAGAGATGATGGACTCTGAGAAACAAACTGAGGGTTCTAGAGGGGAGGGGAGTGGGGATGGGTTAGCCTGGTGATGGGTATTAAAGAGGGTACATACTGCATGGAGCACTGGGTGTTATACGCAAACAATGAATCATGGAACACTACCTCAAAAAGTAAAGATGTAATGTGTGGTGATTAACATAACATAATAAAATAAAATTACGTGTAATTAATGCCAATCCTACTTTGTTATTTTGTTTTTCTTTTGTTTTCTTTCCCAACAGTTTTTTCTAAACAAATTTTTCACCTGGAACAATCACTCATTTCAAACAGTCCTGGTAGAGAAGAGAAGATGAGGTAATTTATACCTGCTTCATTGTGTTTGATAATTCTGCCATACAGGCAAGGAAAAACTTATTCTGTTTGGCCAGTGGTATCTATTAGGTCTAATCTGTGGGAAAAGGTAAAAGACATGGAAAGAAAATATAATAAAGGGGCGCCTGGGTGGCTCAGTTGGTTAAGCGACTGCCTTCGGCTCAGGTCATGATCCTGGAGTCCCAGGATCGAGTCCCGCATCAGGCTCCCTGCTCGGCGGGGAGTCTGCCTCTCCCTCTGGCCCTCTTCCCTCTCTTGCTATCTGTCTCTCATTCTCTCTCTCTCAAATAAATAAATAAAATCTTAAAAAAAAAAAGAAAATATAATAAAAACAAAGGGTAAAGGGAAGACAGTAGCAGAGCCCATCATGGAGGGCAGTAATAGCAGGGGCTTCCCTGACGACTCTTACAGGGGGTGACAAGACGGTGATCACCAGACATTTTAACATGAGAGAAGACTGCAATAGAATCAAAAGATGAAACATCCTCACTGTTGAAAGATCCATATTCTCATCAGCATCAGTTATGTTTATAGGCCCATACTATAATCACAGGAAATTTATGAATGAATGAATGAATGAACGAATGAATGAATGAAAAACACTGAATATTTGTAGCATACACAGCTCTCTAACCTCCGATTATGCCTCTCTTAATCTTAATACCAACACTCTTAAAAACATGGATTATAGTGCATTTACGATAGGACATATGGTAATACTATATTTCCTTAAAGAACATTTTGATTATTAATTTGTTTTATGTTTATCTTTCCCAACTAAGAAGCAAGCTCAATAAAGGCAGAGCATTATTCTGCTTTTTTTGTTGTTGTTATTGTTTTGTTTTGCTTTGTTTTCTGTGGGGGGCTTTTTTTGTCTTCTTTTTCCAATGCTGTATTCTCAGCACCAAAAGTAAGGCCTGGCATATATCATAACATACATAGTGCCTGATAGATGTTTGTTGAATAAATGAGAAAGTGTACATATTAGACACTTCGTAAAATTCACTGTATCTTTATAACATTAAAGATAAAATGTTTAATATCTCTTAAGACTAAGTACAGCAAGTTCAGAAGTTTACGGCCTAGTTTGATGTCAGCTGACGTGTATTTCAGCTTGATAATTAAATAGGTTTACAATTTAAAGAAGTCCTTCCAGGGGTGCCTGGGTGGCTCAGTCGTTAAGCGTCTCCTTTGGCTCAGGTCATGATCCCAGAGTCCTGAGATCAAGCCCTACATCGGGCTCCCTGCTCTGCGGGAAGCCTGATTCTCCCTCTCCCACTCCCTCTGCATGTGTTCCCTCTTTCGCTGTGTCTCTCTCTGTCAAATAAGTAAATAAAATCTTTTAAAAAATAAAAATAAATAAAGAAGTCCTTCCAAATACTCTAGCACAAATACTTAGAGTCAGATACACTCCTTCACAGCCCATCAGCAAACTTGTAGGACGTGAGAACATGGGATAAGAAGACACAGAGGAGCCTGGGTTTGATTTTTTAGTGCTACAAAAACCATGTATAGTGTGGTTAATAGAGCTCTCGTCTCTCATTTGGAGCCAGGGATGCTCTGGGTTAGTTAGCACAGATGCAGCAGGCTAGGTGGCTCTAGGGGCTGAGTGCCAGTGGAGGGCAGCAGAGAGCTACTTGAGAGACAATACATTCAAGAGGAAGATTTAACAGCTCTCAGCTGAGATTACGGTCCTTAGCCAGATCTACACAGTGCTACTCAAGAGGCAGCCCGTTTGGAAAACCAGACCACAGGGTAGCCAGCAAGAATGGAGTTCCCAATTACATTAATGTAGAAAGCCAAGAAGCAAAGGAGATGGGCAGGAAACAACATCAGGACACTCAGGATAATCTGGACTCCAACTAAGCACAACTCCCAGGAGCCATTGATTCAGACAGTGATCTCTCTGCAGAGCTGCTGAAACAGATGATGGCTTACATTCATTCTAACTCCAAACTCTTGGATCCCAAGGCATTAACAACCTGTTTGGAGTACAATATTTTTGCAAAGATTACCTCTTTTGCAGAAAACATAAATATTAATAATACAAAATTGTTAGCATAAAGATGATAAAATCATACATGAATGAAGACTAACAAGCACAGACTCGCTCTTGTTCAAGGGGTCCCTAAAACCCTCCAAAAGTTGAAACTTCTCAAATATGTGTGGCAGAATCTTAATAAGGCCTGATGAACAGCAACAGGTTCAATGGGTTACCCTGGGCTCAGTACAAGGAACCCCACCCTGAAGACAACCAGGAGTGAGATGCAGCCTATCCAAGGCCAAGATTCATGTTCCCTTTCCATGTCTTCCTAGTGGTGTGAGCTTAGGTGAGCCATTTAGCCTCTCTAGGTCAGTTTCCTCACTTCTAAAATAACATAATAACTGTCTCTACTGGGTCTAAAGGAATTCACAGAAGAAAGCATGCCTTGTTAATTTTATACAAATACAGTGTATTTTTATCACCAGTCTGAGTAGTAGGAAGAGCGGGAAGATATCTAGAGAACAGAAAGTCATCTAAAAAGTAAACCTTTGGCAGATTCAGAATTTTATTTGTAATGAACCCTGTTCCTTCTACCAATCCAAGTCAGCATAGTTCTGATTCTTTGTGTATATGTCTTCAGCCTCACTGGGACTCACATTAAATGATGAGTACATTTGCATTATGGAGTAATATTTGCCTCCTGCTAACAGTCTTCTCCTTGTTAAATGTGTATAATGATGTTCCAAGCCAGACAGAAGTGGGAGATATTTTGGTGCCCCCTCCTGAAGGAATTTATTCATATGGCCACAGAAGCAGGGAGGAAATGTAGGCTATTTGCAGCCAGAATACTTTGGCTCTGGTCTCCCCCCTCAAAAAAATTAATAGTAATAATAATCATTACCATAAGGATATGGGAACACTTTAGAGAAACTCAAATACAGCTGCCTCATCTTTGTGTTCAGTTTAGTCCCATTTCTATGCTGTGATTTTTCTGGATGGACAGCAAGAGAGAACTGAGTGCATGCCAATGCCTGAGTGAATGTTAACTGGAAAGTCTAAGATTTCTGTCATTTTTAAAATCAAATAAAGGGGAAGAGGGAGGGACATGAAGAAGAAGATTTTGTCAATTCTTTTGATCCTTATTTCTGATGAGATGCCTAACTGGAAATTTCAGAATTGACATTGGAGAGTCACAAATGACAACAGAGATACCAACAGAGGGTCTTCCCAAATGAGGGTTGATGATTTATTGATTTACAGATCTTTCAAACTATAAGGGACAATGGAGAATTCAACTTTCTCATTTTGTATATGAGGAAACTAAGGTTAAGAGAAGTGGTATGACTAGCTCAAATTCTCCAAGCTGTTAACAACAAGTCCAGTTATCTTCTTATTTTAGAATACTACCTGGCTAAAATAGCTAGCATGACACTCAGTGACCAAACTGCACAGGAAAAGCACATAAAATGTTGGTCAAAAATAAAATGGAATAAACAAAATTGGCTTCCTTTAAAGTTACGAACATGGATCCATATATTCCAGTAGTCACTAGCTGCTTTGCTAATAGGAAATTAAACACACTTATGCTTCAGTGAGTGCATGCACAAACGCCTACACACATGGCCAATTTATAAAGTCATAGAGAATGAGATGAATTCTTCTTTTACCTCTGTCTAAAGTGTTAAATGCCAAGCAAATACTAAAATTGTTATTCTGAAAAGTCTTGGGCCATTGCTAAGTCTCTGCTATTGTTAAAACTTCACCCGTGCCCAGATATTCCACTTAATCTTTGCTATAAAAAGAAGAGATGCAGTCCATCTGGGAATGGGAATCCCATTTCTTTGAATTCCAAAATATTTTGAGCAAAGGTGATATAGGCAGAGCATACTTGGGACAACTTAAAGGAGAGGTTATCTTTAATCAGTTTCCTGATATTGACTAGACAGCAATCTCAAATCAACTAAATGATTGATCCAGACAAAAGGAAATCTCAGAAATTTCTACCTTTTCCAATTTTACTAAGTATTTATGCAATAATACATTTGATTATAATTTGGAAAATTGGTTAAATAAGGTACAACACACAAAATTATTTTTTAGAACTAGTATCCTAACATGGCATTTAAAGCATGAGAAGAATGTTCATATAAATTGTAATTGCCCTGTGTGCAGACTTGAGGTAAACATCTTTTCCTTTCTGTATATTATTACTGTAACACGAACACAGTAAAACATCCTTTGATATCAAGAGAGTACTGTTTTCCAGACAATCAAGATTTATTAGAAAAACTATGATGTCTCTCTCCTGTGAAAATCTATTCCTCAACTATCCCACACCTTCTTCAATATTATTGAGTATTATGGTCACTAGATGTCGCTGCTGTCGTTTGAATAAGATTTTCTTCCTGCTGCCTAAAAAAAAAAAAAAAAATCGTATGGTTTGGGAAATTGTTTTTTATTGTTGTTGAGGTTTCGGTAAGTGGATGTTATTTTATATATTCATGGATACAAATCACTTATTTATCAGATGAGGAGAGAAAGAACTAGAACGCTGATGTAACTTGCCTAAGAATCCATAGGAAGAGAATGGTAGACCCAGAGTTGTAAAACTCTGTCCTCATGTCTATATTTTACAGGCTTTTAAAAAGCAAAAATGTTCCAGATGGGATCCATGAAGACAATCATCTTTTAAACTAAGACCAAATGAATGATACTTACTACATATTAAGTTAGTTTTGTTATATTTTCTCCCTGATGGCCTTCTCCTTGGAAACTAGATACATATGAATCATGAAAACACAAGATTTTCCCAGGCCAGACTTTAAAAAGTAAGAGAACATGACAAAAGCCATCATCTAGCTTCAGGTGATTCCTGCCTTCAGAAAGTCTCCTTCATAAAGTGACTAAAACTAGACAAACATACAAGACACACACAAACAATCCTAGACAGACAGCAACCAAGAGAAAAAGAAAACCAGCAGTTTTCTTCAGAAGGCTAGAGCTAAGAAGGATACAGAGGCAGCTGTGAGAGCAATCCTGAGCTGCTTTCACAAGCTGAAGTGAGGAGGAGAAAGGCAAAGATGAAGGCAAGTTAACTGACAGAGGCAACTAGGTGCCATGGCTGAAGCTTCCATTTATTCCTGCTCCTAAGGAAAAACCAAAAATTCACAACCCCTTGGGTGGGTTGGCAGGCAAGAGATAGAGGAGGAAGCTCTCACACACTTGCTCAAAGTTGTTGGACCCTCTTTTTTCAGCCCCTGGAGTGGGAGGGAGGAATGGACGTGCCCTGAAAAGAAAAGAAAAAGGAGCCGGTGTCGCTACCAGCCTTGGGAAAATCTCCACAGATGAGCATTTTTGTTGCGTTAAGTGGCCCGCATTAGCAGCCTAAACACGTAGGGGGGAGGCTAACATCGCCTGTTAATATGATGCGGGAGAGCAATGACAGACCTGGCATTTGAGAGTGGAAGCGCCAGTTTTACATAAAACAAAATGAAACATTTCTGAGGATTTAAGTCCTGGGGTTTGGGTGGAGTGAGTTTTGGGGCGTGCCTCATTCCATAGGCAAGGCATGTCCTGGGACATCAGTTTGAGAGGCTTGTTATGTTATATATTATACACACACACACACACTCTTATTTCAACTATCTTTAAAACAATAATTTCTACAGTATGGAAAAAGCTTCTTAGTCCCTGGTTCTAAGGTTGCCTCTGGGACAGAGGGGAGGAAGTGTCATCCCCGATGTCTCCTTTAAACTCCAGGGTTGGAACTGAGAACCAACAAGGCGGTTCTGAAACTCTCCTTAAAAATGGTTACCTCCACCCTTCTCAAACTGTTGCTTTTCTCTTTCACCCATAGAGATAAGGATAGGGATGTGGACAGGAATATGGATAGGGATAAGGGATGGGGGAGGGGAAAAAGAGAGAGAAGATGGAAGGGAAAGGTGAGAAATGAGAAAAGAAAGGAAGAAAAAGAAGGAAGGGGAGACTGAAGAAATTAAACCCAATTGAATTCCAATTATTTATGAGGTTTTTTCTTCCCCTCAAACGAATTAAACGTGCTTGTTCCTTCCTTTCCTTTCTAGCAAACTTCAAGCTTGAACAGTGTTCCAGATACATGAAAGCAAACAAAACAAAACTTTGGACGTGTTAGGGGGTAAAAATGCATGAAAGCCCGCGCGCTGATGTCAACAGTCTGCTTGCTGCTCGGATGTCAACCAGTCGTGGAGCGCACGGATCATCCCCGTTACTTTTCTTTCCACAGCCCCCTCACCCTCGCTTAGCATCTCCTTCCTCCAAGATTGGCTTGAGAGCAGCCAGGCAAGATCCAGGAGTGAGGCTGGCTTTTTCTGCGAAAGAAGCCGATAGGATCCACCGAGACTAAAATGAGGAAAGGCCCCTAGTTCCTGCGGGCCCAGCCTCAAATTACCCCGCACACTGTGAAAGTTTCTTGAGACTCCGCGACTCAGTGTAAAGACCTGGGGTTTCTCCTGGGTTGGTCTCCCAGGCCACAGGGGTCACGCATCCAAATCTAGCCTCCCCCGTAATGCCTTTACCTCAGTACATCAAGCAACCCATTTGGAAAATCGAAGGACCCTTTGGGCTCGAAGAACTGATTAGAGAGAGCCGGGATCTCAGATCTTCGTGTTTGGGGGTGGAGGGGAGCATGGACTGACGAGAAGTCGGGAAAAGCCCCGCAGTAAGCAACTGGCCGACAGAGGAATCCGGGCTGTGTTCTCTAAGAAAGCCCTAAAAAAGCACTGGAATGTGGTGGTGTCGGCATCAGACGTTGCTTTATGAGACCCGAATTCAGGCTGCTCTAGACGATTTTTGGATAAAAATGGATTATCTCTCCAGACCCAAATATTCCCTGACCTGTTTCCCAACGCGCTCTGGCTTTTTGCTGGGAGAGCACCGCGCTGCCGGAGACTTGGCGCTTCTGTCAATTGCACAGAGCAATTACTAAGAAAATATTGTGACGATGTTGTAGGGCGGAAGGGGATGTGAGGGGGTGCGGGAGGGGGGAGTTAGTTTGGAGAGCGATTTGCAAAGGAATATTAAGTTTGATTCCCGAGGTCACCGCGGGAAAACGGGTTGGCGTTGGGTGAGCTGCAGAGCTCTTCCTCTAGGTGGCGGACGTTGGTACCCAACAACAGTTAGGCGGGTGCTGACTCCAAACACAGGATTAAGCTTCTTGCTGGTTAAAAAAAAATAATAGTAATAATATAGAGGTGTGGGGCTGTTTTTCCCCCTTTTGGATATTTATTTATTGTAGGGAAAAGTCATTGATTTTCCTAAGCAAACTGTGTTTCTCCTTCACTTGGTGGAAAATAAAAACTGTTTGAATAAATAAGTTATTTCTGAACATTTTGTTGTCAAAGTGTTAAATGTTCCCGTCATTTTTATTCAAACACTAACATGATTACAGCCAATTATATATTCACCAGTGTTCTTTATTTTAGAGTAATTGTACTTGTCACTAATAAAACAGAGGCATAATGGATCGCTACTGTTCTGGATTTTCAAGCAATTTTGTGTAATTTGATTGAATTATACATCTTATCTGCTACTTTTTTATTTTTATATTTGGGGATCCTATTTTCTTGAAAATTGCAGCTCTATGCTTGTTTTGTTGTTTCTCCAGTAACGTACACTTCGGTAACACTGATAAATAGAAAGAGTCCTTTTGAAATGTCGAAAATCAGCTGTTTCTTTCCCCACCCCTATCCCCACCCCCTCTCTGCACTTCAGCGTGGGGAAGACCTGAACTCTGGCTGCCAGGCAGTCCTGAACCAGTGTTGCGCTTACCCGAAAAGTCCAACGCCAAGACAAACTCCCCATTCACCCCAAAGGCAGCCGTCTCCCTGCCTGGAGTCTTTGGGGTTTTGTCTCTTTCCTGTAATGATACTGTTGGGTGTCTGGAGCTTCAAACATGCCAAGACAAGCCGACCATGGGTTCAGTTCATGTGCAATATGTATCAAGGGAAAGAGTATGCACAGCACAGCCGAAAGATAAACTGTATATATTACTCCAATTACACAACCCCCAAGTGTCTTACCTACCCAACCAGCACCACCAGGAAACCCCTACCCAGCCCATAATTACAATTATCTGTCTACTCGCCTATGTTCTTTCTGGTTTCAGATACACCTAGAGAACTGGGATCAATAGTTTCTCCCTCCTTTTTAAAAAGACAATTTCAATAAAAAGATACATGAAAAGATGCAAGCATCTACCCAATGTTCACGCAGCTGAACAAATCAAGAAATAAACGTGACAGCAGACAGGACATAGGATTTTAAGAGATCATCTCTGCAACTGAAGGAACAGAGAATGTGCAATTCTTCTCCCAATAAATCCCTCCAGTTCCTAGGACACAACTCAAACGCCCGGCTAGGAGCTGCAGCTGCGAGACTGAGCCAAAGTCTCTGACAAGTGCCTTGTGTATGACCCAATATTTATCAATAACGACAACAACAGAATCAAGTGAAACCAAGGCTGGGGATTTTGAACTGTTTCTAAAGCCCTGGCGTGGATACGCATGTGGGCGAAAAACATCGCTGGAGATGACTTGGCTCCATTTGTCCGCCCTGGGGAGCAACCTTGGGGCAAAATCCACTGCTAATTGATCCCAACCAGCCATACTATCAGCTGAAAATGCATGAGGAGACAAAGAATGAGGAGCGTGTGCTAAAGATACTCTAAGCATTTTTCAAGTAAATCGCGGTGCGTAATCAATAGCGTGTACATACATATAAATAGGGAAAGGGGATTACTTCTAATTAATGAGAGAAATAATGTTTCATGTGTAACTCCAGACTTCTCTAAAATCTAGTGTCTCCCATCCTTTGATTGTTTTGTGGTCGGACTTCCAACTTCCTCCAGGAAAACCTGCGGGCCCAGTTTAGTGTTAGGAGCTGAAGAGCAGACACTCAGCCCAATTAGGGGCCATTCTCGCATCTTCTGGGCTGTTTACTCCAAGGCCAAAGGGTAGGCTGCTTGGGCAGCGATCCCAGCGCAGTGTTGGGTGTTGCCGGCTGCCGCGGAGGCAGGAGTTGGGACAGCTCCGGAGCAAGCCCTGCGCCGCTCAGCTCCTAGACAGAGCTCGGCCGCCGTCTGCCAGGCAGCTCTCCAAAAGAACTGGGCTTTTTCAGCGTTTCCACTTCCTCGTGGTCTCATCTATCTTATCTTACAAGTTCACGCTCCAAAGAGAAAAGGAAAGAGTGAGAAAAAAAGAAAACCTCTTCACCGTGGTGATTCATAGTTCACACGCTCACGAGCCAAACTTTGCCGACCGTGCTTTTTTCGTGAACATTACTTTCTCTCCTGCGTGCCTTAGGACAAACCCAGAAGGAAGATACTAAAACTGGTAAACAAGAATCTAGGATTGTTTTTAAAATAAAAGTGACCATCCCCACCCCCCACTACCTTTGTTGTAGATTCTGAAACGGAGGAGTCGGGGTGTTTTGTTTTCACACGCTAACGGAAACTTATTCCTGACGCGATTCTGCGTCTAGCTTACCCGGGCCGCTCCTCTCCTCCCCGAATGCCGCTCCTTCCAAAGGGCTGGAGAGAAATAGGGGTATAACTGGTCTCCCCTACTGGGTTCAACACCGCTGACATGTAACTGAATATTCGAATTAACTTCACCTACACGTACCCTAGTCTTTTAACTCGGAGCTGTGCCTTATACAAATAATAAGCTTAAAACCATTAACTGGTCTTTTTTGCGCGTTCATCGTAGCACATGACCTCTTAGCCCCCAAAACATTGATCTGTGTGCATTCTTCCGGCGTGATGTGCAAACACGAGACATCTCGTCTGGAAAGGTAACTATAAAGGGGGAAAATCCGGAAACGAAACCTAAAAGCAAGTCCTCTAGCTAGATTGCGCTCGGCAGGCTCCGCGACAAAGGAGCTCGGGGCAGGCGCTCGGGTGTGCGCGGGGAGGAGCGGCGGGCCCGGGAGCCGGGCTCCGCAGACGCTCCTCGCCGGGAACTGTCCGGGTTAAAGCCTCCAGGGATGAGCGGGGCAGGGAGAAGATCAGGACCTTTTGGGAAACGCTGCGCCAATAGATTTTCCATCCCTATTAGGAGGGGGCGGGGGAAGACCTACAGGAACCGCAGTTCGAGAGTGAGGAGGCAGGTGGGTAGGAGACAGGCTGGAAGTCAAAACTGGCTCATTGGTTTGTCCATCTGGGTTTTTAGAAAAGGAGTTGATGTACTGGATTAGCAAACAGTTTACTTTCTCTCATTTGACTTGCCCCATGAGAAGAGGGAATCTGTGATGGAGGATTCTCAGCGTGCCTTCTGGCCTGCCCGCCCCAACGCTTGCAAGTTTTCTCTCTCCTCATTCCTTCACAGACCATTAGTGGGTGCGAGCATTTTCTCAAATACACTCATCACTCTCCTATACGGACCCTGGGCTGTTCAGTGCTCTTCGTGTACCTTTAAGAGTTGACCACCTAAAAATGGCAACTAACACCGATCCATCTTTCCTCACAACGACTGGAGTTTGTGGGGCCTGTTAGAACGGTGCTTCAAAATAGAGGAGACTGGATGCACCACATTCTCCGAAGAGTGCTATAACACTTCCCAAAGTAGATTATTCAGGCTCCTACGGGGAAATCAAATTGAAGCTCCAACTAATTAAGGAGAACAGTGACAGGATAGTTAGGAGCTCAGCATTTTGAGGCCTGTAAGCTCTTCTTTCAGCCTGATATATATTTATGAAGTCTTTCTTTTTCTCCCTCTTTTGGTGTCCCGCTGATGGAAAATCCATTATCTTGTGTGCTGACTTTTGCCAAGTCTCAATTCCTCCCTCTTCAGATAGACTCCAGGGTTAAAGCTAAAGACCTCCATCATTCTCATCATTCCCCTTTACCATCACCCTCCAACTCTTTGTCTTTCTCTTTAGCATTTCCTGACCCCTTTGAAGGAAGAGCTGTGCCATTTCCTTGGGCAAGGAGAGGAGAAAAAGGACCTCTCAGAGCACGCTTGCCCAAAAGGTGTGGGATCATATCTTCCAATTGGATCAGGTCAAGAAATGGAACAGGCTTGTCCTCACACTATTAGGGACTCAACTCTTTCCGAAAATTGCCTACCCCCGGAGGTCTTGAGGGGGCTGGCAAATAACTGGAAATAAGTAAAGGGTAGTGGGCATTTTATATTTACGAAAAATGTGTAGAGTATTTGAAAGGCTCCGAGAGACTTTTTAAAAAGTCCTTGGCCCTGGGGTGATAATACTTCATTGTCCATCTCTCTGTGCCTGGCTCTCCAATGGGAAGAAGCTACTCCCGACTGTATTTTGTTGCAGATCTCCTGCGGTTTCTTTGATGAGTATGTACTTGCCTTCAGAGAGCTTGGAACCCCTGACAGCATCACAGAAACCTGCCTGGGGAGTCCCAGGGGTCTCTATCCAGGCCTTCTTCTTCCTTCACCTTGGACTTTCTCACTTCCGAAGCTTCGATAGCTTACACCAGTTAAACATTTCGATTCTCAAATAGGAGGCTCTCCCATAGTTTTTTTTTTTTTTTTTTTTTTTTTTTCTCGAGGTTCTCAAGCAAAATTGCCGGTGCCACAATGTTATGATGGAAGGATGCTGAAATGACAGGCCTAGTAGACGCTTGTCTTAATCATCGGCTTCTTAATTTAGTTTTAGTGCGGTGTGTGTGTCTGTGTGTGTCTGTGCTTGTGCGCGCGCACACACACGCTCGCACACATGTGCGCGCCCCCGGGGATATTGGGGGTGCGCGCGTGCGTGCTGAGAGCAGCCGCTTGACAACCTGCAGCTCCCTAATGAGTGACGAGGCAGGGCTGCTGCAGAAAAGTAACACTTCCCTGGTGTGAAGACCTCTTACTGAGAAGTTTAGTTCACTACTGTTCTCGCAAACCTAATCGTATAACCTGTAACCCAAACCCACAGAACAAGGATACAACACGCTAAAGAGTAACTTATAATCACTAAATGTTAGCACCATTACCTGCTGTTAGGAAGGGATTGCAGACCTCACTCGTCAGTCTCTGGAAATACCTGGATGCCTCTGCATGAGCTCCACTTGTTCCCAAACGTCTCAGGGTCAGGGACTCCCTACGCATCTGCAGGAAGAGAGCTTTAGCCAGAGCTTGGTGCCACTCCAAGGACACTCTGTCCAGGGAGCTAAAAGCAAAGTGGATTTTAGGTAAAAAATGGCCCACCCTCCTTTAACCGGCAGGTAACAAGGGAAAAAAAGAAGTGAAAAACCAACAGAAAGCAGGAAAAGGGCCTTATGTAAGACTTAATGTAACACCCCAAATGAAAAAACTAAATGTGCTGCTCCCTACTCAGATGCAATAGTCTGTGGAGCCTTGGTTATTAATTAAAACTAGAGATGAAATAATCTAATTCATTTCCCAAGCAATTCTTCTGTTGGAACTGCTCACTCTTTACAAGGCCTGTCCTCTTTTCGGGGGAGGTGGTGGGGTGGGACAGCAGACAGAGAAGGACAGATGTTTACTACTTTATATACCAGAAAATTACATTTGCTTTGACTTATGCTTTGATTCGTTAACAGTGTACATTTATAGATGTTCATGTGTGAGGGATCAAGATTAAGCTGATGATGAGAAACTAGTAGAATGATACAGAATTTGCTTTAGATCTGAGACCACTGGATGTCCTCTGTCTTCTGAAAGTAATCATAGGGACTGAGTGAGGTGGGAATACAGAGTTGGGGCTTCACGTGTTTAGGACAGAAGCCCGAAGTGGATGCGGGCAGTCCTTCAAATCCAATTTGCACCCAAATTGACCGGTAGGATTTACAAAGCTCCATCCACGGACTTTCAACTTGCACAATGCTCTGCCCAAGTACCCCCTCCCCCTCTATTTCATCTAGTAGTAGCTCTAAAAAGAAGCCATTGCTGAGACAAATGTGGGCTGCTGAGTAAATAGTGCATGTTTTGTTGAACCTACCCCCCCATATATATATATATGTACTATATATATACATATATATATAGTACTCTATCTCACCATAAAGTCCATTAAAATTATTAAAAGGATAATATAATCATTTTCCTCCAGATTGCAAATGACCTCTGTTATCAGGGAGCATAGATCTTTAGAGTGATTATATCAAAGTATAATCTATTTATTCCTACACAAATATCCTATTTTGAGACTTGCATCCATGCAATCCTTAAAATAATACAACATATTCTTAATTTGCATGCAAAATATTTTCCCAGTCAATATAAGCTCCTGGCACATCAAACCAGATTATTACAGCTCTCATTAGCAGACCCCAGTTTTTGCTTTTTGAAAGTAAACAAAAGAAAAACTTATTTCACCTGCTAAAATTTTATGCAAGATTACAAAACAATGCACACTCAGCTTTGACCTAAGAAACACCTTTAAAACATTAAAAATTCATCAGTCAGTGCTGGTGTTGTATTCAAGGAATGCTCCTCCAGTTTGCTGCTGAGCTCAGATTTGAATAAAATGTCCAATGTTAACAAACAATACCCACGTTTGGCACTTTGTGTATTAAATTGATCAAACAGATTTTAGGAGGCACAATGCACAATTTGTACAGACCTGATTGAGTTAATATAATATCAGCAAATTTTACATCGAAATGATTCTGTTTCTTTTCTTTGTGTTTAAAACCAGCACAGATTACAAATTTTAATGATCTGAAAATGTTTGGTATACAAAATCATGCTTATTTCAGTATTAGCAAAAACACAAGAAATTTTTCAACACAAACACCCAGCTGTGTCTATTTTAAAAGCAGTTCAATGACAGCTTGCACTTATGAGCATGCAATCAGCTAATTTCGCTTTTTTTTCTTCTGTGTTAATCAACACTTTCCTTCCTGCATATCAGAGTACAAATAGTATAGTTACTCCACATCAGTAAATGTTTACGTAACCTGTCCTTTCCCAAGAATCCGGTTACACCGAATCATTTCACGCTAGACCGACTACGAAAACGTACCGGGCCGTCCACCTCAGAGGGAGCCCTTGTGTGCCATTATAAGTGGTGATGAGAAGGGGGGTTGTAGGGGGAGAAATGGGGAGGAGTAGGTGGAGGAATGGAGTGAGGGAGAGGAATAGACGGAGGAGAAGGGGGGGTAGCGAGTGGGGAGGAGGGAGGAAGAGGGGAGGAGGGAGGAAAGTGAGTTGAGGAAAAGTAAGAATAACAGGCCTGAGGAGGGGAGAAGAGTGAAAGAAGGAAAGTAAGCAGAAAGAAGAGGAAGGCTCACAGATCTCTCCAACCGGTCCACAAAGCCCATTAGCTCACCCAGCTCTGTAAGAAACTGGAGCTTAGAAGTCAGTGTTTGGGGCCATGTCACTATCAACGTTGATAGCTCGGACCCTTGAACTTTCCCACACATAAATATAGCTTAAGTAAGGAAATATGTAGAAATGGGAGGGGGGATACATACATACGGTGTAAGGATAGATGAGGTTAGTCCAATATTCAAAGTTTCTTTATGGTATTCCTAATAGAGATTTTTAAAATCACTAGCTATTTGTAATTGTTATTCTCTTCAGAGTTTATTCTCTCTTTCTCTTCCTCGGGATTTCAAGGTAGGGAGTGGGGTGGGGAGAGTGCAATAACTCCATATTAACCTGAGTATTCTTGTATTCATCAACTGCATTCTTTATATTAGAAGTGAACTTTAATATCACACATAGGCATCGCTTTTTCTTCCTTCCTTTTCTTAAATACTAAATCTGCCAGACAATTTAATTGATAGTTTATCAAAGTGAGTAAATGTTTACATTTTATGACTATTTTACAGAGGAGGGGGAAAGTGCCTTTCATTTATGCTTCTCTCCACCTCCCTCTTCTCTAGGGCTACATCCTCCGTAAAATGTGGTATGTTTCGTACCCATGTGGGATGAAACAGCCTTTGATCAGTGTGCTCCGCACCAAATTCCAATCCCTGGGAAATGCTGGGCCTTAGCCCTGCCCCTGGCCACGGGATCCTTTTAAAGCCCCCGAATCACAATCTCCCCACTCACTTCAGCCCTCAGCCGAACCTTCCCAGTTCTAAAGCCCAAGAAGCTGGGCTTGTGGGACCCACGTACCCAAGGCTTCTAGTTGCCTTCCATCTGCATTCAGGGCGGGAAAGGGCTGGCTTCAGCATGCGGTTATTTCAGCATTAAGGCCCGCACAAATCAAAAGCATTTGAGAAACGGAAAGAAAAAAGAAAAGAGGGAGTGAAAACAGGAAGCCTTAAAAAAAAAAAAAAAAAAAGGAAAGAAACAGCCGCCCACCCTTATTTTCCCTCCCATGTCAACAAGCAAAATGAAACATTTCCGAGGTGATCGCTCGCGGCTACTCGCTTCCAATTCGGATTAGAAGCTGAGGAGACGCTCGAGCGGCGAAGAGAAAACGACACCGAGTCACCCAGCGTGTGAGCGACGGTCTGGAGCAGGAGAGAAGGGGAAGAGACACATATACATAGCATGTGTTACCTGGTTTATTTCGAGATTGTTTGGTATTGTTTTCTCTCTGAGCACCCCTCATTTCGGAAGGCTATCATAGGCGCCCACCACTGAGCCGCCCCCGCCCGCCGCCGCAGCGCCGGGAGCCCCAGGCCCGGCTTCCCCGCGGCGCCCGAGCTCCGAACTCGCCGCCGCCCGGCCGCAGGAACTGAGTAAGTAACCCCTGCTTGGCCCCGCGCTCGCCAGCCCACTTCCTCCTCCTCAGCCCTCCGTTTCCAAACCCCATCCAGACCCTCCTCCCCCAAGGTGCAGGGCACCCCCCTCCCCACGCCAGGGGTGGGCCCTCCCTCCCCAACCATCCACAGCCTCGCTGGAGTGTTACCTACAAGGGGCACAATTTTCCTACGGGCTCAGAAATGCCGACCCGGGCCTGCAGGGCCGACTCGGGAAAGTAGCGCCTCGCCTCTTCCTCCTCCATTTCCTGCCCTGTCCTTGCATCCTCTCCCTGCACTCCCACTCTTCGCTCCACCACCGCTGCCGCCGCCGCCCCCGCTTTTAAAAAAATAAAATTGAATACAAACTTTAATCAATAACGACAAATACTGACGCTCAAAAGAAAATGACCCAGTACAGTGAGAAGGCAGCCGGAAATGTGAGATATTTGCCCTACGAGGGGGATTTCGGTTGAGCAGCCCCGCAGGGTGGAGGGGGTGGAGGGGGCGCAGAGAAGGGCCGCGGCAGCAGCGTGCTCCCGGCGGTGTATCCCTACGCGGTTCCGCGCGGCCGGGAGGCCCAGGCCCGCGGTGAGGGGGAGGCGAGCGCCGAGGGGGCGGGAGCCGGCGGGCGGGGCGGGGGTGGGTGGGCCCAGATCCGCCGATTGGTCGACGGCAGGAGAGACGCTCCCGCACGCCGCCGGCTCTGATTGGCCCAGCGGTAGGAAAGGTTAAACCAAAAATTTTTTTACAGCCCTAGTGTGCGCCTGTAGCTCGGAAAATTAATTGTGGCTATAGCCGCCTCGATCGCTGTCTCCCCAGCCTCGCCGCGGCCGCTCCGGGACGCGCCCGCCCGCCGCCCGGCTCTCCCCCCCTTTGGGCTGCTGCTGCTGCTGCTGTGACTGCTGCTGCGAGAGGAGGAGGAGGAGGAAGCAGCAGAAGGGGGGGGGAGCGGGGGGTGGGGGGGAGACCAAGAAGTAGAGTTGGGAGCGAGGGAGCTTCACCCCCGGGGCGGTGGTTGTTTCTTTTTTCTCTTTCTTTCTTTTTTTCTTTTCCTTTTTTTTCCTTCTAATTCCTGAGGGGTGGTTGCTGCTTTTGCTACATGACTTGCCAGCGCCGGAGCCTGCGGTCCAACTGCGCTGCTGCCGGAGCGCTCAGTGCCACCGCCGCCGCCCGCGCCGCCCGCGCCCCGCTCGGCACCCACCGGTCGCCGCCGCCCGCCGCGCCGCTGTCCCGCTCCCGCGCCGCCGCCGCCGCCGCCGTTTCCCCCCCGACGACTGGGTGATGCTGGACATGGGAGATAGGAAAGAGGTGAAAATGATCCCCAAGTCCTCGTTCAGCATCAACAGCCTGGTGCCAGAGGCGGTCCAGAACGACAACCACCACGCGAGCCACGGTCACCACAACAGCCACCACCCCCAGCACCACCACCACCACCACCACCACCACCACCACCCGCCGCCGCCCGCCCCGCAACCGCCGCCGCCACCGCAGCAGCAGCCGCCGCCGCCGCCGCCGCCCCAGGCCCCGCAGCCCCCCCAGGCGCGGGGCGCCCCGGCAGCCGACGACGACAAGGGCCCCCAGCAGCTGCTGCTCCCGCCGCCGCCGCCGCCGCCGCCGGCCGCCGCGCTGGACGGGGCCAAAGCGGACGGGCTGGGCGGCAAGGGCGAGCCGGGCGGCGGGCCCGGGGAGCTGGCGCCCGTCGGGCCGGACGAGAAAGAGAAGGGCGCCGGCGCCGGGGGGGAGGAGAAGAAGGGGGCGGGCGAGGGCGGCAAGGACGGGGAGGGGGGCAAGGAGGGCGAGAAGAAGAACGGCAAGTACGAGAAGCCGCCGTTCAGCTACAACGCGCTCATCATGATGGCCATCCGGCAGAGCCCGGAGAAGCGGCTCACGCTCAACGGCATCTACGAGTTCATCATGAAGAACTTCCCCTACTACCGCGAGAACAAGCAGGGCTGGCAGAACTCCATCCGCCACAACCTGTCCCTCAACAAGTGCTTCGTGAAGGTGCCCCGCCACTACGACGACCCGGGCAAGGGCAACTACTGGATGCTGGACCCGTCGAGCGACGACGTGTTCATCGGCGGCACCACTGGCAAGCTGCGGCGCCGTTCGACCACGTCGCGGGCCAAGCTGGCCTTCAAGCGCGGGGCGCGCCTCACCTCCACCGGCCTCACCTTCATGGACCGCGCCGGCTCCCTCTACTGGCCCATGTCGCCCTTCCTGTCCCTGCACCACCCCCGCGCCAGCAGCACTTTGAGTTACAACGGCACCACGTCGGCCTACCCTAGCCACCCCATGCCCTACAGCTCCGTGTTGACTCAGAACTCGCTGGGCAACAACCACTCCTTCTCCACGGCCAACGGCCTGAGCGTGGACCGGCTGGTCAACGGGGAGATCCCGTACGCCACGCACCACCTCACGGCCGCCGCGCTCGCTGCCTCGGTGCCCTGCGGCCTGTCGGTGCCCTGCTCCGGGACCTACTCCCTCAACCCTTGCTCGGTCAACCTGCTTGCGGGCCAGACCAGTTACTTTTTCCCCCACGTCCCGCACCCGTCAATGACTTCGCAGAGCAGCACGTCCATGAGCGCCCGGGCAGCGTCGTCCTCCACATCTCCGCAGGCCCCCTCGACCCTGCCCTGTGAGTCTTTAAGACCCTCTTTGCCAAGTTTCACGACGGGACTGTCCGGGGGACTGTCTGATTATTTCACACATCAAAATCAGGGGTCTTCTTCCAACCCTTTAATACATTAACATCCCTGGGACCAGACTGTAAGTGAACGTTTTACACACATTTGCATTGTAAATGATAATTAAAAAATAAGTCCAGGTATTTTTTATTAAGCCCCCCCCCCCATTTCTGTACGTTTGTTCAGTCTTTAGGATTGTTTATTATTCTAACAAGGTGTGGAGTGTCAGCGAGGTGCAATGTGGGGAGAATACATTGTAGAATATAAGGTTTGGAAGTCAAAATTATAGTAGAATGTGTATCTAAATAGTGACTGCTTTGCCATTTCATTCAAACCTGACGAGTCTATCTCTAAGAGCCGCCAGATTTCCATGTGTGCAGTATTATAAGTTATCATGGATCTTTATGGTGGACGCAGACCTTGAGAACAACCTAAATTATGGGGAGAGTTTTAAAATGTTAAACTGTAATTTGTATTTAAGAAGCATTCGTAGTAAAGGTGCCCAAGAAATTATTTTGGCCATTTATTGTTTTGTCCTTTTCTTTTAAAAAACTGTTTTTTTCTTTTGTTTACTTTTAGACCAAAGATTGGGTTCTAAAATGCACTTGGTATGCTAAGTATTAAAAAAAAAAAAAAAAAAAAAAAAAACAAAAAAAAGGAAAGTTGTTTCAGTTGGCAGCACTGCCCATTCAAATGAATCGGAAGGGGACAAAATTAATGATTGCCTTCAGTTTGTGTTGTGTATATTTTGATGTATGTGGTCACTAACAGGTCACTTTTATTTTTTCTAAATGTAGTGAAATGTTAATACCTATTGTACTTATAGGTAAACCTTGCAAATATGTAACCTGTGTTGCGCAAATGCCGCAAAAATTTGAGTGATTGTTAATGTTGTCTTAAAATTTCTTGATTGTGATACTGTGGTCATATGCCCGTGTTTGTCACTTACAAAAATGTTTACTATGAACACACAGAAATAAAAAATAGGCTAAATTCATATATATCTTGATACTTTTGTCTCTTTTATTAAATAGAGCTAATTTTTAAAAGACCATTAAAGTTCTAGGGAATTTAAAGGCTTTTTCAGCCAACTAAAATTAACTGCTCCTTTCATTTGAATTGAGACTTTAAAAATTAAAATAGTATTTTTTTTCCATTGTGGAATCAAATTTTACAAGGAGCAGGCTATTTAATAAACACTAGCTTTAAAGAAAGTATAGGCTTTTCAGCTGATATCTTCATGTTTCTGTAGATATACAGCAAAAAAAAAATGATAATTTTATGTGCATAGCTATTTACCTTGTGTTTATTTTCAAATCAGTTGATAGAATGCTTTTTATATATTTTGTTTCAGGTATCTTGTTTATAGCATTTGGCAAATTATAAATAAATATATGTATATGGTTAGATAGAAGTGAATATAATGCACACATATGTAATATATATATATATATATATATATATATAGAGACACACAGAGCCCTTCAGTTCAGGTACAATTTGCGCTATGAATGCTGCAAATATTTTTGTTTAAATATTTGTATTTATACTTTCTAAGTCAGCATTTATTTTTGTGGCTGTTTACCCACAATGAAAGAGTTCTAATAAAGATGTGCTGAAGTTGCAATATAGATTTGCTGAAGTGATCACCTGTTGTAATGACTTGCAGATCAATGTTTATATTTTATTTTTCATTATAACAACTTAAAATTCTAGATGTTCAGAAGAAGTAAAATGCCTCTCTCTCCTTTTCTTTCATTTTTACAACATAGAGGTATTTATTTGATTCCCTTTTAAATGTCTGTATAATTTAATCTAGAGATTTGTTCCTTTTGCTTACAGTCATAATTTTGTTTTAACTTACAGTATACATATGCATGCATATATATGCATATATATCAATCTGAAACAAAATGAAAACATTTTTTGAATTGTTTCAGCATCCCAATTGCTATGGCTCCAGAAAATAATTAGAAAACCTAAGTAAAAGGTTTAGTAACTAATTGGATCCTGTGGAGAGTCTATGGAGGACAAGTTGTTCATTTGTTACAATTGTATAGTCTGAAATGTGTTCTGCAGTAATGCAATAAGCTGGCTACTTCTTACAATGGGCCCAATGAAAAATAATCTGTCCCCAAGATGTTATCGGCAAACACTTAGAGAGTTGCTCAGGGAAAAAGAAAAAAAAAAGAAAAAAAGAAAAAGCTTAGGAGAGAAGCAAGCTGACTCAAATAGATTGAAATAGAAATGCAGAATAGTTAATACTAGGACATAAGGATGGGTGGGTTGTGGAAGGAAGAGAGAGAGGAAGAGAGAGACAGAGAGAAGAAAGGGAAAGAGGATCTTTGGTGGGGAGAGAGCATCTCCCACTACCAAAAAGAAATAAAGAAAGAAAGAGGACAGAGAATGCTATCTAAGAAAGATAGAAAGATAAAGTCCAGGAAAATTAAAAGAGCTGGAACCAAATATACACAAATGGGAAACTGACTAAAATAGACCAAGATAGCTAGTTTAATTATCTCTTTTAAGTAGACTGGACATGATTTTATTTTCTTAGTAAGAGAGCAGTTTCACCAGAGGTCCAACTTTCTTGAAATGTAATAGTTCTTCAGAATGAAGCATGAAAGAAAATTCCACAAATTGTTTTAGAAGCCAAATTTATGATTGATATTAAAAATAGTAATAGAGTCCAAGTGAATGGGGTTAGGCAAGGGAAATCCCCATTACATATTTGTGAACAAAAACAGCTCAAAGAAAACATGTGTTTAGACTGAAAAAGGTGATGATGTATTGTTTGCTTTTACCATGGATTTTATTTGTGGAATGAGAATGTATTGGCACAGAAGAAATAGTCTTTTGCCTACCAAAAGTTAAAAAGTTGAACTCTTGTATTGTGGTAAAAGGGACATAGAGAAGAAAGAATTCCCCCATGAGGTTTTTTTTTTTTTTTTTTCTGGCCATATTAAATAAGTATACTTATTTGTGATAAATGTTTATTTGCATGATTGAGAAATCGAATTTCAATGGCAAACTCCATAATTTGAGGTCAAGCATAAAATTGACTTCTTTGAACTCATAGGACCTAAGGACTGGAGTGGAAGTTCTATTTGGATACATCTCCAAGTTACATATATAATGGATGTGACTAGAAGTAAGAATAGCTAGTTGAATACCCATACAAGATAGGGAGGAGGATATACAGAGAGAGAAATTTGTGAAGGCCTCCTGAAGCCTAATATGAACATTTCATTTATCTCAATCTGTCCCATCATCTCTCAAGTTATCTTTTTCAAAGGCATACAGTGTTCTAGGATAGCATCTAATAGACTTTTTTTGCAACAAATTGGTCATAATGTTGTGTTGATATTTGTTGTCACCAACCTTTGCCAGTTAAAATTAGCTCATGCCAGAAAAACACTTCAAAACTTTTTGAAGTTTTTCTTCTTTCATACTTATAATTATTTTTAATGAGATGAAGGTTGCTCTTTTTGAGATTTTGGAGCTGAAAATGATCATCATAACTTAAAACTTGAAATCCCAAACTGCAGTTTATCTCCAGGTTTAAAGTATTTCACTTGAATGTGTCTGATACAAAGTTAATACAGATTATTAATATATAAAATATTGAGAAAATAATTTAAACTAGAGCAGTAAGAGAAATCTTCCAAATATGTTTCTCCAACTTGTTACAAAATTGGAAGTCCTGTGAACATGAAGTCCAGAACTAACAAGTTTCAATACAAGTATCTTTATGGCAATGGAAGATTTCATGTGGTTTATATGACTTGCATAAAATCAAGTGTAGAGAGACCAAAAAAATGAGTCTTGTAGAGTATTGATATAATTGTCTATATTTAGGTTGGTGGATATTTCACCCAAAGAGGTGGATAAATTGAATATATTTAGATGTGGTTTTTACAAAGTGTTTCCTACAACATTGTTGAGGAATTTGCTTGTGTTGAAATAATTTTGCTTCTGAGAATTTAATTTTATAAATATCTAAAGTGGCTAGTTGTGTTTGGAACTAAATGCCTGCTGGAGAAATAGGCTAACAAAGGGTGAAGGTGAAGATCATTAGAGGTTTTAGAGCTGGCTGAGACGGGTTGCTGGGGTTGTATAACTGTGCCTAGAGGGCGGGGTTCCTGTACATTCCTACTTCACCAGATAACCTGCCCCCAACACCACTCCAGCTTCTGCCAGACAGATGGAACTCTCCAACGTGAAAATCTGCGCAGCCATTCCAACAAGCGGGGTAGGTGAAATTTGAATTAAAATTCTTCCCTCCCCCCCCCCACTTGAAGCCCCAATTGAGGCCAGATCCTGTAGATATGGAAAGAATAGGGGTCATCTAGATTTTCCTTTCTCGAGTACACACGTCTGCATTCTTCCGAAGAACTACCTACCTGTAAGAGTTCAAAGGGGCTTTCATTCTCGATTTTCTTTTGCGTGTTTCTCTTTTGCGTGTTCTCATCCCAATCATTCCCTTTTCCCTACCCTCCCTCTAGGGCCTCCCCTCCCTCCAACCACCAGCAGTTAAAATAATCCACCTCTCAGTTTTTGGCCCCCAAATCGACCTTTTCCCCATTCTGGCGGTCAGTTCGACTGGACCATGTCCTGAGGATGTAGGCCAAAGTGGCTCCGGGGAATATATGATGTAATGTTGTGTTTGAGTCTCTTTTCTCCCTTCCGATTTCTATTTGTTTTTTCCCTTCATCCAAGACTCCGCCTGGTGTTGGCCGAAGGATGCCGAAGAAAAAGCTTTAAGGACTGGGACGCTCTTACCCCAAGATTGGTAAGTGCAAGTGCTTTTCGGAGGGAGGAGAGCTATGCCAGATTGCTTTTGACTAAGGCTTAAACCGCGACTTTGACGTCCGGGGCTAAAGTGCTCCTCTTTTTTTTTTTTTTTAAAAATTTCCTTAGCGGGCGCGCTATCAACAGAAGTAGCAGAAAGAATGCATGATTTTTCCACGTCGGCAGAAAGTCACCGTGGATCCCTAAGTAAAGAGGATGAAGACATGGCAAAGAGGGGTGAAGAGCAAACGAGTCGAATTTATGCGTAGGAGGGGATAGTGGGAGACTGAAATAGGTCCCAAAGTGCAGAGTAATTCAATTCGTGGAAATAAGATTTCTGAGTCTTGCCGCAGCTTCCAGAATACCCTAACGGACCTTTCTTAACGTTCAAACTCTCACGCATTTGTTCTCCCTATTTGAGACAAAGCTCTTTGCTCCAGAGCCAAGGACTTGTCTAATTCTAAAGTTCTTTTTTCTTTTCTTCTTCTCTACCCCCGACACTTTTTTTTTTTTTTTTGTAGTACGCCCCTCCTCCCCCTATTTTCACACTAACTTTGCCAACCTCTCCCAGATCTGGCCCTCCGCCCCCAGCTCCTTGGCCTAGGTCAGGCGAGGGTCCCCGCGGGATTTAGCGGAACTGCTCCAGGTACAGTGCGGCTGGACCGCGGTGGGAGGCTACTCCTCCGCCCGTTCGGAGGACTCGGGAAAAGCGCACCGTTCTGGGCTTGACTTTGTCCCTGATGGGAATATCCCAGTTCCCCGGCTTTGGGACTCTCAGGCAAATAATTGATTCTTAATGCACACTTAGGAGACGGCGGTGTAAGCTCGAGAGCCTGGCTGTCCCGAGAGTGCCTGAAGCGCGCCAGACGCACGCTAGCTTCACCCGAAGCGAATTTGGGGCCCTCGCCGCGATTTCCTATTAGCCTGCCCGGCGCCTCAGGGACTCCCGGGTGAAGCTGGAGAAGGGCACGGTGGCGCGGCAGGGACCCAGCGGCGTTGTTTTCTCGGCCTTTGGAATCGAGTAGAAAGCGATTTAGGCTGCTGAGTCGGGGCGGCGCTGGCGGCGGGTAGCGGGGTAGGAGAGGCGCTTCGGGAAGTGGCGGCGGAGATGCCGGCGGACTCGAAGCCCGACGCTGAGCAGGGAGCAACAAGGTGAGGGCGCTCTTGCCCAGGACAAGGAGAGCTTTGCGTTTGGTAGCGCGCACTGGCTGATGCCAGGAAGATCGACTCCACAGCCTTCCTTGGCTGGCGCGCTTCCCCACCTTTTTTCTTTTTATTCTTGTTTTTCCCCCACCCCTCTCCCCCTGAAAGTGGTTTCTTTTTGTTTACCTGGTGCGGTTTCAGATCTCAGCACTTATCTGCTAGTTGGTAAAACTGTTTTCTCTGTAATAGACATCTTTTCTCTTTTCCACTCCCTCCCCCTGTTCTATTTCGCTTTCTACCCCATTTTCCTTCCTGTCCAAGCCTGTGGGCCAAGGTGAAGGGTTCTTAAAGGAAAAGAGCTGGCCTTGGGATAGGAGTTACCTTAATACTACGGGTGGCCCTGTGTTGGAGACAGGGTGGCCGGGGATTTGGGTGGGCAGAGAGCATCCCGCGGGCGCGGGAGATTCTCTGGCGGTGGTTCAGCCTTGGAAAGAGGAAGGGGAGAAAAGGACAGGCAAAAGAGAGCTCGTCCACTTCCGACTGCCCCCATCCCCCCTCATAAGACCCAATTTCGGTGCTTAACTCCATCCTCACCTGGCCTTCTATCAAAACGTGAGGTAGGCAGAAACCTTGAAATTGTCATCAGAAAATGCATTTAAAATAATATCAAATAACTCTCAAAATTGTGTCTGTGGGGGTGAGAAGGGAGATGAAACGCCCCACGTCCTTTTGGTGGTCTGTTGCTTAACCCGTATGATCCGCTCCCCTGATCTTTGGCCTTGCGGAAAAGCTGCACGGGAGGAAAGCATATTGCACGTTGCGAGATTTGGGGATTCGTGTCCGAATGAAATAAAGTGTTCCGTTGCCAGACATGTTTGGTTATGCATTTTCGCCTTAGGTTGAATTTTCCTACAGGGCTAGCACTCCCTGAATTGGGTTGTCTTCTTCAGTTTTATCCTCCCCCCCCCCTTTTGTTCCCCTTAGTGTCTCATTCTGTGAATCAGAACACGTTTAAAGTGCAAACGTATCTTACTCCACGTCTGTAGGGCAGACGTTGATGCCGTTGATTGGGCAGAAACACCAAAAACTAGCGGTGTTAGGGAGAGTTGTTTCTCGGTTCTTTCATTTTCTCACTGCTCTGAAATGTAATGACCTGATCATTGTTGTTTGGAGTTAAATTATCTGTTAAATTAACCCTAAACAATAACTGATGATATTTTCCATTGGGGTCTGGCTGCTCCTGGATGGGAAAGAGAGGAGTCAGAGAATGCTTGGTCACCTAATAATATAATCAAAACCCATGTTTAGGTGCTATTATGTAAGAAAGATAACTTTCAAAGAAGCTGAATTTCATAACTAAGAAATTCTTTTAAAGGC
This sequence comes from Mirounga angustirostris, assembly GCF_029215605.1. Classification (NCBI taxonomy): domain Eukaryota; kingdom Metazoa; phylum Chordata; class Mammalia; order Carnivora; family Phocidae; genus Mirounga; species Mirounga angustirostris. The sequence continues at coordinate 77,939,187 of NW_026991717.1, forward strand.
CTGTGCCCCAGAAGGACCACAGTAATTCAAGGATGAATGTAAATAAGGATCTTTGTTGATTAAGAAAAAAAACACGAACACCGTATTTTCATTACTCTTCAGAACCTAAATACTCAAAATCATCATACACTGGTTCTTGCTAATCTAAATTAATTCTGCCCTCCAAGGATAGTCTGAAAAAGGAAATTTAATGTTAAGCAAAATCTGAACCATTCTAGATATGGATTTCTAGAAATCCAAGGCATATTTATTTCTTTCAGTCAGACACTGTTTTGCAATCATTGTATGAAACAGTTTTGGAATAACGCAGATGCTTTTTCCCCCTTTCTTGTTTCAGACTGCTTGTATATGCAGGCATAGGTGTGAGAGCTTCAGGGTATATTGAAGAAATTACATTTTTCTTATTCATTTTAACAAAAGGACCAAAAAAATCTTTAAACCCAAAGTATCATAGTAGTTGAGAAAAAAATCTTTAAAAATAGTAAGCACTATTGTGTTTCCTATTAAAATGTGCTGAATAATTAGAGGCTATGATAAAGGTTGGAAATTCAGAACAAGGAAAAGGAGATAATATTATTATTTGATACTTTTATAATTTTTATAATTAATAATGTTTTAGAGTTTGACAAAGCTTTCTTAGAAAAAGTGGAGTACTTCTCCCACCCCTTCAGAAATACTCTAGATGGGCTAACGTAGGATCAGGTAGAACTGGCAGCAAGCAGGGCTTGTTTATTTATTTTCCTAGTAGTAGTAGTAGTAGTAGTAGTAGTAGTAGTAATAGTAGTAGTAGTAGAGTTGAAAATTTTACTTTTAATTATACATTGCAAGCTCTGATTGCAGGTTGGAAGACTAAAATCGATCATTCTTACATCGATAGTGTTGTCTATTACTGCATTGATTTGTGTTTATTTATGCAGAGGCTTTCAGTTATTTACTTACATATTTCAGCATCTGCCTCTTGATTATTATTGCAGGTTGGTTTTAATGAAAGAGCTTGTACAGGAAACACATTTGACAGATCAATTTTAAGTAAACTTGATAGTGAATTATAGCAACCCAAGGAGTTTACAAAATTACTTATTCGTACTTGCTTTTTAGCAATTAGAAACCTGTTTCTGATTAAAACTTCATGCTACTTGAAAACTTCCATTCTTCTCTTCACATATTGTATTGATGTTTCAATAAAATAGAAAAGCAGATGATTTTATTATCTCAGATATGATAGAGTGAAACCAATGAGTGAGCCTTGTCTTTTTCCTTTGGCATGACTGGATTTTCCTCATAACAATAAGCTGGCCGCTGGGTTTACTAAAGATGTAGATGAAAAATCAAGGGGGAGCAGGATTTGAATATAGAAATGGTATTGTTAAGTTATTGGGGGGGGATACTCATGCTGAACAGGATATTCCAGAATTCTTCAGTATATATTAAATGCATATATACACTCATCTGTTCTATTATTTAGTATGTATCTGCGATTACACTGTATGAAGATAGGCATTTCTCTTGAACTAATAGCTCACACGTGAATGTTATATATCAGGGCTCATTTGAAGAAATACAACAGCTAAAGACCACGGGGTGTGTCTTTTATAGGTACAGGCAATTGTGGGAGATTGAGATTCATTCGTGTTTGTGCTTATTATCATCACAAAATGTTGAAAGATGACTTGGAAATTGAGAAAACAAGGGGTCTAATTTATCGAGGGCTATTTACTCCTCGTTTCATAGGATTTTGCTTGCAGTTTGGAAGATGAGTCTTTCTTTCCTAGTAATTTGGCAGACATCTACCAATTATGGTTAACAGTCATATCCTTCATCTCTTGCATCCCCTACTCCTGCCACCCCCTCCAGTATTTGAGAGAAATATAGAAAGGAAAAGTAACCGAATTCTTTCTTGAGAACGAAAGGGCCTTGGGAGATGGAAAGGGAATTAATCTCTTCACCCTGGTGAGTTTTCCAGAAACTACTTATCCTCAGCTTCCGCGACGTGAGAGGTGGAGCCTCACGGTCCGGCAGCTGCAGGCAAAAGGTGGCCGAGCCCGGGGACCTCAAGCTTTGCAGAAGGTTGAAAGGAGGGAGAGATTTGAGTTTGTTTATTTGGTTTATTTTATTTTTCTATCCTGTGCCAAGCCCTTGAAGTTAACACAGCGACATAGCCTTTTAAGACCAAGCACTCTTGGCATTCTTTCGAGATTGAGATTCCAGAGCATCGGATGAACAGGATTTATAGCTAAAGCGTGCTCACCCACCCCTCCCTCCGTCTTTTTACGCACGCACCAGCTCGTCCTCACGTGCACGGGGTAGTGGACAGTGTTGACTTGAATTGCTCTCGCTTGCTCCAAGCCTTTCCTGTGAATGAACCCGAAAACACTCGACAGGTCGTGAATAATCGTTTTAATGAGTGTGCAAAGCGTGCGACGGAGTGCACCGAGCTGTCGGGTTAAACAAACAACTTGTACCCTGACCAAATCCGATTGTTAAAGTGCAAAGTGATGTCAGTACCATTTCCATTGCCCTTCGGAAAACCACAGATCTGACACGCGGGAGTCCAATTTTCCCCATTAAAAAAAAAATAACAATATTTTCCAACCGTGTATGTGATCTTCTTTAAAATATTAATCTGAGCCAAAGGAAACCTCATTTGAGAGTCAGAGAAGTAGTCATGTCACTGCTTCAAAAACAAATCGAAAGGGAAAACGAAGAAGAAATCAGAACAAACGTAGTCTCAGAGAGGATTTTTTGATAGCTCACATGTCATTGCTGATCGATATTGTAAAAATCTTACACATATATAAAATTTTATAGCTCACCACAAGCAAATATCAAGGTAAGTGTACCTAACCAACTGGGATTGGTAATTAGCTTCTGTACTAAGACTGAATCTCTGTACCTGTAAAAACTTTCTGTTGAAATTTTAACTAAAATATTTGCTGTTATATATTAGCCTCTGAGAGAATGAAGGGACAAGTAGTTTCCACATTTATGCTCTCAAGGAAAACATTTTGGAGGAAATTAATGGGAAAGGAACCCTGATGGGCCACCATCTAAAACAATAACAAAAAGCACAAGTGAGCTCTTGACGGATCACACACTTTTCCCTTTCTTTGCACAACTGCAGTGGGGAAATATTTTTGTTTCTTTCCATCCAGTTAAACGATCTACTTGGAATCAGCCACATGTTCTCCTTTCCTTGTTCATTCTTTTATCTTCTTTCACAATTCCAAACACCAAATACTACATGAAGAGTAAGAAAATTAAACCTCAAAAGATGTAAAAGAAATCTCTTTTACATATCCCCTCTAAAAATTTTGTGGAGAAATATGTAAAATGCTTCCCCTGCCAGCACCTCATACACACTCAGGAGTCAAGCAAAATGGCCAAGATGCTCGGAAATCAGTGTATTAGTTCTAAATAACTAGCTTCTTCAACCAGTAACAATATGGGAAGATTAAAGTTTATATTTTCATTGGATTAAGAATCACAGGTTATGTATTTTTCTTTATTAAAGACTGAAAATATATCATGTACTATAGTTTGTAGCAATGAAATGTTAGGGATATGGTACATTTGAATATGGGAGTTCAGAAGCATTTGCTTACTTAACTCCTCCTAGCCATACTGTCCTCTACATATCTTTCTTTCTGACCATCTTTCACATATGAATAGTTAATATACAACCAATTGCAACTAAATGAAATAATCCACCTAAAACATGACTGAGGTGTTTGATGGAGTAAGCAATTTCTATGAAAGTCATTGTAGTTTTGTCTATTATGGTTGCTAGTTTTGATACATCTGTGTTAATTTAGCACCAATTGGATAAAATGGAAGGTATTGAAATTCAGTTTCCATCATCAAAACTTGGAAAAGACAACCAGTAGTTTAGGACTGTGTTTTGGTTGATTTTGACTGTTATCTAGTGAATGTCTGTATCAGAATATCAATTCAGAATATCCTTTATTTTCTAGGAAATTTGACAAAAAATGACTATCAAAAACTAGGGGCTTGCATTTTTTATTGTTTTAAATATTTCTGGGCACACAACAGACTGTGCAGTTATTACCTAAACAGATTTCTTCTCTGTGGGCTGACTGAGTTGAGGAATTTTAGGAGTCACTGAAAGAGCCACATCCATTTCTGTTTTAAATGCACAAACAGCAAAGCTAGAGGGTGCGTCTGTTTTTGTGTGTATATATGTAGTTAAAGAACTACACTATCAAAACATTAATTATATTTGAAAGAGAGCAGAGAGCTTGTTGTGGAGAGAATTGCATTATTGAATTTATATTCCACGGAATCTGTCTGTGGAGAGGGCTGAAATTGTATACCTGTCTTATATGATGCACCCTCTCCAGTGAGGTGCATAACAAGAGCAAAGAGAGGCAAACTTGGAGGGCAGTGAGCTTAGATATTTGGATGTCCTAAGCAAGGGAATCCACGTGCAAATGCAAATCACATGAAGAATAAGCACGGGGTCTTTGTTCTCTGTCAACAAAAGCAAATATAGTATTTTTCCTCTATCAAGCAAATCAAAGAATGATCTTAGCTGAATTTGGAGGAGGGAAAGAGGTTGAGTGACTAAGAATATTTCAATTACCATATTTCTGATCCCCAAGTCCTGTTTATTTCACAGCTGCCAAATTTTATATCCAAAATTTAGACTCTCTTCCTCCCAAATCCTACACTGGTATGAATCATCCCTGATCATTTTTAGTTTTTTGGCTTAATTACCAGTTTTCAGCTTTAAATTACCAATAAACTAATTAATCTGACTAATCTTTCTAAACTTCTGTTGAATAGTATAATAGCTGCAATAACAACAAAAATAAAATAACAAAAACTGCAGCAATCATGACAGAAATAAATTGTTAATAATAATGCCAACAATAATAGCAGAAACAATTTTAAAATAATTTCTCTGGTTGACAGGATGAAGATGGACTCCATTTCAGTCTGAAATGTGTTTCATGGCTACAATCGGGCATTCCTCTGATTTGTTTCACTGGTTAGATGGATGATCCATTCCAGTCCAACTCAAGTGTTCTAATAAAGACTCCCTTGGTCTAATATGGTAGGTCTTTTTAATAGCACTAAGTGCTTTTGTACCCATTCCTCTTCATTGCTATAGGCATGTCCCCCTTGGACACGATTCCCAAGTAAATCAGTCTGGGATGGAGACTGTAAACAGAGGCAGACATGTGAAGGGATTCTTGGGTAGAAAGACCTGGTGCCTTCTGGCTGGTGAATGGGCAAGTTGTATTTGGGAATCATGTTCACAAAGCTGAGGAGTTTCAGAAGGACGAAGTAACTAAGGTTCCTTTGAGTCTAAAGAGAACACTGGCCCTGAGGAACTCATCCCAAAGGGCAAGACACAAAAATCAGGAACTAGGTCCCCCTGATCACCAACTCTTTTGATTCCTTTCTGGATAAAAAGACAGAAAGGGGACAATAAAATGAGGGAAGTAGAAGTGAAAGGAAGAACTCAGGTTGAAGATGTTAATAACTAGTGGTGATCCAGGCAGTAAAGCTAAGCCTGTCTCCTTAGGAGGAGGTAGAGGTGCTTTTGTCAATTGTAAACCTGCCAAGGTTTACTGTCCTACGTGCAAGAACAGCCACCAGTTCCTGAGTCTAGGTTCTAAAGAAATCTATCAGTGAGTTTGTACCTGCAGGGATCTAACTCCTCTCAGCCGAATGTTCTCCCCATCTCCTAAGCCTCTGTCCCTCCTCCCACCCCAAGAAAAAGGAAATGAAAGAAAATAAAAATCAGGTGGGGAGGGAATGAGACTCTGTTTGTCCAGCAGATGTTGGAGTTAAAGCAGGTTGTTTGATAACTGCCTTCATTTGTGAAGGGGAAAGAAAGCTGGTTAGGAGATGAAGGGCAGTTACAGGAGAGGAGAGCAGGACTGAGATAGAAATTCCTCAGCAGCCCAGCAGCTAAGGCCAAATGGAAACAGACCTTAGTTATAGAAGAACAGACTGGGAGCACGGAAGGGTGACTGTTAAATCTTTAGGCTTTGTTGTGTCTTCCTGCAAATCAATGTAGCCCTGAAAATTTATGAGAAAATAAGATCTGTATGCCTTGTTAAAAAACAAATTACAAAAGAAAAGCATAACTATCAATAGCCAGTTTTGTCTTCTAGAAAACTTTTTTCTTTAGATATTGTCTTCAACTTCACATATGCACACAGTCCATAACTAAACCCAACAGTAGTTGAAGGAAGCAAGGGAGGGGAAAGAAAGGAAGGGCTGGCTTTCCTGCTGGTAGTACCGGGCTTCTATCTCTGCACCTTTCACAGCAGGAAGGCTGAATAATCTTTTTTTCGTTTGTCTAGTTTTTTTTTTTTTTTTTTTCATTTTAAAAAAATATGAAAATATTCCTGTTCATGAGAATATTATTTCACTAAAGATCGACCAAGACTGAGGAACTTTCATTTCTAGGGATAAGTTCACTGAGGTGATGCTCATTCTGCAACGGGAGTAAGGTGACTGGCTGAAACTGTATATCGCTTTGCTCTTCAGTGGTTCCCCAGGCTTTCTCCGTGCACTAATAATAACTAATAACTACTAAGTTCACTTCAGCTCTTCTGGAAGTACAGCTCTGCAACTTGAAATCAAACTGGAGCTTTCCATATAAAATCCAGTTCTAATTAAAATAATATTTTAAGGAAAATATTCTGTTATTGTAATTTTTATTTGAATTTTTCCTTTGATTCTGAGACAAGTGTCATTTGTTTCAGGAAGAAAATTAAAAGAAATCAATATTTCCAGTAAAAGTGCCCTCAATCTTGTTACATACACCCCCAAAGTATGGCTTTTAAGAATTTATTTTCAAACACTTTGGCTTTAATTGTATATAACTGAGAACCTCTGAGTCATTGGAGACATGCCTAACTAAAAGACACTAAATTAATACTTTTATAATGGGAATATTTGACAGAAAGTAAAGATACAACAAAAGCAGTTATTTCACAAAGTAGTAAAAGTCATGCAGACATTTGCGTGCACTCAGTTTATGCACTTATTTAACAAAATTAATAGGCTTCTATATACCAATATCTTGAAAAATCTTTAACCAACATAAACCAGATATTCAAATGTTTATGCATTTATATACACATATATATACATTATATATGCCATGTTGCATATAGTTCAAATATGTATGTTCATTTCTTATAGAAACTAAGAACTAAGCAAATACTAGCATTTGTAACTTTTTACCACCAGTAATTGGGGTTTCTGATCTGTAAACAATGAAGGAAAGCCAGAACCACTACATTCTGCTTAGACTGTATTAAGAAGCAAATATAGGTTTCTTTCTGTCTTGGGCTGTTGCAAGAATAAGGAATTTAGGGATGAGTGGAATTGTGATCTATATGTTTTCAATAAACCAAGATGTGGTAATTTCATTCTTTAAACATTAACATCCTACTATTAAGGAAAAGACATAAACAGTTTCAAAGATAGTGGAAGTAAGCGCAAGTCAAGTGATATTTTGAAAGGAATGGTTTCAAATGATGCTAATATTTTTTTCCAACAAAGAACTTTTCAAGGCCGATACAGCCAGCTCTGTTGCACAAGTGGCAAAGCAAATATTTTAGAAATGGGCTGTGGGGGGACTTCATGGACTGACACACTTTGAATATTTATGAAGAGTAATATTCCTTTGAAGAGGGTCAGGATTGTCTATCATGCTCCTTAAAAATGGGGAACAGGTAGAGGTGGAGATTTGGGGGAGGAAAAGTTCAAGCATCCTAACTATTGCTAATGGTGAAAGAATATGACCTGTGTAGAACAGGAAAGTTTTTCATGCCATGAGAGAAGCTGCAAAAGTCTATTGGTCCTGTCATGTTTAGTCTCTTTTAGGTACACATTTCAAAAACATAGCCTTTCCACTAGGCTCTCATCCGCAGTTACGGCTCACAGACAGCAACCAGTTTGTATTAAAGTGTAGTCCAATGCATCAATCCAGTTTGGAAAACAGTGGACAGGAAAAATAAAGGTACAGTTTTATCAATGAAATTCTCATTGGCAGTTGGAGAATAGGAAAGAGGGAGGCTTCAAAACAGGGTGGTGGGAGGAGAGTAATATTCTTTAGGTGAGTTTTGGGAAGATGCTAAGTAAAATGTTCAGAAATTGGGATTAATCGAGCAGTTTAAATACAAATCTGCCGGAAATCATGCTCTGTGCGAATGAAAATGAAGGAATTTATGCATATTCTAATTTTCCTTCTTTGGCTGCTATTTTGGAGGAAGAGACTTCTTTTGCTGATGGTGGGACTTTTTTGTTCCGCACAGGAAATGTGTAAATGAACACAAATGTTATTTTTTTTCCTCCTTTCCATTTCTCTCCTCCCACCCTCCCTCCTCCCCCTTTCAACAATTATAACTTGTTAGGGTCCTCAGTTCTGTGGCCACAGATCCCAGGGTTTCTCCCCATTTCCAGGACGCCAGAGGGCAGGCAGTGCAGGGAAGGGGAGTTAGGCTTCCTCTGGGTCCCTAGACTTTGGGAAATTAACCTACAGCTTCCATTTCATTTTTGGACATTCAAAGACAGCAGGAAGTGAGAAGTCCTACGTTTAATGTGATGAAAATTCATCTCAAAAGCCATTTCCTCTCACGACTGAATTCTCAGTGAAACTGAACTGAGGAGAGCTTAAAAGTGATCTCATAAACCAAGTTATGGAGATCCATTGACCTTCAGCACGGAGTCGAGCTTTTCCCTCTCACGCCTTTGGGAACAAACAGTACTGGTGCATTTTAATTATATTAAGACCAGCAAGAAACTCTTGGTTGGCCTATTCTGATGTAAGCCGCCTAATGCTGCGATGAAGTGAAGTGGAACGCTGTGGTGGTTGTGTGTCTCGTGGCGTATATAAGGGACTCCCGAGATGGTTCAATGAGGTGCGTGGGGTGAAGGTAGGGGCGGGGGCGATTCTGTCCACGGGGAGAGAAAGAGGGAGCGGGAGACCGAGAGCTTGAGAGAGAGAAGAGGTGCTCTCTTTCCTCCGGGTCCCGCATTGGCAGGCCACGCTGAGAGCTCCAGAATTAATTCGGGGACGGGGAAGACATAGTGAGACTCCGAGTTCCTATCTTCTTTTCTACCCTCTGGATGAAAGCCCCGGAGCCAACGTTATTCTTAACAATTTAATTTGAAAAGAGCCCCGTGGTGCACTCCCCACTCCCCCCGCCCCCGGCTCCCTCAGCCGCTCACACAGCGCCGCCCCAGCCCCGGCTTCCGCAGAGGCCAGAGCGCCTCTGCCCGCCGCACTCGCAGCCCCGCCGAACCCGGCCGGGGCCTCCGCGAAGGAGGGCGGCGAGAACGAAGCCCCTCCCCCCGGCCCCCAACCCCCCGCCCCAACCCTAACACGAGCCCCTTCCTCCCACACACTTTCAGTGCCCCCATCGGAACCGCGGTGCCCCAGAGTGCCTGCTTTCTAACGTTCCGTCCGCCAGGACCCCGTCCCGCCTCCCACTTCAGTCTTCCTCTCTCAGGAAGGGGGCGCCGCTCGGCAAGCGCCGGGCCGGTCGGCACGCCGCTCGCGACTCGAGGCCGAGCGCCCGTTCCCCTCCCCGTTCGGGTGTGGGGGGTGCGGAGTCGCCTAGGAAAAGGCTGCCAGAGGAGCGCGGCCCCTTCCCTGCCCAACTCACGTCAAGCTTACAGCCACATTTAGGAACCTCTTCGGGAAAGCTCAAAAATCCCCATTTTGCAGAAAGCCTGCTATGATGTGATGGGACCCTGTGGTCAGAGAAACCCTGAGAGGCTTCGCACGACCTCGGTTCTAGAGTCAAACCCTGCTCAGGGCAATTTCTCCCGCGCACTCCGCATCGTGCACTTCCGGTCTTCCTGTGGCGCCCCGACCGGCTCCTACCCCCGCACTTCCGCCGAATCACGTGGCTGAGGCATATATGGAGAGCCTTTTTGAATGCCTTTCTGTAGCTGCTGGGGCGTTCACCCGCTCTCCGTCATTTCTCTTTATTCTGAATTTCCTTTAATTTCGTCGCTCCCCCCCACCCCCGCCACCCCGTGGGGAGTGGAGTGGAGGAGGGCCAGAGGTTGAGAGAAAAGGCCCATTGAAGATAACCGTTTTTTTGTCTTTTCAGAGCACCTGCCCCTTTCTGAATTCCCTGGAGGAATTCACATCGGCAACTAAGACTCAGGCATCTTTGTTTTACCCCAGGGCCTACACTGGTATCTGTACTTAGTAGGCATGCAATAAATGTAGAAAGAATTACTGAGTATGCTGCTTCTTTGGGCACAGGTGGTTAGGGTTAGTGAAGAGCCTCAGAAATCAGCTGACCTCTGACTTGGGTTTTGTTGAAGAGTGTTGAGAGGTTGATAGATAAATGATTTTTACAGGCATTTTGATTTTTTTTTATTTTTTTTTTTTAAGGGACTTCCCCAAACCAGTGAAAGGAAATCTCTTAGAGTTGTTGAAAATGTTTTCTCGGACTTACTCGTGTGTATGAAGTAAAATGCTGTGATTTTTAGAATTTGGGGGTGTATCAGCCCTTCTGTGGTTTTTCCTTTCCATTTTGCTTTCTTTTACTTTCTATGATGAGAGGTCAAGATCTTATGAAATTAATCTCTTGTACCCAATTTGAGGCAGTAACTAATTTCTCTTTTGCTTTCCTGCTGTGTCATAATTTAACCCTTGGAAGCCTTAATTGACTTCTGCGTTGTGTCTTCTGTATCATTCAGCTGTTCTTGTTCTTTACAAAAACATTTGTTTTTAAATGCACTAAGAACTTTAGAAACAGGAGAGAAATTTTATAGTTGTGAAGTTGTGAGACTGACTTCGGTCAGTCAGCATATATTAAATGAATGTTCTACTAAGCACTGGTTGTGTAACCCATAGATTAGCCCCTAGAGTATTTAATGTCCCACTTTCATTGACTATAAAATAGTGAAAATATCTAACGAATGTTAGTAACCATGAACGGAATTTGAAAGGTTACAACTGCTAATCAAATTTAAAGCATATTTATTAGCATCATTATTAAGAGGCATCTGAGGGATACAAATAAGACCTGTTCTTATCCTCTGGGAACTTACAGTCTAGTTGAGCATAAATAATGTGAACATAAATTGATAGAAATAACTACCAAGCAATATTCAGTGTCTGGCATACTGAAAACATTCAGTAAACAATTGGTCACGTATTAACTTGCAGTCACGCCATTCTTCTAACAGAAATATGATATTGATAAGAAATAAAGGAAGGATAAATGAGGAAAACTTTCATGGAGGAAATGAGTTTGTCCTTTATGTGCCACATAGGAAGATGAGCATATGCAAGATGTTTGTGTTTGAGGGGGTAAAGGTGATATAAAAGGAGAATGAGAAAGGTGTTTGGTGAGATGGAGTTCGGTGGTAATTTGTAGGAAACCTTAAAGACCACGTAGAGGAGTTTGTATTTGATAACAGAAGTGATAGAGACCTATTGTGACCCTATGTGCAGAGGATGACTTTATTAAAATTGAGATTTATATTTAGAATGATTCTAGTTAGCAACTGAGTATAGTGAAAATTGAGGTAGAAAGTAGGAAAACAGATTCTGGTGCAGTTCTGGAATGGGATACTACTACAGACACAGAGCTATGACAAGGCCCTTTCTCCCCAGTTTTTATACAGTGGGAATTACATTGAAATGATAAGATCAACAATGAGCCTTGAATGGAGCAAGAGCCTTGAACGGAGCAAGAGTACCCCTGAAATCCAGTACTACTCCTTTATTTCTTCATTGTTGGTGGTACTAGGAGATATTAGGTGTTGACTGATGGAAACTAATATCACGATATCTTCATCACCAGTTAAGCTCAAGATACCTTTCTCAGAGCATCTTTACTCATTATTCAACTGTAGTGGTTCTTAACTGTCTCAACTGGGTGTGATTTTGACACCCTACCACCCTCCCTGCCTCCACCTCAGGAACATTTGGCAATGTCTGGAGACATTTTTAGTTTTAACAACTAGGAGGCCACTACTGGCTTCTAGCAAGTAGGAGCCAGGGATAGATATTGCTAAACATGTTACAATGCATGGGCGAGCCCTCCACAGCAACACATTATCTAGTCCAAAATGTCAATAGGGCTGAGGTTGAGAAACCGTCAGGTATGGGAATGAAGCATGAGCTCTAACTCTGAAAGCTACACAATGAGTCCCAGAACCTAACTTCTATTATATAACAACTTCAATTGGCAAAATGTTTTATTTGTTTGGTGAGTCCAGTGTACCTCTGAAAATAGCAGTGGCTCTGTCTAGCCCTGAGGCCTTAGAAACAGGAAAATCAGAAGGGTACCTGCTTGGATTTTCTACTTTTTATAAAATGGAGTTAGAAATCTTCCTTAAGGATTTGTCATCTAAATGTTATTTATTAAATTGATAAAATGTGCCTTTGGAGTTGCTTAGCAACTTATGGAAAGCTTGCTTTTTAGAAGTTCATTTGTTTGTTTAAAACTAGGGTAGGTTGCATATTATTAGCTACATTACATAAATCAACAAAGAAATGTACACTGAAAATGGAATAAGATGTTTCAACACATTTTGTGCTCTCCGTGTCTGGCAATTAAAACACTCTAATTGTCTGGTAGAATTGCATGAAGTATTTGACAAACATTATTTATGTATGAAACTTCAACATAATATTGAGTATGTAAGAGAACCAAAGGGGAAAAATTAAGCAGGTTTGTCATAAAGTATGTGTTTATCTTAACCTTTCTTCTTCAAAAATCTTACCTACTAAGTACTTTTATCAGACACTAATTATACTCTTTCAGAAAAGAATTTCTCCCAACACCCTTCAGTGCCTGCACCCTTTAATCATATCTCATTACATCTACCTAATCCATATCTTTTTCACATTGCCAGGGCTCATTAACAGTTTTAAAAGCCAATCTTGGACATTATTATTCCTTGTAATCGAGATGAAAATAATGCCAATAATATTTTATTTCTAAAATGTAATGGATCATTTAAAATTTGTTCTGAAGCCATTTCTACTTTAAATATTAATGAGAAATTAACTTTCAAACATGCATTAAGCTAGCAGGAATGGTGAGATGTGTCTGAAAACCCTGAAGCACCTTTTTGAAGGAGAAGTTATTTTTATAAGCTGTTTTAACAGTGGATCATCAGTCACTTTGAAGGGAAGTGATCCTTGATTAACAGTTGGCTGATATTGTGCTTCCACAGATGTGTAGCAGCAATACAGGTGCTACCTGTGAAACAGGACAGGTAATTCTCAAGATCTGAGCATCTTCTCTTTTTTTTTTTAAGATTTTATTTATTTATTTGAGAGAGAGAGAGAGTGAGAGAGAGCATGAGAAGGGAGAGGGTCAGAGGGAGAAGCAGATCCCCACTGAGCTGGGAGCTGGATGCTGACTGGATCCCTCCTGGGACTCTGGGATCATGACAGTTGCTTAATCAACCGAAGCCACCCAGGCGCCCCTGAGCATCTTCTTTGTCTGACTGAAAATGTAAAAAAGTTTGAATGGGCCTTCATTTTTGTGTATTGCCCCATTTAATTGTTGTAGACAAGACAAACCAAATGCCCCACTCAAATAATGAACTATACATGGACATCATATTTCCCATATATTTAAAGAAAATATTGTAAGTATGGGTAGTCCTTTATTCTTTTTGATATCGCATTTTTAGAAAAGGACACCTGGATCAAATTTGCAGTTACATAGAGACTCTTGATAATTACTTTTTAGGACTTGAAAGTCAAATCCTGCCTCTTGGGATATAGCTACATATGACTAATTCATTATTCTCAAAAATGGAAGCTTCATCCACCATTATAAGTGAGTTTGAGATTCTTTCTTGAAAATTATCATTAAGAGTTTTAGGAAAAGGGGTGCCTGGGTGGCTCAGTCGGTTAGGCGTGTGCCTTCGGCTCAGGTCATGATCCCAGGGTCCTGGGATCCAGCCTGGCATCGGACTCCTGGCTCAGCGGGGAGTCTGCTTCTCCCTCTCCTCTGCTGCTGCCTTGTGCGCGCGCTCTCTCTCTCTCTCTCTCTGTCAAATAAATAGATGAAATCTTTAAAAAAAGTTTTAGGAAAAGCTTTATGGTCCATTATTTATTTATTGTGCATATACTATTAAGCTATAGTGTTTGGAAAAAGAAACACAAACCCAAAGTCATTGTTCCAAAAAAAACAGCTTTTGTACAAGTACCTCAAGCTGTTATCCAGTAGTAATGGAGATGCAATAAAGCTTTCATTCAGCTTTGATTTTTTTTCATTTATTAGTTCTGCCAGACAGTAATTAGCTCTTATTTAGGACGTTTTATTAGATACTTTTTTATTTTTTTCTTTGGAATATATATTTTTTCTTTTAGAGTTTTATGTTTCTTTTGATTTCTCTCCACTAATATGGTTTAGCTTGTTGTTGACTACAGTAAACTGTTAAGAACAAAGTGAAACCATGATAGTTGGTGAGTTTGGTGTGCTGTGTCTTATTTTTTATAGTTGCTAAAGATAGAGTAAGATAATTAGATTTTAGGATCCCTCATATTTTAAAAAATACTCTTGACCTTTTTTTTAAAAAATTCTTTAAAATTTTTTATTCATAATTTTTGGGGAGGGTAACCTTGTGTATGCGCAATTATACACAACAATTTTTCATGTGTTTTCTTTTTTGCTTTACTGAAATAGTTTGTGTATTCAGATCTGACCAAACTTTTACAGTGACACCATAGACAATGCTTACTTTAATGGAATTTCCCTCATTTTATTATCAGTTAAATTAGTTCTACTAATAAAAATAAAATTTGGTGAATGTAACAACATGCTATAATAGTACAAGAATTTAAAGAATTACAAATATGGTATTAATATAGTTTAAAAATTTTTGCTTTTGTAACTTAATGTTTATCTGTCTATTTATCTCTTATTATTAAGAAGTTTTGCCTTTTCTGTATTGATCATTTATTTGCTTGTCCTTTTCATGTTGTTATTTTCAGAGGTTTCTCATTGGCCAGTACAGTGAAGGTTGATGGCATGATCATTCACTTCACATCAAAGGATATCTACTCATCAGTGTGCTGTTGTCAGTCAGAGGTTTCCAAGTATGTTCTCCAACTCAAAGAAAAGTAGCTGGATCCAGGCAGAGACGTGTCTGGGAACTCCATAACTATGCATGCTGTGTCTCCAGAGAAAGCTGCTTCGGCATTCTTCCTGGTTTTTGTTTTTGGAATACTTTTCCCTACAGTATTCTCCGGACTCTAAACTACTAGAATAGTTCCTAAGTTCATCCAGATCTTTCCCATGTCTGAATTCTTTTTTTTTTTTTTTTTAAAGATTTTATTTATTTAGTTGACAGAGAGAGAGGGAGAGAGCACAACGGGGGGAGTGGGAGAGGGAGAAGCAGGGAGCCCGATGCAGGGCTCGATCCCAGGACCCTGACATCATGACCTGAGAGGAAGGCAGTCGCTTAGCCAACTGAGCCACCCAGGCGCCTCCCGCCCCATGTTTGAATTCTTGGTCCTCTTCCTACCCCCTGGCTCACAGATAAAAGAGAAACAACAGTAAAGGAATAAAAATTGTTTGTTTCTGTCTGACTGAATCATTCCAGTCTTGAAGCACCCTGGTGGTTTAATAAACCTTGTTATTGCATTTATTATCTCCCACACACTTGTTTGTGGGAAAGTGCTCCCTTGGCATTCGCCTAGTTGGAAAAAGGAACACCAGGACTGTAGCACTAGACTTTGCTCTTTAAGTGCATGGCATGGTTGCAGCATAAAGATTGAACAAGTTTAGTTTTTCACTGATGGAGTGCAACTGGCATAGCCCCATCTTTCCCTGACACTGTATGGCAACCTTGATGAATTCTGAGCCATGCTTCCTTTCAGAGCAACAGTTCTAGCTTACCATGGGTTTGGTACCATTATGAAGAGAAACATGGTGCCTCTTGTAGGAGGAGTTTGGAGAGCTTTACCCCAGCAATCAAGATGTGTGTTAAAAAAAAAAAAAATTAACTGAATCCTGTGGATACACTGCTTCTACACTATGTGAAAGAAACAGAGAACAGCTGCTATTATTTATCTTCACTAATTTCTCATAAATAGGATTTTTCAGTGAGCATTATCTTATCCTGGAATTAATTATTTCAATTCTTGTCTTTTTTAAAATTATTCCTATAGACAATTATGAGAGAGGTATTGGCAAAAGATCTGAAATAAAGGACGCAAGATGAGGTTGCCTTTGGATTGCTGAATTTCAAGATCAATCAAAATAGATCAGTACAAGGATATGCAAAGTTCTCTTAAAAGAACAGATAAATTCCTGTGCAGCAGGGTTTGACATAAACTAGTTGAAGGTATTGACATATCCACAGAAAGATTTTTAGCCATGAAAGCAGATAATAGGAAAGTCAAAAGCAATATGGGCAAAGCCTATCCAAATATGGTGCAGAGATGAGGGAGTGGGACTTAATTCCATTGAACCTCAGTCCCAAAGACAAAGTTATTCATATTGTGAATGACTATCAAGCTATTTATAGTTGATGCTATTAAACATTCTATTCACAAAAGTATCTTCATTCTGAATCCATTTTTTTCAAGTAGTATTCTGATTAGTATTTGGCTTCCAAAGTATCTCTGCTCAAGGATACATACTAATCACATGAATTTCATATGTATCATTTATTATATGTATATAATAATATAAATATATTATATATTATATATTATAAATAATATAAATATATTATAAATAATATAAATAATAATAATATATATATATTTTAAGTAGGTTCCACGCCCAGTGTTGAGCCCAATACAGGGCTTGAACTCAGGACCCTGAGATCAAGACCTGAGCTGAGATCAACAGTCAGATTCTTAACTGACTGAGCCACCCAGGCACCCCTTATATATATCATTTATAATGGTAGTTATTTTTAGGTGTGTAATTATGTTCCAGGCCTTCAATGAAGTTTTTTTTTTCATTTAAATTATTCATCATAAATGAATAATTTGATTTTGGGGTCAAAACATTAGTGATTACTGTGCATCTACCCTTAATAGATAGATGGATTTTTGGCATGTTGATAAAATCAGGGTGTAAGGTTTTCACTATGAGGGGCAGATCCAAGATGACAATATATTTGCTAAGATCACCTCTTCCTATTGGCCTTTTTTGTGATGTACAAAATGAACGAACAACTATATGATTCTGTTTGTGGGTAGGAAAGTAGTTGAAGTAAATTATCATTGCTCAAACAGTAATTGTTTGAAACCAAATATTACACTTAATGCAATGTTGTATATTAACAGGGTGGCCATGGAGTCAAAAAGACCTTTGAATTCTGGATTCACCACTTACTAGCTGTGAGATCATCTTAACTTTCATGGACATCAGTTTCCTCTGTAAAATGAGTATATTTTTAAAACTCTCTCATAGGGTAACTTTGAAATTAAATGAGATAGTTCATATAAAGTGCTAAGCACTATTCTCATAGTATGGCAAGAAATGAATGGTAGCTAATGCTTTAAGCATTTATTACTAATATTTATAATATCATAACAAGATGATATAAATTAAGCATACAACTGGGGAAGCAAGAGTTTGACAGGGACCAATTGCAGAATACTTCAGATCACATACAACTGACACTTGAACAATGCCCGGGTCAGGGGCACCAACCCCAGTGCAGTCAAAAATCTGTGTCTAACTTTGACTCCTCCAAAATTTGACTAAATACCCTACTGTTGACTGGGTGGATGCCTTACTGATAACATAAAGTCAATTAATACATGTTTTATATGTTATATGTGTTATATATATTCTATTCTTGTAATAAACTAAGCTAGAGAAAAGAAAATATTATTAAGAAAATCATAAGGAAGAGGGGCACCTGGGTGGCTCAGTCATTAAGTGTCTGCCTTCAGCTCAGGTCATGATCCCAGGGCCACATTGGGCTCCCTGCTTGGCGGGAAACCTGCTTCTCCCTCTCCCACTCCCCCTGCTTGTGTTTCCTCTCTCGCTATGTCTCTCTCTGTCAAATAAAGAAATAAAATCTTTAAAAAAAAAGAAAGAAAATCATAAGGAAGAGAAAATATATTTATAGCACTGTACTGTATTTATTTAAAAAATCCACATATGAGTGAACCTGTGTAGTTCAAATCTGTATTGTTCAAGGGTGAACTGTACTTCCTAAAAACTATTCCTAATCTAATATTTAGATCAATACAATAACCATTTTTGCCTTCCTCTGTAGTACTAAATTTTATTTTTATCCCCTGTAATTCTTATTCATAATATTGGAGAAACAGATACATTCATGAATGAATAATCTTCTGGCCTTTCCCAAGTTTCAGAGGCTTAACACTATAAAGATTTTTTACTCCTCTATGTCACATTCCAGTATGGGTCAGATAGAGAATATTCCATTATGTCACTCAGGGACTCACTCTGCCATCTTATAGAGCCCTGGAGTCCTGGATACTCTGTACTAGATATGGAGGGAAGAAAGCTTGTTGAGGATTCTGAAAGATAATACTACCCACTGGCCCAAAGTCAGTCACATGGCCCAACCTAATCGCACAGGAGGTTTGAGAATGTAATTTAGTTATGTGTTAAGGAAGAAAAATAAATGGGTTTACCTCTGAAACAAATAATACATTATATGTTAAAAAAAAAAAAAGCAGGAGGGGAAGAATGATGGGGGGGAAATTGGAGGGGGGGATGAATCATGAGAAACGATGGTCTCTGAAAAACAAACTGAGGGTTCTAGAGGGGAGGTGGTGGGGGATGGGTTAGCCTGGTGATGGGTATTAAGGAGGGCACGTACTGAATGGAGCACTGGGTGTTATACGCAAACAATGAATCATGGAACACTACATCAAAAACTAATGATGTGATGTATGGTGATTAACATAACATAATAAAAAAAATACATAATGAAAATTCAATCTTTTGTAATAAAATTACAGTCAACAATTTATATTTCAATTTATTATATTTAAAAAAATAAATGGGTTTGCTGAACATATAGCATTATCTCTGCTTTACCAACTGTCTAACACTTCCACCAACAAAACTAAGTTTTATGATTCTTCCTCTAAGTTTTCATTAACAATGGTAAGGAACTTTTGCTTACAAAATTTATTTGCACATAATTTTGTAGAGCAAAATATCTCATATTAGAAAGGGTTTATTAATAGGGATTGGAATCTCAGAAGGCTTTCTACACACTTTGATAGGTTTTGTTCTATAGGAATTCTCTGGGTAATTTTTGTAGAACATTTCTCCTACTTCTTCATGTCTACTTAAAGCTCATATATGTGAAAGAGATTATATCCTCAAATGAGCATTTTCCTTGCTTTTATCATTTTGTGTCATTATCTCTACATTCTTTTTTTTTTTAAGATTTTATTTATTTATTTGACAGAGACACAGCGAGAGAGGGAACAAGGCAGGGGAAGTGGGAGAGGGAGAAGCAGGCTTCCCGCTGAGCAGGGAGCCTGATGGGGGGCTTGATCCCAGGACCCTGGGATCATGACCTGAGCATTAGGCAGACGCTTAACAACTGAGCCACTCAGGCGCCCCTCTACATTCTTTTATTATAGTTGTTATTGAGAGCATACTTTCAGATTTAGCACGGAGATTAACTGTAAAATAAGTAAATAGTGAATTGTTTTGTTAGAATGAAGTGTAAAAAGTCAATGCTCTTAAGAGGTTTTTTCATTGTTAACTGCTAATTCTAAGTGACTACAATACTCAAAAAACTGCAGATTGACAACCTTAGATTTAAGAATTTTTTCCTATGAAGAATTGCTATGACAGTAAAATTTACACATGGTGCAAGCTTTGCTATGATACTTCAAAATATGACTTTTTCTAAAGTTTCACTTTACCGATAAGAGAATCCCTTATATTAAAACCTATGTAGCACAGGGGTTCCCAGGCATTCTCCAAAAGACAGACTTAAAATGTTTTCTTGATGGTCCTTATTCATCATGGCTAGGAAATAGAGTAAAACTTCCTATTTATCTTACACTTTAGCCAACAAATCACAAATGATAGCAAGTAGTACTCAACAGTCACATTTTAGTAATACTAATAATCTGTTGGAGACTGGTTATGTATATTAATGATTTCATTTCCACTAAGAGTATTTTAAATTATATTGATACTATTTATTTAGAAGGTATAAATATTTTAAGTATTTTCTCATAATTAATATGCATATGAGAAATTGGTTTTTTGTTTTGATATTTTATTAGAAATCAAAATAAAAACTTAAAAAAAGAAACTATCCCTTATTCTTCTTTTTAAAGTTTTTTTAAAAAATATTTTATTTATTTATTTGAGAGAGAGCAGAGCGAGTGAGGGAGAGAGAGAGAGCACAAATAGGGGTGTGGGGCAGAGGGAGAGGGACAAGCAGACACCCCGCTGAGCAGGAAGCCCAATGCAGAGCTTGATCCCAGGACCCTGAGATGCTGAGCTGAAGGCAGATGCTTAACAGTGCTCCCCTCCCTTATTCTTGTTTAATCAAAAGATATATTTGTGATACTCATTAAGGTACATTCTTAAATGGCCATTTTATTTTTTTAAGCCTTTTTAAAAATTTGTAAAGATTTTATTTTATTTTATTTTATTTTATTTTATTTTATTTTATTTTTAACTAGGCTCCATGTCCAATATGGGGTTCAAACTCATGACCCTGAGATCAAGAGTTGTATGCTTTACCAACTGAACCAGCCAGATGCCCTTAAATGGCCATTTTAGTAATTAAGTGAAGTTAAAGACTGACATTCTTTGGATGATTATATATTTATGCACAAACTTCCATTTTTAATGGTTATTACACTAATTAGTAATTCTTACATGAAATATTTGTTTTCCAACTGCTTCTTTAGTGCATTCTATAATTTTTTCTATAATTACCTGTTTTCAAATTAAAAGGTTATAGAATTGAAAATAGCATCATGATTTTTAAAAAAGATTTATTTATTCAATTGAGAGCGAGCATGCACATGGCAGAAGGGGCAGAGAGAGAATCGCCAAGCAGAATTTCTGCTGAGCGTGGGGTCCCATGTGGGGCTGGGGCTTGATCTCATGACCCATGAGATCATGACCTGAGCTGAAACTCAAGAGTTGTTGGCTTAACCAACTGAGCCACCCTGGTGCCGCTAACATCATAATTTTTATTTCCATGATAGCCTAAGCAACTTTAGTCTTTATTAAATAAATTAATTTAGAAAAATGAGTATCCCTAACTGTATTAGTTCTTTACCTGGAAATGCATATTATCTAATTGAACAATTCTGTGAGAGAAAAGGCAAATATACATTCAAAAAAGTAGAAAATGGCATTTTTAGTATTTTATTAAGTAAAATAAGTTACTAACTGTGTAGTCATATAAGAACTATGATTAAATATTTTAGATGTTATAGCGGCGCCTGGGTGGCTCAGTCATTAAGCGTCTGCCTTCGGCTCAGGTCATGATCCCAGGGTTCTTGGGATCGACCCCACATCGGGCTCCCTGCTCCGCGGGAAGCCTGCTTCTCCCTCTCCCACTTCCCCTGCTTGTGTTCCCTCTCTCGCTGTTTCTCTCTCTGTCAAACAAATAAAATTAAAAAAAAAATCTTTATAAAAAGTAAAATAAAAAATAAATATTTTAGATGTTATATATTATAAATTCAGTTGTTTTGCATTATCTACCATTGTATATAGTCTTTTATTAATTATAGTGTTTGTGTTCTATAAATTGTTTTCTTTATATTTTAGAATAATGATTGATGAAGATGAGGAAGCATTTACTGAGAAAATAATTTCAGTTATTTTAACCTTTACACAAGCATCCTAAACTTTCATTTACTCTAGTAAATGTGAACCTCTAGAAAAATTTCTAAGTTTCAGTCTACTTGGACATAGAAGTTATTGAATATTCATATAAGAAATTATCACCTTGAGTGCTGCATATTCTTTATGAGATTTCATATCATGTATTAAAGATTATGAAGGTTTAAGTGCTCTAGACTTTAGACTATTTTGTTCCTTTTATTTCATAACTGAAGTTGGTATGCTACTTTTAAATCACTAAACTTTTATATTATAGGACGTAGACGTTTTAGCTTAAGGTTTTATGCATATTTGACAAAAATAACTTTAGTCCTATAGTAGTTAAGTACAAATTGTTTAGCATTTACAATTATAATTCACTGGCAAACCATTTAAGATTTTATGTAAGTTGACTTCAAGACATTTTCTTCCAAAACAGTTGTTACATTTCCCCATGTTTCCTGCATGGTGGATTTGAATTTAGCATCTGACATGTTTTCTCAACTACTGGTTTATAATGAAAACATGTAGGTACTCGAGGGAATGTGTTAAAAGCAAAAATTCTATGATCCTTGAAAGGTAAATGACAGCGCTGAGATTGTCACATCTGGATCAGAAATGTCTCATCTGTTTATCTATCTAAACAAACACAAATAAGATAATTAAGATCCTAACAATGCATGTTTTGAAAAACAACTTATGGTTTTGATTAGGTCAGAACTCAGCGATATTTTTAAAAATTTTTCTTTGTTCCCACATATGAGTATAAATGGATTGACCTTCAACAATAAGTGCCTTTGAATGATTACAGCAAATCTATTATTTCATATTTTGAAATCTGAAAGTAAAATTAATCCTCAGCTTTCAATCATATATATATATCATATACTTAAACATACATATTTTTATACATATACACATAAATACACATGCATACACACATATATAATTCTGTATATTATAGGATGCCTAATTATTCAGCTAAATTTACCTTAACATATTTTCATTCTTATTAGAACAGAGCTAATATATTTCAGAGTTGCTAACCTGTGGCAGTGAAAAATCAGTCACACACAAAAGCAAAATGAATCCCTTGGAAAATCACAATTGTTTACATTTAAATAAGTTTTTAGCATCATAGTAAGCTGTTTCTTGACTTTTAAATTTAGTTTTGTATGTAGATTATTAAGTTAATGAAGAAATTTTAATGTAAGCTAATATGTTCTAAATTGTATTAGTTTAAACTCCTAAAAATACCTTTTTGAGATTTCAAAGATAGGAAATTAAAATACTTGTTTACATTCCAATCAATTTTAAATTAGTATAATCATACTTTGTTGAATTGAAAACATTTTCTTTAAATTCTAGTCATATGGCTTGCTATTAAATTAATATAATCATATTCTCTTGTTCAGGCAGTAGTAAAGTAGTTGTTTAATTAAACATGTCATTTGTTTACAATATAGTGTTTCAGAAATGCTAGTTCAAAAGATAGGATAAGGATTTATATCAAACATTTCAATCTGACAAGTAAATTACATTTCTTCCACCATAAATAGGAAAGCAGAAAACTGTATTAGTGATGAAAAGACATATTCTTATTACTTAGAGATATGATATGCACCAGTCTACAAAATATGAACTTTTCCACCCTCAAGATTAAGACAAAATCTCGACAACCCCAAAATAAGAATTTGTCTTGACTTTTAGTACTTTAAATATTGTATTAAAATTGTCCCTCCTTTTCTTTTACCTTTTCAGAAGGTAAAAAAATTAGCAGGATGGATTTTGATATGAAATTCTGAATAAAATGAAATCCATGAGTTATTGTACATATATGAAAAATGAGAAATCTCAGTCAATGCCATTCAAAATGTCTCCCATTTGCCAAAGCAGAATTAGGAGAACTATTTATGTTTTTTACCTTTTATATTTTGTTAAGTAGCCTTTGTTGTAATTTCTCCTTTACATAGAACATTTGTTGTTATAAAAATTACCATTACTTTCACTACAGTAAAAGGATTCACCTAACTTTTAGTTAAACTTCTGAAATGAAACAAGCTCAATAAAAATTATATATGTAAGGGAAAAATTTTATATAGTGCTTAATTTGCAAAGAAATTTGGATAATTTTCTAAAGCCCTATGGAACAAGAGGACAGGTTTTATATTTGGTTATTTTTTATATAACTAAAGTATAATAACTGTTCCTGAAAAAAATATTTCTGGTTTTCATTTTCTCATCAAAATTAAAACATTATATGGGAAAACTAAAAGATTGCTAATAGTTATGAATTTCTAGTTTATTGGAACAAGGCATACCGATGGTGCTGTCACAAAACATGAACAATCTGATTTTCTGTTCTTCACTCAAAATTCAGCTATCATGAGCTTGTTAAACATGTTTCAAAGTTAATGAAATACTGCCTCTTTATGAATTCAAGGTAAATACAAACATCTATTTCTTCATGTTCTATGAGATTCTCTCCATCCTCTGTTAGGTTTTAAAAATTATTATGATAGGAATATTGTTATTAACTAATATTTATTGAGTGATTATTATGTGCAAGACACTTTACATGTTTACTATTTGGGTACATTTGGTCATATCTCCATAAACAGGCACACTGTTATGCTCACAACTGAATAGATTAAAATTATATATGAAAGAGAGATTAGGAGCCAGTCTTTATTAATTAAGTTAATAAAAAGGGATGTTAAAATGTGGTAAAACCAATCTGGTATCATTTTATTTTGGCAGTTATATTTTTTCTCTCCTTGGTGAACCACAAAGGAAGAAGATGTGTATGATTTTTACAGGGGTGAAATAGGTTGTCTGTCAGTTGGGTCTAGGCGACAGTCTGTCTGCAAGCCGTAAGATGATCTGCAAAGCGCCAGAGGAAAGCAGGCAGGATGCCTGGCTTGCAAGAATAGATATTGATCTACCTTAGCCACCTAAACAATGCCTCACCTGTTTGCCTTGTCCATACCTTATTTTACGCAGTCTAATGCTTGTTTTGTTTGACTTTTCTTTTATTTCTCTGGATCTGAGCTTTGATACACTTTGGGGAGTACATAAACACAGTGTTGTACTTGAACATCACCATACTTCTGAGTCCTCTGGTGATTTAGGACCACCCCTCCCTCTTGAATAGCTCTGTTATTGAAAATTATGAACTAGAGCTAAATTACTAGGCCTCCTACAGAAGTAGTTGATCCAGCAGCCTAGTGTCCAATAACACTGAACGTGAGATGCTACTAATTACTGCCTATGGACCTCGTTGAAAATTTCTTAAATTTCAGCTTGTAAAAGGCTTATTATTAATTCTTTTTTTTTCCTTAGCAGATAGTTGAAAGATAAGTTACTACAGTATTTAGAATTCTATCCATTTTTTGGGAGCACAACTATGTTACTATGTACTGCCTCAAGCATTAATAAAATACAAAACTACATTCAGCTTCCCAGTAAACTATAATATAAATATTTTACCAGCGCTTATTATTAGTTTGCCATTTCCTGCTGACAGCTATTCCAACTTTGCCAGCAGGCACTGGATCTCACAATTGTATTATGTTTTGAACAAATAGCGACAAACAAAAATTCTCACAAAATAAATGAACAAGATTTCCTGGGGAAAAAAAGCCTCTTCCAATGTTAAGTGAATATTTCTTTCAAACTCTGACATGTAATATTATTTAATTTGCATATTGCACATTTCACTTTTACTGGAAAACAATTAAGTTAACGAGGAACAAATAATGTGCACTCAGGGATAATTTAATATTACTTGTTATTTGATTTTAAGGTTTGTTTTTTTTTAACTTTTTGCTGTTTTAGAGAAGCCCACATCTGAATACTTATATTGATAATGGAGCACTCGTTTTCAAATGATAACAGTTTAAAGAACTAGCAGTAATAAAGCATCCTTTTTAGAACCACAAAATAAGAAGGTTCATATAAAACTTTGTGTTTTTTCTGTGCTGTCAAGGAAAACCATAAAACTTAGCAATTGATGAAATATGGAAGTGTTTAAAATATGTCTTGGCTTTAAACTGGAATAACTTTCTACTAATGCTACTTATATCAGTGATAATAACTCACTAGCAAACATTATCCACTCCTTTGCCCTACTCTTGCTTCATTAAGTTCACTTGGATAAAGCACCACCTTTGTTAAATCAAACCCTTAACTTCCTCAATATTTCCCCACTTGCAATTGAGTGTGGCTGGAGAAAAAAAATACAAAACAATGTTGACTGATATCACCTTAAGTTTGGGATCAATTTTTTCAAGTAACTCTTTAATACTATGTAGCACTCATACTACATTTTCCTAGTTCATTCATAAGATGCAGATGATTATTTTACATCTTCTCTCCTCAAAATCTCCAGTATGTCTTTCCTCCTCTTCATCCTCAACTGCTGACCATAATTTCTACCCCACAAAGAATGAAACAGAACAGCATTTCCATGAGCTAATATTTCTTTTTTTTAAATTTTAGTTAGCCAACATATAGTACATCATTAGTTTCGGATGTAGTGTTCAATAATTCACCAGTTGCATATAACACCCAGTGTTCATCACATCAAGTACCCTCCTTAATGCCGATCACCCAATTACCCCATCCCCCAACCCACCTCCCCTCCAGCAACCCTCAGTTTGTTTCCTATAGTTAAGAGTCTCTCATGGTTTTCTCCCTCTCTGATGACTTCCCATTTGGCTTTTCCTCCCTTCTCCTATGATCCTCTGTGCTCTTTCTTATATTCCACATCTGAGTGAAACCATATGATAATTGTCTTTCTCTGACTGACTTATTTCACTCAGCATAATACCCTCCAGTTCCATCCACATTGATGATGTTAAGTGGAAAGTACTCATCCCTTCTGATGGCTAAGTAGTATTCCATGGTATATATATACCACATCTTCTTTTTCCATTCATCTTTTGATGGACATCTCGTATGAGCTCCTACTTCTACCTATTTATATTTGTGCAAATTTACTTGAATTTTTTATTACCATATTCCTAGAAAAAGTCTAGCTTTCTACTTGTTTACTAGATTCTATCCTCCTGTTCCTTACTCTACAACGTGAATCTAACAATTCTCTCTTCTCTTTCTTGCACCACATATACTTCCCTTGATACTGAGTGGTTCACATCAGCACACACACACACACACACACACACACAGGCTATTTCTTGCACTTCTAAAAAACTCACTTTTGACTCCACTTCTCTTTCTGGCTCATTCTCTTTACAACCTCTCCTCTTCTCTCATTTCTTTTTAAAAGAATTCCCTGAAAAAGAGTTTTTATATGCAGTTTCCAAGTTCTCCTATTCTTTCTTTAATCCAAACAGACATTTACTGCCAAAACTTCACCAAATGGCTTTTATCAAGGTTGCCGGTGAACTCCATGTTGCTAAATCAAAAGGTGAATTCTCAAGCCTCATCTAACTTGAACTCTCATTAATATTTGACAAAATTGATCACCATCACCTTCTCACAACACTTGCTTTATTTGGCTTGTAGGAAGACAAACTTACATGTTGTTTTGTTTTATGTTTGTTTGTTTTCCTACATCTGGATGTTCCATCTCAGATTTTTTTATATTTCCTCCCAGTTTCCCTGACTTCTAAATAGTGCAGTGCTTCTGGGTTCAGTATTCACATCAATTCCTTTTTTGACTCATAATAATTACTTTGTCAAAGTCATCCACTCTCAAGGCTTTGATATGCTGATTTAATATATAATGTATAAATAATATATGTAATATATAATATATAAATCTATAATATAATAATATAAAAACATACAAATATATATTATAGAATATATTTATATTGTAAAATATATAAATATATAGTATATAAACCTATAGACATATTGTATATAAATCAACATATAAATATAAGTGACTGATTTAGATTTCTTTTGTAAATTACATTCTTTACAGCTACCCACAAGATAAGTCCACTTGGATAGCAAATATACATCTTAAATTTAACATGTCCAAAGATAACCTTTTGGTATTCTCCCATAACCTGCTCTTCACCCATTCTTTTTCTGGTCAGGGAAAGTCAACTCCATTCTTCTAATTATACAAACTAAAATTCCTTAGCATGGCCTTTGGCTATTAACTTTCTTTCACATGCAACATCCAGTCTGTCAGTGATTTATGTAGGTGCTATTCTCAAAATGTATCCAAAAGCCAGCCATTCCTTGTCACCCTCATTGGCACAACTTGGGTCCAAGCCACTTATCATATCTCACCTGGATTATTAAAATAGCCTCCGCTTCTGTCCTTGTCTCTCTTTAGTTTTACTCAACCAGTAACCAGGAAATGTTCAAATCTAACTCAGGTAATCTCAGTTTTCTGTTCAACTTCCTATTGCTTTCTTATTTTAGTCAGGCTAAAAGCCAAAATCCTTGCAAAGATTATAAGGCCTTGCATGACCTGTGCTCTTCCTTACCCTTCTGACTTCATAGCCACTTCCTCTCTCCCTCCATTACTCTGTCTGGCCACTCTAGCCTACTAGCTGTTTCTCAAAGGTACAAGAATTGCTCCCATAACAGGACCTTCATATTTCCTATCCCCTCTCCTGGGTAAGCTCCCCCTGCCCCAGCCACACACATATGTAACAAACAAATGGCTGACTCCCCACTTCCTTTACACAGATTTCAATGAGTCCTTCCCAAACTATACTATCAAAAATTTTAACCCTTCTCCCACACTTCCTATGACTTTTCCCTACATTATTTTTCTCCTTACCATTTAACTAACATACTGTATATTTTACTTGTTTATTGTTTCTCTGTCCCACTAGAATACAAGCTCCATGATGTCAGGGGTTTTGTCTTTTTCATCTTATTTTGTCTGTAATACATTTCCAGTGCTTAAAACATGGCCTAAGATAAGGTTGATAAGTATTTGTTTAATGAATATATAAATGAATGAATAAATGAATGAATGAGTGAAGATTTGGGAAAAGCTGTGTAAAGAAAATATTTTATTAAACTTTAATTTTTGGTAATTATTTACAAATTGTGTGATGTCTGATGAATTGAGGAAACAATTAATAATGTATTTTTCTTCTCTGATTCTTCTGGTCTGACCTGCCAACTCTGTCATTGCAGTGGTTGATTTCTAAGGCTTTGATATCAGGCATGTAATAATTTAATCTTCTTATATATCTTCTTATATATCCTTCTTATATATTCCCACTTGAAAAAGGATGCCAGTTAGTGCCTATTTATCAAATTCATTATGGATGAATGAAAGTAATTTAAGATAACCTATTCTGGAATTTAAAAAATTACAATGAGAAGGAACGTGTGATGATCTCTTTCCCCTCTGGACCTTTGTATCTACTTTTCTTTTGGCCTAGTATGCTTTTACTCTTTTCTCAACTTTTCAATCTCTGTCCTTGAAGTCTCAGCTTATATGTCACTTTCTTGATAAAATCTTCTCTTAACCACTTCCATCTCTGTAAATGGGATTAAGGGCCATACTTACCTCTATCATGACACTACACATTGGTGAAAATGTTTATTTTTCAGTCTCATAGTAAATAGACTTCAAACGAATTGAAGGTAAGGCTCTTGTCTTATTTTGTTTTGTATACATCTCAAAAACTCAATGGCTAAAATATGAGCAGACATTTAATAATGGTTTATTATTTTAGGCACTTCTGCCCTCTAGAGATAGGACTTACTCAGTTATATTGAGACTCAATTTAGGAGCTGTGTCTGTTTTGGTCATTTTTGCATTTTGTGTCTGTGCATAATAAGTATTTAATACATGGTGTTGAATCCAATTCTATGTAGTGAAATTAATAATGAATATAGGCACATACCATTGTTTTCTACTGTCAGTGTTGGTAAGACTCAAAAGGTCTTCAAGAGCCATCTCCCAATAAATGTACTCTGTTAACACAGAACAAGCTTATCACACTGACCTAGGTTTTTGGTACTTTCCTTTACAAGAATCTATTTGAGGAAGATCATTTTCCCAAAAGCCAATTTGCATTTGTCAAGTTCGTTTAATTTTTCAATGTTAGCAGTCAAGTTTTTATTTTGTCATTATAATAGCATTTTAAGTAATGTCCAAGTGCTCTCTATCTCAGCTCCCTGTTTGCATATATAGACTGAGGGGCAGAGGGTGGAGGAGATAGAGAATGTGGAGAAACTGAGGAAAACTCAAAATTTCTTTTCACCAACTTCATATTATTTGTGTAATATGAAAACATGCATGTTACTCAACTGCACAAACTGGATTTGCTCTGTTCTAGTCTCAAGTGCAAGATAATTGTCAAGTGAATGAATATCCCTTGCCAGCACCCCCTCCTCAACAATCACTTCCCATAGCTCTATCCTAAAAATGTAATTAAATTTTAGGTTAAAAGAATATTCTGAGGGGCGCCTGGGTGGCTCAGTCGTTAAGCGTCTGCCTTCGGCTCAGGTTGTGATCCCAGGGTCCTGGGATCAAGCCCCACATCGGGCTCCCTGCTCAGCGGGAAGCCTGCTTCTCCCTCTCCCACTCCCCCTGCTTGTGTTCCTGCTCTCGCTATGTCTCTCTCTGTCAAATAAATAAATAAAATCTTAAAAAAAAAAAAAAAAAGAGAAAAGAATATTCTGACCCACAGATTGGGAGAAAATCTCTATAAGTCACATACATAACAAAGAACATGTATCTGGAACATATAAAGAACTCTTACAACTCCACAATAAAAAGTAAATTATTTTAAAGATGGACAAAAAATTTGAATAGTTGTTTCTCTAAAGGAGTATTCGAATGGTCAATAATCCCATGAAAAGATGTCCAATAACATTAGTCACTAGGGAAATGCAAATCAAAACCACTGTGAGATATCACTTCACACCCATGAGGATGGCTAAGATAAAAAAGATGAACAATAAGAAGTGTTGATGAGTATGTGGAGAAATTGGGACTCTCATATATTGCTGGAGGAATGGTGAAATGGTACAGCACTCTGTAAAACAATTTGGCAATTCCTCAAAATGCTACCTTTGCCTCTTTCCTGAATTTGACTCCCTGTTTATGGATTGCTAGACTCCGTTTCCTTGACTCACTTCTTTGAGTTGGTGGAATAGGTCCTTTAATCGCTTCCTGAGAAAGGCTACCTGAAAGGTAAGTTATTTGAGATATTATCTGGAAAGAAGTTATTCTATTCTTATACTTGATTGATAGTCTCATAGGAAAACTTTTTTCTCAGTATCTTTAAGTTATTTTTCTATTGTTTTCCACTTCCTATTGAGTGATGCTATTGAGCTGTTGAATCCTATTTGTGTTTTAACTGTTTTTTGTTGTTTACTTGTTTATACTACAAAATATAATTAATGCCCCTAATTTCTCTTGGGCAGGTCTACTCATTCAAAGTGAAGTGGAACATTTCTACAATGATGGGGAATGTGGGAGAGTTTAAAATCCAGTTTAATAGTCTAGACAATGTATATTCCTCAATGAATTTGTCCAATAAACTAATTTGACTTTTCTAACTTTTGCTAGCTTTATTGGCATTTCTTTTGATACACATTAGATGACATTTTAATTCCACTTAGAATAGTGTCAGATGGTCATTAACACGTGGTGGGAGATCATTAACTAAAATGAAATCCTCTTCTGTAAAACATTTTTTCTTTAAAGTTATGACAAAGTCATTCCATGGAGAAAAAAAGCTTTCAACTGCCAAAGTAAAGTGATCAGGGAACAGGAGTTTAGAGCAAATATTAAAAAGAGAAGATAATTTTTGACCTGACAACCCATTTATTTATATTTACCAGATAATTACTTTACCTCCTGCAACACTTTGATTATGAAATAAAGGACTGAGGAAATTAACTGGATTAATTGAGTCAAGAAAATTGTCAGTTTTTATGTAAATCGTTTCCAGAGGTTTTCAGTCAGGTGGGTAGGTGAAAAGATATTCTCTATCCTTTTGCCCTGGGAGTATATCAGAGTCTCAGCGATGGGAGTTGAGAATATAGGGCTGTGTGGTAAGAAGAGAAGGGACGTGTATATATTTTGTAAGAGGTCCCCAGGGGATTCAGATACACCTCCATGCTGGTTTAACCAAAGCAGGCTTGTATTTCTACTGTACAGTAGCCACTTTACTCAGTCTCTCAATTGCCTTTTATCTACCTAGCCCTGCTACTACGTCCTCCCTCCCCTCCATTTTCGGAAGGGAAACTAATTGTGATTAAGTGAGACATTTTGTAGTGAGAAGGATACAGTTTTAATACTTTTAAAACATTTCAAAAAGCAATACAATTAGCTAAGCACTTATGTTTTATTAGTAATAGCAAGCAAAATTAATAAGTAAATTCAACTAAAAATGATTATGTGTCAGAGTGTATAGTTTTTACATTGACATTTCACATAATCTGACTTTGCTTAGAAGAGAAATCACTCGGCTGTTAAAATTACTTTTAAAGAGCTGTCAAAATTGGAAAACCTGCTGTCAAAAATATGATGAGAAAAGTTTAAAAATGGTAAAGTATGTTGACTTAGACAAAAAATATTACCTTCATGAAGGAAAACTTGAATATTTATCATGATCTTCAAAAGGGATGATTTTTCCCCCTGAAATTGGACATCTTTGTTTTAAAATTTATATCTTGACACATGTATTTTCACTTTAATAGCAACATGGATGAAACCATTTATATTTGTACCACAATGAGAACTTGTCTAGGTGCTAGAAAATGCTAAAATATTAATGCCATCTATGATCATTCTTGCCATTATTTATTTTGCTTCATTTTTTAAAATACATTTTATTTATTTTTGAGAGAGAAAGAGTGTGAGTGAGGGGAGGGGCAGAGGGAGAGGGAGACAGATCATCTCAAGCAGACTCTCCACTGAGCATGGAGCCAAGAAGCCAGGCTTGATCTCACAATCCTGAGATCATGACCTGAACCAAAGGCAGACGCTTAACCCACTGAGCCACCCAGGTGCCCCTATTTTGGTTCATTTTTAATTGAAGAGGAATTTTAACCCTGTCCTTGTTTTCAGCTTCTTGGACTTCTTATATATGTATTTATGAAATAAATACTTTTTAACTAATAGAAGGAATGCAAATCTATGTTTTCTGGAAAGCTTGGTGAGGTTTTTATATTTTTATTCTGCCTGTTCAAATTACAAGAAAATAATATTATCTCCCCTATGTCAGATGCTCAGTTATGCACCACTGAGAGTTTGAATTCCAAATGGTTAATTTTGAAACTTCACACTAATCTTTGCTTAGATTGATCCTTCTGTCCCTATCATAATATAATTCAAAAGACTTTAATATTTGAGGGCCTTGGAACTGAGGAAAGATACATTAGTAAAACTGAGCCTCTTTTAAACTCTTTCCATTTTACCATGAGTAAAATCTGTCAATAATTTAAATCTCAAAGAGTTGAATTTCTCTTTGAAATAGTCACTAGGATTCTCTAGAATATGTTAAACATTAGATTATCAGTTCTTAACAAAAATAAATAAGGATTTGTATTTAGGAGAATAAAATATATGAATATGAAATAAAACGCAAGATTTTCCCCCTATTTTTCTGCCTATACAAATAATATGAGACTTAAAGTTGGTAGGCTGAGTGACTACTTTGTCCATTTTTTACTGTTGTGTGACCTCAGGTATTTGCCTCTTTCTCCATATGTAAACTACAAGTAATCAGAGTTATCCCCCATCTGGCACATTCACAAAAATGTTATGAGGATTAGCTTAAAAACTATTGTAAAGAACTTTGTAAATGTACATGTTTAAATAGCCCTGTTTTACAAAGAAGAAAACAAAGATACAGCTATAAGAGAGTGGATTATTTGAGCTGGAATTGTGGAAGAAAAAAAATTTTCCCTGAAAAAAGAATAACAATACAATTGTTCCTAATGAGCAAATAATATTGTTTTATGATAGTTACTATTTTATTGTTATGTGAAATAATTTATGGCTGGCTATTAGTTATCCTCATGTTTACATAACCTTCTATTTTATTGCCACTAGATTTAATCATCAAAATTTTAAAAATTGAATTTCATGCACGACATAATACATGTATCCCAAAACATACAAGCTTAAACAATAAAGATACTTAAAAACATTGCCATGAGTGAGAGAAATTAATTTCATGGCATTGACTTGAATGCCAGAATAATTTTAGGAGATGTCAACTATATAGAAAATTAAATGTGAGACTTGCAAATTTAAACATATTCGAATCTGAATATATAAATCTCATTGTTCTCAGAATCATGCTGACATACCCTTATCACGCACATAAGAAACTATAAATTTAGAACTCTAACTGGTAATCCAAAATACAGTATGTGTACATTGAAGAAAAGTTTGTGTTGCTATGGGAACTTTGGCTTTGTTTACATTATATTGCAAACTATATTAGGTGCCTTGGTTCACCTTAATGACTACCTTCAGATATTGCTAATTATACTATTTTCCCTCATTCACTCTGATGATTAACTCCTTAAGGTTAATACTGCTCATCTTTATTGAGTTAGTTCATATTTTTCTTGAATACAGAAATATGAACTTACATTTACCTTCATTTGTGAAAATTGCATTATGCATGTCGCCATCACCTGTTCATTACATTAAGTAAAAGGAGTTTTAGCTTTTATGAAATTTGCAAAATTACATTTATGAAAATTATAAGCTTGACCTTGTTTGCCTATAGATACAACATATTCCAAATTGTAGAAAATAAAATTTTTTTGGATATAAAAATGTATAATTTCCTTATTCAGAATTTCTCGTAGCATTTTAAAAGAGGAAATCTAGGCCATTAAAAAAATTGTTCACACTTTCAATGTATAAGCAAAGACATGATGAAATATTCATTACATGTATGCAGAATCCCTTCTGAGTTAGTAGGACTCTATAGAGCTAGTTAGTAATGAATGTGCTATCATAAATATACCTATACAAGATACTGAATCTCAAGGCTTTAGTTACCTTTCCACATTTTCCAATTAAAAAACTTGAAAATCAGAAAAATTTTAGAATGAAAACTATGTATGGTTATTTTAATTAGGATAAACTGGGATTGCTATCTTTATTCAGAAATGATCCCTGTGTGCTAGATATGCGCTGGGCATGGGTGTTCATGGTAATATAGATAAGCTGTCATGAGGTTATAAATATTCAAGGAAGCAATTACAATATAGCCATTCAGAGCCTGTATTTTATAAAGCTATTGTTAAATCCCTTAGGATTTTTTTTTTTTCCTTCAGGAGCATATTTATTCTGTTTGAGAAGATACATCAAGTGGTCTCTGAGCTACAAAGGGTAAAAAAAATTCTCTTATTACAAGTTGACATAAGTAAAAGGTAAAACATTTTTTCCAACAGCATGAACCACATAGCCAGAAAGAGATATATGTTTAGTATAAATAACTTCATTCCTGATCCTCTATGTCTACTTTTATAACTTCAAGCAGATAATAAATTAAGTCAAAATGCACTATAATACACACACACACACACACACACTACATATGTATAATATAAGATATAAAATGCACTCTAATATTTGGTAAACTTCAGGACTAGTATCCTTAGTACACCACAATATATACTTTAATATCCCAAAGAATGAAGACTTGCAAGTAGATATTTTAAACATACTAATCTACAGCTACAAAATTTTACTCTTGATAGCATTTACCCTTTTGGGGAGTCTTTCAGTCTCCAAGGGATAAAAGGAGAGAAAAGAAGTATGTACACTAAGGGGTTCAGAACAATTCTCCCCAAAATGTGCTACTTTGGCATGTGGATTATTTTGAGCTGAAGGCAATCAAGACCCAGCAGACTCAAGAAAAATTTTTACCTCTCCCTTAAACTACCTAAAAAAATTTACATAGGGGGCCTAGCCCGGTTAAAGAGCTATAACCAAGAGATAATTTTTTATCTGAATGACTCATCTGTATGGCAGGACAAACATCTAATTGCTAAACATCTGCTCTTTTTATCCTGTGAATCACCCTCCTCCCCTTGGAAGTCCCTGGCCTCTATCTCATTCCTCTGGTGGAGATGGCATATAAGCCTCAACTGCCTGACTTATCCCCACATCTCATATTTTTATGGGATCTCCATATGCATGTAATTAAATTTGTTTTTCTCCCATTCATCTGTTTTATGTTAATTTGATTATTAGACCAGCCAATAAAATCCAGAACGGTAGAAGGAAAAATTTTTCCTCCCCAACAACAACAGTCCACATTGCAAAGGCTATAAAGATTCGCAGCACAGGGACACCTGGCTGACTCAGTCAGTAGAGCATGCAACACTTGGTCTCAGGGTTGTAGTTTTGAGCCTATGTTGAGTGCAGAGATTACTTAAAAATAAAATCTTTAAAAATTAAAAAAGGTTTGCAGTACAGTAAGAAGGTGTCCCTATTCCTTCACATTGCATAGAAATTACGTGAATTATGTGCCATGTTCTGCTCTGTTGGTCAAATACTAAGAAGCAATGCTTCCAACTGGAGTATCTGCAGAGTTGCAGTCTGCCAAAAGGAACAATTCAGCAGCAAAATCTTTGAAATTGTCGAAGTGGGACTCCAGTTGTATTTAAGGATATTCATTTTATTTTTTTTTAAGATTTTATTTATTTATTTGACACATAGAGACACAGAGAGAGAGGGAACACAAGCAGGGGGAACTAGAGAGGGAGAAGCAGGCTTCCCGCGGAGCAGGGAGCCCAATGTGGGGCTCAGTCCCAGGATCCCGGGATCATGACCTGAGCTGAAGGCAGACGCTTAATGACTGAGCCACCCAAGCGCCCCTCCTCTATTTATTTATTTATTTATTTATTTGTCTTTAAGGATATTCAGACAGGCAAGTCCTTGACTACTAATATTGCAGTGATAGATTCTGGTGTGAAAAGTAACTTTTGGTGGCTTAAATAGATAATTGGATGAAAATGTGATATCCAGAAAAACCACACCACCTTCATGCACGCAATCTCGTGGACCAAACACAGTTAATCTCCATTGATAAATGTTATCTCCTTTGGGCCCAGCATGGTGGTAGGGAGGAGGAACATGGATGACTTCAGTTAGCTCCTTCTGAAGTCTTTTCACATTAGCAGATAATTCAGTAGTGATTTTTCTAGAGAGTTTGGTGCTTTTTGTTTTTGTTTTGTTTTGTTTTTTGTTTTTTCCTGGGTGACAGAAGATTTTCTTTATTCTTTTTTTCGGGCTCTGGAGCAGCGAGGTCTCTTTGATCTGCCTCTGAACTACCACTGCTGGTGCTGGGGCTATCAACATTGAATCTTTGCCTATCATCAGACATGCTAGTCAAGTTACTTCTTGGAAAATTCGACTACTCATCTGGCCTATTCATACAGTCCTACAGTGTGGGAGGAAGAGAGTGGGGAAAAACCCTTCCTTAAGGAAATGCAGGCAGCTGGGAGTGGGGGTTGAGAGAGAAGGGAAAAAAAGAAGCCAAGGAGATTTGGGCTGCGGAGTGTGTAAAATTAAAAGTAGGGGGGATTGTGCCCCTTAGGAATTTTTTTAAGGATAATTATTTTTTTAAGGGCATGGCCATTGATATTTGCAGGCAGGTTGGTTCAGGTCAAGAAGCAGGGGTTTGTGGAGAGAAGTTTTATGTATGATTCAGGAGTGATAGATACACAATATTCTGCCTTTGTCAAAACCCATAGGACTTTTTATAGCACTAGAATGAATTTTAATGTATGCAAATAAAAAAAATCTTTTAGAAGGTTGGGAGATCTCAGAATGGAATGCATACTGTCACAAAACAATCTAACTGTATGACATTAACAAAACAACCTCATTGCAGGGATGGGTGGTAAATGTTCTGGCCTTTGTAAGTTTGGAAATCAGTGGAGTCTGTAAGACCAAAAGCAAAGGAATTGCACATAAACAATTATAACTTCAGTTAATATTTGTTTTCCATAAAGGTATGGGCTAACAAATCTGAAGCCACTATGCATATATACTAAAATTGAACAGTTAGGTAGATGGATGGCAGATGGTAGAAGCCAAGTTTCTCACTGTTGGAGCTGGAGAATACAGGCAAATGAGAAAAGGCTAGTATGATCTATTTGGTAATAAAATAGAATAGGAGACATCAGCATACATTCATTTTAGCTTAATATAGAGACAGAAGGATACATATAGAATATTTATAGATATGTGTATATACAAAATTAATATAAACCCATATATTTCCTTAATCTGTTAGATGAGAGGGCCTAGAAGCAAGAACACCTATTAGCAACAAGCACACTTAGCACACTTAACATGTAGATCTTGGTTTCTAGAGCCACTCTCTGATTAAAGGAACCAGGGCTCCTTGGAGAAAAAGCTGATTCTAGGACTGGGAAGGGAATATACAAGATGAGCCTGGAGAAGCTTATAGTGTCATAAAGTAAGGAAGTACTCACCACACACACACACAGTGATGGCAGTATGTCAAAGGATACAGAAGCCAACTGAAATAGCTCCTGATGGCCAAAGCTGAAATGACTTGAGCATCAAAATACATAGTAGTGAATTATAATCCAAAGTATAAGATAAATATCCATGAATCAATCCTGATATAAATTGTCGAGTAAATAAACAAATGGGGGTGAATAGACAAATCTGTGTAGTAGAATTCCAAATGATTTATGTAGAGACTCTCCCCTCAAGGAGATGGAGTATAACTCCTTATATCTTAAGTGTAGGCTACACACAGTGACTTCCTTCCAAAAGGTACAGAATGAAAAGGTGGGGAAAAAGAGTAATTCCACAGTGGAGAAACCTGACCAATATTGCCTGAGCCAAGTGATCAAGGTTAACATAAACAGTGACAAGTCATATCAATAGTATGTATTCGTGATATATGATAAGAATGTCACTGCAGCCTTGGGATCTTCCTCTCTAAAACACATAACCCCACACTAGAGGGACATTGAATAAAATAACTTACCAGCATTCCTCCCATCTGGCAGGATCATCAAACACAAGGAAAGGTGAGTAACTGTCACAACCAAGAGGAACTAACCTCAGGAGACCCGACAGCTATTGTGATGTCTTGGGTGGAACTGTGGAATAGAAAAGAGCCTTTAGCAAACAATAAGGAAATATGAATAAAACATGGACTTTAGTTAATAATAATGGATCAGTATTTGTTCATGAATTGCGACATATGTACCATACTAATATAAGATGTTTATAATAGGAGAAACAATATGTAGTATATGGTAGTTCTCTGTACTACTTCTGAAACTTTTCAGTAAATCTAAAACTATTCTAAAATAAAAGGTTATATAGACAAATCTTTACTAAACACTCTATTGGATCCCATTCCTGCATTCTACCAAGCCAGACTATCTTTCATTCATTATTTCCAGTGAACCTGAGGTCTGCAAGTCTGGCTCAGTCAGATCAACTCTCACCAAGGGTAGAGGGAATGTGAAAGCAGCTTAAGCTGACAGAGTCCATCAGGTTTCTTTTAAAAAATTTCTGGTGCTATATATCTATCCTGTCTCTTCTGTTCTTCTCCCTCGGTTGCTTTATAACTTCTCATTGTTTATAACTTTCTTGTCATGGATTGTTTACCATTATCTGCATCTATAGCCCTGATAGTGACTACTTGCAGACTTTGTTTTTGTTTTTTGGGTTTTCTTTTTTCCTTCAAAATTTTATTTAAATTCTAGTTAGTTAACATATAGTGTAATATTGGTTTTAGAAGTAGAATTTAGTGATTCATCACTTACATTAACACCCAGTGCTCATCACACCAAGTGCCCTCCCTAATGCCCATCACCCATTTAGCCCACACCCCATTCCCCTCCCCCCCAGCAACACTTAGTTTGTTCTCTATAGTTAAGAGTCTCTTATGGTTTGCTTCCCTCTCTTTTTTTCCCCTCCCCTATGTTCATCTGTTTTGTTTCTTAAATTCCACATATGAGTGAAATATTATGGTATTTATCTTTCTCTGACTTATTTCACTTAGCATAATACACTCTAGCTCCATCCACATTGTTGCAACTGGCAAGATTTCATTCTTTTTGATGGCTGAGTAATACTCCATTGTATATGTTTACCACCTTTTCTTTATCCATTCATCAGTCGATGGACATTTATGCTCTTTCCACAATTTGGCTATCGCTGATAATGCTTACTTGCAGACTCTGAATGTGCTACATGCTTAAGTCTTTCTATTTAAGTAGGTGTGTATGTGTTTGTGTGTGTGTGTGTGTGTGTGTATTGGTAATGTTTTATTTATTTAAAGTAAGTCTCTTTCCTACCTCTCTCCATAGCATCCCGTTCAACCAATTTTGAATATTTTGTTTTGATTTTTATTATTTTACCTTCACCAGACTTTGATCACACTATATCTTTATACAATAATTTATTAAATACTTGATAAGGAATTTTATGTAAGTACCCTGTCTCTCAATTTTTATCTCCCATGCTATATTTTTTTAGTTTTATTATATTGTTATCATAGTATTTGCTACATTAACTGCTATGCTATTCACCACATACTTGTAAATGACATACTTAAACCAATTTTTGAAAAAACTTTAAATTTACAGAAATGTTATAAGAATAGTACAGAAAATGTCTAGATATTTTTATATTTACCAATTTTAAAAAAATCTTAATATTTTACCACATTTTCTGTATCACCTCATGCATACTTTTTCTCTCTCATATATATGTATGATTTATTTTTCTAACTCATTTGAGAGTTGGTTATATATATGAAGACTTTTCCTCCTTTAAAACTTGTGTAATTAGTGTTTGTTTCTTAGAAAAAAATTTCTCTTATGTAATCCAAGTATAGTTATCAAATTTAAGAAACTTAACTCTGATAGACTGTTTTTATGCCTTTTAAAAAATGCTCCCAATAATGTCTTTTACAGTATTTTATTTAAAGTTTATTTTTTTAGTAATCTCTACATGCAACATAGGGCTTGAACTCATAACCCCCAGAACAAGAGTCACATGGTCTTCCAAATGAGCCAGCCAGGCACCCCTTTTATAATATTTCCTAACACTGGTAGATTATACACTCTAGGATCATGTATTATATTTAATTTCTATGTCTCTTTCATTTGTTTACTTTAAGTTGGAAACTTCCTCAGACATTGAAAATATATTTTTTAATATATTTTTAAATATTTTATTTTTACGTAATCTCTACACCCAATGTGGGGTTCAAACTCAAAACCCTAAGATCAAGAGTCACATGCTCTACTGACTCAGCCAGCCAGGCACCCCCAGACTTTTTAAAAATCTTTCATAACATTGACCTATTTTAAGGCCATTTATTCTATAGAATGTTCCTCAATTTAGAGTTGTCTGATTTTTCTTTATGATTAGACTTAGGTTGTGCCCACCTGGCTGGAATAAAACAAAAGAGAGATCCTTTTCATGATATCATATTCATGGGTCCATATTGTTGATATTAATTTTGATCACCTGGTTCTCCACTGCATGATTACTATTCTCTTCTTGCACCCAATAAGCAATTCTGCAGGGAGGCATTTAAGAACCATGTAAATATCTTGCCGTTTATCACAATTTTACCTTTACATTTAGCATCCATTGGCTATTCTTATTTGAACCACTCTTAACTATGAGGGTTGCAAAACAACAATTTTCAGTTCTGTCAATCTGTCTGTATTTGTGGTGTCATCTTACTGTAATGGAGATAACGTTCTTCCTATCTGCCTGTCTATATGTATGTATGTATGTATGTACGTATCTGTCGTCTATCTTCTATCATCATTTCTCTTCATCTCTCCACCTATCATCTATTTATCAATCTATCATCTATCTATTTATCATCTTTCATCAGTATGGACTTATGGATTCTATTTTAATCATTGGGTTGTACTCCATTACTGCCTTATTTATTTTGAGTCTCAAATTGTTCCAGATTTGACCAACAGGAGACTCTGTGCTCTGGCTTCTCTATCTTGGCATTTGTCCTCATCCTTTTTTTGGATACTATCCCCTTACACGATAAGATGTTTTAGACTCATTTTGTACTTTTGTTGACTCACTTTTGATCCTTTTGTGGCAGTAGATATGCTCATTATTGGTGATTATTGCCTCCAGACCCTTTCAACAGAGCTATGATATGTATGTATATACGAAATTAAGAGTGCGTACTGATGCCTTCAATTGCAGACCAAACCTATAGGGTTTTTTATATTTGTATCTCCCTTCTTCCACAGGGAAAACCCTAACTCACAACAATATCAACTCATTTGTTCGATTATCTGTACATAGAATAACAAATGTACTAAGAAGAGTTCAAAA
This sequence comes from Mirounga angustirostris, assembly GCF_029215605.1. NCBI lineage: Eukaryota > Metazoa > Chordata > Mammalia > Carnivora > Phocidae > Mirounga > Mirounga angustirostris. Next base: position 77,981,295 of record NW_026991717.1, read on the forward strand.
TTTCTTAGTTCTTTCTCTTCCCTAGATTGACAGTATATAACCAGAGCGTTGTGTTCAAAACTTACTTGTATTATTATATTTTCCTTCTTCAGTGCATTTATGTCCTTTATTTGAAATACTGTTGGGTTCTTCCTTCCTTCCTTCCTTCCTTTCTTATTTTTATTTTTTATTTTTTATTTTTTTGGTTTGCATTGGTTTTGGGTGTTTACCCCCATTCTTGTTAAGTGTTGATTTAGTTTAAGTTTTTGATTATGAATACTTCCAAATAGAAACTATTAAAGGTACACTCAGAACAGTCTCACTCCATCCCTTATTCCTTCCATGTGATTCTTTCCACTCTGTATATATAGATAACCAATTTTATCATTCTGTTTTATATTTCATGTTTTTATTTTAAAAAAACAGATTTTATATGTTTTCTTTATACTATACTTACCCTGTTCAAACTGCTGTGTGGTTTCTCTCTCCTGTTTAGATTCTGACTGACACACTTTCATCACAGTATATCTTCAAATAATAGTATACCATTTCCCTTCTACCAATTTTGTGCTATTTTTGCCATACATTTTATTTCTACCTAAAATTTTAAACGAATTTTTAATATTTGTCTTAATCACTTAATTTTCTTCTACAGAAATTAAAATATTTTATGTCTAATTCATTGTTCATCTAGTGAATTTATCTTTTCACATATTGTATTTATTTCTTTAGAGTTTTATATTTTTGTTATGTACTTCATGTTTTACCTCATTATGTTCATGTTACTCTTTAAATTCTTTTTTTTTTTTTAAAGATTTTATTTATTTATTTGAGACAGAGAGAATGAGAGAGAGCACATGAGAGGGGGGAGGGCCAGAGGGAGAAGCAGACTCCCTGATGAGCAGGGAGCCCGATGCGGGACTCGATCCAGGGACTCCAGGATCATGACCTGAGCCGAAGGCGGTCGCTTAACCAACTGAGCCACCCAGGCGCCCCTACTCTTTAAATTCTTGAACATATTCTTTTATACCTATTTGAAAGTTAGTTTATTCTAATTTTTTCATCTTTGTCACTTGTGGTCTTTTTGTGCTGACTGATTTTTCTTTTAGCTACAGATTTCATTTTCTTGCTTTCTCACATATGTAACAATATTTTATTGAATGCTCTACATTATAAACTTCATGCTGCTGACTGTTGTATTTTTTAAATTTTACTTCCAATTTTTGTTATTATGTAATTTTGTTCTCCCAGGCAGTTAAGTTCCCAACAGTTCAGTTTTATCCTATCAGGACTTTCTTTTTTTTTTTTTTTTTTTTAAAGATTTTATTTATTTATTTGACAGAGAGAGAGAGAGAGTGTGAGAGAGGGAACACAAGCAGAGGGAGTGGGAGAAGGAGAAGCAGGCTTCCTGCCGAGCAGGGAGCCCGACGCGGTGCTCGATCCCAGGACCCTGGGATCATGACTTGAGCCGAAGGCAGACGCTTAATGACTGAGCCACCCAGGCGCCCCTATCCTATCAGGACTTTCTTTGAAGCTGTGGTAGAGTAGTTTGGGACAGTCTTTACATTAGACCTAGTCTAGCTCTCTTGGTGTCTCTATTGAATGCTCTAGGTGTTCAGTGAATGAGGAATCTACACTCTGACTTTTGGGAACTTGAACTTTTCACACCCCTTTGTAATTTCTGGGAATTGTTTGACACACAATCCCTGTTGTCTTTGCCTCAAACTACACCTGTATGACTGAACTCTGCTTGGGATCTACCTCCTCACAGTATGGTCCAGAAAGTTCTTCCAGGCAGAAATCTAGTTTGATTATAAAGCTCACTTAATTTTTTCTCTTAGTGATGAGAGTCATATGATGCCTGTTGTACAATGTCTAAAAGCACTTTATTTGTATTTTCCCATTTTCCTAGTTGGTAATGGTAGGTGGTAAGTCCTGTACTGTTTTCTCCATCATGGTAGAAGCATAAACCTCTATAGTCATCTGAATTCTGTCTTGAAACAGTGGCAGTTTTTTTCTTCTAATTCTCTCCCAAATACCATCAGCTTACAATTTATTTCCTTCTATTCTTTTGCCATCTCTTCTTTGAGTTCTGTATTTCTGTCTTCCTTCAGAGTGGAGTTTGTTTTATTATGTTTTTAAAATTTTTGCCAAAATGTTTTGCTACAATTGTATTTTCTCTGTAGTATTTTTTTTTTCCTGCTGAGTATTCTCTTTGTTGTCTATGTTGTACTTTTTTCTCCTTTTAATGTCTGTGCTATTTATTTTTTATTATTCATCACTGACTGATTTTGTATTTCCTCAACTAGCTATTTGCAGGAGATTTCTAGGCTGGGGAACAGTCAGCATAGATTTGTAAATTTGCTAGGTTTTCACAACACAAAGTATCTTCTACTCAAATGCCAGAGAAAGACATTTTCAGAACATGTGCAGTGTTTGTTATTCTTTGTATCTTCCTGCCTCCTCTGTTCTTGGCACCAGACTGGGTCAGTAATGTTATTGCTGACACAGTCCAGCTCACCTCAGTACATGTACTCACAACAGAAATAGGAGTATAGTTTTTGCATTTCAGTGCATAGCTCTTTCCTTCAGGGTTTGTATTTTTTGGTGGAACTTTTTGAGATTTGATGTTACAAGGTGATCTTCCTACTAAGATTCCATAACTTCTTAAAAATTTTTAAATTTTTTAAAAAGATTTTATTTTATTTATTTTAGAGAGAGAGCAGGGGGGAAAGGAGAAGGAGAGGGAGAGAGAGAATCTTCAGCAGTCTCCTTGCTAAGGGCATAACTCCACGTTAGGCTCGATCTCATCACCCTGAGATCATGACTTGAACCAAAGTCAAAAGCCAGACATTTAAGCTATTGGGCCACACATGTGCCTCATCCATAACTTTTTATTTTTATTTTATCTCACATGGCTTTGAGATCTTGCTCATCAATTTGGAAACTCTAGATTATAAGTGTCTTCCAATTTAGCAATTGTGACAGTTTTTTTTAAATTTTTTTAATTGAGTTTCAATTATTTTTAAGGGAAGAAATAGAGAATCCTGATTCATACAGCTATATTAATACCAGAGGTAAGAATCAATTTGTTGATTGTTTAATGCCTTTTAAATGTCATGCGTTAATGCCTTTATGTAGTTGCAATTTATAAAATGGAACATACATCTTGAATGTACTGTAGATGCTGGATGATCAGTGGTATGAGACTAAAATTATGGGATCAAAGACCCCAGATGGAGGTTGGTAATATAGTGCATAATGAGGATGAATACACTGTCAAAAATGAAGGAGAATGTCAAGAATGGTATTGAAGAAGGAACAGAAATGTCAGAGTTGAATGACTACTTACAAACTGAGAAACATGCAGAAGGCAGTTATCCACATGGGATAATTAATCCAGGCCAGGTGAGGGGAAGAGATACTATGTCAACGACAAAAGAACTTGGAACTCAGAGAAAGCCTATGATCTTTTTCCACCATAGTAAGAACCAACAGCACCTTAGTCAGTGTGGTGCCAACACAGGTGTGCATTTATATATGGCTAATACTCCTTGGCAAGAGTGCTATGCTAAGCATACTGGGAGTTTCAAAGAGTTTGTCTGTGTTTGTGTCCATGATAGAGAAAGGTTTTAAAAAGTATCTTTTTATTTCTCTTTCTATATGTTATTCTGTTCCATGGTACCAATAAGCTTTATACTTCTAGGTTATGGATATAAGTTAACTGCCTTTATGGCATAATTTCCAGACTACAGTCATACCAGATCTTTACTTTTGTGAAATTGCTCAGGAAGATTATTTGAAGTTTATGGCAAGAATAACTTAAGTGGGGGGAGGGACGGAGCAAGATGGCAGAGGAGTAGGAGACCTGGATTTCGTCTGGTCTCAGGAATTCAGCTGGATGGGGATCAAACCATTCTGAACAACTACAAACTCAACAGGAGATCGAAGAAAAGAATAGCAACAACTATCTCATCAGAAAAGCGACCACTTTCTGGAAGGTAGGACATGCGGAGAAGTGAATCTGAGGCGATATTCGATACTCGGGAGGATAGACGGCGGGGGAGGGGCCTCCCTCGGCCGCTTCTGGCAAGTGATAGAGCCGCGGAGCACAAAATCGGAACTTTTAGAAGTCGGCTCCACTGAGGGACGTCGCTCCAGTGGCTAAGCGGGGGGTGGAACACTCGCAGGACAGTGTGGTCTCAGGACCCTCGGGGTCACAGAAAGACCCAGGATGCCTGAGTGTGGCAGAGCTCCCAGGTATTGGAGCGGGGAAGCTGGCTGCAGAGACAGAGCCGAGGCGCAGGCTCTCAGCTCGGGGTTGCCATAAACCGTGATCCGCGGCACAGTCGGGCCCCTGCTCCTCCAGCAGGGACCCAACAAGCGGCAGATCCAGGGAGACTCACCTTCTTCCCCCAGGATGAGAGGCGCAGGAGTGCAACGCAGGGATCTGCTGGGTTTGGAGACTCACCCGGGGTTGGGTGCCGGAGATAGAGGCGCGCGGTCACAGGCCTGGTGAGCATGGAGTGCGGCCGGAGACGGGGAGACAGGAGTGACTGACGGCTTTTCTCTGGGGTCTCGTTGAGGAGCGGGGCGCCAAGTTCTCGGCTCCTCCGGGGCGGAGATTGGGAGGCCGCCATTTTCACTCTCCGCCTCCAAAGCTGTACGGAAAGCTTGCAGGGAACAAAAGCTCCCGAGACCAAACCCGAGCAGATTACTTAGCCCCGACTAGCAAGGGCAGGGCAATTCCACCTCCGGCAAACACATTTGGGAACCACAGCAACAGACCCCTCCCCCAGAAGATCAGCGAGAACAGCCAGCCAAGACCAAGTTTACCCATCAATGACAACAGCAGAACTCCAGCGCTAGGGGAATACTGCACATAGAATTCATGGCTTTAAAAAAAAAAAAAAAAAAAAAAAAAGAATTCATGGCTTTTTTACCATGATTCTTTAGTGTATCAAAGTTAATTTTTTTTAACTGTCTTTTTTTTTTGAATTTTTCTTTTTCCCTTTTTCAACCAACATCTTATCAAACCCCTTTTTTTAAAAAAACATTTTTATTCTTCATTTTTAGAGTCATATTCTATCCCTTCATAGTAGTTACCAGTATTTTTGGCATATATATATAAGTTGTTCTCTCTTTAAAATTTTGAGATAGTTTGTTCTAACAGATCAAAGTATACCCTAAATCTCTAGTGTATGTTTTTTTTCTACACCCCTGCCTGATCACATTCTCTCCTTTTTCTTTTCTTTTTTTTTAAATCCTCTTCTTTCTTTTTTCAAACAACTTCTTATCAATTCCTTTTATAAAATTTTTTATAATTTCCATCTTTACAGTCATATTCCATCCCTTCATCATATTGACCCTTATTTTTGTACATATGTAAGTTTTTCTTTCTTTAAAATTTTGGGAGGCCCTTTCTTCTAACAGACCAAAATACACCCCAAATCCAGTGTGTGGCACTGATCTATATACCAGCCTGATCATATTTGATCACATTCTGGCTTTTTGTTGTTGTTGTTGTTTTGTTTTGTTTGTTTTTGTTTTTATCTTTATCTTTTTCTTTTTTTCTTTTTTTTTTTTTCTTTTTCCTTTTTTCTCTCTTTCCCTTTCTTTTCCCCCTGCTTCAGGACTTTTCTGGTTTCTTTAGAGTATATTTTCTGGGGATGTTGTTACCCTGTTAGCATTTTGTTCTCTTATTAATCTATTCTCCTCTGGACAAAATAACAAGACAGAAAAAATCACAACAAAAAGAACAAGAGGTAGTACTGACTGCCAGGGACCTACTCAATACGGACATTAGTACGATGTCGGATCTAGAGTTCAGAATCATCACTTTAAAGATACTAGCTGGGCTTGAAAAAAGCATGGAGGTTATTAGAGAAACCCTTCTTGGAGAAGTAAAAGAACTAAAATCTAACCAAGTCAAAATCAAAAAGGCTATTAATGAGGTGCAATCAAATATGGGGGCGCTAACTACTAGGATAAATGAGGCAGAAGAGAGAATCAGTAATATAGAAGACCAAATGATGGAAAATAAAGAAGCTGAGAAGAAAGAGAGATAAACAACTACTGGATCACAAGGGCAGAATTTGAGAGATAAGCGATACCATAAGACGAAACAACATTAGAATAATTGGGATCCCAGAAGAAGAAGAAAGAGAGAGAGATATAATGGAGCAAATTATAACAGAGAACTTTCCTAATTTGGGGAAGGAAACGGGTATCAAAATCCAGGAAGCACAGAGAACCGCTCTCAAAATCAATAAAAGTAGGTCAACACCCTGACATCGAATAGTAAAACTTACGAGTCTCAGAGACAAAGAGAAAATCCTGAGAGCAGCTAGGGAGAAGAGATATGTAACCTACAATGGTAGAAACATTAGATTGGCTACAGACCTATCCACAGAGACCTGGCAGGCCAGAAAGGACTGGCAGGATATATTCAGAGCACTAAATGAGAAAAATATGCAGCCAAGAATACTATATCCAGCTAGGCTGTCATTGAAAATTGAAAGAGAGATAAAAAGCTTCCAGGACAAACAAAAACTAAAGGAATTTGCAAACACAAAACCAGCCCTACAAGAAATCTTGAAAGGGGTCCTCTAAGCAAAGAAAGAGCCTAAAAACAATGTAGACCAGAAAGGAACACAGACAATATACAGTAGCAGTCACCTTACAGGCAATGCAATGGCACTAAATTCCTATCTTTCAATAGTTACCCTGAATGTAAATGGGCTAAATGCCCCAATCAAAAGACACAGGCTATCAGATTGGATTAAAAAACAAGACCCATCGATATGCTGTCTGCAAGAGACTCATTTTAGACCCAAAGACACCGCCAGATTGAAAGTAAGGGGGTGGAAAACCATTTACCATGCTAATGGACACCAAAAGAAAGCTGGTGTGGCAATCCTTATATCAGACAAATTAGATTTTAAACCAAAGACTGTAATAAGAGATGAGGAAGGACACTATATCCTACTTAAAGGGTCTGTCCAACAAGAAGTTCTAACAAGTGTAAATATCTATGCCCCTAACATGGGAGCAGCCAATTATATAAGGCAATTAATAACAAAAGCAAAGAAACACATCGACAACAATACAATAATAGTGGGGGACTTTAACACCTCCCTCACTGAAATGGAGAGATCATCTAAGCAAAAGATCAACAAGGAAATACATGCTTTAAATGACACACTGGACAAAATGGACTTCACAGACATATTCAGAACATTCCATCCCAAAGCAACAGAATACACATTCTTCTCTAGTGCCCATGGAACATTCTCCAGAATAGATCACATCCTAGGTCACAAATCAGGTCTCAACTGGTACCAAAAGATTGGGATCATTCCCTGCCTATTTTCAGACCACAATGCTTTGAAACTAGAACTCAATCACAAGAGGAAAGTCAGAAAGAACTCAAATACATGGAGGCTAAAGAGCATCCTACTAAAGAATGAATGGGTCAACCAGGAAATTAAAGAAGAATTAAAAAAATTCATGGAAACCAATGAAAATGAAAACACAACTGTTCAAAATCTTTGGGATGCAGCAAAGGCAGTCCCAAGAGGAAAGTATATAGCAATACAAGCCTTACTCAAGAACAAGAAAGGTCTCAAATATACAACCTAACCCTACACGTAAAGCAGCTGAAGAAAGAACAGCAAAGAAAGCCTAAACCCAGCAGGAGAAGAGAAATCATAAAGATCAGAGTAGAAATCAATGAAATAGAAACCAAAAGAACAGTGGAACACATCAATGAAACTAGGAGCTGGTTCTTTGAAAGAATTAACAAGATTGATAAACCCCTGTCCAGACTTATTAAAAAGAAAAGAGAAATGACCCAAATCAACAAAATCATGAATGAAAGAGGAGAGATCACAAATACCAAAGAAATACAAACAATTATAAGAACATATTATGAGCAACTCTATGCCAGCAAATTCGATAACCTGGAGGAAATGGATGCATTCCTAGAGATGTATCGACTATCAAAACTGAACCAGGAAGAAATAGAAAACCTGAACAGACCTATAACTACTAAGGAAATTGAAGCAGTCATCAAAAATCTCCCAACAAAGAAAAGCCCAGGGCCAGATGGCTTCCCAGGGGAATTCTACCAAACATTTCAAGAAGAATTAATACCTATTCTTCTGAAACTGTTCCAAAAAATAGAAATGGAAGGAAAACTTCCAAACTCATTTTATGAGGTCAGCATTACCTTGATCCTCCAAACCAGACAAAGACCCCATCAAAAAGGAGAATTACAGACCAATATCCCTGATGAACATGGATGCAAAAATTCTCACCAAAATACTAGCCAATAGGATCCAACAGTACATTAAAAGGATTATTCACCACGACCAAGTGGGATTTATCCCTGGGCTGCAAGGTTGGTTCAACATCCGCAAATCAATCAACGTGATACAATACATTAACAAAAGAAAGAACAAGAACCATATGATCCTCTCAATAGATGCAGAAAAAGCATTTGACAAAGTACAGCATCCTTTCTTGATCAAAACTCTTCAGAGTATAGGCATAGAGGGTACATACCTCAATATCATAAAAGCCATCTATGAAAAACCTACAGCGAATATCATTCTCAATGGGGAAAATCTGAGAGCTTTCCCCCTAAGGTCAGGAATGCGGCAGGGATGTCCACTATCACCACTGCTATTCAACATAGTATTAGAAGTCCTAGCCACAGCAATCAGACAACAAAAAGAAATCAAAGGCATCCAAATCGGCAAAGAAGTCAAACTCTCACTCTTTCCAGACGATATGATACTTTATGTGGAAAACCACAAAGACTCCACCCCAAAACTTCTAGAACTCATACAGGAATTAAGTAAAGTGGGAGGATATCAAATCATTCCACAGAAGTCAGTGGCATTTCTATACACCAACAACAAGACAGAAGAAATACAAATTAAGGAGTCGATCCCATTTACAATTGCACCCAAAACCATAAGATACCTAGGAATAAATCTAACCAAAGAGGCAAAGGATCTGTACTCAGAAAACTATAAAATACTCATGAAAGAAATTGAGGAAGACACAAAGAAATGGAAAAACGTTCCATGCTCATGGATTGGAAGAACAAATATTGTGAAAATGTCAATGCTATCTAGAGCCATCTACACATTCAATGCAATCCCCATCAAAATACCATCCACTTTTTTTCAAAGAAATGGAACAAATAATCCTAAAATTTGTATGGAACCCGAAAAGACCCCGAATAGCCAGAGGAATGTTGAAAAAGAAAAGCAAAGCTGGTGGCATCACAATTCCGGACTTCCAGCTCTATTACGAAGCTGTCATCATCAAGACAGTATGGTACTGGCACAAAAACAGGCACATAGATCAGTGGAACAGAATAGAGAGCCCAGAAATGGACCCTCAACCCTATGGTCAACTAATCTTCGACAAAGCAGGAAAGAATGTCCAATGGAACAAAGACAGTCTCTTCAACAAATTGGACAGCCACATGCAGAAGAATGAAACTGGACCATTTCCTTACAGCACACACAAAAATAGACTCCAAATGGTTGAAAGACCTCAAAGTGAGACAGGAGTCCATCAAAATCCTAAAGGAGAACACAGGCAGCAACCTCTTTGACCTCAGCCGCAGCAACTTCTTCCTAGACACATCTCCAAAGGCAAGGGAAGCAAGGGCAAAAATGAATTATTGGAACTTCATCAAGATAAAAAGCTTTTGCACAGCAAAAGGAAGTCAACAAAACCAAAAGATAACCGACGAATTGAGAAGATTTTTGCAAATGACATATCAGATAAAGGGCTAGTATCCAAAATCTATAAAGAACTCATCAAACTCAACACCCAAAGAACAAATAATCCAATCAAGAAATGGGCAGAAGACATGAACAGACATTTTTCCAAAGAATACATCCAAGTGGCCAACAGACACATGAAAAAGTGCTCAACGTTGCTCTGCATCAGGGAAATCCACATCAAAACCTCAATGAGATACCACCTCACACCAGTCAGAATAGCTAATATTAACAAGTTCGGAAATGACAGATGTTGGCGGGATGCAGAGAAAGGGGAACCCTCCTACACTGTTGGTGGGAATGCAAGCTGGTGCAGCCACTCTGGAAAACAGTATGGAGGTTCCTCAAAAAGTTGAAAATAGAGCTACCATACGACCCAGCAATTGCACTACTGGGTATTTAGCTCAAAGATACAAAAGTAGGGATCCAAAAGGGTACGTGCACCCCGATGTTTATAGCAGCAATGTCCACAATAGCCAAACTGTGGAAAGAGCCAAGATGTCCATCGACAGATGAATGGATAAAGAAGAGGTGGTGTGTGTGTGTGTATGTATATATATATATATATATATATACACACACAATGGAATATTATGCAGCCATCAAAAGGAATGAGATCTTGCCATTTGCAATGACATGGATGGAACTGGAGGGTATTATGTTGAGCGAAATAAGTCAATCAGAGAAAGACATGTATCATATGACCTCACTGATATGAGGAATTCTTAATCTCAGGAAACAAACTGAGGGTTGCTGGAGTGGGGGGTGGGGTGGGAGGGATGGGGTGACTGGGTGATAGATACTGGGGAGGGTATGTGCTCTGGTAAGCGCTGTGAATTGTGCAAGACTGTTGAATCTCAGATCTGTACCTATGAAATAAATAATGCAATATATATTAAGAAAAAAAAAAAGAAGAGGATAGCAGGAGGGGAAGAATGAAGGGAGAGAAATTGGAGGGGTAGACGAGCCATGAGAGACGATGGACTCTGAATAACAAACTGAGGGTTCTGGGGCAGCGGGAGGATGGGTTAGCCTGGTGATGCGTATTAAAGAGGGCACGTTCTGCATGGAGCACTGGGTGTTATGCACAAACAATGAATCATGGAACACTACATTTAAAACTAATGATGTAATGTATGGGGATTAACATAACAATAAAAAAATTAATAAAAAGAATAACTTAAGTGGGACAGATCTTTACAAGATTTTTCAAAATTCGAGGGAATTACAACCTAAATAAGGTAAATATCTATAAGATCCTAGAAGATATGTCCATAATTTAGAAGGTCGGTATACTTTTTTTTAAAGATTTTATTTATTTATTTGACAGAGAGAGACACAGTAAGAGAGGGAACACAAGTAGAGGGAGTGGGAGAGGGAGAAGTAGGCTTCCCGCTGAGTGGGGAGCCCGATGCGGGGCTCGATCCCAAAACCCTGGGATCATGACCTGAGCTGAAGGCAGACACTTAACAACTGAGCCACCCAGGCGCCTCCCAATATACTTTTAAAAGAAGCAAATAAAACACTATAGTTTGAAGTTTAGAAGCTTTAGGAAGAAAGTCTGTAATTGCAGTGTGATTTCCTAATAATGGTATTTTAGAGGACAAGTTTACAGCTACCTTTAGACAGTGTGAAAGAAGCTCACAAGTAATCTCCCAAGAGATGACATTGAAAGGAGTGGGGCACCAAGACAGATATTAAACTTTAATGAGTTTAAGTATTATATCTATTTATCTTTAAAGTAGTCACCTCTTTAAAATAATGTGATAAAAATATAGCATAATAGGAAAATATATCCTCTTTTAGAAATATAGCAAAGCAGGCTGCCCAATGCAAAATTGTGAGTGAGATAATTTGAAACTGAGAAAATATAAATACAGTATGAGCCCACATACCATGAAAAGTTAACAAATAGGGAAGAGAAGCAGCGGGGGAAACCCCAGGGCATTTAATCTTATTTTATGGTGGCATTCATGTACTGAAAAGAGTGAAAGAACAGCCCCCACACTTCCAGAAGTGAGTCAGTTTCATGTCTCAAGCTGATTATAAACCATTCAAGGGCGGCAGCCTCCCACAGCTGACTTTAACTGTGATTAGAATAGAAGATGGTGGCTAGTTTGGGCTTACCATATGTACCCTAAGGCTTCAAAGCCTGATAGGTAAACTCAGAGTTTCTCTGGGACCAAAACATTGGCTTACAAATAACTTTCCATTTATATATTCTGAAGAAGACAGCTCATCAACTGGCCAGTCATATATGTTTAAACCATGATCCATACTCTCTGGAATACACTTGGCATACTAGACAGATTTCAAGAGTTTAGGAACTCCATCTTAACTTTTAACCCTTTCAACTCTCCATTCTTATTCCCATCACAAAGAAAGGTATTGCATCTGATGGATGTAGGTCATACTATTCTGCATAAATTCCCAGTTTTTTGTGAGAATCAGAATTTTTATCAAACAGTCCATACTGTTCATGGCCTAGAAAGGGAGAAAACTTTCTAGTTAATGGCATGGTCTTTGATGACAAAACACTGGGTAGAGGTGCTTTTAAAAACATTACAAAATTTTTTTTTTCTTTTCCAATCACATAGGGGATTTCATATTTAGAGATTTCCTTTTAATCCTTTCTTCTGAACAGTTCACTTAGAAGACACATAATAAGGGATAAAAACAAAACAAAAGTCTGCTTTGCAGGATGGAGAGAATTTCTACATTTTTCCTTAACTAAAAATAGAAGTCCTAAAACTTGCTTGAGGTGTTCCTATTTCTGCTACATATTTTCAAGTGTTGAGACAGCAGTGAAACTACCTCTTATTATTGAAGTTACATGACCAACTTTGATTAAAACAATTGTGAGTGTATCAGAGCTACAAGACAGTAAGTATGTTCTCTATTATCTGGCAGATGATGAAAACAATATATACTGGATGTTCCATATTCTGGCATATAGAACAGGTTAATAAAATCATATAGATTAAAAACTTTACAGGCTGTAATTTAAGAAAATTGTTTTTTCTTCTTCACAAAATTACCATCTTATTTAAAACAAAATGTGGAAATATTTCCTGGTATAATTTGTGTCCACTTTATACCAAACATTAAATACTCTTATTTAATTGTGTGAAAATTCACTGAAAGCATGAAAGGTTGAAGAGAAATATAAGTTAGTTTTTTAAATTATTATCGTTTTCCTGAGCTCAATTTAACCTATTAAATCTGGTTTAAAAAATGAAAAATCTGGAACAATTGTAGTGGAAAAATCAGAAAGAAAAATCCTTTTTTCCCCTGTGCTTATCAAAATGCAAGCCAATTAAAAGAGCATAATGATATTCAAAAGGAAATTTCAAATTCTGAAGATGTGTAACATAATATGGGAGTTATATGTACTGTTTTTTCAAGTAGCTCCTTAGTTTTGTTCTCAGATGAACATTTCTAAAAAGTAAGTTGAGTTATTAAGGCTCCAGGAGATTTATTTATTTATTTTTATTTCTTTTTTTTTTAAGATTTTATTTATTTATTTGACAGAGAGAGACATAAGGAGAGAGGGAACACAAGCAGGGGGAGTAGGAGAGGGAGAAGCAGGCTTCCCGCCGAGCGGGGAGCCCGATGTGGGGCTCCATCCCAGAACCCTGGGATCACGACCTGAGCCGAAGGCAGACACTTAACGACGGAGCCACCCAGGAGCGCCAGGAGATTTAAAACCCCAACTATCCCATCCATATCCCACTAACTTGACAGTAATGTATATAATGGGATCTACTCAAACACAAATTCATTTTTCATTTTTCCTGGGAGGAGGTTTATAGCAAAATTAAATTTTAACTTATTTTCCTTGCAAAGTAAAAAGTAAGAATGGTCGCTATGCCACTTCATATTCCTCCCAAAGAAAAGATAAATAAAGCACATAATTAATCCAGGACAAGTGATCCAGGATTCACATAAGTGGCACTACACATTTCTGAAATGTCCTCCAAACTAAAGGTTTATAATGAGTGAGACAAGAAATTATAATTCACTCTATCAAAAATCTGAAGAGGGAGGGAATATTTTTGCTATGCACAAGCTGAATCAAGTTAATGAGGCATCTAACATTGCAAAAAGAACGTTGTCTATAAATAAATTCAGTCTGATTGGGATGTATTAGTTGTCTGATAATATTCTGTAGCCTACAGATGCTTTGGGTGGAATGTAGATTTCTTAAAAAAGAAAGGCGAATGGAATTACTTCTGTAAAGCTCCAGGTCAATTCTTGTAAGTTGCATTAAAAGAAATTTTCCCTTTAAAACATGGCTTAGCATTCATGATATTTCCAACATAATAAATTTCACATAAGACAAAATGTATTCTTCAGTGAAATATACTTGAACCTTGGACTTTGGGGAAAATATCCTCCCACTCACTCATTTTTTTTTTTTCCCATTGAAATTAGCACGTTAAGGTGCTACCCATAGGCTGCATACATAAATTCTAGAGGCTAAAAAGAGGATATAATTAGATTAGAATCTCAGCCTATGCCTACAACCTTGTACATAGACTTGTGCTTATTGTTGAGAGGACTGTACTTTTATTAATGAGTACATGTTATTTCTGATTAGCTGCCAGGTGTCTCTACAGAGGTGGTGTGAATCAAATTTTTTTCAGTCAAACTGCAAGTTCAGGTTTCCAGGAACTTGTTTTTTATAGGATTGGAGGGTGTAGAGATAGAATACATTTTACATTGGCTAACCTTTTCTTTTCCTTCAAGGAGCTCCTAATTTGTTCATGTACTCAGATTTATAACTCTGAAGATAGGTCTCCTTGAAAACATCCAGTACAAATTTATTTCCATCACTTTTATCCTTTTGGAATTGTTTTTAAAATTTAAAATGTGTACATCTTTACCTTAAGAAGTTCAAAGAGTAGGGAAAGGCACAAAGTGAAAAATAGAAGTCCCCCCACCACCACCTTTCCACAAACCCAGTCTTTACCTCTAAAATTTTCTATTATTAGGGCTTTATTGTGTATTACATAAAATCTGAAAAATGTTATGAATTATTAGGGAGCTTCTTTAGTTTTATTGACAGATTTTACAGGTTTTGACTTGGAGTTCTGGGAGTTTTATAGACTTTCTTAGTGATGAAATTTTTTCCTCTATTTTTTATTCTTTTTAAAATTCCATATTAGTGTCAGAATGAGGGGTATAATAAGAATATCTTCATACTGACATCTTTTATTGAAAGTTCCTTTGCTTTCCATTCTTTTAAATAATTCTCCTTATTCTGCCTTAATTGCAAAATTAAAAATTTTTTTGTTGTACAAGAGTTCTTTCCAGTTACACCTACTTCTTCATCTAATCATTTTCCTTCCTTCAATTCTTAGGAACCCCACAATGTTAGAGTAGAAAGAGGCTTTTAAAATGTGCAATCCAGCCTTTAATAGAAGAGTAAGTTCTTCCTGTGATATTCTCCATAATTGTTTTACAATCTCTGCTTGAGAACAAATGATAAGAAATCTCCTACCTTGTGACAAGTCCATTTTATTGTCTGCTTTTCTGGAACTACCATTCATGGCTCCTGGTTACACCTTCTGGAGATTTACAAGGTAAGTCTAATTCATCTTCTCGTACAACTGCATACATTTGAAAGCTTGTGTCTCATTTTCTGAACATAAATTTTCTAGATGGTAAGATAAAACATTTCGAGTTCTTTCAAACATTTATAAATGGCATAGCTTTCCATCCTTTCAGGATTTTAATTCACTCCACATACCATTTATTGAGCACTTACTCTGTGAAGGGTCTGTGCTAGGTGCTGCTTCACAAGGACTGTTAGATGGTCTCAAACCTGGAAGAGCTCGTCTAGGTCACTATCCATTTCCAGCAGTGAAAGGGGGTCAGCAAAGTGTAAAGAAGCACATGTTCATTAAAATATTATGTGAATAAAGAGGATTGTGACCAAATAAGTTTGATGTTGGGCTAAGGGTGACTTCGGATTGTGTTAGGAATAAAAATCCAAATTTCTTTTTGGTGGCCCATGAACTCCTGCATGCTCTGGCCCTGGCCGGCTTCTGCATCCTCATCCTTATGGTTCTCATGACACCACTACGTGTCAGCCATATCAGCTTAATGTAAGTTCTTTGTTTTTTCTTGCCCTGGAAGAAATTTTGCCTAGAACGCCCTGAACTCTGTCAGGGTTCAATATATATTTGTTAAATGAATGAATACATAAATAAACAAAATTTTCTCCCTTCAAATCCTGGACCCCTCAGAGCTTTTAGTACACAAATATGCAATCCAAATTTCTAAGAGGATGTTACGGTATGTTGTGATTCCCAAATTTACTTGATCATAGATTTTTTTTCATGGTGGGAATAATTTATCATGCACATATTTTGAGAATTATGGTAGCACAAAAATAGGATTTGAATCCTGGCTGGTACCAATTAATTTTTGTGATTTGGGGTAAGATACTGAATCTCTCACAATCTCCTATTTGAACCTCTGTGGGAGACTAGTAAAGAGTCAACTTTTATTTTTCCCAGTTCTCGAAAAATAGGCGTAAACAACAAAGAACCAGATGGAAATTAAAACATTTTATTTTTAATGGATGTCAGTGGGAAGACAGAGCTTAGTGTGAATTACAAATGAAACTATGAAGTGAATCTCAGTCACAGGCACTGATGGACCATTTCAGGGCACACAATTTTTCCATTAATGAAGTATACTGTCTGTGGCCAGAGGAAATGATCCATAGGAAGCTCCAGCCCAAGTGAAACATAAGATGGGAAGGCATAGAGCATTCCCAAGAGGGGAAAACAAGAAAAGAACTCTGCAAGGCATGCCTAGGTAAGCTTTCTGAAATTAAGACAATCTTCCTGTCTGGTGTGTCACATCATTGCAAGGAAGGAAACAGAAAAAGCGGGTAAACATTTTATTCTAATTAAGTTGCCTTATCTGTAAAATGTTGAAACTACCTATTACATGTTGTAAATAAGGACCTGGGATAGTCTACGGTGGCTACTTTCAGAGTGTCAAATCCCTTTCCTTCCCTTTTTACATGTTCAAATACCTCTTCCCATTTTACATGTTCAAATACCTCCCTAGGTAGAGAATTGAGCACTTGAATCCTTTAAATTCAGCTCCACTCATCAAGTACTGAATCTGAGCAAGTCTTAAAAGCAAGTAGATTAGAAGCCATTTATTGTAATGTCCAGAATTTTGCAGTTTTCCATACATCTGGTATCTGGTCTCCCTAATACACATAAGTGCCGACTAAGAGATAGCCTTCCTCACCCTTCTGTGGGCTTACTTAGTCCAAACAATCTGGCTTTCATCTTTATTTCTTGCTTAGCATACCATTACCCTTCTAGGATTAGAGATTTGTCCTGACCACCTTTATTATTGAATGTAGCCTTGATCTGCTTAAGCTACATGTGAGTTATGAAAGAAAATGTTTTGAATTGACTGTGATTTTTGACTGAAAACTAGAAGAGTGCTAGTTGGTAGGTGCTAATGGTGAGCAGTAGGTCTCTGTTCAAAAGTTACCCTTTCAGAAAGACTTTGCTGACCATTTTAAATAAAATAATCATATCTTTCACCATCTTAGTCTGCTTTCTTTTCATTAAAAAATTATTGGGAGGGGCACCTGGGTGGCTCAGTCAGTTAAGCATCTGACTCTTGATTTTGGCTCAGGCTATGATCTCAGGGTCATGAAATTGAGCCCCATATTGGGCTCCATGCTCAGCCTGGAGTGTGCTTGAGATTGTCTCTCTCCCTCTCCCTTTTCCCCTCCCCCTGGCTCTCTCTCTCCCTCTCTCAAAAGAAAAGTCTTAAAAATTATTGAGAAACCTGTTATTTCATTTGCTTTAATTTCTTTACATTATAACCTGAGAATATATTATTTGATTTATTTCCTTGTTTATTATTTCCTCTAATAGAATGACATGAGGGCAGAGACTTTGTCTTGCCTAGTGTGTTATCTCTAGAACTGAAAAGAGTACCTGAGATGTAATACATTCTCAATAATATTGGTCCAATAAAGGAATGATTGGAAAGAAGAAGATTGGAAAGAGGAGACAGTGGAGGATAGAAGATGTACCTGATATCAATTTATTGCTTCTCAGCTCCAAATTCACCCTTCAGTATCTGCAGCTATAACTTCTTTGATAAAGTCTGAACCACAGTCTTGTGAAAGGAGCCCTCAGTCCAAGTTTTCACTTCTTTAGGTACTCCCCCATACCTGTAAGAAGAATTATAGACTTTTCTTACATCTTTTATCATAGGTTAGTAATTATTTATATTAAACTTCTGCTTGAAACACTGTGTTGTTTCTATCTCCTGGTTGGACCCAGACTGATTCGGAATGGGTACAAGAAGTTGACTGGTCTCAGGAGGCAGATGCCTGAAGATGGGATTTTGAGATTGTTTGGCCATGCCTTGAGCTTTAGCACAGTGCTGAGCATTTTTGTCAATGGGAAATGGATGCTAGTAATCCATGACTTAGAGTGGCATCACAGTTAATTAAGCTACCAACTGTGGTTGATTGTAATGAAGTGCCAACTGAAGCACATTTCTTGGGAACTCGAGTGGCTGTTACACTTGACCAGATGGAAGTAATGAATTCTATAATGACTAGAATGTGAGATGAAATATTTTTGTGTGTACTTGAGCACTTATATAGAGGAAATAACATTCTTAGCTTCATTATTTCTAAACTTAACTTACAACTTCAAAACCAGAGAGTTTCTCCTAAAAATATCTTATTTCTTGTAGCCACATGACTGATAGTGGTGAAAATGAAATGCAAAATGTTATTGTGTGAGTTGCTGAATTACAATGACAGGTAAATCAATACTCTTGTTAAGTTTCTCATGGGAAAGTGGAAAAGAACAAAATTCTGAAATTTGCAATGGGGACATCTGGTTGGATCTAAATGAAACTGACAGTCTTGAACCCACATACCATTCTGAGACTCCCTTGTTAGTGAAAGTAGCTTGCTCTCCAGTGTTAAAAAAGGCTAGACTTTTCTGCTTTGAAAAGCCTTGTGATAATCACATTTGAACAGATGCCTTGGAAGGGGATGCTTCTTCTTAAGATCTACCACAACTACCCCTGTTGCCACTATACCTGAAACTAATGTCAAATCTCAGCATTTTCCATGTTGGATTTTCTCATCCTCAGCCTATTGACATTTTGAACTGGATAATTCTTTCTTGTGTGGGTTGTCCTGTGTGTCCAGTATATGTAGCAATATCCTGGTGCCTACCCACTAGATACCAGGACATTCCTCCCTCCCTCAGTTGTACAATAAAAGATGTCTCCAGCAATTTTCAAATTTTTCTGGGGGAAAAATAACCATCAGTTGAGAATCACCACTCCAGAGCAAACAGTTATACCATATGAGCTAGGAAGAAATAGCTTATATACTAAAGAAATCATAAGACTTAAGTTAATATATATCAGCAAAAGCCTAGGAAACATGTATGAGAATGGATTCTAAGGTATTAGACCCAAGAAGGCATAATATAACACCAAATTTATTGATATTATTTACAAGAAATTCAAATTTAATATGTTAGCTCATATAGCTGGAGGGCCTCTAAGAGCTTACTTGTGTTGACTGAAACTTTGACTCAGTATTGGCCTACACATAATGAGATTGTGATTCTAGGACCTCTCTGGCATGATGTGTAGGAAAGGATCCAATAGTTTATGAAGACAGTAAAGTTGGACTGGATTTAACATGTGCCATCTATACATCCACCTTCTAATACGTTCCATGAGAAATCCTGGAGGATACTTGCTTCATTGAGACATTACTATTAGTAAGAAAAGTACCTGCATCCTTGAAAAACTCTATGATTGGTCTTTTGTAGGCCAGATATGACTGTAGGGAATGCCAACAACAAGACGGGTTCTCTAATTTCAGTTGAGGTGACATAATCCAGACTAGCAGAAGCTAAATGGCCACACTTTATTGCCAAAAACAAAGTAATCATGCCAACTGCTAAAGGTCAGCAAAGACTTCCCAGAAATAATGTATTTTCTCATAGAGATCTTTAGAAGTGGCTAATTTATCAGAGTCTCTAGGAATGAAATGAATAGAATTGGAGCCTCCAGGAAACTCCAGGAAAGAAAAATATTCTGTAAAAATAATTTTCTAAATATGTAGCAAAAGAAAACATATTATGATTTTGGGCAATTGATAAAAATGTAGGGAAAAAAATGATTGATCCTGGTATTTGTAATATTCTACTTTGAGCAGCAGAGCTTTAGTAACCTAAATACATTTCCACAGGTACAAACATATTCTGTGGAATAGTGAATAATATGATTTACAAAGAATAGCATATAATATTATATATATATAAATTTTTGAATTCTTGTAATATATTTGTATATCTGTAAAATTATATACATATATGTGTAATAAGATTTTTAAGCTTTTAATAAAAGCTAAATATGTTACTGCTTCTTAAGTGTCTTGGAAGATTTGGAAAATTTGGAGGGTCTGAATTAATAAACTTTTAATAAATAAATAAATTATTTGGAGTGTTCTTAGTGCCAGACTCAGATACAGAGGAAGAAAACATATGGCATAACTTAAGAATTTATTTAATAATAATTCTGGTAGTCGCTGTTGCTTTGAAAGCTTCTGATTTCTGGTTTGAAACCTCAATTAGGGGAAGGAAAATTTTTTGCTTAACCTTAGAAAGTGTTGCTAAAATTATCAAAACATTATTGTACTGGTCAAAAAGTCCACACCTTTATCAATATCAGATTCAGAAATGAGTAGAAGCTGTTTAAGTATGAACTTTCATTGGATGATAATATATACTACTTAGATTATGAATGTATGGGGTGACGAAAATCAAGAAAAGTGTAATCTCATTCACATTAGCAGAAGTTGAAGTTTGGAAGCTGATCAGGTTGGTGAAAGAGATAAAGAATAGCATTGGGAAAAAAAAGAAAAAATCAATTCACTGGGGCAAGTAAGTGCCCACCTGAAATGTATTCAAAATCAAACCATTCACCTAATTATTTTGTAGGTTTTTACAACATTAACCACTTTGTCTTTTTTTGTGTACAACTTCTCTAAAATGAGATGGAATAACATTAATTTATAACATTTTCATTTGCAAATAGAGGAAACAGATACCACATTCTGTTGGTACAATTGTATATTCACATAGAGCAGTACAACATCATTTTTAACGCAAAAAATCTTGATGTACATACCTTATGAAAATCTGACATCTTATTATTTTTCTCCTTTTTGGTTTGTCTTTTTAAAGTAATAAACATGTTCAGAAATGGGGGAGCAAGATGGCAGATGAGTAGGAGACCTGGATTTCGTCTGGTCTCAGGAATTCATCTGGATAGGGATCAAACCACTCTGAATACCTACAAACTCAACAGGAGATCAAAGAAAAGAATAGCAACAACTCTCTCATCAGAAAAGCGACCACTTTCCGGAAGGTAGGACGTGCAGAGAAGTGAATCCAAGGCGATATTCGGGAGGATAGACGGTGGGGGAGGGGGCCTCCGTCCATTGCTTCTGGCAAGTGATAGAACCACAGAGCACAGAATCGGAACTTTTAGAAGTCTGTGGTGCTGAGGGACGTCGCTCCAGTGGCTAAGTGGGGGGTGGAACCCTCGCTGGGACAGTGTGGTCTCAGGACCCTTGGGGTCACAGAAAGACCGGGGGTGCCTGAGTGTGGCAGAGCTCCCAGGTATTGGAGCAGGGAAGCTGGCTGCAGAGACGGAGCCGAGGCATGGGCTCTCAGCTCGGGGTTGCCATAAACCATGATCTAGGGCACAGTCGGGCCACTGCTCCTCCAGCAGAGAACAAACAAGCAGCAGATCCGGGGAGACTCCCCTTCCTCCCCTGGGAGGAGCAGCATGGAAAAGCACCACAGAGATCTGCTGGGTTTGGAGACTCCACACAGGGTTGTGTGCCAGAGATAGAAACACTCGGTCACAGGCCGGGTGAGCACGGAGTGCAGCCGGACCGGGGAGACAGGAGCGATTGACTGCTTTTCTCTGGGGGCGCACTGAGGAGCAGGGCCCTGAATCCTCAGCTCCTCAGGGTTGGAGATTGGGAGGCCGCCATTTTCACTCTCGTCCTCCAAAGCCCTACAGAAAGCTTGCAGGGAACAAAAGCTCCCGAGAGCAAACCTGAGCAGATTTCTTAGCCAGGACCAGCAAGGGCGGGGCAATTCCGCCTCCAGAAAAGACATTTGGGAACCACGGCAACAGGCCCCTCCCCCAGAAGATCAGCAAGAACAGCCAGCCAAGACCAAGTTTACCGATCAATGAGAACAGCAGAACTCCAGTGCTAGGGGAATACTGCACATAGAATTCATGGCTATTTTCCCCCTGATTCTTTAGTCTTTCAAAGTTAATTTTTTTAATTTTCTTTTTTTTCATTTTCTGTTTTTTTTGAGTTCTTCTTTTTCCCTTATTCAACCAACATCTTATCAATCCCTTTTTTAAAAAACATTTTTATTTTTCATTTTTGGAGTCATATTCTATCCCTTCATAGTAGTTACCCTTATTTTTGGCATATATATGTAAATTAAAATTTTGAGATACAGTTTCTTCTAACAGATCAAAATATACCCTAAATCTCTAGTGTATGACTTTGTTCTAGTCTCCTGCCTGACCACATTCTCTCCCTTTTTTTCCTTTTTTTTAAATCCTCTTCTTTCTTTTTTCAAACAACTTCTCATTTTATCAATTCCTTTTATAAAATTTTTTATAATCTTCATCTTTACAGTCATATTCCATCCCTTCATCATATTAACCCTTATTTATGTACATATATAAGTTTTTCTTTCTTTAAAATTTTGGGAGGCACTTTCTTCTTTTTTTTTTTTTTAAGATTTTATTTATTTATTTAACAGAGAGAGACACAGCGAGAGAGGGAACACAAGCAGGGGGAGTGGGAGAGGGAGAAGCAGGTTTCCCACTGAGCAGGGAGCCCGATGTGGGGCTCGATCCCAGGACCCTGGGATCATGACCTGAGCCGAAGGCAGACGCTTAACCATCTGAGCCACCCAGGCACCCGGGAGGCACTTTCTTCTAACAGACCAAAATACACCCAAAGTCTAGTGTGTGGCACTGATCTATGCACCAGCCTGATCATATTTGATCATATTCTGTTTTTTTGTTTGTTTTGTTCTGTTTTTGTTTGTTTTTATCTTTTTCTTTTTCTTTTTCACTTTCTTTTTTCTTTCTTTCCCTTTCTTTTCCCCCAGTTTCAGGTCTTTTCTGATTTGTTTAGAGTATATTTTCTGGGGACATTGTTACCCTGTTAGCATTTTGTTCTCTCATTCATCTATTCTCCTCTGGACAAAATGACAAGATGGAAAAAATCACCTCAACAAAAAGAACAACAGGCAGTACCGACTGCCAAGGACCTACTCAATACGGGCATTAGTAAGATGTCGGAACTAGAGTTCAGAATGATGATTTTAAAGATACTAGCTGGGCTTGAAAAAAGCATGGAGGTTATTAGAGAAACCCTTTCTGGAGAAATAAAAGAACTAAAATCTAACCAAGTTGAAATCAAAAAGGCTATTAATGAGGTGCAATAAAAAAATGGGGGTGCTAACTGCTAGGATAAATGAGGCAGAAGAGAGAATCAGTGATATAGAAGACCAAATGATGGGAAATAAAGAAGATGAGAAAAAGAGAGATAAACAACTACTGGATCACGAGGGCAGAATGTGAGAGATAAGTGATACCATAAGATGAAACAACATTAGAATAATTGGGATCCCAGAAGAAGAAGAAAGAGAGAGAGGGGCAGAAGGTATATTGGAGCAAATTATAGCAGAGAACTTCCCTAATTTGGGGAAGGAAACAGGCATCAAAATCCAGGAAGCACAGAGAACCCCTCTCAAAATCAATAAAAATAGGTCAACACCCCGACATCGAATAGTAAAACTTATGAGTCTCAGAGACAAAGAGAAAATCCTGAAAGCAGCTCGGGAGGAGAGATATGTAACCTACAATGGTAGAAACATTAGATTGGCACAGACCTACCCACAGAGACCTGGCAGGCCAGAAAGGACTGGCAGGATATATTCAGAGCACTAAATGAGAAAAATATGCATCCAAGAATATTATATCCAGCTAGGCTGTCATTGAAAATAGAAGGAGAGATAAAAAGCTTCCAGGACAAACAAAAACTAAAGGAATTTGGAAACACAAAACCAGCCCTACAAGAAATCTTGAAAGGAGTCCTCTAAGCAAAGAAAGAGCCTAAAAGCAACGTAGACCAGAAAGGAACACAGACAATATACAGTAACAGTCACCTTACAGGCAATACAATGGCACTAAATTCCTATCTTTCAATAGTTACCCTGAATGTAAATGGGCTAAATGCCCCAATCAAAAGACACAGGCTATCAGATTGGATTAAAAAACAAGACCCATCGATATGCTGTCTGCAAGAGACTCATTTTAGACTAAAGGACCCCCAGATTGAAGGTGAAGGGGTGGAAAACCATTTACCATGCTAATGGACATCAAAAGAAAGCTGGTGTGGCAATCCTTATATCAGACAAATTAGATTTTAAACCAAAGACTGTAATAAGAGATGAGGAAGGACACTATATCCTTCTTAAAGGGTCTATCCAACAAGAAGATCTAAAAATTGTAAATATCTATGCCCCTAACATGGGAGCAGCCGATTATATAAGACAATTAATAACAAAAGCAAAGAAACACATTGACAACAATACAATAATAGTGGGGGACTTTAACACCCCCCTCACTGAAATGGACAGATCATCTAAGCAAAAGGTCAACGAGGAAATAAAGACCTTAAATGACACTCTGGACCAAATGGACTTCAAAGATATATTCAGAACATTCTATCCCAAAGCAACAGAATACACATTCTTCTCTAGTCCCCATGGAACATTCTCCAGAATAGATCACATCCTAGGTCACAAATCAGATCTCAAATGGTACCAAAAGATGGGATCATTCCCTGCATATTTTCGGACCACAACGCTTTGAAACTAGAACTCAATCACAAGAGAAAAGTCGGAAAGAACTCAAATACATAGAGGCTAAAGAGCATCCTACTAAAGAATGAATGGGTCAACCAGGAAATTAAAGAAGAATTTAAAAAATTCTTGGAAACCAATGAAAATGAAAACACAACTGTTCAAAATCTTTGGGATACAGTGAAGGCAGTCTTAAGAGGAAAGTATATAGCAATATAAGCCTTCCTCAAGAAACAAGAAAGGTCTCAAATACACAACCTAACCCTACACGTAAAGGAGCTGGAGAAAGAACAGCAAATAAAGCCTAAACTGAGAAGGAGAAGAGAAATAATAAATATCAGAGCAGAAATCAATTGTATATAGCAATACAAGCCTTACTCAAGAAACAAGAAAGGTCTCAAATACACAACCTATCCCTACACCTAAAGGAGCTGGAGAAAGAACAGCAAATAAAGCCTAAACCCAGCAGGAGAAGAGAAATCATAAAGATCAGAGTAGAAATCAATGAAATAGAAACCAAAAGAACAGTGGAACACATCAATGAAACTAGGAGCTGGTTCTTTGAAAGAATTAACAAGATTGATAAACCCCTGGCCAGACTTATCAAAAAGAAAAGAGAAATGACCCAAATCAACAAAATCACGAATGAAAGAGGAGAGATCACAACCAACACCAAAGATATACAAACAATTATAAGAACATATTATAAGCAACTCTATGCCAGCAAATTCGATAACCTGGAAGAAATGGATGCATTCCTAGAGATGTATCAACTACCAAAACTGAACCAGGAAGAAATAGAAAACCTGAACAGACCTATAACCACTAAGGAAATTGAAGCAGTCATCAAAAATCTCCCAGCAAACAAAAGCCCAGGGCCAGATGGCTTCCCAGGGGAATTCTACCAAACACTTAAAGAAGAATTAAACTTCTGAAACTGTTCCAAAAAATAGAAATGGAAGGAAACTTCCAAACTCATTTTATGAGGCCACCATTACCTTGATCCCCAAACCAGACAAAGACCCCATCAAAAAGGAGAATTACAGACCAATATCCCTGATGAACATGGATGCAAAAATTCTCACCAAAATACTAGCCAATAGGATCCAACAGTACATTAAAAGGATTATTCACCATGACCAAGTGGGATTTATCCCTGGGCTGCAAGGTTGGTTCAACATCCGCAAATCAATCAACGTGATACAATACATTAACAAAAGAAAGAACAAGAACCATATGATCCTCTCAATAGATGCAGAAAAAGCATTTGACAAAGTACAGCATCCTTTCTTGATCAAAACTCTTCAGAGTGTAGGGATAGAGGGTACATACCTCTATACCATAAAAGCCATCTACGAAAAACCTACAGCAAATATTATTCTCAATGGGGAAAAACTGAGAGCTTTCCCCCTAAGGTCAGGAACGCAGCAGGGATGTCCACTATCACCACTGCTATTCAGCATAGTATTAGAAATCCGAGCCACAGCAATCAGACAACAAAAAGAAATAAAAGGCATCCAAATTGGCAACGAAGAAGTCAAACTCTCACTCTTTGCAGATGATATGATACTTTATGTGGAAAACCCAAAAGACTCCAGCCAAAAACTGCTAGAACTCATACAGGAATTCAGTAAAGTGGCAGGATATAAAATCAGTCAACAGAAATCAGTGGCATTCCTATACACCAACAACAAGACAGAAGAAAGACAAATTAAGGAGTTGATCCCATTTACAACTGCACCCAAAACCATAAGATACCTAGGAATAAATCTAACCAAAGAGGCAAGGGATCTGTACTCAGAAAACTATAGAATACTCATGAAAGAAATTGAGGAAGACACAAAGAAATGGAAAAACGTTCCATGCTCATGGATTGGAAGAACAAATATTGTGAAAATGTCAAAGCTACCTAGAGCAATATACACATTTAATGCAATCTCTATCAAAATACCATCAATTTTTTTCAAAGAAATGGAACAAACAATCCTAAAATTTGTATGGAACCAGAAAAGACCCCGAATAGCCAGAGGAATGTTGAAAAAGAAAAGCAAAGCTGGTGGCATCACAATTCCGGACTTCCAGCTGTATTACAAAGCTGTCGTCATCCAGACAGCATGGTACTGGCACAAAAACAGACACATAGGTCAGTGGAACAGAATAGAGAGCCCAGAAATGGACCCTCAACCCTATGGTCAACTAATCTTCGACAAAGCAGGAAAGAATGTCCAATAGAAAAAAGACAGTCTCTTCAACAAATGGTGTGGGAAAATTGGACAGCCACATGCAGAAGAATGAAACTGGACCATTTCCTTACTCCACACACAAAAATAGACTCAAAATAGATGAAAGACCTCAGTGTGAGACAGAAGTCCATGAAAATCCTAAAGGAGAACACAGGCAGCAACCTCTTCGACCTCAGCCGCAGCAACTTCTTCCTAGACACATCGCCAAAGGCAAGGGAAGCAAGGGCAAAAATGAACTATTGGGACTTCATCAAGATAAGAAGCTTCTGCACAGCAAAAAAAAAACAGTCAACAAAACCAAAAGACAACCGACAGAATGGGAGAAGATATTTGCAAATGACATCTCAGATAAAGGGCTAGTATCCAAAATCTATAAAGAACTTCTTAAACTCAACACCCAAAGAACAAATAATCCAATCAAGAAATGGGCAGAAGACATGAACAGACATTTTTCCAAAGAAGACTTCTAAATGGCCAACAGACACATGAAAAAGTGTTCAACATTGCTCGGCATCAGGGAAATCCAAATCAAAACCTCAATGAGATACCACCTCACACCAGTCAGAATGGCTAAAATTAACAAGTCAGGAAAGGACAGATGTTGGCGGGGATGCGGAGAAAGGAGAACCCTCCTACACTGTTGGTGGGAATGCAAGCTGGAGCAGCCACTCTGGAAAACAGTATGGAGGTTCCTCAAAAAGTTGAAAATAGAGCTACCATATGATCCAGCAATTGCACTACTGGGTATTTACCCCAAAGATACAAATGTAGGGACCCAAAGGGGTATGTGCACCCCGATGTTTATAGCAGCAATATCCACAATAGCCAAACTATGGAAAGAGCCAAGATGTCCATCGACAGATGAATGGATAAAGAAGATGTAGTACATAAATACAATGAAATATTATGCAGCCATCAAAAGGAATGAGATCTTGCCATTTGCAATGACGTGGATGGAACTGGATGGTTATGCTGAGCAAAATAAGTTAATCAGAGAAAGACATGTATTATATGATCTCACTGATATGAAGAATTCTTAATCTCAGGAAACAAACTGAGGGTTTCTGGATTGGTGGGGGGTGGGAGGGATGGGGTGGCTGGGTGATAGACATTGGGGAGGGTATGTGCTATGGTGAGTGCTGTGAATTGTGCAAGACTGTTGAATCACAGATTTGTACCTCTGAAACAAATAATACAATATATGTTAAAAAAAAAAAAGAAGATAGCTGGAGGGAAGAATGAAGGGAGGAAATTGGAGGAGGAGATGAACCATGAGAGATGATGGACTCTGAGAAACAAACTGAGGGTTCTAGAGGGGAACGTGGTGGGAGGATGGGTTATCCTGGTGATGGGTATTAAAGAGGGCACGTTCTGCATGGAGCACTGGGTGTTATACACAAACAATGAATCATGGAACACTACATCAAGAACAAATGATGTAATGCATGGTGATTAACATAACAATAAAAAATTTTTAAAAATAAAGTAATAAACATGTTCAAGATTTTAACAAAAGAAAGCCATAAAGGTTCTTGACTAGCTGAAGACAATTCAGAACAGTTGTTACCTGAATCATCACGTCCTCAAGGCTAGCAGTTGATTCTTTGCTTTTCCAAATCATTTTTATTAAAAACGCTCCAACCATCAGCTTTCCAAAATCTCTATAACAAGCCCAAGAGCAAGGTGTTAAGGTGAAAAAAAACAATTGAGGTACTTTTTCTTTTTTGGGGGGGCGGTAGTGTGTATGTGCTTTTATTTAGCACGCTGGGACAACATGGTTCTATAAATTTCTATTCCTTCCAATGTTTATTTATTTATTTATTTTTATTTATTTTTAAAGATTTTATTTATTTGACAGAGAGAGAGAACACAAGCAGGGAAAGTGGCAGGCAGAGGGAGAGGGAGAAGTAGGCTCCCTGCTCAGCAGGGAGTCTGATGTGGGGCTTGATCCTAGGACCCTGGGATCACGAGCCAAAGGCAGATGCCTAACCATCTGAGCCACCCAAGCACCCGTCCTTCCATTGTTTTTTAAAGAAAGAAATAATTTTAGTGGATAATCATAATTGATATATACAAATATATTTAGACAAATACATTCTAAGAATATCCCTTCTTTCCTTCTTTTTTGCTTCATGAATTCTTTGTTTTCTTCTTCAAAATTCTAGGACAAGTACTATGAACTTTCTCATCCTTTTGATTAATCAAGTATAGGTTAAAGCCAATTTTTGTGTTTGCATTTGTGTGACAGGTACTGCTTTTTCTGGAAGATACGTAGACGAATGTTCCTAGGAAAAGGAAAGAGAAAGAATGGGGCCAGTGAGGAGAACAGAAGACTTGGAGAAGAGATAGAGAAGCAGATAATTGCATGCAGCGTGCAGAAACTGGCTTCAAATTGGTGAAGCAGAGAATAATGGGTATGTGAGTTTGAGGTAATGAGAGCTAATTTATCTTTCTAAAAGATAGTATGTCTTTTGTTGATATACATAGGTTATCCAGAGCTGCTGTTAGTATCGAGTGGAATAAAGCCCCATCCCAGATACCCTCCCTCCCCCTACCATGAATTTTTTGTGGATGCCTTTGAAGTTTTCTCTTTAAACTATTTGACTGTCCCAGATGACAGTATTTTTTTAAAGATTTTTTTTTTTTTTGAGAGAGAGAATGAGAGACAGAGAGCATGAGAGGGAGGAGGGTCAGAGGGAGAAGCAGACCCCCCGCCGAGCAGGGAGCCCGATGCGGGACTCGATCCTGGGACTCCAGGATCATGACCTGAGCCGAAGGCAGTCGCTTAACCAACTGAGCCACCCAGGCGCCCCCAGATGACAGTATTAAAGTATCGATCCTTCAGTGTGTTCAAAGAAAAAAATACAAATGATTAAGAAATTTAATTTAGCCAAATTATCTGATACATAAATTCTTTGAAGTTTCTTTATATACAATTAGACTGCCTCAAAATAACTTGATCTTTTATTTTTAAAAATATTCATTTATTAATATTAGAGAGAGAGAGAAAGTGCACGAGCAGGGTGAGGGGCAGAGAGAGAGAGAGAGAGAGAGAGCATCTCAAACAGATTCCCTGCTGAGTGCAGAGACCCATGCAGAGCTCAATCCCATGACCCTGAGATCATGACCTGAGCCAGAGGCAGAAGCTTAACTGACTGAGCCACCCACGCGTCCCATAACTTGGTCTTTTAAATCTTGAGCATTTAAAGTGTTAAGTGGGAAAAAACACTTAAAAATTGAAGTTACTCAAATTATAAGATATATTATTTCAAAAACATATTAAGGCTTCAGATACTCTGTGCATTCTGAACATATTTCTCCCTTTAATACCTACACAGATGTACAGAGACTTATCCAGCAAAAAGAAAAAAGAAAAAAAGAGGATGTGAAGTTTTCTTTGCTTTAAACATAGTCAACTCTACTAGCCCAAACTAAACAAGATGGTGTCATGAGAGTTATGTAGTATATCATGGGGGTGTTAGTGCACATGGCTGGAAGCCTCCAAAATCTCTGGTGTGGGGCATGGGGCTGGGGAGGTCTCTACTTGGTGCTCTGTTGGTCTGGTGAAACTGGTCTGACTCCCCTCCCTCCCTTCTTAGTACCTAATATTCTCAGGGCGTCTTTAAAGTTTCTGCATGCACTTGGTCAATTTCCTATTGCTTAGGAAGGTCTTTTTGTTGTTCTCTGTTTTATTTGGCTGTGTTTGATCTTACTCTATCAGTTTTAGCAAGACTACATTCATCTGTTGTTCTGTTGGTGCTTCTGGAGCCACGATTGCTGTGATGGAAGGGGACTTCCTGAGAATACTTCTTGTTCTTCTGCTTCAGCAGAGATAGTCTTCCTGATCTTGTGCTGTGCAGTTTGGCTGGTAAAGAAATGCATGATAATTAGGAGGACATGACAAATTCTGCACTGTTTAAGGCTTGCAGTTCAATCATGGTTTTGCTGTCCTTGCTGGCTCACAGGGCCACGCTGATATGAACTTTGAGTTTTACCCTTTCTTGGGTTAAACTCATTTCTTCTCTGAGTTTCTTTGGATGATAATGATGATGAAGAAATGGACTGACCTAGTCAGGGGGAATGGAAAGGAGTTTTGGGAGCAGATAGCAAAGGAGAGGCAGGGGTATGGGTAAGGATCCTCCAGCCACAAATTTTGGAGACAGCATCGACATCCCTTTCAAAAGATACCAAGTGCATGAGGTTCAACCCTGAGATCAGATTGATATGTGGATTAATAGCCAGCATATCATTTCCAAAGGTTTTATACAGATTCTTAATAATCTCTGCCTTATCAGAGATAAGTGGTGTGGGCCTCAATTATGTTCTTCAAGATGATTTTTTTCAAGGTTTTAAATGTCCACATCTTGAAGCAGTGAGGTTACCTTGGTCCCTGAATCATGTTTAATTTTCTTTAAGTTTCTTCCTCTTGATACATCTTCTGCCCAGGCAACGGTAGGCTGATATTTCCAGAGGAATTTCTTCAGCTAGTTTGATCTCATTAGCCCTTTCTGAATGATTTCAAGACATTGAGGCATGCTTCAGAGATTCTATCTGGGGTGATGTTTCCTCCATCACCTTGGATGGTGACAGACTTCCCTGAATCCTAGAATCCTCCTCTTTATGGATGTCCACACCAGAGAGATTTGTTTTAAAACTATTTTTACTAGCCATGTTTTCTAATAATTGCACAAACCAGTCTGTGAGGCCCAGGATCTACAGAGAAAAAGCAATCTGTTTGAAATAAGATCCCCTGTGGGGAAATTCTTGTTCCTTGAAGGAGGATGTGCTGATGGGGCAAAAGGAACTCACTAATTTACTCAGGATGTAGGAAATCTGGACAGAGTTGTTCTCAAACTGATGAATGCTTACCTACTCAATGGATATTTTTACATCTTTATTCACTGCACATGTTATAATAACAATGGCAGTTTCTGTATTAGAAACTGTATCAAGTATAGACTTGATCCCCATTTTTTATTGTTCCATACTGTGCCAAAAGTCCATGGAACACCTACGAAGGCAGGTAAGGAGAGCTTGTCTTTTTTTTTTTTTTTAGGATTTAAAAAACTGCTTTATTAAGTTATACTTTATATACAACAAACTGAATATATTTAATGTTGTTGATTTAGCATGTTTTAACATAGGTATGTACTCATGAAATTATCAACCACAATCAAAATGATAAACATATTCATCGCCTCAAAAAGTTTCCTTGTGCCATTTTTGAATCTAAATTTTTTTGCCCTTTAACTTTAGGGGATTGAGAAATCAACTCTCATAATTCCCAATGTAATTCCACATTATCCAAGAGAGTGTGAATAGAACAAATGACATAATTCTGACAGAAGTAGCTAGACTTGAGCAGGACTCATTCAGCCAAAGGCAGCTTCCTATCTTGGACTCCTTGTCTCCTTTTCTGTTCTTTCTTTTTTTTTTGTCTCATTGTTCTTATTTTTGTTGTTGTTCTCCTTCTTCTCTTCCTCTTCTACTTTCTCCTCCTTCTCTTCTTCTTCTTCCTCCACTTTTTCTTTCTCTATCTTCTCCTCTGTGCACCTCTCATCCTGGTCTTCTGCCTATCCACTGCCACCTCCCCCCAACCCAGCCTAGCTCCCCCCCAGAGCAGAAGAAAACTCTTTCTATATTTTATACTATATGAATACTAGATGCTCAAATCTATTTGAAAAAGAGAAATTTAAAGTACCATACTTTCAAAAAAAAAAAAAAAGTAAGTACCATGCTTTCCAGAAGCAAGCACTCCTAATACTAATTTGAGCAAATGGTATCGTTCTCTCCATATAGTTTTGCAATGAGTTATATTTGCTTCACTATATCTAGTATACTGTATCTTATCACTATGCATAGCACTAACCCATTTTTAATCTTTAAATGCCTGGGTAACGTTCAGTCAGTTTCCTGTCAAATAATCTTTTTGCATTAAACAGTGCTGCTACTAAAATCCTTAAACATATATCTTTGTATGTGTGTATCTACTGTAACCAATGGAACCCACTGTTGCATGGAAATATAAATTTTATGAAAATATTTTTTTGATAAATTTAGCAATTTTCCCTCAAAAATGTTGCACAAATTTATACTCTAGCAACATGATAATAATATGAAATATCATTTCAAAAAATAAAATTATCAAACTACATATGGTCAGTACAACATAATAATTTTGGTTAATATAAAATATTTTGAACATTAGAAAATGTTTCAGACATTTACAAAAGCAAGCCATCCAGCAACCTCACTTTAATAAGGATTTCATTTTTGAAAAGGCAGATGAACCTGGGTGAATGTTTATACTTATTGACCTTAAATACCTAAGGGCTGAGATTTGTTGGAATGTTTTGATGAAACAGATTTGTCTTCATTTTTGCTTTTTGGAAAAATGACATTGTGGTGTAGGCAAATTTTAGAAAGGATTTTGGGAGGAAAGAAAGAGTTTAGGCTTATAGAAAAGAGGTTTTGGTTTGTAGTAATAACTGAGCAAAAAGTCAGACATGAGAGTGAGACACATATACTCTGGAAGTTAATCAGCAATTACTTGCTAGACTGGAAAATTTGATTGGGAATAATCAGGCAAAGAAAACAATAGTTTTGGTAGGCAGGTTTGAATTTTTCCATACCTTGTAGAAAATATTTAGAAGTTCATATGTAGAACAAAAAGAAGTTGAAAGCCACTGTGTCTTTCTAAGAGAGGGAATGATGTTATCCAAACAACACTTACGGAAGATTATTCTAGCAGCTGTGTTGGACTTCTTTAGTTGCCTTTCAGTTTATTGCCTGATTGCAAGTAACATTTTAAAAGAAACATATGGGAAGTTGATCTAAAATGTCTCATCTGTAAAAAGCCATAACATACTGGTAAAGTATATGGTATATATATTTTAAGACAAATTAAACATTCGAATAATGTGATTATAATCCATGCCCCTCAGAATAGTGAAGTAACCCAGGCAGTGTTTCTACAAATTTCTTCCTAAATTACATGTATAATAAATAAATTATGCTCGCAAATATGCTCCAAACATTGAGCAGGTGCCTGATATAGACCTCTTTTCCATTTTCAAAGCAGTGAAATTTCTTGAATTACTTTCCATGGATTCATTTAGAAGGAAATACCATAGGAATAATTTTGCTTTATTTGAGTCCTCCCCACAATTTTGGAAATGACTGTCCTGAGTCTGGACAGGAATACAACTTATGGAGGGCTATTTAATTAAATGTATTTACACCTTTAAAAATGCTTATAACTATTGGTTATGGGGTGAATTGTGTACCCTCAAAAGTTCATTTGTTGAAGTTCTAATCCTCAGTACTTCAAATGTGACTGTATTCAGAGATAGGATATTTAAAGAGGTAATTAAGTTAAAATGATGTCATTAGGGTGAGCCCTAATAAAATATGACTGGTGTCTTTACAAGAAGATATTTGGACTCATGGACGATGGAAGACAATATGAAAACATGGGAAGGAGATGGTAATCTACAAGCCAAGGAGAGGGGCCTGGAACAGATCCCTCCTTCTCAGCCTCAGAAGGAACCAACTCAGTAGACACTTGGATTCTCAGATTTCCAGCTTCCCAAATTGTGAGACAATACATTTCTGTTGTTTAAACCACTGCTCTGTGGTATCTTGTTTTGGCTCTAGAAAGCTAATAAAATGCTATAACTAATCCCAATTCTAAATGTTCTAAATAAATGTGAAGGATATTAAACAAATCTGTTTAACAGAATTTATTATAGTGCTATTTAGAATACTGACAAATGAAATTAACTTGTGAAATTCACTGTATAGAAGTATGGTTATATAATTTCTGAAACAAACTTATAAAACCATTAAAAATATTTTAAAAGAGTGCTTAATGACATAGGAAAATGATTTAAAATGCTAAATGGAAAAGCAGTTGATTACATTATTTACACAATGATCCTACTTTAGTAAAAATATTTTAATTGCTTTTGTTTAGACAAAAAAGTAGAAATAAATCTATCAAAAGGTAACATGCTGATATTATTTCTTAGCGGTGATATTTATTTTCTTCTCTTAATCTTTCTGCACTTTTGTATGTCTACTTGAAAATGTATTTTTAACATTATAAAGTATTCTTATTTAGATAAAAATAAACAGAAATGGAAAACAAGCAATTAAGATTGAAATAATTATTATTATTCTATCTCAAAGTTCAGCAAACCTCTCTCCTGCCATCTACGGTCTTCCACCTCATCCAGGGAATTTTTAAACTTCAGCTACTGTACTGTTCAGTTTTAGAATGTTCATTTCTTACAATTTCTATTTCTCTGTTGAGATTCTCCATCTGTTGACTTGTGAGCATATTTTTTCCTTTAAGTTCTTGAACCTATTAATAATAGCTGCTTCAAAGTCACTGCCTGCTGATTCCTATGCTTGACTATGCTTGCCATTCACTTTCGGTCATTATTTTTTATATCTACTAGTTTTTTTAATAACATGTTCCACATGTTACTTGGGTGAATGTATACTGGAGAAAGGGGAATATGCATACATTGAGGAATATTAGATACAGGGTATGAATTGACATTGATATTTGGAAACTTAAAGTTTCATTAAGTTTCTTTCTTTAGAATGGAGACTTTAGGGTGTGATGTAATAAATGGGATGCTGGCCTAAAGTCAAACTTGCAGTGTTTCCACTATGCTTGTGGACACACCCAGTACCCATTTCCTAAGTCTCTGAATGTATAATTTGAATTGATATGCTTGGCAATTGGAGTAATCCCCACATTTGTTCTTTGGACTATTGGGAAGAGCTGTAACAGTGGAAAAGGCCAAATGGAAACCTCTGATACATTCCATGCCCTCTCCCCCCCACCAAAATAGTAGACTAAAAACAATATCATATTTCGTGAGAGATGGTAGAGATTAATGTAACAATTAAAGACCTAAAAGACGGAGGTGTAGTTGTCCCTTTCATTATCTATTTAACTAGACAGGTTTGGTCCCAATAGAAACCAGATGGGGGCTAGAGAATGACCATACATTTCAATTGCAGGTACCATGATGGAGTTGGTATGATTGTTAGAACAGATGAATACTATCTCAAGCATATGGTATATGGCTAAAAATTTGCCAAATGCATCCTTTCCTGTTCTAATTTGCAAAGAAAACCATACATAGTTTGCATTCACATGTGATGGACAGTAATATTGATTTACATTTTGCCTCAGTACTGCTAATACTCCCACCCAATGGCATGAAATAGCCCAAAAATATCTCGACTGCCTGGACATCTCACAGACCATCATGCTGATAAATTACATCAATGACATCATGCTGATTGGTCCAGATAAATAAGAGATGGCTAACAACAGAAGACCTTGATAAGGCACTAATATTCCAGAGGATGAAATGTAAACTCCATGAAGATTCAGGGACCACTTCAGGGAAGACTTTGGATTTATAGTGGTCAGGGGCATGCCACAATTTTCCTCCAAAGAGAAAGACAAATCCCCGAATCTTCCACCTCCTACCACAAGGTAGGAAGCACATCACCTAGTAGGCCTCTTTGGTGCTAGAGGCAATAGATTTCACATATAGGTTTATTTTTCTGGTCTATATACTGGGTGACACAGAAGGCTGCCACATTTGAGTGGGGTCTGGAGCATTAAGGATTGCAAAGTGAGTCCAAACTATAATACAAGCTACCTTGCTTCTTGGATCATACGATCTGGCAGATAGACTCTATGATTTTGGAGGTGTAAGATGCACTATGGGGTTTATGGAAAGCCCCAGTAGAAAAAATGATACTGCCGCTATTGGGGTAATGGGGCAAGATCTTGCCATTCACAGTAGAAAATTAAATGCCTTTGAGAAACATTTCCTGTCATGTTACTGGGTCCTGGTAGAAACAGAACATTTGACCATGGGTCATTAAATGACCATGCATCTGGAACTGTCCAGTATGAGTTGACTTCCACTGGATCCATCAGGTCATAAAGTAAGATGAGCCTAGAATCAGTTCATCAAAAATCAATTCATCATCATAATCAGTTCATCATAAATTGGAAATGGTATATTTGGAATTGAGCCTGAGCATGACATCATTGAGTTTATCAGCAAATTATCCAAGAGAGGCACCATATTTTTTAACTACATAGATAAGCAACCCTATTGCTGATATGGCAGAGAAGGTCTCTGCAGTAATCACATATATTTCTTTGGACAGAAAATATAAGATATGCTAAGTTCCAAGGACATAGGGTCCTATTCCACTAGTTTTGGGTAGAGGAACTGGAAGAATTCCTTGGGGATCAGCACAAACGAACTTTCCCTCCGTATTCAGGAGGAGGTTGTACAAGGGCAAGACTTGGCTGCCCTGTGTGAAAGATTCTTGTTGCCTGCAATACCCCTGGACTGAGGAAGGCTGCTTTCTTCATGCAAGGGGCTGCTGTGGCAATTGCAGAAAGCACCACCTGGGACAGCATGGTCAGTGAAGGTCCATACAGCAATGTCCGTGTCCTAGTGACAGGCTTCCATCAAACACATCCAGGATGCAACTGATCTGGAGAAGTCATAGCAGGCACTGGTTCAAAAGTGCCATTACCTTTTTGACGTCCGGTGGAATAACACTGCTATGACATTGGAGCTTACTTACCAGGAATGGCTGCATAGAGTATACAAGGAGGTAAAAAAAAAAAAACCACTTGGACTATCATATCTGTACAACATGATGCATCGAAAGGAACAAGAGCACATGATAAACTGGGTGAAAAAACATGTGGTGCAGAGTCTCTACACAGCAGGAAAAGGAGACAATTGTCAAGTACACTGCAGATCTAAAGCTGCTGGCAAAGAAGGCTCAAACACAGCCAGTTCTGTAAATGTATCTATCCCAGTGGAGACAGCTAGAAGCAATTGACTAAGGAAACCAGTCCATGTGACAAAAATCTTTCTGCATTGCTATATACTGAAGTTACACTTAACCCATATGGTGAGAGAATTAAAACCATCTATTGGCCAGTGAGGTGTTTTTCATCCTTCTTGTTCTGTATTTTGAGTTGTTCCATGATCACTTTTGAATAAACAGTTTGCTTTTAATAAAATTTTGTTGCCTGACCAAAAAAAAAAAAAAAAAAAAAAAAAGCCAGAGGTATAGATTCCAGGTGGGTTGACTTGATATGTGAGTGTAAGTTGAAAATGGACAGTGGCTCTAGTATAGCCACATTCAGAGGGAACCTTGAAAAAGAGTGAAAAAGAAACACCTTCTCAGTGGGCAGAGCTACAAGCCATGGACCTTGCCATTCACTATATGCAGGATAAGTGATGTGAGATGAGAATCTAGAGATCTGGGGAAGTGACCTGATATTGTAGAATAATTAAGAAACTTGAGAGGTGCCTGGATGGCTCAGTTGGTTGAACGGCCGGCTCTTGATTTTGGCTCAGATCATGGTCTCAGGATCCTGGGATCGAGCCCCACATCAGACTCATGCTTAGCAGGGAGTCTGCTTCAGGATTATCTCCCTCTGCCTCTCCCCCCACCTCTCTCTAAAAACAAATAAATAAATCTTTTTTAAAAAGCCAGAGACAAAGAGGTCTGGGGGAGAGGCATGTGAATGGATATATGCTTGGGGTTGTGGAGTGTGAAGATTCTTGAATCTCATGTTAATGGCCATCAGAAAGCATCTAAAATGAAGGAGGCACTGAACAGCAAAGCAGACAAAATGACTCATCCAGTTGAAAACAGGCTTTGTCACTAGATGCTCCAGAATTGGAGATATGAATAGAGAGGCCACAGTGACAGAGGTAGAGGCTACATATGCTGGTACCAAGGTACGTACTTCCACTTAACTAAAGACAATCTAGATTGTTATTGTCCCTGAATATCCAGTATGTCAGCAACAGAGACCAGTGCTAAGCTCTCCATATGTCACTATTTCTTGAGGAGACTAACTGGTCACATGATGGCAAGTCAACTACATTGGGCTCCTTCCATCCTGGAAGGCTCAGGAGTTCATCTTCCATGGATAGATATCTAATCCAGGAATATGTCTGCTTTTCCTGCCTTTAGAACCTCAGTCAATACCACTATGCAAGGACCATTGAATGCTTAATTCACAGACAGAGAATCACACATAGCATTTGACTAGGAAGTCTACTTTATATCAGAAATGTGGGAGTAGGCTCATGACCATGAGATCCATTGGTTATGTTATATATATTATATATTGCATCATCCAGAAGCAGCTGGTCTCAGAGAGTGCTAAATTGGTTTTATAAATGCATAGCTTATGAACCAGCTTGGAGGTAACATTCTAGAAAATAGAGTACTATCGTTCAGATTGCAATATGTACACTAAATCAGGGGCTTATATGTAAATATACATATCTGTCTGTCTATGGGGAGAGAGACAGAGAGAAAGACAGGGCAAGGGAGGGCTCACAAAGTTCTCCCCAACATAATCCAATCATGGCAAATGAAATGTTCAACATGGGCCAAGCAGAAGAGAATCTGGATGATAGCTTTTGTGTATGACTTTGGAATCATCTTTGACTTGTCTGGCACCTCACTTGTGTGGTCACCAAATCCTGGCAATGTTTCCTCAGTTCCTTTATTCTTGCTGCCACTTTCCTTACCAAATCTCATGTAGACTAAAGCCATTAGCTCAGTGGTTCACAACCTGTTTGGCACAACACAATCATTGATTCAGTGGTGTGCTAACACATCAGTATTTTTTAAAGTCCCTAAGGTACCTCTAAAGTGCAGTCAAAGTTGAGAAACATTGTTAATTGACTTCTCTGCCTCTGGTCTCTACCTTCTTTAAGCCCTCTTTTACAATAATGATTTATTTTTGTAACACAGAGATTTTTAAATATAACTATTCTGTTTAAAACATTTAATTTGCTTTCAATAGTCAGAAAAGTTCCAAACTCTAAATATACATTTAAAGTTTTCAAGCTTCTGAATCTAATCAACATTTTCAGTTTAATATGTTCTCTTATACAGTCTAGGTCTCAGTCAGACTGGAGCACTCACCGCTGCTGGAACATGCCATTCATTCATTCTCATGCCTAGTCTGTACCATGGATTCTCATACTCTGGTGTGCATTATAGAGTATGGAGAAGAGCTGATTAAAAATGCAAATTCCAAGTTCCTATACTGCATTATGACCCAAACCTTACTGCTACAACACAACCATGTACTTTATAAAATCTTAGTTTACTATGCATTGCGGAAGTGACAAAAGTAAGGGAATTACCAAGGGCACCCCCTACAGGGGGGAAATAATATATTTGCTGCTTCTGATGTGGGGTCAGTGAGCAGCAAGCAAATGAGAACTGCGAAGCTTCCCTGAAGGTAAATGCCAATATTAGCACTGCCATCAGGAAAGTCTTGAGCAGGCCTCAGAGGAAATATTGCTGAACCATAGGCTCTTGCATTAACTGGAGGCTCTAGAAAGAAATTTAGGTAGTTTCAGGTGGATAAGTCTCCTTGTCATTAAGCGCTAACTTCAAGGAAAAGGACCTGAAACTTAGACTCTTATATTAGAAAGGGACTCTAGAAAGAACTTGAACTGATTTCAGGTTGATAATCTCCTACTACATAATTTGATGAAGAAGAGAAGACAGGGTTGGTACTATGAAGAAACTTAGGCTTCAACAGTAGAAAGAAAGAAATATGATCTGCTCTAATAGGAGAAGCTGAATGCTCACAACATGCTATGGTCGCACAGAGGCATCTAAGATTCTTACAAATTAAGTTCAAGCAAACATGAGCTCTTAATCAAAGATCCCCAAGCATGCCAGAAAACAAACCATTGTGTATGAATCAATAGAAACAACCAATAGTAGATTTGTTCCCAGAGATTTCAGGTATTGATATTGTGAGGATCAAAGTATAAAATTTCTGCAAATGAAATGTTTAAGACAATAGTAGAGGCAATCACAAACATGCAGAGAGTAACAAAAACATGAGTGGATGTTTCAAAGGGGGCCAAATTGAAATTTTAGAAATAGAAAATGTAATTTTGAAGTTAAAAACCAAAGGGGAATGTTTAATAGATGAGATTGAGCTGAAGTGAGAATTAGTGAGTGGCCAAATAGGTCTGAAGAAATTCAGAATAAAGTACAGAGACTAAGAAGATGAAAAATAGGAACAGTAAGTTCCAAATATAAAGGATAGAATGAGACATCATATAATTAATTGAAATCCTAGAAAAAAAGAATGAATGAGAGGAAATTTTGCAGATTGTTACTGACACTTCTGCAGATTGATGAAAAATATGAATCTACCAGCCATCAACAAGAGCACAGATAAATTGTGTTAAATTCACATAATGAAATATTATGAAGCAGTGAAAATGAACAACTATACAAATCAACATAAATGATCCTTAGTAACAATGTTGAATTAAAAAAAAAAAAACAAGTAACAGGAGATAATGTACATAATTATTCCATTCTTATAAAGTTCATTGGTACCATTCTTTTAATTACATTACTGAATTTGATTTGTTCCTATTTGAGGATTTTTGTATCCACGTTCCTGAGGGATTTTGGTCAATAATTTTCTTTTGTTATGATGTCTTTTCTGATTTTGGTATTAGGGTCATGCTGGCCTCATAGAATGAGTTAGGAGGTTCCCTCTGCTTATATATATATATTTTAAAGATTTTATTTATTTGACAGAGAGAGATACAGCGAGAGAGGGAACACAAGCAGGGGAAGTGGGAGAGGGAGAAGCAGGCTTCCCACAAGCAGGGAGCCCGATGTGGGGCCCGATCCCAGGACCCCGGGATCATGACCTGAGCCGAAGGCAGACGCTTAGTGACTGAGCCACCCAGGCATCCCTCCCTCTGCTTATATTTTCTGGATGAGATTTTAGAAGCTTGGTATCATTCTTTCCTCAATGTTTGGCAAGCTTTACCAGTGAAAGCATCTGAGCCTGGTACTTTGTTTTGGTAGATTATTATTTTTTAAAAGATTATTTATTTGTTTATTTGTCAGAGAGAGAGAGAGCGCACACACAAGCTGGGGGAGTGGTAAGCAGAGGGAGAAGCAGGCTCTCCACTGAGCAAGGAGCCCAATGTGGGACTCGATCCTAGGACCCTGGGATCATGACCTGAGCTGAAGGCAGACACTTAACACACTGAGTCACCCAGGCGTTCCTGTTTTGGTAGATTATTAATTGTTGATTCAATTTCTACGATGTAGGCCTATTCAGTTTATTTGTTTATTTATTCAGTTTATTATTTATTGTTTATTTCTTCTTATGAATGTTTTAGTAGATTTTTGTCTTTCAAGGAATTGGTCCATTTCATATAAGTTATCAAATTTGTGGGCTTAGAATTGCTCATAATATTCCTTTATTATCTTTTCAACTTCTGTAAGTTTACAAGTAATGGCCCATCTTTCTTTTTCTCTCATTTTGGCAGTAGACATTTTTGGATCTCATAAATTTTAGTAATGGCGTTAAGTTTAACTCAGTTATCTACTTGTATAGGTTGGTAAGGGACCTCTACATTTGTACCATTTGCCTGCTGAGTGTCTTCCAGGTTATCACCCTCAGCCCCAGAAGTTTGGCAAAATTCAAGCAAAAATGCTCCAATCACAACCTGTGCTGCTTGTTTTTCTATGGATTTTCAATATGTCTATTAGTGGTCTACTTTTTTTTTTTTAAGGGTTTTTTCTCCTAATTTTTATTTATGAGTTACAGTTTTTAAGTTTTTTTTCTTCTTTTTCAATTTTAAAACCCAGGTATAACTAACATCCAGTGTTATATTAGCTTTGGGTATACAATATAATGATTCAACAATTCTATACATTACTCATAGTGTTCATCATGATACATGTACTCTTAATCCCCTTCACCTATTTCACCCATTTCCCCACCCACTTGCCCTCTAGCAACCACCAGTTTGTTTTCTAAATTTAAGAGTTTTTTTGTCTCTTTTTTTAATTTTATTTTTTAAAAATTAACATATAATGTATGATTGGTTTCAGAGGTACAGGTCTGTGATTCATCAGTCTTATATTGTTTGTCTCTTTTTTCTGTTTTTTTTTCTTAAATTCTACATGAGTGAAATCATTGGGTATTTGACTTTTTCTGACTGACTTATTTCACTTAGTATTATACCCTCTAGACCCATCCATGTTGTTGCAAGTGGCAAGACTTCACTCTTTTTTATGGCTGAGTAATGTTTTAGTGTGTGTGTGTGTAACATATCTTCTTTATCCATTAATCTATGGATGGACACTTGGGTCACTTCCAT
Organism: Mirounga angustirostris; assembly: GCF_029215605.1. Taxonomy (NCBI): domain Eukaryota; kingdom Metazoa; phylum Chordata; class Mammalia; order Carnivora; family Phocidae; genus Mirounga; species Mirounga angustirostris. Next base: position 78,024,575 of record NW_026991717.1, read on the forward strand.
ATCTTGGCTGTTGTAAGTAATGCTGCAATAAACATAGCAGTGCATCTATCTTTTTGAATGTATTTTCATTTTCTTTTGGTGAATACCCAGTAGTGGAATTACTGGATCATTTCATTTCTGATTTTAGTAATTGGTGTTTTATCTCTTTTTTTCCTTGGTTAGCCTAGTTAGAGATTATCCATATTATTAATATTTTTCAAAGAACCAGCCTTTGTTTCATTGATTTTCTGTATTAATTTCCTCCTTTCAACTTCATTGATTTATGTTCTGATTTTCATTACTGTTCTTCTATTGCTTTGGATTTAATTTGCTCTTCTTTTTCTAGTTTCCTTAGGTGGAAGCTTAAATTATTGGTTTTCTATTCTAATCCATGCATTTAATGCTATGCATTTTCCTCTAAGCTCTTCTTTGGCTGCATTCCACAAAATTTTCCAAGTTGTATTTTTAATTTAATTTTACTATACTCATATATGCTGAGAAATGTAGAGGTTTTTTTTAATATTTTATTTATTTATTTGACAGAGAGAGACATAGCGAGAGAGGGAGCATAAGCAGGGGGAGTGGGAGAGGGAGAAGCAGGCTTCCCACTGAGCAGGAAGCCCGATGTGGGGCTCGATCCCAGGACCCTGTGATCATGACCTGAGCCGAAGGCAGATGCTTAATGACTGAGCCACCCAGGCACCCAAGTTTTTTTTTTTTTTTAGAAAATTCTATTTCTAGAGCTGATCTTTTATGTGTTTTTTATGTGGTCCAAACTTTGCTGTATGTTGAACAACAAAACAATTAAAAAACATTTTAAAAAAATCTATGAGCTTAATCTATTCCAATAATTTAATGAATTTCTTTAAGTGTATGTTTTCTTTCTAATCTGTTGGATCAGGTAAATATTCATTTTGTTTTTACCAAGGGAGACAAATTTTCATCCTTATGATGGAGACTAGGATTTTTAGAACTGGTGTAGTCAGGCCCTTCTGTCTTGGTATTCTCTGAATCTTCTTCCCTGGATTGGCTGGGAATGATTAATCTAAGCTTCTCTCTAGACCGGGGCCTGCTGAGTCCAGGTTGTGCCATTCTTGGGCATTCCTCCTGCCCTATGTTAATGAATCCTGCCACTGGTATAACACATGACCTGGTCTTTGGGCTTGATCAGGACCTACCATTTCTTCCTGGCCAAACCAAGTCCCACCTCAGCTTTTGCTAGTGTTGTAGACCTCTCCAATTCTTTTTTTTTTTTAATTCGATTAGCCAACATATAGTACATCATTAGTCTTAGACATAGTGCTCAGTAATTTATCAGTTGCATATAACACCCAGTGCTCATCACATAATTTGCCCTCCTTAATGCCCATCACCCAATTACCCCATTCCCCCACCCACCTCCCCTCCAGCAACCCTCAGTTTGTTTCCTATATTAAGAGTCTCTCATGGTTTTTCTCCCTCTCTGATGACTTCACATTCAGTTTCCCTCCCTATGATCTTCTGTGCTGTTTCCTATAGAACATAGATGAGTGAAACCATATGATAATTGTCTTTCTCTGCTTGACTTATTTCACTCAGAATAACACCCTCCAGTTCCATCCACATCAGTGCAAACTGTGGGTAGTCATCCTTTCTGATGGCTGAGTAATATTCCATTTTGTGTGTGTGTGTATATATATATATATATATATATATATATATATATATATATATATATATATCACATCTTCTTTATCCATTCATCTATCTATGGACACCTCAGCTCTTTCTGTAGTTTGTAGCAATTGCTGGGTCATAGGGTAGCTCTATTTTCAACTTTTGAGGAACTTCCATACTGTTTTCCAGAGTGGTTGTACCAGCTTACATTCCCTCCAACAGTGTAAGTGGGTTCCCCTTTCTCCACATCCTTGCCAACATCTGTCATTTCCTGACTTGTTAATTTTAGCCAATCTGACTGGTGTAAGGTGGTATCTCATTGTGGTTTTGATTTGTATTTCCCTGATGCTGAGCGATATTGAGTACTTTTGCATGTATCTGTTGGCCATTTGAATGTCTTCTTTGCAGAAATGTCTGTTCATGTCTTCTGCCCATTTCTTGACTGGATTATTTGTTTTTTGGGTGTTGAGTTTGGTAAATTCTTTACAGATCTTAGATACTAGCCCGTTATCTGATAAGACATTTGCAAATATCTTCTCCCATTCCATATGTTGCCTTTTAATTTTGTTGACTCATTTCCTTAGCTGTGCAAAAACTTTTTATCTTGATGAAGTCCCAGTAGTTCATTCTTGCTTTTATTTCCTTTGCTTTTGGAGATGTATCTAGCAAGAAGTTGCTGTGGCCAAGGTCGAAGAGGTTGTTGCCTGTGTTCTCTCCAACAAAAAGTCTATTTTGATGGATTCCTGTCTCACACTTAGTTCTTTCATTCAATTTGAGTTTATCTTTGTATATGGTGTAAGAAAAGGTCCAGTTTCATTCTTCTGCATGTGGCTATGGCTACCTCAATATCATAAAAGCCATCTACGAAAAGCCCACAGCGAATATCATTTTCAATGGGGAAAAACTGAGAGCTATTGCCCTAAGGTCGGAAACACGACAGGGATGCCCACTCTCACCACTGTTGTTCAACATAGTACTAGAAGTCCTAGCCTCAGCAATCAGACAACAACAACAAAAAATAACAGGCATTCAAATTGGCAAAGAAGAAGTCAAACTCTCACTCTTCACAGATGACATGATGCTTTATATGGAAAACCCAAAAGACTCCACCCTAAAATTGCTAGAACTCATACAGGAACTCAGTGAAGTGGCAGGATATAAAATCAATGAACAGAAATCAGTTGCATTTCTATACACTAACAATGAGACTGAAGAAATAGAAATTAAGGAATTGATCTCATTTACAATTGCACCAAAAACCATAAAACAGCTAGGAATAAACCTAACTAAAGAGGTAGAGGATCTGTACTCTAAAAACCACAGAACACTTATGAAAGAAATTGGGGAAGACATAAAGAAATGGAAAAGCATTCAATGTTCATGGATTGGAAGAATAAGTATTGTTAAAATGTCTATGCAACCCAGAGCAATCTGCACATTTAATGCAATCCCTATCAAAATACCATTGACATTTTTCACAGAGCTGGAATAAATAATCTAAAATTTTTATGGAACAAGAAAAGACCCTGAATAGCCAAAGGAATGTTGAAAAAGAAAACCAAACCTGGTGGCACCACAATGCCTGACTTCAAGCAATATTACAAAGCTGTGATCATCAAGACAGTATGGTACTGGCATGAAAACAGACACACAGATCAGTGGAACAGACTAGAGAACCCAGAAATGGACCCCCAACTCTATGGTCAACTAATCTTCAACACAGCAGGAAAGAATATCCAATGAAAAAAGGATGGTCTCTTCAATAAATGGTGCTGGGAAAATTGGACAGCCACATGCAGAAGAATGAGACCTCTCCAATTCTATGTCACATCTTCCATTCAGCTTTCAGTCTATGATGGATACATCATACCCTATATTATGGCAGGTATATTGAATCCTATCACATAGGCCCACTTGTAGGTTTCTAAATATCCATTTAACGTCTTTGTCCCAATCCAAAAATTATGGTAAGTCCTGAGTACTTTCTATATTATGCAGCAGCTGAAAATGACTCTAAGACCCCTTATCTACTTCCATGCAGTGCTACCAAGTTTTGTTGTGGACATCTCCATATTGGCATGAGGACAGACTTTAATTTATCAGTTCCCAAGTGGGATGATAGGTAGAAATTTCAGAGAGTTTGGATGCCTGATAACATCCATAAACCCTATATTTCAGTATTTTGTATGCTAATATTACAGAAGGTATAATATTTTAAAAAATTAAACATGCTTTTCTCAGTTCATCTAATACTTGGACTCTTGCCCAAAGATAAAAAAGACACATCTGACTACCTCCTTTGTCTTGCTTTGTCCATCTTCTTCACTCCATAATCCATTTTTGCCAGAAGGTATAGATTTATTCAGAATTCCTTTGTACCTTATATTAAACTCTGTGGCCAAACTGGCAGGACTGTCTCTTGAAAAATCAAGAGATAAAAATAGGATAATTAAGAAAAAGCTTTTCTTTCCTTTAAAGTCATGGTTTCAAACCTACTTTATTGTTTTTTTTTTAATTTTATTATGTTATGTTAGTCACCATACAATACATCATTAGTTTTTGATGTAGTGACCCATGATCCATTGTTTTCATATAACACCCAGTGCTCCATGCAATACGTGCCCTCCTTAATACCCATCACTGGGCTAACCCATCCCCCCACCTCCCTCCCCTCTAAAACCCTGTTTGTTTCTCAGAGTCCATAGTCTCTCATGGTTCATCTCTCCCTCCGATTTCCCTCCCTTCATTTTTCCTTCCTTCTCCTAATGTCCTCCATGCTATTCCTCATGTTCCACAAATAAGTGAAACCATATGATAATTGACTTTCTCTGCTTGACTTATTTCACTTAGCATAATCTCCTCCAGTCCCATCCATGTTGATGTAAAAGTTGGGTATTCATCCTTTCTGATGGCTGAGTAATATTCCATTGTATATATGGACCACATCTTCTTTATCCATTCATCTGTTGAAGGGCATCTTGGCTCTTTCCACAGTTTGGCTATTGCAGACATTGTTGCTATGAACATTGGGGTGCATATGGCCCTTCTTTTCACTACATCTGTGTCAAACCTACTTTAATACTTGAAAATAGTTTTCAAATGTTTTGGAGTTAATTTTATTTTGGATATCTTAGCTGAAAAATCTTTCTTTCCCTCTGCATTTCTGTAATTACAGTCTTATATCTCATAGCTCATTCCTCTTTTTCTATTCATTCCCCTTCCATCCTTCCTGCAGATGACTGCCTTGGTTCTCCTGGAAAGAGATCATCTGCAGAAAAGTACAAAAGAGGACATATTAAAATATTTTTAAAAATATCACTACCTGTAGTTTAAGTAGACAAAATACTAAAATTTATGTTCCATGGATATTATTAGCTCTCTAGTCTTTATAGCCAGAGATAAAGGAAAAAGATATTTTTGGTCATGTCACCACATATTTGTAAGTCTGAGGACTAACAATTTTTATTTACTTACATAGGTTTAGGTCATCTCACTGTGACCCATCATGCTTTGTGCTAGAAGACAAAGAAATAAAAGGCTTTTTCTAATCAGTTTGTCTTAAAAAATACCTCTGAAAGTGGAGAAAAATAATATATCAATCAATTTATATAGAATGAGAGAGAAGATATAGTGGTTATAAGCACATTCTGGAGATAGAAGGGCTGTGGATAAATCCTACTTCCACCACTCACAATATGTATGAGCTCAGACCAGTTGTTTGATTTATTTGAACCTCAATTTTCTCATCTGAAAAGTGGGGACAATTTAAGAGGATTAAATTAGCTTGAGTGAATCCATGTGAAGCATTTGGAACACAGCCTAAACATAATAAGTACACACACATACACACACACATCTATCATAATTGCTATCATAATTGCTAGTGCTATTGTGTAAGGGATTTGAGAAAGGATTGCTAATTGTGAAAATATGCTAAACAAGCTAAAGAGATCTTAAATTAAAAGTGATTATATTAAAGATTATGAAACATCTCTTTAATCTTTTGATGGATAAATTTGATGCATTTTAACAAGTAGGAAAAATTAGACTATAAGCCCTTTGGGGATAGGGCTTCTCTTTCTTTCTTTACATATTAATTATTTAACATATCCTGTTCAATTACACCACTGTATACTAAATAATAGCATTATTTAAAGAGTACTGCACAGTGATTCAGTACAGGCTTTGTAGTTTGCAGGTTTAGGTGTGAATTCTACTTAAATTCTAAAATTTAGGTAATTTTGGGTAACCTGTTTAACTTCATGAAGACCCATGTTTCTCATCTATAAAACAGGAATAGTAATAGAATCAACTTTCTAGATTATTTATAGGAATTTATATAATATATGTAAAGTTCCAAGAGAGTACCTGTGTTTGTTAACTACAAGACAAATTCTAACGACAAAAATTATAACAGAGTTTATCACAGAAAATCTGTTTAATCTATTTTTAAAAACTTTAAACTTAGGGCTGGAAGATATCTACAGAAAATTGAATGAAAAATTATTATACCCATATCTACAAATCCAGGGGAAGAGCTGCCATACAGTTATGGGGTTTGTTCATATAATGTAGTCTCCACATGATCCATTTTTACCTGTATGTTAAAGAAAGGTTCTTAAAGACCAGAACAAATTTTTGTATTTAGCTTCTTAAAGCGGCAACCTAGCCCAGCTGGCATTCTGGGACTCCTTCCATCTCTGCTTTGACTTGATGATTCAGTGAAGTACATACTGTTCTTGCATCAGAAGTAGCAGTGTTAATTCTATTATGCCAAATACTTTCACAGTAGCTCAGGCTGAGTTCCCTGTATGATTGCTTATTGCAGAATCACTGAAGCAGCTGGTGGAAAAGTCCATGTCAATCCCTTTGAGACCTGTGTCTTTGGAAAACATTCTGAGTTGGTCTGCTTTCAAAGGAGCAAGTAACATGATACAAAACTACCAGGGAATCTCCATTTGTTCTTCACTGGCTTGTAAGAACTCCATGGAAAGTTCATTAGCATACTAGACTTAGGTTGATTGTATAATTTTTCATCCAAGGAATACTCTTGAGAGTGAAAGGGGACACAGTTAATAATTAAGATGGGACAACAAATGTAAAATGAGACTATTCTGAGTGAACTGGGTTGTGTAGTCACTCTACTGGACTTCACAGTCCCTGATCTTTTTTTCAATTCAGTTCCAAACCTGTTCCTTTGCCTGCTGTGAACTGTGGAAGGATGTCCCAGAATAGCCTATAACTAGTTTTTGTTTCCTTGCTACAGCATTACTTTTGCTACTGCAAGAGAGCATTCATATTTCTCCTTGGTTCTCATCAGCTCATCCAAAACTAGCCTCATTTCAAAGATAATGCTATGGATATCTTCCAGTAGCCATTCTAATCATCTATTCATTCCATAGGTATTTTATTGAGTGATTATTTTAAAGTAGAGACTGTTCTAAATGCAGGAAAATAATGCACATGACTGACAATATGCCCGCCTTATGGAGCTTATGTGGACTGTATGTGCAAGCCAAAATCAAGAGTTGGACACTTAACTGACTGAGCCACCTAGGAGCCCCTAGTTGTCTGCCAATTTTAAATATGGTTATCTGATTCTAGAAGAATCTAATTCTTTTTTTTTTTTAAGATTTTATTTATTTATTTGAGGGAGAGAGAATGAGAGAGAGCACATGAGAGGGGGGAGGGTCAGAGGGAGAAGCAGACTCCTCGCCGAGCAGGGAGCCTGATGTGGGACTCGATCCGGGGACTCCAGGATCATGACCTGAGCCGAAGGCAGTCGCTTAACCAACTGAGCCACCCAGGCGCCCTCGTTCTTTTTATAGGAAGTTATTCCTTTGGGGACAGATTTATAGTATCTGGGAGGAGATTGGCTCAAGTGAATTTCCAGTTTAGTCAACAGTATTTATTGGGTTCTGTATAACAGAACACAATACCAGGTTTTATATGGGAATAGTCCAAAAAGGAAGGTAGGGTGCAGGATTCCTGCCCACAGAACCCTTTGACATACATCAAAAGGCTTGGGTATATGCTTTTATTAACCAGAGTTGCATAAGTACCAAGAAAATACCAAGTGGAGGTGTAATTATAATCAGGTGGGATTAATCATGAAAAACTTTCCAGAGAGAATTAGTTTTAACCAGGCTTTTAAGTAATTCAGAACTATTTAATGGAAAGAAGGGGGACTAATAAACTCACCAGAAGGGAATTAAATGTCATTCAACGCATACTGAATGCCTTGTATGTGCAAGGCACCGTGCACAGAACTTGGTTGATATACAGAAGACCCCAACACTGTGCCTGCCCTCAAGGTCTCTCCATCTAGTGTGGGATACATAGAGGCAAACAATGGCCTATGCCAAGATTCAGGAGCAGACACGTACATCAAATGTTCAGCCAATGGAAAGGCATTTTCCTGCACTAAAGATTCCATAGAGAAGAATAAAAATTAGTTTATGAGAAGATTTGGAGGTGGCCTCAGTTGGCAGATGATCTTGAAAGCATATGTATCAGCTAGAAAGAGTTACAATCCTGAAAGCTTTCACTCAGAAACTCGAAAATGTCATCAATGTCTCGGTTTTCTTTCTTTCTACTCCATGATTCGTAATGTGAAACTCTAGAACTCATAATCACAATATATCTTCAGCCAAAGGTATTGGAACTATAATCCAAGCCAGAAGAACCACAAATAGGTGGCTGGGCCATTTTTCCTGTCCCTTCTGAGGAACTTTTATGAAAGACTCAACCTACGACTTCCAGTTATATCTTTTTGAACCATACTGTGTTCCTAACTACTAGGAAGTCTGCTCCTGTGGTTTTGCACTAGTCACATCACCACTCCCAGCAAATCAGTTATGCAATACAGAAGGTGAGAATGAATACGGGATAGGCAGCCAATAATCTTTACCAGAGCAAGGTTGAGGTTCTTTTTTTTTTTTTTTAAGATAATGGGTATTAAGGAGGGCGCGTACTGCATGGAGCACTGGGTGTTATACGAAAACAATGAATCGTGGATCACCACATCAGAAACTAATGATGTATTGTATGGTGACTAACATAACATAATAAAATTAAATTAAAAAAAAGATATTTATTAGAGAGAGCACTTGCGTGAGCATGAGCAGGGGGAGGGGGGAAGGGCAGAGGGAGAGGGAGAAGCAGACTCCCTGCGGAGCAGGGAACCCAGACATGGGGCTCAATCCCAGGACCCTGGGATCATGACCTGAGCTGAAGGTAGACACTTAAATGACTGAGCCATCCAGGAGACCCAAGGCATTCTTGTTTAGAAAGCACTGGACTGGAGCAGGAAAGTGCTGAGGAAACATTATGAAAACAATAACTGACAGAGATTGTGTTAACAATTGTATGTAAGATGAGTGTTTATTTTTTAAAAAGGAATAGACACATGATTATTTTTAGCCTATTGAATTAGAGAGCTGAGGTATCCTCAATTCAAATAGTTTTAGATAGACTCTGGAAATGGTAAACATAAGAGATTACCTGAGGAAACAATCCTGAACATTTGTTAATGAAAAATATAAGAGTCAAAGGAGTGTGTGCTGGGGGTGGGAGAGAGAGAGAGAGAGAATCTAGATTTGCATTTAGTTAGTGATCATTTAGTTGTTTAAATTCCAAAGACTGTGGTGCAATTGTGAAAAGTGAAGAAATCACAAATCTTTGAAACAGGAAGAAGGCAAAGATTATTAAGAGGGAAAGACACATAAATAGCACTTTCTTCTTTTTTATATTTAATAAGTTTTGTAACAGCGATTAGAATGGGTCCATCTCCTCTGAGGCTACAAAGGTAGCTGCAGAAGTGGAAACATAATAGGCCTTGACTTCCCTCTAGCATGTGTACATGTTCATGCTCACACACACACACATACACACACACATGCACACAGGCACGGATGTACACTTTCTCCATCTTGGTTAACTGGCACCCCATAAACCCATACTCAAAATGTAGGGATCATCTTTCTTTCTGCTTCTCACCACTTGTACCTAATCAGCAGCAATTCCTGTGAACATTGCACCCAAAATACTTCTCGAATTTGGCCATTTTTACTTCACTACTATTACCATCCTTGTTCAAACCTCCAACATCTCTTACTAGGTCTACTACAGTAGTATTTTTTTTCAAGTATAATTAATGTGCAGTGTTGTATTAGTTTTGGTTTGTGCAATATAATGATTCAACAATTATTTACATTACTCAGTGCTCTTCATGAAAAGTGTACTCTTTAATCCCCATCACCTATTTCATCCCCTACACCCCCCACCCACTTCCCCTCAGGCAACCATTGGTTTGTTCTCTGTATTTAAGAGTCTGTATTTTACCTGCTCACCCTGAACTCTTATGTCTCACAACATATCTCTTCCTGAAAACTAGAGTGAACTTTCAAAGATCATATGCCTAAAACTGTTCAATAGCTTTTGTGGCACCTGGGTGGCACAGTTGGTTAAGTGTCCAACTCTTGGTTTCAGCTCAGGTCGTGATCTCAGGGTCGTGAGATCCAGCTCTGCCTCGGCTCTGTGTTCAGCAGGGAGTCTGCTTGAAAAGGCTCTCCCTCTCCCCCTCGCCCCCCACCCCACTCTCTCTCTAATAAATAAATAAATCTTTTTAAAAAAAGAATCATGTGTTTGATATTCAGGAATACAAGAATTTTTGAAAACATTAGTGAATGAATGTGAACAAGCTGAAAAAGCACAAATCATTTACTTTGCTCGGTATGGGCACAAATATGCTATGATATGCAATACTTTTTATTCAAAGACAATTGATCATAAACTTATTTCAACTTTCCAAAGTTACTTGAACTAAGGGCAGTTACAAATTTCGGCACATTATAGGATCTATCTAATTCCCTGGTTTGAACAGTTTTGAAAGAAAAAAGTGTAACATAATAAAGGAAGTCGAGGAAACAAAACATAATTTCCACTTAACAATAATCTAAAGGTTAAATAGATGAGAACTTAAGATTTGAATTAATTTCCCAGAACAGTGCTTTATTACCAAAATAAACTTGAGACCACCACTTAACTGCAAAGAAAAGTCAACAAGAGATCTAGTCATTAATCATCCTAAATAAACAGTACTTTTAAAGGGCCTGTTTGGCATACATTTTGTCCTTAGAAATATGCCTCAGATTTCTATCGTACACCTACGTAACTTAATGTAATGCCTGAGCACTCAAGGATTTAATATCTGAGAACAGAAATTGGTAAAAACAAATTCTGAATCTAAGAGAGACCAAAGTAGCCATGGGAATATTTTGTGGACTTTCTCCTAGTTTCAGTGTGAAATTTTTTGTTATTTTACCTATTAAGAAGTTCTGAGAAATTTGAAATATTTGGTTATTTTTAACTGACTAATGCTACATATAACTGGTTTCAAAGTTTGTTTTAACAAATTATATTTGTCTTAGTCTATTTCTTAGTACAGATTTCCATGGGAAATATAAGGCCATGCTATTTACTTAAACAGTCACAGAATTGAAATCTTATATTTTAGGCAATTTCTGAATGACATGGGTTGATTAATACTCTCCCATAAATTTATAGCAACCATGCCTTTTATAGCATTTTCCTTGTATTTATTTTTATGTTTACTAATGTTTCATAGAATTCTATCCTTCACAGACTTACCAAAAAAGAAACGAGCAATTCTTGGGATTTTACCTTTTTCTCTCCTAAAATATCTAATCTCCTTTTTATGTATATAGCAGCAGGCAACATCCAAATATAGCATGCCAGATATTATTTTCTGTTTTGTTTTTTATTTCTAGTCACCTCATTTCCTATTAAAAGACACAATAAATATACTCTGTGCAACAACTTGTAATTGCAATATATTGACCTGAAAAACCGATAAACATCATTACCATAAGTGACAAGAACTGATATGCTGTCATACCATATTTTGGCAATTTATGAATTGAAAGCCTCAGTTTATCCAATATAATGGATATTTATTGAATATCAAATATATGTTTAGCATTGGTTAAAAGTTAAATGAGACATTTATTCTGTTTTCAGGATCCTACAATCTAGCCAATAAAACACAGATCTCCACAAAGGTGTTTAGCAGCCCTGTAAATCATAATCTTTTGACATGAAACATTAAGATATGATCTAGAGTCTAAAGAATATTGAGTCCTAATTTTGTCTTAGTCATCAATTGTTTGTCTAAAAAGTAAGCCTCAATGTGATAAAAATATTTGTCCTCAACAACCTTCAAAAGTTAATCAAGATGTATGAGTTCCTTTGTATACTTAATGTATTAAATGCTTAAGGGTAGAGTTCACCATCAAATTACATGTACTGAGCTCACTGGAAAAAGATATTGATACACAAATTATTCATATCATTATGTATGCAAATATTATTATACGCCTTATGTTACTATTGTAATATATGCAAGTCGAGTAATATATGCAATAATAATGCAAATCATTGCTATCCACAATGGAAGGGTAAACTACTATCTAACATTTAGCAGAAGTTATTTTCATTGAATCAAGTTAGTAGGAAATCCTCACTAAAATGTTGACAAGTGCTTTAAGCTTCTAAAAAAAAATAGAAATGGAAATAATTGGGCTGCCATTATGTAAATGAGATATAACAGGGAAGCACAAGGCATGCAAAAACAACAGGGAATGGAACCTTATCAACCAAAATATCTATGATATATTCTTTCTAATGAATGACATGGGCCTTTCTCATATGAACAAATCTGAGTGCAAATCTTGTAGTTATTCAGGAAAAATAAGTGGCTGCCATTGTGACATATACATTGCATGGCAAAAACGTGTCATTTCCGTTTTATTTTCTTACATCTGTTACTTCTTAATTAAAAATGCCATGAAGCACTTACAGTACTTACATTACTTTAAGGGGACACATGTTTGAAGGAGATGACCATTTTAACCATTATTTTGTTATTGCCATGTCATGCAAAGGTCTTTTTCCTTAACTTTATTTTAAATTCCAAAGTTGAATTTGTTGATGGGAAACAAGGAGCAAAAGGTTCTGTTTGTGGAAATAGAAAGGAGTGTACATGAGAGGCAGGGTGTGTTTTGCTTGGCAGTTCTTTTGCTACCATTTTGTTTTTGTGTTTAGTGCTGGAGGGCAGCAAATTGGCAGGTGTAAATAAGGCTCTAGCTAGTTTCATACTGTATTTCAATCAGTTATTATGGGTTAAAATGTCTGTAGTGCATAGGGAATCAGGCACGCAACTTCTGTTAAGAATGAGGCCTTAGTGTCTAATTTCAGACATTGCATGAATATACTCTGTCAGCCTAATGTTGTAGTTATTTCTCCCAACTCTTATAAAGTGTACAAAAATGGATTATTTTATACTTGCTTCATGTTGGAAATTTTGAATATGTATTTTTTCTCTACAATTCTAACGTAGCCTATAACAAAAAAACTGGTAGGTAAGAAATAAATATTCCTCTACAGCGAACTTGAGAAAAAGAGAGAAATTTCTCAGTTTAAAAGATGGTTTGTTTTATGGTATCCAAAGAACATATTGTTATAACTTCCAATTTTTGAAAAATTTTGAAAATAGCAAATAGCTATTTGCCTATCTAGTTTGATGTAAAATGGAATAATTTTATGATATAGTTTGCACTTTACTAGGATTTGCATGTACCACATGTCAAATCATGTCCCAGAAACAGCAACCACTAGCAGAGAAAGCCTAATGTCACATGATTACACAGAACACAAAGGTTATAACGTTTGTGCAGATATTGCTTTTTAATAAGGAATTTAACGAAGAATCTCCATTTCAAGGGAAGGGAAGTAAGAATAGTTTTATAAAAAATTTAGAGTGGACAACATTTCCACAATACACTGATCTGTAACAACTTTTTTGAAAGCTCCTGGGAGCATGAATTCCCCATGTCTCTATCCTTGCTCTGTGCATTCAGACAAAGAGCCAGGATAATCTTGACTTTGAGGAGGAACGGTGGAAAAAGATGATAGAGAGGGGTATGAAATAAATAATAAATAAATAAGCGACTGTTGAATAAAACAATTAGTTTTGCCCCAGGCTTCTGCAATAGCTTATGAATTCTTACCAGCATCAGTTTACAGCTGTAACTTCAGGATATAATAAGAGATTGAATCTTATACAGGCAATGAAACAGATGATCAAATTCACAAGGGATTGTGTCAGGCTTTTTCCAGTACTAAAGAAACATATTAATCCTTGTCACTGTTTTCAGAAACGCTGTGACAGAAATAAACCTGTACTGTAACTTGGCCCTTTTAATGAGCTTCTGGAGTGTGGGCTTTCCACTCAGCACCTGAAAAACACAACAAAACACCTTTTATATTAAAGATGTGAGGTTTGCTGCTGGCTAAATTTGTACACAGAAGTCTATAAACCAGTGCTCAGCCAGCTGGGAAGCAAGAAAGCAAATTCAGATTCTGCCATGAACTTCACAGACCAATTATCTACTTGGAATCATGGGAGTTTAACAAACAAATACCAGCCCCTGCTGAGCCTTTTCAGACCAGCAGCTTATGGGTGATTCAGTTGCATCCGAGGCTTTTAGACTGATCAATTCTTAATCACAAAGCGCAAAAATTATTCTCAGACTCATGTCAGTTTCTTTGGACACGTTTGTTAACAATCTGCTTCAAATCATTTTTTTAAAAGAAACTGCAGACACTGTTTTTATTGACTCCCCACTTGTAAAATGTTTATAGCTTGTTAATTTATATTTACCCCTTTACTTTTGCCTGCAAATCAACATCACTTAGCACAGTTTGGTTACACTTTGTCCAAAGGAAATTACAGAAGCCTGCTATGGGGCTAAAATGAAGGAAAGCTGCGGAAAATCAATACACTGCTGATTAAACAGATCGTAGCAAATTCACGGCTGTATGCTACAGCAAGGAGACATCAGTGTGATGCCTATCTAGCAGTTAATGTGCTTTCAGTCAGGTGAAGAAAATTTCAGAATAGGGCAAAATCACTCAGAAAAACAAGAACTACCTTACACAAGAATGTATGTGCTTATATGAAACCTACATTTTGTGCAAAGTAGTATTTCACTTGAGGAATAAATAGGATGCATTTATTTTGCGAAAGAAAGCAGTACAGTACCTATGACATTTACTCTTCGTATTATGAAAGGAACTAATGCCATCGCAAGATACCACCTATTCGCTACCACAAGTCAAGTTTTTTGTTTTCCTCTTTATGAAATATTAGGTTTATCAACGTTTTCTTGTATAATTTCAATTTGACAATAATCAAATGACTGAAAGGTAGATTATTTGTAGAGGATGTTCCAAAAGTCACAGTGATAGCCAATGAAAATATTCTAAGCAATTCAGAATCATTTAATTTACAATTTTAGAGTAGAAGAATAAACATGAAATGAATCAGGTATAAAAAGGGAATGCAGTTCATACACAATTTTTTAATGCTTTGGGAATAGGTAATATTAACACAACATAGCTGTAAAGACCAACAGTTGTTTGTAAGTCATAGACAAAGGCAGCATTGGCATTTCAGGGAAGAACTAAGGTATCCTGACTAAAGCAAAGGTACTCTGAGTTAAGGCATAAACTTTTATTTCCATGCTACCCAATTCGTGGGCTCTGCAAACCAAATACTCTGAAGACTGTAGGAAAATAAGCATATCCTACAGACTGTTTAAGAGGTGGCCCCTACTTGAAGAAGTACACTGTATTGCTTGTGAGGTAAGGAAATGAGAAACAAACAAACAAAAGTTTAAATATAAGCTTTCTGGAAAAGTGTAATAGAAGAAATTTTGTTTCAACCTTTTGTTACGCTTTTTAGTTGACATACACATTTGTCTATTTAGAATACTGTAATGCTATAGCAAGATTTTTTTTTTTTTAAACTAGATATACTAGGCTGAAATTTGTGGCTCTACTTACCATTGTTCCTTCAGGATAGCTGTAGCTTTGATACGTTATGGTATCCTGGCAGATAAATTTCAGTAGTAAATCCTTATACTGAAAAATATACTTGAGAAAATTATGTTCTATACACAAAAGCCAACTTTAGTTTCAATTTCTGTTGTTTTTAATTCTCTCTCTTTCAAAATATCAAAGTCTTTCAAATGGTAACATGGTTAAGTTCTTTGCCAAATCCCATGTGCTAAAATGAAGGTGTTTTTGAGTCATCAAAGCTTATAAAAAGACCTTTAACAAGTAAACAGCTTTTCTCTCTTTTTTTTTTTTTTTTTTAACTGGAAGATGTGGTATAAGAAAACACATTCATGGACACCATATGTGAACCAAGTTTCATCTCAAGATTTTGAGATTTTTGAGAATTCCTAGAAAATGAGAGATTTAAATTTATAGTCTGAAGAAGCTCAGTGACACTATTTTCCTATTGATATATGTATATGATTTATACTGACTCATACTGACTTGTATATATATATAAAACTCAGAATAACTCAATATATCTTTTGGTTATTCTGTTTAAAAATCTTTGATAATCTTGTTTAGGACAAAAGAGGCCATCAATAGCTCAGGAACGTGAAAAATAATCATTACTCCTGTAATGTAATGTAAATATTAACTTACTTTTTGTGTTGTGGTAAACTATCAACTTTTTTCACAAGGAAGTTTCAAAAACTGAGATTATTTATACTTACATAATTATGATTTTGTGACATTAAGAGAAAAAAGCAATAGATGCCAATGGGAAGAGCAAGTATTTTAGAAAATACAGAACGATACTTATGTTTGATATACATATTGGTTTGCTAGGTTAATTGTGCTCTTGAGTATGTATTTTAAGATTTTTCTTTCTTTGTGCCATTGAAGGAAAACTAAAATTGAAGTGACAGAATAGAAGGAGATAATGGCCAGACTGGATAATGCAAGTATAAACTTCTGAGCAAAAATTATTTTCTAAGTCTCACAGTTTCTGAAGATATTTTCACATTTCTGTAGTTCCAATAAGCTAACAAATGGTTGTTTGTAAACATGTTTTACTTTATTTAAAGTCCGTGCACTGTAGAAATCTGAGAGTTGGCAGGGGCTTGAATACCCTTTGGTAGAAACCCACTTTTTCTTATTAATACATGGTAATTTATCACCATTAAGTATATGATCCCTCTGGAAAAAAATTGATGCACATTGCTCTCTAGACTATAATTTCAGTGTTCATGATACTAATCTTTAATTAAATTACAGTTATTTTAGAAATGTATATCCTTAATTAAATTATACTATGCACTTAAAGAAGAAATGGCTACGGCATGATTAAAATATGTTTAAAAATGTACCACTGAATTTTGAATGCTGTCTGTCATCCCCAAAGTATGACTAACTAGGCTTCAGAAATAACTAGAAAGTCAACTGAAAAATTGCCAAGTAAAACTGTTTGGCTCTTTAAAGAACTGTGCATTAAAATTTTGGACAGTTTCTCTATTAAATCTAAAAGTACTTCTTATAGTATATACAGTATTACATTTCTAAATTAATTGCCATACTCCCATTTGTTAAAGAATTTCACTCCATGTGAAAAGCAAAGTCTCACTAGATGTGAATTTTACACTGTGCTAGATCAATCCCAATACCAGTAAATGGATATTATTAAACAGCATGGGGTAGTGCAAACTGGGAAAGAAAACTTGTAGTGTGCTGCCTTTGAGCAGACCTGGCTTGCATGCTGTGACAGGGCAATTGTCGACATGCTTTTTCATGCCAATCTGCAGCTTTTTCAACTCTAGATGCTATGGCAACCAGGGTTTAACAGACTAAGCAGCTAACAAGCTTCCCTGATGGAATTGTCTGGTTGTGTGATTGCCTTGTCTTAGGGAAAATATAAAATAGAATGAAGACGCTTGTGGACATTTGTCAAACTGATTATAATTTGGACAGTTGAATCATAATTGTCTGTTGTGCACTGTACAGTAGTGACGTATGTTATTTTCCACGTTCCTTGCAGAGTACACCATTGCATTCCCGTGTAGGCTACGTTTCCCTTGGGAACAATGGGTCCTGGTTGCTGTGGGTCTGGTGCAACATGGCAGTCCGCATCTCACACCAGATCATTTGGGAAAGAAAAGAACAGTGAACAGTTCTAATGTTTTTTTCTCTTTGAAAAGGCTTGTGTTTGATTTGGACTATATTTGTATGAATATAATGAACACAAGTTGATGTGAAAAGATATTTCTCTTTTATAAAATGTTCGTGTTCATAGGGTAAGTTGTAGATCAAAATATGCAGGTGAATTAATTTGTTATTTATGATTGGGCATAATTTTAGTTCTTTGGGAATATTGATTTTTTAAATTTGCAACCACTTAAACATGTATTTGTGTCACCAATCATATGCATAATTTAAAACACTGAGGAAATAATCAAGCTTCTCTGATGGAATGGTCTTGTTTTAACACTGCCTTGTCCTATTGAAAATGAATAGAAGATAGTCTCTTTATTGTTTTAAATGATTAAAAGCCTACTAATAAAATTTCAGTCTCTTTAAACAGTCAAAGGCATTGTATTTTCAAGCTCATTTGATACCAAATCTGTTTTTTTTTTCTTGAAAGGGATACAGCTTTTAAAAAAATTAAAATCATCAGAACATTTCAAATGAAATGTGAATTTTCATAAAACAAAATCTAGGTTTCCACTTTATAGATAGACATATTAAATACAATGAACTATTTTGCCAGACAACCTTACTAATTATTTATAGAACATTGTGAAATAGATTATTTTGTACTTGGAAAAAATCAATGTTATGTCATGAGGATGAAAATTTGATGATATTTTCAGTAGGCTCTGAATTAGTTGAGGTTTAAGTATAAGTTGAGGGTAAAAAGATTTTGGCAAGTGCATAGCAAGGGTGCAAATGATTATGTTAGCATATTCATCATGGCCGCATCTCACCAACCACAGTGTTCTGCTGGCTTTTTGTTTTCTTATTTCAATTTTGAAATACTTCAGATTGATGCCCTTGCTTTGAGATGCCAAGGCTTTCAGGAAAAGTAGGATTCCTCCTTCCTCTGTTTCAGAAGAATGGGTAGCAATCCAAGTTGCCTTTAAAAAAAAAAAAAAACTTTCAGAGTCACTTACAATGACTTTTGTCTAGATGGTGCAATTCCTAGAACATGTCCATTCCCAGTTTGAGAGACCTATTCTTTTTCTTAAACAGAAAAATCTCAGAGTGAGAACACCTTCTTCTATGATGAGTGGTGCACCCAAGAAGGGTGAGAAATGAAATTGGGAACATTTTGCTCTCTTCATAAAGAACCTTCTCTAGCCTAAGTGTAAAAAATATTTTTTGCAGACTTATGGCGTACCGAAATTAATAAGCCAAGAATTACTGCCATAACAGTTTACTTTATAGGAGCATCAATCATGTTTCACAAAAATAGTCTTTATTTACTGGGCTACCCAGGTCTTACCCTCTAATTCTTCATTTTGAAATTAGCCTCTTTTATGAGTCACCTCTGTGCCGGCCATCTTCCTGTTGTCAGCTGGTGTTGCACTTGAGAGACCTCTGTTCCATTTATTGCCCTGAAGAATGTCACTTTTTCCTTATCTAATGGGAAGCTTAAATTGAGTCACATGCTACATTAATGTCACCTGAAATGAAGGAAAATCCTTTGTTTTCAGTGGAATGAGAATTTTGATTCTATCGTTTCTTTTGAATATCAAGGATTCAGATTTGATAGATTTTACTTTTGAATTCATTAAAACTCTTTTTTTATTCAGTAGATTCAAGTGTACAACATGTTAGATGGGACCTACCTACTTTGGAGTTTAAAGAACTATGCTTGAAAGCGAAGTCATTCTTACAGTCACCACAGAGCAGAGGTGAGAGTCAGGGTGCTTTATGTTAATTCAATGACAACTTTTCAGAGGATAAAGAAATTATGGTTCAAGGTGCAAGTATTTTCTTTCCACTTAGGAAATAAAGGCATATAAGGAGATGGTATTTACTCAGTTACTAAAGTAAATTCCAGCAATGTACAGAGATCAACATTACATTATGAAACATTTTATATCTACAAAATGTGCTTTATACCCACTGTTTGGAGTTATCATCTATCATTTGAAATAGGCAAAGACTGATAAGCCCATTTTAAAGCTTAGAATAAAATGAAAACCTTAAGTTGGTGTATTTACTCAAGAGGATACCTAATTACTAAAAGACACATCTCTTTTTAAATATTTTCCTTTTTTATTCCTAAACTTCACCAGGAATTATAATATGCCATTAGTTCTGTAACGTTAAGGTCAATTCTCCATTTTGAAAGGCACCATTAAGCTACACCATCCATCCAATCTCTTACAGTGGCTTTTTGGTGAAAAATCTTATCATTCTTCTATTAAACTAAGGCACTAAATTATGTCATTTATAATGAAAACATTATATGGAAGCCATTAATGTTTTAGTATAAATTAGTTTTGACCATTATCATCTTGGTAATACTACCAAAGTTCCACTTGGAGTTCTACAGAGGGTCAACTCTAACTCCTTACTCAACCATATCTATGCAAAATTCATATCCTGAGGGACAATAGGGGCGGGGACGGCAGAGAAAGGCAGCAATGATGGTGGTGTGCTATTCTTCTCAAGCATCTTATGAATACCTGACTTCTGTGAAGTGAACAAAGATTAAAAATAGAAGTGAAACTTTTTCCTGGAAACAAGCATATCTCCTCCTCGAGTACGTCAGAATGGAAATTTTGAGGAAAAGATAAAGTGTGCAATAACAAGTATGCAATAAGACCTAGCAGCACTCAAGTATTTTTACAAATGTGACTATTCTCATAGTCGCAGGCAGGAAACGTGATGTTTCGATTTTGAGTCATTTTTTCCCCATAAGGTAGAGTTGGATTGTAGTGATAGTCACTTAGATTACTAGACCTCTATCAACCAGGAGAGGCTATCGCTATATTGTGGAAACCTGTGACTTTTAAAATGTCCCTGTTTTAAGTTCCACATTTTTCCAATAATAGACTGAGTGCATATTTTAGGTAAATTTTTGTTTTGTGTGAAATTTTCAGTTGAGCTAAGCTTTCTAAAATATATCAAATGGAGAAAAGTTATATGTATATATATTTTTTCTCCTAGAGTGTAGAGTAAGCTTTCTTGGTTATACACTGCTGCTTAGCCCCTTGGCAAAGTCTCTCAAATGCAAGAATTTCGACCCTTGTTGAAGAGTTTAGAGTATCAGTGAAACTAAGTAATTCGGTAAAGAATCTTTTGAGAATTCTGGCCAATGATTGGCACATTTGGAGTGATACTGGAGGACACTGTAGGGAGATGGGGGGATATTGAGGACAGTGGTCTGGAGAGGCAGGGAGCGTGATCACTCGAGGATAGGACCACAGAAGTATCTACATGCCTTTCTTATCTCATGAAGACATTCTGTTCATATTAGCCTCAGAATGATTAACAGTTATATATCTTCAATCAGATTCAGAAATATTGAAGCAGTTTTTGACATTTCTAGCTCTGAAATTTACCCACACACATTTAGCCTCTTTCTGAGATTCTTCTTCCTTTCCTTATTATTCCTAAAATAATTCGCTAAAAAAAAACCATTGGGAAATTACTTTAAAATATCATCCAGTAGTAATAGTGGTATTTTTGTTTTTAACTTTCCTTTTTTAAAATTTTATTTTATTTATTTGACAGAGCGCGCGAGCACAAGCAGGGGGAGGGGCTAAGGGAGAGGGAGAAGTAGGTTCCCTGCTGAGCAGGGAGCCAGATGCGGGGCTCCGTTCCAGGACCCCGGGATCATGACTTGAGCCAAAGGCAGATGCTTAACTGACTGAGTGACCCAGGCACCCGGTGGTTTTTAACTTTCAAAACTTTTTCCTCCTAAAGAACAAAGAATTAATGTAATAATAATAGTATTAAGCATAAACATGTTAATGAAAATAGCTAATCTTTACTCAGCACTTACTATATTCTGGATTTCCTTTTATTTTTATTTTTTTTTAAAGATTTTATTTATTTATTTGACAGAGAGAGGCACAGTCAGAGGGGGAACACAAGCAGGGCGAGTGTGAGAGGGAGAAGCAGGCTTCCCGCTGAGCAGGGAGCTGGACGCAGCGCTCGGTCCCAGGACCCTGGGATCATGACCTGAGCCAAAGGCAGACGCTTAACAACTGAGCCACCCAGGAGCCCACTGGGTTTCCTTTTAATGACTTTAATGTAATCCTTTCAACAATCCTCAGAGGAAGGTATTATCCTTTCTAGTATATAGATGATGAAACTGAGGCATTAGAGAAGTTACTGATTCGCTCGATGTCACACATGTAGTAAGTGTAGACCAGGAATCTTAACCCAGTGCATCTGACTCCAGCGGCAGAACTCTTAACTTGCAGAAATCTTCTCTTGGTAATTCAAAAGCCGTATTCTAATCCCAGGTACTTATGAGTAGATTTCATTGCGAGCATTTACTACCAATATTACACTCGATGAAGATGGCAAAGTTTGTGTCCTGACATCATCTGATTATGCGTCCTCGATGCTTATTCTTATGTAGAACATTTTGCAAAATACTACACAGAGCGCAACTTAGGAAAGTCAATCCTAAAACTGTATCATTATAATTATACTTATGTGGCATGATTATAATACCATTTTTTGAGTACCCACAATGTTCTTGCTCTTGTGCTAGGTGCTTCAGCGATTCTTATGCCAATACCATAAAGGAGGTATTAGTTTCCTTATCTGCACATAACACTGAGGCATAAAGAAATTTTCACACAAAATTAGTAAATAACTAGAAATGAGTTTCTAAACAAGGTATATCTGAAGATACAGGTTTCGCCCAAGGTTTATTATACTTAAACCTAATGTATTTTATATTGTAGAATTCAAAAACTGTGGAAATGAGAATTTAAAACTTTCTCCAGTTTTACCAGTGATAAAGCTAAAAGGAGAGGCGGACATTAGTGACTTCATAGAGGTAGTATAGATTCAGTCTTTCATCTTTACCCTGTAGTATGGGTGACAATTTACACATAAGATGTTAAAAAAAAAAAAAAAAAAAAAGGAGGTAGTTACCTTTATTACGTACTGATCTTGTTCTGGAGCCTAAGCCCCGTTGTTGAAAGAAACAAGTTTTAGTTTGTTAATTATAGATAGCTCATTTCTTTCAGTTTAAAACAGTTGTTGTGGTTGTAAAACATGTCCATGTATTCTTTTGAAGGGATACTTTTTCTTCAAAAGGTGGAACCTAATTTCCCTTCCCTGAACTTGGGCTGGCTTAGTGACTTGCTTCGAAAGTAAAGAATATGGTGGAATTGACAATGTGTAACTTCTGAGTTTAAGACATAAAGGCATTGTAGTTTCCTCTTTGCTCTTTCTCTGGTGTCACTCACTTTGAGGGAAGCCAAGTGCCATGTTATGAGGATACTCAAAAGCCATAGAGAGACCCATGTGGCAAGGAACTGAGGCCTTTAGCCAATAGTTAGTGAGAAGTGAGGCCTCCTGCCAACAGCCATGTGAATGAGCTTGGAAGCAGATCCTGAAGCCCGAATCAAGACTTCAGAAGACAGAAGCCTTGGCTGACATTTTGTTTGCAATCTTATGTGAGACCCAGAGCCAGAAGCACCCAGCTAAGCCATTCTGAAATTACTGAGCCATATATATTTTGAGATAATAAGTGTTTGTTGTTTTAAACCACTAAGGTTTGGTGTAATTTGTTGCACAGCAATACATAATTAATATGGTAGTCTCTGTAAGGTAACATTTCCTCAATTTTAAATTCAAACTACCTGATAGTTGTAGCTCTCCCAAGTTCTTCAAAGAGTGTCTCTTTCCCCATCTACCTTTCAAGATGGAAGATTTCCAGAGGAAATCTTACAATAGATGTGTTTTGTGCTGTTCTCTAAGGCTCTGCCCCTTTTTGCTGAGAGGACCCGCTTTCTACCTGGACACTTTTTTTCAATGCAGTCCACTGAAGAACTGGTCCCATTTGAACATCATTCTGTAATCTTCTGACGGTGAACTTGGTCACAATGCACTGTCAGTCTCTGCAGTGCCCATAGGCCTCCTTTGGTTGACTTGCATTTTCAGCTGTTGAGGATGTGAAAACTCTGGGTGCCCTACGTATCAGGTATGGGCCCCAAGGAACCTGATGCCCTACGCCCACAGACTGTCCCTAACCTGTAGCACCTGAAGCACCATACTTTCAGTGCCCCATCTGATGCGGAGTTTGCCACAGATTCTTGAAGTTTTCCAGGGATACATCTGGAGGATACAGGAACAAATTCTTTCACTGGGAATCCCTTAAAATTTTCTTCATAAAATGTGAAATACTGGAAACAACCTAAAAGCCCATACATAGGAAAGTAATTGAATAAACTATGGTACATCTACACAATGGAGTACTATGCATCTATAAATAAGCATGAGAAAGGCCTTTTCAGGATATATTGTTCTGTGATAAAAGCAAAAAGTTATCTATAGTATATGACCATCTAAGCAAGAAGGAATAATAAGAGAATATAAAGCATCTGGTCCTTTGTGGAAAAGACACATAGGAAGGATAAAACAAAAACAAAAAAGACTGGTTACATACAGGGGTGTGTGTCATGGGAACATGGCATAGGGTTGAAGAAGATGCAATACTTCTGCAAATATACATTTTTTATAGTTTTTATTTTTAGGATCATCGTATTATTTTGCATACCTCCCAAATAAATAAGTGACTGGATAAACCAGGCTGTGAGTAGAACCCAGAATGGAAACAAACAGTACCAAATGAACCCAACCGTATTATAAATGAATAAAATAACCACAGTGAAGAGGGTGGGGATAAAGGAAGGAATGTAAGTAACTTCAGAAAGCAGTATTTTGACTAAAGTTTAAAAACAAACAATCAAAAACCAATGATGTATTGTATGGTGACTAACATAATAAAATTAAAAAAAATAAAAAATAAAAAATACACCAAAAAACACGCTTTCCACAAATGTACTCTGTATAGTAAATTTGTGTCTAACATGGGTAGACATGAGCAATTCTGAAACTATTTTATGTTCATACTAGGTTTGAACAATGAGCAAATATATTATTTATAACAAGAACCATGTTGCTCACTGTCAGAAAGAGGTTACAAATGAAAATGGAGGAAAGACTGAGATGGATCCTGTCATGTTAAATTAGAAT
Source organism: Mirounga angustirostris (assembly GCF_029215605.1). NCBI lineage: Eukaryota > Metazoa > Chordata > Mammalia > Carnivora > Phocidae > Mirounga > Mirounga angustirostris. Next base: position 78,049,361 of record NW_026991717.1, read on the forward strand.
AAAAGGTAGCAGTATGAACTCATAATTTTTCATATATATACTGATGGATATAGGAATAAACAGGTGAGAAAGGGGAACCCTCCTACACTGTTGGTGGGAATGCAAGCTGGTGCAGCCACTCTGGAAAACAGTATGGAGGTTCCTCAAAAAGTTGAAAATAGAGCTACCATATGATCCAGCAATTGCACTACTGGGTATTTACCCCAAAGATACAAATGTAGGGATCCGAACGGGTACGTGCATGCCGATGTTTATAGCAGCAATGTCCACAATAGGCAAACTGTGGAAAGAGGCAAGATGTCCATCGACAGATGAATGGATAAAGATGATGTGGTATATATATAATGGAATATTATGCAGCCATCAAAAGGAATGAGATCTTGCCATTTGCAACAACGTGGATGGAACTGGAGGGTATTAAGCTGAGCGAAATAAGTCAATCAGAGAAAGACATGTATCATATGACCTCACTGATATGAGGAATTCTTAATCTCAGGAAACAAACTGAGGGTTGCTGGAGTGGGGGGTGGGGTGGGAGGGATGGGGTGACTGGGTGATAGACACTAGGGAGGGTATGTGCTCTGGTAAGCACTGTGAATTGTGCAAGGCTGTTGACTCTCAGATCTGTACCTCTGAAACAAATAATGCAATATATGTTAAGAGAAAAAAAAAAAGAAGAAGAAGGTAGCAGGAGGGGAAGAATGAAGCGGGGGAAATCGGAGGGGTAGATGAACCATGAGAGACGATGGACTCTGAAAAACAAACTGAGGGTTCTAGAGGGGAGGGGGTGGGAGGATGGGTTAGCCTGGTGGTGGGTATTGAGGAGGGCACATTCTGCATGGAGCACTGGGTGTTATTCACAAACAAAGAATCATGGAACACTACATCTAAAACTAATGATGTAATGTATGGGGATTAACATAAGAATAAAAAAAAAGGAATAAACAGGCATATTCATGTGTTATTTTACATAAATATATTTCTTAGCACTGTTCTCTGAGAGGGCCTAGAAACCATCATACCTCTAGTAGCAATGAGTACACTCCGCTTTTAGATCTTGGACTGTAAATGTCATTTTCCAGTGAAAGGGACCAGGGCTCCTTGGAGAAATGGCTGATGCTAGGAAGGACCAGGGCAGGGAAAATACAAGATAAGAATGGAATATTTTGAGGTAACAAGAAGTACTCATAAAATGATGGAGGCATCTCAAAAACCCACAAAAAACACATTCAAAGAGCTCCCAATGGCCAAAGTTGGGCCATTTGTAGAACAAATCAAATAATCCTAGATTTGAATTTGAATTTGTGCCTCTAGGTTAAAATAATTATCAACAACTCCACACAGATATAAATATATAAATGGAAAAGTAAATAGATATAAGAGAGTACTATCCTTTACAGTAGAATGTATATTAATAAATCTACAAGGAGTAAGGGAAATAGAAAATCACCATTAAACAAACACCACAGTAATATTTGTTGTATCTACCCATCTATATACATGTTGTTCAAACCATCGGTGACTGCTAAAACTTGTGAGTGATGAGAAACAGGGTACTTACATAGTTTTAAAGCGTTTCCTCACAATATACTTATTACAAAGTGAAAATATTAAAATATTACAATGAAGCTTGGCAGATACGGTTTAGTCATGTGATCAGAGTTAACATTATTATCAGTAATAAGATGGAATGTCATCATATACCCCATTAGATGATGTATTGAGAAGGATATAACATCACTTCAGTTTTATTTTTGGCAAAAAAAATTGTAACATCTAACTTGTAACTCTAAAGTATAAGATCTAAAATTGTAACTCTAATTACAAGAAATCATAAAATAAACAAAAATTGAGGGATATTCTATAAAATAACTGGCATGTACTTTCCAAAAGTGTTAAGAACATGAAATACTGAGGAACTGTCACAGATTGAAGAACCCTAAAGTGACATGACAACTAAATGCAATATGGGACCTTGGATTGGGTGTTGGACCAGAAGAAAAGATATTAGGGAAAAACTGACAAAATTCTAATAAGGTCTGTATCTTAGTTAATGATATGGTATCTGTGTTAGTTTCTTGGTTCTAAGCATTAAACTACATTTACAGAAGATGATCATATTTGGGAAGCTGGGTGAAGAGTACAAAGAATTCTCTGTACTGTTTGCACAACTCTTCTGTAGGTCTAAGTTATTTTTTTAATGTTAAAAAAACTTGGCAGAAGTTAAACTCTAGTGAATTTGCCTCAGCTAAAATAATCCAAGTATTCTGAGAGAATGCTTTCAGTGTGTGTCAAGGTTAGTTAGTTCCAATGGTCTGAAAAACAGTATCATGTCAACTGAACCACCACAAGTTAAATTAGCATTCTGGCCAAATTGAAATAAATACTCTACCATGACTCAACACACACACACACACACCCTCTGTTACATACCACTCCTGGCTCCCCTCCACTCTCTGGAGAATGGGGGAATGGTAAGAAAGGACGTTCATAATTGACTTCATGCCTTTTTCTTCATTCTTTCTTTCTTGACTTCCTCCCCTAGGGACAGAAGGTTTTTTTATTTCCCAGTCCCATAGCAACTGCCTCCTTCCATGCCCTGCTTCTTCCTTAGGTGGCATTCACTTTATCCTTTCCTGGGACAAAGTAGCAAAAGTGTTGCAGGGAAGAAAACCCATTTATGAGTACCTCTCAAGATGCACAGAGATGTACTTAAAAATACTACCTCTGACATACTTATAGACGGCTCTGTACATTTTAATACCTGATTATCCTCCTGAGTCAGTTCCCTGAAGTTCAACTTTATCTTCCTGGTTACATTGAAGGCCAGACTGAGATCTTACACATCATTTGCATCCCCACAGCATGCAACAAACACTAACTAGTCAGTGCATATTTTGTTGACTGTTTGAAGTAAATCATCACAAATCTTTTTGGGTATGGTATTAGAGAAGTGTGGAGGACTGGTCTATGAAGAGCAAAAGTCCATGGTTCAAATTCCTGCTTGGTTTTGAAAGATATGCCAATCCTAATGGAAAAGTGCTCATTGTCCACTTTAAGTATGCCTCTTTATAAAGGTTTTCAGCTATGGAAAAGCATCAGACATACCCTCTATTTAAAGATCATACATATTATAAATAACTTCAGGATCTTCTATGGGAAGATGACGAATAAAATATGTTGTAGTTTGAGGGCATATGGTTGAAAAAGCTATTCATGACCTGAAGCTATTCATGCTTCAAAAATTTTTTGAAAAAAAAAATAACTATTTCTATCATAAGAATCCCAGCTCCATCCTTTGAAATGTGAGCAATTTAAAGAAATTTTCATTTAAATCTAAGATGGGATCAAAAGGTGACTGTTGACAGAGTAATACATGTGAAGATTTAATAGCATACAATATTAGAGTTTGTTGAGAAATCAAAGCCTTAGAGTCAAATATATAGGCATTTTGGGAGGTACAGAGAAGAGAGAAATCTGAAAATATTTACTTTAAAAATATCATGATTTTATTTTCTAATTTTTGTAATTTTTTTTTAAAGATTTTATTTATTTATTTGACAGAGAGAGACACAGCGAGAGAGGGAACACAAGCAGGGGGAGTGAGAGAGGGAGAAGCAGGCTTCCTGCAGAGTAGGGAGCCCGATGCAGGCTCGATCCCAGTACCCTGTGATCATGACCTGAGCCGAAGGCAGACGCTTAACGACTGAGCCACCCAGGCGCCCCATAATTTTTGTAACTTTTAAAGTATGATTTTTTGAGTGTGTGCTAAGATGCTAAGAATGAACTTGTATTTTTTACAGGATTATATACTTTTTAATCTTACTGAAAATTCTATATTCACACTGAACAGAAATGGTGAACTATTTGCTGGAAAAAAGAGGACATTTCATTTTGAAGGTATCTGTTACTTTTACAAACAGTCTTGAGAGCATTGTTATTTTTTATAAAGACTTTTCTTTTTTTCCAAGATTACATCATAGGTGGGCAATAGTGATTTTTTTTTTCAATGTTCCTTATTTTGGAGTTAGGGTTTACTGTAAAAACACAACTTTTGGACAATTTAGAGTAAATAGCTGCAATTTGGATATTTACTGTATTTTAAAGACAAAACAATTGTTAATTACTTGTGAAATTCTCTCACCCAATTATGGGTGGTTATGTTTGAGAAAAAGATAACATTTTAGCTTTACTGGGTATTGTTTGTGTATGAGAAGAGCAGTGTCAATCCCAGACCAATTATTAAGTGCTCCTTTACCCGAGAGACACCGTCCCTCTATCTTGTATCTTTGGTAGCCAAGTGAATGTTTGTTGGATTTTTTTTAATTGCCAAATGTTACAATAGCAACATTTAACATTATAAGTGTTATTACTGGTAATGGAGAAATAATTTGCCATTACTGTTTATAGACTTAGAAAGAGATGGACTGTTACTATGTTGAAGGTATAATTAACTAAACAGAAAGGGGACATATTTGGGTAGGGACAGACTCTGAAAAACAATAAATTATTCAGTATATTCCTAGCAGGTGAAACAAGTGTACCCTTGTGTCAGCCGATCAAGGAGTTTATACTCAAGATGGAAACAAGTAATGAAAAGATAACATTGTTTATTTAACATAATTATGATGGATGATGAATGGTGATAGCTAACATACACTAAGGGCGTACTATGTGCCAGACACTATGTTAAGTCCTTTTTATACATGATCTTATATAACATTTTATATGGTCCCAGTATAACATGAAAGCTGCTTTCAAAGAGTTCTCTGAAAAAAACTCATTTGTTTCATGATTTTGTTTGTACTGTTAACAGAAGCAGCCATAGTATATTTTCTCAGTGTAATTCTTTTATATGATGTTTAAGTTATCCACTCTGTATTTGAGAATTAGGTTTTGATTTTCAATGAATCTGGTCAAGATTTAATTCAATCTTGTATTTTTAAAAATTTATTTTTCTAAAGTGATAATCTCAGCATAAGCATTTATCATTGGAATGTCTACTTTTAATGTTCGAGAAATAAAGCAATATGTTGGATTTGCTATTAAATCAAAATTTCGAGAAAAAAAGTACATAAAGTTACAAGTTCAAAGTAAACAAGTCCCCAAATAAGTTTTATTTAGCTTACAAAAAATTGAATCAATCAAAGTTTAATGGATTATCAGAAATAACAGCATCAATATCTTCATTTTCAATAATAACAATAATTGGAAATGTGTTTTATATTCCTAAAAGTATTTTAATTTCAAAAGGTTTAGTCATCCTGCCTCAAATTGCAAGAATTCATATGCTTCCTTTAATTATGATTTTTACAAAATATGCTTTCTATTATTATCCTATATGTATTATATACTATGCAAATGCACATATATAACAGTTATAAGCAAGAGTGATTGGTTTTAATTTTCAAGCTCTTCTGAGGTAAGACATGCAATTGAACAATTTATATTTTGAAGATAGTTTTGTGATATTATGGATATCAAAATTCTCCTTTCATATAAGAGTATTTTCCTGCAATATCTACTCAACTCAGGCTGTTATTTCCTAGTTTGTGAGTGTTAGCAAAAAATGTTGTACTGAGTTAAATGGATTTCTGATTTACTCTGGTAAAATATATATGAAGGACATAATGAAACCAACAAACATGTCAAAAATGATAACTAGTTTGTATTTTAGTGTTTAATATATGCCAGGCACTGTTACATGGATTTTATCAGTTAAATCTAATCTTCTCTGGTAGTTAATGTTATCATTATCACCACATTTTATAAATAAGGGAAGGTATTTAGAGAGGTAAAGCAATTTTCCTAAGGTGACACATAGTAAGAATGCTAGAACAGGATTTAAATCCAAGTATTTTAGCTCTAGAGTACATGCTAGAGTATTAACATCTTATTGAATATACACAAGATAAAGTCATTCTAAGGCTCAGATGAGATACACTCATCAAGTTACTACCTAAACAGAGTCCCTGCTTATGTTACTGTGGTATCAGGGTCAACTTAAAGCTGTGGGTAGATTCTAAAAAAGGTTGATCATTTATTTCTAACAAGTTTCATTCATACCAAATAGGGACACTTTTCCCATCAGTAGATGATAGTCTTAGGGTAGCTGTTCAAAATGGTAGTTTTGGTGACATGGGTCTGGGAGAGCCTGGACAGAGTGATTCAGCAAACTCCAGTGGTACAGGATCATGTCGACTTTCGTGTACATGCTATCCCAGAAATCAGAATTAGTTTGTATTCTTCCTCAGGTTTGGGTCTGCCCGCTTTAGACCAGACCATTCAAGACAATGTGAAATCTTAGGAGGACATTTCAGATATGCTAATTCTGGACCAATTTCTTGGAAATAGTATGGTATCCAGCTTTATATTCAAAATGTGTAACATCCATGCTCATCCTCCTTTAAGTAAATTCCCTGTTCAAACTGTCCCATTTTACTCTTCAGGGTTTCTTGCCTGAAACCAGTTGTGCATCTGAATAATACAAATAACTTCAGAATGTAATTTGTTGACATTAATAATTCATGCACTGCAGGTGTGTTAGCGAAGAAAAATAAGTTAGCAACAAGTTTTTAGTTTTAGAGACTCAACAACATGATAAATATCCATTGGAAGTTCTTGGTTATGTGCTTAAGAATCTACAGTAGAATCCTCCTGTATGGTAGTTTAATCTCTAGGTACTGGGTCTGGGTTTAACTTAGGATATAAATTCAGATTCACTGTCCTGCAGTCCAAATATCTGATCTCTTCTGAGAGCAGCATTAGAACAAGTCTTCACATTTGGTTAAACATATATGGCAGTAAGTAATGGAGCACAGTGATGTAATAGCATGAGGAGGAAAGTAGAAACCTACTCAAGATCTATTCAAGAAAGAGACATTACAAACACACTCCAAAGATCACATGCTGGAGTGTCTGAAATATCTTAAAGCTCAGGAATAAAAGATGATGGAAAACTGTTAGGCTGCTTCTCTGTTTGCAAAAACCAGGGCTTGCCAAATTCCACCCACTTTTGTGGCACTCTCCTCGAATAAATAAATTTTGTTTCTATAAGTAGGAATTCATTTCCACTGTCATTAAATACATTCTTGCTAAAAATTGGGAAGATGGACTTGTATTTTGAGATTGAGATTAAAAAATGATTGAATTTAATGACACTTTAAAATTATAACTTTAATTAACATGCTCATTTCTCAGTACTGAGACTTATTTGTTTTTTATTCAGTTATGTTGTATCAATAGTAAATAATATGTTAACAGTAAATAAAGCAAAAGTAAATAAATATTTGATAATTTAAATAGGTCTGTAATTAGTTTGATGATATAAGAAGGCAAAGAGAATGAAGTACCCAATATTACCTTCATATTCTATATTTTCATTATAGATAAGTCAGTTTCATGTTATTAATATGAATCATTTTACTAAAGATGTTATAAGGTTTGTAAGTGAATGAATGTAAGTATGTGACAAGTTGTTTTTTTTTTTTTTTTTCCTGAGAGAGAGAGGAGAGCACAAGTGGGAGTTGGGGGAAGTGGAGGAGGAGAAAGAGAGAGAGAATCTTAAGCAGGCTCCATGCTCAGCACCCAGCCCCGATGCGGGGCTTGATCCCAGGACCCTGAGACCATGACCTGAGCCAAAATCAAGAGTCAGACACTTAACTGAGTCACCCAGGCACCCCGATAGAAGTTTTTAATAGAAAGATTTATATTTCTCAATTAATGTTTGGCAAGAAGTGGCCATTTGATTTTTTTAATATTTTTTATTATTTATTCATTTGAGAGAGAGAGTGAGAGAGAGAGAGAGCACAAGAGGGGGGAGCGGGAGAGGGAGAAGCAGACTCCCTGTTGAGCAGGGAGCCCGATGCGGGACTCGATCCCGGGACTCCAGGATCATGACCTGAGCCGAAGGCAGTCGCCCAACCAACTGAGCCACCCAGGCGCCCGCCATTTGATTTTCTAATTAGGTCCTTTTTGAGAAATATTCTCTGTATGTTCACCAAGAAAAAAGCTTGAAATTTCGAATGTAAATAAAATGTAAATTTAAAAAAATCCTAATGTAGTACCGAAATAGTTCCATCTCAATTCAAGCAGACCAACTCAGTCAGTCGGTCAACACACACCTGGAGTGCACACATTCTTTCTAGGCACTGTATCTGATGATAGGAATGGAGCAATCTGTGAGGGACATGGTCCTTACCTCTGTGGAGCTGGCAATACAGACTGGCTACCTGATCTACTTTACTTTCAAGTAGGAGTAAAATAAGGCTTTGTAGGTCTTCAATACATACTGTTTAATAAATAGCATGGATTGTATACTGAAAAAAGTATTTGAGACTTTTGAATTACACTTTTTTAGGTGTATTGGTGCCATGAAAAGGGTTGAAATTATACAAACTTCTCATTTTATAATTTTAAAACAATAGCAGTATTAAAATACCTTTTAATATTCTATAGAAAATTAAAATGTGAATATAGTTTTCATCATTTGAAAATTCAACTTGTACTTGATTCTCTGAAGTAGCTGGTGTACAATAATCCCATGCAATATCAATGTGCTCAGTGATAGAGAAGATGGTAATTGTGTACTAAGGGAATTTAGGCTGTATTTTGATGATGTGGTCAATTACTTGGCCTTTGTGAACATTCATGGAATAATCGGTTTTATTTAATAAGTCCATTTGTGAAAATAGCCACTGTTGTACATTGGTGCTTATCAAAAGCATTTTTCCTTGAAGAGATTGCACATGCAAAGCACCAAACTACCAATTAATGTAATTTGTTTAGAGCTATTTTTCTTTCTGTACCATCAAGGCATTAGCTATCAAAGGTGAATGGTAAAATACCCAGCCCAAAATGGGTTGTATGGCTACCCCAACAACTTAAACAGAGAGAGTAAGAGAGAACACATGTGTTACATTTACCCAGATTTTCCCTTTAACTGAAGCTTTTAAACTAAGATTGATAGAAAACAGTGTTTAGGAAGAAATAATGCATACTGATTTATATAAAATGCTATTCACTGTATTTTTCTTTTTTGTATTAGCTTTAATGAATAGATATGCCTTTTTATTTTGTGGTACCCTACCATTAAATGATACCATCATTTTTTTTTCTGCCTAAATAAATTCAAATTCTTGTCACCTACTATCTGTACAGGAAGATTTGAGACATTATTCCTAATTGAGATTTTTACTGAATATCTTTTAAAGATAAATTTGTTTTATTCTTTCACCCACTATTTAAAAGGGTTTTCACATTTTTATCTTCTAAAGGAATTGTCAATGAGAAACTAAAACTGCATAGACTATACATTAAAATCACTTTAGTTTTTAAGCTGTCATGAACTGTTTCAAAAAATGCTAAGTTGCTATTGTTTAATGTCTGTCATTTTATAATGCTTTAGAAGTTATCTATCCTGTAAAATTATTAACTGATGCTAAAATTGCCTTGTAAGTATTAGGACAATAGCAATTTTGTAACAGCTGGGACACTGCCAATGTAAGATAAGTACATTTTGCTCTGTAGATTCATAAAGTGCTTTGAAATGGTTTGTAACTGATGGATGGATGCATTTTCTAAGTGTAGAAAGCAATATTTTGTAGAAGGAAATGGCTTGAAAGCTGACACACATGCATGCAAATGCCATTCTCTTCAGTAAGTAATTTGCTTTTTCTTTCAAAAGCATAAATGGCATAGTTAGACACATTATTTTGTATATTGCACATAACAATACAAGATGCACAAAAACAGCAAGTACAAAACATTTCATATTGATAGAAGAACCCATGGCTGTGGTATATGATTAGCATAAATGTATACACACTGAAGTAATGCCTTCAGGAATAAAAAGTGAAACTGAAAAAAATAGGAAAGTTCTACTAAACTTCAGGAATGACAATATTTATTATGCTTTCCCTCTTTTAACTTCATTGTACTACTTGATTGGAATGCTATATCACTTTAAATGGATATATTTTCCTTAAAGCACTAAATATTAATCATGGTGCCTCTGCAAGGTTACAAAGCGATCATATTGTTCTGCATACCTACTTAGAATAGCTAACATTTTCCAGCTTTTTAAAAATAAAAGTGAATAGCTTTTCCTGTACTACAAGCACTGACATAGGACTAGTTTTTGTCAAGTTCAAATTGTTCTCTGGCCTGAATTGGATGTTTAAGATTCTGAGTACCCAGAACAGACTGGCAGAAAGTATGTAACCGATCAATATTCATATCATGAATTTCTGAAAGCCTGTACCAAGAAGACTAAGTTTGAATGGTCTTTTAGAGACATGTGATTTAAAACCTCCCTTAGCAACTCTGTATTTTTTAAAGAACGCAAACTTTGGAGCCAGGATGGTTGGGTTTGATCCTGGAATCAACATTATTACCCTTATGAACTTAGGTCAGGCTTGACACTTTGCTAAGCTCCAACTTCTTGCTGTAAATGACATGAAAAAAGTAACATCCACTTTTCAAGGTTGTTATGAGGAGCAAAACTGTATCAGGTGCTTTTGCACAATGTCAGGCACTTAGCCCTTGATAAGTTAGAGCTTTTGCATATGAAATTATTATTGTCACACCTCCATCAGTAACCACATTATTATTTTGTTTGCTGCATCAATATAGAACTATCTCAGTTCTTTAAAATGTCCTCAGGTTCTTCCTTGATTTGGACAGTTTCTGTGAAAATCACTTCCATGAATTTGACTCATTAATGGGAGTTGCATATGATTAGAGAGGAAACCACACCCTCAAACTTTAACATGCTTTTAATTTTATTTTCCTGAATCAAATTTTTTCCTCTTTGATATATATTTCTTTCAACATGTTCTAAGGACATGTAGAAATTAATAAAACCTACTGGTTTGGGTAGTATTGTGGATGAGAGTAAGGCAAAATTTCCAATTTGTACTTTGGAATGTGCCCCTTGTTGGGTATTTTTCTCAGAGAGCAGACATTAGAGCACCTGGACATCTGTGGAGCCATCGGTCAGTAGAAGATGTTATACAGGATGAATTCATTGATTAATAGGTCTGAAACTTAGTGAAATTCTCTACCTTCTCATATGGTGCATTCATGACTTACCTGGAAGATTTTGTCACAAAGATATGCCAAAGGAATGCTTTTAGGCCACAGGTGTTTACATCTGAGTTATTTCCACTTGAGGCCTCTGATGGGACTCCTTAACGAGAAAGACTCCTGACACAAGAATGGAAACAAATATTGGTTCTTTGACTGAAAATATTACAGTCCAATTTTGAAGACTTATAATTTTATGGATTTTGTAAAACATGGAGCTTATTAAGTTTAAGAAATTTTGTCTTTTATTTTATTCATGCAGTCTCTTATTTTACTTTGTTATCCCTTTAACTCTTGATGAGGAAGTCTGTGTTTACATACATAGTTTCAGTTAGAGCTGTGCCACTTGGTGTTTAGGGTATCACATGTGTCATTATAATAGTACTCCCCCAAATCCTTCATGGGTACAAATGACACAAGAGAATTTTCCTAACTAACTTCATGTCAGATGGAGGTCATATAAATTCATTACCATAAGCCCAAAGCTCCAGGAAATATCAGTGGTGTTTAGTGACACCCTTGATTGTGGTCCTAGACATGGGGTCTCCTACTTTTTCTCTTATTGGTATGGATCCACTGAAGAATAATATACTTTTCTGCTGGCCACCTTCCTCTCTCTTTAGCAAATTCATCTGATAGAGGGTAAGATCATATGATCCTTACAGTAGATTATTAGATTTTTCATCTCAAAAGCCTGTCACTTACAGCCTGGGTTCCTTGGGTATTTCTATCTTATAACCAGCGATAGGCAGACTTCAGGCACTTATCCTATTATGGATACTCTCTATACTCTGTCATCTTGTGGATAAATCTATGAGAACAACATAAGTTTGTTCACACCTTTTCTTTACCTTTGATTCCATGAGCCGGCAGTGCCTTTGGGATAACCTATAATAATGTGATTTAAAGCCTTAGTTATTAATGCTTATATAAAACCTTTTACTACCCTGTGAAGTAAGTGTTGACAAGAAGCTTCATGGCAGATGTTCTAGTGGGGTAAACCAGTTTTGTGTTCTGCGATCCCTCGTCTTTATGTTATATGACTTAATGTATGAGTTGGATAAATGACTCTCTACTCTCTACTATAAAGGAAGAAAAGATAGGCATTCTATATGTTGTCCATAAGATCTTAATTGTTATAAACTTGCAGAGCTCTGACTTACAAACTGATCCTGCTCAATATTTATTTCCAGAAAAAAACAGTACTACCAAATTGCTATTTTTTTGCTCAAAAATATATCTTGAGGGGCATCTGGGTGGCTCAGGCAGTTAAGAATCTGACTCTTGATCTCAGCTCATGTCTTTATCTCAGGGTCGTGAGTTCAAGTCCAGCACTGGGCTCAATACTGGGTGTGGAGCCTACTAAATGAAAGATAGATTATAGATAGGTAGATAGATACCTTGCAAGTCTTTTATCAGTGCACATAGTTCTACTTTATTTATTTTGACCGCTGCACAGGCGGATAGATAATACTTTGCCATACCTCTACTGATAGACATTTAGGTTAATTACAATTTTGTGGTACAATTCTGAAATGAACATCCTTGTATATGTCCTCTAGTGTGTATGTGTGGATTTTCACCTAGGGTGCATAAAAAAAAGAGTTTACTAGTTTGTATAGATTCTGTCAAACTGACTTTTCAATTTATACTCTCATATTTGATACAACATAGTACTTATTTCCCTATGTAATAGACATACTGGAGATCAACTTTTTAATTCTTGCTAACCTGATGATGAGCTAAGATACCCTTTCTTGGGGCACCTGGTTGGCTCAGTTGGTTAGGTGTCTGACTCTTGATTTCAGCTCAGGTCATGATCTCAGGGCCCTGGAATCAAACCCTGTATTGGGCTTTGTGCCCAGCTGGGAGTCTGCTTGAGGATTCTCTCTCCCTCTGCCCCTGCTTTCTCTCTCTCAAATAAATAAATAAATCTTTTTAAAAAAAAGATACCCTCTCTTTTTTTTTAAACTTATATTTCTTTTTACCATTAATTTAATCATCTTTCATATGTTTATTTGACATTTGTATTTATTCTTCTGTGATTTTCCTATTCACATTTGCATATTTTTCTGTGGTAGGCCACCCTATAAATGAACAGGAAAAAAACTATTACTCAGTTGCATATCTTTATTACTGAACTATATGTGTTTTTACCTTTGACAATCAATGTCCTGTTAAACCATACAGACTGCCTTTAATTTGTAAGATATAATTGTATTCTCTGCACTTTAAAACCTGTCTAAAGCTTGGTTTTTTAATAAAATATGTTTGTAAACTTAGTATTAAATATTTAATCCCTTCCATTACTTACACACTTCAAATTTTATCTTTGGATTATGCCAGTCCTTCAGAGAGATTCCTATGTGGGTTGCATTCTTTTGGCTACTGTGGCCTGAATTGAAGGCAATTATTTTTTAAAAAGGGTTCTATAAAAGGTATTACTTTAATGTTATAATTGTAACATCTATAGAAAAATTACGGCTGTTGTTCATTCAGTCATACTGTCAAGTTCATGATCACTAACAGTAAAACTATTTTTTAAATCTTGTTATCAGAAATAAATCTGAATAATTGCTTTTTAAAAAGTGCCCATTATTTAGTTCGTTTCCTTCTTCATCCTAGCTGCCAGCAAGCTAAGAACAAAATTTATAGCCCATCAGAAGATAGGTCCAAAGCAATTATTAAGACACCTAGTATAATTTTTAAAATTTTGTATATTTTGTTATTTTTTACACTTATTTTCCCTCTGTCATAATTTCCATCCTTGTTTTATATGAAGTATGTTGCATATATAATTGTAAGTTATGTAAAGTTTTTGCAAATGAATTTTATGTAAGTAGATAGATACAACCTGCCTTTAAACAGATGTTATATTGAAATTCATATTCTATTGTGCCAAAGATTTAAAGTTTTGGCTCATGTTTGAATTTTATATTGTATAAAACAAGGAAATATCCTCAATTATTAAATAGAAAAAATATAAAACAAAGGATAGTCTTTTTCCTACACCTAGTATATTTACCTTTTAATGATATGTTAGTTAAGGATTAAAAAAGTGGCCAAGGTTTGTGTTCATTGATGTTATAAAACATGACTAAAAATTCACTTTGTCATGGAGCTATTTTCTTTCATAAATATATTGGCTCAGTTATTAATAAAGTAAATATTTTATAGGTATGAAATCAACTATTAATAAATAATAATGATTTGCAGTAATAGAAAATGGATTTTAGGACTAGTTACTGTAGGGGATTATTGGTGACTGAATTGTGTTCCCCTAAAAGATATGTTAAATCCTAAATCTCAGTACTTGTGGATGTGACCTTATTTAGAAATAGGGTAACTGTAGATGTAAACAAGTTAGGATGAGGTCATAATGGATGAGTGGAGTCCTTATAAGATGACGGAAATCTGGACACAGACACCTGGAGAATGCCATGAGAGTACAGAGGCAGAGATAGGAGTGATACATCCACAAGCCAAGGAATGTCAAGGATTGCAACCACAAGAAGCTGGGAAGATGCAAGGAAAGATCCTCCTCTAGAGCCTCTGGAGAGAAACCAGTCTTGTCAACAACTTGATTTTGGACTTCTAGCCTCTAGAATTGGGAGATAATGAGTATCTGTTGCTTTGAGCCATGCAAGGTTGTGGTAATTTGTTTTGGCAGTCCTAGGAAACTCACCATGGTCATTATTTCTGGATATAATTATATTACAATCCAATGCCTAAGGGAGAACGTATTAGGGACTAGTAATATTTTGTGTTCTCCATTTTGTTTCTATAGAAGTGAATAATAAAAGATGCATGTTTGTGAATGACGAGACTAAAATGTTAAATTCTGATACACACAAATGTTGGTTAGACTGGAAATTTGGAAGAAAATTTGAAGAAAATTTATTGTACAAGTAAATGTCAAAAGAGTTTCAATGTTCAAATTATAAAGAATATATTAGGAAAATATGTAAATTTAGGTCAGAAAAGTATCTGATCTCTACAAATGAAGGTTAATTGTCATATGTTTAAAAAGTGAGTACTGTAGTTTTAATGCTAATAGGGGTTTTGTCCACAATATGACAAAAATAATTTACCTTATTTGTCCATTATTTGTAGCTCTGTATTGACATTAAAAAAAAAATCACTGAAGCTTTTCTTTACTTTCAGTTGACTGTTTTAAGAGTTTATTATATTTTTTACTTAATCATTAGAGTCCAAAAAGCTGTCATGGGCTATTCTCAAGTTAAATGTCATAAATTGAATTCTACTGCTTATGTAAGTAAGGACTGCATGGTCTCATGACTGACAATGTCAATACCTGAATGACCTTTATTACTTCTGAAAGATTGATACTATTGGGCTTATAAAGATACCAATTCAAAGAAGCATCAGTCTCTCACTGGTTACTGGAGTATGTTAATAGCTTTTGGAAAGAAAATAAATAGTATTTATTAATTATTATTTTCAGAATATAGAGATATTATAATCTTTTATGATCATATATAAAGTTACCTTGGAGAGATGATCTTGTCACTTAAGTATGGAATTTTTATGTTCAGGATTGTTTCTGTTTCCCTAAAAGTTCATGTGAGACATACCATAGTTGTACTTTGCCTCAGGTAGTTTTAACTTCTTCACAATGCATCCCAGACATAAAACTCATTAATCAAATTAGATGGGAGAAGACAAGTTTCCCATGGCTTGATCTTAAGTTGTATTCATGACAATTAATCATTGCACAACAGGGGTGAGGTCAGTGGAAATATGCCATTCTCATAGTCCACCATTTAAGTTCAAAGAGACAAACAATAGCAGAGTAATGGTCTAGCAAGAATACTTTTAAAAATGATTCATAGTAAGAAGCCCCCAAATTTTCTTTAGAATCTATCAGTGAATAATAGTTTTATTTCTTCTTTGGGATTTTTAGCTATTTTTTCTATGGAGATGTTTATTACTTTTAAATGCTTTCATAAAATTTTTTCATACGTGTATCTGGTTTAGTAACAGTTTTTGCATAATTTCATAGAAGGAAGGTTTATTATAAAAGTGATTTTGGCACATGTTACCTTATATTAGTAACTCATATTTGCACAGCCCTTACAGATTTCAAAGTGTTAATTACTCTGTTCCCAAATTTGATGACATTTTTTCTTTTTCTTTTTGTGGCAAGTTCTTAGAGATTCATAGTTGAAAAATAATTTTGAACAGACATTAGATTGGCTACAGTGTGGATTACTCAACATTTCTGACACAATAGGATAAATAACAAAATCAAAAGCTATAGATGAGACACTTAATATCCATGCATTTCACTATATGTCAATTTAGCTTCAGTTTTAAAAAAAATCTACATGTGAAGAGTTATTAATTCTCTATTAACAAAAATTTGATATGGAAAAATGAGAGATTAAAATTTCCAAATATAATCATTTATTACATATTCCC
The DNA here is from genome assembly GCF_029215605.1 of Mirounga angustirostris. Classification (NCBI taxonomy): domain Eukaryota; kingdom Metazoa; phylum Chordata; class Mammalia; order Carnivora; family Phocidae; genus Mirounga; species Mirounga angustirostris. The sequence continues at coordinate 78,065,888 of NW_026991717.1, forward strand.
AAGCACTTTATAAATGATGGTCTGATTTCCTTGCAACATATGCCATTCTGAAATAATAGAGACATTTGCTTGCAAAACAGCAACTACTGCAATTATTTCCATGAAGAGACCCAGAAAAATAAGGGCTTTTGTGATGGGGTACTTAACACCTCTCTAACTTCATTTTTCATGCTCTCTTGGTGCTCCCATATTACCAAAGTACATTCTTACATTTATTTATTTATTCTTTCTACATAATCACATGCCTTAACATCACTGTTATGTAACGGTCTCTGCAATAATCTGGTCTTCAAATACTCACCTGCGAGGCAGTCTCCATGTTCAACATTTTCCTTTTTGCCAAATTCAGGGGATGTTTCTCAGTCTGTATCTTATTTCATTTCTCAGCAGATTTCAATGTGGACTCCTCCCTCCTTTGAAGAAAATTCATCCCTATGGCGACACTACTATGTCCTGAGTTTCCGTTTGTCTACTTCTCATTTTTTTTTAAGATTTTTTATTTATTGGGGAGAGAGAGGGAGAGTGAGCATGAGGCATGAGAGAGAGAGAGAGAAGAGTGAGTACCAGAGGGAGGGGAGGCAGAGGGAGAGGGAGAAGCAGACTCCCCCTGAGCAGGGAGCTGGCTGCGGAACTTGATTCCAGGACCCTGTCTTTTCATTCTTTCTTACTCCTGTACCTCTTTTTCAATTTTTGGTGATACTAATCCTCAATCTTCTGATAACTTCATCTTGGGACTCTTCTTATCTACTCATGAAATTTGGAAACAGACACCCTGTGTGCAAATTCCAGATTTAACTTATTAGCTGTGCAACTTTGGGCAAGTCTCTTATTCTTTTGTGCTTCAGTTTTATTATCTGTAAAATGGGGGTATTAATAGTACCTGCTTCATAGAGTTACTGTATTAAGTGAGATCATATAAACAGAATGCTTAGGATAGTGCTTGACACTTAAGTGCTGTGTAAGTGCTAGGGAGGATTATTATCACACTTTTACACTTTCTCCTTAGAATATTTTCTCTAATGTCATGGCTTTGGTACCATTTCCATGCTGATAACAAACAAATTTATATTTACCCTAAACTTCCCACACAGTTTTCCAATATATATTTTTAAGTGCAATTTGTTATTTCCACTTGTACGTCAAAAAGCCTATCAAACTTCACAAGTACAAAATGGAAATCATGATACCTTCTTTCTTTTTTTTTTTTTTAAGATTTTATTTATTTATTTGAGAGAGAGAATGAGATAGAGGGAGCATGAGAGTGGGGAGGGTCAGGGGGAGAAGCAGACCCCCCGCCGAGCAGGGAGCCCAATGCGGGATTCGATCCTGGGACTCCAGGATCATGACCTGAGCCGAAGGCAGTCGCTTAACCAACTGAGCCACCCAGGCGCCCCATGACACCTTCTTTCAAACCAATTTCATTCTCTGTTTTGACACTACCATCAATTCAATTGCTGAAGTAAAAAACCTTGGAGTAATTTTTCATTCTTTTCTTTCTCTTACTTCCACATTCATTCCATCAGCAATTCCTATTTGTCCTACCCTAGTCAGTAGATTAAACCCATCCATGTCTCTGAATCTTTGATTGCAACCAGTCTAGGCAAAGCAACCAGCACTGCACACCTGGCATTATGTAATAGCAGCAAGTTCTCCTACCTCTACTCTTGCCCTTTGCAATTCATCTGTATATATCTGCTCTAATAAACTCTCTGAAACATGGATTATATCATATAACCATGCTGAGTACATGGTAGCAGTTCAAATGATATTTGTTGAATGAATAAATGAATGAATGAATATGTTATTAATTGGGTGGCATAGAATCTTAGTGGTTTTAAAAAATCAAATATTGTCTTAAGATTAAGAGTTACTCTGGAGGAAAAAGGATTATGAGGGCACCTGGGTGGCTCAGTCGTAAAGCGGCTGCCTTCAGCTCAGGTCATGATCCCAGGGTCCTGGGATCGAGCCCCGCATCGGGCTCCCTGCTCCGCAGGAAGCCTGCTTTTCCCTCTTCCACTCCCCTTGCTTGTGTTCCCTCTCTCGCTGTATCTCTCTGTGTCAAATAAATAACTAAAATCTTTAAAAATAAAAAAGAGTATTGATTTTGTATCCTGCCACATTACTGAATTGCTGTATGAGTTCTAGTAATTTGGGGGTGGATTCTTTTGGGTTTTCCACATTAAGTATCATGTCATCTGCGAAAAGAGAGAGTTTGACTTCTTTGCCAATTTTAATACCTTTTATTTCTGTTTGTTGTCTGATTGCTGTTGCTAGGACTTCTAGCACTATGTTGAACAGTAGCGGCAAGAGTGGGCACCCTTGACGTGTTCCTGATCTTAAGGGAAAGGCTCTCAGCTTTTCCCCATTGAGGATGATATTCGCTGTGGGTTTTTCATAGACGGATTTTATGAACTTGAGGAATGTTCCCTCTATCCCTATACTCTGAAGAGTTTTAATCAGGAAAGGATGTTGTATTTTGTCAAATGCTTTTTCTGCATCAATTGAGAGGACCATATGGTTCTTCTCTCTCCTCTTATTAATGTATTCTATCACATTGATTGATTTGTGAATGTTGAACCACCCTTGCATCCTGGGGATAAATCCCACTTGGTCGTGGTGGATGATCCTTTTAATGTATTGTTGGATCCTATTAGCTAGGATTTTGTTGAGGATTTTGGAATCCATATTCATCAGGGATATCGGTCTGAAATTCTCCTTTTTGGTGGGGTCTTTGCCTGGTTTGGGGACTAACCCAAAGACACAGATGTAGTGAAAAGAAGGGCCATATGCACTCCAATGTTCATAGCAGCAATGTCTGTAACAGCCAAACTGTGGAAAGAGCTGAGATGCCCTTCAACAGATGAATGGATAAAGAAGATGTGGTCCATATATACAATGGAATATTACTCAGCCATCAGAAAGGATGAATACCCAACTTTTACATCAACATGGATGGGACTGGAGATTATGCTAAGTGAAATAAGTCAAGCAGAGAAAGTCAATTATCCTATGGTTTCACTTATTTGTGGAACATAAGGAATAGCATGGAGGACATTAGGAGAAGGAAGGGAAAAATGAAGGGGGCGGGGAATTGGAGGGAGAGATGAACCATGAGAGACTATGGACTCTGAGAAACAATCTGAGTATTTTAGAGGGCAAGGGGGTGGGGGGATGGGTTAGCCTGGTGAGGGGTATTAAGGAGGGCACGTACTGCATGGAGCACTGGGTGTTATATGAAAACAATGAATCATGGATCACTACATCAAAAACTAATGATGTATTGTATGCTGACTAACATAACATAATAAAATTTAAAAAAAGAGTATTATGAGACAGAATAACCTGGAGACAGGAAATATACTTAAAACAAGATGGCTAAGAAGTTTACTCTGAGCCAGGTATATTTTAAATAAACACTGTACACTCTAGAAGGAGCTACTCCAGTGAAGACTGTGTACAAAGAACTCCAGGCAGAGGATCTCTGGCAGGGGAAGATCTTGCCTATTTCACAAAACTCAGATGGTCAATGTGCCTGAACCTCTGTAAGGGAGAGAAATAAGTTTGGAAATTTGGCAGGAGACAGATCTTATTGGATGTTAGTCTGGTAATTGGTAGTGATTTTTTATTAGCTACAATGAGACCACCAGACATTTCAAGTAGGGGCGTTACACAATTCAATTTGTGTTTGTAAAAGATAAGGACTGGCTTCTTTGTGGAAGGACTGGAAGGAAATGAGTGAAAACAAGGATACTATTGAAGTAAGCCAAAAGAGAGGAGAGTCACCGTGGAGATACATTTCGGAGATAAAATCAGGTATCAAGAAGACTACTGATGTATGGCCATGGAGAATGGGGAAAGGAAACCATTAAGGATGATTGCCAGACTTCTGGCTTGAGCTACTGTGTAGATATTGATGCCAGTTAATGACCTGGGTAGTGAGAAGTTATATATTTGACCCTGGAGTTCAAAGTTTGCATTAGAGATAGGTTTGGAAATATTAAAGATTTAGATGTCACTTATGACCAAGGAAATAACTGAAGCGTCCTAGAAAGAAAGTACTGAGGAAGAAGAGGGGAGTAACTCCAGTTTTTAAAGTCTGATAGAAAGGGGCTATCAAGAATGTTACCACATTTGCCATATTATTTTTCTACATCGATTTTTTGCACAGTAACACCTTCATAATCTGCTTGGCATACTCCATCATCTGTAACATAAAAAAGGCTACCTCTACACTTACCTCTACTTTAAATAACGATTATTATTTAACCAACATTTATCAAGTGATTATTAATACCAAATGTGCTTTAATATGTGTGAACACATTATCCCATTTAACCCTTATTAAAACAACTCTGTGAGGTAGACACTATTATACTATTTTAAAGATGAGAAACCTAAAGTAACTTAAAACTAGTTACCAATGGACGTGGAAGTTGAGGCCAGACTTTCAGCAGTTTAAATCTATGGATGTAATTTCTACATTGCATTGTTTTATATGTATCTGGTATTTTATCTTCACAATGTAGTGTATTTTCTATATGCACATTAGTATAAATATAACAAAAGGAAACAGGAATCTAAACAGAAATTCATACCTATTTTTTCTTTGCCTTTTCTTTTACTAAAATATGAGCAAGTTGAAGGTAGAATTCATGGATTACTAAATTTTGTAGCTTCTGGGCCACCATGGTGTCTGATGTATAGCAGATGTTATATACTTGTTACATGATTAAATGCATACAGATCCTTGATTTTGAGAGCTAATTCTTATAAACTTTTAAGGTCTTCTGCTTAATCCCTTGTTTACATATCCATATATTCACTAATTCAATGTTAGAGGTGGAATCCAATTTCCATAAATGGAATTTGGAATCTAAGCTACAAACTAAGTTTATTAGATCTATGAGTTGCTGTGTGCATCTTCTCTCTACCAAAATTACTTTTTCAAGATTACGTCACCAAAATATCATGCTGGTTGTTTATTAAATTATTTTATGTAATTTGTTCTAAGTTGTTATTTCATGCAATTTGTTCAAGCCTATCTTTTTTTTTTTTCTGGATTCCCCACCATTTTGAAGTAGTCTTCTATTACTAAGATTTTAATTTCATGCTGCTCTCAAGTATCTTGAATGGAGACCAAAATGTGTGTGACTTTTGGAATGGTAAAATACTAATTTTGTATAATTCACCAAAGATAACTGTGTTAAATGTTCCTTGCTGTAAAAATGCAATAGAAAAAAGATAAAGAAATATTCTTTTTAAGTAATATTCAGCAAACTACCTTTTATTGTTAGAATTATGAAAGAACACAGTTTAAAATGGACTAGAATTATTACTGAATTAAAAGATAAATTGTCTCTATTTTAACAATGACTAGTTTCTGCTTCAGAAAAGTTGACATCATTAAAATGTTTCACTTTGTCAGGCAATTTCCTGTTTCTGTTATTAAGAAGCTTTCATTGCTTTGACACACTTTCCAAAATGCATACTGTTTTCCCATATAATTGAAACCAAAACACTCCAAAACAAAATGTTTCCATGCAGTGCTATATTTTACAATCACTAGGCTGTATCTATTATTTCAGATGTACAGACCAACAACTTTTTCTATTTTATTTGCAGGACAGTTTTGCATTCCTCCCCTCCCCCATGTATACAAAGCTCTAAACTGGGATTCACAGTTAGTGGGCTATTTTTGGATACAGAAAGAAGTCACAGAAGGCAATTTTTTACCCCTTCAAAGGGGTTTTGGAGATAAATTTTAAATTGAACCACCTCATTATTACCTAGTCCCTGTTTTGATACCTAAGAATATCTACTTGGCAGTCGAACTTCCTCCTAATCACTCACCCCCCCAAAAAAAATGTATCAATACATTCACCATAACTTAACCATTTTCTAAAGACACTTTGTATCTGGCAGGACGTGAGTCACTTTTGAGGTTATATATCCTCTAAGTAACTACACCCCAGCCAGTTCTATCACCAGGGATATCATAAGTCATAAGGTGATTTTATATGTTGTGGCCACCTGCTTGGCTCTTTGCTTACCTTTAAACTAGCTATTCTATGAAGTGCACAGAACTGTAGATGAATTTCTATTTTCTAATTTATTACTTGTTATCCCAGCTCCTTCATTTCTTTCACTTCTGTGGAACTTACTTCTCATCCTCACTATGAATTTAGCTTCCCATTTGCACAATTCTATTGCTCTACTTTTGCTAAAATGGAATCTTTATCATAACCATTCAAAGAAACTCTTAGCATTATCAAATATATTATCTCTTTGACTTGATATCTCCAGACTTATTATGATTACCAACATTACCTCAAATAATCTCCACCTTCCATGTGTTATACTACATGTCCAAGCTGGACAGCTGTATTTAAGAATATTATTAACCACGTGTATAAAGTCCACTATAAAGGCATATTAGTCAACTTTATCTTGATCCACATCAGAACAATCATATTTTTATTTCTCAGAAAGCTTTTTATTCCCTGCTAACTATGGTGAGTTTAGAATTTTGCATAACCAAACTTATATTGGTTCTCATCATACATAGACAACAAAGTATCTCATCTCATATTTTTAAAATCAAAGGCAATGAAGTATATTCTGCCCTATTCTATCCTCCCCTTTTTAAAAATATATCTGTGTATTTATTATTTCTATTTCATATTCTTTCTCAGAAGAAAAGGTCTTCCTTCTCCTTCATGAGCTTGACCATGTCCCTGTGCTTTTGTTATATTCCCATTTATCCCTCTTGTGATTTATCTTTCATTGCATCATCAATCTCTCCCCACTGGATCATCTAAGGACTCTTCCAGCCTAAAAATACTCCAGTTTCTTCTACTGTCTTTTTTTTTTTTTTCTGACAAAATACCTGGGAGACTAGGAACCATTTGTAGCTTTCTCTTTTCCACACACCATTGTCTTTCTTTTCCCACCATTCTTCAGAAACTACTTTCTGGAAAGTGTCTAATGACTTCTCTGGAGTATTTCATCTTTTGCCAACCTGTTTTCCATGCTGTCTTTCCTTGACTCTCCAATACCATCTCCTTCAACCTCTCTGATCATTAGTTACCTCTTCTTTCTGTATCTTTTTCTATTCTTGTCGTTTACAATAAGTGTTTACCATAAACCTATTCTGAGCCCTTCTCTCTTTTCTTCAATGCTTTCTTCCTTCTTTATGTACCATTTCTATGTCTATTTATCATTTCTAGGTGTATAATCCCCAAATCACTATCTCCAGGCCTACCTGCCAGGTGAGACTATCTAGCTATTTGCTGAAACTATAGTACATATATCTGCTTAAAGCCTTTAATTCATTTAAGTATTGAAGGCCTTCTATTATCTGCCCATAACATGAATGCTCTTCACATCACAGTAAGTAGCCCCTTCAGGCACTTGACATGTTTAGTCAAATTCAACAATTTTGCCTTTCAGCAAACACTTGTTTCACTCAATGAGTGTTTTTCTTCATTTTCTATTTGCTCCTGCATCTTTTTCTCTCTGTGAAGTACTCATGGCTCGGTGAGTCCATGTGCCTCCTACTTTGAATTCTCCCTAAGGATGATGGGATATTCTCTTCCTATGAACTCTCAGTGTTTTCTTACCTTCCTCTTATTTGTGACCTATGCACAATAGTCAAATTTCAAAGTTTAAGTGAAGAGAAGCTATCAGTTTTACTTGCTGAATTCTACTGGTATTTTAATTATTTGTGTTCAGAACTCAGCCTCTGGACCACGGACTCCTAGAGTCTAGAAAAGGAGTTTTCTTACCCAAATTTATATCCCTCCAAAGCTTCTGGCATGGTGTTTTTTCATCTACTATTGGGGCATTTAATATAAATATACAGGAATATATAAATATTCAGTTTGCTACACATGAACTTATCATTTAGTTTAGAAAAACAACTTGTTTTCTCTCTCCTCATTCTCACTCAGTGAACAATTTTCCACATATTCCTGCAAAATTGCTGTTCTGACTTTATTATTCTTCTGCTTACCATTGGGAAAGCTGTCAAAATACATCAATACCTATTACCCTTTCCATTAAAAAATCCTGGATACAAAGATGCAGTTAGCTGACTGTGTTATCAAATTTTTCAATGGAAGAAAAATCCTCCTCCAAAGCATTGTTAACTAATTGGTTATCACTGACAGTTCTACAAACGGATGGGCTGCATCTGCATTCTGTCCAGTAGGATACCTTATGGATGGAGATACTGTTTATTTTTTCAGTGAGTACAGTATTGTAAAGTTTAATTTTAAAATTTAAAGAGTTTTGGTGAATGATACCTTTAAATCAATAAATGCTTAAGATATGTGGAGTGGCCAGTATTGGCTACAGTACCAATGAGATAACCAGAAAATGCCTCTTAGAGAACAATAATCATAAAGTTTATTATAGGCTTGAAAGAAAGTAATAATAAAGGATTTAAAGAAATGAAAAGATATTATATTTCTGATTGAAATGGATGTAGTAATAAATCCTCAAGGCATGAATATTAAGGTCTCATACTGAAAGAAATACATACATGTCTCCAAAGAAAGTGTATGGAGATGCTTTTTTAATTGTGACATGTTCTGCAGAAGATATCTTACAAATCTGTGTAGTTTATGTGGGAGAAAAAGCCAAATAACCTAGTGTACATTAAGAGCAAATGATGTCGAAGAGGTTGCTGCCTGTGTTCTCCTTTAGGATTTTGATGGACTATCCAATCAAGAAATGGGCAGAAGACATGAACAGACATTTTTCCAAAGAAGACATCCAAATGGCCAACAGACACATGAAAAAGTGCTCAATATCGCTCGGCATCAGGGAAATCCAAATCAAAACCTCAATGAGATACCACCTCACATCAATCAGAATGGCTAAAATTAACAAGTCAGGAAACGACAGATGTTGGCGGGGATGCAGAGAAAGGGGAACCCTCCTACACTGTTGGTGGGAATGCAAGCTGGTGCAGCCACTCTGGAAAACAGTATGGAGGTTCCTCAAAAAGTTGAAAATAGAGCTACCATACGACCCAGCAATTGCACTACTGGGTATTTACCCCAAAGATACAAAAGTAGGGATCTGAAAGAGTACATGCACCCCGATGTTTATAGCAGCAATGTCCACAATAGCCAAACTGTGGAAAGAGCCAAGATGTCCATCTACAGATGATTGGATAAAGAAGAGGTGGTATATATATACAATGGAATATTATGCAGCCATCAAAAGGAATGAGATCTTGCCATTTGCAACGACGTGGATGGAACTGGAGGGTATTATGCTGAGCGAAATAAGTCAAGCAGAGAAAGACATGTATCATATAACCTCACTGATATGAGGAATTCTTAATCTCAGGAAACAAACTGAGGGTTGCTCGAGTGGGGGGTGGGGTGGGAGGGATGGGGTGACTGGGTGATAGACACTGGGGAGGGTATGTGCTCTGGTAAGCGCTGTGAATTGTGCAAGACTGTTGAATCTCAGATCTGTACCTCTGAAACAAATAATGCAATATATGTTAAGAAAAAAAAAAAGAAGATAGCAGGAGGGGAAGAATGAAGGGGGGGAAAGTGGAGAGGTAGACGAACCCTGAGAGACGATGGACTCTGAAAAACAAACTGAGGGTTCTAGAGGGGAGGGGGGTGGGAGGATGGGTTAGCCTGGTGATGGGTATTGAGGAGGGCACATTCTGTATGGAGCACTGGGTGTTATGCACAAACAATGAATCATGGAACACTACATCTAAAACTAATGATGTAATGTATGGGGATTAACATAACAATAAAAAATTTTTTAAAAAGCAAATGATGAAACAATTTCAATCTGAAACAGATAAATCACAAAGAAGTGATTTCTATAAACTTATTCTTGTATTTACCGATGAGTTTGAGCCCTGTAATTTTACAGACTTTATTTGTAATAATTCCTGGAGTCACTTGTGTCATTGATTGAGAAATTAAAATAAAATTCAGTGTATCCTGGCTGTGACAAGAACAAATCATTCTTTACTTTTCCAATGGGATAGTTTCTAGGAAGTTAGATTACTAACTTTGACATTATAACAAAAATCTTTTATCTTTCTAATGATCTTTAAAAGTGAGGTACTTAAAGCTTATAAAAAATGATCATATTCTTTGAGGGTACTGGGCTAAACACACAATAGTAAATTGATAAATTGATGACCTAGTGGTATTATTTTTAGGAGCTTTGATTTCAAGTATTATATTTCCTAATTTTTAAATGTTCTTAGGGCCCATTTCCTTCTCTAACCATCACTCCTTGTAATGAAACCATTAAATGAAACTGTAGCTATTGCTATTTTGCAGACATTAATAGGGCTCTAGTATGGTACATATATAAAGGTATATGTCAAGGATGCTTGAATATCCCCTTGCCCCAGGGTGAAAGAATTTTAATGAAATGATTCAGAATTATCTCCACTCACCATTTTGCCTTATCTGTGTCCTAAAATATTAGCTCAGGGCAGTGATTAAGTGCATGTAAGGTTCTATGGATTCATCTCTTAGCTCCGACAGCTATTAGCTATTTGGCCTTGAGAATGGTTCTTAACCCCTTGTGTTTCAATTTTTCTTGTCTGCACATTTGTGGAAACAGTACCTATCTCACAGTGTTATGAAGACCAGATAATTTTTACTTCAAATTTATTTGAATTATAACTTAAGTTTAAATGACTAAACTCTACAGCCAATAACTGATGGAATCATGACCAAAATCTGGTCTCTCTTTTTGGGGGGCAAAATTTGGGATTATTTTTCACAATCATAAACCAAGAAACAAAAATTATAAATCTCATTTTAGACTGAGGTATAATTAGGTTGGATCCCCAATCAAATGTCCTATTTGAAGGGAATGAAATGGCTAGCAGGAGTCATTTATGTATCTTTGAGCTAAACGCCTTTTAATGGGTTTAATAAAGACCAGAAATTTATGCACATAACTCCAAGTTTAGGACCATTTCAGCAAGTGTGTGTATCATGGAACAATAGTCATTTGGGATCTTAAGAAACAACAGGCACCTTATTTCTTTTTCTAAGAAAGGAGAAATCAATGTAAATTATTAAAAATATAAAACATTGGGTGCCTGGGTGGCTCAGTTGGTTAAGCGACTGCCTTCGGCTCAGGTCATGATCCTGGAGTCCCAGGATCGAGTCCCGCATCGGGCTCCCTGCTCGGCAGGGAGTCTGCTTCTCTCTCTGAACCTCCCTCCTCTCATGCTCTCTATCTCTTTCTCTCTCTCAAATAAAAATAATATATATAAAACATTTAATTACTCCGATATTTATGCATTGTCTTTTTATTGGTACTCCTTTAAATGAGGAGTGTAAGTGGTGGTGATTATAAAGCCAAATACAATAAGGACCAACCACTGAATATTTTGTTCTGCCCTGTGGGATTTGAGGGTGTTTGAAAGAAATAAAAGCAAGTCTGCATTATAATGCTATGTATCGGGCACCTGGGTGACTCGGTTAAGCGACTGCCTTCGGCTCAGGTCATGATCCTGGAGTCCCGGGACCGAGTCCCACGTCGGGCTCCCTGCTCAGCAGGGAGTCTGCTTCTCCCTCTGACCCTCCTCCCTCTCATGCGCTCTCTCATTCTCTCGCGTGCAAATAAAAAAAGCTCAAAAAAATAAAAAAATAAGAAAATAAAAAATATAATGCTATGTATCCATAGGTAGGAAGTCAGTAGAATAATCTTTAACCACCTGCCACAGTATGTAAGACTATATGTATAGGAGATGAATACAGTATATGTGATTTGAATCTAAAATGCTTGTCTATTAGTTATAAAAATCTTTTAAAACCTTTTTTCTGTTGAAGTAGAAATTACATAAATCAATAATAATCAGAGCCATTACGACAAGCTATAGACTTTTAGTCCCTTTTTCTGTTTTTTTGTTTGTTTTTTGTTTTTACAGGAAAAGATACATAAATTCTCAAAACTACTCTTTTAAAAAATGTTTTGGTTCTTTTTTTCCCCATTTTTTTTTTTACCTCAGTTTTGCCAAATTCTGATCTTACAGTCCATTTCCTCTTGCTATTAATGTTTCATTCCCTTCAAATATGACATTTGATAGGATCCAGATTTTGGTCATGATTCCATCAGTTATTGGCTGTAGAGTTTAGTCATTCAAACTTAATTTTTACTTAAATTTATTTCAACACACAAAATGTGAAGATATAATTGACTCTTCTGAGAATCATCTCAAAAGGGTCAGGAGGTAGAGGTCATGGCAGTTTACAAAACTTAAAGCTTTGAGAATCTAAGTAAGTTAGTTTTGAGTTTTCACAGCAACATTTTTTGGGGGGCGGGCAAACATTAAGCCTAAGATAGGTTTAAGTTTTTAGAAAAAAAGCTCAACTGGGTGTTATGAATCACTAAATTCTACTCCTGAAACCAGTATTACACTATATGTTAACTAACTAGAACTTAAATAAAACTTAAAAAAGAAAAGAAAAAGCTCATGGCCTAACACATTCTAGAGATCCATTCATCATGTACTTGATTTTTTGGGTTTTTTGTTTGTTTGTTTTAATCAGCTTTAAAAATCAAACTTGTAAAATATATTTACAAAGAATAATATCAAGTCTTCCACAAAAATAAATATAAATAGTAAAAAAGAAAAAAAAAAAGATATAATAGGTTCCTCTCCATAGGGACAATGATTTTGGAGATGACACTGAAGGGGCATCCTGAGGAAGGTGAGAATAAAAAGGCAGTAAAAAAAAAAAATAATAAACATTGTACTTAGCATTTACAATGAGGATATACAAGGAATTTACATTGTTCATATAAAACTGAGAATATATGGTTGACTTGATGTAGCAAAGTCTTGTCAGAATGAGAGTAGCGATTATACTTTATTAAGATGGAGGGCAGATTACTTTATTAAAAGAATCAACATTATACTTGATGTTGAGATCCTTGGACTACCGTTAAAATTTTAGTATAGTTTCACAGGGTTTATACTAAATAAACTTGCTGTACCTGGATTCGCTTTCTTATTTGTACAAGTGATAAATCTACCTATTCTTGTGGCGCCTGGGTGGCTCAGATGGTTAAGCGTCTGCCTTCGGCTCAGGTCATGATCTCAGGGTCCTGGGATCGAGTCCCGCATCGGGGTCCCTGCTCCTTGGGAGCCTTCTTCTCCCTCTGCCTCTCTCTGTCTCTCATGAATAAATAAATAAAATCTTAAAAAAAAAAATCTACCTATTCTTTTATCTTTGGAGATGGCTTTAGAAGAAAAGGCTATATGTTTTGTAAGATAATACAGGATAAAAACAGCAGCATATTTTTATGATATCTGGAAAAAAATTAAAAAGATAAAACAAGGTGAAGATTCAGCCAACAATTTATAACATGATATCCGTAAGAAAACATCTGTCAGCAGTAAAAACTCAATCATAATTTGAATATAAATGTTTGACTTAGTTTCTCTGTTCAATTTATAGGAGATTCTGTAGGTTGGTGAAACTAGTCTTTAGTTACAACTTTTTCCAGAAAGTGTAAATACAATGAATTCCATTTATTTCATTTTTTAAATTTGGGTAAAAGGCCATTGAAAGTTACACATTAAAAACTTTAATGAATAATTTCAGTGCTCTTTAGCTCTGGCAATCATTAAATTGAATATGTAAGGGGATTTAGGAATAAGAGATTAACGTCATCTGCCATTTCCTTACTACTGCTGATGTGAACCTAAAATATTACTGTATATATTCTAAAAGCAATGAGAAATGATTTTGCAGAAAAATGACAGATGTTTGACAGAGCAGATTTCTCCTCCTAAACTTCTCTACCCCATCCCAGCAATACAACAAATACTTAAAATCCCCAAACAAAGGAAACTATAACTCACCCCCAGAAAATTAACCTTAACAACTGGGAAGTTTGAAAAAACAAATTTCAGGTTTACCTAACTACAAATAATTATGTGCCAGAAAGGGGAAGATTAAGATTCCAGTACCCTGAAGAAGTCACTTCCAAAGGTGGCTTCTACAACATCACCTTAACAGGAAAACAAATGATCCTAACTATGACAATAACCATTATCTTACAAAAATTAAAAAATTGCACCCCCCCAATAAAGGTGGCATGTTGAAAGACCCTGTTAAACTTGTACACTCCACATAGTAAAAAAAATAATTCTGTAGAATGAAATAAAATAGGGGAAAATGAACTTCATCTACATGAAATGCTATTCTTCCCCTTTCCCTTTCTGTCCCTACCATCCTGCTCTTTTTAAACATTTTTTGAATGCATCATACTCCCTTGTCTTAATGCATTCAAGGATAATGTTTTCTCAATTTATAACCATCAACACCGTCCCTGATGTGCTGATTCCCATTCATCCCAAGTAGACATTGTCTGGTTTCCCAGACTAGATTAAAGCTCCTTCTAATCCCCCACACCTTAACATCCTCACAACTGTATTTACTTACTATCTATTTTCCCACTATACTATAAGCCCAACGGGATTGGGGACCAAATTTACTTCATTTAATGACTGATATGTATAGTACCTCATATACTACTTGGCACAGTTTTTGATGTATCCATTTATCTACTTGTTAAATGAAAGAATACATAGAAGATGAGAAGGTCATTAGTTCTCAGTAAAGTACCTCCTCATAAAAATTTGTAGCAAGAGGAATTTAGAGATATTACAGACAAAACCATTAAAACCCTGAAGAGGTTAAATGACTAGCCCCATGATGCTCTAAGTTCTCAGTTAGTGGCAAACTTAGTGGTAAGTTCTCAGTGAACCCAGTTCTCTTAGCCACCAAAACACTAGGTATATGAACCACAGAAGCTGTTCAAATGCACATCTCTGGCCCCTACACCTGAAGAGTTCAATATGCAGGGCCAATATTCCTACTAGCCACAGTAAACACAGGGCCTAGGACCTACACATTTTAGGCTATGAAAATATTTTAATATTTTTTAAAATCCTAAGAAAAAATATGAGTTTTTAGGCCAAAGATAAAATTTTAAATATATAATAATAAATTTGTCTTTATAGTAACATATGTAATAAATTATTTTTAATATATTCTTACAGAGAAAGTGGCTCATGGAGGAAAAAGTAGGCAAGGCCCATAAAAGTCACAAAGTAGCCCTGTGAGTAAGTCTGAGTAGGACATTTTTAGGAACTTTCTCAAATGACTTTGAAGAAGGTAACCCCTGGGAGCACATTTGAGCTATATACTAGATTTTTTCTGCTTCAGTCCTAACTCAGATTTATTGGAGAATTATTTAATTTTCTGAAGAAAAAGATCCCTTTACTAAGAACATTGTTTCTTAATATAGAAAATGATTCTAATACACAGAAAGGATGTAAATATATCTTTGTCACATTAGGAATAAACACATTAAATCACATAAGAAGACCAAACTACAGAAAGTAGCAGGTAACTTCATTAGTAAATAGAATAATTGAAATTATAAATAACATTTTAGCTCACTTCACAGGGTAAAAAAACCACACAAACATATTTCCATTATGACTGGATTTAGCACAGCCAAGAAATTCTGGTATAGGGTGCCTGTGTGGCTCAGTCGTTAAGCGTCTGCCTTCGGCTCAGGTCATGATCCCAGGGTCCTGGGATCAAGCCCTATGTGGGGCTCCCCGCTCCACAGGAAACCTGCTTCTCCCTCTCCCACTCCCCCTGCTTGTGTTCCCTCTCTCACGGTCTCCCTCTCTCTGTCAAAATAAATAAATAAAATCTTTAAAAAAAAAAGAGAAATTCTGGTATAGCACAGGAGAGATTATTAATATAATTCATTACATTAGTATGAAAGACAGTAAAAAAATTATCTCAATAGATAAGAAAAAGTGATAAGATTCTACATCTATTCTTGATTAAAACACCAAAAATTATGTTTGGAGTATTTCTTAGCATGACAAAGAGTACATATTTAAAACTGAGCGCTAACATTGTACTTAATGGAGAAACATGGTTATTTTCTTTAAAAACAGGGATTTTTCTGTTCTCTTTAAAAACAGAGGGGCACCTGGGTGGCTCAGTCAGTTGAACATCTGCCTTTGGCTCAGGTCATGATCTCAGAGTCCTGAGATTGAGCCCTGTGTCGGGCTCCCTGCTCGGCAGGGAGTCTGCTTGTCCTTCTGCCCTTTCCACCACTCATTCTCTCTCTCTCTCCCCTAAATAAATAAGTACAATATTTAAAAAAAATAAAAACAGGAATAAGATAAGAATATATTCTATACCAACTCTTACTTAATAACATACCAGAACATACCAAGCCATAACTATCCAAGAAGGACAATAATTAAGATACAAATACAGGAAAAAATTTTAAAATAGAAAAAGCTTTTTGTGAACAAAATCATTATGTAGCTAAACTCAAAAAAATCAAGCAAAAAATATCCAAGGCAATAAAATGATAAAATAACATGGTATACATGGAAACTAACAGAGTGTGGAGGCAGAAATATAAGAAGCTGGTAGCTCTACTTTTTCCACACTCATTTCAATTTATGGTGAATTTATAGGATGTACTTTGAACTAGATTCAGAAGCCAAGATATAGCTAATGCATTGGCATCTCCAAATTATCAGCACACAACTCACCATCTGTACATATGCTTTGTGGGAGAAGGGTGACATTTGTTCCCGAACGCTCACTCAACCACGCATAAACACAAATGCATGCACATAAAACATATACACCCACTCACAAGTACACACATGAAAACACAAACATATACATTTATACACAAACACACATATACACTCATATATGTTTGCACGTGTACATATAAAATGCATACACACACATGCCCCTGTCTTCTCTTAGAGGGATATTTGGCAAACATCCAAAAGGATTAAAATCAGAATTTTTATGGACAAAAGCTAGAAGGTGATGGGAGTAGAGTTCACATCCCCATAGTCTGCCTATGGAATCCATGCTACTAATCACAGTACTTTGGGGCCACCTCTATAAACAGAGAGTGAGAATATCTGCCTTAACAGCATTTATTAAGGGTTAGGAGTGAAAACATTTATAAAGTGAGTAACACAATGCTGGCACATAGTACATACTTAACTGAATGTTAGACATTGTTTTACTAGTACTCTTTCCCATGTAATGTCATTATCTAAAATTCACGTGACAGCTCCACAGCAGTCTACAATCATTGTGACTTCTCTAAATCTTAAGGACCTGGAGATCTATCAAAAGGAGAAAGTTGTAACCATTGAAGATCAAGTATTTTATTCCTGGACCAATGTTTTTTCACTATAACATAGTGATGACTGTCAGGGGGAAATGTGTTTAGTCCCCAGTCTGGGTAGGTTGAGTGGTAGTGAAAGGGAGCATTATAAAACAGTATTAAAGTCAGTAAGTAAAAATGTGGAGGAGCAATGCTTCAAAGGGATAGAGAAGAAGGTAGTGAATGTAGGATATAATGAAAGCAGTAGCATTTGCTACATTTGATTTGAAGAGAAGGTGAATGAAAAAGAATTCAAAGGTGCTCTGGAGGTACCTATAAGGAAACACTGGTATTTGAGGGAAATTTGATAAAGTTGTTATTCAAGTGTTGAGGAGGAAGAGACAGCAGACTATTCAAAATCAATATCCAAATGAATAAGGTAGATTTGATGGAGTGTAAAAAGTTTTAGACTTTGAATCCGAAGACTTGCATTTACTGTAGATCCTGTCACAAGTCATTTAACTTGAGCACCAATTTTCACAAGTGTAAAATGGAGAAAATAATTCTTTCTTATCTAAGAGATTTGTTGTGGATTACAAATAATATTTATTTACCTTGAAATAATTTTTAATTGCAAAAGTTCTT
Source organism: Mirounga angustirostris (assembly GCF_029215605.1). Taxonomy (NCBI): domain Eukaryota; kingdom Metazoa; phylum Chordata; class Mammalia; order Carnivora; family Phocidae; genus Mirounga; species Mirounga angustirostris. The sequence continues at coordinate 78,083,723 of NW_026991717.1, forward strand.
TAATGTAAGAATTGAAATACCACCCATTTGTTTCCATAATTAGACCTGTTTCCAGTATTGGGTATTGTGGATGTAGTTTTATTTTTTAACAACTTGCCTAGAACCTAGTAAAAAAAAAAAATTGTCAAATGAACAAGTTGTTATAAAATGGAAAATAAATTTAAAAAATGGATGCTGACCTATATCTGCAAGAAATAAGGAAAACCTATAAAATAATTAAATATGTGGATGGATAGATGAGTAAGTGATTTTTATTATATGCTTTTTTCCCCCCTGTCTTTGGTTTTCATTTTTCTTCCATACATTCAACCTGACACTTTAAGACTCTTGATTATCAGCTTTACTCAATGTGGAATTATTTTTACCCCAAGCGCAGTTGTATTAGGCTAATAAGAATGTTGTGGGATCTGTTTATTACCTTGGCCGGCTCATTAATGAGACTCATGTGGCTTTCAGTGTGTAATTATCCACCTTAAGGGAATGAGGTGGTTTCCTGCCTGGGAGTCAATCTGGCTACCAGTGAAGAGTAACATTATTCCATCCCAGCAGTTCTATTCTCCTTGGAGATAATAATGTAAATGACATAATATCATGCTCATAATTCTCAGTGTATTTTATCAACATTAACTGATTTATATTTAACAAGGTTGTTTGCTGATCTGAGAATCCAGTTACTAATGTAATCTTAAAAAAGGTGCTTTTTGAAGATGGGAGGGATGGGGTGGCTGGGTGATAGACATTGGGGAGAGTATGTGCTATGGTGAGCGCTGTGAATTGTGTAAGACTGATGAATCACAGCCCTGTACCTCTGAAACAAATAATACATTATATGTTAAAATAAAAAAAAAAGAGAAGACAGTAGGAAGGGAAAAATGACGGGGAGGGAATCAGAGGGGGAGACGAACCATGAGAGACTATGGACCCTGAGAAACAAACTGAGGGTTCTAGAGGGGAGGGGGGTGGGGGGATGGGTTAGCCTGGTGATGGGTATTAAAGAGGGCACATACTGCATGGAGCACTGGGTGTTATACGCAAACAATGAATCATGGAACACTTCATCTAAAACTAATGATGTAATGTATGGTGATTAACGTAACATAATAAAAAATTTTTTAAAAAAGCTAGGGAAGTTAGATGACTGCCTTGGAATTAGAAAACAGTGTAAACTATCCATGATGCTTCTTATTTAAAGGACTCAACAAATTATAGGTAGTTTTTGAATTGCAGTAAAGCTCTGTTCTGAAAGTGTGGTTACTAGTCATTTTTAAGGAATGCAGTATTCATTTTCTTGAGAAATCTACTTAAAATGCTGTTTAGGTACTCAGGCCCACCAAAGTACATTTACTGTTTAGTGGACTGGAAATATAGGTAGTAATTCACCTATTTCATAGACTAACCCCAGTGATTTTGTGGGAAAACATATCCCAAACTTCAACTTTGATATTACAATATATGGTATTGAGAAAAGAAACCCCCATTCCATATTCACTTAACTCTCATCTGTAGAGTAGAATTAGAGTCTCTTCTGGTCCCTGGAGAGTAGTAGCAGCTCTAGTTAGGAGGGCAAAGGTGTTATATACTCTAGGGCACCGACTGGCAAGCTTTTCATGTAAAAGGCCAGATAGTAAATATCTTGGCTTCGTGGGCCAAGAGGCAAAATCAAAGCTATTACGTAGGTATTTATAACAGCAGAGAAAACAAACTTCCACATTTTTATCGACAAATCAAATATATAATAATTGAACACTTTTTGTAACTCAGGTCTACTAATAAAAGAATGAAATTCTATTTTAGGATAGCATTTTGCTTAATTTTGTTTCAGTTAATATTTCCTATCACTAAAATCAACAGCAAATACTCCTCTGTTAAAGCTGATCTGTAAGGAGATTTTTACCTATTTCATCTTAAAAAAAGCTTTTTCACACAGATCAGTATTGGCAAATACTGGTAGCAGTCCATGAGTTATGACCTTAAACATACTTTTTCACTTGGAAGGCATTTATAGGATTCTATTATTCTTTTGTCATGAACCATTTACCATGTCATTACTGTGTAGATTAGTCACTTACAAAAGAAAATTAGGTGATGCTCCTCAATTGCACAGTTAAATGGATTCTGAAATACAGAAATTTCTTTGGCACTTGTAGTGAGGTCTGAAAATGCTGCTGAAATTGTAGTTTGAGTTCCTAAAATATAACCACTAAAATATTTTGTGAAAATGGACATCTTGCATCTTGTTTTAACGTGTGATATTGTAGGAAGTGTATAAATCAGTTTGATTTACCTGTAATCCACAGTGGCTGCTGTAGCAAAAGGCAAGATTTCATTCCTTTTTATGGTTAAATAATATTCCATTTTATTTATAGATCATATCTTCTTTATCCACTCATCTATCAGGGGACACTTGGGCTGCTTCCATAATTTGGCTATTATAGATAATGTTGCAATAAACACAGGGATGCATGTATCCCTTTGAACTGGTGTTTTCATATTCTTTTGAGTAAATATCCAGTAGTATGTTAACTGGATTGTAGGGTAGTTCTATTTTTAATTTTCTGAGGAACCTCATACTGTTTTCCACAGTGGCCAACCAGTTCGTATTCCCAGCAGTGTACAAGGGTTCCTTTTTCTTCACATCCATGCCAACACTTGTTTCTTGTGTTATTTTAGCCCGACAGGTGTGAGGTGATATCGCCTTGTGATTTTGATCTGCATTTCCCTGATGATGAGTGATGCTGAACATCTCTTCATGGGTCTGCTGGCCATCTGTAGGTCTTCTTTGGAGAAATGTCTGTTCATCTTCTGCCCGTTTTTAAATTTGATTATTTGTTTTCTGGGGTGTTGAGTTGTAGAAATTCTTTGAATATTTTGGATACTAACTCTTTATTGGAAAGGTCATTTGCAAGTATCTTCTCCCACTGCATAGGTTGTCTTTTTGGTTTTTTTGACTGTTTCCTTTGCTGTGCAGAAGTTTTTTATTTTGATATAGTGGGGAAATAAAAAACAGTTTTTTCAAAAATGGTGTTGGGAAAACTGGACAGCCTACATGCAAAAGAATGAAACTGGACCACTTATACCATATACACAAATAAACTCAAAATGGATTAAAGACCTACATGTGAGACTTGATGCTATAAAAATCCTAGAAGCACATGCAGTAATTTCTGACACTGGCCATAGCAACATTTTTCTAGATATGCCTCCCGAGGCAAGAGAAATAACAGCAAAAATAAACTATTGTGACTATATCTTGCATCTTTTTCTTGCGAGGACTTTCCAGTATGATGTTGAGGCTTTGTTTTTTAAAACAAACTGAGGGTTCTAGGGGGGAAGGGGGGTGGGGGATGGGTTAGCCTGGTTATGGGTATTAAGGAGGGCACATTCTGCATGGAGCACTGGGTGTTATACGCAAACAATGAATCATGGAACACTACATCAAAAACTAATGATGTAATGTATGGTGATTAACATAACATAATAAAAAATTTTAAAAAATTTATTTATTGGTCTAATTCAATAACAAAATAATCTCCACTCTACTGTGTCTTTAAAATACAACATAAGTCCACTTTTCCCTTCTTTTTCTGTTTAAACATAATGCATATGCGCTGGTAATAAAAATACTAAAGGCTATGGGATGGAGATATGTGTGGCACTTAAAACACTGAGAATTTATAACTGCATCACTGTAACTGGTAGTACCTTGAGCAGTAGTGTGAAACAAAGAGAGCCACATGTGGTCTCTGCCAAAACTACCCAACTCTGCTATTGTAACCCAAACAGCCTTAGAAAATATTAGATGAGTATGGCTGTGTTCCAACAATAACACTTTATCTATGAATATGAAATATGAATTTCATATAATTTTCACACATCATGAAATATTATCCTTCTTTTGATTTTTCTCAGACCATCTAGAAAGGTATGCACCATTCTTAGCTCTCAGACAATATAAAAACAGGTGGCAGACTGGATTTGGCCCATAGGCTGAGATTTGCTGACTGCTGATCTTAGTGATATGAAGTATCTAGGGAGGGTGAAGAGGAGGAATAAAGGTTTCATAGAAAGACATAAACCTAGGACTAGGCCAATACCTTACCATATATTCTTCTGAGAGAGTGCAAGTCTGTGTATATGTATGTATACTGTGTGTGTATCTGTATATATGGGTGAGTGTTTAAGTATGGGCAAATGTACACATACATATGTGTTTGTGTCTGTGTGTGTGTTAATATGTGCCTGTTTTTTAAATACGTTTGTGTGTTTATGTGCATTTGACTAAGGACTCAGGAGGAAATCATAATTACCCCCCCCACAAGGTGTATAAACAAATAGCTGTATGTTGATAATTTAAAGATGTCGTGTATCAGTTATATCTTGGCTTTACAATCTACCTCAAAATTATACTTTGTTACCTGCTTCCAAAAGAGTCTAGATAGGTCTCTTTCAATAGCATTGTTCTTTTGACCAGCTAGCCAGAAACTGAACTGCCACGTAACTATTCAGACAACTACATCAAATTTAGTGTCAAAATTTAAATGTCCACATCTCCCAGGCATGTCTCCGTTTATTCCTAATTTTTTAAAAATCTCATCTTAAAAGATATTTCACCCTGGGAGTTATACAACTTAATTTGTCTTATTTTTTTTAAGATTTTATTTATTTATTTGACAGAGACACAGCAAGAGAGGGAACACAAGCAGGGGGATTGGGAGAAGCAGGCCTCCCGCTGAGCGGAGAGCCTGATGCGGGGCTCGATCCCAGGACCCTGGTATCATGACCTGAGCCGAAGGCAGACGCTTAATGACTGAGCCACCCAGGCGCCCCTTAATTTGTCTTATTAAACTTAATACAGTTTCATTTTTTGTCTTGTCTTTCAAATATGTTATTTAACCTTCTGAAATGTTTGGAGGCACTCTGGATAAAGGGGGAAAATATCAAGGGAAAAGTTTTTTTCATCCGGTATGACTACATGCAGGGGGTGACAGGTCAGCACACATTTTCTTGCCAATTCCATATGTGAAATTCATGGGATACTTAGAAATAGTGTGCCTCAATCTACTCAGCTGGACAGTAGGATTTAAAAAAATGGCGTGCAGAGAGAATATGGAAGGTATGGTGCCTGGCAATTGAAGTGGACTGTAGGAGATTCCCAACACATTACATGTCTCAAATGATGAGCACTCCAAGTAATATAACAAGGAGAGAAAGGTTATTATCAAATACAGCCTTAGTCAACAAGAGCACTTCCTGCTGTCTGTGGACATAGAGGGATGAGAAAACATGAAGTCACAGTGAGTACTGTTTGCTCTACGATATTTAGAAGTAATTTTATCATAAAATTTACTTCTATACTCTAAGCTGCCAGAAACCTCTGAAACAAAGCTTTGGGCAAAGGAACAGTGACTGGATCCATCATGTAAATATCTCTTCTGATAATATACTTTTCATTTATTCAACATCTAATTATTTCATGTCTGTGGACTGGCTTTTTTTGGGGGGGGATTTCTGACTTCTGTTTATACAAAAAATTTTCTTTTATTTCCAAGAAATATTCTAATGATTGCTTTTTACCCTTTTTTGAAATTATAGCATTTTTTTCTTATGTTATGCTTCTAGTAATACATAACAAAACAGGAAATCAACTTAATGTATCAAAACTTTCACCTTTCACAAGTGACTTGCCTGCCTCAAAAAGGACAGATTTGTACCTATAATTAAATATTTAAAAAACGGCTGTCTTCCAAATACATATATGTGCCTCTGCTCCCCAGACACAGAAAAATAAGTCAGCTGGATAAATTATAACAAGAGTGAATATATCAGTCATTATATGTAACTCTAAATAAGTATAGAGGACACAACATATTAGATACTATATGGGAAAGATGGAAAATATCCCACAGTTATGGTGTCAGTGAATGATCTTTAAATGTACAATTTCTGCTGACCAGAATTGTTTCTATGCTAAAATTACCAGTAATATGGGTTTTCAGAATCTGTGGAAAATAGATTCTGAATTGCAACTGAAGGTGGGTGTTTACGTCTATTCCTATTTAGATCTGAAAGTCAATTCTGTTACAGGTCAGGTTTGCAAAGCTAAATAAAGTTAATATATGCTTCCCCCAACCACATGGTTCAAATACCTGTGATTCTATGTACCTCACCAGTATATGAAGATTTCACAACTCTAAGTTTTTGGCATCCTTGAGAAGGAAAGAAGTAAAAGCAGGAGAGCTAGACAAAATCTACACTACACTACATTGTATTAATCTTGATTAGCTCATAGATTGATCAGACATTGATCTCTTGAGTAAACTATGGATGACTTACCCTATCTATTCCCAGATTGGACCTTTGTAATCAGCCACTATTTCAGAAATGTACATGGCCCATGACTGCGTCTCTGTCTCTTTCAATATCTCAGTCTAACTTAAAAACGGATGAGATTACAACAAAAACTTAATCAAAATATAGATTTAATGCTTGATCTCAGCTTAACCTAACTATGAGTTTTCTTTCCAAGGATGTTTTCTCCTAAACAGTTAGGTTTTATCATCTATAAGACATATATATTTTCATCTCTATACTATAAAAACATCCATATGGATATGCATCATTGCTTTTCAGGTGTCAAAATTTGTTGATAAATATATAGTTTATATGAAGCTTACAAGTGGCATACAAACAACTGTGACTATTAAACTAATATGAAATTCAAATAAAGGTGCATGCGTGGTCTAACAAATAAAGCTGATGGCCCAGGTTCAAACTTAGGAATGAGCTAGTTCTGTGGGTGAAACCATTTTACCTAGCTATGCCTGTAAGACAGTAAGAAAAAAAAGAAATTATTGAATATTACAAACTAAATTTGGGGTCTTGATAAATCAGTTAATATCCTTTGTACTGAAATTCTTTTCTCTTCCAACACATGATTGTTTCCAGTTCATGTTATGCTCACAGAGGATGGACTTTTCAGCACATCAAATGGTTTAATTTGGTTAATTGTGTTTCTTTCTCAATATACCATCTGTTTGAGTCAGGGTTAAGTTGTAGATAAACTGAAACTACTCTGGTTATTTTAAGCAGAAAAGGATTTAATATAAGAATTCAGTTTGTACAAACTTATTGGAAAGCCTGGAGGGTAGGCTCCAATACCACAGAAGTAATCCACCAGGTGAATCTCTTCCTCTATTATAATCAAGAATTTATGGCACTGTCATTGCAACCAGGGGGTCCAGGAAGGTATTATTTTAGCTACTGCAGTCTCCAGATTAGAAAACCATGTACGTTGACTCCAGAGTCACATTACACCTACATATTGGCAAAAATGGATGCCCTGAGTCTTCTCAATATTCACAAATTGATTATGTGGTACTGGGATCTCTGCAAATGTTGTTGCAGGAAAATCCAGGGCCTATATGAATATGATGACCCCCCAAAGATGGCTGAAATGGTAGACCTGTGTCCTCCACATTACTCTGCCTTCCTTAGACATGAATGCTGTCTAACTGTCCAAATCTAAACCACATTCTGAACCCTGTTTGCAAAAGAGACTTACAAATGCAGATTTTAGCTTCTCAACCTCAGTAGCATCGGAAAACGCACTAGAAAAAGGGTGAGTGGATATTGAGCAATAAAACAGGATAACTCCCACTGTCCAGCAATGTTCTGTGACCATTCATGTTTCTCTTCTCATACATAAATTTCCAAACAGTAGCAGCAACAACTGATTTTCATCCAACTATTCCCCTATATAAATGAAAATATATTACACTGCACCCAAGAGAAGAAATCCAAGCTTCTATTAGTCATAGAATCCTTCTCTAGATGATGCTCCTTCCTCTTCTAGTTCACTAACCTTCCCATCTACATATCATACAAAGTTATCAAAGAATAATTTACAATATAAACTGTGGGAAACTGGGAGAAAGGAAATATATTTACATAGATATAAATAAAGAACAAGAGGCTATTCCAGTTTTTGTTTCTCCAAATGGTCATCAGACTATGTTTGCTATTTAGAGCATCCTTTTACATACTCTGAATTTCATATTTCTATTGCCCTCAGTTGTTTGAGGTTAAATGTTGGGTGAGTTAAAGCAAACCTTCATTCCTGATGAGCCTGAGCCATTAGTGGTCATGCCTGTTTTGGATTACTGGAATTGTACCTGAACTGATACCTCAAGACATGGTAATATAAAGATACATCTGTACATATCCATTCCATTCCAGGTACTCACATATTACTGCCCCTGGCACATTACTTCTATGTCTCTGTAAAATTAACATTAATCTTATCCAACAGAGAAACCTCTTTTCTTCTCCTGTTACTTAAGGTCATAAGGAGCCCAGAAATGGCTCACAGCAGACTCATTTTCCAGGTCTAGAAACCAGTGTGCCATCTGGTAGAAACATTATTTTCTTGGCTATTACAGCTTCTAAACTAGTAGAGGTCAAAACTGTGAGAAGAACAAGGAAATTTTTGCAAGAGGACACACCATCAAATTCCACATTATAAATTCACATTATAGGAGAAGATGCACCAAAATCCATGTCTGACACCTTACTTTTCAACACCTATGAAATTGATGATTTGACACTGGAACCTTTGCCAATGCTGCCACAGAAAAGTCCAATGACACCATGACCATGCTTGCCACCAGAAGAGAAGTAATGGAAGCATAGCTTCACCCTTCTTCTGCCTCCAAATGTCATGTGAGTGCCTCTGATTCTTTTAACCCAGAACATATCTAGACCCTAGCTGCAAGGGAGCCTGGAAAACACAACACATTGGAAGGAAGGTGGAATGGATATTGAGTGTCAGTCCATTCTACCTACTACACCATTTAATTTTACCACTACAACATTCTTTTTAATTCAGGTCATGGGTCATCCAATTCTAAAAGCCAAAAGGCGATGAACTGGCTTTCTGTTTATCATCCAAAATGGCATAAAATCCTTCCTTTTTCCCTAGTATGTTCCTCAATTATACAACTGCTTTTATTTATTTCTTATCCTAATTTTGCTTCTGCCAGGCAAGCCTCCCTGTCCGATTTGAATTTATTCATTTGGAAACCAAGATTTTAATATCATATCATGTTTGCAATGGGTCACCCCAGGTTATCTTGCTCCCAAGGCCCTTATTTGTGTCTCTTCATTTTCTTTGCTAAATACTGTACTTCTTTTTTAATAACTTCCCAAATTAAGTTTTCCCTTGCCAGCTCATTAAGAGATTGGCCACCTAATTCCATGGACACTTTGTAACACTAATTATCTTTAGCCAAACATTGCATATAGATATATACTATTAAATATTCTTGAAATTTTTACTCGTTCACTTATATAATCTCCTTTATATAAGTATAAAGACTTTTTCCCTTTTTTTACTCAACAAATATTTACTCAGTGCTATCATATGCAGAATGAATTGTGTCCATGGGGATAGGAAAGTGTATAGCCTGATAAATATTGAATAGTACTCTATACATGAAAGTTGTGAGTGATTATAATTTATTATATTACCTAAAGAGGTACAGTAGAATGTTGGCCACAGAGACACCAATCATATAAATCTAACTCATATTTATAAAGTTATACATCACATTTCAGATTGAAATACAGATTTAAAGAAATTAAGTTTCATGGATTCAAGTATTTTTTTTTTTACTTTGCCATCCAAGTATTCAATCTTGTAAATGGAAATAAACACTAAATAGGTATTAAAATTTTTCAGCTACTAACATTATTATACTTTATATTGCCAGTTTCATTGTTTAGTTCTTTTGAATTCAAGGACTATTCCACAAAGGAAAAATTAGGTTTTTAAAGATTTTTTTAAAGAACATTTAGGCAGTAATTGATTCTTTTATTTCTCCTTTCTGCTTAGTGGGCTTTGGGAAGTCAAATCTCTTCATAAAAAGGAGAGAAAAACAGATCATAATATTACCTTGTTCTTAACACTGCTTTAAAAGTATCTAGTAATATTTATTCCAAAATAATTTGTGGGAATTTTCTTTATGTCTTGGTTGGTGTTTGGGGCCAATTTGGCTCAAGATTTTAAGAAAGACACTATTAACGGTTCATATAAGATTATAAGATCTATAAAATGGTATAAAATGATGCATATGACTATATATTCTATTATATATCTATACAGCCTCATATGGAGATAAAAGTGATCAATAGGACTATATATGTGTATATATATATATAGTATACAATATCTATATACCTGTATATGTATATAGCAACACACACATATGCATTAAAATGTGTAGTTTATTTGGGGAAAATGCTTTAGAATATACCAGTCAACTCTTAAATTGCTGCCCACATCTATCTAGTTCTTTTTTTTTTTTTTAAGATTTTATTTATTTATTCATGAGAGACAGAGAGAGAGAGAGGCAGAGGGAGAAGCAGGCTCCCAAGGAGCAGGGAGCCCGATGTGGGACTCGATCCCAGGACCCTGGGATCATGACCTGAGCCAAAGGCAGACGCTTAACGACTGAGCCACCCAGGCGCCCCCATCTATCTAGTTCTTAAAAGGAGAAATTGCCAGTAACATACCTTCTCCCAGAAATTAAATGAATTGTTAGGTGTCTACTGAATTGATTTTTCTTACTTATCATATTTACTCATCTAACTTAGCTGGACTGTAAGAATTTTAACTTCTTCAAGGAGACACATTTAGCCTATAGCTAAATACAGTTTATATTTTAGGAAAAGTAGAATAGTAGCTGTAGATTATATCAAACTTATTTTAAAATAATTTTAGGTCACAAACAGTAAGTATTCAAGTTCAATCTCATAGAAATCTTAAAGCAAAATCAGGATTGTATTAACGTATTCACACATAAATCAATTAACAATGTAGAACTGTAGACTCATATCTTTATGTCTCTGCAACTGTCAAATGCTAATACAGATATCAGGGTATAATTGGACCATTTCATAATGTGAAGTGGTGATGTCTTCTTTTTAGGTCCTTGTACCTGTAAATCATAGCAGATAACACATCTTAAAACTGAGGTGGCAGGAATGACGAATGCATTCACACACACTTGGTGTAAGTCTTCACACTACGTTCTACAGAGTGCTGTAATATTTGTCAATTAATATCACTGATACTTAAAAGCTTTAAGCATATTTCATTTCCTCAAAATTATTTGGAAAAGTTTAGAATCACAAACAAGAGTCACTTTTTGAGTCTTGGTCCATTCCTGGGTTTTAAAACTAGTTTTAGATAGGCTCAAGTAACTTAGTAGATGGAGAAGGCACAGGTCTTTTATAAGAATTCTTCTGAACTCTATGTTTCTCCTCAGGTTCAGAACCCAGGTTCTTAATTGGGGACCATGTGCTTTTCTGTAGCTCTTCCTATTAGCCTGTTACAAAACTTGAGCAATGTGACCAAACTATAGTTTAGTCTTACAAGGAGCTAAATTAGGATTCATTTGTATATCTTCATAAAATGGATAGATTTATTCCAGTAAAATACCTTTATTTTCTAGAGTTTTAGGATATTTCTTATTTAGTGAGCATTAATCAGCTGCACTGGTGTTATAGGACTCATTGTTAGAAATGCAGCTCCTGGACCTTACCCACCAGACCAATGTATCAGAACTTCTGGCAATAGGAGTTGGTGATTTGTACACCACAGTTTGTTAATTATGAACAGAAGAATGAGAGATGTTATTGTTTACGTAATAGAGCACTTTTAGATAGTGGGTGGAGATCGGTATGAAGAGTTTGCTGGTCAAATTCTCCTGGATCTGGCCCCCTGGCCCAACTGATATTCATCAGTGACATGATGCTTTCTGGTTTCCCTAGTCCAGAGGTTATGGAACAGCCCAGGAATTACTCACAAAATGGGAGCCTCAATAAGCAAGTCCTACTGTGATACAGACTCCAATATCTGATAGTCAAGCTATATTATTGAATTAAGATTAGAGTCAGGCAAAAGTTAAGCAATATGTTGACTAATCATGTTTGCAAAGAAAATGGAGACCAAAATAAAGAATGGATTAGGAGGAATAGTGAATATATTGAATTTCATGCTTTTAATAGGTAATCATAAAATGGAGATGAATTATAGTAGGCTTTAATTTTTAGAGCACCTCTAAGTCATATTGAAAATATCACTGGAGAAGATAATTCTATTCTCTAACCAAGTATAAATCAACTAAATGTATTCCAGGGAGAAAAAGATGATGCTCCTCCCCCAAAGCAAACTATTTTCTCTTCCTTACTTGTAGCACCAAGATTCAGTTAATGATGAAATTTTGGTTCTCGGTAGAATGGCAATTTTTAACTAATTTTTAAAAGTATAAAATACTTTAATATCTATATTAATCAGATAACTAAAAATAAGATAATTTATAGGAAAGGTCTTTAAAGTATAAATGGATTTCTCTTTGGTAGATAAACTGCTAAGCATGGATGTCACTTTGAGACATTTATGGCCTGGATATAGAATTACAATGGCATTTTATTTTAATGCTGTGGTAATTAATGCTAAGTTATGATGATAAAAAGTACAAATAGCAATGAATAGCAAATGAGCTAATACAATAAATAGCAAATGAATCAGTCCTGACACAGAACTTATCAGACTGATAAAGTTAATTTTTTTTAGTTACTTGGAAACATTCTTTGAATTAAAAATTAAAAATTTTTTACAACAAATTTTTTTTACAACAAGCCACAGCCTTTGAGATAGGTATACAGTGTAATTGTTATTTCTTTCAAAGGGCTTCTGAGAGATACACACTCTTAGGCCAATCAAGATTCATCTTACTCTTTGATTTTTTTTTTTCTTTTTTAGTGACTCACAGATTCTTTAGCCTTACTGAATCTACCTCCTCAGATTTCGGCCTTTCAGAGTACAAAGAATAAATAAAAGTTACAGTTAATCTGCCCACAGGATTAAAAAGAACATTTCGCTGCATCCATTTTTATAGCCAGTTCTATAGTTTAACTCCTTGATTTTAAAACTATGACTGCCTTTATTTCTGCCTACATAGATCATATTATTTTCTTCTTGCTTTATTATCTAAATGAGCTCTATGTAATTTCTTTATTATTTATTTGGAAAATATTATCTTCAATGACCTTATTTACTGAAATTATAGTTTTCTTCTTAGATTCCAACCTTGTTCTCATTCATTTATATTTATGTAGCACTTAGTAAATTGGTAGGTACCCTCTATATATCAGGTCTGTGCTAAGGACTACAGATAGAAAATTATCTAGGCTCATAGTTCAACAAGCAAGGTTTGCTTGAATCTTCTTTCTACTCAGATACAACCTGAGCTAGAAGTCAGTTTTTTGCTCTAGACTGAAAAGTACATCATTTAATCTAAAACATATCATAAGTAGCATTTTTTATGGAAATGGAGTCCTGTTGTTTGCCCTTTTCTTCTACAGAACTTTCACCCATTTGCCTCATATGACATTTGCAGATAGAGAAGAAATGTGTTATAACTATTAGTAAAGTATGTGTTTGAGTCATTAGAAATTCCTCAGCCTCTAATCAAGTACCCATCTGCCCATTGTGTATTCTGAGACTGCTCCTGAGACAGCCCTCTACTTTAATCACAACCCTTACAGAGGGCTCTACCACCATAAGAACTCCATGCATTTGTTTGTTCCTCTCTATCATACCAAAAAAGACCATCTAGGACCAAGTGGAGGAGCCACAGAAGTGGCTGGAGTGAGGAGGGCCTATAGGGAGGAGCTGAAAGGATGAGGAGGGGGACAACCTTTCCTCTTGCCTATGACTGGAGTTCATAAAGTCACCAGATAGACACTGGAAATGATGCCCTTCAGGGTGCTGAGCTTGGCAAGGATAACTAATTGAAACCATTTTGCCAAACCACAGGAGTAGGCAGTGATTGTGATCTGATGTGTAGTCCTAAAAGAACTGGAGGGTGGAAAAACCAGGAAAGCCAGTGGTGACAAATAGTGGGACAGAGATGTGGGAGACAGTGTCAAAGAATTCTGGTGCCAAAAACTGGAGTACTTTTTTTACACAGTCCCTCTGTGGCCTTGCTAGAGTGGGCCAGGCTTTAATAAGTTTCTTAAGGGCCATGACCATTTTATACATTTCATTGGCATCCCTAACACAACTTTAAACATTTCATCTTCTACTATTAGTTACTGATTAATAAAATTTGGTTACATCGTCTCCCTTTCTATCTCTTGACTGTAAAAGGTTTAAGTATGTAATTAGCAAGAAAAATTCTAGCAGATAAAGCCATGTATTGATTCAGTATATTTCAATATGGTGATTTCTATGCTCTTTCCATATTACAGAGCATTTTGTTATACTCGTATGAGTTGGAAGTACAAAACTGCAAAAAGCTCCAAATTGGTAAGACGTTTCCAATTTTATTATCAGCATTTTCATTAAAGGAAAACACTAAATGCCTGCTCCTTTTTGAATAATTCATATTCGTTTTGTATTATTAAACTTTTGCTTCTCAGATTGATCTTCATTCACAAAAGCAAATTTATGTAATGGCTTGGTTGGTGATATATAGTAATTTCAAAACCACTTTTCATAAGATTTTAAAAAGAGTTAACGAACTTCCCTTTCAAAATATATTCCTCCATGTATAGACTATATTGACATTAAATGAACATGATAGGGCAGTTTTTCATGTAATATGGTAGTGCCAGGCAAAACAATAGCTTATGAATTAGTGCTATATATTAATAACTGCTCCTCATGATGTATCTTTTCATTATTAGTGTCATTGCAAGAGCAGTTTAGACAAGGCTAAAAATCTGCAAGATGACATCAGTTAATACAGTGAAGACAGCTGAAAATGTAGAGCATTCATACAGGAGACAATGCATTGTAATGGAGATTTCTGTTTCATCTCTCAGCGGAGAGCAGCCCCTGTCTTTTGTATTTAGATAGACATATGGATATATGAAAAATTACAGAATAGGAGAGAAGACATGCTAATCTAATGAGTGTTCTGACCGAATGTTCTAACCTATGAAATTATCAGTCCCTAACTGCATGTTCAGAACTTAGGAGCAACATTATCCTGCATTATATCAGTAAGCACACTAAAGGAAATAGCTGAAGAATAAAATTAAGAAAAGAAAAAGATTTTTACTTAAAAAAAGCTTCTTTTCAGGAATGATAGTTTTTCCCCAAGCCACCTTAATTTTAAAGTGGCTATAAGAACCCAGAGAGTGGTTCTAAAAGTAACTAAAAGTCTCTTAAGAGGTACTCACTTTTCAAAGCTATTGCCGAGATTCAAGTTAAATGTGTGCAAAGAAAAATGTGTAGAGAATTATTTTAATAACCTTGACTACTTGCTCTGAATCAGACCTTCTAGACTTTTTTCTCTTCCTAAGTCCACTTTAATGAATGTTAAATCTTAAATTAAGAAACATTGAAAGGGACACGTATTTCATGGACTGTCACCTTCATTCCTATTAAAAAAGCGTTAAGTGCCAGGATATACTGCAACAGTAAATACTCTGTTTCATTTGGTAGCATAGCTTTGGTAAGTTAGAATCCACTTCTTTTTTAGGGGCTTAGAGGAGGGTGTCACACCACTGGTTGCTGAGTAATAGAATATTAGTTACTCAACAGTGCTTGCATTCTTCAGCATACTTATGAATATGTAATTGTACTATAGTACACTCGCAAATTAGTTATTGGTGGGTGATCTGTCAACCCAGTTGGACAGCAGGAAACCTCACCAAAAATACATGGATGGAAAGTTAGTTGGTAGAAACTATGTAAATTAAAGTCGATCATTTTACAAATATTCTTTGATCCTTTTGATTCTCTATCAACTCAAACCACACATAAGTTGGATTTGTCTAATTCTTTAGAATAACCATGCATATGACAAACAACAAAGGTGGAATACTTTTTCCACACCTGAATAGAGGAATTGAAGCCTATGCTGCTCTAAACTCTGTATAAGGATTAACCTGAAAATAACACACTTTCTATTTTTTCTTTTGCACATATACAAGATATAAGCCAGACACAGAAAGAAAAATACTGCACAATCCCATATGTGGAACCTAAAGAAGTCAAATCTGTAGAAGCAGAGAATGGGACAGTGGTTACAAGGGGAGAGGGGAGGTCGGGAGAATGAGATGTTGGCCAAAGAGTACAAAGTCACAATTATTTAGAAGAAATAAGTTCCAGAGATCAAAGGTACAACATGATTTCTATAGTTATTATAGTATATACTGGAAATTTACTAAGAGTAGATCTCAAGTGTTCTCATCACACATAAGTACACACAAATGGTAACTACCTGAGAAGATGCATATGCTAATTAGCTTGACTGTAATAATAATTTCACTATGTGCATATATATCAAAACATGCTGTATATATTATATTTAATTTTTATGTAAAAACAGTTAAAAATGCTACAGAAATTTTGGGGAATAGACTGTTGAGATACTGAGGACTAAAGAGAAACAGGAGACCTATAAATTTTGAAATAATGGATTCATTGTATAGTGAGGGAATAACTTTTACTATATTCACTCCTATATTTTAATGTGAAATAAATTTATCAAAATTGTTCCAATAAAACCTCAGTTTGGGATGGATTTTTTTAAAAAAAAAAGCTTACGTGGTAGAAAATGCTTGGTGTAAAGATGCCCTTGCACCATGCATTTTTTTTTTAAGATTTTATTTATTTATTTGACAGAGAGAGACACAGCGAGAGAGGGAACACAAGCAAGGGTGGGTGGGAGAGGGAGAAGCAGGCCTCCCGTGGAGCAGAGAGCCCGACACGGGACTCGATCCCATGACCCCAGGACCGTGACCCGAGCCGAAGGCAGCCGCTCAACAACCGAGCCACCCAGGCGCCCACCAAGCATTTTTCTGTGGGAACATCTTTAGATTAGATAGTAAGGTAAGGCCTTTCTTAAGAGATGACATTTGAGCTGAGAACTGAAGGATGAGAAAAGGATGAGTTTGATAAAGTCTAGGGGAAGGATGATCCGGGCAGAGACAACTGCAGGTGCAAAGGCACAAGACGGTAATGAGGAGGGACTGTTCAGGAAGTGAAACAGGTCGATGAGGCTGGAGTCAAGAGTGTGAAGTGGAAAGAGATAGAAAAGGGTAAGAGATGGTGACATACCATCTGCAATTCTGTAGGCATGGTAAAAGCCTGGATTCTACTTTAAAGGAGTGGGAAGCTACTGTATAGTTATAGGTGGGAAAGTGATGTCATCTGAAGTATGAGGGTTTCTATTTTGTTAATGAAGGAAGGAGATGAGCAGGGGAGGGGGGTTGGCGTGGAGTGCAGATGGTTTGAGGAGAAAGTAAAGATGCCAAAGGCCTGTTTTGGAAACTGGAAAGTGAACATGCTTAGGCAATTAGGAGGTCTAGTTGAGATTTGCATGTATAGGATCAAACCACTGTTATTTCATGTGGACTGAATCAGATACTAAGGAATAATGGTCTTTATTCCTCTACTGACTCATTTTCTGCATCAATGACTTGTTCTACTTCACATTAAAATTTTGTATTGCATTCAGCTATGCCTCTCCAATTTTTATAAGTTCCTTGAGGACACAGATTTATACTTTATCATATGCTCTGCCGTCACTAACAATACCTTTAAAATAACAAGGCACTCGATGTTCTCAACTGAGAACGACTTGTGGTCTAACTGACCTAGCCTCTGTAGATAACATGTTGCATCTAAGAAATGAATGAGATCGGTGCCAAAATACAAATTTCTTTTAGTGCCACCTGCAATATTTTCCTAAAGAAATTGATGAATATGTATGCACAGATTGAAATGCTGGTCTTCAACAGAGTATTTGTCATTACATTTTCAAATGAATCCATAGCAAATGATGGCCGAGGATGTTCCTTTTTTTTTTTAAGATTTTATTTATTTATTTGAGAGAGAGAGAATGAGAGAGAGAGAGAGCACGAGAGGGAAGAGGGCAGGAGAAGCAGGGAGCTGAGCAGGGAGCCCGATGTGGGACTCGATCCCGGGACTCCAGGATCATGACCTGAGCCGAAGGCAGTCGCTTAACCAACTGAGCCACCCAGGCGCCCCCCGAGGATGTTCCACTTTGACAAACCCAGCTTAATAACACGTTTTGTGTTCAAACCAGAAGCTTTCAAACTCCATTCCTCAAAAAGATACTTAACCTCACTCCTTTCAGATTTTTAATCTGAACAATTGCTGGACAGAGGAGATGTTAACTAACATAAGCTCAAAGAGCATGTGTAGCTCCTGCAGATTCTTTAATTCCTGTTTTAACCTCGACATCTTTTTTGTTCCCCCCATATTTCACTCAGAAGGAGGAAAAGGGAAGGGTGGGTTGTCTTTGTGTTTGAGAGTAATCATGATTTCCTTCAATTGTCAGCTAATATTGACATGATGTTGCTCTTTCAAAGAGTGCAGCAAACCATTTTCCTGGACAGTATTTTAATGAAACTTGATATGATGTCACAGCATCATTGAAAACTTAGGGCAGAAAGGGCCCCTGTGAAGTCAACTGTGTGCATAAGCCCCTGCAGAATGTTGACAGATTCCAGTGGGTACAGGATAGATCCAATTAGTCTGAAAAACTACAAATTGAAAAATTTAAGTTTTTTTTTTTTTTTTCCTTTCACATATATCCAAGGTTTTGTATTCTGTGGTTGACCTTTCTGCTAAGGTGTTTTCTACTTATGTAAATTAGTGTTCTCTATCAACTTAAATCCAATATTTCTGATTATATTGCCAGAGAATAAAAATAATTCCCCTCCATCTGAGAAGCATTATTTTATATATTTTATGCTAACATTACATTTATCCCTCTTCCTCTTCAAATTATCTAGGCTGCATATTTAGCTGCCATGCATTCTTAAATTTGATTTCCTTTCTCTGTCATCTTCTTTGTTTACTGATTGGGTTATACAGCTGTACCTATTAACATTCTGGGCCCAATTAGGACTTTAATTTCATAATACTCTGTTGCTTTAGTGGGAAAAATAAAATCACTGGCTTCTGATATCACATTAGGACTTGTGTGGCATGCTTCTTCACAACAATTTTACATCTGCCATTTTTGTACATCCCAAACACATTGCTGGTATAGCAGGACTTTTTCCCTCCACGGCCCTACTCCTTCCACCCTATCATAGATGGATAGATAACAAGAGGAATGAAACTGTGAGTTAAGTTCATGGAAGATCTGAAATAGCTCGCCAACTATAAGATGGTCATTTACGGAGTAGTGGTCAAGAGGGTGGGCTCTGGAAGATGACAGACCTGAATCTAACCTCTGGCTCTGCTATTTACTTCTGCAACCCTGGCAAGTCACTCAACTCTGGAGATATCAGTTTTCTTATTTATAAAATGCCTGCCCACCAGTTATAATTTAACATAGAGGTCTTTCTGAAAGCATGTAATATCTCCCAAGTATGTGTTGTCTGTTCATCTCCCCAGGTTCATTCCTCCTTCCTGCCTTCTTCCTTATATTCCAGGATACTTAACTTTTCGACGAGCCTGGTACAGGCAATGCTGTTTGATATGTCCAGGAATTACTTTATTTCCTCTGCCTGGTTTCCCATTCAATCTTTCTTTGTCCATGTCTTTGCCTTTAAGGCTCGGGTCAAACACCATATGCTTAAAGACACTGTGCTTCTCCGATGCCTTTCTAGATGGGCTATTTTTCCTTCTTTTATGTTCCCATTGCACCCAACGCATCTCTCTATAACTGTACTTAACAGATAGTGCTGGTATTCCATGATTATCTGTCTGTTGCTCTCCTGAACCACAAGCTCCTGGAAATAACAGGCCAAATTCTACTCATCTTTGTATATCTAGTGCCAAGCTTAAAGTGACTTCTACCACTTTTGCTTATGTTAGGTAAGTCAGTAGAAATCCCACTGCCATCAAGTGGCCAACAGATAAATATCAGGTCCTTCAGAGATACCCTAAAAGTATTTTTACTCTTTGGAGTGAAGAGTCCCTCTGTACCCCCATCCATTGGGGAGGGAAATCTGTGTGGCCCTACAAGGAGATATTCTGAAAGAACTGTGGGAAAGGTCTTTGAGGATGTGGATGACTGCTCTTACTGCTTGGAATTTGCTCATTCTTTTAAATGTCTTCAAAACCTTCCTTCTTTGCCTTCTCATTGGCCATCCCTGATTAACTTTTACCTGCTCTGTGCTTCCAAGAAACTTTGTTCATGCCTTTATTTTAGCCTTTACCACACTGCACTGTAATGATCTGTACGTGTCTATCTTCTCCCCTAGAAGGTATATTTCCTAAGAGCACACAGGCAGGTCTTCCTCACTTATACTCTGCAACTGTTACCAGGCCCGGCACATCATAAACACTCAATAAATGCTGAATCCAAGTCAGCCAAGTGCTGTGTTTGGGTGAGTTGACTCAATATTACTTGCTGGTCAGGAGAAATAAAAGTATACCAAGATGCATTTTAGAGAGCAAATAAAAGACTAGCTCCTCAGTATGCTAAGTATGTTTCAGTGCCTTCTTAAATGTGAAAGGATGAATCAAGTTCACCATGTTCCTGAGAATCTATGGTAGAAAAAATATTCCATGCATGCCTTAGATATGCCAAGACTCTCCTTTTTCCTAATTTGAATGTAACTTTTTTGTAAATAGACTCCACTCATCTGAATACAGGATAATTTTCTCAATATACTGGACCCTCCACCTGCTGGTCGTGATTCTCTCATGACTGTGATGCTTGCTTCCAGGTCCTTCCTGTTCTCACTTGCAGTTTTTTTTTTTTTAAAGTAGAATTCACCTGAAGCCAGTTTTCACACTGCAGAGCTAATTTCTATGCAAAAGTGAATGATGTCTCACTTTCAATATTCCTTAGAGCATAAAGCTGACATTGAATGTATAATTTTAAGCAGCTCAAGCAGTATTCACTAAAGGGTTGACACAAGAACAAGGATCACAGGAAAACGTAGGTGAGAAGAACAACGATACACATGCAAAGGCTTTTCCCATCATCTCAGTACAGCCATACCCTCATTAATCTTGCTTTTTACACGGGGTTCAATTTTTATTTTTTATAACTAGGTCAGATCCCTTAGGAAAAGTGAGGCTTTTGCGCAAAGATTAGGGATAAAGAGATTCATTAACTCTTTGAGGCCACCAGGAAAATGATGTTGCAAAAAGGGCAGTAACAGTTTACCGTGTTAATAGCATCTTAATGGTCTGAAATCCAAATGAGAACTTTCATTACAAAGTCTTGCAATTCAAAGTAACCACCTTGTGCTAGAGGTAAAGTTGACACCGCTAATTCTTACGTGGACATGTTAGTGAAGACAGTGAGTTCACACTGTGGACTCACAAGTGAGTAATTCGAAGTCTGTAGAGTTGGAGGCAATTCCACATTTTATGGCATAAAAGAGTCAGACACCCTGCACCCAGGACAATTTTGGAATTAGTTCAGGCAGAGGCCTTAAGAAATAATTGGAAACTGTTGACCTTTTGCAAAGCACATTAACTGAAGGGAAGAGTGTGCATCTGGCTAATTTCACGCACCGCGAGTTATGTAAAAATTATGAATACTTTTAAATTCATCTGTAGCACAATATATACATATAGATTGTCCTTTGTATTTGAAGGTGATGCTGCTGTTATTGTCTCTGCTATGTTCTGTGTGTTCAGAGCTGGCTGTTTGACTGGCAATTCCCACTGTGTACAGTCTGCGTATGTGTCCGCTAACAACTGCAGCCTTTGCCTGGAGGGCTTGATTGCTGGGTTGTTCAATATTTATTAAGCACCCAAGCAGTGCTAGGTGCTGCACTGAAAAGTGCCAGTGTATAACTGATGCTTCCCTCTACAAAGCCTATCCCAAGGTGACTAGTGGGACACACATGTTCTTTATTTTGGGGGTCAATTCCCTGAAACTATGCAATTAGAAAAGGGAGCACCACTTACCAGATGTTGTCCTTCAGTAATATGGAAGGTAGGTGGCTAAGGTCTTTCCTATTCACTTGGAGGTGTTCGGGTTAGAAGGCCATGTTTGAATGAGCCTATTATAATAGCCTACTAGATGTGAAGACCAAGGGAGGATGATGTGAAGATGGGTTAGCATTAGGGCAGAATAAGATTTGAAAAGGACTCCGGGTCAGGGGAACTTGGTTTAGAAAAAAAATGGAGAGAAAAGAACCCAGTAATATTTTCAAGGTTTGGTCCTAGTAAGCTTTTGGGTCAAATGGAGCCATCCCACCTTCAGCCACTGCTCACACTGAATTCTGATGTACTTTCCCCATATTTTGATCATAGTACTTATGTTGATAATATTTTGTAAGATAATATTGGAAGCCAGTGAACTCAAATGGCAATACTTGCATTTGACACCGATCATAGCGCTTCCCTTTACTGACAGTAGGATTTAAAAATAATTAAACAGGAATTAATTAGGACAGAGGCTTAAGAAATTGGTTGAAGACTTATGCAGTGCTATTTACAGTCAATGTTAACCCAAGCATGTCATTAAAAGACAAAAATGTATTCCAAAGTATAACTAAAATCACTGTATTTTTCAATGTACTTCTTTTAATTCAAGCCTGAGTGTTTATCCTCAATGGAATTATTTACAAGTTGTTTACTAAATATGTTTAAAAATATTTTTAGCCAGTGTATTAGACTTTGAAGTTTTTATAGAAAACATGATGAAAGGTTTTGTGTATATTAAAAAATGTGTTGCATTTTCATTTCAATTGAAGAAAAGAGCAGATTTAAGTTTAAAGTTTAAGAATTTTTGTTTTGATATTTTTCAAATGACAAAGATGTCACCCAAATAATTGAAATAACTCTTATTTTTACATTCAATTTAAAGGCATTTAGTGCAAAATACCCTTAATAAGATCTGATAAAGAGTGCTAATGCAAGGTCCTTTCTTTAGTCATAATTAGAACAAAGTGAATGTTACACAAAGAAGCGTTGGTCAAGACAGGAGTAATAATGTATTATTGACAGCCGAACTGCTCTCTCTTTTGATGATCTTAATTTTCTGGGATTTAAGTAGAGAAATATAAGAATGCCAACACCCACTTTGCTGCTACTCATCTAAGAGCTACTTCTCTAATGGGTTATGCATTAATTCTTTTAACGGACTTAAATATTATCCACATTTTAGTATAATTATAGGGCTATAACTTACCTATAACTATGTGAGCAAAGTTAAGATAAAGTCAGCTGTAGGTCTGCAGAAAATCCAGAAACCAATTAGAGCTTTGATACATGAGCTGGAAAGTTCCAAAGGTGAAATGAAGAAAGTGAAGGTGGTAGGAGGAAGAGGGGGTGACATGAGAGGGTACAAGTCAGTAGGGAGACATAAGACAGTATGAAGAAACTGGGAAAAATGTTAAAAATTTGAATACAGCATGGAATCGTACAACCTAAAAGGTTTTCTCTTCAGATGTAGACAGGTTCCAAGCTTATGTGAATAATACACTATTGTTCTCAGTACAATTATTTTCGGGTTTTGCCTCATTTTATGGTCATTTTTTTTAGTCAACAATCATGAATGCAAGGATCCATCTTAGTTCAGAGAGGCATGGGGAATCTCCGTATCAGAAACCTATCAGTAGAGAACAATGTACTCTTCCTCTTTCTCCTTTTCTTTCTCCCGTTAATGAAGGATTTGATCAAAATTCTATGCCTTTAAAAAAAAAAAATTCTATGCCTTTACTGAAATAACCAAAGAGGTCAAGGGCCCTGACTCCAGAAATCATTGTAACACTATCTTTATTAAGGCTATCTTTTTGATGGGATCCCCATTTCACACTGGAAGAAATAGATTATATGAAGTTTGCAAAAACACACAGGCAATACATGTAGGAACCAGACCTAGAACCCCAGAACCGAGGTCTGTTGGCATCTTGAAGAAGAGTGTTTCTCAACTGTCATCAACAGAGCTGTGGGATTGTTAGACTCCCTTTAGTAACAGCCAGGCTGGAAGAGTGGCAGGTAGGTAAGCGGGTGGAAGGGTGTTTCGCACATTGCTTACTCCCACAAGAGCAAATCAATTTTGATTTGTCTGATATGCTGGAGCTTCCCTGGTCTTATTTTTTGAATAAAGAACAGCAGGACTAAATAAATTGGGACAAAGTATTTACATACTTTTTTGCAAGTTTCTGCATATCTGTAATTGAACCAGTACATCATATAGTATATTTAGGAGTTAAATATAGTTAAGGTTTTCACGAGTTCGGTGTTGCAGTTAAGAAAACATTGGCACTGAGGAATAAAGTGCCTTCGCCTGAGTCCCATAGAGAGTCAGAGGCCCAGCTGAATACAATTTCCAAGGCCAGGCGGTTCCAGTTCCATGTTCTATCCACTAGACCGCACTACCTCTTTTCTTTCACAGTTGTTTACATTTGGTTTCACGGCAGTTTTCATTAATGCCCCTTAAATGATTGAAATATAGTTTTAAAAACCTGAATTGTTACAACTGCATTGTTACCTTTGTCTTTATTAGTAAAACAATCTTTTTCTTGTTTACTCTGTTAAGTGCTAATGTAAATAACAGCTTTTATTTAGCATATTTTTGCTGACTGTTTTTACACTTTTTTGCTACCTCTAGCCTAACCATATTTGTCTCATTCTTCTGCAAATCTTCTAATTCTAAATTAAATGAAGCTAGGATTTATTCTAAAAGGAAGGTACATCAGTGTTCTTGTTTTCCAATTCCAGTTAAAGGCTTCAACTCCCGTGCACTTATGCTTTTGCAAATTCCATCACGGCTGCACAAATGCCCTTGCAGTTTACACAGGAATATAGTTAAGATGATCGAATATATTGTTTGTGGAGAAACTAAATGTATTCTCTTTAGACACTAATCAGTTTAACTTCCAGATATCAGAGAGAAAATGTCATATTTATAATTTCATGGCTCCTAATATATATTTTTTTAAGATTTTATTTGACAGAGAGACACAGCGAGAGAGGGAACACAACCAGGAGGAGTGGGAGAGGGAGAAGCAGGCTTCCCACGGAGCAAGGAGCCCGATGCGGGGCTCGATCCCAGGCCCCCGGGATCATGACGTGAGCTGAAGGTAGACGCTTAACCGACTGAGCCACCAAGGTGCCCCAAGTATTCTTATTCTTGATACAGTCAAACATTTTTTTCCCCCCAGTACTTCCTGGTTGGTTAAAATTACAATTCTGGTGTTAATAAGCTGTATCATTCTAAGAAAGTCACTTAATCTCCTCAAGGCTCTTTTTTCTCCCAGGGAAGGCATATTAGAGAAACACTCCCTGCCTCCCTTGGGTTCACAGAGGGAGTGAAGGGGGCTTCAATCCTACCACCTCTCCACCTGGGTTCCAGAGGGGGGTCCCCACCCCTTTGGAGTTAAAGCTTTCACACTGGCCAAATTAGCACCAGTAGAGATGTGTTTGTGCAGTTGATTCCGCTCACGCTGCATCAGTGAGCTCAGAAAAGTACACAAGCCTGGCCACCCAGTCGTTGCACCCTTCTGCTTTGGGCATAAACTTTGGTATTCATAGCTTGGGGCCACTGGTCATTAGAGGCAAAAGGAAGCATCATCTGCTCAATTACCAACAAGGTCTTTAAGTAGTCTGAGTTCCAGTCTAACAGAAAGGTAGATGTGTCAGTACCTCAACAGATGACTATCCCATTTTCTGGAATAACTTAAGAAGCCACCAGATCACTAACCTGAAGTAATAGCTACAAAGAGCAAAGGAGAACCAAAGCGAAAGTGCAAAAGGTGGCTGTTTTCCTATCCCGTCCACCCAGGAACCATTTTAGGTCTGATTTTCCAGCTCCTCCTCAGGGCCTACCACCTTGGGTCACACAGAGGGTCTCTCTCGCAGGATGTGTGCTTTGGTATCTGTGGGCTTCTCCCAGCTTCTCCTGAGCCAGCCTTAGGGACACCAGCCTCTCCGCTATTGCACAGTTGCCCCTTCAGGACGGGAGAGCATCTCATCCCTAGTCAGGGCTTTATTGGCATTCCTTTTCTTCTTCGGCACCTGTCATTTATTCATTTACTCACAAGAACAGTTAAAAACAAGAGAAACAGATGTTGTTGAGCTCATCAAACTGCACTTTTCTTCAGTTGAATCTCACCTAGCTTCAAATGGGAACAAGATGTTCTTTCTGCTATGGATGTTCTTCTACTGCTAATTTCTAATTCCTAGGATTTTCCCAGGTCCCATTTCAGTAAAAGGCATAAATCCCTAGTAAATAATATCTGTACGAGGGCAAGACCTTCCTTTCATGAAGGAGAAGAGCCTTTAAGGAATGGATACTTATTCCTTAACAGCAATTCACACTTTTCCAGAAATAGAAATAACAAATACAAAATTGTACAGTGGGAAAGAACTTTTCCCCCCCCATGAACCTCATTTCCCAACAACTGCTATACAGTATAATTTGATACGTACTCTCAGTCTTTAGTTTTCTTTCCTTCTGGTTTCACAGTTTTTCATGTAGTCATTAGGGTCTTCCTATTATTTGCAAGTTTGATAGCTAGAGGAGTTTTATTGTTTTTAAAACATGAAAAATTTAGGGAAAGCATCCTAGGGTGTTCTTTCATATGGCCTAACTCACTGACATCATAGGAATTCAAATTTACTATAATAATCTGAGGAATAATAGTCATTCGTATTATTCAAGCACTCATAACAGTAGCAATCATTGATTACTCACTATGTCAAAATCTGGATTAGATTTGTCCAATCAGCCAACACATATGGAAAATATACTATTCACCAGGCACTGTTAAAAACCCTGGGGATATAACAGTGAGCAAAACAAAATTCTCTACCTGTATTGTGTGGTAGGCAGCCTCTAAGATGGCCCCCCAATGATCCCCTCTTACTGGTATTCACCTACTTGTGTAAAACCATTCCCCTCAATGTGGGCTGGACCTAGCGACATATTTTAATAGAATATGGCAAGAGCGTCCCTTTAGAGATTACAAACATACTGTGGCTTCCATCTTGGAATTCTCTCTCACTCTTTTGCTTTCTCTGAGGAAAGCAAGCTGCTATGCTGTAATTGCTTTATGGAAAGGTCTGTGTGGCAGAAAATTAGGGGAGGCCTCTGGCCAACATCCAAGGAAGAACAGAGTCCCTCAGTCCAGCTGTCCACAAAGAACTGAATCTTGTTAACAATTGTGTGAGTGAACTTGGAAATGTGTTCTTCCTGCAGGTAACCTCAGATAAGGCCATAACCATAGCTGTAAGCTCAACTGGAATCTCCTAAGAGACTTGAACCACAGGCATCTAGCTGCACTATGCCAGGAATCCCAGCCATCAGAAAATGTGACAAAATAAATGGCTTTTTAAAATGTTTGGGTTTTTCTAAGCCACTAGATTTTGAGATAATTTGATATGATATGCAATAATAAAGAAGAGAGACGGAAGAGAGGGAAAGAAGAGTCATAGGTAGGACTGAAAGTACTGGACTAAGAAGTTGGCAAATTTCAACAGCAAGGCCACAAAAGTACTCACTTAGATAATAACATGAAAGCAAAAACCCAAAGGAAATGAGAGGGTAAACGGTCATTATATATGGGGTAACAATTTTCTAGAAAAAAGAGTAAACTCAAAAGGCCCTGAGGCAGAAGTAATTCTATAAGGTAAAAGAATGCAAGGATGCCAGTATGACTGAAAAGGAACTAGTGAGAGAGAGATTAGAAATTATCAAGATCTGGGGCGCCTGGGTGGCTCAGTTGGTTAAGCGACTGCCTTCGGCTCAGGTCATGATCCTGGAGTCCCTGGATCGAGTCCCGCATCGGGCTCCCTGCTCAGCGGGGAGCCTGCTTCTCCCTCTGACCCTCCCCCCTCTCATGCGCTCTCTCATTCTGTCTCAAATAAATAAATAAAATCTTAAAAAAAAAAAGAAATTATCAAGATCTAAGATGATAAAGACAAGAAGAATCCCTGGGTGTGTGTGTGGGGGGGGTATTTTGGAGGGGGTTGAGAAATTTTGGTGTTGGTTCATTGTAAGGACTGGATTTTTATAAAAGATTAGAAAGCTTTTTATGGTTTTTAGTAAAGATTTTAACAGATGGGGAAGCCAATCAGAAGCATTTTAAGTAAGGAGATATGCTGCATGTCAAATATTAATTTACTCCTTAGAACCCTGAGAAACAGGTATCACTAACCATACCTTGAATGCAAAGAAACAATTCAGAATAGTGAAGGGATGTGCCCAAGGCTATACAGCTAATTAAAGGAAGAATCAGAATTTGAACTCATGTTCTTCTGTCTCCAAACTGGAATCTTTATTTCTGAGTAATATCCGCCATTATCTGCTCCTCCCCACCCCCATATGTAAAATACTGAAAGATATACAAACTGGAAGAAACAAGAGAGAGAAAGGACAAGTAACAAATGGAGGGAAATAGATGGGGAATGGAGTTATTTTTTCTACCCAGCAGTAGTCAAGAAGTACTTCTTTGACTTCTTTTAAAGCAGGAAACGTTACATGTGAAGAGCACAGCCTATGTTACGTGACTTATCTAAAATCACTGAAGTCAATAGAGGGGACAGAAATAGAACTTAGTTCTCTGCACTCTCAATTTCTTGTTGAACCTCCAGAGAACACTCCTTTCCTATTAATTCACCTGTATAAGGTATTTTGCTGATGAGAAGTGCTATTATTACTTTGGAGCTTAAAAAAAATTAAGACAAAAAACATTCTAAAACAATTATAATTGATTATGTCATCCTTGTACTTTAAGCTGAAGTTCACCAAATTATAGTGCACTAATAAATGAAGATAGTACTTCATTAAAGACTTTAGACATTTTCTGAAATGAATTGAAATTAACAAAAGGATCTAAAGGGTGAAATGCAACTCTTCTGTAAAATTCTTTTCTAAAAAACCTGTTCAAAAGCCCAAGTGATTAATACAGCAGATTAGTATGAATATAAAACAACACGAGTGAACTTTGAAATCAAATAATGAAGAGTTTCCACATATTTTTTTATGTCCAGACACTGTTAACTTATTACACCATAGATTTTAGCTGATAAATTTATTCTGTGTAGGAACACAGGAAAAAAAATAATCTCTAGGTTGAATCTATCCTATTTCCCTGAGAAAATATTAGTTGAATGGATACCTTACTAGATAAAACCTCTAGTCATGTAATAATACCTAGTAGGTACAGCATTGTGTGTAGCTCTGGACATACATAGCTTCTAATTCTTGCAAACAAAACTAAAAATAGCATTAGCCTTGTTTAGACCAATAAGAAAATGAGGATCAGAGAGAAGTATCACATAACTAATAAATGGGAAAGCCAGGATTTCTATTTTGATGACTTTAGCCACCGAAGTCAATATATTTCAACTAAGGCTTTAGTTAGTAAGAATCCTGGGTCACTTCCTGTGTATTTTCGGTTTTCTGGTGTGTGTATATGAGAGAGAAAGAGACAAGACCTCAAAATATTTGAATTTTAAATAATTGATTGTTTACATCTCCTCTACCTCAGGCATAAAACACAAAGGAATAATCAAAAGATGTTGCCTAGACCTATCAGTCTGGATTATTCAGCTCAGCCTCTCATGAAGTTTTGTTACCTGATAGAAACTTATTCAAAATGTCCTCCAAAAAAGCCTCCTGTGCGTAAATAAGTCAAAGTACCAGCGAATTTCTTTCGCTGATTTTCGCCTCAGTCTTACTTGAGGGATGTTGCTCTTTGATGTTATCTTCTCTGAAAAATTTTACTATTTAAGAATCTTCTATATGATCATTTCTAGGATTCAAACTACTGTTAGTATTGTTATATTTAAATCAAAACAAGGCTGATCAACCCAAAGAGAGTGGCTCAGCTGTAAGCTATTACCCTGCTGTATGTCGTTTTTCTCTTCAGAGACCTCTTAGCGTCTCCAAAATTATCTTCCATTCTAGTCCTGAACAGACTTTTTAACTACATGGCTTCCCTTTGGGAAAGGTTGACTGAACAAATAGTAAATTCCCTAAGCTATTTTTCATTTTAAATTTTGAAAAAATTTAGAATTTTATTTACAGGACTCAGTGCAGTGACTAACATAATGGAGGCCCCCAAACTGTTTGCTGAATAGATGAATGGGATAATTTAATGCAAATAAAAATATCTATTTGCTAGGAACCAAGGCTTTGTTTCTTTGTAAAAGTTTCCCCAAAAACACTAAGCTCAATCTCCCAAAACTGAGGAAAACTATTAGAAAACTAGAGCTTTCTTGTTTCCTAAGACAGTATGTTTCTTTAAGGCTAACCTTACATGGTGGTCAGAAGTGGGATCTGAAGGAGATGAACCCCTAAGGAACTAAGGATCTCTAGAACACGAGGCTCCTACTTGAGACCTTTATGCTCTCCACTTCCATCAGTCAGTTGTTTTTTCCCTTTGGTTTGGTAAGTCTCCTCTCAGAATTAGGCTCCCTCCTTTTGGTTGAGCTTTCCAACTTTAGTAGGAATTTAAAGGCTTCATCCTTTCTGTTTAAAGGCTTTGTCCCTCTGGTACTCATTTTTTTTTTTTTAAACATCTGGCTTGAATAATGGGATCCCAATCTACTAGATTCTCGTCCTCCTCCTGGGACCCTTATGGGTTTTCTGTTTAGAAACAAAGGTTTTTTTGGGGTGCCTGAGGGGCTCAGTTGGTTAAATGTCTGCCTTAGGCTCCGGTCATGATCTCAGGGTCCTGGGATGGAGCCCCGCGTCGGGCTCCCTGCTCAGTGGAGAGTCTGCTTCTCCCTCTGCATTTCCCTATTGCTCATGCTCTCTCTCAAATAAATCTTTTTTTAAAAAAAAAACAAAAAACCAAAGGTTCTTCCCTCATACACACTTTTAACTAATTGAACCAACTTAACCAAAAATGATTTAGAATTCTAGTGGCCATTATGGGGAACTTTCAATCTTCCCAAACCTGCTTTTCTTAGAACCAAATTAGAAGACAGCAGCTCTAAAATAAAACAAACGAAATGCACAATAGAAACCTATTTCAATTGTTATCTTGAGGCTGCCAAGCATATTCAGTTCTCTAAAATCACCTCTTTACAAAATACCATTTCTAAGTTAACTGAGGCAAACAACTGAAAAAAAATTTAAAAAGCATCATAGCCCTCTTTAGCCCCTTCACCACCATCACTAACATCTTCTTCCCCTACTACACCCTCCATTTAGTCAAAGATTTCCCAGAGTAACTGAAAATTCTGACTAATTTACTGAAGAATTTAAGATAGTCATTCACACTTACCAACCAGAGTTCTCAGATTTATACCAGCTAGTTCAAGTGCTTGTTGGCGAAGGCCAAGCCCAAATCCACACCCAACACGGGACAAAAACAATTACCTGGGTTGATCTTGAAAAATCTCTAGAGCTGTAAATAGGACACCAACACCCTGCCTTTTTATATGATCAGGTTCAGCAATCACTAAATGACTTCACCTGGCAACCCCTAGCACTTTCCCAAAACCTGTTGACTGGAATAAGATTCAGGCTTAATACTCAGAAGCCCAGTGAGCCCATCCATGATTATTATGGTCAGCTCCAAATTCTTTTTAAGAAAAATTCTGACCTTCCTTATGGATGTTGAATCCACTTGGGTACCCTTCAACTCTATGTTCATTAACAGGCTGAACTGGGATCTCCCTTCTAGTTAAAAGGCCAGGAAGGAATGGGAAACTACATCCACACCAGATTTAGTTAATTTAGCAAATCAGTTTGCCTGCCCTCTAGATGATTCAGCTAAAAGGAAGAACACTAAAATCCTTAATTTTCAGTTCCAAAAAAGGACTCCCCTAAACAAAACCAAACCCCTCCTGGTGTTTGTCATTACTGTAAGAGCCAGGACACTGGCCCAGTTACAGGACTCCGATGAACTACAGGGGCTTTTCCCAGTCTTTATTCTTAACTGGTTTAGAGAAATAACTATCCAGATTGGGAGTGAATCTTTGCCACACTGGAGCTATAGTCTTGGCACTCAACCACACTGTTATTAAACACTTGCTCAGAGTACTAAAATGGTTCTCCTTAGTTCCCCCACCCCTGTTCATATATTGGGCTACAATTTCTTAGATGAATATCATGGCAGAATTTCTTTCTCCCGAAAGGGAAAATAATTCTAGAATTTGAGAGTGACAACCAAAATAGTCAACCAGGTGAAGCAAATGATCCTTCAATATCTTTTACTTGTTCCATTTCTGACAACACTAAAATTAATTTTGAGGATACTATTTGTTGCTATAGGGTCAGCTGTAAGGCATCAAACCCCAATAGAAAGTTATAAGGCATGGGGCCTCATTATCCCTGCACTAGGACCTCTCGTTACCCTGCTGTTCCAAATTCCCATACTTCCTTATCTTCCATCCCCACTGAAAGCAAATTTTTCACTATCATTAATTTATGTACTGCCTTCTCTAGCATCCCTGTGGATAAGGCCAGCCAATATCTCTGCCTTTATTTGGGAAAGAAAAAAAGTCCTTCCTATTTCCTCCCAACTTTAAAAACTGGTTTGGATGCTCAGGCCTCTTTGCAGAAAGACAGCATCCACTTGTTAAAACTTTTAACTTTAAAGAGATGAAAAGTCTCCAAGGAGAAATAGCAGTTTGTTAAAACTCGGGTTCCATACTGGTGCACCTAATCTCAGAACAAGGGCTACATTTAGATCATGGCTTCCCGAATTTCCCCAAACCCAAAATTAAGAAAAAAAAAAAAAAAAAAAAACCCACAAAGAAACACGACCCTAGTATTTCAGAAGATCAACATGACTTAGCCTTTAAGGCCCTAAAGGAAATCTTTATAAATCCCCCTGCTTTTGTATCAACTTCCCTTTCCTTTTTTTTTTTTTTTCATTTCATTTATTTATTTGACAGAGAGAGAGAGAGAGCACGAGCAGGGGCAGAGGGAGAGGGAGAAGCAGGCTCCCTGCCGAGCAGAGAGCCTGGGATCATGACCACAGCCGAAGGCAGATGCCTAACCAACTGAGCCACCAGGTGCCCCCTCTTTTCTCTTTTTGTATTTGAAAAGGAAGGGAATCTCCTTGGGGGACTCACACAAAAACATGGGGACCACCATCCATCCAAAGCCAACAGCTAGACCTTGTGGCAGAGGGATACACCCCTTCACAGCCACTCCTGTCAATGCCATGTTAATTAAGACCACTAAAAAGATAGCTATGGAATCCCCTCTAACCATCTTTGTTTTTGTTGTTGAAACAAATTCCCCTGAGTAGTGCCCCTCTCTGATAATGTTTTGAAATTGAAATTGAAATATAGTTGACACACCGTGCTACATTAGTTTCAGGTGTACAACAGTGATTCGACAGGTTTATACCTTATGTAATGCTGACCACAATGCTACCGTACGTCACCATATTACAATATCACTGATTATATTCTATATGCTGTGCCTTTTATTCCAGTGACTTACTCATTCCATAAATAGAAGCCTGTACCTCATGTAGTAGAAGGTCTTCTGAATTCTCCTCATACTCAACACCTTTTGGCAACTGTTCCTCATACAACTCTCTCTCTGTAATAACCTTAACCCTCCCACCTTTCTTCCTTTCTGTATGGACAATACTCCTGATGACTGTGTATGACTCAGACAGACTACCTCCTGATAATGTTTCTCGTGGTTTACCAATGGTTCTTATTTAAAGGTGAAAATGATAAATATTACACTGACTATTCTATTGCAACTCCTTATGAAGCTGTCGGGGCAGCACCTTTGCCCTCAGCTACCTCAGCCCAAGAGGCTGAGTTGTATACTCTTGGTTGGGCCTGCATTTTAGCCAAGGGCAAAACTGCAAATATCTCTATTGACAGTAAGTTTGACTTTGGAGTAGGTCATGACTTTGGAATGCTATGGAAAAAGTGAGGCCTCCTTACTTCCAGTGGGGACAAAATTAAAAATGGCCTGTACGTCCAGCAATTGTTAGATGCCATAATCTTACCAGCTGCTTTAATCATTATTAAGGGGCATTCCAAACTTGATTCTCTGGTGGCTAAAGGAAACTACCTCACTGATAGTTCCACAAAGAACACTGCTCTCAAAGGAACCAACAACCAAACCTCTGTCATGGTCCAAAGGGATGTTCCCCCAAATGATGATCTAGAAAAATTGACTAGAGATGTCCAACAGTTGGCCCCAGAAAAGGAAAAACAGTATTGGAAATTTAGTAGCTCTTGGTTCAATTAAAACAAGAAAACTCTGGCTTGGGAAAAATAATAATCCAGTTCTGCCAGAGATTCTAAAGTTCCATTACTGACTACTATGCATGCATTAAACCATTGGTCTACTAATAAAATGATAACCTTCATGAATCAGTATTTTGCAGAAGTATTAAAAAGGCACAGAGCGCCTACTTTGCTTGCCCTGTGTACCTGAAGTACAATTCAGGAAAACCTGTCTGCACTGCTCCTGGATACTTTAAATTGCCCAGTGGACCATTCAGGTTTTGGAAATGGACTTTATACAGTTTTCCCTGTCTCATGCATACAAATATGTCTTGTTAATGGTCTGTATGTTTTAAAATTTCATCCCTTTCTGGGGACCTCACCTCCTCGAACTTCACAGTGACCAGGGAACTCATCTCACCAGTCAAAGCATCAACAGGTCAGGACTGTTTGGCCAGTTTTATAACACTTTCACTGAGCTTACCATTCTCAAACCTTAGGGCTAGGTGGACACACTCATGGTGTCATTCAAAATTTGTAGAGACGCCTAAATACCCTGGCCAAACCACTGCCATTAGTTCTTCTAGTGTACCCCTTTTGGAACCCATGAACTCTCACACTTTGAGATTATCACAAGATGCCCAATGCACAGGGCTCCTGCTTCTTTTGATGCACAACTGGCAAAGGAGGATATGCTTCAATATTGCAAAATCCTACTTGGTTCTATTGAGAATGACCATGCTCGAGTAGAGTGATCTTTTCTCAGCATGCTCCCAGAAGATGAAGATCTTAAGTATTACACCCCAGTCCAGAGATTTTGTCTACTGAAAAAGATACCTCCAGAAAGACTCTCTTCAACCTTGTTAGAAAGAAATCAACACTTATGCCACCAAACTCCAAGGAATAGACTCTGGGATCCATGTGTCACATTTAAAGAAAGCATCGAACCCTGACTGAATCTGCATACCAACTGGTAACCTCAAAATAAAAAAGCAGACAACAGCTGAAGGAGATAGCTTTCTGAAGATGATGAGATCAGGCTTATATACCTTTTTCTCACTGATGCTTTTTATCTTAATTCTTCCTTCTCTTTCTTGGCCCAATCTACTGCAAAAGGGGGAAAACTTTTTGCCCTTTACATATGTTATAGGAAAAATCTCAACCGTCCATAATGTCGGAGATCCCTTGATCTTCGATCTGTTCCTCTGCACTCAAGAGAATCATAAACAAACTAAATCTTCTTTGCAAGGCTTCTAGGAAAGACCCCTTTAGTTTTGCAGAATGTATACTCCTCATCTTATTCTGTAGAATCATTTTTGGGCTTCATATCTGTTGTCTGTCATATTCTGTGGAAACAACGTGCCAACAGGGTGAAGTTAGCTCAGTGTTCCAAGATGATCTCCAATGCTTAAGATCTAGATCTCAAATAGGAAACGCCTGAGAGTTCTCGCTCCAACCCCTTCTTATGACCCAGACATGGCCTCAACTGTTTCCAGCCTGCACACTTTCCCTCTAATGTGGGACATGATAACCAGGAAGGGTCCTTCCTGCACTGAGGGTTGAAACCTCATTAGTGGATGAAACCATTGAATACAAAAAAACCTATGATTCTTGATCAGTGACATTTTCAAAGAAAGATCTTGATCAAAAAAGGGAAATGTGAAAATAAATAAAGGAAACCTCATTTAAAATGGAGTCAGGAAGCCCTGAAGGGAGAGCTCTCACACGCTACCACCCACTGTAAAAAGCACACCTTTCATTCCCCAACAGGAAGAAGGAGGAAGGAAGAATTTCTCTTTGCCCAGCAACAGCCCAGTCAATGAGAAACCACCACACTCAGCCAATCAGAAGCAGTTACAGTTCCCTCCTAGGTTCCCCCTTTTGCCTATAAAAGCAAGCACCTCTCCTCTGGTTCTCCTGACTTGCCTATGGTTTGCCATAATGTTTGCTTGTCCTGAGTTGCAATTCTCTGCTATTCCCAAATAAACTCTTTGCTGATAAAATAGCTGGCTTTTTTTAAGGTATTATATCATATTATGTTTTGCAATGGAAAACTTTGGGGATATGTATGTATGTGTGTGTGTATGTGTTTGTGTGTGTATCCCCCAAATGATTCCATCTGAATGGAGAAGGGAGTAAGCTAGCAAGATTTCTGGCTGAAAAATAAGGCTTCTTGTACTCACTTTGGGAAAAGATTCTCATCCCAGTGGTACTCAGAGGATAATTAAATTACAGGAGTTAGGGTAATGGACAATTTTGGGGTATGGAAATACATATAATATTGTCTTATTATACCATTACTTAGAGTTATCTAAAATCTCCTTACCACTATGCCTATGCCCCATCCTTGACATTTATTGAGAACAGAGTAAAATTGGGAGGAGATTAGGCAATTTTGGCTTATAAAAATCTTTAAAATCTCTCTCTGAGTTGAATCTTGAATCTCTGAATTCAATCCTAAATTGAGCCAATTATAGATTCACATAACATATTGTAAATCATGTCCAAAAATATCTCCTATAATTCTGGCAATTAATAGTTTCTTTCTCCTTTTACAATTTTTCTCAGAAACTGAGGGGCAATGACTACTGGGGTGCTAAGTTCTGGGAACTTAACTCTCCCTGACTTTTGTGTATTTTTGTCCCAAGTTTCTTCTTAGTCTATGGCATTCCTCAGATTGATTCTCACTTAACTACAGACAATAATCAATCTCCTTTCTTTTGTTTACTTCTTCTCAAGCTTCATTTCCTGAGAAGAGCAGTCCAGAAAGCCAATAAGCCTACTAGAAGAAAAAGAATACCCAAGGTATATTCTATCTTGAATAAACAAGGTTTAACCCAACTGTGACCACTTTGGTTACATGGCAATTGTGGAAGGACAGCACTCTGTTCCCTGAGAAGACTTGGTAAGAATTGTTCCTTCTACCTAAAATCTATCCTTCATCCTCCTGGTGACATCTTGCTATCCTTTAATGTTCATCTCATATCACTTGCTTTGCAGACTCCCCCAGACTCAGTTAATAACCAGCATCTCTTCTGTGTTGTCATTATTCTTTGTATACATATTAATATATTTCTATAACCTCAACTGACTGTAAACATTTTATTGAAAGAACTATGTTATTCAACTTTATTCACTAGATGTTTGTGAAAGCAAGAAGAGTGGGGAGGAGGAGGCACAGAAGAAGAAAGACATGAAGAAGGGAAACGAGGAAGGAAAGATAGAAGGAAGGGAAGAAGGCAAATATACTAGGATTTAGGCTGGAATATCTTGTATTATCTGTTTGCAGGACTTTGGCACATGTTTATATGTGCTTTGTCTCTATAACCACAACAACTAATAAATCTTTGAAGAATGTATGTTTCAAAAGGTCAACCTATCCACACTGATTCTAATTCAATGATTAAGAATTATTAGAGCTCGGACGCCTGGGTGGCTCAGTTGGCTAAGCGACTGCCTTCGGCTCAGGTCATGATCCTGGAGTCCCAGGATCGAGTTCCACGTCGGGCTCCCTGCTCAGCAGGGAGTCTGCCTCTCTCTCTGACCCTCCCCCCTCTCATGCACTCTATCTCATTCTCTCTCTCAAATAAATAAATAAAATCTTTAAAAAAAAAAGAATTATTAGAGCTCAAACAAAAAAAATATGTAACTTCTTTTTTGTTGTTCTGTATCCCTTATATTATGATGGGTAATGCCAGCACTGAAAAATGTTAGGTAAATTTAAACAAAGCCTGTTTCATTAAAAATTCACAACAACAAACTTAAAAAGTAAAAAATAGCTTGACACATTTGGTTGGAATAAAAATGATGCCTTATGTATCTATATTAGAGATTTGCATGGAAAAGTTTATTCTCCCTATTTGGATAGGAATAAAACATTTTGATCTAACAGAAATGATTAATCAAACAGTGGCTATTATGACTGAAGCATTAATTATTAATACAGTCACAGGGAGTATGAATCCTTGTTTTTCCATCTGTCTACTCATCTACCTATTTGTAGTAGATTGAATACATTAATGGATTCTCTCTTCTTTAGGTGTCCTCATTTTGTTCCAACCTGTCTTCTTGAGCTTTTAAGTCAGACTTTTCTCTGTCCAGCTCATTACGTTGCTTTCCCAACCCAGTAGCCCAATTTCCCTATAGCCCAATTTATAATCCAAAGAGAATGTTCTTCATCTAAAGCCTCAACACTAATATTGTAATGTATTCTGAAGTGTCCCACATTTAAAACATTCACAATCCTTCTAAAGCCTATGCAAACTTTTCTACTAATAAGTTACTTCTATTGTAAAATTTATATATTCTATCTTTTTATGTATCAAGTATGTCATTCATGTATTTACTTTTCTTCAAACTAGAATGTGTTATAATCTGTTCCTACTTATTATGTGATAATAGTGCAGAATGCAGCACCAGATAAAGGAACAAAATGAAGGACAAAGTTGACATTTATCCAGTTTATTTGATAACTCTAGCATGCTGGCCTGTATAATTCAATCTCTATAGTTTTATTTTTTTACACTTGATTTATATAGTTCAATCATCTGCTAATTGTTAAGCAAATAATCACCCTTTATTTTAAAGCAACAAAGGTCTTCAAAGCACTAGGTTTAATTTTTATGAGGATACTGGAGTGGGGGGGGTGGGAGGGATGGGGTGACTGGGTGATAGACACTGGGGAGGGTATGTGCTCTGGTAAGCGCTGTGAATTGTGCAAGAATCTCAGATCTGTACCTCTGAAATAAATAATGCAATATATGTTAAGAAAAAAAAAAGAAGAAGAAGAAGGTAGCAGGAGGGGAAGAATGAAGGGGGGGAAATCGGAGGGGTAGACGAACCATGAGAGACGATGGACTCTGAAAAACAAACTGAGGGTTCTAGAGGGGAGGGGGGTGGGAGGATGGGTTAGCCTGGTGATGGGTATTGAGGAGGGCACATTCTGCATGGAGCACTGGGTGTTATGCACAATGAATCATGGAACACTACATCTAAAACTAATGATGTAATGTATGGGGATTAACATAAGAATAAAAAAATTTAAAAAGAGAGAGACAGAAGAGGAAAAAAAATTTTTTTTATGAGGATAAATTGTGATAGTTTACAGTGACAAAATTATTTAAGGTGTCGTAGAAAGAACCAATGCTCTGGGGAAGCTATTAATAATTTGGTTTTTCAAATGCATGTGGTAATATTAATTCTATTTTCCTAAGATAATTTTATAGTTGTGTTTAATAATATGAAAATATCTCAGCTGCCAGTGGGCATCTCTGCTATGTCTCCTTAACCCTACATCTGACATTATCAACATAAGTACAGGTCTTTCGCCAGGCCTTAAATAGTTTGTTAAATTAGCCAATTTATACACAGGCTGATTGCTTTAATTAATGAAAACAGAATGAGTAGAAAAAGTTAAAATTGAGTCCCATGGAACAGCAATCTTTCAAATCATTTACTAATTTTGAGAAAGAAAAAGTGATTTTTGTTTTAGTTTTGGAAATTTATCTGTTACACCTAAAAACAACCTGATTTTTGGACAAGATACTTTTCACATCTACAACTTCCTAAGCTGAGCCATAATTGTGTTGTGCTATAAAATCTTTAACGTTCCTTCTTGATCTAAAATTATTTGTTATATTATATTATATTGTATCATATTATATCATATCATACTATATTGACAATCCTCTCATTCGGGAAATAATGGGGTTGTCCAGAACTGTAAATGATTATACTTAAGCACATTTTGAAATCTAATGTAAGACCACTAACAACAAACATGAATTTAACAATATTTAAAATAGCTGTATTTCCAACACTTTTCCATAATCATCTGATCTGATACTCTCAAAATACCTATCAAATACATTTTGCTATTACATATTTTGTAGGTAAGGAAACTGAGGCATTGAGAGGTTAGGTAACTCTCCCAAGTTGGAATAGTGAGGAGCCACGATTTGAATTCTACTATCAGACTTCAAAGTCTCGACTGTCTGCTTCTTGGATCACAAGATATTGTTTGAGACAGTTGGTCCCTGCAGCCCACTGTTTTGAAATCTACCATCCAGGCTGTCATCAATAAGAGGGGTGGTAGAGCCATCTTTTCTACAGGGAGGAGCTATTTCTAGCAACCTTTCCTAGGTGCATGGTACTAAAATACTCTCTATTCATGAATCCAAAGAGGCCAGGCCACAGAGCAGCAGTTCCTTCCCAGATTTCTGAAGTGACAGGTCTTCAAATTAGCAGATGCAGAATCCGAGTTCAGTGCTCTATCATGCAGGAAAGGTCAAACTATTAAAATAAAGAAAAGACTTCGGGCGCCTGGGTGGCTCAGTTGGTTAAGCGACTGCCTTCGGCTCAGGTCGTGATCCTGGAGTCCCGGGATCGAGTCCCGCATCCGGCTCCCTGCTTGGCAGGGAGTCTGCTTCTCCCTCTGACCCTCCCCCCTCTCATGTGCTCTCTCTCTCATTCTCTCTCTTTCAAATAAATAAATAAAACCTTTAAAAAAATAAATAAATAAATAAATAAAAAATAAAATAAAGACTTCAGTTCCTCTGGGTAGTTTTTCAAGTTTACATTCTCTTTTAGAGTTTTTCATTTAAAAGCCTAAAATTATGGGTAACTTTTACTTTCAAATACCTTCAAGTGCCTTCAGTCTTTGATTGCCTTGGAAATATTACACAACTAGTATTTTTACCTTCTTTGAATTAATTCTCTGTCTCCTAAATATTTTATTTCCTGGATTATGGGTTGGGATTAAGTTATAGTATTTATAAATTACAATTGGGGAGGGTAGAGAGTTAAATGAAGAAAACACAAAATTTCTCATTTTTGCAGTTTCTGTTTAACAAATCGAGTACTGTATATTGATGATCTAAATATACATGTAATTACTGCTTTAATTATACATGTGATTGCTGCTTAACTTTATTATACATTGTTACCATGGAACTGAGAGATTTTAATTTTAAAAGAATGTTTTATATTAATTTCTCCTCATTTTATGAATTTCTTTTTTAACAGTGTGTTTAAGGAAAAAAATGCCACATCTATTGTGGCATTTATATAGTTGTATACATAATGATCATTTAGATTCTATTTAATGTTCTTGAAATATTGAAGAAAGCTTTCAGCTGTGTAAAGAATTGTAATTTCCAAATGAGGTTTAATATTCACCTTTCCTTCTTAATTGTAAACATTGAGAGATGGCTCTGCAAGGACATATTTTTTTTCTATACCATACTGAAAAGGTCTGGTGTTCAGAAATGCATTCATGCTCAGGTGAATTTATATATGACACATAATTAGCTATATTTTTCCAACAAAACAGTATTATTTACGAAGGATGATTTGCCATTGGACATATTTCTTACTCTCTCATTTTTAGAAAGTTCATTTAGTAGATATCTCCCCCACCCGTATGCTTTTCCCACTGCATAAAAACCAAATGCCTTGTAGAACTTGCTCTATTAATGGATCTACATATATAAATTATCCTTTGAAATAACTCCCATTATCTTTTTAAAAAAAAATAGCTAGTTTTTCCCCCTCAATAATAGAAACTAAATTATTGGCCAAACCTTCAAGGTCAAAGGCAAGCAGAGAGCCCAGATAGCTGGTGAGATCTTGTATAAGTGTGACACAGATAATGGGTAACAAGCCCATTGCAGTCCCCACATTTGACTCTGCCCCATGGCTTAAATCCTTCAGATGAATTCCTTTCTCTATTTTATTTCATGTGTGTGGTGCAAACATAAGGCTGCAATTGGATGCTGTTACCTTGTCTGACATTCACAGGAGGGAGACTTCCCTCTTCAACTGTAATGGAAAAATTGAGCTCTATAATCACTGTTTCTTTTATCCTTATTCTATAAAATTCACATTTTTTTCTCCATTCCTGACTGTTGGCACCTTACTCTCTCTAGGAATACAGTGCTGTCCTTCCTGTTTCTGCCTTTGGCTGCTTTCCCAATAGGAGAAGATAGAATTAGCACATACTCCCTGAGGAGGATGGGAGGGGACTCAGCAGGGTGCTTCCTTAGTCCCTTCAACCACTGGCAGGGGAGTATTCATAAAGGCACCCCTGGAACCAGCTAACATTGTATTTTGGGATGAGTAGTACCAGTGCCTCTGTATTCATGTATAGCCAGCTAAGGGAAATAATACACAAATATTAATTATTTAGAGATAATAATATGTGTACAGCTCTTGATCTGTGTGTACAACTCCCATGGATATTCCATTAAGAAAACAAAAACACATTCACAGTCAGTGTTTGCCCAACTTATTTTTAAACAAGTATGGGTGTCTACTAAAGGGAAAGGTATAAAGAATCACTGCTTAATAAAAACACATGCCTGTGTATAATTTT
This sequence comes from Mirounga angustirostris, assembly GCF_029215605.1. Lineage (NCBI taxonomy): Eukaryota > Metazoa > Chordata > Mammalia > Carnivora > Phocidae > Mirounga > Mirounga angustirostris. The sequence goes on from NW_026991717.1 coordinate 78,126,220, forward strand.
AATAGTTGAAGTTAGACTATAGCCTTAAGTGTTTTGCATGCTATTAAAGAGAAATAATGCTAAACTACTATTTTTTTCTATGTAAGCAAAATCTTCAAATTAAATGAATGAATTTGATCAGGTTTTGCTTACACATTCTAGATCCGCAGGACAAACAAGAGGTAAGAAAGTGAGTTATAAAATAATTCTCCATATAATTGGAGGTCAAATCATATGAAGTTTTAATGTACTTTTTCCAAGGGTGTGGGATGGCTGTGTTTTCTAAATGGTAAAAATCACTTTTCATCTCTCCCAGCTTTACTTCATGGGGATCATCAAGGGGACTTCTAAATATAGTGGTGTCCTATGATTTGCCCCTCTGCTAACACTGGTAGATGCTTCTCCAGACCTTTCCACTAGATAGATTTGTAATAGTTCCATTTCATATTTCTGCTCCAGTACAATTCCATGCTGATATATCTCTCTGGAGAGAAGAATGGGGCCTGGTGGTATCAGCACACATTCTAAGAGCTAGAAATCACTGAGTTCTAATCTCAACACCAGGTCCCTCAGTGACTTAGGTAAGTCATCTCCTTAACCCCTAGCCTCCAAATCTATGAAGAAGAGATAACAATGCAATGATGGAGTGAGCAATAATTAATGTTGGTAAAGTGCTACAGTAATTCTAAATATTATTATCATTACTTCAACACAGTTGGTTCATTTGAGCAACCTCCCATGAATTCAAACTTGTTAGTTGATTAAACTATAAATACACATGGTATGTATTTTCTGCAATCAGGTTATGCCAATAGTCTTATGAACTTAAAAACACATTATATTTCAAAAATTTATTGGAAGGTTATTTATGTTTAATTTGGGATATATTTTCCTGTAGCATGTGTCAATAGTAATCTATGGAAGCCCATAATGTTCTGTCCATCTCATGATACGCATTTGGAGTAAAATACTGGAAAATGGCATTGGTTTTACCATGAAAAAGAGGTGATAAATTATCTTTACATTTTATATTTAATAAGAAAATAATGAGAAACTAGCAAAACAAACGTGAAGCTTTTCTTTTTTTTTTTTTTTTAAAGATTTTATTTATTTATTTGACAGAGAGAGAGTTAGCGAGAGCAGGAACACAAGCAGAGGGAGTGGGAGAGGGAGAAGCAAGCTTCCCGCTGAGCAGGGAGGCCGACGCAGGGCTCGATCCCAGGACCCTGGGATCATGACCTGAGCCAAAGGCAGATGCTTAATGGCTGAGCCACCCAGACACCCCAAACGTGAAGCTTTTCAAGATGGTACCTGGTAACACTGGTTTAGAAATCATTAATTCAACATTTATTCCTTCATTTCTTATTTAAGAAACAATACTTGAGTACACCTCTGTCTCAGACATTATTCTAGGTGCTGGGGTCATGGTGAACATCAACAATAACAAAACACTATTCTCATGGTGCGGGGGAAGACAATAACCAAAAAAAAAATATATATATATATATACACATAATTTTGGATGGACGTGCTTTAAAAATAATGAATCAGGGTAAAGGTTGGGTGATTGAGAGTAGGGGTGCTAGTTTCCATGGGGTACTCACAGAAGACATGCAATTAGATTATACCTAATCATAAACCTGAATGAAATTGGAAAGCCTGCATGTGAATATCTGAAGGTAGAACATTCCAGGCAGAGAAAAGATCAAGTGCAAAAGCCCTGAGATCAAAGTGCACTTGGCATACTTGAGGAACAGCAAAGAGGCTGACATGGCTAGAAAACAATTAATGAAGGGTCTGTGGTGTTAAATAATATTGGAGAGGTTATAGAGGATCAGGCCATGCAGGGCCTTTAGACTATGGTAAACTTTTCATTTTTCATGCTGTAAAATGGTAAGCAAATGGAAAATTTGGAGACTAGGATTGAATATCTCCTGATTTTTTTTTTTATTCTGGCAGTTCTCAGAATTGATTTTAAAAGAGTATGGTCAGATGAATAACTGTCCTCCCAAAAGATATATGTCCATGTTCTAATCTCCAGAACCTGTGAATGTTACTTTATATGGCAAAAGAGACTTTGCAGATGTGATAAAACTAAAGATTTTGAGATGAGGAGTTTATCTTGGATTATCAGGTAGATCAATATAATCACAACAGTGTTTATAAGAGGGAGGCAGGAGATCAGAGTGAGTAGTAACTAATGTGACCATGGAAACAAGAAGCTGGAGTGATATAAGGAAGGAGTCATGAGGCAAGGAAAGCAGGTGGCTTCTAGAAGCCATAAAAGACAAGGATATGGATTCTTCTTTCAGATCCTCTGGAAGGAAACAGCCTTTCCAACACCTTAGCTTTAGCCCAGTTAAAACTAATTTTGGACTTATGGCCTCCAAAATGGTAAGAGAATAAATTTAATTGCCTTTTTTTTTAAGTTTTATTTTATTATATTATGTTAGTCACCATACAATACATCATTAGTTTTTTGATGTAGTGATCCACGATTCATTGTTTTCATATAACACCCAGTGCTCCATGCAGTACGTGCCCTCCTTAATACCCATCACCGGGCTAACTGGTTGTCATGTGTTAATGTGGTCACAAGAAATGAATACGGGGAGCAAAGATAAAACCTGGACGGCCAGCTAAGAGGCTTGAGTCTGGGGAGCAGGATGGCTTGCACTAAAGTGACACAGGGGAGGTGGTGAGAAGAGGTAAGATTTGTTTTGAAGACTTCCTGATAGGATTCGATAATGAATTGGATAATGCGTATGCACAAAAGAGAGGAATCAGGGATGACTGTAAGGGGTTGGGCCTGAGCAACTGGCGGGGGGGGGGAACTTCCATTTGCTGAGACGGCAAAGACTGGGGCGGGGGGTGCATGAGCAAACATTTTTTGTGTGTGCCCACTAAATCCCAGGCATTGTTCGAGGGAGGCAGAGGTAAAGATACCCATGACTTCACAAAATTTGTAATCCAGTATAGTGTTTCTTAAGTGTGCCCTCTGGACCACCTATGTCAGAATCATTAGGGTGGAGGGGGATGATTAATAATGCAAAATTTTTAGACCTTAACCACAGAGAATATATTAGAATCACTTGGGCTAGGGCCCAACAATATGCTCTCTAATAAGCTCCTCAGAGCTTCTCATGTTCACTGACGTTTGTGGAATACTGATCTAGTGGCTCTTTATTATTTTAATTTTATTTCAGAACATTTGGTTTTCTTTTATTAGGATGCAGACATATCATTAACAGTCGTATTACAGGGACACCTGGGTGGCTCAGTTGGTTAAGTGGCTACCTTCGGCTCAGGTCATGATCCTAGGATCGAGCCCCACGTTGGGCTCCCTTCTCAGCGGGGAGCGTGCTTCTTCTCCCTCTCCCTCTGCCTGCCGCTCGCCTACTTGTGCTCTCTCTCTATCTCTCTGTCAAATAAATAAATAAAATCTTAAAAAAAAAAAGTTGTATTACGAAGTTGTTATTTAGCTCACAAATGCAACAGAGTTTTTGTTTTGTCTGTTGTGTGTTGGCGTAATGGAAAAAACAAGGGACATTAAATGATATACAACTACCTGTTAAATGATAATGCTCAGGGTGGAATTAGCAGAAATGTGAACAAGGCAGCAGATGCATGATTACCTTGGAAGAAAGTGATGGGGAAGCTGCAGAAGATTTGAGAAGAGTAGAACTGTTTTCATATGGGGTGTAAAAGGGAGAATAATAATGTGTGGTTAGGGGATATATGTAATCTAAATATGCATACATCTGAGTGGTTTTTTTTCCTTATTCGGCTCTAATGTGTCAATTGCTGAACTGTGTTCTGAAAAACGCCCCTTCGTGATTTTACCCCACACTAACAACTGAGAAGTAGGTAGTGGCAGTGGTGACAGGAGTTGATGGAATGGATGATGAGATCATAGGATTACTTGTTATTCCTGTTTTACAGATGAAACGTTAAAGCTACAGAGATAATGCAATATATTTATAACACTGCCATCATTTAAAAAAATTAACCTAATATTCTGGTTTAGTATAATGTACACAAGTCCTACCTTTCTTAAGATGACATATTACTGCACATCATGCTGCTCTAGATGGAGAGTATCTTAATATTTTTCTGTGGCTTTTTTATTAGATAAGAGTATGATGTGGCATGAAAAACTTGCAATTCAAATCTGACATATTATGTAATGATTCACTTTGGGACATCATGAAGATTTTTTATCTGTAGCTAATTTTTTAAAAAGTGAGGGCTTAGGAAAAAAAATAGGTATCACTTTTCAGTGGAAAAAAATTACATAAACAATGTGTTAGGATGAGAGACTGATTTACAGATATGTGGTAATAGCACTACAAACCAACTTTGTGCCTAATTTGCTGGAAAAAAAATTAATTCTATATCTTTTTGCCTTGGTACTCCAAACTCTAAACCTGATTCAAAATCTGGATTTGTTTAAAGTCTATCAAGTACTTATTATACGCTAAACACTGTGTTAAGCAATTTAGGTAAAATGGCTCACATAATCGCTGTAAAAACTTTTAGTTATATGATATGACCACTTTATTCATTATTGCTGCAGAATTTTTAGCACTTGTGTCAATTAAGAGTTTCACAAAATTCTCATGGAACATTAAAGGTTTGACATCATCCAATTAATGAGTTTAACTAATATGAAGAGACATTTAGTAATTATATGTGGAGTTGGAAACTCCCCTAACTCTATAATGTTGAATTCCCAATTTTATGTTTGTCTGAGCTGCTCAATTGCAACTTGGGTTCTTTGACCTTTCTATACTTCCGACTTCTTCACTATTTAGGAGATAGATTTGTCCACCTTGAAGTGTAGTTAACTGCTTTGAAATCTGTGACTCATACCTGCAAAATTCACCACAATGCTGCTGGGGAGGGGTCCTGATTTCTCTTCATCATTTTCTCCAGTCATTAGTTACCCCCACCTTGTCACCCACCAATGTCATTTTCTCTTGTTTCTATTTTCTTTTTTTTTTTTTTAAGATTTTATTTATTTCAGAGACAGAGAAAGAGCACGAGTCGGGGTAGGAAAGGGCAGAGGGAGAGGGAGAAGCAGGCTCTCCGCTGAGCAGGGAGCCTGACGCAGGACTCGATCCCAGGACCCGGGGATCATGACCTGAGCCGAAGGCACATGCTTAACTGACTGAGCCACCCAGGTGCCCTTGTTGTTTCTATTTTCTAGCGTGTAATACAGTCACCTTGCACCTATGTGCGGATATGTTTTCAAACAGGGCCTCTTGCAGTCTTGCCCCAATATGATGGTTATTCTGTTTAATCTGTACCATTGCCTTGTATGCACATTATTCCCACAGCATAGGAATTGAAAACCCTCTGTACTGTTTCTGAAACAAAATGTACTGCTTAATCTATATATTCACAACTCTGATATTGAAAGTGTAATCAACCTCAAAGCACTGTTATTTTTTGCAATTATAGCTTTAAATTTATAATTGTATATTCATTGCAAAACTCTTTATAGCTATAAAGATATCACAAGGAAAGAGAGAGAGAATTGATATCACCTAAAATAGTCTGTATTAAGATACAGGTTTGGCTGCTGTAAATGTAAGTCCAAAAGAAACTGGTTTAAGAAAAAACATTTTGATGAATATGAAAGTGTCGTAAGGGAGAACTGAAGTCACCCCTGTCCAGATCCACTCCCCAGTATAATCACCCTTAAAAGAAACACTTAAAAAAAAAATCCATGACCTCTACATCAACACCAGGGAAGCACATTGGCCTGTTAACTCCCAGCCCCCAGCCCCCAAAATATAGCCTAGGTAACTAGTCAGGAAAGGTATGACCATTTGATGGTACCAGGGATTCTTGCTACTTCTGTCTTGTTCCACCACTGCTAGAGTTTGTTCTCATACATTTGACCAAAATGACTTCCCAAGGTTTCTGTAGGCCAGTATGATGCAAAGAAGAGAGAAGAGGGATACACAGTCCTTCCCTCTGGGAGCATATCCCAGAAGTTGCACTTATCAGTTCTCTCATATTTCACAGATAAGAACCAACTACTCCCATGGGGATACCCAAATGCAAAAGAGGCTACACAATGAATTCTTTAGATAGATTAACCTATGCTCAGGTAAAGCTTCTATTACTATAGAAAAAGAGATCAGATATTGGCAGAATAACTGTTAGTTGCAGCCACAGAGGAAATGATGAACAATTTTGCATTACGTACTATGAGGTTTTCTCGCCTTTGCATTTCACTCTTTCCCCTACTATGCTGTCCCTTACTCACAATTTCATTTGTCAAAATTTGACTGAATCATTAAGGCCCAGCTTTCATCTCCTTTCTGTAGCATTATGTGGTAGAGACAGTAATATTTACCAAACATGAAATCTATTTGTCCGTATTTCCCAGCCATCATCTTGCAGTGGATTGGGGACAGGGGTGGGTGGAGGCTGGTGGCAAGATTGACTGACTAGTCCTGACAGATGGGCTGTGAGCTGCAGTAATGTGGTCCTCCTGCCCTATTCCCCTGTCAAGGTCAACAGTGAGCTTTGTGTTCCAGATGAGGAGGCTACAAGAGGGTGGAATTCTTTAGTCTGGCTTCCTGAGTGGCAACCCAACTTGAGTTTGATGTTGTTTACTATCTCAATTTAGCCAAGTAATTCCTTGGTCCTTCCAGTTGGATTTGGTTGCTCTCCCCTTTCTGTTATATATACACACATCTGTATATATACATATGGGCTTTGCACTTATCACATTATACTTCTTGTCTGTTTCTGGCTTCCTGAAAAATCTGGTGGGTTCCAATGATGTCTGGTATACAGCAGAGCTCAATAAAGGGTGACTGTTTAGATAATTTTTTAAAAACTGAAAGTGGAAACAAGAAGCACGGGGGTATCAGAGAAGATGAGACTTTGATTGAAAATAGAATTTTATGTAGCAAAGGTATGGGATTATGTAATAATTTACATTCCTATAATTAACTAGAAGATAACATTCTTGTTTATTGGCCTCTGCCTGTCTTTTTGAAAACTTATAGACAAGATTATCTTTCTACTTTTTCTGATGGATAAAATATCTATTTTTTAGTACAGCATTTGTTTTTGTTTTTGTTTTTTTTGCAAATTTCAAAATTGTGTTTCATTTTTGTGTTGAAGGATTACAGTAAAATTTATCCATCTGTTTTAGTACTATAAGGACTTACATATTCTAAAATTATAGAGTTATTCTTTCTAATAAGAAAATCAGAGCACATGGTACAATATTCCAAACAAAAATACTGTGCTTTGTATATTATCTTGCCTACTACTTACCATGATTCGGTGATTTAGGGGTTATCATCATCCTCATTTCATAGATCAGAAAAATAAGTGGATTTTAATGCTGTGGACTAAATGTCTATATTACTATGGAACAATTCAATAATTTGTGCAATTACTTCATGCAATCATACAACATTTTACAATAACATAAATTACAACATTTCAGGTATTCTTTTAAATTTCCCCTGATTACTGAATATATTTCAATCATTCATTTACTTTTTCCTTTATCAATAATAAAAATTAAATTTCTCTACTTTGATTTATCATTTGGACTTGAAATCTGAACTACTTTGTATGAAAAGATCAACGGATACAATGAAAAGTACAGAACCAGTGTCTGAAGGGTTATGCTTAAATTGTTTATCACATTGAAGTAGTTACTCAAGGATAGCCAGGAGAGGAGAAAGAAGTAACCCAAGAAGTTAAAATGATCTTTCTCACAGACATTTAAAAAGAGCAAAGACCTATAGATTAGATCAAAACTCATCTGAGTTTATCCACTCCCTACATGCAAGTGGGTTTTAGAACTTGTATTTACTAAGATGATGTAGTAGGAAACCCACAGTTTAAGTTGATGTTTTATCAGCAACAACACAGTTGTTTAAGGCTAAAATTAAATAAAAGAATTTGGAGCTGCTTTTCAAGTCAGAGTCGAAAAAACATTTTAAGAAACTGAGATGTAATTATTTAAACATAAGCCTGGCCAAAAAAAAAAAAAAAAAGAGAGAGAGAGAGAGAAAGAGAGGGAGAGAAAGAGATAAATCAGTCACTTCATCTGGTTTCTTTTTCATATGACATGAGAATTGGCTTTCATCATTATTTATATCTATTCTTTTTATTCCATGAATGTATTATAGGGCATTGAAAAAATTATTGTTTGCAGCATATCCTCAGAGAGAGAAAAAGGAGAATGTTCCACTCAGTGTAAGATTTATGCTTGCTGAAGGCAGCAAGAATTGCTGTGCATATTTTAGAGAAGAATTTGGATCCCCGCCACAAAAGTTCAAGTAACCACTTAGAATTTCTCATTGATAACTACTGTATGCAAACACATGAACTGTAGATTGATTCTTACTTAATTACCAGACCACCAACTTTGCCAGTGCCATTAGCTGCAATACAATCTGGGACAATGTGAGAAACCATCATTTTTCCTTCTGATCTTTCTGGTATGTTTCAGACCATCTATGGAAGTTCAAAAGTAGTACATATAATTTCACAGTTACATGTCAGGTTGATGGAAAAAGTGGGCATGCTACAATACTTTCAGAGTTACAATTCAAGTGAGAAACCCAACTGCATATTAAATTCATGGATGAACAATGGAAACTTGAAAGCCATAATTTGAAGTTTTATTTCTGTAGGTATTGGCATATATGACACCAAATTATTAAATCTAGCACAATGTAAAAGTGAACACATGAGAGATTTACATAGGGATGAGAGCACTGTGAAGTTTGGGAATGTGCAAAAGCTGTAGAATACTTTCATAATAGCAAATTTTATGAAACATAAACAGAAAAATTGTTTTCAAAAACAACTCTCACCTAATTTCTATGGTAACTTACATTTGTGTAACCCTCACATAAATGTGTAAGAAAGTACTAAAATGCAAAAACAATGTAAGGTAGCATTTAGATACTTGTTAGCTTTGGTTACTTATGCATATGGATATCTAATAATCCCCCACAAAAAAATGTCTTTAGCATACAAGACTTTCTGGATAAAGGGGGTGGTAGTGGATTCTTAGAAGTAATACTCTGCCCAGAAGTTAATTTCTTTATGCTTCAAATGAGGGAAGTTTATAAATCAATTCCCTTATAATGTCAACAGTGAAGAAAGTATGTCATTGAAATAAAATACCTCCACACTTTTATAAGATGGCATGGCAGGTATATTTGCAATAACAAGTAAAAAAAATCTACTCAAGAAATATAGTTGACAAAGACTTTAAAGAATAGGTCATGGGTCAGAAGACTTAATATTGTTAAGATGGTGGTATTTCCCAAACTGATCCACAGATTCAGTGTAATCCCTGTCAAAATCCCAGCTGACTTCTTTGTAAAAGTTGACAAGTTGATTCTAAAATTCATATGGAATTACAAGAGCTTCAGACTAGCCAAAACAATCCAGGAAAAGAACAACGTATGTGGACTCATAGTTCCCAATTTCAAACCTTACTACAAAGCAACTGTAATAAAGACAGGCCAGTGCTGGCACAAGGACAGATATATAAATCAACAGAATAAAATTGAGGGTTTAGAAATAAGCCCATGTATCTATGTCAACTGATTTTTGACAAGGGTGACAAGACCATTCAATGGGGGAAGAATAATCTTTTCCACAAATGGTATATCTACATGTAGAAGAATGAATTTGGATCCTTACCTCACACCATATAAAAAAAATAACTAAAGGTGAATAAAAAAAACTTACATGTAAGAGCTAAACTACAAAACTTTTAGAATACATAGGGGTAAATCTTCAATACCCTGGCTTTGGCAAAGTTTTCTTAGATAAGACACCAAAAGCATCACTAACAACAACAACAAGAACAAAAAATAAGTTGAGTTTAATCGAAATTAAAAACTTCTGTGCTGATTAAAGAACACAACTAATAAAGCAAAAAGATATCCTACAGCATGGGGGAAATGTCTGAAAAACATTTCTGATAAAGACTTTTCCTAGAATATATAAAGAACCTTTACAATTCAATAATAAAAAGACAAAAAGCCCAATTTAAAAAATGGGCAGAAGATTTCACTAGATACTTCTCTAAGGAAAAACTAAAAATGGCCAATAAGTATATGAAAAATGCTCAGCATCATTAGCAAGCAAGGGAATGCAAATCAAAACCACAATGAGAAACCACTTCACAAGTACCAGGACAACTATAATCAGAAAGTCAGAAAAGTACTGGTGAGATTATGAAAAAATTGGAGTCCTCACCCTCTGCTGACAGGACTATAAAATGTTACAGCTGCTTTGGAGAACAGTATAGCAGTTCCTCAAACAATTAAACATAGAGTTACAATATGACTCAGCAATTCTACTCCTAGATAGAAACCCAAGAGAAATGGAAACATATCCACACTAAAACTTGCATACAAATGTTTATAGCAGCATTATTCATAATAGCCAAAAGACAGATACACCCAAATATCCAACAGCTGAATGCATAAACAAAATGTGATAGATATATACAATGGGAATAGTTTTTAGCCATAGAAAGAAATGAAGTACTGATACATGTGCCAACTTGGGTGAACCTTGAAAACATTACCCTAAGTGAAAGATGCCAGTCACGAAAGTCTACATATTATATGAGTCCGTTTACACAGAAGTCCAGACTAAGACAATTTATAGGGACAGAAAGTAGATTAGTGGTTGCTTGGGGCTGAGGGTGGGGGTAAATGAGGAGGGGATGGAGAGGTGGTAATAGCTAAAGTGTACAGGGTTTATTTACAGGTGATGAAAATGTTCTAAAATTGACTAGAGTGATAGTTACACATATCTGTGAATATACTAAAATCCATTGATTTGTGTACTTTAAATGGGATAATAATAGCAAGTGAATTATATCTCAATAAAGCTATTTTTCTAAAACAAGGAAACACTGGTAGGTTTGTTAACTCATGCTGTACATTTAACTCTAAGGCTAAACAGCAACTATGCAAGAGATGAATAATAGGAATTCTGGGAGAAAAAGGCATAAGGTGGTATGTTAAATTCTACATAACTGAATATTCAGTTCTCAGAGATAAGCAAGAATACAAAATATTCCTCTTTTTTTATAATGAAGAAAGTTATTTGCCAATATTAAATAAATGAGGTAGGAAGAATAGAAACCAAGGATTAGATTTCTATTGAGAAAAGTTTATAACTGGAGGCTATCGTGAACCCTTATCTACTTACATCAAAATTCAAAAGAGCTATCAGAGATGACCTCTGAAACAATTCTTTCAGAAAAAATTCCCTAGAGAAGGAACAGAAAGAGGAAAAAAAAAAAGAGAGAGAGAGAGAGAGAGACCAGACACTGGACTCATGACAGAAAAGAAAGAAAAGGTGACTGAGATATAGTGCTATGAAACTGCTGAGATGTTATATTCAAGAGGGTATGCTTGATTGTTCTAGACAAAGTAGACCAGAAGATCAAGAACTTTACTGTAACTGAGGAACAGAAATGTGAAAATGAAAGCATTCCAAGTCAATATAGAAGCTTGAAAATAGATGTGGTCAACATTATCAACTTTAAGGCAGTAAAAGTTACTTGTTGCCTAAAAATTTTGTTATTTGGTCAAAGGCACATAGAGGAAGGACTGTGAGGCATTTCCAAGAACGGCGCTGGGTATTTTAGGGGGGAGATTCTTGTCCTATTCAGAAAATATGGCTTCATTACTAGGATGTAGGTGGGCCTATATTTAAAAGAGTGTGCTTCTCAGCAGTAGGATTTAAAGCTCTTTATGAATAAAACAGAGAAACTTGAAATGTTATATTTTGGGTAATAATCCAAATTTATATTGGAAAACAGTTTTATCTAGAGTGATACAAAGAATAATGGAATGCAAAAGCAGTTTATAGTTTTCATTATAGAACCAATGTCAAAATGGATATATAATAAAACAGAATTTGGCGGAGGCTATATTCGGAGTAAACCGAGGTAAAAAGACTATGAAATGTAGTATAAAGAGAAGGACCAATATAGGAAGGAAAGCCAATATAAGACTTTAGAAATATTGCCCCACTGTAATTTATGTGTATAGATTTTCTTAAGAATTTAGCTCTAATTTAATCCTAATTTACGTTGAGGCTGGGGAGGTGCTCAGTAATTATAAATTGAATGAATGAATTTCAATTAATACATTAGAAACATACCATTTATCAGAATTCCTTCCTTCCACAGTATTCCTCATTCCTCTTCTTCCCTCTCTCCAGTAGTGTATAATAGGAGGTATGCTTGCTTTGCATCAGACAGGCCTGGCTTTAAATTTCAACAACCTGACTTACTAGCTCTGTTATCTTAATGCTCTCAGTGAGGAATTATTGTAGCATGGTTATTTGCTTACCTTCTCTCTGTTGTAAATATGGCAGAGGTAGAGATGAGATGAGGATCAAAGACAAAAAGACATGGGAAAGATGACAGGTTGGATGGAGTTAAAGGGAGTAGGAAGATATAACTATATGTTAACTGATAGGAGTTCTGATGTTGTGGGGGGCCCAGTTAATTCAATCTTCTGCAGTGGTTTATGCTGACTCTATATGCCCATGACTCCTCATTCCAGTGGTAAATTCAGGCCTTTCTTTCCTTCCCTCTCCGCACAGGAGCTCCATGATCTTTGTTGAAATGTTCTCCGTTCTTTCTTTCATCCTAGACTCTTCTGGCTCACCTGGTAAGTAATGTAATATGCTAGGCCACTGTGTTAATGATCCCCTCTCCACTACTGTTATGTGGGCATGCCTTAAAAGTGGATGTCTTGGCGATACATGTGCCTTTGCTCTCTGTCTTTGGAACTGGTTCCATAATTTCAGAGTAGGGTGGTAACAGGATGGTGGGGAAACAGGACAGCTATTTGGCTGCTGATGGGGACTGTGTTGGTATCTATTGCATTATCATATCTTTTAGGGGCTACACTACTCTGATTCTTTCCAGAATACAACATAGATGATCTTTCCATTACAGGATAACCAGAAATACACAAATTCCAAACTTCTTGATTGGACTTACAAAAATTTCTGTTCATTTCTCTCCAGGTCAGAGACCACATGAAAATGGGAAGCACTGAAACCCACTTGGAATATGAACAGGCACCTCTGAAAGACCTGTGAATTATTTCTCCAATTTCTCTAATCAAAACATTGTTTGGTAAGAGCTACTGATAGTGAAGTAGCCTTTTAAACAATATTACTTCAGTCAAGAAAGGTGACTTGGAAAGCCTGTATTATAACACTATTGAGGTGATTAATATCATTATGTACCTGCTCTATCAAAATTCACTTCTGCAACAAAGGGCTATTTGTGTAATATCTCTTTTCATTTTCAACAAAATGCTTTAACAAAGAAAAAGCAAAATTCCAGCCTCAAGACATTTTTGCATGGTGTGATTTGTTTGTTTGTTTGTGTTTTCAGTTTCCATTATTTCAAAAAATTTATTTAGCAGATGGTATAATCCCAATATAATACATACATAATCTAAAAACAAAAGTTGCTTGAAATTAAGAGTTTTTTTCCTAGGAAATAAGAGGAAAGTGAGTTATTTTGTATCAACGATAAAGCAAAATTTTGAAGACATTCATGAAAAACCTGAAATTAAACCAAAATTACACCTGTTAATGTGATTCTAATGGAAATGTATGTATTTATACAATGTAATTCAATTAATTTTTTAAAACTTTAATAGATTTATTTTCAGTTCTATTTAGGTTGCCAGATTAAATACAGAGGCCCAATTAAATCAGAATCTCAGATAAAAGCACTTTTTTTGGCCTAAGTATACTGTATAGCCAATATGTGGCCTGTATTGCGTGGGCTATCCTAATACTAAAAAAAAAAATCATTGTTTATCTCACTTTCAAATTTAATTGAGTGTCCTGGATTTTATTTGGAAGATAGTTAGCCTAGAAGCCTTTTTCTCTCCTTCTCTAGTCCAACCTATGAATAAAAAAACAAATCCTAAAATAAAATTTCTGTTCTAGTTTAAACTGGTGCTTTTCTCTCCACTCAACATCATATATATATTTCTGCTTTTATGTCTATAACCGTTTTCTTTTTTCCTTTGTGCTCTCTGCCTCTTCCCTCATTCCCTTCCACCCTCCTCCTCTTTCCTTCCCTTCTATCATTTCTCTACTGATAATGATTTCATTCTTTCCTCCACCCTTAAAACCTACTCTTCCTTTGCGGATAATTAGTTCCAGACATACTTTCTCTATAGGTTTCCCCCTAGATCTTTCTTATGAATTCATTAATTGCTGAGAAATGTTGATCCAATTAAACTTTACATACATTTCATTACAGATAGCAACTTACTATAAAATGCAAAGAAAACAAGGTATTTTCATGAATAAAAAAAAAACCCACAAGCATTTAAGACCCTGCCTTGAAGAAGATAAAATTAGAAGTAAAATATATCTAGTTTCTGTCAACTGATAAAATGCTAATAACGTATACAAAGATATAAGAAAAAGAAGAGTCAATTTCCCTTTTATAAAAGAACATTTGTTTTGGGGAAGGAAATGGATGTTTATGAAATGAGAGCTTGGATTCAACTCTTCTCAGGCTGATTTCATGCAATACAAAATAAAATCTCTTGATATGCTCTCAAAGCTCAGCAAAGAGCAGTTCACAGTATTAAGACTTCCTGTCATTATACCTCCTTTGTTGCTTTTGCTTGGGTGAGACCAACCCATCTTTAGTGTAAAGGAGTCTCTTGTCCAGGTGGTTCTTTCTGCACACAACTTCAGGGTTATCTTGGACATCTAACTCTTCTTTTCTACCTTACTTTTAACCTAAGGTTACAATACATTTTGGACAACAGACCTGAGTCCAAATTCACTATGAATTCAAGTAGTCTCCTCTAATTACCTTATCTACCCCAAAAAGGGTAAGAAAGAGCAAAAATAGACCAAGAGAATAAGATGCTGTGTACAATGAACACAAGTTGCTCCCAAATTAGTCCTGTTCAGCCTCATAATTCTAGGACACCATCCAGATTTGGACTGTAGGATTACTTTCTGTAGACTACCCATTTGCCTTTGACTATAGTGTTTCATGATCAATTTACCCATAGCTATTAATTATTTGTAATTAAGTATATATCCTAAGCAAATTATAAATGAATAAACTGATCCATATTCACCATCAATTTTATTTGTAGCTGACACACTATTGCAGTTTGAAAGGTTAAGATTTCCTTTTGATTGCATGGGGAGTGTTGTATGACAAATAGGTGTAATTCTTGCTACCATGCCTGACACTACAGTTGACCAATTTTAGTAACTTTTTAGAGTTCAAGTCTTTTAGGCTTTTGTTAGAAGACCAAAGACTCTTCAAGACCCCCATGTATATAAATACAGAGTATGATCATGAAAGACATTGAAAATTATTTTAAAACTATTAAGAATTTAAGAGGAATGTATATTATAAATTAAGAGACTGAAGGAATATATTATACAATTTTAAGCAGACTGTTTAAAAATTGTTTATACATTAGAAATACTATTTTGACATAATTCAATATTTAAGCCTCTGCTACTTGAATTTTCAGCTAGATTCACACAACATAGGAAACTGATGTTTGTAGAGCACAATCCTTGTGTTAAGCAATTTACATATTTCTTCTTAATAACTCTGTGAGATAATTTTTTTTAAATATCCATTCTATAGATAAAGAAATTGAGGCTAAGAGCATTCAGGTAACTTCTCCAGAGCTATTAAGCAGCAAGGCTGGATTTGAATAGAGATTGAGCATGTGCTTTTTCTGCTATATAATGCAAATTCAGAATTTCACAAATGGAACAGAATGAGGAAATATGGAATAAATAACAAACAATTACCACTGCTATATTCAAAAATTTCTTAAGCTTTTCTGGAGTTCTTCAGAAAAAATTCCTGGATTTTTTTGTGCAGTGTCTATAGGAGCTGCCTGGTAACTCTTTTAGTATAGGCCCTAAAACAGAGAGAGAGAGAGGAGAAAAGAGAAAGAAGATAAAGTAGAAATATAGAAATAGGGGAAAATATTACTTTTTAAGATGATTTAGTAAATATCAAGGATTATGGTGAAATGGAATATAAAAAACCTGAGGACTTACAGGTTCTAGCCCTATTCCAGTAGGAATTGAACTTTCCTAGTGTTATGCTAAATAATTATGGAAAAGCAGTAATTGTTACTAGTTTCCTCCACCTGAGGGGTAGGCAGGGGCTGTAGCTAGTCAGATGGGGCAATTAGGAAGGTAACACACCTCCACGAGAAAGGCAAAGGGAGCTTCTTGAAGGTCTAAGGTGGTACTGATGTGAAGGGTCAGTGAATATCAAGAAATCTTTTCTCTGGCTGTCAGTGAGACTGTGTCTCTTACTCTGCAGGTTGGCATCTTTTTGTAAAATTTATCATTGCCCAGATGTGACAACTACACAGGGCCACAGAGAACAATGCCAAAGCCAATAAAGAGAGAAAGAAACTTTGTTGTAGGAAAATATTCAATAGCAGGTTCACATATTGGCTATCTCACTCTAAGAGGTCACCTATGATCCTCTCACTATTGAATCAACAGACTTTCTTATTTCCTATTCTTTTCTGTCTTAACATTTGATATTCTTCCTTGAGAAGTGTTTTCCCCTGTTTCCATATACAGTGCTGTCCTCATTCCCAATCTATCCCTTTGAATCCTTCTGCTTCATTTTGTACTTAAGGCTGTGGATGTTTTCCAAGAATACGTCATTGGCCCTTTGCTCTATCTCTCTCTCTCTTTTGTACACACTTAATAAAACATTCACTCTTATGGCTTTTATTCCTGCTCTTGCTAAAACTAAATTCACATTTCCTTTCCTGACCCCTCTTGCAAGTCTACTTCCTCTCCACTATCCTGCTTTTACTTCCAAGTCTACATGTCTAAAACCAACATTAATATATACTCCAACAAAAAAATGCCAAGACACAAACAGAAATGCACAAAATGAAAAAGAAAAATGACTAACAAGCATAGAATGTTCAAAATCACTAGTTATCAAAGAAATGCAAATCAAAACAAAAAAGGCATACCATTTACACCTATCAAGTTGTCAAATACTATTTAAAAATCATAATACAGAGTATTGGCAAGAGTGTAAGGAAATGGTCACTTTTACATTCTGTTGACAGAAAAGTAACTTGACAAAACTTTTCTGAAATGACATTTGGCAATATGTATCAAAAGCCTTAAAATGATGCAAATATAACCCAGTAATTTGATTTCTCAGCATATATTTTAGGTTAAAAATGTGTGACTGATATTATATATGTATATATCTCACAACATTGTTTATATAAATGAAAATCAGAAATAATGTAATTATGCAACAGAAGTGGATTCCTTAAGAATAATGGTATATCCACACAAAAAATATTATACAGTCAAATAAATGCAGTTACAGAAGAATTGTGATGTGAAAAGATGTCCTTGATACATTGATGGTCATGGTAAGTTCATGTTAAGTTTATATTAAATGGAAAATGTCAGCAATAGTACAGTGCATAGAATGTAACACCATATTTGTAAAACCATATGTGTATATGTATATTTACATAAATGAGTCTATATATATGTAGAGAAAGACAGAGAAAGAAAAAGATTTGGGGAAGTATATACCATAGAGTGTAGTTTGGGTAATTTTTCTAGTTTCTCTTTATCATATTTTCCATTTATTTCCATAATGAGTATATGTGTTTGGTTTTATAGTAAGAAAATAATATTAAAAAAACAAATAAATTCATTTCCCTTCCAAAATTCAGCCTCTTCCTGATTTTCTAGTAATGTCAATGGTATCCTCATTCTTGGTCATCCATACTCAAAACCATTTTATATTCCTCTACCTGACATGTATATGCTTTTACCCAAATGTCAAGTTTTGTCAATTTGTTTCTATTCTGTACCCCACTGAGAGATTGATCGTTATTAAATATTTTTGCAAATCAATTTCTATGCTTAAAACCTGTTCCATGCAGAAGGGAAAAGTTTTGGGGTTCTGATTTGCATGCAGTAGAAGCATGTTTAGTTTGTGAAAATTTATCCACTTGTATACCTATGATTTGTACTGTATTGAGTGTATGTTATATTTTGATAAAAAGCAAACAAGCAAATCAAAACAAAAATCTGCACATTATCTACAAGGTAACATTCAAAATCCTTAATATTGAATCCTCCTATAATCTGATCTTAATCCTCCTTAAGCAGGATCATCTCCAATACTCCTCATAATAAAATCTGATAATAGCATTGGCTGTGCAGTTCCTGTAAGAAATTCTTAAGCACTTTTTATATCATTTGTCTCATTTGATTATCCCAACCCTCTGGAATATGTACTAGTATTATCCTCATTAAACTGATGAAGATATGGAGACTGAGTACAGATAAGTTACGTGTAGTTGTGGAAATTTACTAGTTTTGTCACTTGGTATTCATTTCATTATTTTCTGGTAATAGCTCTCCAATTTCATATCCAGAAGACCTATCACTCAAGGTGATTTGCTCTCTTCAGCCAAAGAATGGAGCAAGACTTTTCAGATACTCTTCCTGGATACAAATTTTGAAAGTAATAATGAATAGGTTGACTGTGGCAGCATATGAAGAGAATGCTTATTAGTTTCTGCTACAAACCCTCCAGAGATTCCAGGTTCCTGCCATTGGAGCAAGATTCCATCTCAATCCCTTAGTTACCCACATCCGTGGATACATTCATTCCTTCCTTTCTCCTCTCTTCCCTCTCCAACTCCCTCCCTGCCTGCCCTCCTTCCCTTCCTTTTGCATAAAACAACCAAAGTATGTTTCTGTTGCCTACAACCTCTAAGAAATCAAATGTAACACTTGCTCAAGATTATTCAGCTAGAATGTGTGTTAGTGCTAAAATTTGAACTCAAGTCTAGATGACTCCGAAGTTTGTTTTCTTAACCATTATGTTTTACACTGCGATGCTCAAGTGCATCCCTGGTTATCACTGCTTGAATACATACTTGTTCCCTTTTATCCAGTTTTGCAGAAGCCACTTTTCCTACTAAGATATGCTTCCTTTGCTTTCCTTTTCCTCCGAATTCTACTGAAACTCTTCCATTGACCATCATAATACCTGCTTCCTCTAAAATATTTATTAAATTCTTTAAACCATAGAGACACTCTCTTCATGACAATTGTTATTTACTGGTGGAATTTGAGACAGAAGGATCAAAGCCAGCAATAACTCTTGAGCTTGAAAAACCACCATTGGTTCCTTATGACTTATAAGATAAAATCTAAACCTCAGAACTTCACATGAGAAGCATTTTTAGTCTGGTCCAAATCTACCTCCCTAGTTAAATCTATGCTACTTGCTCCTTTTCTCCTTCTCCTCAGCCCGTCCCCCACCCCACCCTAATACTCAAACGGCTTCCTCTCCAGCCACACAGATCAGCCTCTTCTCCTAATCAGGTGTAAATCTGGTAGTGTTCACACATAGTGCCCTAACAAACTTAATTGTGTTCATATAGGTGGCATTCATTGGTTGTAAAGCTTCCTGGTGACAATTTTTTACATTGTCTTAGAGTCTCAGAAATTTACTTTTATGTGTGGTGTAGAGAAAAACACACTGTTCAGGCAGTGAAAAACTGAGTTAGTTAGCCTCTTCTGATCTGAAGGGTTTGGATAATTTATTATACTCTATATACTTTAAACAATTTTTCCAGCTAGGAATCCTAATTAATTTATTAATCATGTGGAAAATGTGTGGGGAGAATGGCTGTTAACATGACAAATCTGAGTTACACTCAAAGGAATATTTATTTATACTATAAAGAAATTGCACTGTATCATTGTTTAAATCCATGAACAAGCATTGTAACAGAAAAAATAAAGAATTTCATATATTTTTTGACATTTTATTGAAACAATGTAGAACTTTATGTCATTATTACTGATATTTTGCCTCACGGCTTTTGGCTATTTGATCACAAAATCATGTTGTACAAAATAAAATGGAATATTCTCCTATAGGTTAGAAGGAGTGTATTGTACCCTGCTGGAAATAAATAATCTGAGAACAAGTATATTAGAAGATACAGAATGTGTTTTTTATACTTGTAAAGAAAGATGACATCAGATGCCTAGAACTTGACATTAAAAGTTTATACATTAAATGCAACACCTCAATTTGTCCCTGAAGCACAATGGTTTTTTAACACAAGATTTAAACAGTCAGTCATAGTCTCTAAGAGAAGGTGAAACAGGTTTGCTGCTTTCTTAGTTTGGTACTGATTCAAATAAATACTGGCGTATTTTGGGTTTCTAAATTATTTTGGGGATGGGGGTTGAACACTGGGCTTTTTGTAACAGCATCCCCAGATGTTAGGACTTTTTCACTCTGCATAGAGATGTGAATATATTTATATATTGGAGTGACATTTCTACAGGAAGCCTAGAGACCTATCTGTTTACTACATGTCACCAAAGTTAAAGTGTTAGTGTGGGTAAATTTCACTGCTTGTTTAGACTTTAGGAATATAATTACTCAGTGTTAGACAATAAGAAATGGAAAACACATAAGTGGTTTTCTTATACCTGGATCTGTTGATTTTGTTTTGTCAATGAGGGCTTTCATTAAGAGCCACTGAAGGTTAATCTCTCTCAGTTGATGTAGTGGTAACAATTTACTCTCTCTTGCCATAGTAAAGATAGAACCTGTCCTTCAATCTGTTTGTGGTAGATATTTTTTTTTTTTTTAAGTATAAACATTGAATTCCTCTGCTTACTTGGAGATGGAAGGTCATTAACAGGGCACTTGAGCAGATTGGAATTACAGTCAATTGAGACGCTGAAACACCCTAAATGGCCTAATGCAGCAACTAAGTGCTTCTTAAATTCCAAAACTTTTACTTGAGCATGGCAATCATGGGTTTCCACTGCCTTTAGTAAATGCTGTTTTTTTAATAGTTTTGTGTAAGGAAGCAACACAAATTTGAATTACTGTGTTTATATTTTTTGCTTAGCAATATTGATTTGTCAAGATGTATGTGAAATTTGATTCTAACTTAATTATATATGGTTAAATATTAAAATTAATAGAAAAGTTAGTGAAAAGTAATTTAGTGGTACAGTTAATGTCAATGCAATTTACTTTAACTTTGAGATTTTATATTAAATTTGTACTGTTATAGCCATACATATGGAGAATACGTATATATGTACATATATTTCATCTCTAGCCTACAATCTCTCTCTTTTTTTAAAAAGATTTTACTTATTTGGGTGCCTGGGTGGCTCAGTTGGTTAAGCGACTGCCTTCGGCTCAGGTCATGATCCCGGAGTCCCTGGATCGAGTCCCACATCTGGCTCCCTGCTCAGCGGGGAGTCGGCTTCTCCCTCTGACCCTCTCTCCTCTCATGCTCTCTCTCACTCTCTCTCTCAAATAAATAAATAAAATCTTTAAAAAAAAAGATTTTACTTATTTGACAGGGAGAGAGAGTGAGAGAGAGAGCACAAGCAGGGGGGTAGGGAGAGGCAGAGAGAGAAGCAGACTCCCTGTTGAGTGGGGAGCCCGATGATGCGAGGCTCTATTGCAGGACCTTGGGATCATGACCTGAGCTGAAGGCAGACATTTAACCAACTGAGCCACCCAGGCTCCCCTCTAGCTTACAATCTCTCTCTCTTTTTTAAAAGATTTTATTTATTTATTTGACAGAGAGAGACAAAGCGAGAGAAGGAACACAAGCAGGGGGGAGTGAGAGAGGGAGAAGCAGGCTTGCCGCTGAGCAGGGAGCCAGATGCGGGGCTGGGTGTGGGGCTCAATTCCAGGACCCTGGGCCATGACCTGAGCCGAAGGCAGATGCTTAACGACTGAGCCACCCAGGCACCCCTTGCTTACAATCTCTTAAATGTTGGTTTAACTCCTAGAAAGAGAAATCCATTTCCACAACACACAGATAAAAAGGTTTTTGTGGTTCAAGGTAGAGAACGGACTACAGAATATAAGGAAAGAAAAGCCAACCTAATACATTCAAACATGAACAGCTCACAGATATCAGAGTTGTAACACCAAATGAACAAACACTAGGAAATGTGCTATAGAAATCCCAAAGAGCCACTGATGGGAGAATATGAGGCCCAGAGGACAAATAAAAGAGTCATTTTGACTTAACAAGAACATAAGTTCCCCCATTTTTTCCTTCAAATTTACTTGATTTTTACTGTTTTGAAGTTTCTGATGTTCTCCAAATATATTTTATGCATTTTTCTCTTCATTGCACCTCTGATCTCATTGTCTCTTCTCCATGCCATAAGAGACAAAGACAATTTAAGGGAGGGGGAATTCCAGACCCAAGAAAGCACTGTGGAAGTGTCATCAGCAATCAAATTTATATTAGGCCATATAAAACACAGTATATGAAAATGATGCATATCTAAAGTTTTGTAATAAATAACTATATTAGATACAACAATGAATTGCTAAGAAGAGCTGGATTTTTAGTCCTGGTATTATCACTCACCAACAGTAGAATCAAGATCATTGGACTTTTCTTGCCGTGGCTTTCTACATCTGCTAAATGAAAAGAACTTATTAGATGATCCGTGAGGTTATGTACAACTCTAAAATCTATGTTAGGTGCACTTACAAATTGCTGAAATTATTTTTTGTCATTCACTTTAAAAAATTCAAGTTGTTAATGAAAATAAGTTAATTGAAAGTTTGAATAATTATTAGAGTATGAATTAGAGAATGCAGTGTCCATTAAAAACAATGGTAGAATAAGTGAAACAGGGAGAAGGAAGGTCAGGTTGTGAGAAAGACATATTTAGTCTTACAAAACAAACTCAGAAACTGAAATGATATTATGATGATAGGCACTCTATTGATAATTAATTCAGTACCGTTGAGATCTTGAAAGGCTGGACTTTAGGAGATGGAAACTAACTGTGAACTAGGAAATAGGATGCTGGCAGGACAGGTGTAGACATCTTTCTGAGATCAGAGTTAAATGGGAAGCAGGAAATGAGCTGGCAATTAAGTAATCGACTGCTGTCAAGATTAGATTTTTTTCAAGACGATCTAGGGCAAGGTCAAAGGTAAAGGTAGGGTTGAACAAAATAAGAATCAGACTTTTATTTTCATTTCCTAGATAAATATATCTGAAAAACTTCTATAGAGTTTATGCTGGGGCAGCAATGCATATTTTGTAAATACACACATTTCCAAGCCTCATACTAGCAAATAATATGTTTGAGCCTTACTTGTGAATACCTGGCATGCCCCCAGAATAGTACTGAGAAAACAACACCTTTTATCATGCTTTGGCACAAAGTCTGCCAAATAATAATATGCATTTTTGAAATGACTAAATATATACTTACAGAGCAGACTATTCAAAGCCATTACAGAGTAGTAAGCAAGTAATAAATGTTCAAAAGTCCATAACTACACATTCATGTAATACACAGGTGTCACCTTCAATAGATTAAATAATGTAACTTCTCAAACATGACCCTTTAACCAATATCTGTAAAAGCTTAGATAACTTTTAAACCTATTCTTGAATATATATAGAAAAAAAGTATTTACTTTTCTTATGCAGATGTTGCAATTAATATTTGACTGTTGTTTGCAAAATTTTTGATCTTTAATGCTATTGTAAAATATTTTATTGCATATGAAATATTTAATAGTTAAGTTGATCAGAAAATAAATTATTGAGAGCCATAGAAAAACTATCACTTTCATTTTTTAAATTATTTTTTAAAAGATTTTAAAATACTAAAAAAAATTTAAAAAGTTCTACAAGAGAACATTGGTAATTTGTAATGTAATTTGTAGTGAGATACTTACTTTCTTTTTTTTTTAAAGATTTTTAAAAAATTTATTTACGAGAGAGAGAGAAGTGGGGGAGGAGCAGAGGGAGAGGGACAAGCAGACTCCACCCTGAGCATAGAGCCCAACTCAGGGCTCGATCTCACCACCCCAAGATCATGACCTGAGCTGAAATCAAGAGTTGGATGCTTAATCAACTGAGCTACCCAGGCACCCCAAAAAACCATCACTTTTAATGTTTTCATTGACATTCAGTGGGGATTTATTTAAATTTTGCTGATGATGTGAACTTGACCCACCACCTACCAGTAGGTATAAAATAGGAATTTACTTTTCAATAGAACAGAGGATATCAGAATGGTTGTTATCTTCAATAATTCAAGAGGATATATTTCCAGCAAATTTTTCATGGCTGATGAGGTACTTAAATCTTAGAATATTTTAAACTATATTTACGAAATTCATTTTATCATTTCATTGTTGGAACTTGTGGATAACTCTGATTATTCATATATTATGACAGTAAGTCAAAAAGATCAAGATACCTCTTTATAACTTTTCAAGTCTTCCTTCTTGTTCCAGTAGACAGTTGCACACTTCTCAGCCTCTTGGAAGTGTATTCACTGTATTATCTATCTGAAACCCTGTGTAAGTAAAACGTGACAGGAAAAGGTTAAAAAGTTAGGAGTCATTTTCAATGCCCTCTGCAGCATTCTGTCGTTTTGCTTTACTACCATTTCAGACATAACTCTGATTATCGTTCTAGGTTGTGGCTTGGCAGCACATAGTTTACCCATGGTGTAAACATAATAAAGATCAGTCTTAGAGAGCAGTAAAGCACATCCTCCTGATGCATCTCCATCAGAGTACTCCTTCTATCTTTCTATGTCTTTGCTTCTTGGAGTTTGGCTAATTTAAACCTACATATAAAACACAGGAATAGTTGTTCATTAAGCTAAAAATGCTATTAATTTGTGATAATCAGAAATCTTTCCCAACACCAGTATCAGACAGCAAGAGACTCTGCTCCTATTTTAGGGAGGAAATTAAAGCTTTGGGGAAACATTTATCTTAGCCACCCATTCATTGTCTGAACATCTGCTTCCTTTCTCCTACTTTCTAGTGGTTCCTTTGCTTGGTCTAAAAACTTTTCCATCTCTTACACTGAAACTATTTTCTTTCATGTATCCTTTAGCATTTTATATTTTCTCTTTCCCTCCCATCCACACTTACTGAACAATTGGTTTCATCTCAGACGTCTATCACCTCATTGTACATTCATCCTCGAATGGCTTGCAACCTAACTTCTGTCCCCATCACTCTGAGAGACTATTCGTGCTGTCACCAGGGATCAAACCCAATATACAGTTTATCTTTATCTTTTTCAGTGAATATTAATGATCATTTTCTCCCCTGAAACTTTTCTATTCCCTAATCCTCCATGACACTATACTCATTTGGTTCTTCTTTTTCTTTCTGTCTCATTTAGTTTGGCCCTTATTTAACTATTAAGCATTACATTGCTTCCTGTGAGAATACATCCATGATCATGATTTCAGGCATACCCAACCTATGTGTGGATGATCTCCAAGTGTCTACCTCCAGCCTAAATTTTCATTTGCACATTATTTAGACTATATATTCTCAGTTGCAAATATCCCACAAGAGCATCAAACTCAACAAGCTTGAAATGAAACTTACTTTTTTTTTTACCCTAAACAAGCTCATAGTCTATATTTTCTGCCTAATTTGCCTGAATCAATTTCTATTCCATCACTTAAGCTAGAAGCCTAGTTCTTGACTTCTTTCATTTTCTTTTTCTCTCCACATTTGAAACCTCAAAGTATTGTATTTCAGCAATTATAGATGTAGATTGCACATTTTTAACATCTCTGAAATCAGGATACATCTCAACAAGCAACAATTAATGTATTGTTATAGTTTGATTAGCAGAGATTTTTATTCCCTCTTAGTGGTACAAAGAGAGATGTTGTGTACTATGGTTCAGCCCATGGTGCCTTACATTAGATGAAATATAGTACTTAATAAATCTATCTCAGTATCTCCAACTTCACTACTACTCCTACAATTCAAGAGTCTTCCTGTCTTCTGTTTAACCATTTTTAATCATTATTCTCAACACTATGAGTTTTACATTTAAAATGCAATCTGATTATGGAATTGTTCTACTTCAATCTTTCAGTTACTCCCCATCACCTGTGGAATGAAGCCCAACATTATTTACATGGGAGTCAATGCTGCCCATGCTCTAATCCCTAATTTTCCACATCGGTCTCCTAAAGAAAGATCTTTTCTTGTGTTCCCTTTCCCTGAAAGCTTTTCTTCACACATAACAATGGACATCTCTTTTTAAGACTCAGCATCTAGAAAAGGAGACACTTTATCTCTCTAAGCAGACTTAGATGCCCCACAATAACCTAGGCATATCTCCATCATTGTGCTTACCACATGTACCATAAGTTTCATTATTCTGTGCCCCCTCCCCACCTGACAGTGTTTTTTTTTTTTTTTTTTTTGAGGGCAGAGCCTATATTAAGTAATTTTCATATTCCTAGGACCAAATATAGTTCCTGGAACCTGGAAGGATTTTTGTAACTATGTATTGAAAAAAACAGTGAATGGGATATATCCATGGAAAAATAATAGTTAGAACATTGTTGAAAGATGTGATCACTCTTGAATAGCACACAATGGGAAAATAAAACGTTAAGTACAGAATTCTGGAGAACACCAATATTTAAGGGGTGTACAGAGGAAGATGTGCCTGCAAAGGAGAATGAGAAATTAAGATTAGAGATCTATAATCTTGATTGAATAGTGGTGACACTGAAGCTCATGCTGTTCCTTCAACCATGGCTGGCCTTCCCTCTCAAATTCCCATAATCACCCTGGGCTGAAGGATGTTAATTAGATTCAGAGCAAAGTGGTATATATATAGAATGGAATATTACTCAGCCATAAAAAGAATGAAATCTTGCCATTTGCAACGACATGGATAGAGCTAGAGTGTATTATGCTAAGTAAAGTAAGTCAGGCAGAGAAAGACAAATACCATATGATTTCACTCATATGTGGAATTTAAGAAACAAAACAGATGGACATAGGGGAAGGGAAAAGAAAAGAAAGTGAAGCAAACCATAAGAGACTTTTAACCATAGGAGAACAAACTGAGGACTGCTGGAGGGGAAGTGAGCGGGGGGTGGGCTAAATGGATGCTGGGCATTAAGGAGGACACTTGGTGTGATGAGCACTGGGTGTTATATGTAAGTGATGAATCACTAAATTCTACTCCTAAAACCAATATTACACTATATGTTAACTAACTAGAATTTAAATAAAAATTTGAAAAAAAATTTTCAGGCAAACAATCTGGCATGTGCAAAGTTCCTGTGGAAGGAATCATAAAAAATGACCAGTGCATGGCTGATGCAGAAAGGTGTGGGTGGGTATAAAATGAGGCTGGAGAGTAATTGGGGCCAGAGCATGCAAGGCTTCTTGAATCACAGGACGGAATTTTCCCTTGGGGCCATGGAAAGCCAGAGGATGGTTTTAACTCCTAGCACAGGAGGTCATGTGATGCATTTTCTAAAGGTAATTCTGTCTTGATTGGAAGGGAACTAGAGTAGAAACAGGAGAACAATTATGTTTCTTGAACAAATAAGGGAAATCAGTAAGGTATAGAAAAAGAACATGGGATTTGTGGCCGAGCACGCTTGAGATAGACCCAGATTCTGGCATTTTTATGACAGTGTGAGGATTAAGTGAGAGAACTTATAAAAAGCTTGACAAACACTAGTTCTCTTCCACCTCTCCAAAACCAGGTTCTCATTAAACATTTGTCAAAGAATTATGTGTTACACACAAAGCATATTCACTTTCAAATTTTAAAACCCACCTGCAGCTTATATTTAAGATTTATATTCTTATTATATTGTTCTGACTAGCTATATTATTAGTATATACCTTTATACTTTCTACTCTTGACTTTGTTTTTATCTAATGTAAAAAGTAAATTCCAGTCTTATGAATAGAAACAAAAAAATGTGTAAAACTTGTTATATAGACTTAATAAGTACGTTGAGGTAAGCAGAGAAGATTACAATTTGGGCCAACCAACATCAACTCTAACCCCTTAAACAATGCCTTCTTTTATGTACTGCACTTCATATGGGTATCAGAGTAGAACTGTGTAATGACAGCCCTAATAGCTACCAGTCATAAAGAAACAACAGAAGAACAAATGTTGAGACTTGAAAGTTGGAAGGATCAATAGCTAGATAGCATTTGTTATATGAGAACTGAAATTAGATCTTCAAAGAAATACTGCCGAAAGCAAAATAAATTAGGTAATTATTATGTTCAAAAAACAACTTATTTTAAAGTTTGACTCCCAACACACACTATATATTTCTGTCACTGCTCATCTAGTTTAAAGGATTTATCCAACCCAATTGCCTTTATCCTCTGGCATTTTTATAGTTTAAGTTACCTTATTTGGT
Organism: Mirounga angustirostris; assembly: GCF_029215605.1. Classification (NCBI taxonomy): domain Eukaryota; kingdom Metazoa; phylum Chordata; class Mammalia; order Carnivora; family Phocidae; genus Mirounga; species Mirounga angustirostris. The sequence continues at coordinate 78,154,549 of NW_026991717.1, forward strand.
ATAATTTTTATAAAATACCCTCTGTTTTTTGAAGGTATATGTGAGTTTCATCTCCTGTGGGTGAGTTTCTTAAAGTTAGATATTATTTATTATTTTATCCCTAGCATCTGAAAAATCATGTAAAACATGGTGAATGCATAAAGACAGTCAGGTAAACGTGCATTAGTGTGGAGGATCTCTGCTCAAATACTACATCTGCAGAGAGCTCCTGACTATCTACTTTCATCTTTCCCTACTTCATGTTTCTTCATGACATTTATTGCTATCTACATTTATATTATTTGTAGTGTGTCTCCCTCACTAGAACATATGTTGCATGAGGGTGGGAACTGTATCTTCCTTACTTCCACATCACTAGGGCCTGGAAGAGGGCTTGCCACAGAATAGATGCTCAAATATATTTGATGAATGAGTGAATAATCAATATTTTTAGTGTTTCCTCTGTGTCTCCTTTTCACATTTGTCAGTACTTGATAAGATAACAATAGTAATACTGAGAAATTGTTATTCTCCAGTTGTTAGGATATATTAGTCAGGGCTCTCCAAAGAAACAGAACCAATAGCCGCCCGCCCCCCCCCCCCGCCCCGCCCAGTGCATACACACACACACACACAGGTTATATGTATTACATATATTTAAGAGGGGAGAGAGGTTTATTTTAAGGAATTGACTTATGCAGTTGTGGGGGCTGGAAAGTCTGAAATCTGCAGAGCAGGCCAGCAGGCTGGACATTCCAGCAAGAAATGATGTTGCAGTCTTGAGTTGGAAGGCAGTCTGGAGGCATAACTCCTTTTGTTTCAAGGGACTTCCTTCTTTTTTTTTAAGGCTCTTAACGGATTGGAAGAGGCTCACCCACATTATAGAGAGTAATCCACTTTATTCAAAGTCTACTAATTTAAATATTAGTCACAGCTAAAAAATACCTTCACAACATCTAGATTGGTATTTGACCAAAAATTGGGCACCATGGCCTACTACCCAAGTGGACACATACAGTTAACATGAGAGAAGACCTTTTTTTACCCTAATCCTTAAATCTTGTTTCTCGCTTGGATTGCCAACAGGCAGCATTAACTGCCTATATTCGGCCTGCACAGCTGCTGCCAGCAGAGGGCAACCTCTGGCACCAGTTTTTTTAGGGTCTCAAGCCCATGTCTGATCTACTCAGTGTCTTCTGCGGACATCCAGCATCCATACCATCTGGGAGCTTATTAGAAGTGCAGAATCTCAGACTCCATCTTAAATCTACTGAATTAGAATCTGCACGTAAACAACATCACCAGGAAATTCTTGCGCACAGTAAGCAGCTCCAGTGCTCTTCCCAGGGAATTTTGGGCAAAGAAGTCTTCATGTATCCATACCCTCTACTTTTCAGATCCCCCTTCTTTGCACTTTTTATTTGCATTATGGGTGGTCATATAACTTGTCTGAGGGTAGAAAAGAGACCTACATTAGTTGGCATTTTCTGCTTTTCTCTATTTAGAAAGAACATTGGGTTCTAACAAAGATCAACATGATGCCAGAAGCTCTAAAAACACAAGAAGTAGGCATAGCCTTAACTTTAATGTAAGCCATCAAGGAAAAGGCAACATGGTAGCAGGCAGACTGTATTGCCCTATTAAGAGAGGAGGGTTTTCAATGTGAGTGCAACAGTTTCTAGCCATGTGACCCTGACAAATATTTTGCCTTTGGCTGTAGTTTCCTATCTACATATTGAGAAGTTTGGATTAGTTCATCTTTGAGCTGAATCCAATCTTTAATATTCTGCTATCAAATAAGATAATATGTATGAAAGCACTCATAACCTGTGAAAGAGTATGTTAGAAGTTTGCAGAAGGAATGACTGCTAGATGTGTGACACTCTGGTGTGTGAAAACTATTTAACAGGGGAAGAGACCATTATGATGTTCAGACTTGTGGTGGCTCTGGTTCAGACTGCTGAGGAATGGTTATTGCCAGCCAAGGCTGCAAGGTGACAGAGAGACAGCTTTCTAGGCCCTTAACTGGAGCAAACCCTATGAGATGCCCTCCCTCATGCTCTCACCATTAAGCCCCTCTCCACTGCTTCCCAATCCCCCCGCCAGAAATTAGAAGGCTTTTCTTTCTGCACATATCTCCACAGCATCCCACGCTGAGAAAGCTTAACTACATGCTCACTTTAAAGGACCAATTTTTAAAGGAATTCTATGTTTTGCACAGGGCATCTACTGAAGAATTCACTCAAAACTAAGAAGCAATAAGTTGGTAAGTGACATGCCACCTTGTGTGCCCCAAGCTTAAGTGGCCCTGCAAGTTTACCCATTATTTTCTAACTGACCCCTCCATTCCCTCAATAGCACTTACTCACATTTGCTCTGTAATTTTATTTGCTTACTTTTATTTTTCTGATTCTGTAACCAGAATATAAGCAAATTAAATCAGAGACAATACTTGTTCTCTTCATTGTATTCCGAGAGCCAGGAAAAGTGCTTAAAATATTTCTTAAATCAATGTTGAATCAGTTTCCAGAATGGACACCAAAGAGGAGATCTCTCTTAGACTAGCACTGAGAAGATGTTTCCAACTCCAAGTTGGACAGTCAACTGAAGTGGGAGAAGAAATGAGATGAGCTGAGATGGACCTTGCAGGCCTGCTTCAGCTTATTGTTTCTCTCTTTTTTCTTTCTTTCTTTCTTTCTTTCTTTCTTTCTTTCTTTCTTTCTTTCTTTCTTTCTTTCTTTCTTTCTTTCTTCCTTCCTTCCTTTCTTTCTTTTCTTTCTTTCTTTCTTTCTTTCTTTCTTTCTTTCTTTCTTTCTTTCTTTCTTTCTTTCTTTCTTTTCTTTCTTCCTTTCTTTCTTTTTTCTTTCTTTCCTTCCTTCCTTCCTTTTTTCCCCTTCCTTCCTTCCTTCCTTCCTTCCTTCCTTCCTTCCTTCCTTCCTTCCTTCCTTCCTTCCTTCCTTTCTTTCTTTCCTTCTTTCTTAGAAGAGAGAAAAGGGAGTGCCTGGGTGGCTCAGTCATTAAGTGTCTGACTGAGCCACCCAGGTGCCCCTTTTTGGTTAGCATTTTAACATGGTAACTTTCCTATTTTAAAAAATCCTCCTCTCAACTAAAACACTGCATAATAATTATATGACTAGATCATACTTCATTGTTAAATACTACCTTATTATTGGACATTTACTTATTTCTGTTTAATTATTTGGATTTAAACATTAAATGAGTCACTTATTTTTTTTTAAGATTTTATTTATTTATTTGAGAGAGTGAGAATGAGAGAGAAAGAGAGCATATGAGAGGGAGGAGGGTCAGAGGGAGAAGCAGACTCCCTGCCGAGCAGGGAGCCCAATGCGGGACTCCATCCTGGGACTCCAGGATCATGACCTGAGCCAAAGGCAGTCGCCCAACCAACTGAGCCACGCAGGTGCCCCAACATTAAATGAGTCACTTATTTGTATATGGATATTTGACTATATTTCTAATTATTTTATTAGCTTACATCCCTAGAAGTGGGATTATTGGCTGAAAGACCACAAATATTTTGTTATACTTGTGTGTGAGCATGCTTATCATACTATCCTACTGTAAGTGTTGAACATCATATCTATTTTAAATATTTACAATTAAATAGGTAAATTTTACATGTCATGTGTTTTATTGTTGTTTTAATTCACATTCCTTCATTACTTGAGAATTTGAACATTTTATGTTTCTTAGCTATTTCTACTCCCTCTTTTCTGAACTATTTATTCATGCCCTCTGACCATTCCGGTATAGGGGCTTAATGCTTCGTTTGCTGATCTGCAGGTTTGTTATAAATATTTTAAATTCTTTTTTGGCTTGTTAATTTTGTTTATAAAGTTTTGTAAACTTCAGACACCTATTTTATATTCGAATATAATCAAATCTATAGCTTTCCTTTATGATAATATCTATTTATGTTAAGTTTATGAAATTTTCCTCCATCAAAAGATTTGATAAAAATTCATTTCTATTTTCTGAGTTTAACTACACAATTTATCTCAACTTAATCTTAGAGTATTGTGTGATGTGAGGATCAAAATGAACTTTTCCATTGTTTCTTGGCCTTTTGGCTAAGATCTAGTGTAAAATGAACTTTTCCAAATCATTTATCATTCAGTAGATACATAATGACCATCTATCCTATGAAGACAATCTTCTAGGCACCAAATGAAACGTGGTGAACTAAATAAAATACTTGTCTTTGTGGATCTTACTATGTTCTAATGGGGATGGAATATTATCATTATTTATTAAATAATCTTCACCTTTGGGGAAGTGGGGGGGGAAGAGGTAAAATGGGTGACAGGGATTATGAGTACACTTACCTTGATGAGCACTAAGTAATGTACAGATTGTTGAATCACTATATTGTACACCTGAGACTAATATAACACTGTATGTTAACTGCACTGGAATAAAAATTAAAAAAAATAAAAACAAAATGTATATTTACACATATGCATCAAAAAATCTGGAAGGATACACATGGAATGATAATAGAATTATCTCTAGTTATCATGCTACCTTTTTTCCCCTTTTTACTTTTCATCATCTATATTTTTTATAATTATCATATATTAATATTCTGAGGCATATAAAAATGCTATTTCCAGTGAGGAGAAAAAAGTAAAAGAAAATATTCAAAGAAATACCCAATATGTTAATAATAGTTGCCTCTATGCAGTGATTTTTCTTTATCTTTACTTTTTCATGCATTCTAACATTTCTTTAAAGAAGATACATTGTTAGGTATAAACTTCCAATTATAAAATAAATAAGCAATGAAGACGTAATATACAACGTGATGACTATAGTTAACACTGCTGTATGGTATATTTGAAAGTTGTTAAGACAGTAGTACATCCTAAGAGTTCTTATCACAAGAATAAAAACGCTTTCCTTCTTTTTTTAGCATTTATACGAGATGATGGATGTTCACTAAATTTACTGTGGTAATTATTTCATAATACATATAAGTCAAAGTATTATGCTGTACACCTTAAACTGTGTATACAGTGGTATATGTCAATTATATCTCAATAAACCTGGAAAAAAGAAAAATAAATAAATAACCTTCACCTTCCTTACTGGTTTTTATATTACTTTATTATAAAAGCTTTTCATATATAAAAGAATTTGTTTCTAGAATATTTGTTGTTTCCCTGATGTGTCCATATTTTTCTAATAGTGCTCTCTTCTATTGCAGTGTCATACATGTTAATACAAGTTAGACCAAGTCTCTTGTTATCATTCTTTTACAAAAATATTTTACTTAGTCTAAGCAGTTTATTTTCCAATAAAGATTTTATGCTTTTTTCTCAGTTTCAAACACTCCATTGGAGTTATGACTAACATTTAATTGCAATTGCACCTATAAATTTATTTGGAAACACCAGACATGTTTATAACTGTAATATTTATGTCCATGAATATGCCATTCCTTTCCATTTATTAAAATCTGTTTTTCTCAAATTATGCTGCTTTTCTTCAGTTACATTTGAGGAACTACTGTTAAAATTTTTTAAAAGACTTTTTTAGGGGTGCCTGGGTGACTCAGTCGGTTAAGCGGCTGCCTTTAGCTCAGGTCATGATCTTAGGGGTCCTGGGATCAAGCCCCACATCGTGCTCCCTGCTCAGCCCAGAGCCTGCTTCTCCCTTTTCCTCTGCTGCTCCCCCTACTAGTGCTCTCTCTCTCTGTCAAATAAATAAAGTCTTTAAAAAAAATAAAAGATGTTTTAAAAGATTCTACTGAGGTTTCTCTTAGATTTGGTGTTTTTTCCCTCTAATGAGTACATTTTTCTCATTGTAGCCTCTAACTTACTAAAGACACTTCCGTAAGAAAGTTCTTTTTTTTTTTTTTTTAAAGATTTTATTTATTTATTTGACAGAGAGAGAGATAGCAAGAGCAGGAACACTAGCAGGGGGAGTGGGAGAGGGAGAAGCAGGCTTCCTGCCGAGCAGGGAGCCCGATGCGGGACTCGATCCCAGGGCCCTGGGATCATGACCTGAGCCGAAGGCAGACACTTAACGACTGAGCCACCCAGGTGCCCCATAAGAAAGTTCTTATTGTTGTATATTTGTCATGTGTTCATTAATTTTAATAAAGCTCCATAATTCTAATACCTTTATTTCTCAAAGGTTCAGAGATACACAATGATACCATGAGCAAATTGCCTTTCTTTTAATTATAGCTTTGCTTCATAATTACTGAGAATTGAAACATTATCAAATAGTAAAAGTTATAGCGGAAAATCTTTTACTTACTCAGAACAATGTTTTTTTCCAAATCTGATCTAAATGAACAGGAAAAAGTACCTCCCTGAAATCCATAAGCAGCATATAGATTATCAAATGAGTGAAGTGTGAACTAAGAATTAATTAAGATAACATACTGAACAACTTGTAGTAATTTTATGTACCATTATGTTCATTTTAAAAAAGATACAAAGTCCAAACTCCTCAAATTGTATAATAAATATGTGTAATTTTTGTATATCAATTATACCCAATAAAGTTTTGAAAATAAGAAATAAAGAAAAATCAAGGAAAACTAGAAATTATTCTACATTATATACTTTAAATAATTCTTAATCTGGGGGAAATGACCTTTATATTTTCATAAGGCACAATGGTTACTGGATTCTAATTGTTTCACCATGTCATAGATTCATAAAAGTAGAAATCTTTCACTGATTAAAAAAAATACTCAACAATGAACTAAAATGCATATTTGAAGGAGCATAGTCTAAAATATTTTTCATAGTTCTGAGTACTAGAACCACTTATATATAAAAACGTGAAAGACATTATGTTCTTAAAATATCTGTGTGGCAAATTGAAAGCAACTTTCAGGCACAAAGTTGTTTGTTTTTATTTGTTATTGTTGTTGTTTTTCTGCATGCAACAGTTATATCTGATGACAGCACCAATCTTTTGGTCATTCCATATTTCCTGGAAGTACAGTGCTCTGCTGAGCTGAAAGAGGTCATGGTTAATGATAGTTTAGCATATATTCCCTTGGCAGGGTCATCTATGTGAACGTGAGGAAGCAGTATCTCCAAAGGGCAAAAGGGTAATGAAAGAACAAGACCTTAGAATAGGGCCTTGGATAATACTTAACAGAACTGGATCAAAACAAGGGTTCGGGTGCCTAGGTGACCAGTCAGTTAAACATCTGCCTTCAGCTCAGTTCATGATCTCAGGGTCCTCGGATTGAGCCCCACTTCGGGCTCCCTGCTCAGCAGGGAGTCTGCTTCTCCCTCTCCCTCTGCCCCTCACCCCACTCATGCACACGCTTGCTCTCTCTCAAATAAGTAAATAAATAAAATCTTAAACACAAGGGGTCAATGAAAGAGATAAAGAAGAAGCAAGAAGAATGAAATCAAGAGAATGTGATGTCATAATTCAAGAAGAGAGATATTTAAGAATGAGCATGCAATCAACAAAGTCAAGTTGATGTTTCTGGATGACAGGCTTACCATGTAATTAAATAAGACACAGTCTGCCTTCATAGTGTGATATGCTAAGAAAAGTGATTACAATTTGTGTGAGAGAAAAGGTTATATTTCATGTTACCTTAAACAAAATATTTAAATTCACTTTCAATATTGGAAGGAATTACTGTGGGAGAAAGGATGTTGAGTGGTGATTCAAAGGAAAAATTATTTATCCAATGTGTATATATATCCAGAATGGAAAATAAGTTGGACACAGAACTAAATAAGTTTTATTGGTGGATGATAATTTTAATTTCAAACTCCCTTAAAATGACCCACAAAAGAGGGATGTATTCTGCAGACTTTAAATATGTGACATATGAACATTTACATTACCTATAACATTATCTATATCCCTTCACTTATTAAAACAAAAAGGCATTGGGGCGCCTGGTTGGCTCAGTCGTTAAGCGTCTGCCTTCGGCTCAAGTCATGATCCCAGGGTCCTGGGATCAAGCCCCGCATCGGGCTCCCTGCTCAGCGGGAGGCCTGCTTCTCCCTCTCCCACTCCCCCTGCTTGTATTCCCTCTCTCACTGTCTCTCTCGCTGTCAAATAAATAAATAAAATCTTAAAAACAAAACAAAACAAAAAAGCATTTTTAAAAAGAAGAGAAAGAACTTCCAGGGGAGATGGCAGAGTAGGAGGATCCTAATCTCACCCCGTCCTAGGGTTACAGCTAAATAATACTCACATCAGTGTAAATAACCAAGAAAAGGATGCAAAACTGGCAGAACAGATTCTCCATAGATAAATGTAGAGAAGAAGCCACATCAAAGATGGTAGGAAGGGCAGAGACATGGATGGGAGCTAAAGGAACCCATGGGACTGTCCCCTGTATGGAGGAACAGTGCAGTATGAAGAGGGGAATAAAACAGACCCTCATCCTAGGCACCCCAAGCATGAGGAACTTGCATGGGGAAGATGAGTCCCCATAACATTTGGCTTTGAAAACTAGAGGGGCCAAATTTTGCAAGTTTTAATAATCAGAGCATGTGCTGGAGGGGCTGGGATCATTAGGAGAGTTCTTTAGGAACAAAGGAGCTGGTGGGCACCATTTCCCTCCCCCACCCCCTAGCCTAGACATATGGACACCTGTGGGAACCAGTGTAGCTCCAACACTCCCTACCTACATTGCTAACAGCATGCCTCACCCCAGCATTCTCCTGTGGATATGCCCCCTCCAGCCAGGCCTTAGTTGGGTGTCCTCCCTCAGCAGAAGTGCACAAAACTTGCTAACACCACATGCCCTGCCTCCACACTCTTCTGTGGATCCACCCCCTCCAATTCAGCCTTCTTTGGTCCCTAGTGGCTGCAGGTCCCCTCCTGCAGCAGACCCATGAGGAACTGCAGGCATCACATACTCTGCCCCTACATTCTTCTGTGGACCTGCCCCCTCCAATATGCCTTTGGCTGGAGCCCATCCAAGGCAGTGCCACAAACCTGACAGTGTACAAGCAGCCTGAACAGCATCAGCACTACTGCAAAGTGACTCCTACCCAGGGAAGGAAGACAGCCACATACACCAGTCCAACTGTGGCCCAAGCAGTGGGCTGGGGAAAGACATCTGGTCTGACTACAGGCCCAACCCTCCAATTAAGGCTTCTCAGTTCAGTGCTACTGCGTCTCTGGCAAATTTCTGGTCTGACTCAACTTAAGCCCAAGGTGGCCCCAGATTGGCTTACTAACACCACAGGGACCAAATCCTGCCCACAACAGGCAAAGAGAGCCATTGCAGAAGACTGAACTGAAGGCAAAAGCAGCTCAGCCACAACAGTAGGTCACACACAACACACATAGGAGATACTTGTGAAGTGCCAGGTTCTGGTGAACAGGAGACAGTGCACTGCAGAGCACTATAGGACCTCCTCTTCACAAGACCACTACTTTTAAGAGCAGGAGACATAGCTGACTTCACATAGAAACAGATGCAGAGATTTAGATAAAATGAGGAGACAGAGGAATATGTGCCAAATGAAAGAACAGGACAAAATCACAGCAAGAGAGCTAAATGAAACAGAGATAAATGATATACCTTATAGAGAATTTAAAGTAATGGTCACAGGTATCATATGACCTCACTGATATGAGGAATTCTTAATCTCAGGAAACAAACTGAGGGTTGCTGGACTGGTGGGGGGTGGGAGGGATGGGGTGGCTGGGTGATAGACATTGGGGAGGGTATGTGCTATGGTGAGTGCTGTGAATTGTACAAGACTGTTGATTCACAGATCTGTACCTCTGAAACAAATAATACATTATATGTTTAAAAAAAAAGAAGAAGAAGATAGCAGGCGGGGAAGAATGAAGAGGGGGAAATCGGAGGGAGAACTGAGGGTTGTAGAGGGGAGGGGGATGGGAGGTTGGGTTAGCCTGGTGATGGGTATTAAAGAGGGCACATTCTGCATGGAGCACTGGGTGTTATATGCAAATAATGAATCATGGAACAAAAACTAATTACATCAAAAACTAATGATGTAATGTATGGTTATTAACATAACATAATAATAAAAAAATAAATAAGTAAAAATAAAGTAATGGTCACAAAGATACTCACTGGACTTGAAAAAAGAGTGGAGGACCTCAGTGAGACCCTTAACAATGAGACAGAAAACATAAAGAAACCATTCAGAGATGAAAAACTCAATAACTGAAATTAAAAATAACACTAGATGGACTAAATAGTAGACTATAGGAAGCAGAAGAATGGATCAGTGGCATAGAGGACAGAGTGATGCAAATCAAACAAGCTGAACAGGACAGGGACAAAATAATAATAGAAAATGAAAACAGACTTGGGGAGCTCAGCCACAACATCAAGCATAGTAACATTCACATTATAGGAATCCCAGAAAGAGAAGAGAGAGAAAAGTGGCAGAAAACTTATTTGAAGAAACAGCAGCTGAATGAAAACTTCCCAAATCTGGGAAAAGAAACAAGCATCCAGATGCAGCAGGCAGAGAGAGCCCCCAACAAAATCAACCCAAGGAGGTCTACACCAAGATATATAGTAACTAAAATGGCAAAAAGTAGGGACAAACAGAATATTTTAACGACAGCAAGAGAGGGGCACCTGGGTGACTCAGGTGGTTAAGTGTCCAACTCTTGATTTTGGCTCAGGTCATGATTTCAGGGTTGTAAGATCAAGCCCCAAGTCAGGCTCCACATTGGGCATGGTGCTTGCTTAGGATTCTTTCCCTCCTTCTCTAAAAACAAACAAACAAACAAACAAACAACAAACAAACAAAGCAAGAGAAAAGAAAATAGTTATATACAAGGAAACCTATCAGTGGATTTTTCAGCAGAAACTTCAGGCCAGAAGGGAGAGGCATGATATTCAAAGTGTTGAAAGGAAAAAACCTGCAGCCAAGAATACTCTATTCAGCAAAGCTATCATTCAAAATAGAAGAAGAAATAAAGAATTTCCCAGACAAACTAAAGATAAAAAAATTCATAACCACTATACCAGTCCTATAAGAAATGTTAAAAAGCAGACTCTTTGAATGGAAAGGAAAGACCAGAAGTAGGAGCAAGAAAAGTAGGAAGCACAAAGCAGGGCAATAAGTATATCTATAAAAACCAGTCAAGGGATTCACAAAATATAAGGATGTAAAATATGACACTATATACCTAAAACATGGGGTGGGCAGGAGAGGGGTAAGAAATAGGTTAAAACTTAAGCAACCACCAACTTAATATAGATTTCTATATGCAGAAGATGCTATATTACAAACCTAATGATAACCACAAATCAAAAACCACTAATATATATGCAAAAATAAAAAAAAAAAGGAATCCACGTATATTGCTACAGAAAGCCAGCAAACCATGAGAGAAGAGAGCAAGGGAAGAAAGGAACAGAGAACTACAAAAACAACCATAAAACAAGTAACAAAATGGGAATACATACATACCTATCAATAATTACTTTGAATGTAAATTGACTAAGTGCTCCAATCAAAAGACAAGGAATGGTTAAAGAAGCAGGACCCATCTATATGCTGCCTACAAGAGACTTTTTCAGACCTAAAGACACATGCAGATTGAAAGTGAAGGAATGGGAAAGCATATATCATGCTAACAGAAGTGAAAAGAAAGCCAGCCAGAGTAGCAATACTTATATGGGACAAAATAGACTTTAAAGCAAAGATTGTAACAAGAGACAAAGAAGGACATGATAAGAATCCAACAAGAAAGGAATAATCCAACAAGAAGCTATAACAATTGTAAATATTTATTCACCCAACATGGATGTACACAAAGCAGCTAATAACAAACATAAAAGAAGTAATCAATAGTAATAAAATAATAGTAGGGGACTTTTAACACCCTACTTATATCAATGGATAGATTATTCCAGCAGAAAATCAACAAGGAAACAGTGGCTTTGAATGGCACATTGGACCAAGTGGATCTAATAGACATATTCAGAACATTCCATCCTAAAATAGCAGAATACACATTCTTTTCAAGTGCACATGGAACATTTTCCAGAATAGATCACATAGACCAGAAAATAAGCCTCAACAAATTCAGAAAGATTGAAGTCACACCATGCATCTTTTTGGATCACAAAATTGTGAAATTAGAAATCAACCACAAGAAAAAATCTGGAAAGACCACAAAAACATGGAGGCTAAATAACATGCTACTAAACAAAGACTGACTGAGCCAAGAAATCAAAGAAAAATTAAAAAATACATGGAAACAAATGAAAATGAGAACACAACGGTCCAAAAACTTTGGGGTACAGCAAAAGTTATTCTAAGAGGGAAGCTTACAGCAATACAGGCCTACCTCAAGAAGCAAGAAAAATATCAAATCAACAGCATAACCTTATACATAAAGAAGCTAAAAACAGAAGAACAAGCAAAACCCAAGACCAGTAAAAGGAAGGAAATAATGAATATTAGAGCAGAAATAAATAAAGAAGAAAGTGAAAAAACAATAGATGAGTGAAACAAGGACTTGGTTTATTGAAAAGATCACAAGATTGACAGACCTATAGCCAGACTCATCAAAAAAGAAAAAAAGAGAGAGAAGGAGGACTCAAATAAACAAAATCACAAATGAAAGAGGAAAAAAAACGACCAACACCACAAAAATACAAAGATTATGAGAATATTATGAAAAACTGCATGCCAACAAATTGGACAACCTGTAAGAAATGGATAAATTCCTAGAAACATATAACCTACCAAAGCTGAATCAGGAAGAAATAGAAAATTTGAACATACTGATGACCAACAATGAAATTGAATCAGTAATAAAAAAACTCTCAACAAAATACAAAAAAACTCTCAACAAAATACAGGACGAGTCAGCTTCACAGGTGAATTCTACCAAACATTTAAGAAGATTTAATACCTATTCTTATCAAACTTTTCCAAAAGATAAGAGAAAGGAAAGCTTCTAAATTCATTCTACAAGGCCAGTATTACCCTGTTACCAAAGCCAGATAAACAACTTAGAAAAAAGAAAACTACAAACCAGTATCTCTGATGAACACAGATGCAGAAATCCTCAAAAATATTGGCAAACCAAATCCAACAATACATTAAAAAAATCATTCACTACAATCAAGTAGCATTTATTCCTGGGACGCAAGGATTGTTCAATATTTGCAAATCAATAAATGTGATACATCACTGTAACAAGAAAAAGGATAAAAACCATATGATCATTTCAATAAATGCAGAAAAAGCACTTGACAAAATACAACATCCATTCATGATAAAAAAAAAAAAACAACAGAGTAGGTTTAGAGGGAACACACCTCAACACAATAAAGGCCATATATGAAAAATCCACAGCTGACATCATACTCAGTGATGAGGAAGTAAGAGCTATTCCCCAAAGGTCAGGAAGAAGACAGGGCTGTCCACTCTCACCACTTTTATTCAACATAGTACTAGAAGTCCTAGACACAGCAATCAGGCAAGAAAAAGACATTGAAAGCATCCAAATCAGTAAGGAACTTTCACTATTTGCAGATTATATGGTACTATATAGAGAAAACCCTAAAGACTTCACAAAAAAAATTATTAGAATTGATAAAAAACATTCAGGAAGGTTGCAGGATACAAAATCAATACACAGAAATCTGTTGCTTTTCCTTACACTAATAATGGAGTAGAAGAAAGAGAAAGTAAGAAAAACAATTGCACCAAAAATAAAATACCTAAAAATAAACTTAATCAAGGAGGTGAAAGACCTATACTCTGAAAACTATGAAATGCTGATGACAGAAATTGAAGACAACATAAACAAATGGGAAGATATTCCATGCTCATGGATCAGAAGAACAAATAGTGTTAAAATGTCCATACTACCCAAAGCAATCTACAGATTTAATGCAATCTCTTTCAAAATACCAACAGCATTTTTCACAGAACTAGAACAAATAATCCTTACATTTGTATGGAACCACAAAAGACCTGAATAGCCACAGCAATCTTGAAAAAGAACAAAACTGGGGTATCATAATCCCAGATTTCAAGATATACTACAAAACTATAGTAATCAAAACAGTATAGTACTGGTCCAAAAATAGACACATAGATCATTAGAACAGAATAGAGCCCAGAAATAAACCAATGAGTATATGGTCAATTAATCTTTGACAAAGGAGGCAAGAATATGCCTTGGGAAAAAGTCTCTTCAACAAATGGTGTTAGGAAAACTGGAGAGCTACATGCAAAAGATGGAAACTGGGCCACTTCCTTGCACTATACACAAAAATAAACTCAAAAAGGATTAAAGACCTAAATGTGAGACTCGAAATCTTAAAAATCCTAGAAGAGAGCACAGGTAGTAATTTCTCTGACATCAGCTGTAGCAACATTTGAGGCAAGGGAAACAAAAGCAAAAATAAACCATTGGGACTACATCAAAATAAAAGCTTCTGCACAGCAAAGGAAACCATCAACAAAACTAAAAGACAACCCACTGAGTGGGAGAAGATATTTGCAAATGACATATCTGATAAAGGGTTAGTATCCAAACTATATAAAGAACTTATGCAACTCAACACCAAAAAAAATCCCAATTAAAAAATGGGCAGAAGACATGAACAGGCATTTCTCCAAAGAAGACATACAGATGGCCAGCAAACACATGAAAAGATGTTCAACATCCCTCATCATCAGGGAAATGCAAATCAAAAGCACAATGAGGTATCGCCTCACACCTGTTAGAATGGTTAAAATAAAAAACATAAGAAATGACAAGTATTGGTGAGGATGTGGAGAAAAAGTAACTCTCATGCACTGTTGGCAGAAATGCAAACTGGTGCAGCTACAGTGGAAAACAGTATGCAGGTTCCACAAAAAATTAGAAATAAAAGGGGAACCTGGGGGGCTCAGTCAATTAAGCCTACTACTGTTGATTTCAGCTCAGGTCATGATCTCAGGGTCATGAGATTAAGCCCTGAGTTGGGCTCTGCACTGGGCATGGAGCCTGCTTAGGATTCTCTCTCTCTCTCCTTCTGCCCCTCACCTACTGCTGGCAAGCACTTGCATGCATACTGTCTCTCTCTTTTAAAAAAAATTAGAAATACCATGCTATCCATGAATTCCACTACTGGTTATTTATTCAAAGGAAATGAAAACCCTAAATTGAAAAGATAAATGCACCCTTATGTTTATGGCAGCATTATTTAAAATAACCAAATTATGAAGGCAGCCCAAGTGTCCATCAATAGATGAATGGATAAAGATGTGATACACACACACACACACACACGCACACACACACACTGGAATATTACTCAGCCATAAAAGAGAATGAAATCCCCATTTGCAACAACATGGATAGATCTAGAGGAGATAATGTTAAGTGAAATAAATCATTCAGAGAAAGACAAATACCATATGATTTCACTCAAACATAGAATTAAAAAAAAAAAAAAAGAAAACATAGAAACAAAGAAAAAAACCCAGACTCTTAACTATAGAGACAAACTGATGGTTACCAGAGGGGAGGTAGGTAGGGGGATGAGCGAAATAGGTGAAGGGGATTAAGAGTACATTTATTATGATGAGCAGTTTGTAAGGTATAGAATTGTTGAGTCACTATATTGTACACCTGAAACTAATGTAACATTGTATGTTAACTATACTGGAATTAAAATTTAAAGAGAGAAAGAGAGAGAGAGAGAGGAAGAAAGGAAGGAGAAAAGCTGTCATTGCTTTTTTCTTTTTTGATGGAATAACTCACTACCAAACAGTAATTTATGTTTCTCAGATTTTTCAAGATTTTATTTATTTATTTATTTATTTATTTATTTATTTATTTATTTATTTATTTAGAGCATGAGCAGAGGGGAGGGGCAGAGGGAGAGGGAGAAGCAGACTCCCCACTAAGCTAGGAGCCTGATTCGGAGCTCCATCCCAGGACCCTGGGATCATGACCTGAACCAAAGGCAGATGCTTAACCGACTGAGCCACCCAGGTGCCCTCTCAGATTATTCTATTGTTCCTATAGTTCACCAGTCCCACTCTACCCAGGACGGGAAGTGTGTTTTCTTAAGGTAGTATATTGTACCAAGAATACTGCTGTTGTTCAATGAATATAAAACAATAATTATAGCAAAAATTATTCTGGCACCCTAAATGAGGCTGATACATGGCAATGGAAACATGCAAAGGGAAGAATAAAATAAAAGTACTTATGGTACCTTTTGTTTATTGCTATCAGACACCTATGTTACTTTATTAATTTTCATGCTGTCTTTTAAAGGTTCTGTTATTTTAAAAAAACAAAGGTTCTGTTATTTTCATCTACGATTTGGAGGAAGTAACTGAAGCACAGAAGGACTTTCTGTCTCCTAGACGAACGGCAAATTAGATGAAAATCCAATACCCACAAGTTACTAGATACCAAAAACATATTAACCTCATGCCTTAGTAGCTATTTATACATATGTATGTGAGATCTTTCTTTCAAATAAAAAGGAAATATAACCAAGAGAAAACAAAATGAATATTTTGTTTTTAAAGAGCTATAAATTTCAATTAAAAATCCTTAACTAAAATATCTTAGTGTATCTGTTAACCAGTGTAAAAAAAAGTAAAGAAAAATTTAGTAGTCTAAGAATTAGAACAGGGGATAAAATAATCCTGGGATGAGTCCAGTACCTTTTGTTTATCCATGGGTGGATTATCTGCTTTGTGAATTATTCATGACTAATTTTGAATCTTAGAGCTATATTGCCCCACTGCCTGGTTAGCTCCAAGGCCCTTTCCTCCCACTACCCAGCTGGTGTGTGCTCAGGAAAGACAAACTCTTCTTAATATGAATCCAAGCAAAACACAATTAGGAAAGCAAATGTGCTAGAAAAATAATAGTATCATGGATTACAAAGCCAAATAGGAAAGATCTGAATGTTGCCTACCTTTTTGAAGAATCCAATTGCTGTTTCCATGTGATACTTAGGCAACTGAGTTGGGCCAGTCATACCACAAAGAGACCTTTCCTCAATAAGAGAGGTCCCCTTGGTTTGGTTTGGTCACAATAATTGAACTGCAGAGTGTGACCATATCATAGCAGTAGTTGCAAGGCTGATTCCTTTCCAGTGGCCTATAGGCTCTCCCAGAAGAAACAGCACCTTCTACCAGGAAGAACCATAGTCATAACTTAAGCCACATTTCTCTGCCCTGCTAAAAATACCCAGTGCTAAAAAGGACCTCATGCCTACATCGGAAAGACTGCAGAGTTCCCAACCACCTCACAGTCCATCCCCCCAAAACACACACACACACTTCTCAGAACTTTTGATGCCAAAAAGATTTCACTATAGATTTTGTGGCTTGAGTAGGTTAGCTAGTATACATAAATACTATCATTTTAAATCAAATTCTGTCATATTCATGGATGTTTTACCTATTTTCAAATGATAGAAAGTTTTTAGCAGAGTAGCATCCAAATGATTTACTTCCTCAAAAATTAATGATTTGCATGTACAGGTACAAAGATAAAATATAAATTTCTGTAAAGTTTTCCTTATGCAAGAGGACCAATACTTAAAATGCTTTTTAAAAATTAGGAAAATAATACATGCTTATTGCTAAAACATAAATTCTGAACTCTATTATAATTTGATTAATCATTAAATTCACCAAATTATTTCTCCAAATAAATTGACTCAGATGTAAATACTTAAAACATCCATTGATAATTTTAGAATATATTTAAATACGTAATCACTCTTTATATTACAACCTTTCTTTTGCAAACAAGGTATGCAATACTACTTAGTGTTCATATTTAAGTTAATGTTTATTAACAAATTACCATTTGCTGTTACAAGTAGGGTTTCATTAAATGACTCTCATAATGTAAGGGATCTGAATTAAAGCATGTACTGTATTTCTTTATGTATTTTCTTTCTTCTTTTGCAATAACATGCCTAAAGATTAGCATAATTTATTTTCAAGAAATTAATGCTCTTCTTCAGAGTAATAATTATTCTCATTTTGACCTGTTGAACTAGCTTCATGTTTACAAAAAATAATTAAGTGTTGATCAGAATGTGGCATCTTCTGAGGCTTTCTAATCACCAGCTCTACCAATCCAGGGCATTTCTTTGCTGACCCAACATAAATATACTTAACTAATGAGTTACGGACCTTTAAGAGCCTTCTCTTTCCGCACTAAATTCTCCTAAGAATTATTTCAAATATTTTTTCTTCATTTCACAGATGCACTTGCTTCTTGTTCTATCTTAATCTTTGATTTTGCTCGTTGCTCAAGGGAGCTGATATGGTAATTTTTCAAAAAATTCAAATTAACAGCAAAAAACTGTAACAAAACTCCATCAAGGTTACAGAGGTATGCCCGCTTCATTTACATTAATTAGAAAACTTCTGTCCCCATTGTAATTTTCTAACAGGAAATGTTTCTTTATGATGCTCTGCAAAATGTCATGTCATTTTTAACAGTTCTGAAGCACAGAACATAAAAAATGGAAAGGACCAAATATATCATCAAATTTAAGCCCATCTTATTTATAGTTATATAGATATGTTAATCAAGGCCCAGAGAAGTAAAGAAATATTCATAAAGCCACACAGCTAGTTAGTATCAAATGGTATACTATTTTTATGTAATTTGAAAAATATATTTCCTATATTTGCTAATCAATTTTAAATTAGTTGTTTACATACACACACATACATTCATGAGTTTTATTAATTTTGTCAACTAAAAATTACTGTTCTCTTAATATAATTGTTGTATCCTGGATGTGGTGATCCTAGAACAGAAAGAGGAAATTATTGGCAAAACAGGTGAAATCTGAATGAAGTCTAGAGGTTAGGTAATAGTTACGTACCGATGCTCATTTCTTAGTTTTGGCAACTGTACAATGGTAATGTAAGATGTTAAATTTAGAGGTATTAAAAACAAGGCATCAGGCCCAAAATGGAGCTGCTTTTGCTAAGTCACGTTACCAAACTAAGGTTTACAGTTTTGAATCTCCCAGAAATGGAATCTTACTCGGGAATCATCTGATCAACACTAGTTAGGTCATCTACCTGATGGACCCCTCAACATCCCCGAAAGGAAAACTTTGCAATAAACAACTTGCTTTTTTTGTCTATATAACTTGCTTGCTCCCACTTCTTCTGCCTATAAGTCTTTCATTTTGTACAGCTTCTCAGAGCTCCTTATCATCTGCTAAATTGCATACTGAGTGATTCTAACAGATTTTTGCTCAAATAAATTCTTAAAATTGTTAATATGCCTCAGCTTATCTTTTTTTAAAATATTTTATTTATTTATTTAAGAGAGATAATGAGACTGAGAGAGAGAGGCCAAGAGGGCAGAGGGAGGGGCAGAGGGAGAGGGAGCAGCAGGCTCCCCACTGAGCAGGGAGCCCGATGTGGGGCTCAATCCCAGGACCCTGAAATCATGACCTGAGCCAAAGGCAGGTCTGAACAGCCTAGGCGCCCCCTCAGTTTATCTTTTAACAGAAGAAACTGAGTGAAGAGTATACAGGAACTCTACTATTTTTGTAACTTCTCTGGAAAACTAAAATTATTCCAATAATTATTTTGTATGATTTTATATTAAATTGTTATTTGTGATAATTTAGAATTACAAATAAGGCCATTTATCTTAGACATTAAAAAAAAAAAAGGATAAGGTGGGGATGCCTGGGTGGCTCACTTGGTTAAGCATCTGACTCTTGGTTTCAGCTCAGTTGTGATCTCAGGGTCCTGGGATCAAGCCCCATGTCGGGCTCTGCACTTAGTGCAGAGTCTGCTTGAAATTCTCTCTGTCCCTCCCACTCATGCTCTTGCTCTCTCTCTCTCTTTAAAATAAATAAATAAATCCTTAAAAAATTTTTTGAATTTTACAAAGAATAGGGATTCAGATTTTCTTTATGCAAAAACTACCCTTTTATTACAAGTTGCAATTCCATTTGGAGCCTTATGGATGTCATAAACTGGGTTCTTCTGACTCAGACTCTTGGGTCAGAGACTTAACTACAAGAGATTTATTGGAGACAGTTCTGAAGAACAATATCTGTTAGTTAGCAAGGGAAGAAGAATTGGCAGAGGGAAGAGTTAAAACATAATGAAGTTGTAACAGAGGCCTCAGCAGATCTGATGGGAAGCTCCTGAGCTGGGATAGCTGTTCAAAGATGTTTCAAAAGGGTCAAGACCTTTGTATTCACCATGTTCACAAGTTATTGGAAGTGGGCTACCTTGAGAAGGAGGTACATCTTGGGGAGGCAGTGCACTTTGGTCAGCTGTAATTTCTAGAAAGGGACTCAGCTGTGATCTCTTGGCAGGGAATACCTCTAGCAGCTGGAAGAATGAACACATTGGTCCTGAAAAGGGGAACTGGTTGTTGTTCCACATCAGCCACTAAAATGAAGCCAACTGTTCAGCACAATAATTGGTCACAGGATGAAAGTAAAATTAGGCAAGGAGGAAATTTTGTTAGGCACAGGCAATTATAGTCAGGTGAATTTTGCTTAAATTGTTCTTGTTCCAAGTACCTTTTCTCTTGAGTTTTTCATGTTTGTACCTGTAATTATTTATACATTTTATAACATCTATCCCAAGATGTCAGCTATTGGAACTGGAAAGGAAATTTAGAATAAGTTAAAAAATAAACTCTTTTGGATCTTTAAGAGATATGATTTTAGATGTGAGAAATATGTAAAGAAAGTCCACTGAGTTTTCCTATCCAAGGGTACAAATCCGCACCCCACTCCTATCTTCTACATTTGTCCCCATGAAGACATCTTCATTTTCATTAGGTATGGCTAAATTATGTTATGATAACAAAACCAATCCCCAAATCTCAGAGGTTTAACACAGCAAATCTTATGTGTCCAATATGGGTCAGCAAGGGTACAAAGAAGATTGTCACCCTGTGGTGGCTCCATCTGAACACACAGATTCTAAGATCACTGCTGAAGAAGTAGAGAAGAATGGGAAAAACACACCTGTTCTTAAATGCCTAGAATCAGAATGACATTTTGGCTGATAGTCCATTGTCTAAATCTTGCCACATGGTTCCAACCTAACTGCAAAGCAAACTGGGAAATGTAGAGGAATGCTTGGAGTACTAACAGGCTTTGTCAAAACTGGCTAGTGAACCTTCTGGAATATTCTTGTACATAGCTCCAACCCAATAAAAAAAGACTCAATTTATATGTCATTCTCCTTTATTTCATTACTGGCTAGAGTCTTATCCATCACTATCATCTTCTCTGAGCAAAGAGTAAGGTCAATCTTTGTGCCACACATATTTTTATATCAGCTATATTGGTTAATGAAGCAACAACTTGAACATTCCTTTAACATTTTTAGGAACACACATAAAAGTGCTTTGAAGAGTTGCATAATCATGGGAAGACAACTTTCATTTAAAATATCTTTTGAATTTGTTAGGGAAATTATCTTGATAATTCGAAAGTACTGGGCTTAAAATATGTAGGCAGGCACAATTTATGTTCTGGTTGTTTTATAAGGAGCCACAATGTATTAGGACAAATAGGATTGCAAAAGTTGTCGGCAAATATCCAAAGAGGACATTAGTAAACAGCACCAGAGGGGGAGACTTTAATACAAATGCATGTATTTCCTTACCATATGGTCCTAGTTTTTAAGTTGAAATGTTTTTCTGTCTGAAAAAAAAAATTGCTTCTCTTCCCTGCTAATGGTGCAGAAGACTGGCTTTATAAATCAGAATTACCATTTGTCATGAATACTGGTCACTGGCATATAAGCCTTTTTATTAAAGACGGATAAAGTAGTGGCTGAACACCTGGGCCCTGGTCTCAGACTGCCTGGGTGCAGTTTTTGGCTCTGTCACTTACTATGTCCCTAGGTAATCAATTAACCTCTCTGTGGCTCAGTTTGTTCATCTGTAAAATGGCCATACTACTATTATCTACCTAACAGGGTTATGTTGGACCAAAAGAGTTACTATTTTTTAAATGTTTAGTACAGTGCCTGCCACATAGTAAACTCTGTTTACTGTTGTTGTTATCACTACTGTTCAGCCACTTATAAATGGTTTTATAAGAGAGGAAACCTTTACAATGGAGAAGTTAAGTCTAATATAACATGTATAAAATAATGGTGCCAATATAAAATTTCAAATGCCAAAATAAGTTTTGCCAATATTATTCATTCTTTTCTTTTCCTGAGCCACAGTTTTTCTTTTCCAGTTCTAAGGGAAAATATGCTAGCATGTTCTGTTTTTTAACTAATGTATTTTCTCATGTAATAGTTCAAGGAAGCAATTAAGGAATAAAAAAGGACAAGAAGATCTCTGTTTTTCACATAGTGAATTCTACACTGTCTTACTCTACTCCTGCACACATACCAGTATGCTCACTGTTCCACAGCAATACAATGGTTGACACTCTGCCTGGAGAGACAAAGCCTCGTAAAAGGAAGGGTATAGACAAAAAAACAAAAACAAAAAACAAACAAACAAACAAACTGAAGGATGTGGAGAATTTCAGGCTCAGAGACTCTCTGTAGTCAATGGGAAATGCAGGGTGGGAATCAAAGCTATGAAAGGGTCTTTCATGCTACAGTATGTTTCCTTCTCTAGCAGGGGAAGGAAGATATGTGATCAAAGCATTTACAGCTTTATAGTCTTCTAGATGAACTTCCATTTCACTAGTACCCATGAATAGGACTTCTCTTGGTCCTACCAATGTGTAAGCAAGAGAGTTCTACCTTCAGGTCATTGCCAAGAGCTTGGCACCTGAAAGCCATAAGCATCCTACCTAACTCCAGAACACATATGCTATAAGTTGAATTGTGTCCCCCTAAAATTCATATGTTGAAGTCCTAGTACTTGGCAAGTAACTTTATTTAAAGATAGGCAATTAAGTTAAACTGAACCCATTAAGGTAGACCCTAATCTAATCTGACTGGTGTCTTTGTAATAAGAAATTTGGACACACAAAGAAACACCAGGATGTTTGTGCCCAGAAGAAAAACCATGTGAGGACACAATGAGAAGACTGCCACCTGCAGCTAAAGAGAGAGGCCTCAGAAGATATGAAACCCTGCTCTGAGTCATCCAGCCTCCAGTAATGCAAGAAAATAAATTCTGTCATCTAATCCACTCCCTGTGTGGTATCTTGTCATGGCATTCCTCATACAGATATACAACATATTCTTGGGATTCAGTAAAGCCAACCTATTTGCTTCCTATCCACTCTCTGCCAGACGATCTCATAATACGTAATATGGTTTGTCTCACTCTCCATTAGTACTTCTGTTGGAGAAAATAAACTAAGTGAAGAATTATATACTTTACTGGTTCACTTCAGAAAAAATATTCTCACTCTGAAACTTTGGAGTGATGATAAACAGTTACATTTATGTTATTTAAACTCTATCATACATTTATCCATAATAATTTTTAAATTGGAAGAAGTGAAGTTGAAATTGTATTTAAATTATCATTCTTTGCCCCCTCTATTGTACTCCCCCGAGCTAAGTTTATTAATATCAAAGATTTCTATTCATTCTATGTAAATTTACTAAAGTCTGTTAAATCTCCTGATTGCTGACATTTTAGAGTTTTATACACTTTTTGTCTCTCTTTTGACAAATCACACATACATCTTCAGGGACTCTTATTACAGAGCTAAGTACATTGTCTGACAAAAGCTGAAGAATTTTAATAGATAAATGACAAATTTTAACAAAGAGCTCTACTGAGTTAATTTCTAAAATCGTTTACTGTATGTATAGAAAACTGGCAGAAGTAATTTGATGAACTGCAGGTTTTCTATACATAATAAAAGGAAAGACAAAATTATTAGTAGATTATTCGATAAGATCCATCTATTTGATGGATAACCACAAAAATAATCTACCAATACAAATACGTCTTCTTGCTTTCTTATTAGGTTCTTTTTTCCCTAGACTAAAAAAAAAAAATAATGTCACCAGTTATTAATATCTATCATTTCCATCACTTAGATTGCTGCCTTAGTGGGATTGAGAATGAATCCAGAAAGGTCAAGTTCAAATAAGAAAAAGAAGCACAGTTCTACTACTGCAAAATCATGACATCCTAGACTGTAAAGACAAAAAAGCTTTATAATTTAAATATATACCTCTGGGTAGTTACACTTTCTATTGAATACTTAGTTTACATTGTGTCTGTGGGGTGGGGGGCAGGGGGGTATGAAGGAATGTGCTTGATGGGATCACTGCATGATCTATTCTCTGCAGGTGCTAACAAGGTCAGAGAGAATCATCATCACAAAGCGAAGTGATTTTCTTCTTTACAAGCTCCTGATGTAAACAGACTGATGAACACAAGATCCTTACTCACTCACATGATATCATACACAATCACAGCTAAATGTTTCTGTCTGTCAAAGCCTGGAGAGTCACTACCAGATTGTTGCCTGATTAGAATATAACCCCAAATGGTATTTCCTTGGTTTTAGTTAGCCAATGCTTATTTTGCAAGATTTCTGAGCTCTGTAATGAAAGATCAAAGGTAGTGAGCACTGAGACAAGGTGAAAGTTTAGCCAGCTCAGAAAATGAGCAGGCTGTGTGCATAATCGAGCAGCAACATTACTGAACATTTGTTGACTGAAAAGCAAAAAATAAGTAAATAAAAGATGTTTCTTATTTTAAGATCAGAAGTTACATAGCACATTCTTTGAAAAGAGAAGTTTTGTAAGCATGTGGCACTTAATCTTTGTTCCTAATTTATGCTCATGTTCAAAATATTTTTTATGGACTCCAATTTTACTGCTACATTTATTGCCAGTTAGGCAGCAGCTTTTAGTATATGGAGGCCCCACTAAAAATTCACCTTCTGAGTTTCTTACCCAAGACATTTCAGTCAGAATCTGGACCCAATCTGCCACATCATAGCTAGCAGCAAGTGAGGAGGACTCAAATATCTTACTGGTGGTATAAACATACTCCTTGATGGAACAGCCAAATAGTTTGGAAGTTTGTATTTGTTCTTTTAAGAAAAAAAAAAAATCCCTGGGTAAGGAAGAATCCCAAATACTTTTAAAAAGCTTTATATACTTTCTGGGAATGTTAAGTGATTATTTTTACTTAAAAAAATGTAATTATGAAATGACATAATCTATAAAATTTACAAATAAGTCAGATCAGAAGGGAATGGGAGATAGTTTCCTATCATTTAGTATAGTATTTTCTCCTAATAATTAGATCTTAACCTTGTGCAATGTCTTACTATGCTTAAGAACTATGAACAGTAAGGCAGGCTCTTGTTTTTAAGACGTTGTGGAAAATAAGATGGAAAATTGTAGCAACTGAGTTATAGCCCACTCCGAACATATGCCAAGTCTTTGTTTTGGTGTCAATACCACTATCTAACTAAACACTAAAATATAGGAAAGTGAAAGATAAAGTACAGTGATATACATCATATGTGAATATGGATTAAATAAAGCACCATATATCCTATTTGCTATTAAAAACAAAATAGACTAGCAATATTTTTTCTCTTGTAGTCTCACTGCCAAAGAATGTATCCAACATATATGCAACTAATGAATCCTTGAACACTACATCAAAAACTAACGATGTATTGTATGGTGGCTAACTTAATATAATAAAAAAAGAACATCACATTATCATATCATAATCTATGGTTACATCAGAAATGATGGGTATTTTTTTTAAAGTTTTTTAATGGTAGCCTTCTCAGTTCATAGATTTTCACCTAATAGCAAGCTGCATCAGTTTCCCAGAGTCAAAGAGCAGTTTTCAGTAGTCTGAACTTTTGATTGATCTGAGCCATGTTTAGCTTTTAATCTATCCTTGCACATGACTAAGAAAAGAGATGTTCTATCAGATTCTGTCCTTGTAGCTTCAAGTCTTTGTGTGCATCTAGAGTGGGAAAAGTTTCCAAATCCAAGTAGGGTCAGGATTTAACCCTTATTTGGATTTCACTGTGACTGACTGAGGGAGGACATGCAACCTCCACAAAAGAATGGGTCAAGACCTAGCAGAAAACAGAGGATTTAGGTGGGGTTGTGACTCTTGGCTTGAGCAAATACAGAGTTAATGGCTTGGAAACGGATTTTAACCTACTTGGGTATGAAACTCAGTGCTGAGTCGCAGATGACCCAGACCTGACAGCTCCAAACAAGGATGGGTTGGGAGCAGGGCAGAAAAGGAAGTTGATGCTCTGTGGGGAACAACAGCAGGAGCTTGATGCAGGGCTGGAAGAGATAGAGTGTGTTGTGAGCTGGGGAAGAGCAGATGGGGTGTGACTGTCAGCCTACTGGCTAATTAGAAAATACTGGTTTGTTAAACCTGAGCTCCAAGAGAAAAGTCCTTAATGTGTACAATCTGACAGAAAGGACAATCGATTAATTTTTTTCATATGAACACTTTCTGAATTTTTCTGTAATGCCACTTTTATTTATTAACTATATGTTTCTATGTCTTGAAATGATAAGAAACATCATTTCTCTAAACAAGGAAAATATTTGCAGAAATTTTTCAAAATAAATTACCAATTAGAATTTTGAATGAGATTAACTTGCTAGAGTGCCTCAGAGAACACAAGAACACAGAAAAACATGTTACTCACTAGATCACCAGTTTATGTAAAAAATATAATTATGTAAAAAATATAATTAAGGAACAGCCAGATGGAAGAGTTGCACAGGTCAAGATATGGGGAAGGGAGGCAGAGCTTCCAGGCATGCCGCCTCCAGGTGTGCCCCTCTCCCCACATCTCCAAGTGCCCACCAACCCAGAAGCTCTCTGAATCCTCTCCTTTGGGTTTTTATGGAGGTTTCATGACATAGGCATGATTGATGAAATCATTGGCCATTGGTCATTAAATCTCAATCTCCAGCCCCTTTCTCCTCCCAAGAAGCTGGGGAGCGGGACTGAAAGTTCCAATTCTCTGTTTATAAGGTTAGTTCTTCCATCCTTAGGTGCTTCCAAAAGTCACCTCATTCACATAACAAAAAAACACATTTATTGTTCTCTTTACTTAGGAAATTCCAAGGGTTTTAGTTCTGTACCAGAAACAGGGACAAAGACTAAATATATATTTCTTATTATATATCACAGACCCCCTCCTAGCAGCATAATTCCATCTGCTTTATAGAAGCAATAGTTTAATGTTGACAGATTTGGGATCACATGCACCATGGGTGAAATACTGCACTAAAGCATTGCTTGGCGATTCACTTTTCACTCTGTTGAAAGGTAGACCATATTTATCAGATCACTCTCACCTGATTTACTCATTATTATTATTAGTGGTGGTGGTGGTAGTAGTAACAGTAGAACTATTGCTTGAATGGCCAGAGTTGGTTTGTTTTTTGTTTTGCTTTGTTTTTATAGCTTTGTATATAGAAGAGATATACCTAAACAAGAGTTCTTCATTCTGTTCTTTCCCTGGAAATAATTCACTGACTTGAATATTCCTATTACCAAGATGGGAATATCTTCTAGATAACTATAAAACGTCTAATCATTGCAACCACTGTCCACTTTGGATCAGAAGTGAAAGGCATCTTATTAACTCCTCTTAGGCTATATTAGATATATTTTAAATTTACTTGCAATATTGTCAATTATTATATTTCTTCTCAGAGGTGCCTTAAGGCAGTAGTTTTCTGAAAATAATTTATTAAGAAAATACTGAACATTAGGAAATGAAAATATTTTTTCTCTTAAGGGCAACAAATCCAAAATAACAGCCTAAAACTATTGGCAAAGGTTAACAGGTAATGATGGTAATGATGTTACCTGATCTCTGAAATTGAAAAATTAGTTCTGGGGAGAAACTGCTAATGTTCATTACTTTTCTGTCTCATTTTTAATTGCAATGGAAGAACATGAAATGAACCAGGAATTCAGGGATTGACAAAATGGCAGGCATAAAAAGAGCTCAAACTCATGATAAAAATATGAAAAACGTCCAGATAGAAGAAATCTCAGATTATTTGGATCAAGTTCTCTTTTTTTTTTTGACACTGGCTGAAAGACAACTTCTTATTACTTTTATGTACAGAAAATTCAACAGCGTCCACTCAGCCCAGTTTGGTGGCCAGTTCTTTAGCCTTTGCCTTTTCCAGCTTGGCGATGCGAGCCACAGATTTCCGACCCAGGACGTTGCCTCCCCAGTGGCAGCGGATCTCATCGTATCTGTCATTGTAATTGGTCCTGATGGCTTCCACCAGCTTTGCCTGAGCTCCTTTGTCTTCCGAGTTGACCTGTGTGAAGGTAACAGTAGTGCAGTTCTTCCTGAGGACAGACGTCCCAGCCAGGCCTTCCCCTTGATAATGCAGTAGGGAGGCCCCATCTTACAAGACGGGGCAGGCAGGAAAACCACCAGCTCAATGGGATCCACATCATGTGCAATCACTACCAGCTGAGCCTTCCTCTTTTCCACCAAGGCATCCTCTTAGTGGGGACATCCCCTTTGCCTGCAGCTTTCTTCTCATCCCAGGCCAACAATCTCTGCTTCTTCTCCTACTTTGTCTCTGGTCTGTACTTGTGGGCCAGCTTAAGCGGTTGAGTAGCTGTCTGGCAGTCCAAGGCCTGGGTGAACTGGTTAATCGTGGGAGGCACTTTTAGGTGTTCATAAAGAATAGCCCTTTGCCGCTGCAGCCAGATGTAGCAGGGCCATTTGACAAAGCGGTTGAGGTCCCTTTTGGGCTGGGTGTCCTGTCCAAAGCCAAAATTCTTGGGCCTCTTCTCGAACAGAGGACTGACCACCTTCCTGGCCTCCTGCTTCTTCATGACAGGAGGGGCTGGGGCCACCTTCTTCCTCTTCGCCTTCTTCCCCTTCGGTATCTTGGGCTGCTGGAGGAGGTCAAGTTCTGCTTCTTATTAATGAGGAAACTAAGACTCCAATCTTGTTTTCATCATTTCCTTACTTTCCATTCTTTCCTCAGCCTCTCCGATCAGGCTTTTTTCCATACTATTCCACTGAAACCTTGTCCAGGACATCATTAACACCTATCATTTGCCAAAACCGATGATCTGTTCTCAGTCCTCCTCATACTTGATCTCTTTGCAGAATGTGACAGAGTTGCCCACTGCCTCATTGTAGGCATATTCTCTTCACTTAACTTATGAGACACCACACTGGTTTTTTCCTCCTTCCTTACTGATTCTTCTCCATTTCCCCTGCAGGGTCCTCTTCTTTATGTTAGAGAGCCCTGATTCAGTTCTTGGTATTCTCTTTGCTATCTACAGCCATTCTACAAACTCTTCTAGCCCCATGACCTTAAATATATATGTAAATGCTGATGGTGTCTAAATCTTTTCCACCATTACAGACTTGTCCCCTGGGACCTAGATTTTGATATTCAGTTACCAACTTAGCATTCATTCCTTTTCTGTTGTCTAATACACATCTAATACATTCACACACTTAATCTAAGTTGGAACTTTTTTTCTCACCTCTCCCCACCCTCTCTAGCGTTCCTCACTACAGCAAATAATGCTGCTATTCATCCATTTGCTCAGACCAGAATCCTCGGAGTCATTTAAAGATTTCAACCAATTTTATATCTCTCCTCTACAGAGAAATTACTGATGGTTTCTCATCCCATTCATGATAAAAGTCAAACCCACTGCCATGACTTTTGAAACCCTGTGTACTCTGACCCTTGCCTAATTTTCTACCATGATTGTCACTCATTCTCTGCTTAGTTCTCACTCTTGCTTTAATGCTAGCCACAAAATTTATTTTTACTTCAGGTCCTTTGTATTTGCTATTCTCTCTTTCCTGAAAATTCTTCCTAAGATCTTTACATGGTTCCCTGCCTAACTTTATATTTCTGTTCATATTCTAGCTCCTCAGACAGGCCTTCACTGATCACCCAATAAGGAAATACTGTCTACCTTCCCCACCAGAGACTGTCAGTATCATTATCCTCCTTTATGTTTCTTAACAGCATTTGAAACTGCTTGAAATATACTGTGTATTTACTTGTTTACTGTATGTTTCCTGACTGGATTGTATGCTTGAGGGCAAGGTCTGCCTCTTGTTCAGCACTATATTCACAGTGTTACAAGAGTGTCTTAAACACAGGTTGTTCTCAGTAAATATTTGTAGCATGAATGAATGATGAATGAATGAATGAAGTATATTACTTGAATGTTCTACTTGACTCAGTTCAGCATTTAGTTTTGGAAGCACTGGTGTTTCCCAGAGTGTGGGGAATTTGTGGTCACTGTGCTTGTCATCATCACTCTTTAGAAGATGGCTCCCCACTTCCATCACTTCTTCTCCTCCCTCCTCCTTACCTACCCTCTCATACACAGGGTCAGTACAATCCCTGCCTTTCTTCAGCAACCCTCTACTACTACTTCTTTAGATATATAAACATATGGGACAATAGAATAAAGCTGCTCTTGTTTGGCTGTGAGTGGTGGTGGCATTACAGGCTAGATGGAAGAACTTTAGCTCAGAACTCTGTAGTCCCTGTCCTACATGATAGATTTGTTGGCCCACCTACAGAGTGTTTCTCAACTTCTCTGTGCCTGGCCAAAACAAATACAGCATCTCAGTTTCTGTGAGTTCACCCTCCCTCCGTCCTTTCCAAAGTTTCTGACTTTTTTTTTTTTTTTGCCACTGCTGTTGCTGCACATTTCTTTAAAAAACTCATAACAGAAAACTGAGTTCCCAAACAAAATCCTATACCATATGTAAAAGAGCATGTCCCTCTCTCAACTGGAGGTGTATTTTGAAATAAGAAAGTAACAGCTCAGCAGTCATTTGCCATAGCTTGCTGAGTAAGCTGGGCTCAGGTTAAAAGGGGGTTATAGGCTGCCAGCCAAAACACTGACAGCATTGCTGAATTCAGAGATTCAGAAACTCTATATGTCCCAAGGATTCTGTGTGGATGCCATTGATTACACTCCCTTCTGCTCTATCATTGAGAGTATTTCAATTCAGTTACCTCACATGGATCAAAACAGATAGAACTTGTTAAATTCTGTTTGAAAAAATACTCAGCACTCACAAAAAGATCATGGAAAAGTAATGCCATCAGACTGAAATGAAATCAGAAATGGACATAATCACACGTGTTTTGCACCAAATCTCTCATCAATTTGGATGAAAGATGATTTATACAGAGTATGTGGGTCATGATTGAGCCAGTGGTAACTCCTGATGATGTTAGAGATGTAGTTATTAGGAGTAATAACAATAAAATTAAAAGAAATCAAAGGGAAATAACTTCAAAAGTATATAGTGTGTATGTTACAAAGTGACTAAGTATGGTCAACTCTAGAGACTTAAATTGTTATTTTTCACTTCAATTTTTATACAAGTTCTTGCAACTGAGAAGGAGTTCGTGAGGGCTCCTTGATTCCAAGGCTACATGTAGATGAGTCTATGTTCCTCATTATAATGATGCCATTCATTGTCATGTATGATTCTGTGAGTAGTAAAGGTTTTTTTTTTTTTTTTAAAGATCCTACTTATTTCTTATAAAACTTCTGATGACAAGAGTTCTTCAGGTCTTCTCCCACCCCAATAATATACCAATGCAGCAAACTCTGAGAGGTTTCAAAGTAAAGTTGCATTCTGTCGGAGCTTTTAAGCTGTCCCCAATCTGAAACTTGGAGACACTTCAATCAGTATTTATATTTAAAAAATTAACACATCCTAAGAAAATATTTTGCCTTCATGTACTTAAAGAGTATCCAGATATAATGTTATTTTCTATTAGAAACAACATTTAAAAGGATAATTGAGAACGAAGTTTGCCTTGTGAATCAACATTTACTTTTGTGATCTTTATCTAAGATATTTAAAAAGTAAATGCACAATTTGTTATCACTATAATCGGGTAGACAATTTTTTTCCACAAGGTTACATCTGTTTACGCTATTTTATTATCTGTTGAATGGTGCGATATGAAGTCTCTTTATTGCAGTTTAGCTAAAGAAGTACCATGCCTGTGATGGAGCTGTCAATCAGCATTTAGTCATACAGTATCTATTTCTATCCCTGTTCTTCTTAGCACAGAAGGGCTATTATAGTCTACATTACGGCATAGCTACTTTGGATATAGATATCCTTGAGGGGCAGGATTTATTTTGAAAGAAGATACTCAACATAACATGACACATCATTCAGACATCTTTAAAAGTACACATGCAGGTATTTCAAAGCAAAATATAGCAAAGGCTAATTTTAAACATTTAACATTTTGTGACTGCATTTCCTTTTTTTCTTATTTTAATAGCATTGAAAAAGGCCAAATGGGGTCATGAGACTTTTCTGTAATTGAAAATGTCTATTTCAAGCAATCCCTGTGCAAACCTTTGTGGCATTATCACCTATGAAGGACTACCTTTTGTAAGATACTATGCACATCAAAATTAATAAGAGAGAACCATTCAAGGCCAAAGAGAAAGAAAAATAGTGCTGAAATGCATTTATAAACACCTGAAAAGTGAAACTTTTCCAGCTGTCCAATAATATATATTTCCAAGTACACTAGCATATATGGAATATGACTAAAAATTAACGAGACTGATTACAAACCACAAACATGAAAATCAGTCATGCAGCTGTATACCACACTGGATGTGCTTCCAGATGTGATGATAAAAATGGATACAACCTTTTAAAGCTTGAGCTTTGGATATGCTGTGCATGTGGCACTCATTAGCTAAGCAAATGGATGTTAATCTTTATGACAGTCGATTGCTGTGCTGCATTCCTACAGAGAGCTTATCAGCTGGTCTGACCCGATCATCAAGACCATCATGACTTAATTTACAGGAGGATTATTTTCCTTCCCCTGCAATTCCATGGATTTAAAATGCACAAGAAAGTTTTTTGAAAGAAATGGCTGAAGCATTTAAACTTTCCTATTCCCCAGAGCTCTGCAGTAAATAGGTAATGGCATAAAAAGATTTAGATTCATGGATTCCATTAGGAATTCAGCAAGATTAAATATCTAATTTCTCATGTTCAAGACTGAAAAATTAACCTCATTTTCACAGCTGATTTGATTTCCATTGAATAGTTAAAGATGCTCATATAAGAAAAGATTTAGTCTTTCAAAAGAAAAGGCATTTCCAATCCATACCATAGAAACAGTATCTTTAGTCGATAAATGGTTAGAAGAGAAATATCATGTCATAGCTTAGGAAGAAATCAGAAGCCTCTCTAGTCCTAACAATCATTACCACTCTTA
Source organism: Mirounga angustirostris (assembly GCF_029215605.1). Taxonomy (NCBI): domain Eukaryota; kingdom Metazoa; phylum Chordata; class Mammalia; order Carnivora; family Phocidae; genus Mirounga; species Mirounga angustirostris. Next base: position 78,187,725 of record NW_026991717.1, read on the forward strand.
GCAAAGTCATCATATCACCACATTTGCCTACATACTCATGGTATTACCATCAGGAAACTTGTTGCTTTGGGCTACCTTGGGCTAATTTTAAAAGGTGTGATAGAATACCAGATCTACCCCTCTGAAACTAAGTGCTTGACATGCTAGACATAATGCAGAAAGAGGCAATTCAAACTTCTCACATAACTCTGCCAGCATACGTCACCCTATTCGACAGCAACTTCTGTTTCTTAGGCAATTTTAGCTGGAGACAATTGTTGTGCCAATATTTTCTCTTTGTGATGTGCTTCATTGTCCCCCAGGGGTGGCAGATACCAATAAGCCACATGTGTATTCTAATAATAACAGATAGAAACTGAAGATGGTCTCTTCAGAAAAAGACTGAATCATCTCTATTTTTGGTAAAAGCCTAGAGTATCATGAGCACTTAATGAGTTCATGAAAGTAAGTAAGTCACTTCTTTCCAGAGTTTTAGGTGCTTTGGGAGTACGTTTAACTCATTCAGTTTAGTGTGAAACTATTTAATGTTCTGAAATTTACACTATGCTTTTTTGGTGGTCTGGATTAAGAGCTTTTCATAATATCTGACAGTTCCATGGAAAAAATCATGAATAATGCCTAGATCACTAAATATTAATGAAAAAATCCTAAAATTCAAAAACAGTAAGGTATTATTTTTAAATCAATCTATGAAGAAAACTTAACCCCAAATTGTGAAACATTCAGTATTTATGGGTAGAGTGGATCATGATAGGCAATATGGAAAAATAAAAGATGAATGAGGCAGATCGTTCTCTCTTAAGAAATGATAATGAGCCAAATGGCCTGTGATAGATGGTACAGTGAGAGCCTTGGAGGGCAGAGGCAGGAGGGTTGGACTGGGGACGAAGAGCAGGAAGAAGCAACTTTAGCAACTTCAGCACAGCTTCTACCCAAGTGTATTCTACAGAATATATGATTCAATACTATATTCTTAACCAACTGAGCCACCCAGGCATCCCTCCAATACTATATTCTTAAATATATTACTTCCTACCACCCTTCATGTGCTAATATTTATTATAATTCTTCACAAACAGGTTCTAACATGCAGCAAAGGGTCAAATATTTTTGACCCCTACTTTTTTTTCTTCAAAGAATATCTCTTGATATAAGTCTTCTATTAAAAAAAAAAAATCACCTTGGGAAATAAAGTTCTACTGATGCTAGCTTGGAGATGCAAAGCTAAAGGCCAGAAAAATAAGTAACCTTTTTTTTCCCAATTTTTTTTATTATGTTATGTTAATCACCACACATTACATCATTAGTTTTTGATGTAGTGTTCCATGATTCATTGTTTGCATATAACACCCAGTGCTCCATGCAGAACGTGCCCTCTTTAATAACTTTTGACATTAGATTACATGAGAGATATTTTAGATCTGAACTAGAGTAGGGACACTGGGGGGGAAAATGATAAAAATTCAAGAGGTATTTTAAAGGTAGAATGACACTGGGGAGGGTATGTGCTATGGTGAGTGCTGTGAATTGTGTAAGACTGTTGAATCACAGACCTGTACCTCTGAAACAAATAATACATTATATGTTAAAAAAAAAAAGAAGAAGAAGAAGATAGCAGGAAGGGAGAAATGAAGGGGGGGAAATCGGTGGGGGAGATGAACCATGAGAGACTATGGACTCTGAGAAACAAACTGAGGGTTCTAGAGGGGAGGGGGGTGGGGGGATGGGTTATCCTGGTGATGGGTATTAAAGAGGGCACATAGAGCGAGAAGCACTGGGTGTTATACGCAAACAATGAATCATGGAACACTACATCAAAAACTAATGATGTAATGTATGGTGATTAACATAACATAATAAAAAATAAACCAATTGAAAACTCAAAAAAAATTAGTAAGACAGTTGTAATGCAGTGTTCAGCAGGCAGAGAGAGGTGCAGGGTTATAAGTGAAACTTGGGAATCACTCACATAGAAATAAATACATGATGTTGCCAGGGCTGATGAGGTCACAGAGTCTGTGAAGGGTGAGAAGAGAAGAGAATTCTACCTCTAAGTTTGGCGGTCTGCCTGCTTAGAAGGACCAGATATAGTGAAAAGAGCTTTCTTAGTAAACTAAAAAATAGATAAAACAAAATAGGCATCTAAGGAAACTTTAGGACAATGGGAATTAATTTAGGGGAGAGTTTCAAGGGACAGGTTGGTTAGGGAAAAGACTAAAAAGATAGGAGTGTAGGAAGTTCGGCATTAACACTGTTGGAAACAGAATCTTGTTGGCAAAGCTTCTAGGAGTAAAAAAGAGACAATGAATACAGAGGTTTTTTTTTTTCCACCAGAGTGGATGAAAAATTCCCGAGGAGAATACTGGGTTGAAAAGTAAGGTTTTATTGTTGTTGTCTTTGCTTTCTTTTTTTCAGTTTTTGTTTTGGGGGTACGACTTTACTTAGTTTATAGACTAAGAAAGGGCCTTTTGAGAAGGAGACGTTGGGGATAGAGAAGATGTAGAAGAGCTGTAAAATTCTGGTTGAGAACTGATTATAATTCCTATGTTTAGTGAACATAGAAAACATAGAAATTAACAATAATTATTGTATTGGATATTACATGCAATGAAATAGAAAAAGTAGCTTTGAAAATCAACTTTGTTTATTTATAAGCTAAGCCCTTTCTAATTTCTGGATGTTTTAATGACCAATCAATATAACTCATCCATAATATGAAAATATAATACCTATTGTGTCTAGCCACAGCTAATTATTATAAAACAAAAAAAGAGATTTTAAAAGCTCTATGGCAGGAGAAATATAGCAGATCTCATGGAAGATACCACAAACTTCTATCTATTTAGTCAATCAGCCATTATTTTTTGGACATGTATTATGTGTAAGTACTCTGCTACATGGTGTGAAAGATACAAACAATTACAAACAAGATCCATATTCAAAGATCTTATAATTAATATGGTGAGACAAATCATATACATATAAAATGCATCTAGCACTTAGAAGAATGCCAGCCTCCATGTTTGGGAACACAGCTTTGAATCAAGTGGGAAAAACACTCTGCATAGGAAAAATATCTGCCTTGCCCAAATACTTCACTTCATAAGAAAGAATCTTGGACCTTTATCATTTTATTATTTATTACTATTTTGCCAAGAAGTCTATGTGAATAGACTCATTTGAATAAATCCATAAAATTTATAATTCAAAAATCTTTATGGATTGACACTTGAATTATTATGGAATTTCTCTATAGCAAAACTACTTGTCTTAAACTTTACTCTGTTTGATATAAATATAGTTACACCAGTTGTACATTTTTTGATGTTTTCATGGTATGTCTTTTTACACCCTTTCTCTTTTAACTTTTTTACAAACTTACATTTAACATGGGTCTCCTGTAAGCAGCATACAGGTTTTTTTTAACCTAGTTAAATAATTATATTTTACTTAGAGTATTTAATTCACTTAAATTTAATATAACTACTGAGATATATTTTTTAATTTGTTATTTGAGTATAGTTGACACAAAGTTACATTAGTTTCCGGTGTACAACATAGTGATTCAACTTCTCTCTATGTTATACTACGCTTATCGCAAGTGCAGCTACCATCTGTCACCATACAGTGTTATTACAATATCATCGACTATATTTCTTTTATTTATATTTATATTTATATTTATATTTATATTTATATTTATAGGCCTTTGATTCCTAGGACTTATTCATTCCATAACTGGAAGCCTGTATCTCCCACTCCCCTTCACCCATTTTGCCCACCTTTGGCCCCCCGCCTCTCTGGAAACCACCAGTTTGCTCTCTGTATTTACGGGTCTGATTCTGCTTCTTGTTTGTTTATTGATTTGCTTTGTTTTTTAGATTCCACATATGAATGAAACCATATAGTGTGGCCAACAAATACACGAAAAGATGCTCAACATCACTAATTATCAAGGAAATGCAAATCAAAACCACAATGAGGTATCACCTTATATCTGTTAAAGTGGCTAAAATAAAAAGGACAAGAAATAACAAGTGTTGGCAAGGATGTGGAGAAAAAGGAACCTTCATGCACTGTTGGTGGGAATGTAAACTAGTACAGTCACTGTGGAAAACAGTGTGGAGGTTTCTCATAAAGTTAAAAGTAGAAATACCATATGATCCAATAATTCCACTGATATATTTGGGTTTAATCGGCTATCTGACTATGTGTTTTCTATTTGTCCCGACTGTTTTAGGCACATTTTCTTTTTCCTTTCTTGCCTTCTTATGGAAAATTTGAGTACTTTTTATTATTCAATTTCTCCCATGCTATTACTTATATTCATTTTTTACTACTCTTTTAATGGTTATTCTAGATATTACAATATTCTAGATATTACAATATACAATATTTACATTAAAGACTAATGTAAATCGATACTTTTACTTTCCAGACAAAGTAAAGGCCTTAGAACATTTAAAAACACCTGGGTGGCTCAGTCATTAAACGTCTGCCTTCAGCTCAGGTCATGATCCCAGGGTCCTGGGATCGAGCCCCGCATCGAGCTTCCTGCTCGGCGGGAAGCCTGCTTCTCTCTCTCCCACTCCCCCTGCTTGTGTTCCCTCTCTCACTGTGTCTCTCTGTCAAATGAATAAATAAAATCTTAAAAAAAAAAATCTTAATAACATTTATTCTTTTTCTGCATTCTTGCTCTTGCTGTCATAAAATTCTACATATATTAGTCTTTTAAGAAAATTTTTTATTGCAACCTATATGAAATATAAAAGTGCTTCTTATAAAAAGTTTCATCACTGCAGAAATATATAATATTCAAAGTATTTTCTGAGAGGGAATTACTGTAACCAATTTGGTTTCAGATAGTTTTTTCCCCACATATTTATTTATTTATTTATTTATTTTTATTTATTTATTTGAGAGAGAGAGAATGAGAGACAGAGAGCATGAGAGGGAGGAGGGTCAGAGGGAGAAGCAGACTCCCTGCCGAGCAGGGAGCCTGATGCGGGACTCGATCCCGGGACTCCAGGATCATGACCTGAGCCGAAGGCAGTCGCTTAACCAACTGAGCCACCCAGGCGCCCCTCCCCACATATTTAATATGGTTTAAAAAATAGCTTTGCACCACTTTCCCCAAACATCTAGACAATACATTTGTTCCACTTTACCCTCTTCTTTATTGACCTTGTGGAGGAGGTCTTATAGTGGGATGTGGAATAGATGGAATAGGAAAATTATTACTATCTCCCTCCCACTTTCACCTTGAGTTGTTCATTCTGGCTTCATCTTGTTTACCTCTATTTCTACAAGCTTTAATTTGGGGTTTGTAGGCATAAAGAGATGATCTATTGCTTCATGCATTTAATAATATGTCACTGAGCTGTGTTCCAGGGTCAGGGCCAAGGCCAGTGGAAAGCAAGACCAATCTTGTTTTTCATATCACTCATATTCATATCACTCACAGTCTGGAAGTACTTGCCTTTGTCCCTGATTCCCCAGACATCCAGTATTCACGATCTATCTCCTTACCTTTCAGTGCCTCAGTTTTTCTATCTGTAAAGTTAATTATATCTCCTCCATCCTTCTTGCCCAGAAGCCTCTTCCAGTGCTGTGATTGTTTATATGTATGCATGTATACATGCCCATGTATACATATGTATGTATGTTTTCCTCTAGCCAGCTATTTATCTTGTGTGTGTGTGTCTGTGTGTGTACATCACTCAATTTCCATTAGGAATACACATAGGAGTGGAATTGTTGGATGTTTACTAAGTACATGTTTATCTTTAGATATTGCCAAGTATATTTCAAAAGTGTTTGTACCAATTATACACACATCGATGATGTGTTGACTTATAATTGATCCACTCTTCCCATTATTTGGTATTGCCCATCCTTTTTACTTTGGTCATTCTTATGGGTATGTTGTGGCATAACATTGTGATTTTAGTTTTCATTTCACTACTTAGTAATAATGCTGAATGTTCTAATATGCTTATTATCCATTTGGATATTTTTGCTTTTTAAGTGCCTGTTCTTTTGACCATTTTAAAACTGAGCTGTTTTTTTTCCTATGGAATCTCAAATATGTTATGAATTTGAGTCCTTTGTTGGACACAGACATTTCAAATATTTTTTCTTAGTTTCTGACTTATTTTCACTCTATTAATTTATATAATTTTGTTTTAATGGTTAGTTTTTTACGTCTTATATAATAAATATTTGCCTATCACAAAGTCATTAATATCATTGCCTCTGTTTCCTTATAGAAGATTTAGACTTTTAATTTCCATATTTCTATATGACCCATATACTCCAAACTAATGTTTGTACTTGGTGTAAAGCAGGGAAGAATTCCTATTTTTCATGCAGTTATCCAATTAATTCACCACCATTTATTTGTAAAGATATACTTCCCCTCCAGAACTGTAGCAGTGGCTTTGTGCCAATCCTTGTGCCTAATACCTAACACCAATACAATCTTAATTACTGTAATTTTATAGTAAGTCTTGATATCTGGTAGTGTATATCCTCTAGCTTCATTCTTCTGCATGGCTACTTTGATAGTGTTTCCATAGAAACACTAGAATCAGTCTTTAAATTTCCACATAAAAAAAAATCTTCTGGAATTTTGATTGGGATTCTAGTGAATTTGAGGTCTTCTTAAGTAACAATTGACATAACAATAGGAGTCTTCTAATTGGTAACGATGGCATATTACTCTATTTAACTCTTCTTTAACTTCTTTCAATAGTGTTTTACAATTTTTAGTAGTGAGGTCTTACATATTATGTTAGATAAGCATATTTTAAACCCCATAAGATATTAGTATTACTGACTTAGATAGTCAACATTCATTTGGATTTACCCATATATTCACTTCTTTTTTGTTTTATATTTCTTCTTGCATACCCTTACTTTTGTCCTTCTGAAGAACTTCCTGAGTTATTTCTTTAATATGGATCTGCTCAGTTTTTGAAACTGTCTCTAAGTAGAGACTTCATTTATGAAGAATATTTTCTGTGTTTATAGAATCTAGACTGGATCACTGGACAAAAAATGTAATTTCACTGTTTTCTGGCCTCCATTATAACTAGTGAAAGTAAGTTATTAGTCTTACTTCTACTGCTCTGAATACAGTATGTCAGGATCTCTGGATGCTTTTAAGAAGTTAAAAGGTAAATTTCCTTCCTCCTTGGTGGGCTTTAAATTACAATATGTAAGGGTTTAGGTATATCCATCTATACCACCAAATTAGAGCCCCAAATTAGAAGGATATAAAGAAAATGTATTAAAGTGGATTCGTTTTTTTCTCTGAAAACAGTAGATAAAGAAGGTATTATAATAAAGTTTGCATCTGGCAGTATGTGATTATGAAAAATACGTGATGGGGACAGGTATTTGAGCATGTTAACTTATGAAAATATTGTCAGACTAATCTGGAAGAGTTCTGAAGGGTAGATGACCAGTGAGTGATATGGGGTATAAAGTATAGTAGAAGTTGGACAAGAAAAATATGAAATTATACTTGCTTAAAGCTTTTATTTTTCTAAAAAAAAAATCAATATTTCAAAACATTATGTCTATAAGAGTTTAAGGTTTAAATTATTATACAGCAGTTAAAATCTTAGGCTTTATCTTTTTCAATGATCAAATTTGGCACTTTCTCTAATTTTCATTTCTATTCTGACCTGAATAAAAGACTGGCATACTGAATTCAATTGCACTCAGTTTAATTGCTTCTTGATTTTTGACTCATTATTTGAGTTGAATAAGTCAAAATGTTAGAAGTGAGCAGGGAGTTCTGAGAAGTGAAACTCTGAAAGTATGCCTCCTAACTAGCACGCTGAATTGGAAAGTCAGAATTGACTGAGGTCAAATTTGACTGTATGTATTTTCACATATTTGGAAGGACACATGACAATTTAGTATTTACTTTTCTTGAATCTATTCTTCTCACTATTTATCACAGTGGGGCAACCATCATGTATCATACTGACATCTGAGTAAAGGTAGACATGTGGGTGCTGATGGAAAAATGTGCCCTGACCAACATAATAAACATGTCTATTACTAAAGAATATAAATGAGACTTCCAAACCCCTGAGCGGTTTCTAGATTTTTTTTCTTGTGTCTATGTTCATGAGTTAGAAGAAAGCAAGACAGCATATTTATGATTATGTGATTAATAAGATAACAACTGAATCTTCAGTATACCTACAGACGAACTGAGGGACAACTTCCTCAGGCAATTCATTAATGCAACTGGTTGCTAAAGGCCAAACAACAATCAGTTATATTCAATCACAATCAGTTCACATTCAATGGGACTGAATTAGACTAGAATCAAATGTTGTTTAAAAATTAGAATAATTATTAAAAGTACTTCCTGATGAAGAAATCTGTAACACTTGGGAAATTATCTATACATTTATCTAGAACTACTTAGGATGGTTTGCTAGGATCTGGTGAAATGAATTAAAGGACTGCTTTAGTTGAAACTGTGAAATAGGATACTAGCCTACAAAGAATGTCACATCCAAATATTTTAAATCATTTCTTTTCTGTGTGAACCCTCAAATATTTCTGAAGATGAATGATTGTGTGTGTGTATATGTGTGTGTGTAAATGTATGTGTGTTTTACCTTATTCAGATGGGGAGCAATTGGACAAGACTAAATGTTTATGTGAAACCAAGAGTTTCATTGATAAATAAGAGATTGCAATTGCACAAATCTGGAGTACCTTTTCACAAATGGTCTCTAATAACTGATGAGGATATTTTGTTGCTGTTACTATTGTTATTGTTATGAATTAATACCTATGATATAAATTCATCCAAGTTTAATATCTTTCTGGTCTTGTTATGCTTTACCCCTAGAATAGAATTAACTTTTTCTTTCCTTTTGAAACACTTATCTTTAGATTGGTCATGCCTATCACATGAAGCATTGTTCATATGAGAATCATGGTATCAATTCTCTTCAAAAACCTCCCCTTTTATCCCACTGGCAATGGATAACACAGTATGGAATCTGTGCAAACGAAAACTCCAGAAACCAAATTCTCCTGGATGCTAATGATGCTTCCCTGGGGCATAGTGAGAAGGGTCTCAATTCACCTCCTCTCCATGTTCTAACTAGACACAGGAAGCCCTTTAGCCACCAGCAATGGAGTTTCATTAAAGCCACTTCACTTTAGATATAACAAAGCTCCTTCTAGGAAGCAAACCCGAAACTCTAGTCAGATTGTAGAATTGCCCAAACATTGGGGTCCCTGCTTTTACACAGCACAAAATTGTGTAATGGCACCAGAGGTTCCTTAACAAGCTAAAAACCCTATGAAGCAACAAAGATCAGGCTAAAGAATCACAGAGTTTCTGATTGAAGCTGAAGTTGAATTGCCATTTCAATTCCTCCCTCACGGAAATTATCCAATTAATCTGCATGGATCTTTTTGGGAAAAATTCCTATTATTCAAATGATTGCTAAGGAGAATGAATGGAGCTTTTTTTTTTTTTTTTTTAATTACTAAACCTGGTACGTTTAAAAACTTTTCTTCTCAAGTCCATCAGGGCTGGAAATCCTTGGAAGAGGTATTTCTCAGGCTTTTTCTTTGTACTCAACTGGTATTCAAATAAAGCCATATAAAATCCCTTAAAGCCAGTGAAACCTGAGGGATGATTATTAAGGAAATCACAGAAGTCAGAGATCTTCCCCAAATAGGTCTTCTTTCTCTAAATCAGACTTTAAAGTAAACGCCACTGTGGGGAGAGTCAGCATAAATTTCATTTATCTAAAATTCCCTATTTTTTTTGGTCAAGACCCCTCCAGGAAGGGCAGGAGCTAAATGATAACCAGCATGACTTAAGTCAGCAGCGCTGATACCTTCTGAAGATAAGGCACAAAAAATAGTTATATAAGCAAGGAAGCCAGCCAGTACTTCACCTTTACTAATAAAAAAAGAAAGAGATAGATCAGATTACAGGAGCACTTTACTATGGGAGCTTTTACAGCATATTGCAAAATATCTAATATCCTAGTGTCCCCCCTTCAGTTGTTTCGTGTATAGAGAGACCATTTACCTCCTCTTACCCAGGAGCCAAGTACTTAGGTATCACTTCCTCACCCCTCCTTATAGCTTGCATCAGGTTGCAATATGTTTTTGGTGGTTTGTTTTTTTTTATAACTTTTAGGTAAGGTAAGAAAAGTAAAAATATTATTGTACAGAGGACATACATATGAATCATAGTTTGCTTTAGCTCACAAAAATGACATGGATCTTAATCTGAAATTTCATATGCAGTTGACATAATATATACTCCATGCTCCTATCTAGTTTTTCTTACTTATTCAGTTTGTACCCAACATATGAAAATTGATACTAACATTTTGGAAAAAAATAGCTACCTACTTTGACTTCTAGGACCTGTTCAACTTGCAAGAGTCTTTTATGTTCTACTCTGAGGTATTTGTTTATGTAGAGCATTGTAGTTATGAAAGGACGTATTGTTTAAGTAGGTATTAAGAGATTTGCAGTTATTCAGTGTTATGAAAATTAAATTCTGGCAGAATATCCAATTGTTGTGCAATTATAAAGAGAAATGTAACATTTCATTCAATTAGGGTATTGACAATCTCATATTTATACAATGAATAAGTGGCAAAAGACATTTCTAAAATATTTTAGTAGATGCTTCTATTCCTGAGAACAAAAGTGTTAAATCTTAAAAAGATTTTGTTAATGAGAATTTAGAAAATAAGATTAATATATATATAGATAATTTAATACACTACATATTTTATTTTTTACTGTGAAGAGCCAGTAATCAATAATAACACCATTCTCCCTGAGAAGGAAAAGAGCTTGTGCCTTCTATTTGAAGAAACTAAGGCAATAAGATGCAACAGATTTGCTTAAGGTAACGTTCTTCAAACAGAGGGGTAAACCTGTCTTCTACCTTGCTGCTCCAATAAACAAAATGATCCTACCGGCTTTCCATGTTTTAACATACCTGTGTCTGTCAGTGCCCTTCTCCTGGACACCCGCCATTTGAATCAAAAGTCTTGATCAACTCAATCTGCTGTATTGACACTTGGTGATGTTGAGCAATTGCAAGACAAACAACTAGTAATAACCATTCCTTTCTAATGCTATTAAAATGCAAAGATATTAGAGATGGTTTTTCATAATAAGAGTCTTTTTTTTTCTGGATCAGATACAGTAAACAAGAATCAAATATAGGCAGAAATATGTAATTTAAAATTTTATGTTACATTTCGTTGAAATGTTAGCTGAATAATATTGCTTTGGCACATATGTTATATTCATGTCAATATGTTTCATATGCTAAAAAGATCTATGCAAGAGTGCCTAGCCTTCCCTGTTTACAAAAGAACTAAACAGCTGTGTAAGTTCATAGAAGAAGAGAGAAATTGAAAAAGAAAGTTCTAGGACCTGTTCAGATTATTCAACTACACTTACCTAATGAATCTTGTGGTTTAATATAGAAAATAAAATATGCTTATGAGGAAAATATGCACTGGATGCTCCAATTGAGAAAGAAGAGCCATTTAGTTGAGCTAAGTATCAGAGGACTCTTTCCCTTTCTCTCTTCTTTTTTTAAAACTATGTTACAGATTTTCCATTCAGGTTATTTTTTAGGCTTCCCTTTGCCAACAGGTTAAACATGTAATAACACTAAACATTATATATATGTGTATATATATATGTACATATACATATATATATACACATATATATATTACACATATATATACAATACACACACACTCACTAAACATTATACACACACATATATACTGATATAAGTTACAGTGAAAGTTATGAAATGAGTATTAATGTATAGCATTTGACTATAGGAAGAATCCTGAGGCTTTCTCTAATGTTATATCCCATATTTAAGACTATAGGCATAGCCACAGCAATGGAGGAAAAGTCATCTAGAAATCTGGTAAGATAATACCCTGGTAACTTCTTATAGAAGTCACTATTTTGGAATGGTTCCAGATCCAAATTTGGTAGCAGAGTATTATAAATTTTTCATTGTCATATCTGCCTAATTTTGACCAATACACCTTTTTCTTCTCTTCCTCTCTCATTTTAGAAAATTAATTCTCTATCAATTCTTTAGCAAAAAGATCTACAGCAGAGAGAACAGGTCAGCCACAAATCATCAAGGGAGGTCTGGAATTTATCCTCCATCAAACTGGCCTCCACATGACAGCTTATAATAACCCATCAAATATTTTATTACAAGGATTTTTTAAAAGTCTTCTATACTATCAGAAAGAAAACACCTAATAACATTGGTTTGTGCCTAAATGTTGCAAAGGTAAATTTGTTTGCACTGTAAATCATATTGGTGTTTTAACAATTTACCTCAAATTTGTGAATGAAATAAAGTTTATATTATAGCCACATTATAAGCATTGTTTGTTCTTCTTTTTTCCTGAACAGTCAATGAAATGTTAATTTCATTTCTCCTAAGTATTCTTGAATATGTAGAATGTATACTGCTAATATGAGGAGTGTCTTTATAAATAAAACCTATTCAGACATATTGGAGTAACCTGTATCTTTTAATCTGAATAGCCTTTTCTTTTTTTGTGATCCTATAGGATAGGATTTCCTGGCTGTTAAGTGCCTTTTTATTTCTCCGAGTTGATCTTGGAAATGGAGTGTTTAAGATTTTAGTTTATCTTGATACAAACCAACCCATTCCTGCTTAGAATACTTTGGTTTTATATCTGAGAGCTTAATTACTAGATCCTTGGATAGAAGCGATGCTAACCAAATCCTAAAAAAATATGACAAGATAATTCTAAATGAGACTTTACTTAATCTTATTATCTATATATCCCAGAAATTACTCACTTTACTAGAAAGTTTGGATTGGGGAAATAAAAACTGAAGACTTTAGTGAGTGATATTAATGGGGCATTTTTCATCATTTTTGTCATCAAATATTGAGCAACTAATATGTTGATAGCATTATGGCATATATGGAGGGTGATTCTTACGTTTATGATTATAAATATTCCAAATATGAATCATATATTTTATGTTCCTAATTTTTAAAACACAAGTTGATAATAGCACAGATACATTTTGTTTTCATTTCCAGTACAGAATTCCATTCTATAAATATAACTTACAGAAAGCAATTTACCATTTTAAGCACATGGATGAAAATACTGCCACAGAGAGGGATTGGGACTTATTCTGAAAATAAATTACTTAAGTGATAGGGGAGAAAGCCCCCATGAGGAAATCATGAGGTGGAAACAGTCCATACTCTTATACAACGAGGAACCTGTTAAGCGTGAAGAAACTGTAATACATGTGGCACTTGTAGGTACATTAAGATAAAATATCCAGGAGCCAGTAAATTTTGTCATGCTGTCAGAGTATTCCGCGGTACATATGAGCTGTCGCACTTCAGTCATCAACATCCAAAAAAGCTTAGCATTTTAGAAAACAACTTTCCATAGAAACAATTCAACTTCATACTAACAGGCATATGGATACTAACAGAATAAGTAAAATAGCAGTTGTCAGTCTCTCAATCTTTACGATCCTTCTTCCACCTCCTATTTGACCAGAGCCCTGTCATCTCTAGTATCAATATCCTTTTCTTTTTGCAAAGATAGAGAGAAGAAAAGGAAGAAGGGAGAGCGAGAAGGAGACAGAGACAGAGAATGAATCAGAGAAGCCATGGAGTACTAAAGGCAACAGGGCTTTGTGGTTCCCAGAATTCTTTGTGATCATTTTAGTTTCTATTTGCATTGGGTTTTCCTATGGATTTATCTTCCCTTTCAGAAACAGAAAAGGAAAATATTAAGAAAGTATATGTACTCATCATGTTCCCCTGTGATGACTTAATTTACAGGACATTCTGGAACCCCCTTTCATATAAAACACTGGCCCAGATGTGGTCTCCTGTATGAAAGTCAAAAGAATCTAGGAATATTTTAAATTAAGAAAAGAAAACTCTATCAGCTCCTTCACCCCCACACCAAAAAGGTTCTGACATATGAGATTTTGGTTTCTCTAATGCTTAGAGTTAGTTCAGTTTTGTAATTCCAAAATCAAAACCAAGAAAAATATTAGATTGGTTTAGGTGCATTTGTTAATTCTGTAATTCTTTATATTTTATAGAAATCCATTCTACATTCTTAAAATATACTGGCATACAGCTAAAAATAATCAATGCTTCAGCACTGTACTAGTCATATCTTCCTTCTCTCTTAAGACAAGATTTTTCATACTTACTTACTTTTCATTGCAGTGTACTTTTATGATACCATCATTTTGGGATAAAGCATTCAGATATGATTCCTCAACAGGAATCCCAATACCAAAAAAATTAAATTAAATTAAAATTTAAAAAGTTTTTTAAAAAGGGAATCCCAATACCATGGTTTTAAAGCCAAAAGCATATTTTGGTTATATATACATATGAATACATTTGGTTTTGGAGTTTTCATTCTGCATTTATAGAAAACTAACATGGTATTCTCCCAGGGAACAGAGAATGATTAAAACCTTTATGTATTAATTCACCATTAAAATATATTTATTATGTGTGACTGTGTACCCAGAGATAAGCAAGTCAGTTCTTATTTTCAAGGAGCATGTAGTTTATAAGGAAGAGAGACAAGAAATTTAATTTCTTGCTATTCAAAATGTGCTCTAAAGACCAGCACATGTGCATCATCTGGGAGCTTGTTAACACTGTAGGATTTCTGGACATACCCTAGACATACTGATTCAGAACATACATTTTCACAAAATCCTCAGGTAATCTCTATGCACATTAGAGTTTGAGAAACATCACTTTGATTGGAACCTAAGCAGGGTTACTGTCTTAACACCTAGAAGAAACATGGAGATGGACGAGTTTGAAGGTGGGAAGGTGGCGTGATGGGATGGAAGGATCCCGGTACCTGCATTTTGTTCTTCAAACAGAGGACAGATTGCCAGTCAGGCACCTTTTACTAGCATAAAAATAAATGTTCTAAAAGGAATATTTGTTTTTGAATGTTTTTGGTTTACATACTATTTGGAAAAACAGTCATATTACTGTTGACAATATGTCAGTTTGACAGAAATATGATTGTATAAATCCGTATCAAAAGAAAGTTTTATTTTTTTTAAGATTTTATTTATTTATTTGAGAGAGAGAGAATGAGAGACAGATAGCAAGAGAGGGAAGAGGGTCAGAGGGAGAAGCAGACTCCCTGCCAAGCAGGGAGCCCGATGCGGGACTCGATCCCGGGACTCCAGGATCATGACCTGAGCCGAAGGCAGTCGCTTAACCGACTGAGCCACCCAGGCGCCCCTATTTTATCCATCTTATGGTTTGCTGAGGAATAAGCGACCGTGGTGGCTTTTAAGAATGGCTTTGTCGGGGCGCCTGGGTGGCTCAGTTGTTAAGTGCCTGCCTTCGGCTCAGGTCATGATCCCAGGGTCCTGGGATCGAGCCCCGCATCGGGCTCCCCGCTGGGCGGGAAGCCTGCCTCTCCCCCTTCCACTCCCCCTGCCTGTGCTCCTCTCTCACTGTGTCTCTCTCTGTCAAATAAAAAAATAAAATCTTTAAAAAAAAAAAAAAAAAGAATGGCTTTGTCAGTGGGGCGCCTGGGTGGCTCAGTTGGTTAAGCGACTGCCTTCGGCTCAGGTCATGATCCTGGAGTCCCGGGATCGAGTCCCGCATTGGGCTCCCTGCTCAGCAGAGAGTCTACTTCTCCCTCTGACCCTCACCCCTCTCATTCTCTCTCTCTGTCATTCTCTCTCTCTCAAAAATAAATAAAATTAAAAAAAAAAAAGAATGGCTTTGTCAGTTACTGCAGTTCTTCAGTTATGAGTGCAGTGACAACATAGGAAACTTTTCTGCCTCAAGATCTCAGCCCAGAACACAGCAGTAGAACCAGTTCACATAGAGATGACCATTTGGAAATTGAGACATTTAAATTCATTTTCATGTTGTTTGCAAAGCTTCAAATAGATATGGGAACAAAGATCATGGCAACATATTTTGATCAACTCTCTTTGTGCACATCAGTACCTCAACCACACTCCCTCTGCCTCTTTCCGTTGTCTCCTCCATTCAGGACACCATGAATATGTTGTCTATGGCCAGGACAGAGTCTTTCAGGGAGCACACCATTTTCTCTGCTTTCCTTTTACATGTTATATTAGTGTGTTTGAATGTCACCTCTTTCAGATGAAAGACCAAATAAGGGATACCTTCTGAAATATTTTTCTGAATGTGACTATGTGTATATATGTATGTATATATTTACATATGCATACATATATATAAATGACATGCAAGAATCATATATAAGGGCTGTCAAAAACATATAGCATATTAATGCAGGATTCCATGAGTAAGACACAGATACAACAGTAAAAAATAAACCCTTAATTTTTCAAAGCATGTGGAGGTATTAAATTATTTTAAAGTAATTCTTGTTAACACTTACTTGTGTTATATCTCAAAAGGCAAAGATATTTTGTGATATAATACTTATTACCTAGAGTCAAATTAGGAAAATAAAACATAGTTACAAAGGAAAAAGCCCTACTTCTGGAACTTGATCCAGTTATTTTATTTATAATTATTTGATTTCATTAGGCATAGACATTTTTAACCTTTGTATGTCTTTTTATTCTTCATATATCAGTTTTCAGCTCTAATCATAGTTAGATTATACTTTACTATCATTGTTTATGTTTCATACCAGTTCAATTGGGGTTCTCTTCCTAAAATGAAAAAATTCAGGAGGAAATGCTTGGACACAAAAACTGACTTTATAAATTAGAAAAGGTAAATGAGTTTTTATATACCATATAAAACTATCTTACAAAGGGCCCAATTGCTTTTCCCAGTAAGTTTTAAGTGTCTCAAGTATTTCTAAATATCCAGTCCAATTAATCCCCTTCTGAATTACAATCCCATTAGGAATACTTTATAGGATTATTGCAAACAGTTTTATTGTAAATATATGATTAGAGTTATTTAGACTATACAATAGCCTTCATAAATCCTCTTCTGCAACTGCCAGTGATAAATTTGTTAAACTTAAAATCTTTGTATTTACATCTAGCTAAGAATTGATGCTTGTCCAACTGGGGTCTAGCCAGCAAAACATAATCCACTTCAATACTTTACAAGAAAGCAAAGTTAATGCAGGGAATCAATTGCACACGTGATGGAATAGCTGGGAACAATAACTGGTAACAATAGGGATACAGTAACTTACAGATTAACACCATCAGGAATTCACTGACATCCCTAGACTGGGGAATCAAAGAAAGGAAACTGGAAGACTGGACCCAGGATCTGTGTGCCTCTCAGGCTGGATGACAGAACCATGGTGGGCCTGATGGTGGCAGCTGGAGTCACAGAAGAGACAAGCCACTACCACTGAAAGTGCTTAAGGAGAGGATATTCTAGCTGCCTCCCTTATCCTGCCCACCATCTCTCATCTTCACCTCCATGACCAACATAAACTGGAAGTCAGCTAGCATGTGAGCCAAGAAAATCAGCCTTTAGGGCTAAGTCCTGCAAAATAATCTTCCAGGCTTTTATAAACAAATATAAAAACTAAAGTTTTAAAAGCAATTTGTGACAGTAAAGGTAGGAATGCACACATTGCCCTCAAACTTAGCCCTCCTGAGAAATCTAGCACCTACATTTTTCACTCATCAAAGAGGGCAGCGAATAGCAAAAGAAATCATAGCTGAAAGAGAATTATATTAATCAAAGCAATTTCTGGTGAAAGGAGTCTTGGAGATCTCTATGCAAGTTATAGAAAGAAAGCTATACTCTTCAAACCACTGAGTTGCAAACAAAGCTTCAGATGATAACTATATGATTTGACAAAGATACTTCAAATTGCTCAGGAAAATCTTTTCTTTACAGTAATGTTTCAGGCTATTTAAAACAGAATCTCAGTCGAGGAACTAAACAAAGATGCTAGGATTGGACATAGAAGACAGATGAGTTTGGCTGTTATCCATATAAGAATAGAAGCCAAAATTATGCTGACTATAAATGGAGCCAAGCGATGTCATATAGATTTGAAAACCATGTTGTGCCAAGGAAGATGTTAATGTTTCTCAATTTTCAGGTTTACTAAGGATCATAAGTTGTTTGATTTCTTAATCTAGTTTACATATCCTAAATATCACTGCAACTTGCAAGCCCCCTCCCCCTCAACTTGTTTTTTAAATTCTAGATTTGACAGTTTGGTCTAGATTCCAAGCCTAACTAGATGGGTGTTATTTTGGTTCATTCAGATATATCTTACCAATTTGTTTTGCATGATTTATCAGAGGCTATTAACTCTTTGGAGTAAAGATAATAATTTAAAATTATGTATAGCTCTTGCTTAGACTAGCAACTGAGTCCATCATGCCCTCGAAGGAGATATACCGGGACTTTACTGGAGGTGAAACATTTCAAAGGATGTTTTCTTGCTTTCTCTTCCTTGTGCCCTGTAACTAAGATAAAGAACAAGGATCATCTTTGCTTAGCAAATGATGAAGAGCAACCAGACCAAAGAAATATGTGGTGAAATCATTTGCAAGCATGGAATTTGTGAGCATATTTTTGAACATGTTCAAAAGCTCATGTGCACGTGTATATTTATACAATTGGGGCCTGTTAACATTTCCTAATATTTTAAATCTCTGAAGTGATTATTATAATATTTGGTATCCTCAGATAAGGATGAAGTTTAACTGGAAAAGGAATTTTTCATAAACCTTTTAAAGGTTGCCATTATTTTCTTTGTAAATCTACAGATGAGAGCTAAAATAATCAAAATCTTCCAGAAGATAAACCTCATAATGTTAAATGGCATTTGTATATTTGTACCACCACTTTGTTTCAGAAAGGACTTCCACAGAGTTGTAAAGGTAGATAACATGATACAAAGTAGCACAAGCTAAAAAGTAGCATAACAAAAACTAAGTGGGATTAGAAAAATATGTGTGTGGGTGTGTGTGAGTGTGTACTGTGGTTTGTTTTTATTGTTAACAGGATGCAAAACAACCCAAGCAGTACCATTAAATGTTCAAGTTATATAAGGCAGTGATAATGATAATATTATATGCCAACATATTTTGTAAATATTATAGAATAATACACATGTAATATTATTATAATTATCTCATTTGAGCCTATAAACACCCAGAAGAAAGAAAAACATATTGGATTCTATTGTTTGTTTCAATGTTTTAAAATCAGAAAATCTGTAACATTTTTCTTAAAATAGACCTTTAAATATCATTTTCCTCTTCCCCAACTCTGTTGTTAACAAGACTTTCTTACTATATCACATTTTCATTGAATTAAAGATACTTTTCAGTGATTCGGTCCCCCAATTCAGGAACCTGGAATCTACCTCAAAGCCTTAAGTCACCATCTGAATCATATCTCCTAATCTCTGCTGCGTATCAACTGTCAGGTGTCTAAACTGCATCAGTCTGCATTCCTGAATCCCTCACACAGCCTGCTTTTTCTGCATGTGCTTCCAGACCTCAGAATATTGCTGGTAAGATCTGTGGTCCTAGTTTCTTGTCTTGCTTCTCTTCTCTCTCATCCTGTACATCATTTACACATCAGTTTTCCCAGTGCTCCCTTACTGCAGCTTTTGGGTTCCTTCTGAATCTGCTTTGGGTCAACTGTGTGAACAGACACCTCTGCATTTGACCACTCCCTGTTGCCCCACCTGGTTGAGCTCCTCTAATTTCTCACGTTTGCCCTCATCCCTCCAGACCCACTCAGGATTTTAGTACATATTTCCTCTCATCTCCCTTGTCATCTCCTTCTAAGTAGGATATTCTATTCTAAAGTGACCACAACAGCCCTACAATAGTAACTTCCAAATTATGGGAAAAATGAAAAGCATCTTCAAAAACAAACTTTTTAGCCATTCATTCATTTACTTTCTCTGCTCTGCAAACACAACCACTGCCTTGTGGAGCTCATAGTCTGGCAGTGCAAGAAATAATTAGTTTTGATATGACATAGTAAATTTTATGATGGTCTCAAATACTACAGGGGCCCAGAAGAATCTGGAGCAGGGCAGGAGTGTGAATAGTAACTTTGCTGGGACTAGGTTGCATTTCAACTAGATCTAGAGGGATAATCAGGAAAATATGGCAAAGGGCTTTAGAGGAGAGGGAACAGCAAGGGTACAGGCTTGGAAGGCACGAAACATTTGATATAGAGTGGAGTGTTAAATACCTAGATAGGACCAAAGTACTAGGCTTCGAATACAAGTGGTGGGAGATGGCACTGGTCCCGTGGGCTACAGTTGCATTAGAAAATATGAACAGCATGCTGCTTAAAATCCTTCGATGGCTCTGGATTCTGATTGGTGTGAATTCCAGCATTCTTCAGGGCCAGCAAGGCCCTGCATGATCTGGCAACTTCCCAAATCTCCAGGTTCCTGCTGAGGTACCTTCCTCTTTGCTTGCCACAGTCTACAACACAGTCTACCCACTGGCTAGTTTCTCAGAAGGGCTAAGCTTCTCCTTCTCAGAGATTTGCATGTTATCACCTTTGCTTAGAATGTGCTTCCTCCTCTTCTCACCTGATAAATTCCTATCCATCATTTTCTTCTCAGATTAAACACCACTTGGGAAAATGACCTCTACAAGATGACATTAAGTCCCATCTTATACTTCTGCCTCATGTCACTATGACTTTTTCCTTTATAACTAGTCTCTATCATAATTAAATAACTATTTGAAGTTATGGTTTATTTGATATTATCTTTCCCACTATGCTATGGCTCCATGAGGGCAGGGTCTCTCATCATGGAGTCGAGTGCCCCCCACAGTAGGCACTCATTATTAGTTGAATAGATGAGGGATTTGTCTGTTCATAAATCCTGTATCACATGTAGCATTTCTTGTGAGATTTAAATAAGTTAGTCTATGTAATACGTTAAGCACAGTGCTAGGAATATAGTAGTTGCTCAATTAAGTGTTAAATGTTCTTTTTTTTTTAAGATTTTATTTATTTATTTGACAGAGAGAGAGACAGCGAGAGCAGGAACACAAGCAGGGGGAGTGGGAGAGCGAGAAGCAGGCTTCCTGCCGAGCAGGGAGCCCGATGCAGAACTCGATCCCAGGACCCTGGGATCATGACCTGAGCCAAGGCAGACGCTTAACGACTGAGCCACCCAGGCGCCCTAAGTGTTAAATGTTCTTAGATGTATATTTTCACTTCCATGGTTAGAAACAGAGAAGAAAAACATAAAACAAAAGCACAGTTCATGTTTTCTAATGCAATTCCCCCAGACACCTTATATTGGGTATCCCAAAAAACAGCCCCTGAAGTAAGATTTAGGTGCAAGGTAAACTTTGGAAGTAAACCCAGGACGCATGGTAATGGAATGGGAAGATGAGGCAGGGAAGGGAGGAAGGCCAATAAAAGGCCTGTTAATTAGCAGTTCACCATTGGGCTCAATCCTGATGGAAAGCAGGTTAAACATAAAGGCCATCTTAAATATAACCTCAGGTTTGCCCCACCAATGAGCAAGAGAGCTGGTTTACTGATAGAAATCTTCTGTTCCTCATTAGTTGGGAGTTGTTTCTGGGAGCAACTCCTGCCTCTAAGAAGTGTCAAAAGAAAATCCTGAGGATATTTTAACTGATTGACTTTGTCCTGTTTTTGCTATGATCTCTGAAGATTTTCTTTTTTTTTTAAATTTTTTATTGTTATGTTAATCCCCATACATTACATCATTTGTTCTTGATGTAGTGTTCCATGATTCATTGTTTGTGCATATCACCCAGTGCTCCATGCAGGACGTGCCCTCCTCAATACCCATCACCAGGCTAACCCATCTTCCCACCCCCCCTCCCCTCTAGAACCCTCAGTTTGTTTTTCAGAGTCCATCATTTCTCAGGGTTCGTCTACCCCTCCGATTTCCCCCCTTCATTCTTCCCCTCCTGCTACCTTCTTCTTTTTTTTTTTTTCTTAACATATATTGCATTATTGGTTTCAGAGGTACCGATCTGAGATTCAACAGTCTTGCACAATTCACATGCTTACCAGAGCACATACCCTCCCCAGTGTCTATCACCCAGTCACCCCATCCCTCCCACCCCACCCCCCACTCCAGCAACCCTCAGTTTGTTTCCTGAGATTAAGAATTCCTCATATCAGTGAGGTCATATGATACATGTCTTTCTCTGTTTGACTGATTTCGGTCAGCATAATACCCTCCAATTCCATCCACATCGTTGCAAATGGCAAGATCTCATTCCTTTTGATGGCTGCACAATATTCCATTGTATATATATACCACCTCTTCTTTATCCATTCATCTGTTGATGGACATCTTGGCTCTTTCCACAGTTTGGCTATTGTGGACATTGCTGCTATAAACATCGGGGTGCACGTACCCTTTCGGATCCCTACTTTTGTATCTTTGGGGTAAATACCCAGCAGTGCAATTGCTGGATCATATGGTAGCTCTATTTTCAACTTTTTGAGGAACCTCCATACTGTTTTCCAGAGCGGCCGCACCAGCTTGCATTCCCACCAACAGTGTAGGAGGACTCCCCTCTCTCCGCATCCCCGCTAACATCTGTCATTTCCTGATTTGTTAATTTTAGCCATTCTGACTGGTATGAGGTGGTATCTCATTGAGGTTTTGATTTGGATTTCCCTGATGCCGAACGATATTGAGCACTTTTTCATGTGTCTGTTGGCCATTTGGATGTCTTCTTTGGAAAAATGTCTGTTCATGTCTTCTGCCCATTTCTTGACTGGATCATTTGTTCTTTGGGTGTTGAGTTTGATGAGTTCTTTATACATTTTGGATACTAGCCCTTTATCTGATATGTCATTTGCAAATATCTTCTCCCATTCTGTCGGTTGTCTTTTGGTTTTGTTGACTGTTTCCTTTGCTTTGCAAAAGCTTTTTATCTTGATGAAGTCCCAATAGTTCATTTTTGCCCTTGCTTCCCTTGTCTTTGGCGATGTTCCTAGGAAGAAGTTGCTTCAGCTGAGGTCGAAGAGGTTGCTGCCTGTGTTCTCCTTTAGGATTTTGATGGACTCCTGTCTCACATTGAGGTCTTTCAACCATTTGGAATCTATTTTTGTGTGTGGTGTAAGGAAATGGTCCAGTTTCATTCTTCTGCATGTGGCTGTCCAATTTTCCCAACACCATTTGTTGAAGAGACTGTCTTTTTTCCATTGGACATTCTTTCCTGCTTTGTCGAAGATTAGTTGACCATAGGGTTGAGGGTCCATTTCTGGGCTCTCTATTCTGTTCCACTGATCTATGTGCCTGTTTTTGTGCCAGTACCATACTGTCTTGATGATGACAGCTTTGTAATAGAGCTGGAAGTCCGGAATTGTGATGCCGCCAGCTTTGCTTTTCTTTTTCAACATTCCTCTGGCTATGCGGGGTCTTTTCTGGTTCCATATAAATTTTAGGATTATTTGTTCCATTTCTTTGAAAAAAGTGGATGGTATTTTGATGGGGATTGCATTGAATGTGTAGATGGCTCTAGGTAGCATTGACATCTTCACAATATTTTTTCTTCCAATCCATGAGCATGGAACGTTTTTCCATTTCTTTGTGTCTTCCTCAATTTCTTTCATGAGTATTTTATAGTTTTCGGAGTACAGATCCTTTGCCTCTTTGGTTAGATTTATTCCTAGGTATCTTATGGTTTCGGGTGCAATTGTAAATGGGATCGACTCCTTAATTTCTCTTTCATCTGTCTTGTTGTTGGTATATAGGAATGCCACTGACTTCTGTGCATTGATTTTATATCCTGCCACTTTAGTGAATTCCTGTATGAGTTCTAGCAGTTTTGGGGTGGAGTCTTTGGGGTTTTCCACATAAAGTATCATATCATCTGCAAAGAGTGAGAGTTTGATGTCTTCTTTGCCGATTTGGATGCCTTTGATTTCTTTTTTTTTTTAAGGATTTTTTTTTTAAGATTTTATTTATTTATTTGAGAGAGAGAGAATGAGAGACAGAGAGCATGAGAAGGAGGAGGGTCAGAGGGAGAAGCAGACTCCCTGCCAAGCAGGGAGCCCGATACGGGACTCGATCCCGGGACTCCAGGATCATGACCTGAGCCGAAGGCAGTCGCTTAACCAACTGAGCCACCCAGGCGCCCTGGATGCCTTTGATTTCTTTTTGTTGTCTGATTGCTGTGGCTAAGACTTCTAATACTATGTTGAATAGCAGTGGTGATGGTGGACATCCCTGCTGCATTCCTGACCTTAGGGGAAAGCTCTCAGTTTTTCCCCATTGAGAATGATATTCTCTGTAGGTTTTTCATAGATGGCTTTTATGATATTGAGGTATGTACCCTTTATGCCTATACTCTGAAGAGTTTTGATCAAGAAAGGATGCTGTACTTTGTCAAATGCTTTTTCTGCATCTATTGAGAGGATCGTATGATTCTTGTTCTTTCTTTTGTTAATGTATTGTATCACGTTGATTGATTTGTGGATGTTGAACCAATCTTGCAGCCCAGGGAAAATCCCACTTGGTCGTGGTGAATAATCCTTTTAATGTACTGTTGGATCCTATTGGCTAGTATTTTGGTGAGAATTTTTGCATCCATGTTCATCAGGGATATTGGTCTGTAATTCTCCTTTTTGATGGGGTCTTTGTCTGGTTTTGGATCAAAGTAATGCTGGCCTCATAAAATGAGTTTGGAAGTTTTCCTTCCATTTCTCTTTTCTGGAACAGTTTCAGAAGAATAGGTATTAATTCTTCTTGAAATGTTTGGTAGAATTCCCCTGGGAAGCCATCTGGCCCTGGGCTTTGTTTTCTGGGAGATTTTTGATGACTGCTTCAATTTCCTTAGTGGTTATAGGTCTGTTCAGGTTTTCTATTTCTTCCTGGTTCAGTTTTGGTAGTTGATACATCTCTAGGAAGGCATCCATTTCTTCCAGGTTATCGAATTTGCTGGCATAGAGTTGCTCATAATATGTTCTTATAATTGTTTGTATTTCTTTGGTGTTGGTTGTGATCTCTCCTCTTTCATTCATGATTTTGTTGATTTGGGTCATTTCTCTTCTCTTTTTGATAAGTCTGGCCAGGGGTTTATCAATCTTGTTAATTCTTTCAAAGAACCAGCTCCTAGTTTCGTTGATCTGTTCTACTGTTCTTTTAGTTTCTATTTCATTGATTTCTGCTCTGCTCTTTATTATTTCTCTTCTCCTACTGGGTTTAGGCTTTATTTGCTGTTCTCTCTCCAGCTCCTTTAGGTGTAAGGTTAGGTTGTGTACTTGAGACCTTTCTTGTTTCTTGAGAAAGGCTTGTATTGCTATATACTTTCCTCTTAGGACTGCGTTTGCTGCATCCCAAAGATTTTGAATAGTTGTGTTTTCATTTTCATTGGTTTTCATGAATTTTTTAAATTCTTCTTTAATTTCCTGGTTGACCCATTCATTCTTCAGTAGGATGCTCTTTAGCCTCCATGTATTTGAGTTCTTTCTGACTTTCCTCTTGTGATTGAGTTCTAGTTTCAAAGCATTGTGGTCTGAAAATAGGCAGGGAATGATCCCAATCTTTTGGTACCGGTTGAGACCTGATTTATGACCTAGGATGTGATTGATTCTGGAGAATGTTCCATGGGCACTAGAGAAGAATGTGTATTCCATTGCTTTGGGATGGAATGTTCTGAATATGTCTGTGAAGTCCATTTGGTCCAGTGTGTCATTTAAAGTCTTTATTTCCTTGTTGATCTTTTGCTTAGATGATCTGTCCATTTCAGTGAAGGGGGTGTTAAAGTCCCCCACTATTATTGTATTGTTGTCAATGTGTTTCTTTGCTTTTGTTATTAATTGCCTTATATAATTGGCTGCTCCCATGTTAGGGGCATAGATATTTACACTTGTTAGATCTTCTTGTTGGATAGACCCTTTAAGTAGGATATAGTGTCCTTCCTCATCTCTTATTATAGTCTTTGGTTTAAAATCTAATTTGTCTGATATAAGGATTGCCACCCCAGCTTTCTTTTGCTGTCCATTAGCATGGTAAATGGTTTTCCACCCCCTCACTTTCAATCTGGGGGTGCTTTGGTCTAAAATGAGTCTCTTGCAGACAGCATATCAATGGGTCCTGTTTTTTAATCCCATCTGATACCCTGTGTCTTTTGATTGGGGCATTTAGCCCATTTACATTCAGGGTAACTATTGAAAGATAGGAATTTAGTGCCATTGTATTGCCTGTAAGGTGACTGTTACTGTATATTGTCTGTGTTCCTTTCTGGTCTATGTTGCTTTTAGGCTCTTTCTTTGCTTAGAGGACCCCTTTCAAGATTTCTTGTAGGGCTGGTTTCGTGTTTGCAAATTCCTTTAGTTTTTGTTTGTCCTGGAAGCTTTTTATCTCTCCTATTTTCAATGACAGCCTAACTGGATAGAGTATTCTTGGCTGCATATTTTTCTCATTTAGTGCTCTGAATGTATCATGCCAGTCCTTTCTGGCCTGCCAGGTCTCTGTGGGTAGGTCTGTGCCAATCTAATGTTTCTACCATTTTAGGTTACATATCTCTTCTCCCGAGCTGCTTTCAGGATTTTCTCTTTGTCTATGAGACTTGTAAGTTTTACTATTTGATGTCGGGGTGTTGACCTATTTTTATTGTTTTTGAGAGGGGTTCTCTGTGCTTCCTGGATTTTGATGCCTGTTTCCTTCCCCAAATTAGGGAAGTTCTCTGCTATAATTTGCTCCAATATACCTTCTGCCCCTCTCTCTCTTTCTTCTTCTTCTGGGATCCCAATTATTCTAATGTTGTTTCGTCTTATGGTATCGCTTATCTCTCAAATTCTGCCCTCGTGATTCAGTAGTTATTTATCTCTCTTTTTCTCAGCTTCTTTATTTTCCATCATTTGGTCTTCTATATCACTGATTCCCTCTTCTGCCTCATTTATCCTAGCAGTTAGCACCCCCATATTTGATTGCACCTCATTAATAGCCTTTTTGATTTCTACTTGGTTAGATTTTAGTTCTTTTACTTCTCCAGAAAGGGTTTCTCTAATAACTTCCATGCTTTTTTCAAACCCAGCTAGTATCTTTAAAGTGATGATTTTGAACTCTAGATCTGACATCGTACTAATGTCCGTATTGAGTAGGTCCCTGGCAGTCGGTACTACCTCTTGTTCTTTTTGTTGAGGTGATTTTTTCCATCTTGTCATTTTGTGCAGAGGAGAATAGATTAATGAGAGAACAAAATGCTAGCAGGGTAACAACGTCCCCAGAAAATATACTCTAAACAAATCAGGAAAGACCGGAAGCAGTGGGAAAAGAAAGGGAAAGAGAGAAAAAAGAAAAAAAAAAAAGAAAAAGAAAAAGATAAAGATAAAAACAAACAAAAACAGAACAAAACAAACAAACAAAAAAACAGAATGTGATCAAATATGATCAGGCTGGTATATAAATCAGTGCCACACACTAGATTTGGGTGTATTTGGTCTGTTAGAAAAAAAGTGCCTCCCAAAAATTTAAAGAAAGAAAAACTTATATATGTACATAAATAAGGGTTGATATGATGAAGGGATGGAATATGACTGTAAAGATGGAAATTATAAAAAATTTTATAAAAGGAATTGATAAGAAATTGTTTGAAAAAAGAAAGAAGAGGATTAAAAAAAAAAAGAAAAAAAAGGGAGAGAATGTGATCAGGCAGGGGAGTAGGAAAAAAACCACACACTAGAGATTTAAGGTATATTTTGATCTGTTAGAAGAAACTATCTCAAAATTTTAAAGAGAGAACAACTTATATATATATGCCAAAAATACGGGTAACTACTATGAAGGGATAGACTATGACTCTAAAAATGAAAAATAAAAATGTTTTTTAAAAAAGGGATTGATAAGATGTTGGTTGAAAAAGGGAAAAAGAAAAATTCAAAAAAGAAAAAAAGAAAAAAAGACAGTTAAAAAAAATTAACTTTGAAAGACAAAAGAATCATGGTAAAAAAGGCATGAATTCTATGTGCAGTATTCCCCTAGCGCTGGAGTTCCTCCGTTCTCACTGATCGGTAAACTTGGTCTTGGCTGGCTGTTCTTGCTGATCTTCTGGGGGAGGGGGCCTGTTGCCGTGGTTTCCAAATGTCTTTGCCAGAGGCAGAATTGCCCCGCCCTTGCCCGGTCCAGGCTAAGTAATCTGCTCGGGTTTGGTCTCAGGAGCTTTTGTTCCCTGCAAGCTTTCCATACAGCTTTGGAGGTGGAGAGTGAAAATGGCGGCCTCCCAATCTTCGCCTCGGAAGAGCCAAGAACTCGGGGCCCTGCTCCTCAGTGAGCCCCCAGAGAAAAGCCGTCAGTCACTCCCGTCTCCCCGTCTCTGGCCGCACTCCGTGCTCACCTGGCCTGTGACTGCGCGTTTCTATCTCTGGCACCCGACCCCGTGTGGAGTCTCCAAACCCTGCAGATCACTGCGGTGCGCTCCCGTGCCGCTCCTCCCATGGGAGGAAGGGGAGTCTCCCTGGATCTGCTGCTTGTTGGGTCCCTGCTGGAGGAGCAGGGGCCCGACTGTGCCGCGGATCACGGTTTATGGCAACCCCGAGCTGAGAGCCTGCACCTCAACTCTGTCTCTGCAGCCGGCTTCCCCATTCGGATACCTGGGACCTCTGCTGCACTCAAGCACTCCCGGTCTTTCTGTGACCCTGAGGATCCTGAGACCACACTGTCCCACGAGGGTTCCACCCCCCACTTAGCCACCGGAGTGACGTCCCTCAGCGGAGCCGACTTTTAAAAGTTCTAATTTTGTGTTCCGTGGTTCTATCACTTGCCAGAAGTGGCTGACAGAGGCCCCCTCCCCCGCCGTCTATCCTCCCGAATATCAAATATCACCTCGGATTCACTTCTCCACACGTCCTACCTTCCAGAAAGTGGTCGCTTTTCTGTTCAGAGAGTTGCTGCTATTCTTTTCTTCGATCTCCTGTTGAGTTTGCAGGTGTTCAGAATGGTTTGATCCCTATCCAGCTGAATTCCTGAGACCAGACAAAATCCAGGTCTCCTACTCCTCTGCCATCTTGCTCCACCCCCGAAGATTTTCTTTTTAACAATCGTATGTGCTTTCTTCATAATAAGTGTTTGTTTTGCTAGCATTATCCTAAATTGGTACCATATTTTTGTAAGGAGATTCAGTAATGTGTTGCAAACAAATGCATGCCCTTTGACCCACATAAGTCTACCTCAAGATGCTTTTCCTTAGGCAATAATTATGAATATGTGCTAATATCTTTCTTATTTTACAGATATATTAATTTTTGCAGAAATTTACAGAACACTTAAAAATATGTAGAAAATGAAAGTTAGCAGCACTGCCACAGTGGAGTCATAAATAGTATTTATATTAAATATAAAGTATTTTTTAAGAGATTTATTTATTTATCTGAGAGAGAGCAAGAAAGCGTTGGGGGGGGTGTTGAACAAAGGAAGAGGGAGAGAGATTTTTTAAGCAGACTCCGCACTGCACACGGAACCCAACATGGGGCTCGATCTTATGACCCAGAGATCACGACCCTGAGACCACAACCTGAGCTGAAACCAAGAGACAGAGGTTTAATCAACTGCGCCACCCAGGTGCCTCAAATATATTTTTTAAATGAAATTACACTACTCATGCTGAAATTTTCTATATATTTTTTATAATGAATGTTTGCTCATGGTTTTAAAAACTTTTTAGTAAGTCTCATTTGCAATAATGTTATTCTAAGACATTATAAAGCATATTTAAGTAATACAGACCAATTTTTAAATAATTACATAATATTCAGGCTCATAATATTCTGTCCAGGGCTAGATACACAGTAAGTACCAAATAAATAAAAACAGTAAGGCATTAAAAAAGAAATAGCTCAGGTTAATTGTAGATATTTCTGTTATAACATTGTTGGTGCCAAGCATGCACCATAATACTTCAATAGTTTTCTTATGATGTACTTCCCTGACTTCCTCCTCATCTTTCTCCATACTCCATTGTTAAAAATTTGTCTTCAAAATTTACTGACACGGTTTCCCACAAGGACTAGAGTCAAAAAATCACTCAAATGTGTCTATTTGGAGAGAAAGTTTGTGACACACAAGTATCTCAAGGCTGCCCGAGTTTCAGAGCTTCTCCTGGAGTTCATACCCCCATTTTTGTGTCCCCTGCATACCAATGCTAAAATGGCCACACTTAGCATCAAGTTTAGAGACATCTATACTCAGGCAGTCTTATTTCACACCTTCTACTCTTCCAATTTCCAACTTCCACTCTCACCTTTCCATTCAAGACTAATTATTTCATCTTTGCTCTGGTTCTCTTTCCTTTCTGCTTCCATTATGCTCTCTAATGAGCATTTGAATTTGCTAAGTCTCTCCCCTCTCAAAACAAAGTTCTCTCTGGGGCGCCTGGGTGGCTCAGTCGTTAAGCGTCTGCCTTAGGCTCAGGTCATGATCACAGGGTCCTGGGATCGAGCCCCGCATCGGGCTCCCTGCTCTGCGGGAAGCCTGCTTCTCCCTCTCCAACTCCCCCTGCTTGTGTTCCCTCTCTCACTGTGTCTCTCTCCGTCAAATAAATAAATAAAATCTTAAAAAAAAAAAAAAGTTCTCTCATATCCATGTTTTCTAATTACTGACCCACTGAGTTTCAAATCACAACAGAATGTTTTGACAGAGAGGACTCTATTTTCTCTCCCTAATCCTCATCCCTCATTCACTCCTCAGCCCTCCATAATCTGTCTGCTCCAGGGACCTATTCTCAGCAAGGCCACCAGCCATTCCCTCATTTCAAAATTCAGTCATAACTGACAGCATTTTTCATTGTTCTTGGCTGCCATGATGCCACCATTCTTTTTTTGGTTTGTTTGCTTGTTTTATTTTGTTTGGTTTTATTTAGTTGTGTTTTTTGTTGTTGTTGTATTGTTTTCTGCATATCCTGGCTTCTAAATTCCCTCTGTGGCCTCTCCATGACCATATATTTTATGGCATCTTCCTCTAGGTTCTCCTTATATCTTGCTGCTCCAATGGATCTAAGCAAGGGCCCTTTATGTCTCATTCTACACACTTTGCTACAATTCCAAAATTTCAACTCTTATTTATGTGTTAATGACTACAAAAGTCTATAACTTTATTCCACATGGTTCTCCTGAGCTCAATAAACACCTATTAATTCATTCAAAAAATTATTTAATGAGTGTCCACTATGCTGTTAAGCAAATTGCTACAATGCTAAAAACACAATGATGAGCAAGGAACAAGAGCTTACATTTTGGTGGTGAATATAGACAATGAATAAATAAGCAAACAAATTTTAAAAAGCAATTTCTATGGTTATAAGGGCTAAAAAGGGACTAAGAAACTACTGTGATCAAATAACTGGGGAAAGGATGGTTTATTTTGAGAAAGTAGCTTTGAAGCTGATAGATGAAATCAGGCAAAAATGCCTGTTGAGAGGGTTCCAGGAAGTATAAATGCTTTGAGGCAGGAAAGAAGTTGACATGTTTGAGAAAAAGAGATCAATGAGTCCAAATATTAAAATTAGGGTATGATAGGAGGTTGAAGTACCCTGGAGCCATAAAGGTCTTTGTAGCCCATAATCTAGAGTTTAGATTTATTCCAAAGGCAATGAGAAGCCCCTGAAGCATTTTTAGCAAGACAGATATATATTAATTTAAAAAAATACTTCCTATTTTTTTCTTTAAGTATTTTATTTATTTATTTGCCAGAGAGAGAGAGAGAAAGCACAAGCAGGGGGAGTGGCAGAGGGAGAGGGAAAAGCAGGCTCTCCCCGCTGAGCAGGGAGCCCGACACAGGGCTCGATCCCAGGACCCTGAGATCATGACTTGAGCCGAAGGCAGACGCTTAACCGATTGAGCCACGCAGGCACCCAAATACTTTTTTTTTTTTTTAAGTAAAGTACAGGGGCGCCTGGGTGGCTCAGTCAGTTAAGCGTCTGCCTTCAGCTCAGGTCATGATCTCAGGGTCCTGGGATCAAGCCCCACGTCGGGCTCCCTGCTCAGCTGGAAGCCTGCTTCTCCCTCTCCCACTCCCACTGCTTCTGTTCCTTTTCTCTCTGTGTCTCTCTCTGTCAAATAAATAAAATCTTAAAAAAAAAGAATGACTTTAAAAAATAAATAAATAAAAATAAAAAGTAAAGTACATCTAGAGAAAATTATAGACACCATGAATGTATACCTTGCTGGAATTTTATAAATTGAATACATCCATGTAGCCAGTATCTAAGCCTAGAGATAAAATTTTATTTCTATCTCAGATCTCAGATGTCCCCTATGTCCTCTTCCAGATACTACCTGTCCCCTACCCACAATCCTGACTTCTAACATATTTATTTAATCTGTTCTTTACTTTATATGAATGTAATAGTACAGCTGTTTTGTGTCTGGCTTCTTTCACTCTACATTAAGTCAATGAACTTTTCCCTTGTCATTATGTCTCCTGGTATTTTTTGCAAAGAATTCTATTTTGTGAAGATACGACAATTTATTTATCCACACAACTGATGATGGGCATTTGAGGAGTTCCCAGTTTGGGGAAACAATTAATAATACTCCTATGAACAATCTAGTGCCTGTCTTCTCATGGGACTATACCTAACAGGGGATTTGGGGGTAATAATTCATGCATATGTTCACCTTCATTAGGTTCTACTAGTTTTCTGAATAAAATCTTTAAACAAAAAAAAAAAAAAAAGAAAGGATTTTATTTATTTATTTGAGAGACAGAGAATGAGAGACAGAGAGCACGAGAGGGAGGAGGGTCAGAGGGAGAAGCAGACCCCCTGCTGAGCAGGGAGTCCGATGCGGGACTCGATCCCGGGACTCCAGGATCATGACCTGAGCCGAAGGCAGTCGCTTAACCAACTGAGCCACCCAGGCGCCCCTGTAAGAACATTTTAAATATTCTTTTACTTGCAATCAAATATTGTTCATATGTTCCCCACCCTCTTTGTCATTTGCTCTCTTTATATATATGTATGTTACATTTTCTATACCATTTGACAGTAAGTTACATAAATGATGGTCTTTTATTTCTAAATATCTTATTGAATATTTTCTAAAATTAAGGATTTTGTTTTACATAGTCATAGGACATTCATTTTAGTAAATTTAACATTGATACATAACATTTTTCCTAATATATTGTTGCTATTCTAGTTTTATGAATTTACCTATTAATGTCCTTTACAGCATTTCTTCATGCCAATATAGGGTCACATAATGCATTAGTTTTCAAATCTTTCAGTCTCCTTTATTCTAAAGGAGCCCTCTATGACAATGAAATTTTTGAAGGACACAGCCCACTTTTTAGTCAAACACCTCTCATGTTTGAGTTGTCTGATTCATGATTAGTTTCAAGTTTATGCATTCCTGGATGGAATACTGCACATCTATGTTGTATCCTTCACAGATTATTACAGACACACGATATCTATTTTCCCCTGTTGTCTGATTTGCTATCATTATAGTCACTAGCCTTTCCCTTGTTACTAAAAAATTGTGCAGATATATTTTAAGACCATGAAAATATTCAGCTCTTCATCCGAATTCACCTCCTCTAAATTTAGCCTAAATTGATAATTCCTGCTTACCCAGTGTTTACAGTGATGTTTACAAGATGATGGTTTTATAACCCTAGCATTCCCTTTACAATTATTAGTCAGCACTTAGCATTCTACTATAAGCAAAAACCCTTGTTATGCCTTATTTATTTATACTGCAGGATATGTATTTTAAAGAATAATTTTGGTTGCTGTTTAGAGTATGGTTTAAGTGGGGTAAGAGTGGAAGGGAAGGGAGATCAGTTACTTGGCTATGATGAGTTAAGGCAAAAGATAAGATCTTAAATGAGAATAGTAGCAAATGTGCTGGGGATAAATGGATGAATTTGAAATATGGTTGGAGTTCAAATAAACAAGATTGGTTTAGATAAAGGGATGAGAGATAAGGAATCTTCCAGGTTTCAATCTTAAACAACAGGATGGCGTTGCCATTGGAGAAAGTCAGGGGTTAAAGAAGGGTTGGGCAAAGATGGGATTGATTTCAAGTCTGCTAAATTTAAGATGCCTCTCAGACATTGAAGTGGCCATGTTAGGTAGGCAGCTGCATTTTCTTTTTTTTGTAACTCAGGATTTTTACCTAGATTGGAGCTATATATTTAGAAGCCAAGATCACACAGAAGATACCTAATCATCAAGGGTTCACTTAGGAAGAGAAAGAGAAGAGAGTCTAGGATAGACCTGGGCACATTAGGGTGGGTTTAGGAGAGGGAGCCAGTAAAGAAATATTAGAAGAGCATTCATTCAGTGAAGTAGGGAAAACCAGTAGAGTAATCCCTCATGAAATGCAGAGGGGAATGCAATAGCCAACTGGGTGAAATATATTGAATTCTTGTGAAAGCTGTTGAAATATTCCATTGGTTACATACCTATGGCCACTTGGATATCCCATAAGAATCTCCAAAAAGTTTGAGTCATCCCTGAGTCCTTTTCACACCCATTTTTAATCTGTCAGGAAATTCCTCTGACTCTACTTTTGAAATATATAACTGGATTTGACCACTTCTTGCTACTTCCCCTGCTATTCTTCCCATCTAAGTGACCACTGTTATTCAACTGGCTAAATGTAATAGCTTCATAAAATGGTCTCCATCCTTATGCCGTGCCTCTCTTTGGTTATGCTCAATATAGAAGAGTCCAATGAAAAAGATAGTTCAGCTTATGCCATTCATCAGCTCTTAGAATAAAAGGCACAGTATGTTTCTGACTTCATTTCCTATTGCTTTACCCCTCATTATCCAGCCACACTGGCTGTCCTGAAACATGTTAGGCAACACTTCACCTCAAAATTTTTAAAAAATCTTACATACAGATGGCAAATAGACACATGAAAAGTTGTACAACATCACTAGCCATTAGGAAATTACAAACTAAACGTGAGATATTTACTATACTCCTACAGAATGGTTAAATAAGTTACAGTGACAATATACCAAATGCTGGCAAGGATGCAGAGAAACTGGATCACTTATACATTGCTGGAAGGAACATAAAATGGTACAGTTTGGCAGGTGTTTTGCTTGTTTTTATAAAACTATACAGGAGTCCAGCAATTGGTCCCTTGAGCATGAATTTCAGAGAAATAAAAACTTAGGTTCAAATGTCAAAATTAGAAAGATGGAGAACAGATTAGTGATTACAAGAGGTTAGAATGGGAGAGATGGCAGGAGGGAGGCCAGTGTGGTTATAATAAGGAAGCACAAGGACCCTGATGTTTATAGCAGCAATGTCCACAATAGCCAAACTGTGGAAAGAGCCAAGATGTCCATCGACAAATGAATAGATAAAGAAGATGTGATACACACACACACACACACACACACACACACACACACACAATGGAATATTATGCAGCCATCAAAAGGAATGAGATCTTGCCATTTGCAACAATGTGGATGGAATTGGAGGGTATTATGCTAAGCAAAATAAGTCAATCAGAGAAGGACATGTATCATATGATCTCACTGATATGAGGAATTCTTAATCTCAGGAAACAAACTGAGGGTTGCTGGAGTGGTGGGGGGTGGGAGGGATGGGGTGGCTGGTGATAGACATTGGGGAGGGTATGTGCTATGGTGAGTGCTGTGAATTGTGCAAGACTGTTGATTCACAGATCTGTACCTCTGAAACAATGCAATATATGTTAAGAAAGAAAAAAAAGAAGAAGAAGAAGATAGCAGGAGGGGAAGAATGAAGGGGGGAAATCGGAGGGGGAGATGAACCATGAGAGACGATGGACTCTGAAAAACAAACTGAGGGTTCTAGAGGGGAGGTGGGTGGGAGGATGGGTTAGCCTGGTGATGGGTATTAGAGAGGGCACGTTCTTCATGGAGCACTGGGTGTTATGCACAAACAATGAATCATGGAACACTACATCAAAAACTAATGATGTAATGTATGGTGATTAACATAACAATAAAAAAGCATTGAAAAATTTTAAAAAAAGGAAGCACAAGGGATCTTCATGGTAATAGAACTGTTCTACATCTTTACTGTGGAGCTATTTATACCTTCACATGTGATAAAATTGCACAGAACTAATTGTACACACACAAGTACATGTAAAATTGGGGAAATCTAAGTAAGATCAATGCATTGTATTAATATCAATCTCCTAGTTGTGATATTGTACTATACTTTTACACAATGTTATGGGGGGGAGTGCAAATTGGGTAAAAGGTACATTGATCTGTATCATTTCTTACAACTTCATGTGACTCTACAATTATCTCAAATTTTTTAAAGCTATAAAAATTATAAAATCTTTTATAATTTTGAAATATAATTATATGCAAAGTACATGAATTATAAAGGTACAGAAGAAGGTGAAAGTAATTCCTTCCTTACACTATGCATAGAAATCATATCTGGGTAATTTAAAGACCTAATGTTCAAAGCAAAACAATAGGGCATTTAGAATATAATATACAAAACTATTTTAATAAATTTGGTGTTGGAAACCAATTTTTATATAGGATACAAATTTTAAGATAAACATAGAAATAAATCGTACTACCTTAAGAAGTATTTATCAGAGCCTTCTTCTTGCTGGTCCCTCTCTGGATGCCATTCCCTACCATCCACATGGCTGTCTCCCTAACCTTCTTTATCCAACTTTCATCCTCTCAGTGCAGCTTTCCTTGGCTACCCTATGCAAAATTGTAATGCCTCCTCCCTGTTACCATTCACATTTCCCATCTTTCTTTCCTACTTTTTTTCCTCCTTAACATTCAACTCATTTAATATGGTGAACCTCTTTGAGGGCAGAAAATTTTGTCTTTATTTTAATGCTACATTCCCAGCACTTAGTCCAACAGTAAGTGGCAGATAGTAAGCACTAAATAAATATAAGCTAATGAAGAAATTTTCTTCTAAGCCTTCTCTGGCTCTTATTTTTTCTTTCTCAAACACCCAGTGCTCAAACAGAAAACTGTGTGCCATATTAGATGGTCCTCCCACCTACACTTCACACTCAACCAAGTCCTAGAAATGTTTTGAACATGTTTCTATCCATATCCACTGATACGTCTTAGTTCAGGTTGCTGTCATCTCTGAACTAGCCTGCTGCAGCCACCTTCTGACTGGCCACTCCATTTTTTTCTCCTGTGTTATGATCCTTTCACGGCAGCCCAAATGGTATATATATAAATACCAGTTAAGGAACCATCTTTAATTCAGTGTCTCCCATTGTCCTCAAGATGAAATGCAAGTTCTTTTTTTTTTTAAATTTATTTATTTGACAAAGAGAGGCACAGCGAGAGAGGGAACACAAGCAGGGGGAGTGGGAGAAGGAGAAGCAGGCTTCCCGCGGATCAGGGAGCCCAATGTGGGGCTTGATTCCAGGACCCTGGGATCATAACCTGAGCCGAAGGCAGACACTTAACCTACTGAGCCACCCAGACACCCTGAAATGCAAGTTCTTTAATGTGATTCCAAACCCTTCATTTCTCCATTCTGCAGTCTCATCTCTAGCCCATTCCTGTAAAATTTCCTTCCCTCCTCATCCTCCCCCCACCCCAATACTATATTCTTCCCCATCTCCTTATCTTTGCACTTGGCTCATTTCTACTGTCTCTTCAGGTCTCAACCTGAATATTTCTTTCAGGCAGCCTTCCCATTCCCCTTGATGTCCTGACTGAGTTCTTTCTCTCTCTCCCTGATAATGCTGCCTGAGCAACATGTACTTCCACCATGATGCTTTATCACACAAAATTTAATTGCCTGGATACTTGTGTGTGTATATGTCCCCTGCCAGATGTAAAGAATATGATGGTAAAGACCATGACTGTCTTGGCTTTGATCCCAGAAGAATTTCTAGTGCTTTCCAAATTCCTGCAAGATGATATATAAATGCTCAGCAAATATATGTTGAATGAATAGTGCCCTTCCTACTCCATAGTAAACCCTGAGTTTATAATGGAGAGAATCAACTGATTAAATAGAGTGTTAAATTAAAAAAAAAATAGAGTGCTATGGTCAGAATGTGAGTCTCTGAGCACCAGGTGTTGAATGTAAGTGTTGAATCACTAAAATCTACTTCTGAAATTAATATTACACTGTATGTTAACTGGAATCTAAATAAAAACTTAAAAAGAAATAGAGCACTGTGGTCAGAATATGAGTCTTTGAGTAAATAACTTCATGAACACATGCAATTAGCATGGTCATGGTATTTTCTAGAAATCATTCACAACTTTAAAGATTTAAAATTCTTATCATTATTATTCTTATTAAAAGAGGATAGCACTGCAACAAATCAACAGGGCTATTTTCCTCCATGCTTCCTCAATATTATTATTTTCAACACCGGAGAACAGATACAAACGTAGACACAAAATGTTAATGATCATAAAATTTCCATTTCAAAACATTCAGATTTTATTTCTGAAAAAAATTATGTTGAATTTATGCAGAAGTTTAACCTACTTGAAATAAATCTCACATTAGTAGATTCAAAACAATGTCTAAATGTCAAGTAATGGTGCTATTTCTGATTTTTATTAACTCTGATAAACAAAATCTACAATTGCTTGCAAAAGATGACCACCCCAAAATATCCAGGTTGCTTTCATTATTTTCCTTCTTTCTTCTGATCCACTACTCCAGAAAACATGAGAAGAACTTATTTCAGTACAATTCATAACTGCTGCTAAGAAGGGATGTATTAAAACAAGGCCCTTTCCAAAATCATATTTCTCCTAAAAAGTAGAATATTTCTTTTACACTGAATACGGCAGTAAAATTAAAGGCAAAAGTTATTCTATATATTCCTGAATATGGAATAAAAGTGCTCTTAGATTCAGAGCTCTATAGTCAGTGGTTCCTAACATCTAATAATATCAGGGAAACATTTGATAACAGTCCTGACAATCACAGAGGAAAATGTAGTGAAAGGGGTACACTTAGGCACATATGGTGAGAACTGCCCCCTATTCAGGGCTTCTGGAAATTGATATGCTCCCAGATTGCCAAAATTGCAGGGTGTGATCTCCCTCTGGAGTCCAGGGAGTTTCCCCTGGGAGATCCTGGTGCTAGGACATATGTGTCAGGACACTTACAGAGGACAGGCTGAATGGACAAGAGTGATACAAGTTGTCTGATGGTCACAGAAAGTGAGACATTCTTTATCTTTCAATGGCGGGGGCATTCTGCATGGAGAAACATTAGCAGATCATGGCCATGCAAATGGTTACCCAAGAGCATTGGCTTCCCCAGAACAAGATCTTAGTCACTAAAACTGTTAGAAATTGTGTTTTTACTCCTAGTGATGACTTTAAGCTGGACACTGACATGCTAAAAGAGAATTTTTAAAGTAGCATTTAGGGGAGGTGGACTGAAATATACTAAAACATATTTATAAGGGACTATGTTTTTCAATGTTCACTATTATTCCTAAACGGAAATTTTGAAGGTTAAAAATAGTGCTATTCAAGATTCCTCAAGGATAAGT
Source organism: Mirounga angustirostris (assembly GCF_029215605.1). NCBI lineage: Eukaryota > Metazoa > Chordata > Mammalia > Carnivora > Phocidae > Mirounga > Mirounga angustirostris. The sequence goes on from NW_026991717.1 coordinate 78,227,260, forward strand.
CCAGTTGTTTCTACCAAAAAAAAAAAAAAATGGCAGTTATTATTTTGGCAACCAAGCAGTGTTAAATTTAAATGAAAGTTATATATGTTTTTGTATTTGTGTAAATGTGATTCATGTATTACACACAGAGAAAGGGCTGCTACAAGAAATTCCACAGAAATCCAAATGTTATTATTGTCATGAAATTCTATGGGAATGACAGTATTTCCAGAGACATCTCATTCCCAGCAGAAAAGGGTATGGACAAACCAACAGAACCAGAAAAAGGAAAGGCCAAAGCAACCACAAAAAATTGTAAATAAAAGGACATACTATCCAAAAGCTAGGCATATAGAAAATGCCATCAAAGAAGCAAACCTGGTCAGTTAGGCTTTATTATATCTGACAATAAAATAAAAGCTGGACTTTCTTTTTTTGCTCTGTTTCTCACTACCTCAATCACAATAGTTTATGACATTTTAACTCTAAATATATATGTATATTATATACGTGTATTTATGTACATACACACATATAAATTTATATGTACATATATATTTTTAAATATAGAAACACACTGTTTTGAATTTATAAAATATTAAAATTCATTTTCCTCTGAATGGTTGGAACATAAGCTACTCTGATTAAGTAAATGCTATATTTGGCTTAACTGAGATTTATTGTATATAATGTGTGATGTATCCAATTTCACAGACTGAATATGATAAACAAACACAATACACTTATAGCCTAAATATCTTTAATCTCTTTCTTTTTGGATGATTTAAAATATGCTTGTATGTCTTCCAGTAAATATGTTATCAGAATAATTAATATTTTAAATTATATTTTAAAGTATTAGTAATAAACATTGAATCAGAATGCTATTTAAGTTTACAATTCTAATTAACAAAATGAAAATATTTCCATATTTGAAGGATGACTGTATTCTTTATCTTTATATTTGAAATTGGCCACTATACAAATTATGGCTTTTCAGGAGATGATCTCCTAACTTCAGATGTCTCAAGTCCAGTCCTTAATATTTCTCTTTCTGCCTTTGACTATTTATTGACCCCTCACAATTGTATTACAAAAGAATTGACATTTTTAAAAAGGAAAACAAAACATCAAAATACTACTTACAATTTATAATATGTACTAGGTCTACTATATTCCTCATTTTATAAGATTTTATTTATTTATTTATTTATTTATTTATTTATTTATTTATTTTAGAAAAAGGGAGGGAGGGACAGAGGGAGAAGGAGAGAGAAAGAATCTCAAGCAGACTCCACACTAAGCATGGAGCCTAACACAAGGCTCCATCTCATGACCCTGAAATCATGACATGAGCTGAAATCAAGAGTCGGACGCTCAACCGACTGAGCCAACAGGCGCCCCATATTCCTCATTTTATAGACAAGAAAACTCAGTTGTGGGAGTCTAGATGCACAAAGCAAATAAGTGGTAGATTCCTAAACTATCAGGACTGACTGTAAAGACAATTATTTTGTTCTGTAAAATGAGCCAATAAACAATCTTATACTAACATGGAAGTTTAAAAGTCAGAAAAATTACTGTTAAGTTTAAATAAAATGGGGTTCTCTAAGTAGTAGTAAAATATTTCTGGAACAGGGACACTTCCAGGGGCTTTGCATTCCTAGCAAGAATGGATGAGGACCCAGCCAACAGAGTAACCACAAAAGTGACAGCATGAGTCAGGATGTGAACCTAGGCTCTCTGGCTCCAGAGTTCACACTTGTAAGCAGTGTTCTGAGATGATCTACTACTAGTCAGTTTTGCCAATTACCAGAAATGGTATTGAAGTGGTTGATTAAAAAAAAATCCTTTACACTACTGATTAAAATTATATTTGTGAACTCCCTGCTCTGAAAAAAACTCAATCCCTTCATACCACAGACTATTTATTGGCAATCAGTTATAATAGTTATCCAAACTAATGAGGGAAATTAGTTACATAACATTAATAACAATCTGCTAATCCAGTCAAATGAAGTATTTATACAATGTGATCTTTTATAAATAGAAATATCCTATATAATTTGTTCAAAAATAAAGATATTTTAGAAAGACATATAGTTTTGAAATAGTGACTCCAAATGGTTTAGTATTAATTAATAGATAAGCATGAGTTCTAATTATTATATTAATTGTCTGAATGTAAATGGTAATTGTAAAGATCTTGGAAGGAATTTATTCTCTTAATTAGACAAACATTTCCTAAAATTATTAATTATATTATGTATTTTCTCTACAAGCTTATTTAAGATAATTCACATACAGAGAATCCAAGCTTACTTTATTGTGAACTGCTTTAAATTCCACATAATAAGAATTCAAAATAGCATTTCCTTTTAGGTAACTTAACATAAATGGCGTATAATGTAGATTGGGAAAGATTTATAATTTTTTAGCTCTCAGAAGAAAAAAACTCAATCAAAAATAGTATAATGATGCCCCTGGATAATTATAATGAAGTAATAACTGACCTTAGCCGTGTACTAAACTGTGACATCTTGAATTCAGTTGCCAATATAAACTACAATTACCAAATCACTCGGTGGTTTAGAAAATCAAACCATATTCTTTCCAGCTATTCTTCTGGCTTGGCATTACCTTCTAAATTTCAGGCTCACCCAGGTCTGCTGTGGTGTAGCAACTGCCTACATTTATTGACAAGCAAATATTTTCTGATCTGTTGCCACAAAGAAAGGATCACCCAAACTGGGAGGCCAGATTAAAATTGAAATCCTGTCAAATGTCCAATTCTCAGCATGACTTATTATTTCGTATTGTCATTTTCTGTACCCACAGAGTTAAGTCTTGTTAATTTTAGCACATTTAAAAGAATCCTAAATCATGGGTTTAAAACTAATGGGGCTGAACAGACATTTATTTATCCTGAAAAGCAGGCCAATAAACAATTTTATGTTTCCAAATGCTAATTTGGAAGTTTGAAAGTCAAAGAATGTATTGCTAATTTTAAGTAAAATGGATTACTTTAAGTAGGCAGAAAAACAAACATACACATGCAGAAAAATATTCTTGCATGATCCATGTGATGCCCACTTTTACTGACAAGACATAATGGAAAGTAGAGAGCTTCAGTTCTTCAGCTGTCATGTAGATGCAAGATCTTGGGGAGGGTGAGAAAAAAGCATGGACATGTCTGCATTGCCTCAATTCTTTAGGTCTGAAACAAAATCCATGTCTAAAAACATTAGTTTGAGTAATGGTCCAAAAGTTTGTCGTGATTTACCTGGCACAGGGAACTTGCCTGCTGTTTACACTTAAATCTTTTCTAGTATGCGTAACATACTAAAATTAAGAAAAAGAGACAGTGAACGTTGATTCCCTTAAATGGAGTTCTCAGAAAGTCGAGAATTTACCAAGTCAGGCATATTTTCAGTCTTCATAAGGAAAGCTTTAATTTACAATCACTGTGAAACCCCATGATTCACTAAAATAGTACATTGTCAAAAGTACCAAACTATTGGGAAAAAGATGTTAATGTGATGGTATTTCTAATTTTAGTCTATCCCTATATTACAGTCCTATAGCACCTTCCCTCCAAAGAGATCAGGATGTTTTATATTTAGAAAAAGACGGAAATGCAAATCAAAGTGAAATTTCCCCCAGAATTCTGTCGAAAGATGAAAAGTCATTAAAAAAAGAGATAAAGGGCATTAGAAAAAAAAAAAATAGAAGCATGAGCAATAGGAATCCATGCAGGTCCTGGCAAGTAGTCTGACTTAAGTGTTATGTTTCTGTACTCTCTAAATTTAATAGCGAGGAGAGACATCAGGGATACTGTCTAAGGGAGACCTCATGTTTGGTCCAATCTGATGTGTCTTCATGTAACACCATAATTTGGCCATTTCTATCATTCCCCAGTATCATTAAGACTCAGTTCATAATTTCCCTTGGAGAATTATACAATAGCCAGGTTTGTCTTATGAGTTTTATTTTGCACAGGTGATCTGGTATCTGATGATGGTGGAAGGGAGGGTCATTCAGAGAATACTTTGCAGCTATTACAGACATCTTTAGGGATTCAGGTATTTCTCAGAAGTTATGGGCTCGATAGCAGACTTTCACTATTTGGGTATGGCAAGTGTTTTGTGTTGTCAAAAGATTCCAGTGAAAACTACCAATAATTCAGAAACACTTAAATTTCATTTTTACTTGTCTAATGGTATCATATATATAGACGTGGAATCTGAATTAAGATGGCCGATGTTCAAATCATGCTACATTAACATCCACTACTTACTACCTGAATTACCTTGGGCAAGTTATTGAACCTCTCTGTGCCCCAGTTTCCTCATCTGTTCAAATGGGCATAGAATACACCCTATCTTATAGGCTGTTGTGAGGGTTACTGTGTGGCACAAAGAAATAAGTCAGTAAACTTATGTATTAAATGAATAAGAGACATTTTTTGTTCCATCTACTAATAACAATGAAGAAATCAACTCACTGTCCCTTGACAACACTCTATGCCTTGTGTCTAGGGGCTAGGAGGTCATAGTTTGGGAGCCATGACTGTACTATAGGACCCTCCTTAGGGAGTTCTGGGATAAATCCTGACACAAATGAAAGTTTATAGGGATATTTTCAGAGATAGTAAAGGGAGACAAGACATTACATTGGACAGATCTTGATTACTACAGAGATGCTTTAATACAGACCTATAGAGTGTGCAAATACAGTAAAGAAATAAATATAAAAACAGTAACAGTATTCATTTTTATCTTCTCTTCAGCAAGTTTTTTGTAATACTTTGAAGGCACAAATTCATCTGACTGTCACAAAAATAACAGCTGAACCTATGTTATGCTCTTTCAGAGGACTGCAAAAAAATCGCTAACAAGAAGCTACATACATTAGAATATTGCGAATTATATCATTTTGATGCCTTAGGATAACTAGAAAATTTTGATCAAGTTTCTTGAAAGAACTGGGAAACACTGCCAGTGGCACTAGAGAACTCCGTCATATGTTTCCTAGAGTCGGGGCTGAGAGCACTGAGCCACACGACAGTCTAGAAACCCTGAGAACCCAACACAAGGCCCTAGGATTTGGGGTTTGGTCCTAAGCTCTGCACCAATCTAGCAGGAGGCTAATCTCACACAGGACAAAAATATCAAGAGCCTCCAATTCATAACCCAAAACAGTATATCTTCTATTTTTGAATTCTCATTGTAAATAGCAAAATCTTGATACTTGAAGACCTGTCATTTTTATTTCTTAATTATGCTGATTCCAAGAAGTAGACCTGAACTGATTCAGAGAATTTGCTCCATGGAAAGGTATCAAATTTATTCAAATAGGTAAAGAACACTTATGAATATTCAGGTGTCTGCTCACCTTCTACAAACCCCCAGTGAACAGGAAGTTTTATGGCAAACAACATTTTTTTAAGCCATATTTCTAAACATATACCTTCTGTTGGAATATATAAGTAATTAATTGTTATCTTTACCATCTGGTTGGATGCTGTGATTTAAAGCCTAGACTACTCTGCTTTCTAGTTCAGATTTTTCTTATTCTATTCACTTACACCCTCACCTCAAAGACTTGCCTGAGATTAAATGAACATTCTGAATCCTCTAACGGGTACTGTCAGTCTGGCTGCCCTCCCACATGCAGAGTCAGCACTTTGAGAGTGGCACTTTTCTTCATTGATTGATAAGCGAAACCACTTTCCTGGGTTCATAGTCAGAGACATGGCAACAGACAGTCCGGCTACGCCGTGGAGATTTATACACATGCACACACACTCCAACTGAAGTTAGAGTTCTTTTTTTTTAAAACTAGGGAAGCAATCTAATAAAAAATATAAAGCTATAAAATATTTTACATATCTAACAGTTTCATACACACAGAAATAACTGAGTTTTGTACCCTTGATTCTAGCAGCTTGTACCCACTCATTCATTCATTTATACAGTCAACAAATGAGTGCTTATCAGGCATTGAGCTCTGTGGTTGCTCTAGGAACTCCAAGTTGAATAGAGGATGTTTCTAAAAGGGAAATAAAACATGCTGTGTTGCTAAACAGTGTGCTTGGAGTAGAGAGGTCTGCACAATTAGCTCCATCTGGGGAAGCTCTGGAAACTTCCTAAAAGAAGTGATATTTGTACTTTAGAAGATGAGCACAAGTTAGCCAGGTGAGGGCACAACGTGCATAGACACTGAGTTATGAAAATGCTTGGTGTAGCTTAGGTGCCTGAGCTAAACCCTGGCAGGAAAGAGTGGTGAGTAACCTAAGTGATCAGAAATGAGTCCAAAAAGGCAGATGGAGGCCAATTTTGCACACTCCATGTGCAAAACTACAAATTTAGATAATATCCTATAGATATCTTGTAACCATTAGAAATTTTAAAATTTGGGAATGACAAGTTTACCTTGTCATTTTTTTTTTAAGGCAGTAATTCTTGGTGTTTTATGGAGAATGGATTGGAGTGCAGAGTGAGACTGTGGAGACTGGATCAAACAATGTTAAATGAGATTGAGAAAGAAAAGCCTAGAGCTCCCAAATAAGACAGTGGTAGAGAAGGTTTAGTCACATATGGAATGTTTTAAAAATAATAATTCATATGACTACTGATTACCATTATAAAAAGATTTACCACTTAATAGAATTAAAGATGTATGTAAAAATAATTGAGTTTATCATTTTAATCTTACTGCCTGATATAGAAAGGCTACTTATTCTTGCTTCCTCTGTTACCTTACCTTTCATTTATTTCTAGATACATATCAATTAGATTTCTGTGCACACAATTATTTTTTAACTATTTCAGGAATTGCCTAACCTCATGGGTACTTTTACAGGCCTTTTCCATACCTTCCTGTGGCATTTGATATGGTTGATCATGTCCTCTTCTAGAAGTCTGTCTTCCTTTGGCTTCCCTGCCATTATTCTTTCAAGGGTATTATCCTATTTCTCAGAGAACTTTTTCTCAAGGTTCCATGTTGCCTTCTCCTCATTATCTTTCTCCTTAAATGCTGCTTTTTCCTCGGTTCTATGTTTCTTCTCCAATCCCTTCTTAGTCCTCCAAGCTATTTCATTCACTTCTTTGTTATTAATCATTATGTATCTGGTGATGACTCCAATTAGATATTTATTCAACAAACATGCTCTAAGCACCTACCTTGTGCTAGGCTCTACACTACATGCTAGGATTTTGTAATAAATAAATCTAGCCTCTTTCTTCAAGGTGTAAATTATCGTTCACTTTAAAGAGAAGTGGGAGAAGCTCAACAGCAGGATGTGATGGGATGACAGAGACAAATTATGTTTTGTGAGGGATAGAAGATGAGTAGAAGTTAGTTAAGCAAAGGGATCCATTTCTGGCAGAGGAAATATGAGAAAAGTAGAACCACTCTATGCCTTGAATTTTATCCTTTATCAGGATTTAGGATATAGAGTGGAAGTGATGAAGTTGTAAAGAAGGCAGAGTTCAGATGAAGCAGAGCCTTGTAAGACTTGTTAAGAAGCTTAGGTTTTATTTTGTGGGTCATGAGGAGCCACTGAAGTGCTGATCACTCCAGCAGGTATGTGGAGGAATGATTAGAAGGGGGGCAATGCTAGAGTCAGGGATTAGTTAGGATGCTGCTGCTTTATAGTTAATATGAAGATCATAAAAGGCTGACTTAATAGATCTGTGGTCATGGGATGGAGAGAAGGGGACAGTTTCAAGAAGTGTATAGCAGATAAAACCAACAAGATTTAACAGTTGATTTGATAAGACATGAGGAAAACAGACCATCTGGGGAATCTGCTAGGTCTCCTTAATAGTTGTACCATCAATAAAGGAATGAAAGTTTATTTATAGCATCATTGGGAAAGGGAGCAAGACAGATAATGAGTTCACTTCTGGATGTGGTCCATTTTAGAAGCAGATAAGACATTCAGATAGAAAAAATCCAGCAGTTCAGTCATATGAGCTTAGAAATTCTAGAGAGTCTGGTGTGGGCATAGAATTTACTAAGTGCTCTAAGTGCTCTATGATATTTGCTCAATTTATTCCTCCCATTTCATGAAAACTTGCCAAAACTCACACAAATTATAAATATTGGAACCAGGATTTGAATCCCTAGCACCCATGTTCTTAACCACTCTACCATACGAGTTTTTATATATTTTTAGTAAATGAGTTGATGAAAAGTAATGGCATCAGTCAGGGAGAGCATGTGAAGTGATAAAATCAGCAGATCAAGGGCAGTGCTCCTGGAAATACCCCAGCATATGTGGGAATGGAGGTAGAAAGGAGAAGTCTAGGAAGAAGACAGAAATAGAGGGACCAAAGAATCCAGTGTCATGGAAGGCAGTATGTGGTTTCTCAATGAAGAAGGAGTCAGCAATGAGGCCAAACTACATCTTTAGGTACATTCTGTATCATCAGCTCTAAATACATAAAAAATTCCCTTAAGACCTATCCACCTTAATGCTTCTCAGGCATCTCAAACTCAGCCTGCCTCTAGGCATCATACCATTGTATCCCATACTCTAGGCCAGGGTTTCCTAACCTCCACTGGAAACTGACATTTTAGGGCCAGATAATTATTTTTATTGTGTGGGACTGTCCTGTGTATTTTAAGATGTTTAGCAATAGCCAACACTTCCACGGAGTACATGCTCATAACACCCTTCCCCTGAGTTGCAACAACCCAAAATGTTACCAGATATTGCCAAATATCCTCTGGAGCAAATAACACCCAGTTGAGATCCATTGTTCCAGTCCCATCCAGATAACCTGTGGTTCTCTAAAAAAACAGAGTTTTGCACATACCATTCTCTGGAGTGGTCTTCTCCCTACTTTCCTGCCAAGGTGCTTTCTGCTCACCCATCAGTACCCAGGTTAAGTGTCACCATGACTGCAAACCTCTCCTTGGTGCCATCACAGCACCCTTATATATAATACTTTAGTTCCACAAATGGCATTTTACTACAGTTATTTCTGGGAATTTGTTTTCCACAACTGGACTATTGCAGGTTCCCCCATGCCTGGCACATATAAGTTGTTCAATAATGTTTGCTTAAATAAATGAATGAAAGAAAATATTTATATTTTTTTTTTACAAATGGAATAGTAACACTTTTGATTAAAGTTTTACCATGAGAAGCTATCTTTTAGAAGCTAAGAAAGCATTTCTGGAAAAAAAAAAAAAGAAAGCATTTCTGACTGATTCTTTTTTGTTATTTTTAGGATATACTCTATTTTTCTATGTCAATATATTTCTGCTTGAGTCAATATCAGTAACTATCCTTGCTATTTTAGTGTCTTATTAAATTTATTAATAATCATAAATTACATTTAACAATCAGAATTATGTTAGATTTAACTATATAAACAATATAAATATATTATTTACTTTAATCACTTGCAAAATTATCAATTATTTTAATGTGATATTTTATATATATTTTAATATTTTAGGGGATGTGCATAGAAAATATGTGCAGGATTTTCATCAATCTTTTCAGTGTTCTTAACAATATGTTTTCTGTCTACATATCATTTTTCATCAGGGGTCTACAAAACCAGTTCAACTTGGAAATTCCTACATGTCTTAGTGGAAGGTAAATGTGGTCATTCCCATTTTGTATTTGAAGAAGTAAAATGCAATATTATTTCCTAGAAATGTCTTGACAATCCTGATTAGCACTAGCAGCATCTGTCACAGACTTGCTGTCATGATACAAAGCTGTTAGAAATACTAACTGGGATAACCAAACCTTAGTGGACAGGGCTTCAACTCTATGGGAACACACTGAGAAGAATCACATGTGGAATTAGTTGTCAGAGAATTTCATAAGGTCTCAAATTCATATTGAGCTAATAGAAGACTCCTTTCCTCTAAGGTCTCAATATTTTATGTCTATTGTCACCATAGGATTCCATTAAGATTTGTGGTAAAAGTTAGAGAATCCTAAATGCTCTCAAGAGAAAGTTAACAAACTAAACTAACAAAAGAAAATGCGTCTTATTAATAAGATACATGACTTCTTCATAATCCCTTTTGTTTTTCTAAACTAAAAAGTGTCTCTTTTTAATAAGACGCATGACTTCTTCATAATCCCTTTTGTAGTTTTAAGTCTAGGAGCATCAATTCATCACCAGGGAACCACTATAATAGCATTGAGTTTTAAGTCCTAAATTACAAAATTCTCAACAAATAATAAAATTGAATCTACTGGCAATTACAGGAATATGGCAGCAAACAGCACCTGGCATGCACTTTATGACCTGCAGATTGAGGCCAAATCCTTGGTTCAACTTCACTGGTAGACTCGGGGGTTCAAGGTGCCCATCAAATTACCAAATTTGAAAGACAAAATACTTTCCAGTTGTGAGAATTATAAACCACTGGAATCCTTTTCAGAATAGTAATTCTGTATTGTAACATTAAAAATATGAATATACTTTAACCTAGTCTTTAGGTTCCTGGACCCAATTTCAATGTGTATGTGTTGGGGTGAGCTTCCCATACAACACCAAGCAATTCTGGGACATCAGTAAGGTGTTGAGAATTCAGCTCAATTCTGACCGACACTCTCTACCTGGAGATAGTGTCAGATTCTACTGTATGAGGGCTCAGTCCCACAAGACGCCCCTCCCCCTCCCCCCACAGCCCTACTTCAAATGCCAGTCACAATGCCAAACTGTTGCCTTTGCTTCTAACCAACTAGCTACACCCTCCAACTCAGGATGCCAATTCCAAGTCCGGGTTGTTATGTGTATTTCTGAACCAAATGGTTAGTGTCCAACAACCTCCTCCTTGGGTTCAATGAATATGCTAGAGCAGCTCACAGAACTCAGAGATACATGTTACTTCCCGGTCACCAGTTTATTATAAAGGATATAACAGAGGAACAGCCAGATGGATGAGGCATAAGGCAAAGTATGGGGAAGGAAGAGGAAGTTCTATGCCCTCTCTAGGCATGCCACGTCTCCCCACACCTCCAAGTGCTCATCAACTGGAAAATTCTCCAAATCCCATTCTTTTAGGTTTTTAATGGAAGTTTCACTACATAGGCATGATTCATTAAATAACTGGCCATTGGTGATTGACTCAACCTCTTGTGTGTGGGGAACGGGGGGTAGATATGGATGTAGGTGTGGGGGTATTGAAAGTTTCAACCCTCTAATCATATGGCTGGTTCCCCAGCAACCAGCTCCCATCCTGGGATTACCTAAGGGCTTTACAAAAATCACCTCATTAACATAACAAAAGGCACTTCATAGCTCTTGTCACAGGAAATTCCAAGGGTTTTAGGAGCTCTGTCCAGAAATGGGGTCAAAGACCAAACATACATATTTCTCATTATAAATTACAACATCACCTAGCAATCCCACTAGTTACTTGTGATAGAAATATGAGAAATCTTTCCACAGAAACAAAATCACCAATATGTACGGACCTACAAACAATGATGTTTATCACAGCATTTTCTTTTGTAATGCCAAAAAATTAGAAACAATTTGAATGGTCATCCATGGGAAGTAACTGAATAATTTATGGTGTGTCCATAATATTGTGCAGTTATTAAAAAGAATAAAAGAATGCATTAGGTCTGTGTACTAATCCGGAATGTGTTCAGGTTTTATGATTAAAGGGGAAAAGTGAAATTGTAGACCAATGTTTATATGTGATTTCATTTTATTAAAAAAAGGGAAAAAGAAATAAAGGAAAAAAGAAAAAGTATCATATATTTTTTTGTTTGTTTGTTTGTTTGTTTTTTAAAGATTTTATTTATTTATTTGAGAGAGAGAGAATGAGAGAGAGCACATGAGAGGGGGGAGGGCCAGAGGGAGAAGCAGACTCCCTGCCGAGCAGGGAGCCCGATGCGGGACTCGATCCAGGGACTCCAGGATCATGACCTGAGCCGAAGGCAGTCGCTTAACCAACTGAGCCACCCAGGTGCCCCAGTATCATATATTTGCAAATGCATATATGTGTGTATACACATGCATGTATGTATAAATGCACACATTTGTATAAGCATTGAGATGGGTGTGGAAGGAATCATAACTGTTTCTACTTTTACTGAGAGGAAGAGATGTAGACTTAAAGGGAAGAGATAGAGAGACTAAGAAGTTATTACAAATATATACTCCTTATGTTATATATATAATATATACACATACATATATGTATATATACATGGACTTGTTACAATAAATAGATACTACTTTCACAATTCGAGAAAGTCTATTTAATATCAAGATTTTTTTAAAAAATACAGTAACGATAACAAAAATCACTTCAATCCCTGAGATCAGCTAACACATATATAAAGAAAGCACTAAAAATGTGTATGACAGAAATCTAGTAATAGAAAAACAATAAAAATTCAACCATAAGATAGTGGTAACTGTAGTGTGAGGCAGGAGAAATTCTGTCTCAGCTTTTGTAACATCAGGATAATCTACAAGACAGTCAAGAGAATGAATACTTCACTTGACTTGGGTTTTTCATTTCAGATGCTCTCGGACCAAATTTTGTATTACACTAAGGAAATACAATTTGAAAAGTTAAGCTGAAGTTAAATCCACAGAGGTCAAGCTTTGGGCCAACGATTAACAGCCTACAGGTGCCCCCACCTAGCAGGTGAACTATTTGAGTATATTGGAGACAGTCAAGTATGAGTCTTGGTCCTCTTGGTCAAATAATTTGTTACTTAGATAGAACTAACAAAGGAAATAGTTCTTGAGTGATACAGAACAGTAAGGATTCAAGAGCTAAATGTTGTGGTATGGACTATTAATGCAATAGCAGAATGTAGGAAGCCGGTGAAAATGATTCCATAGTCACCTGAAGAAGGACACCAGAGATAGTACAGATCAGCTGGGGGAGGGAGTCAGCAGGGCATCACAAAATAAAGAAAAGTGATCAGTGAGTACAATAACAGGAAGTGAAAGTAGGCTGGAGTAAGTGGAGTGACATCTGAAAAACGAAGAAGACCAAGATCAAGGAGTAGAGAGAAATGTGTGAGAAGGAGAAGAACAGATGGACTAGAAGATTAAAATGGTCCTAGAATGCCAGGTACAAGTTTAGGCTTGAGATAGAAAACAGGGAACCTGTGACGATTATTTTTTAAAGATTTTATTTATTTATTTGAGAGAGAGAGTGCATGTGAGCAGGAAAGAGAGGAAGAGGGAGAAAGAATCTGAAGCAGACTCAGTGCAGAGCCTGACACGGGGCTCCATCTCACCACCCCGAGATCATGACCTGAGCTGAAACCAAGAGTCAGATACTTAACTGACTGAGCCACACAGGTGCCCCGAGCTTGTAAGGATTTTTTAAGGAGGAGAGCAATGTGCTGTGGAAGGAGGCTATGTCTGGCTATGTACATAATAGAGGAAGGCATGCTATTGAAACATTCCTGGAAGGGAAAGTAAAGGTTCAGTCTAGGTATATGCCACCCCAAACTAAGATTTATAACAAAATAACCAGATTGTGATCCCCTTGGAATTCCCCACTCCTTTGTATTCTACAGCCTAGAACTGTACTATACATACAGAGGGATATAATAAATGCATGCTGATAAGGAAAATAGAAGTAAATATAGGATGAATGGAAAAATGGGATGAATTTTTAGGGAAAAATCAGATGGAACCTGATTAATGGATATAAGGAATAAAGAAAAAGCTCTAATCAAATATGACTCCAAGATTTCAAGCTTGAAATAATAATAGTAGTATCATTGAATAAGACAAGGAGGAGATATAACAAAAATAGTTTTAAGGAAAATCCATTAAATTTTTACATCGTAAGTCTATTTTTCTAAGCAGCAACAGTGATCAGTATCACTAGCAAAACACCATAAGTCTATTTAGTATCAAGATTTTAAAAACTTTAAAAACAATGCGGAGATGTAGCTCTTCGAGAAAAAGCATCAGAGTTACTAGTTGTACACACACCACAGATGTGTCAATTCAACAAACATGACTTGAGAATGACTGTGAACCAGGAACTCTCCAGGTGCTTGGCATGGAAAGCCTAACAAGATGACATATTTGCCTTCAAGGTGCTTACTGTCTCAAGTGTGAGATGGACATCATTTTGCAGAGTGTTTTATTTGAGTGTTCTGAGAAGTGCTATGAGGTTCAATGGTGATGTAAGAAAATAGCTGAGCATTGAAGGGAACTAAAAAAACATCTCACAGGAGATGTTATTTGAGCTTGATATTGAAGATATAGCATAAATAGACAGTTGAAGAAGAAAAAGGGGAGAAAAAGAATATTTACAAATGTGTGATGCACCCACGGTATCACTTGCAAGCAATGTTTCTAAAAAGTGACACTGCCCCACACCTACCACTGCAGGGCAGCATCTGCTGCCCTTTTTTGGTACTACCTAACTCAAGATGGATAAAAGAGTTCTCTAGGCATTTGCACAACAAAATTTTTAGTTGTCTGGAATGAGGCATGTATAATTTGGGAGTTACAGTAAGCTATGTCCTGCCATTTAAACTGAAGCACAGAAGCATCCAAGAGAAAATAATAGATGTGCCCCCAAATCAGAAATATGAGGTGGAAAAAAGGTGCTTGAGTGCTCAACTCCATGTACCCTCAATGAATCCTCATTCTGGCCCTTGGCTTAATATTGGCCGCTCCCATTTATTTACAATGATAATTTCCTTTTTCTTTAGTTTTTTTCTTTCCCTTTTTTCTTTTTGTGTTCTTTCTTTTGTTTTTGTTTGTTTCATTTAACCCAAATTTCGTTAGAAGTAAGGGAAGTCAACTATACAAATGCCTTATACACTTAGGCAATTCAATTTTTTTTTAGGGGTGTGGGGAGGGCCAGAGGGAGAGAGAGAATCTTAAGCAGGCTCCACACCCAGAGCAGAGCCCAATACAGGGCTTGATCTCATGACCCTGAGATTATGACCTAAGTTGAAATCAAGAGTCGGACACTTAACTGACTGAGGCACTCAGGTGCCCTACACTTAGGTTCTCAGGTCAGTCCACATACATTTCTTCACTGAATTCCTCTCAATATTCCTAGTAAGTGGATGTTATTATTCCCATTTTATAGCTGAAGAAATTAAGACTCAGACTCATGCAGGGCTACTAGCAACTAATTAGTGGTAGACCTGGAACTGTGGACCAGATCTTGTTCCAAGGCCATTTTTTCCTCACTACACCATATTGCATTCCAAAACCAAAACCAAAACAAAACAAAACAAAACAAAACAAAACAAAAACAAAAACAAAAACAAAAAAACAACAAAGAAAAGCTGCATGTATTAAAAACTCACAGAGGCATGAAAGTACAGTGGATGTTTTGAGGACCTGTACCCCCTTCCATGTAGCTGGGGAAAGGAACTCACGCAAGAAAGCTTTACAAAAAAAGAAGCTTGAGAGTAGGTTAGGGTGAGCTCGTGAAGAACCCATTATGCTAGGGAATTTGAACCTGATTTAGTTACAATGGAGAGTATTAGCTCTCTTTTTCTGTTAAGCTTTTTTTAAAGCCAAGGGAGAGATGTTATCAGATTTTGTTTAAGAAAGACAATAATGGCAGCATTAAAGATAGATTAGAAAAGAAAAAGATTGTTGAGAAACTCTTATGATAATCTATGGGAGAGATGGTAAGGGCTTGGTCTAAGCTGGTGGTGGCAAGAGAGAGATGAGGTTAGATTACAGAGATATTTCAAATAATGTCCAGGACTCAGGGCCACTTGACAAATTGAAGAATTGAAGCTGATTCCATGGTGTTCAGCTTGGAGACCTGACATAATGGAGATTCTTATGACAGGGTAACTTTGAGGTCAAGAAAATAGCAGAATTGGGGGAAAATTCCAGAGTTCTTGATCATGTTTTAAAATGGATCCTTTGTACTGCTATCTGAATCATGCAGACATTCAATTCTATCTCATTGGGTTTAACTCTCTTACTAAGGCTCAAAAGACAAATACAGGGCATGTTATTCTGAACATTTCCCAGTTACCAAATTTACTGAACTATGGGTATATACTGTTTTAGGTCTAAATCTAATATTGATCACGGACTTTTAAATTTCTTCCTTGGCTGACTGCTTTGGATCTGGATTTTCCAGAATGCTGAGAGTTCTGTTTGGGAAACAAAAGCTGTTCAAAACTGAAATGGGGGGAAAACCCTCTCCTTTTCAAATCCTGATGTATTATTCCCCAAGGCAGTCTCCTGAATGAATCTTTTTCCTTTGTTGTGTAAGAGCCTTCAAAAGCAGTGAAGAACATTCATTTTTCTAACTTGATTTTGTTACTTTGCCAGGAATAGCACCAGGGTCCCTTTAGTGAGTGAGACTAAGGGCACTAAAATGGTTGGAAATCACTGAAAACAGTAGCAGGTTTATTTGAGCAAAATCGGCGGGGTGGTGTAATATACATTTTTAAAAATGCATTTTCATTAAAATTAAAAATGAGCTTCCAAACAAACTCTGGAAAGGACTCCAAATACAGCCTTACAAACCCAAAATGAAATCAATAAAAAGAAACCAGCCAAGCAGCAAGTTGAGAAAACACCAATTAGAGATTTTAACAAACAGAGAAGCTCACTGTGGGGTACAGTTTTTAAATCAGACAAGAGAAATTTGGGCTTTTTTCTCCACCTCAGCACTGCTCTACTGTGCTCTCCCTGGAACTGAAATTGATGGGATTCAGAATGCACCCCAGGAAGAAACCACAAACAAGCGGGTGCTTTCGGCATTATATCTGAGCAGATGAAAGCAAATATTATTCTAATAGCTTTTCTTTTTGCCCTCCAAGGAGCTTTGCATTATTATCCATGACTAGGGATTTTAATAGTCAAACTACCACAAATTTGTCAAACACTCCATTTCTGCATGGTTTCAGAGTGCAGCTTCCACCCATGGAGGTTACTCAGGTCTCTAGCCGAGGAACTTTTTGAAGTAAATTATTTTCTGATAGCCTGTCTCCACCTATGTGCCTCCACAGATGATCTTACATTAAACAGGTAGGCAGGTGAGGTTCATCTTCAGCCCACCTCCCACCCCAGCTATCAAGCTTGGCCAGACACTCCTGGATGTAGTTCTGTACCTAGTAGTGCCCAGTCTTCTGCTTCTCCCTGGCTGGTTCCCCTTGGAGTTTATTTGCCCCTCTCCTATTAAAACCACTCTGTCTTATTCTCTGATGCTTAGGAATAAAAATTCGTGCTTCTTTCCAGGTAAGGCAATATAGACTTTCATGAAAAATTACCCTGTCAGAGCTCAGGAGTCCAGTACTTTTGTTTTATCAATTTCATGTTTCAGGCTCTCACAAAACCTGAAGAATAATAAAGCAATTTCTAGGGACACCTGGATGGCTCAGTCAGTTAAGCATTTGCCTTCAGCTCAGGTCCTGATCTCAGGGTCCTGGGATTGAGTCCCACATCGGGCTCCTTGCTCAGCGGGGAGCCTGCTTCTCCCTCTGCCTGCTGCTCCCCCTGCTTGTGCTCTATCTTTCTCTCTCAAATAAATAAATAACATCTTAAAAAAAAAAGGCAATTTCTATGTGTTGATTATTTTACTTGGTTATTTCTACTTGTACATGCATATATGTATGCCTATATGTGTGTGTATATGTGCATACAGATGTACATATATGTGTAAACATATGTGTGCATATGTAAATGCACACACATATACATGTGTGTGTATTGTGTATAAATGTATGTATTTTCCCCAAACCCTAATGCTGTTTTGTCTAAAGATGTAGTTTTAGGTTCCTATACAATAGTTTATTTATTAAAGAAACATCTCCCATGTTAATTGTTTCCTTTTAGCCATTAGTTTTAAGCTAAAGCTCATCATCCTTAGTGATATGGTAGGTTATAGAGATGTTTATTTGTCCAGGCCCACCAATCTAAGAATGTAACTTGTGAGATACATTCAGAATCCCACCATTTCATCACTTCCACTGGCATTACCCTCACTGTTTTCTTTCCTAATCATTTTCCTTGCTTCTACCCTTGTCTCCATCTGTCTGTTCTCAACACAGCATATAGAGTTATCTTTTTCAAAAGCAGCTCACATCACATCACTCAGACTTTCCAAAGGCTCCTCATCTCCCTTAGGATAAAAAGCAAAGTCTTTGAATTGTCTACAAGGCTCTAAATGATCTTGTTCCCCTCCTGTCTCTGTCCTACCCACAAGCTACTCTCCCTTAGCTCACCCAGCTCCAACAGCATTGAGATCTTACTGACACTCTTCCCCCTAAAGGCTTCCTTCTTCCTACAGTGCTCTTTCCCTAGAATGCAATGTGCTTGGTTAATTTCCTCCCTTTCAAGTCTTTGCTTTAGTAAGGCTTACTTTGGCTACCCTACTTGATATGAATTTGCCCACAAGTACCCCACCACCACCAAAAAAAACCCCCCAAAACAAATCATCCTCTCTGCTGGCCTGTCCAATTATCCATTTTTACCTTTTTCTATAGCACTTACCACCTTGCATTCAATCTAATTCAGCTATTTCTTATTTTACTGTCTATCTCCCTTGCCAAAATATAAGTTCTCTGAGGGTGGGGATCTTTGTCTAACTATGCTGGTCAATCCCTAAATAGGAGCTTGTACATACTGGTTAACCAACAAATATTTGCTGAACGATGTACACCATCCAATTAATTCAAAGTTGTGGAATGTGTTTTCTATTTCTAATAAATGATGCAGGTGTATATATGTGCATACCATTTTAATTACGAGTTTCTTAATTGAGCATGTGAGGAATAAGATTATTATTTTTATTTTTTGGGTGGAATATGGTTAAAGAAATGTTAGAATATTTAAAAAATGAAGGTTTTAATTGGTTGCATACCCTGGTTCAGTAAACAATATTTAAGAAGCACCTGCCCTCTGTTATGTATTCCAGGTGTGAAGTTGAACAAGCCATGTCTCAGAAATATCAGTGTTGGGTGGAGAAGACTACTTGGAAATAAATGAAACACAATATAGGTTGATAAGTGAAGTGGCAGAATCATACACAAGGAGCAGAAGTGACAAGCAAGAGAGTGATTCAGCAAAAAGTTAGACACTGCTGAGGTTAGAACATGATCCCAGTACCTTCAAGTAACTCTTTAGACCTGAAAACATATGTGAGGGTCTGAGATTTTGTTTAACTTGTAAAGAAGATCTGAATGCAGGCGCTCCTGAACCAGTCTGTTCTTTGAATGTTCCAGCTTCATTTAGGCTGGCTTTGGACAAAAGCACATGACCATCTCAGAGCTAACACACAGGTGAGGACAGAGTACCACAAGTGAAGGAGGGGAGGAACAGAAACAAAAGAGAAACAACGCTCTTGCCTTTCTTATGATGCCATATGAATGATGTCTACAGTGTAGACATCAGCACTGACCAGCACCCCATGCCCTTCCTCTAATCTATGAGTAAAACACAGAGCAAGGGTCCACTGGTAGTTATGTGAGAGAGAGTAAATGCTCATTCTTGCGCTAGTATTAAAGAGCTCTAGCCCACTGCTAGAGCTACCACGGAGAAAGCTAACACAATCAAGTTTATCATCTAAATGTCAATGTGGACCAAAAGATAAACATAAATTGTGTCTATTTATTTATTTATTTATTTAGTTCCAGGTCAAGTTTTGTGCTTGAGTTAAGTTTCTATGGAAATTCTTACTCCATGCTGTTATGAAGAGACAACTCTGTTTCAACAGGCTTTGGATTCCGGTCCAGGCTCCAGCCTGTCTCAAAATCCAAACAGAATCCTAAAATCTGTTTCCTGCCTCTACCAGAACTTGCTGTATTTTCTTTGCCTCCTGCTACTAAACAGTTGGATGGACATCAAGTATAGAAAATTTCAGCCTCAAAGGAACATTTTAAGAAAGTTACGAGCCAGATTCAATTATTTGTATAAAAATCATGTGTGAAATAATATTATGGTAATATACCTTGGACACAACTTAAAATAACTCCCAGTTTAAACCCCAGATGCAGATGGACTTGCAGGGCTAGTTTAGATATTTTACTCTGTGCCTTAGTTTTCCTATCCATAAAATGGGGATAATAATTAAAATGCCATCACTGAGATTTGAGAGAGCTCTAGGTATTGTACAGTGCTAAGCATGGTACCTGACTCCTAACTAATGCTCAACAGATTAGGTATAATTGTTATCATAGTGATTATAATTTTCAATCATCAATCCTTAGTGTATATGTTTTGTGAGTTTTCCAACAGTAAACTGGCATCTGAGTATTCTTTTAATTTTCCATACACAAAATGAATCCAGTGATTACCATCACTTCTGTTGCATGGCTATCCACTCTCCCTGGAGGGGAGAGCAGTAAAAAAAATGACAATGACAATTATTTTAACAAGAGTTTCCTTAACAAAAGCATACGGTGAAATGTTTATTAATAAATCTCAGCCTCATCTCGACATGAGAATGTTATCTGCAGAAGCTGATTAAAGCATTGTAAAAGGGAAATCATTTAAGATTTTTTATGCCATAATATAGTATAAGTAGTATACAGATTTAGGAATAACAGTTTTATTTACTAATTACAAAATCCATTCATTTTGTACATACTGCACCCCTTTCTTTCCCCTCTCCTTTCCGCCTCATCAATAGATTTAGAACTGACAGTGCTTTCACTTCTAAGTATAAAGAATCATTTTCTTCTGAACATAGAGACAACTATGAAATCAAAGTTTAAAATATAGTCCTCTTCTAACAGTGATTCAGATTTCCATTAAACCTCCTCCCACCCTCTCAAATTAAAGTTTGAAAAGCAGAGCTCAGAAATAAACTGACAGGCACTAGTACTTCGTTCATTTCCAGCAAGGAAGCACCAATTTGATTCCTACCATAACAATTTTTGCTGTTGCCAGTGCATCAAATTTTTTTAACACAGCTTCTCAAGTGATAGAAATCATCCCGTCACTTTGTTTCATAAAATTGACACCCTGGGGAAATGCAAAATAGGGTAAGAACTTAAGCGAAGCTGCTCCTCCAACCCCTGCTAGGTATTCCTGAAATTCTCTTTTCCTCTTCAGCTAATGTCATCAAGTCCCAATTGCTTGTTGTTCTTTTCTCCTTGTTCTGCTCATGTGCTACAACATCCCTTGGCTTCCCTCAGCAAGGGAGTTGGTGTTTTAAAAAGTGTTACTCCTAGATCGGGATTCTACTGCAGGCTGATTTGAATGCAGTGACAAAGAAAAAAAGGAAACTTGATGAAATTATTTCACACACAGAGCAATAAACATATGGAATAAATTACTACAGAAGATGATTCAAAGAGTTTAAGAAACACCTGGATTTGTTTCTGGAGGCAGTAGATTAGAGTGATAGGAAGGCACACTCACAAAGCAAAGTGCTAAGGCTCCACCTCTTATTGAAATGACACTTCTTGCACTTAGCAGGAGCACCAGCTATGAAGCAAGTCTATTTTAAGGGAAAGATTTCTCAAAAACCCTGGAAACAAGTCAGACTAAATCACAGGAGCTACCTTCCTAATGCATTTGGCCTCTGGTTTTAAGGAAAGAGAGTGAATGAT
Source organism: Mirounga angustirostris (assembly GCF_029215605.1). NCBI lineage: Eukaryota > Metazoa > Chordata > Mammalia > Carnivora > Phocidae > Mirounga > Mirounga angustirostris. The sequence goes on from NW_026991717.1 coordinate 78,248,759, forward strand.
GGAAGGTTCTTCTCAAACCAGAAAGATGGGAGGACTATCTGAATATGCGGGAACTAACATTTAGCAATTTCTTGAGATCTGGTCCAGGCCTACCATTATCAGCCACATGTCTGACCTCCTTCCCCCACCTCCCTCCCTATTCTCCAGCACATTCTGATTTTGCAGAAACAGTCATCCCCAGGTGCATGAGTACATCACGGTCTCCTCTCCCAACTCTCTTCCCCTCGTTCTTCAGTCCAGAGGCCACCCTTCCCGAGATGTCTGTAGTCTTGTCTCCTTCGGTATTCCCAGACCACACATACAAAATGTCTTTATGTGCTTACTTTATTAATCTCTATTTCCTCAGCACTTGACAAAGAGCCTGGCTCATTAGAGATGTTCAGTATTTTAAAAATTTATATTGCCTCACTTTGTCCCAGAAAGGATTTAAAGTGCTTGATAAAAATAATAGCTATGGGCCCCCTGGGTGGGTTGGTAGAGCATGTGACTCTTGATCGTGGGGTTGTGAGTTTGAGCCCCACTTTGGGTATAGAGATTACTTGGAAATAAAATCTTAAAAAAAAAAAAGCTAACATCATTGTACCTTTAATGTATGCCCGGCACTATGAAAGTGCTTCACGTTTTAACTCATTTAATCTTCATAAAAGCACTGCGGATAAATGAGTTTATCATGTAGTTTCTAAATTATCCCTACTTTGTGATTGAGGAAATGGAGTTGTGGAGATGTTAACGAACTTGCCCAAGGTCAGCTGGCTAGTGAAAAGCAAACTTGGAATGGGCTTTGGCCAGCTGGTTCCAGAGCTAGTACACTTGGCCATGACTCTGTTACCTGAATGCCTAACATAGCAGAGAAACAAAAATAGGAGAAGGTGATAAACAGTTGAGGTCATAAAACGGGGTTCTTAATTAGGCTAATGAAAAAAATGCATGTAATGAAGCCCTACAGAGTTTACGGTCGAAAGCATGGACTATGAAGCCAGCTGCCTGAGCTCAAATCATGGCTCTGACACTTAATATATGTAAGTGACCACAGGCAAGTTGCCTAAGTGAAATGTGCCTCAGTTTCCTTAACTGTGAAGTACTGATATGTAATGATATGTACAACGTACAAATGGTAGCACCACCTAACTGTAATAGTAAAGTTAGTTTACACATAAAAAATTATAAAAAATAGGGGTACCTGGGTGGCTCAGTCGTTAAGCGTCTGCCTTCGGCTCAGGTCATGATCCCAGGGTCCTGGGATGGAGCCCCGCATCCGGCTCCCTGCTCAGCGGGGAGTCTGCTTCTCCCTCTCCCACTCCCCTGCTTGTGTTCCCTCTCTTAAAAAAAAAAAAAAATTATAAAAAATAAAGCCCTACACATATTATATTGGTTTTTGGCAGCCGATTTAAAAAAAAAAGGTAAACTTAAATCAATTACTCAAATGAAAACACATCTGTTACTTAGGAGAATATTCTTGATATCAAAACATAAATTTCTTTGATGGTGTTCATACAAGATGATGGTGTGTTAGATCATGCTTTTATTCACCATCTACATGTACACCCATTCAGTAGCAACTCTAGGTGTTCAAAACAGAAAGAAAGATCACAAGACAAACATTTTGTACACTTATATGTGACTATCCAAAATGATGCCCATTGAATTTACATATCCAAATGAACTACACACATCCACCCCTTCAGTGAATATCTGCTGAGCCTCTACTTTGTATCACATGCTGTTCTGGGCCCTACTGAATTAATGATAAGCCACAAAGGACCAAAGCCTCTGCCCTCATTAAGGTTAAGTTCAAATGAAGAGACAAATAATAAACAAATAAACAACAATAAACAACAATGTCAGGTGGTGTTAAAAACTAAAAAGTAAGGGCGCCTGGGTGGCTCAGTCGGTTAAGCGACTGCCTTCGGCTCAGGTCATGATCCTGGAGTCCCGGGATCGAGTCCCGCATCGGGCTCCCTGCTCAGCGGGGAGTCTGCTTCTCCCTATGACCCTCCTCCCTCTCGTGGTCTCTGTCTCTCATTCTCTCTCTCAAATAAATAAATAAAATCTTAAAAAAAAAAAAAAAAGTAAAATAAAGCAGATTAAGAAAATAAAGAATAAGGGGAGGGGAGGGGACCTCTTTTAAATAATAGGGTCAGGAAACACCTCTCTGAGCAGGTGGTATCGAAACAGGGACCTGAATCAAGAAACATATCAGAGACAGAGATCTATTTTTTTCCCTAATTATTCCATCCTGGAAATCAGATGAAGTGTTATCAACTGCTCCTCTAACTTCAGGTCAGTAAGATCAAATGTTCTTTGGTGATGTATTCTGTAAATCTCCCTTACTCCCCAAGGGTGCAGCCAGACATACTTTATTTGTATTCCTTAATTTGTATTAAGTACAAATTTCCTTTGGAGGTTTGAATACAAGCAAATGAAGAAAACGAGTAGGGCAAATTTCATACATACCAATCTAGTAACAGTCTGAGAATGATGTGATTAATTTAGTCTAATAAAAATCCAAAAAGCCCACACTGGAACCATCAAAAAGAAGACAGAAACAGAATTGGATACCTTTGAGGTGAACTACATGAAGCTATTTCAAAAATGTTCAAGATGGCTTTTAAATAATGAGAGAGATTGTTTGGGGCCTGTTGGTTAAGAACCATGCTATTAAGAGAGTCCAACTTTGGGAAATGCAGTATTTTGAACCTATGGTAAAAGTTATTATATTCAACTCACTGAAATAAAGAGAGACTCTGGACCTGCATGTTTGTCATACTGGTCAATTTTGACCATCTCACACTTGAGTATAGCAAAGTTTGACCAATGGATCAAAGCTAAAACAATGTTAATATATTAGTGCATGTGTTTGCAACATGTAGTCTAGATTAATTCTCCTTTTCAGAAGAGTCACTCATTCTTTTTTTATTTCCTCCCACCTTGTACTTTGTCGAGCAATCAGCTATCTATTTTCTAACACTGCACACTAAGACAAGGAACTTCTTCCTATATTATGACTCAATGATTGTCAGATACCAGAGTGATTTTAAGAAATTGAAGTTTTAGTCTTTAAATAGTTACTTTCCCTCCTATAGACATTATCCTTGATATATGACAAATTTGTGTTATTTGGGACCACTTTAAGCAAAGATGGCAATAAACTGCACGCCATCACTTATGTGAAAAAGGGATGCCATCATACATCTTTAGGTGCTAGTGCCATGGCCTTCCATTCTTTTGATATTAGTTGTTACCCTGTTCAATCTAAACTGCAAACAGGATGTTCTGTAGTGAAGGGGCACAAAAGGCATAGTCATTCATTTTGTTCCTCACGACGGTGATGCCCTATGAGATTTCGTCATTGGAAGGATGGGGCCTTCGGTATTAAAATGCCCTGAGATAAAAATACAAATGGAATAAAAAGCAGAAAAGGGGGGAGGCCTCTAAGGCTGACAACCTGGACTAAAACTACAGGGATTAAGTGTACGTCTATTTCTCTGCTAAAATACATACTAGAACCTTGACAGTTTCTTTGCAAAGTTAGCGCATGTGCTTAAATTTAGACTCACTGTTTCAGCATCCAAGAAGCTACCATATATGGGTGGGGTAGGGAGGCAGAATAGGTGTTGGAATCATATGATGTCACATAGACTCCAGCATAGCAAAGAGACCAGAGCTTTGTGAGTGCTGTTGCTTATGTACTATACAGTGCTTTTCTTATTTATAAAGCTGGAGCATACATTCTATTGCTCTTGTTCTTAGGTTATCAGACAGCCATAATTTCCGGTCTTTTGTTTGAAATGAAGGCCTGCCTGGAAAAATTGAGGGTGCTGCCAGGCTTACTAAAAGACATTTTTTGTAGCACACAGTATTTTTTACTCCACTAGCCCACCCCTCAACTCTTGGGTGTAGGGGGAGGGGCACAAGATTTGAGAAAGAGACATAAATTATGAAACTGAAAACACATTAAAGCAATTCATGGACAGAATCTTGTCAAATGTTCTCTTAGCCGTAGAAACACTGACATGCACTAGTGTGCAGTAATGTGCATCTAAGCACACCTCAAAGACTATGTTCCCAGAGTAAAATTACTCGTGAAATACGAGCTATATTGAATTCCTTCTAGAGAAGGAAACAAAAGTTAAAATTCAGGTTACATATCTGGAAGACTAAAGTAGGCAATCAAAATCAAACTTCTGCACCAGATTCATTGGACATGATTTCAAAATAAACTAAGTTCAGTAAACCTGTTGGCAGAGAAGTATCATTTGTCAAGCGATTAACAGAGGCACAAACTGTAATTACGAATTGCTGAAAGCAGGCTTAATGAGAGAATGACTCACTCACGTTTTGGGGTGAAGGGGGAGGGGTCTCAGAAACTGTAATTTGATTTACAAAACTCTAAATAGCTAATGGCAGGTAATTCTTGCCAACTAACCAGCCAACTCTTGCAAGCTCATTAACGGAACTCCATGGTCTCACTGAAGGATAAACCATATGGAGGTGTCACTAAAAGCTGGAGATGAGAGACTGTAATTCACGTTCAGTCCTTCTGTGAGTCGGTCATATGGGCATTGATTTGAGCCTTTGTTTATCTGACACGACCTGTTCTTAAGAAAGAAGAGAAAATAAATTTTTAGGGGGTTATTGGTTTCTTCCCCCTACTGCCTCTTACTGCAGTGTTCAGCTAATTATTAAACTTCTTTATTCTGCACTAGTTTCTCCAGCTTTCCATATCTTTGTCACATTTTAGTTCCAGCAAAACAATTGAATAATAGCATTACACAAGTGCCTAATTCACTGTTTGCTTCAGTGCTGATCTTAGAGGGTTGTTAAGTTGCTATTCTATGATTTCCCTAGTGATTGCAAACCTGTGACTATAAGACCATTTTTAACTCTTTATTCACAGGGACCCTGTGAATGCTTGAGGGAACATAATGTGTGGCAACACCTTTACAAGGCATCATTTTGTAAGGGGCTCTGTTTATGTAGTCCCTCTAACCTGGGTCCCATAGTAGTCTGTGTATATATGCACTGCAATTTTCACTCCATATCCATCTAGTCCAATAATCTCTAAAGACATTATCAAAATAATACCTGGATACAGTTTTTTAAATAGTACAGAAGGCTATTTAATGATAAGCAAGTCTCCTAGTACATTTTTCTCTATACTCAGTCCTATTCCCCAGAGACAGTTTTAACCATTTATGTGTAGAATCTTTCATGGCTCTAAATAATAAACTTTAATGACCAGTTTTTGATGTATTAAACTGTGACATCAGCTAATGCTTCTGGACATGACAGATGAAGATTTAGCTCAGTTATATCTCCTTTCCCATCACTGTTAGTTTCTGTTTGAAATTTCTTTAGTATTTTTAAATTTTCAAATAATATAATCAAGTATTTATTTATTGTATACAATGTACATAAATATATAATAAATGTATATTATTTATTATCAAATATTATTTCATTAGTTTTAAATTGTACTTATTACCTCACTTTTTAAAAAAGGGAATACTAGCACATTATTCTCCCCCATTTTTCCTTCCTTCCTGTTCCATCTCTAACATTTTATCAGCTATATTCTTACTTTTCTGTCACCAAGATTCATGTCATTTGCATTCTGTTTTATAACCATAATTAGGATTTTTTACCTTTTCTATAGGTCAACACCAAAAGTTGTTAATCAGCATTGACATCATATGGTTTTATAAATATTGTTTACATGTGTGCTTTTGTTTCATTTCCTTTCTCATGGGTTTGATGATAATGGCTTTACCCTAAAAATAGAATGTTTCTAGAGTCATGTTTGATAGTCTTTTCTTACATTACTCCAATTGTTCAAACTCAAATTTTCTTTAGTTTGTTCCATATTTGGACTGTGAGTCTTTGATTCTATTTTCTTTCTATGTGTTTCCAGAATTTCTAATTGAATATATCTAATACTACCCAGCTCCATAATCAATCTATTCCATTAATTTTTCTTCTTGACATCATTATTCTTAGACACCATCTGACAGTCTTACCATATATGGATTAATCGCTTTCTAGACCTGGTAGAGAGGTTAGTTCTATTCTTTCTTGTATCCAGTATTTTCCACTTGTTTTTCTTCTCCAAATGGATACATACAATTGAATTTTGAAGTTATCTTGGATTTGAAAATGGTTTAATTTTGCTTTCATGTTGGTTGCCTGTTTGATCGGGTAAAAAGCCTAAGAATTAAAAGCAATTCTCTCTAAACTTCAGAGGTTTTAACATCTATTAGCAGGTGTTGTCTTGAGAAGCTTGATATCAGCCTAAAATCATTAATCCTTTGTAGGTAATTTGTAATCCTCTTTACCTCTTACTTTGAGTTTAATCATTTCTCTTCATCTTTAGTGTTCTAGACTTTAATAATTATGTGTCTTGCTACGTGTTTTTTTGTTCATTTCTTATTTGGAGGTATATGTGTGTCTGTGTGCGCACTCGTGTGTGCAAGCCGATATCTGTCATTGCTTTGGATAGACGGAGGAGATTTTAAATGATGGCAGTTGTCTCATCCTTCTCCTTACTTTACTAAACATGCCTTAACATTTTCACCATTCATCTCAATTTTTACTGTTGAATTTGGGTATGCATTTTCATAATTTTTTTTAATCAAAGTGCTCTTTTGAAAGAAGTTTTAGGATCAAAGTCCAAATTCTTTTTTTTTTTTTTAAGTCAGCTGACACAGCGGAGACCCAAATTCCTTTTTGGCATATATTGAGGTGACCCTATTACATCTTTTCTGATGTACTGAAAAATAGTATAAATATATTTCATGGTATAGAATTACAATTGTAATTTAATACTTTCTGGTAATGAAGTAATTTTTAAAATAGCATTGTGTTTGATATAATTTTGTTATTTCTATATATCGGTGGATAATTTTAGAAAGTAGTGTTTTTACGTGCTAGTAATGACTTTGATATTGTAATATGCTACCTTCAGTTCATTCAGAAAGAGTTGCAAATGTTATGTGTTCTAAAACATTTTATAGGCAGGGGTGATAATCATCTCGTCTTGAAAATAGGAAAGTAAAGAATTCACCTATAAAATTATCTGTGTCTTGTGCCTTTAAAAAAAAAAAAGAAACAAGAGGGTATGTGCTATGGTGAGCGCTGTGAATTATGTAAGACTGTTGAATCACAGACCTGTACCTCTGAAACAAATAATTCATTATATGTTAAAAAAAAAAAAGAAGAAGATACCAGGAAGGGAGAAATGAAGGGGGGGAAATCGGGGGGGAGATGAACCATGAGAGACTATGGACTCTGAGAAACAAACTGAGGGTTCTAGAGGGGAGGAGGGTTGGGGGATGGGTTAGCCTGGTGATGTGTATTAAAGAGGGCATCTGAATGGAGCACTGGGTGTTATACGCAAACAATGAATCATGGAACACTATATCAAAAACTAATGATGTAATGTATGGTGATTAACATAACATAATAATAAAAAGAAGAAACAAAACATATGATGGCTTATATAGTTATTGACTTCTTCAGATTTTCTACATTCATAATCTTTAGTAGGTTATATTTTTCTGGATGATTTTCTATTTCACCTACATGTTTGAATTTACCATCATAGAGTTTTATTTTGCATAATAATCCTCTCTGTGGCTTTGATGATATCATATCATTTAAATTTTTTTGAATGTGTATTTCTCTCTCTAAATTTTCTTGCCTTTGGGGTTCAGTTGGTTAAGTGATTGCCTTTGGCTCAGGTCATGATCCTGGAATTTCGGGAATCAAGTCCCGCATCAGGATCCCTGCTCAGCAGGGAGTCTGTTTCTCCCTTTGACGCTGCCCCCTCTCATGTGCTCTCTCTCTCTCTCTCACTCAAATAAATAAATAAAATCTTAAAAAAAATAAATAAACTTTCTTGCTTTGCCTAACTAAAGATGTTCTGTTATTTCCAAACCAATTGTTGAATATATTTATCAATTCTGCTTTTTAGTTTACTACTTTTGTTTTTGTCTGTATTTTTTTCTTAATATTCCTATCAACATGTTATGATATGTAAAATCCTGAAATAAAATTTTAACTTATTAATGTTCTTTTTTTTGCCTAATGAAAGCATTTAAGGTTGTCAATTTACCTCTGCTTACAGCTTTAGTTGTATTTAATTAGGTTGATGTGTAGTTTCCTCATTTTCCTTATTTTTGAAATACTAATTTTGTAATATTAATTGATCACTTGATTCAAGGACTACAATAAGTTTTGTTGATTTCCAGGCTAACCTTAAGTTAAACTTTTGTTATTACTTTGCAATATCCTTCTTACTTCTTAAAAATGTGGCCATTTATCACTGACCTTTTAATGTATTAAAATTATCTTTGTGGTTTAATATATGATTATTTAAACAAATAATTATGGGTGCCTGAAAAAAGTATATTTTTTCTGTTATAGTAAATTATATTCATATATAACATTAATTTTGTTCTATATTCTACGCCTCATTTATCTAAGATATACACGTGTGCGTACCTAATGATATCTTCTAAAAATGTTTTCCCACATTTTGATACATTTAAAAATATTTTATTGATATGTAATTTGGAATGCAAACATGAATGTTGTTATATATTCATTGTAGATTATTTTGAAATCTAACTGTCCCATTTAATACTTTTTTCCTTAAATTATTATTTTTCCTAATACTAATATAACCTCACCTTCTTTGTGTTTTTCATGGTCTTAAATATTTTCACTCATCAGTTACTTATAATTTTACTGTGTTACCTTATTTTGGGTGTAGATTATGTTGTATAATCTAACCTAAGAGTTTCAACCATTTTGTGGAGGATATTAATATATACTTACTGCAGTAACTGATACGTTTGTTCCTAAGTCATTTTATTCTAATTTTTTCTTGAAGGTTTCATTGTGATTTCGTTTTGTATCTATTTATTTGTCCATCCATTCATACAACAAATATCTATCGAGTACTGTCAGCATAACAAGAAATTTGTTGCACACTAACGAAACAACTGCGAACAAGTCAGACAGCATCACCATGATCATGGTACTTTCCCAGCGAGAAAGTGTCTACAGCAATGATAATACATCATGAGCAGTGCATAATGACAGGAAGTCTGCTTGTGGATGGTGGGCACACAAAGCACCCGCTTTGGCAGAGAAGGTTTCTTGCAGAGGTAACAGCTAAGCTAAGTACTCCGGGAAGAGCAAAAGTCTGAGGACAGAGGGCAGACGAAACCGAGTTCAGTAGTGAGAAGTATATATTCAAAGACCCAAAGGCCAGAGTACCTACTATTTGGGGGAATTAAAATAACTCAAGAGGTACAGGAGCAGAAATAAGACTGAGGAATTTCATGTTCAGACCTATTGATACTCAAGGGTGTTTGTGGGGGGGGGTGTGTGCGTGTATGCGCAAGTGCTGAGGCTCTGGAATGATATCTAGATTTCTTTTTTCTTTTAAGATTTTATTTATTTATCAGAAAGAGAGAGAGAGCACAAGCAGGGGGAGCGGAAGAGGGAGAAGCAGGCTCCCCGCTGAGCAGGGAGCCCGAGGCGGGACTCGACCCCAGGACCCTGGGATCATGACCTGAGCTGAAGGCAGATGCTTAACCGACTGAGCCACCCAGATGCCCCCGATTTCTGCCTTTAAATTATGTGTTTAGATGATTACATTTACTGTGATTATTGATATAATTAGGTTTAAATTTACCATTTTCTTTTTGTTTTCTATTTGTCTCATCTGTTCTTTTTTTTTCAGATTTTATTTTTATTTTAGTTGAGAGAGAACAAGTGAGAGAGAGAGAGCACGAGCAGGGGAGGGAAGGAGAAGGAGGCTCCCCCATGAGCAGGGAGCCTGATGTGGGACTCGATCCCAGGACCATCAGGACCCAAGCCGAAGGCAGACGCTTAACCGACTGAGCCACCCAGGCGTCCCAAGAGATACTGAGATTTCTATATGTGGAATAACTGAATCTCTGTGGATATTACTCACCCAGGAGAATGTGGAGATCAAGAAGAGTTGCGGTCCTAGATTGCGGACACCAAGATTGAAGGGACAGGCAGCAGGGTAAGAGTGATCAAAGATGATTGATTAGAACGACACCATACCAGAAAGTTGTGGTTTCATGGGCGTCACCATGGTAGCTCTTCAAAAAGGATGGATGAATCTGAAGTTTCAAGTGTTTCCACATGGAATCTATCTTATCTGATAGACAACTGTAAGTTGAGATACAGATCTAGCTTCCTATTTGCTTTTAACTCCACACAAGTTACAAAGTATGTCTCCACCTGCCCTGCTTCCCAGCACTTATGCCCACCAAAAAACCTTACTATAGTATACTGAAGCCCCCACACTGCAGGTTTTTCCCCATTTCTCCTCTGTGAAAATGCTGAGACCTTCCTGTGTGGATGGTTTGAGTATTTTGGTCTGCTGTTGTGAAAGGCATAATTTTTAGTCCTGCTAAGTCTATCAATGGCCTGCCCTTGCCCTAAGCCTCCGCTTCTTAATAGGGGTCACTGAGTCTTTTGCTTAAGTGGCATCTTAACTAATGCTCTGATGGAGCTTTCTGAGGGAATACAGCTGAGGCTTAGTCTCTCATCTCTTCCTTTATAGTGTCTTCTGTGCCAGAAGAAATATACCAAAATTTCTAGTGTATGGTCACACTCTGCTTGTTTCTAATAAGGTACACATTTTAAAAATTTCATTCCCTAGATTATGAAAAAGGGATTATTAGAATATGAAATATGAAAAAGGGATTATTAGAACCAGTATTGCCATTTTACCTGGAGGTCTTCAACTATTTTATTGTATCAAAACGTGACAGGTTCAAGTTAAGACTCAAAAACTTAATATAATGGCCTAATTAACACTGTGGGAAATAATTAAAGTATATTTACTACAAACTAATGAAAACAATGTTCTAGAATTAAATTTAAGTTTCTCCTCACATAGCTAGAGTAAACCATGGGGATGGCTCTTAAACACTTTCAGACCCATTCCTTTGCTTATTATTGTATTTTGGGGGTCTTTGCCTGTTCTTCCTCGGTGTTTCACATAATTCCTATATAGGCTTTGCTACATCATATTTGTTTTTTTTCCCCCTGAAGTGTGTTTATTTATTTTCTTTTTTTTTTTTTGAGATATAATTGATATATAATATTATATTAGTTAGGTGTAAAACATAATAATTCATATTTGGTTTTTATATTAGTTGTAGAAATATTTTAATCTCTCTAATTGTAGTTGCTCAATTCACAGTTAAGCTTACAAGGATCTTAAATTATACTTACAAAGATTTTTATCCTTTTCTAGTATTTGATCTTGCTTGACATGCACTATAGCTCCCCATCTTTCTGGCTTGTTTAATGAACATGGCATTTTGACAGGAATCTTACAGATTCTAGGTTAAGAACAACCTTTAAAATCTCTATCAATAAATCTATGAAATTTTCTCAAGTTATTAAACATTCTTCCTATTGATGTTAAAATTTCAATGTTCCATTGCTAACCAGGTGGGTGGGGTTACTATATTTGTATCAGTCTCAATGGTACCACCTCAGAAAAGCCTTTCCTGACCAACTCATCTGAGTAAACACCCTCTTATTTTCTAATCATTCCACAATGTTTATTTTCTTCATGGAACTTAGCATTATTTGTAATTATTGAGTGCTTTTTCTCCTTGTCTATTTTTTTGTTTGTTTTCCTCACTAGCCTTTAAGCTTTATGGGTACAAAATGGTGTCTTTTTGGAGCTCGACCACAGGCTACATAATACACTAGTAGAATACCTTGATGTTTAATATGTATTTGTTCAGTAAATAAATGAATAAATAAATACATTGAGTAGAATGGCATATGTTGAAGATGACAAATGTCTATTACATATTTATCTAGTTTTTAATCAATTAATTTTAAAAATGTACTAAGCAACTATAGCTCTATATGATATTTAGTAGATACTATCAAAAGAAAAAATACCTATGGAATAAAACAAGATATGCATGCTAAGAGTTAAATGCTTTAGTTGGGAAATAAGTGGGAATCTTATGTTTAGATTTAGATGGAATTAACTGATAAGTTGATACAAACTTTTTCAGTTTGAGGTATATAGATGTGTCAGTTCACCCACTAAGATACTCAAAACAGTTTCAAATCTGGTTAAAAATATACTCCTCATAATTTAACTATCCTTCTGAATAGACAATAAGTCACAAATATACTCACGAATGAGGAGCTAATTATGAAAAAAACAATGTGGTACAGTAAAAACGCCATGATTCGATGTTAGTCACTCACTCTTCCTTCAATCCATCTACCCATCAACCCTCTACTTATCTATCTTTTTAACAACACATCCACTATTTACTAAATACAGCCATACTTTGTACTGTTTGTTCACTGGATTTGAATAGATAAAATGTTATATACTAATGATGTGCCCTAGGCAACAGTGCTTAATATCCTCAATATCCTCAGCCACACAATTATTATTCAGGATTATAAGGAAGAAAGATAATATCACTAAAGCACAGTGCCTGACACTCAAAGGCTACGAGAATATGGGACCAATTATTAGTTTCAAAGAATGACTTTTATTCTATGATTACATTGTAGAACCTATATTTGATGCATTCCAAAATTGAAACATTAGTTTGCAATTTTAAAAATTTATCTACAGAACCAGTATTTACAAACTATTAACACCAAGATTTGATGACTAGAGAACTGAAAGTTTAGAATCCCAATATAATTCACATCAGAAACCTTAAATATTGTATCTAAGCTGCCATTTTTGATACAAAGGCATAAATTAATATTGAATAAGAGATATACAGAATAAACATAGCTAGTTTTCTCCATCTCTGGTTGGAGAGTTTTGCCTTGTTAGAGGGGATTTTGCCTCTTGTTGCCACTTCCTCAGCTGTTCACTTTTCTTATTACTTGAAATTTGGTTACTCTTGCTTTGTACTTATTTGTACTTATTTTCAGCATTTTATGGAAGTAATCTGCAAAAGGCATCTAATGCTGATTATGGCATTGAAGAAAGTTTCTCAATATGAACAGCTCCTTTCAAGCATATAAAATAATTAAAATAATTTAAACACAGCACATATTTTTGCCATTTAAAACTATTTACTATTTCCCTTTGGAGTAGCCAAATGAACTGTGAAACAAATTTTCCTTCCTTTTAAAAAACTTTCAATTTTATTCTGAAATATATCAAACAAAAAGAAAACTACTGAAAGTTATACAACAGATATTTATACTAACATTTTGCCATATCTGTGATATTCACTTCAGCTTTTTTTTAAGTAAAAAAAAAAGAGATAAAGGGACACAAAAAGTTACAGCACTCTCTCCCATTCTCTCCCCTTCTCCCTCCATTAAGAGATAAACATTGCCTTAAAACTGATCACTCCAAGAGATTTAAAAAATGTTTTCTGTACATATATGTATTTCTAAACCATATATTCTAATGTTTTTTGTTTAATATTATTCATAAGTGGTATCAATCTGAATTTACAATTTCATTATTAACATTGCATTGTTTTTCGCTTGTTTGTCTATTTTTTTTACATTGCATTGTTGGGGGTATTGATGTTCCTATGCACAGATAAAGTTCATTCATCTAAACTTCCAGATTCTACTATTTTACTGTATGCATAAATCTAGGGCAATAAGGCTGTTTCTATTCCATCACTTTATTTATTTTTAAAGATTTTATTTATTTGAGGGAGGGAGAGAGAAAGAGAGTGAGAGAGAGAGCACAAGCAGGGAGATGGGCAGAAGGAGGGGCAGAGGGAGAAGCTGATTCCCCGCTGAGCAGGGAGCCTGACTGGGGGCTAGATCCCATGACCCCTGGGATCATGACCTGAGTCCCAGGCAGACATTTAACTGACTGAGCCACCCAGGCGCCCCTCTATCATTTACAAACAGGGCTGCAACGAACACCACTGGATTTGTCTTTATGTACATGAGTGGGAGTTTCTCAAAAGAAGACACTTAGTATTGGTTGCTGGGTCTAGAGTCTGTACATCTTAGACTATGCCAGTTTATGTTTCCATCAGTATATATAAGAGATTCATTTTCTTCATATCTTCCAAATAATTCATGTGGTAGGATACTAATTGTGAATGATCTACTTTCATCTGACTTAGCACTTTTATAAATACTGGTGAGATGTAGCAAATTTTTATGGTTTTTGTCATGATTCTATTCCAATTCTGTGAATTTTCTGATGTCTGTTTTTCAACTGGATTGTTCTTTTTAATTTCTAGGAATTTTTTTGTTGGATATAACACTTGGTCAGTCGTATGTATTAAAAATATAACTCTCGGGGCACCTGGGTGGCTCAGTCGTTAAGCGTCTGCCTTTGGCTCAGGTCACGATCCCAGGGTCCTGGGATCGAGCCCCGCATCGGGCTCCCTGCTCCGCAGGAAGCCTGCTTCTCCCTCTCCCACTCCCCCTGCTTCTGTTCCCTCTCTCGCTGTCTCTCTCTGTCAAATAAATAAAATCTTTAAAAATATATATATATAACTCTCACTTTGTGGCTGGTCTTTTCACTTTTATTATGATGGCCTTGTCCTATAGAAGTTATTTAATTTTAATGTGAAGTTGTTTCTTTTCTTTTATGATTTTTGGGTTTTTTTGTGACTATTTATGATAATTCTTGCCAATCCCAAGATTCAAAATAAAATAGCTCATTCTCATTTCAATTCTTAGCAGAAAATATGTTCCTTCATTTGATTGAACTGTTTAAATTTTATTTCTCTCTCTCATTTTCCATTATCTAATAATTTCCTTGAATTATTTAGTTATTTTCTAAAGTGCTTTAAAGTAATTTGTATGAAAGATTCAATATAAAATAAAATTGTTCTGTTTTCAATGACAGTAAGTAGAATATAATCATTTGCTTCTGGACTCCAAGTTTTTCTTAATTTTGTATATAAATTGTTTAAATGCAACTCAGCTATATTAATGACTATATCATAAAGTATTTCTTCATTAAGATTTAATAAGTGTTTGTAGGATAATAAAGAACTTTTGTTGACATTTTGTTACCATATATGTAAAATATCTGGCAATTATAGACATTTCAGAGTATATCTAAAAAATTTACCTTGAGCAAAGCAAAACATTTAAAAAATATTTTAATTAGGATTTAATTAAGATTTGGAAAGCGTGGTGCCCAGGAGAATGACAAAAACTGGATAGAACACATATATCAGAGCTATACAAATGTTCCCAAATAACCTAATTAATTTATTAACTCTTATTGAACCACCCACATCCTTCTTTGGAGTATCACAAGATGAGATTTAAAACTGGACATTTGTTAAGTGTGTAGATCTTTTGGGTTCCTGGACCTAATTCCAAAATGTGGGGGCGGGGCTTGGCCTCCCACACAAGACCAAGCAATTCTCAGACACCCTGAGAATTCAACCTATTTCTGACACTATCCAGAGATAGCATCAGATTCCACCCATTAAGAGCATAGTTCCACAGGTTTGACAACACACTCCCACCTCACTTCAGACCCCAGGTGCAAGCCTCAGTTGTTATCTGTACTTCTGACTGACTAGTTATAAAGCAGAGGTTCCCACAACCTACTCCTCAAGTTCAGTTAATTTCTAGAGTGGCTCACAGATACCAGGAAAACATCTACTCACTAGATCACCAGTTTATTCTTCAAGGATATTATTCAGGAGTAGTCAGATGGAAGAGATGCATAGGGCAAGGTATGCAGAAAGGGTATGGGGTTTCCATGCCCTCTCTAGATGTGCCACCCCTCCAACACCTTCATGTGTTCACCAAGCTAGAAGCTCTCCAACCCGTCCTTTGGGGTTTTGTGGAGGCTTTATTACATAGTCGGGATTGATTAAAGTATTGGTTATTGGCAACTGATTCAACCTCCAGGCTCCTCTCCTCCCAGGGGGTAGGGGATGGGACTGAAACTTCCAACCCTCCAATCACATGTTCTCCTTGCAACCAGCCCCCCATCCTTAGGTGGGGTACAAAAGTTACCTCATTAACCTAACAAAAACACCTTTATAACTCTTATCACGGGAAATTCCAAGCGTTTTATGAACTGTGAGCCAGGAACATTGGACATAGGCCAAACACATATCAATACATATAAATCACAGTATCGCAGCAGAGACAGAATAGGTGATCTTAGTGTGAAAATATGAGACATATCTTCTCTGACATGCTAATACATATTGCTAAAAACAAAACAGGCCTAAAATTGAGTTGCTTATGCTAAGCTCCACATAACCACATCAAGACTTAATTTAATGACACTTTTGGCTCTCCTAGAAATGGAATCTTAAACCAGTGAAGGGGCTAAGGGCAGGCTGCTCCAAGATGGGCCACTTTGGCATGAAGATTATTTTGAGTTAAAAGCAGTCAAAACCCAGCAGGATCAGGAAAAATCTCTTTACCTCTCCGTCGACTGCCTAAAAAGAATGTAGACAGAGGATCTACTCCAGAAAGAGAACTGTCTCCATAGGTAACTACATTGTACTATGAACTAGGCATAGCAGAAAGGGAGGAATGTAGCAAGGCCTGCTTGATGGAAGTCCTCTATATCCCCTTGTTTCTGGGTGGCCCAGCAAACATTTGTTCACCAAACATTTACCTTTTTTCATCATCCTGTGGATGGTATTCCTTCCCTTTGAAGTCCCAGACCCATATCCCCTATTTCTTAGTTCAGGATGCCATATATAATATATCTCATTTTGCCCATCTTTGGAATTTCCATGTCTATGTGGATTCCCTATAAGTACAAAATTAAATTTGATTTTCTATTAATCTGTTTTATGATTCTTAGTCCAGCTAGAAAGACCTTGAAGGACAGGGGCGCCTGGGTGGCTCAGTCGTTAAGCGTCTGCCTTCGGCTCAGGTCATGATCCCCGGGTCTTGGGATCGAGCCCCGCATTGGGCTCCCTGCTCAGCAGGAAGCCTGTTTCTCCCTCTCCCACTCCCCCGCTTGTGATCCCTCTCTCGCTGTGTCTCTCTCTGTCAAATAAATAAATTAAAAAACCTTAAAAAAAAAAGAAGAAGAATTACCTAGAAAGACCTTGAAAGACAGAGGATATTCTTCATACCCAATACAGGTCTATCAGAAATTGACTGATCAGTGCTAGTTAGGTCACAGGTTGCGTGATAGACCACTGCCATCCTCTAAAGGAAAGTGACCTTGCAATAACCAGCCCACTTTTTTGGTCCAATATAACTTCTTATTTCTGCTCCCTCCTAACTATAAATGTCTTACATTTTGTATAGCTCCTCAGAGCTCCTATCTGCCAAATTGGATGCTCATCAATTCATGAATCATTGAATAAAGCCAATAAGATCTTTAAACTCTACTCAGTTGAATTTTGTTTTCTAACAATATTATTCATTCATAAAAAGCCATTTAGAACACAGTCTAGCAATGTAAGAATTTCTCTCTTAAACTTGACATCTGTAACTTATCAAGAATAAATTTGATCAGTGTATGTGGTTTACTCCAAGTAAAGGAAGTCCAGGAAACCCATTTTCTGCTGAGAGTCCTTCTCTTTTTTTAAAATCTATTATTCACATCTTATTCTTTTGAATGAGATATGATGACCACTAAAATTAACTCTTATAGTTGTAAATAGTGGCAAGATATAGGATGACCGATTAAAATATTTTCTGAAACTTAGCAGTGAAGTGATACATTTACTAGGTATTATTTACATTGTTAAACACTAACAGTTCTTCAACACTTGAATAACTAAATAATGATACGGTTTGCCATATGTTTCCATTTAATGAAGCCGTGTATTGATACTTAAATGCTTCATTAAGTCATAAGCTGCCAAAATAAGTAGTTTTCCTCTTGTCATAAATGTGACATGGTTTAACTAAGAAGTCTTGTCATTTTAAAAATTAAGAATGCTTTTATTCTGCATATGTTATAAGCAACATCTCACAATTTCAGGTTTAGATACAAAACATTTTTAGGAGGCTGACATTGTAGTTTGGGAATTTTTGTGCACAATTTTCTTGTCAGTAGAAGGTTGTATGAGTTGTTAAAACTATCATTTCATCATAAACTAAACAAAGTTTATATGCAATTTTCAAAAGCTTCTTGAAGTGACACCTGTTTCATTAATAATAATAAGCTAAAAAAAAAAGTCCTAGTCTGAGCTGTAAACACCAAATAAAAAACTGTAATTTCACCAAAATCATATTTTTTCAAGGCAGCAAGTTACCTTGAAAATGACAAGTTCAGAAAATGAGTTCAGATATTCTGAAAACACATGTGGCTTAGAACAGTAATATCAGATTTTGCCTTTCTATCTTTTCAATGAAATACCTAAGACTGACTTGATGTACAATCATAATGCTTAATTGGTATGTAAGTTCTAACTGGTGTTTATTTTGAGCAAAAATAAAGCTTTTAGATCTTGATATATTATTTTCTAGGAGATTAGTTTGGATGAGAGAAAGTTTAGGAATGAATAAATGATTATGTCAAGGTTGATTCATTAGATATGACTGCTCTTAAAGAAAACTGAAGCACAGTTGATTATATGTAACAATGGACAATGCAGTGTGTTTTTGTAAACCTTAGTTTGCAAAAGAAATGAGGCACTGCTATGTCTCTATACTTGAGTATTAATACATTTATATTATAATGAATATATTTGAACATATAGGAAATGCTACTTGAGTGGTGCCTGGGTGGCTCAGTATGTTAAGTGTCCAACTCGTGCTTTCAGCTCAGGTCATGATCTCAAAGTTGTAGGATGGAACCCTGCATCAGGCTCTGCGCTCAACTCAGAGTCTGCCTGTCCCTCTCCCTCTGCCCCTCCTTCTGCCTTCCCACCGCCACCCCCACCCCCACACGCACACAGGAGTGCATGCTCTCCTTCTCTAAAATAAATAAAAATCTTTTAAAAATACAATGGAATATTACTCAGCCATCAGAAAGGATGAATATCTACCATTTACATTGACATGGATGGAACCGAAGGCAATTATGCTAAGTGAAATAAGTCAATCAGAGAAAGACAATCATCATATGGTTTCACTCATATGTGGAACATAAGGAATAGGGCAGAGGACAATAGGAGAAGGGGGGAAAACTGAATGGGAAGAAGTCAGAGAGGGAGACAAACCATATGAGATTCTTGAATCCTGGAAATAAACTGAGGGTTGTGGAAAGGGAGGTGGGAAGGGGGCAGGGGCAACTGGGTGATGGGCATTAAAGAGGGCACATGATGTGATGAACATTAGGTGTTATATGCAACTCATGAATCATTGAATATTATATCAAAAACTAATGATGTACTATGCATTCGCTAACTGAACTTAAATTAAAAAAATTACATTCAAAACAAAAAGAAAAATAACAAAAAAAGAAAATACTTGAAATTTAAAAAATACAGAATTTGTAAACATAATTCAAGACTCTGAAGTTTGATCATGTCTTTTTCAAGTGGAATTAATGTAGCTTATTTTATTTTAGATCCAAAAAAATGTTTTAAAAAATAAAGAAGTAAATATTTGTATTTAAATATAGGGGTCACATTTATCTTTTTTCTCTTGTTCATTTCTTTATTATTATAAATGGTTCTTATATATCTGCTAATATGATAAGAAAATACAGTGTGTGCTTACAGAAAAAAATAGAAATATCTATATTCTACCTATCTACCATCTATCTATCTATGCATATATATGGAATAAAAACTAGGATGCCTATAAGATAGCCAGTAATATTAACATGAGTATAAGATGAGAAAATGTAGTAGGATATGTGGCTGAATGCATACTCTGCCTGAGTGTATACAAATCAAAACAGGACATCAAACAAACAACACAACAGCCACAATATGTAAGCCAAACAAAAGATACTTACAATTTAAATTTAGGCCTAAAGTCCACCAATTTTTTTTTTAAGATTTTATTTATTTATTTGACAGAGAAAGACACAGCGAGAGACAGAACACAAGCAGGGGGAGTGGGAGAGGGTGAAGCAGGCTTCCCGCCGAGCAGGGAGCCCGATGCGGGGCTCGATCCCAGGGCCCTGGGATCATGACCTGAGCCGAAGGCAGACGTTTAACAACTGAGCCACTCAGGCGCCCCTGAAGTCCACCAATTTTTAACCCCTGCCATAGAGGTTTCCAATTAATACAACTAGAAATTAATAAACAATTTATTATTATAATTATATATCCAATGCTCTTTTCAATATACTATTCATTTAAATTATATTAAATAATTTTCATTTTTCCTACTTTTTCTCTTTTTCAGTTTCCTCTCTTTCTATACTCTAGGGTCTGAAAGACCCATAAACTATAAAAATAAATGACAAACCATGGTGGAAAAAAAGCAACATTCTTTTGAATAGATAATAACATGTTTCTCAGTAAGAGTCAAATAGCATTCTTACAAAAGGATCTCAGAATGGTATCTCAAGTACTTCATTTTTGTTTGTTTCATTTGTAGAAACTGAAGGAGGTTTGTCAGCAAAGCCATTAAGACAGTGAATTCTGAATCTGGCTGTCCATTAGATCCATTAGAATTACCTGGGTTTTAAAACTATGGCTCCACCTTTGTTGATTCCAGTTCAGTAGGTAGGAAGTAATTCCTAGAATATGTATTTATAATGTTGTTAGGTAATTCTAATTAGAACCACTGGTCTAAGGCCTTGGTTATTCACAAGGTAATCCACGCACGATCTACCTGACAGTTTAGAAATGCATAATCTGAGGCCTCACCATAGATTTACTGAATCAGAACCTGATTTTCACAAGGTTTCCAGGTGATTCATGTGAACATTAAAGTATCAGGTACTCTGGATTAAAAATCAAGAAACCCTTTTGGAGCTAGATAGCCTCTTACTAGGACTATAAATAAGACTTGCTCTTGTTAGATTCCAAAGGTGACCAGAGACTGACTAAAGAGGACTAAAAGAGACCCAAGCCTTGAGACTGATATTGACCCCAGAATGCTCATGCATTAGTTTACAATGAGAAATGACACCTGTCACAAAGTCCAGGTTATTCAAATCAATATAGTTAACATCTCCTCTTCCAAAGGAGACAACTATATGAGAAGCCAAATCATAATCAGAAGAAATTTAGAGGATCTCACCCAAAGTTATTAGTGGGGATAGCTAGAGGAACTTTTCTAATATAGCCACTGAATGAGAATAATTCTTCCAATGAAAATTCCTCCTCTGGACATTGTAAACTGTGTAGCAGCAAAGTTCTTTACCTACCCCCCTCCTTGTCTGTGTACTCTTCTGTTATCTTCTGCGGATATTTTCATTTCTATGTCTTTACCTGTATAATTTAATACTATTTTCTAGATCATATCTTTAATACTGATGGTTCTGCCTAATAAAGATGCTTACAATTTACTGACTGCTTCTCAACTGTCAGGCATTATTTCATTTAGTAGTATTATTCCCAGTTTTTGGATAAGAAAATCAAAAAATATAGAGATAAGTAAATTGCCCATTGTTCACAGCTAGTAAGTAATAGAGCTCAGCATTCAAGCACAAGCTTTTCTGAGTCTAAGCCCATAAAGCATAGCTTGGGGCAAACTCCTGTATTACCAAATGTAGAATTACCCCAAATCATCTGACTGAAAGAAATACTTATTTTGCATTATACACTTAACTCAGTGCTTTGGGGGCTGGTCACATTTCACCTAAGTGTTGTTTCCATAGTTTAAATTACATTTTTCATCATTCCAACATTTTGGGGAAATTCTGCAGTGTAATTCTCAAATACTAACAAGTATTATCTTGCCCAAGGTTATTAAATGCTTACAAAATATTTATTTAGTAATGCTTTAGGTTGGATGAAAACATAGTTAAAGAATCTCAATAATTGGGCAAAATGAAAAGAATGCAATTAAGTTACTTCAAATTTATTTTTTTACTCTCTCCTTTGTGCTGTTGAGTTTAGCAATGAGGAATTTTAAAGAAGAGATCAGTGATGGATAATTAACTATTCTCTATTTTCTTGGTTCTGGGGTTTAAAAAATATGTTCTCAGCAACACAAATATTAATTAGATGCTAATTAATAATTTCACCCATGAAACATTTACAAAACAAATATGCAAACCCTCATAAACCAACTTGTACTCTAGTGATGATTAGGCTATCATTATATTCAGGAGCAATTCTGATGAATGTATAAGATTTTAAAAGTATGACCTAATGCTAATATAGTGAAAACTTAAAACATTTTTTTCTTGTTTTTGTTTCTCTCTGTAGTTCATAAGGATGACAATATATTTCTAAGTCTCATATTTAAACTACCTTTATACTTTATGATTTCATCTAATCTTTAAAATTATAGTTACCAATTAGATTTAGATCAATGGTTCTTTATATTTTTGGTTCATGAACTGCTTTCAGAATATAATGAAAGTTGTAAACCATTCAACAATAAGTAATGTACTGTCCATGTAAACAGAATTTTCCACACAATACAGTTAGTTCAGAAGCTTCTCTAAACTCATACATTAATTTCACATGTACAGCCCCTGATAAAAATGGGAATTAGTTTTATCACTAATGAGATATGTGATCATCAACAATTTACATTATATCTTAGGGTATATGATTCTTGATCTGTAAAATTAGAGAGCTGATTGTTAAGGTACTTGCCACCTCTGAGAAAATGAATACTAAATTTACTCTTAAATATGGATACAATGATTGATTTTTTAAAAAAATAGACTTATCAACTTAGATGCCAGATGAATATTATCTTTTAAAGTGCTCACCTTGGGAGGCCATCTGCTTACTCTAGGGATAATGCAACATCACTCAAAAGAGGAAATAGTGCTCAAAATATTTTAAAAATCATCTTTTGTAATTGCCAGCCACAGAAGCTTTTTACAACCTAGTATCATGAAAACACTTTGTAGAGAGATTGCTGAGCAACTGTTGGGATTTTTTGAATTACCACTAAAAATCAGGAAGCTCCAGGAAACTGATGCTGGGCAAGATTCCCAATATTGTCACAATAATAAAGATATATGCATGATAGAATATGGACCCATGAGTTTGATACCAATTAGAGGTGAAATCTGGATTGTATTATAAGCACAGAGTTTCTAAAAAATTATATGTCAGTAGTCAGAGGAAGTTAACCTAAAAGAAATTATGCCAAACAAGTTTCATTTCTTTTCCTGATAGGGTTGCTAGGTCAATTGATCAAAATTGCATTTCATCACAGTGTTAGATAATCTCTGCTGTACCAGGCTTAATAAGGGAAGGGGGAAATTTGGGTAAAATGATAACATAATAAGTGGATTCATAACTTGAAAAAAGTATCTTCTGTAACATGTTATTGGGCTCTGTATTTGGGCCTTCCTTAGCTATGATTCACATTGATGAGTTAGTGGTAATATAGATGAACAATGAACTCTGCAGAAGGGCAAATCCAACAAATGATAGACAAAAACGCATCTAAACACTTTAATAAAAGGAAAAATCAATTTTAGCATAGCATATATTTTTAAAGAATCAGTGTGCAACTTTGCACTTGAATCTAGACACCCATACAAAATCCAGGCATCCATCAAATATTCACTCGACAACTACTGAACGCCAAGAGCTGTGTCTCATGCTGTGTAATATCTTGGTACTTCCCAGCACAGAATGCAACAATTGGCATATAGTATTGTCCCTCAGGAAATTCAAAGTGCTATGTTGGAGGCTAAGTAATAAACAAACAGTAATAATACAAAAAATGGTAAGAGCCATTAATAACAGCATGCACATAGTACTAGGGGAATAAAGAGCAAAGGGATTCTAACTCTGATTTAATGGGTGAATCAGAAAATGCTTCACATAGGATGTGCTATTTCAGCTCTGTTAAATAGAAGTTTCTCAAGTGGATAAGGAGAGGAGGACCAGAAGTCTGGTAGGGATGGCATTCCAGGCAAAGACAACACCTACCAAGATGTGGAAGCATGCTGTATTTAGGGGAACTGCAAGTAGTTCCAAGTAAATTCAGGGAGTAGAGAAAGTTTAAACTGGAAAGGGCAGATAACAATCAAGTAATGGAAGGATTTTTGTACATCCTATTAAAAAGTAGTGATTTTTTAAATGGGAAAAGGAGTAAAAGAGAACTAAATTTTAATTAATTCCTGTTCTATGGCAGGCATTCAACTAGATGCTTTTCACTCACTTACTCAAACCACTGTAACTGCTATTAATGGGAAAACCCCTTAGTAATGGGAATTATTCATATCCCCATTTTGCAGATAAGAAAACTGAAGCTCAAAAAGATTAAATAAATTGCTAAGGTTTAGTTTTTTTGTTTGAAAGATCACTATAGGGAATATTGGAAGAAGATGTATCCTGCATGGAAAGACAAGAAAATTATGAGCTTCATTTTGGATATGTTGTTAAGACATCCAAACATTTCCAACTAACTATGGGATATCTTATGTGGGATGTGTTGACATACACAGCTGTGATGGCTATTGTTTTTGTCTAGTCAACCTCTTCTCCCCCTCCCGGTAACAGAGCCTACTTTTCCGCTTATTTGGTAAGAACACAATAATTTGAAATAACACAAAAAAATCACTCACGTTCCTACCCCCAAATATTGGTGCAAAAATGGACAATGATCCAGGCAGAACCAGTCAGGCTCTTCCTCACTAATTTTTCTGCTGTAGCCAAGAGGAAAGAGTGCCTCTTCCCTACTTTATCATGGAAGCAATAAAGTCACCATCACAAAACTGTCTGTAGCCAGGTCTCCACTCTATGAAAAGAATCAGAAAATGAAGATGACTACCATAAAGGTCCCACTGTAAATCCCAAAAGTCCCCCAAATTGATGTGATTCTGGAAGGTATTCCTTTGAGTCTTTGCTGTGCTTCAGTTTTTCCCAGTAAATTTCCTTTGTTGTCTAAGTCAATTTGCACTCTGCTTCTGTCACTTGCAGTCAAAAGTGTCCTAACTAAACACTAAATTCTAGAGTCTCTTCTTCCATTTCCAAGTGGAGGTTAGCTAGATTATTTCCAAAGACACACTGGCTTCTTGCCTTCAGCTGACTTTGCTCTAAGTCATTTGTTTTCAAAATCCAAACCCACCCTCAATGGAAATAGTTTGACACTAACCAGCTATCCCAGGAAAGAGGAGGCCTTTTCTTTTTTTTTTAATTTGTTTAGGCTGGGCCTTTTATTCCTGTGACTTATTCATCTTTATTTAAAAGCAAAACACAGATAACATAATTGGAATAACTATAGTGTGTCAGGTGACTACATTCAAAGGGGTATCATTCATTTCAATTGACTGATTTTGCTATCTTGTTGATTAAATTCAACTTAAAATTGAAGATCCTGAAACCAATATTACCCTATATGTTAAGTAACTAGAATTTAAATAAAAACTTGAAACAAAAAAATTTAAAAATAAAATTGAAAAAAAAAAGACACATAAATCAGACAACACATTAGGTACATTTTATATTTTATTCTCTTCCATCCCTCTTCTTTCTGTGTATGTATGTGCATGTATATATATGAGTATTTGTAAGTATGTAGGTATGTATATAATTTTTACATTTTTCTTACTTTAGGTTTACACTCTTTTACTTTAAGTTTGTAAATATTTAACCTTTAAGCACCTCTCTAGAAATCACTCAACTAAAATTAATCTCTAGATTAAAAATATTTTTCTAATTTCTTCTCTTTAGTTACTGAAAAGTGTTTATTCTATTGTATACGTTGAACTTTGGAACAGATTTTTTAAATTGTGACAGAAGTTTAACATTGTCAGCTTTATCAATCATACTTTGATAAAAATGTCCTTTGGGATTTCACACTTCTAAAATTTCCGTTAATACGCTTTAACTTCATTATAACACTCTTCTATCATCAACTCTATTTCATGACCACTCTGTTTTAGATGGTAACTATATCAACAGGTTCTAATTATCCATGTTAACACTTGTTTCTTTGCCTACCAGGGAC
This sequence comes from Mirounga angustirostris, assembly GCF_029215605.1. Taxonomy (NCBI): domain Eukaryota; kingdom Metazoa; phylum Chordata; class Mammalia; order Carnivora; family Phocidae; genus Mirounga; species Mirounga angustirostris. The sequence goes on from NW_026991717.1 coordinate 78,274,733, forward strand.
ACTGCCATAATGTGGGTGGAGTGCATTTTGCTTACAATGCATCTCACCTTTCAGATTGTCATGTATGTTGCATCTACTTATCTATCAATCTCCTATTTATTTATTTGAATTATATACGGCTTCCATTTGAAAAACACAAGGTACTACATATAAAATACTTTTTTCTCACTATGAGCATTAAACTATCTCCATAGCATAAACAGAAAATTATTGGATGGGATTTGGTTAAAAAGAATCAAGAGTGAGATTCAGGAAATGCACAAGGGGCTAACAGTTAAGTGAAAAAATAAATAAGAATAACAGTTTACTTAGAAGCATATCTAACCTAGATCTCTGCCTTTTGAAATAAAAAATAACTCATAGGCTCCTTATACCTTGCCTAATAAAGTCAAACTTTTTTTTTTTAAAGATTTTATTTATTTATTTATTTATTTATTTGAGAGAGAGAGAGAAACAGCATGAGAGGGGATAGGGTCAGAGGGAGAAGCAGGCTCCCTGCTGAGCTGGGAGCCCGATGTGGGACTCGACCCCAGGTATCCGGGATCATGACCTGAGCCGAAGGCAGTCGCTTAACCAACTGAGCCACCCAGGCACCCTAAAGTCAAACTTTTATGCAAGGTACTGAGTCACTGACACAAGCTTCCTTTCTAGTTCAGTCTCTTACTGAACCCAACCTCAGTCAGACTCCTTTACGCTTTCTTACCTGTTTATCTTTGTTAATGTGGTTCCATTTTCTAGAAAAATTTCACGCTGCCAAACTGCCAGACTTCAGAAATACCTACAAGTTTATCTTTACAGTATTTTGATACTTTCTCTATATTCAAATATGCTTTCCTTAGATAAAAAAAAAAAATGAGGGCGCCTGGGTGGCTCAGCTGGTTAAACGTCTGCCTTCGGCTCAGGTTATGATCTCAGGGTCCTGGGATCGAGTCCCACATCAGGCTCCCTGCTCCTTGGGAGCCTGCTTCTCCCTCTGCCTTTCTCTCTCGCTCTGTCTCTCACGAATAAATAAATAAAATCTTTAATAAATAAATAAATAAATAAATAAATAAATAAATAAATAAATAATGAGATTGAAATGGAGAGTAAGCAAGAGAAGTGAAATTCTAACACTAGTAACACTTGGTGACTTTCTTACTGAATTAGATACATTCTGCTTTGTAGGAGAAGTTGGTATATAAGGCTTACCTCATATCATGGGGTCTATTCATTATTTGTCTTTCTTTTTTTCCAAAGACATTTAAGGTAACATAAAATAAATGACTTTTTAAAAAAAAATTTTATTTATTTATTGGACAGAGAGAGACAGCAAGAGAGGGAACACAAGCAGGGGGAGGGGGAGAGGGAGAAGCAGGCTTCCCACCGAGCAGGGAGCCCGATGAGGGGCTCGATCCCAGGACCCTGGGATCATGACCTGAGCTGAAGGCAGATGCTTAATGACTGAGCCACCAAGGTGTCCCTAAAATAAATAACTTTTATTTTATCTTATTTTGAGTTCTTTTATTTATTTATTTATTTATTTATTTATTTATTTATTTATTTTTTACTAAATAGATGAGAGCCTTTCAGAGGATGTATAGAGATGAAAGCCCAAGTCTTATCCCTCCTTTTTCACTGAAATTATCCAGAGTACTAACAGAGGAGAAAATCGATGAAGAGGATTGTCATAGATGGGAAAGGATACCATCTATATGATCCAAATATTCCTAAGAAATTCTTTCAGATCTAATACATGTGGGTCTAGTTAAATTGTGATTATCAAGGACATTTAAGACCTTTCCTTGCTAAAATTTATCTGGTTCACTAGACAGAAAGAAAAGGCTGCCCTGAGAAAAAGAAAATAAAATCTATTGATCAGGAGGAACAAGGTTTGGGGACAACAGTGGGTATGACTATTCCATCTGGATTCTTTGCTTCCTAAATCAGCTCTTATAAAACCAGCCCTAAAGCAGACCTGTGTTCACACAGCAGGTATCTGCATCATAAAACCAGCAAAGGGATATGTACTAGCATACCTCTAGCTTGTATGTATACAGACAGGTAGGGCTTAGAAATGACAGTGCGGATGGGGCCCCTGGGTGGCAAGTTGGTTAAGTGTCCTCTTGGTTTTGGCTCAGGTCATGATTTCATGGGTCCTGAAATTGAGCCCTGTATGGGGCTTTGTGCTCAGCAGAGAGTCTGCTTAAGTTTCTCTCTGCCGCTTGCTTAGTTTTCTCTCTCTCTCTTTCTCAGATAAATAAATAAATCTTAAGAAAAAAAAAAAAGACGTGAGAGTGGGCACTGATGCAGAAGGAGACCACACTATTTAGGTAAATATTTTTTGGTGTTGTGTATCAGTAGCATGTCAAAGATTTTCTTCACTATCTATACATTAGTTACCCAAAGAGAAAGCACTGTTGTGAATAGCAAAAACAGAAAGGATTGTGAAAAGCTGCTTAGTGGGCCTGTTTCAGAGGGCCAGACCAAATATAAATATGGGTAGAAATAAGGATATGCAGCAGACTCAGCATTATCATCAATGAGACAAAAGAGAAGGGACATGCTGAAGAGCCCTGCTGGTAATGCCCACTTTTGTACTGCTTGGTGGTTGTAGGTTGGCTTCTAATGGAGCAGACTTAGTCATGCCAATTGCATCATGCAGATTCATGGCCAAGATAAAGTGAAAATATTTCCATTGGCCATGAGGGTAATAGAGGAAACTGCTCCTACTTTATATCAAACATTAAGACTGAACATACTTCTACTCTAATAAAAGTGAGTAAACAAAAGCAATAAACAACTTGGTGCCTATACCAAAAATCTGCAAAATACGTGAAGGTAAATATAGCACTCAGGTTACAGTAGGAAAATATTTTCTAAAAATACTTAGTACAGGAAGAAGAATATTTGGTATTGAAAACTTTGCTTTATATAAAAAATATCAATAAAACATAGCCCTCTGAAATAAGATAAAGTTGAGAGGATAAGAAAATAGAGTTGAAGTGAACTACACACTTATTTCTCCTGTAGCCATACTTTGCATTTCTGTCTCCATCTTCCTTCACTCTCACCTCCACTCAGCCATTTACTTTCAGGGAAGCTAATTCTATCCTCGAGGATAGGCATGTGGCTGATGCTTCAGGCCTAGCTTTACCAAAGCAGTTTTATGCCCAGGTTCTAGATGCTTATTTGGGTGGGCTCAGGGCTAGCTTCAAAGGGGGCAACGTGTGCAGTTACACAGGGTCGCTGTATTCAGAAGGGACTTGCACTAGGCTTAAGGCTCTGTTGTTGCCATCTTGAAATTCTTAATTCTATATTTGAACTTGTGTTTTGCAAGTCAAGTCAAGGAGACAATGAAGCATGTGTGGGAGCACAGGAGGTACCTGCTCTAAGTGTGTCTGCCACTAGTCGCATATAGCATCTGCAGTGTCTCGTGAGCTGAGCACAAAACGCCTGTGGCCCCATGATGTGTGGGAGTTCAGGAAGTCTCAAAGTTAGTACAAGGTGTTTTGTATCTACGACTGAGTGAGAGCACTGACAGCCCCAAGAGGCCATGCTTTCCCTTTAAACCAGACTTTGCTCCAAACAGAGAGAAGGCAGTGGAGTCCTAAGAAATGATTAAGGAATCCATCATACCTTTTCTCACTCATGTAACTTCTCTTATTAGCCAACCACTTACATTAAAAATGATGATATAGAGAAATGAATTAGAAAGATAGAACAAGCCTGTCAGTCTTTTCCTTTCTTACTAATGAATACACTGAAGGTAGAGCGATGGTAGAGTGTATACAGAGCAAGGGGAAAAAAAAAAGAGAGAGAGAGAGACCAACCAAGAAACAGACTCTTAACTATAGAGAACAAACTGATGGTTACCAGAGGGGATGTCAGTGCGGGGATAGGTGAAATAGGTGATGGGGATTATGGAGTGCACTTGTGCTCAGCACTGGGTGATGTATGGAAGTGCTGAATCACTATATTGTACACCTGAAACTAATACAACACTGTATGTTAACTATACTGGAATTGAAATGAAATAAATTTTTAAAAGATTAAAAAAAGAACTAAAATAAAAACATTGGTTTTGTGCAGGTTTTGACAATACTGGTAAGAATAAAATATGTATGCAAATACCACCTATAAATTGTGCAGTTTGGGTGATTTTGCATTAAATCTGTTAAATACTGCTCTATTTGCATTTAAGACTGGCATTGCACCATATAAAGATGAATGGTAAAATGCTTACTCATAATTTAAAGTTTTTATTTTTGTTTACTTAGAATCACATTCAATAGCAAATATAAAACCCCATGACAAATCAAGTAAAGACTACAGGAAAAATGAAAAAGCTTTATATTTTACCACACTTAATAGCATTTTTTAAATGACTTTTGAGCTCTTCATTTTCATTTTGCACTGAGCCCCACAAATTACATATCTAATATTGGGTAGGGAAGTATATAATCCAATTTGGGCCAAGAAGATTGTAGATGATGTTTGCTGAGAGCCACCAGGAAAAATGTTTCTTTGCCTTCTGAGTGTTTCTAGAAGAGATGCAACTTCTCTTTCCTTGGACATGTAGCTGCAGAAATATTGGGAAGTACTAAGACCCTAATTAGGATTTACCTTTGGATGAAGGTGACACTATCAGAGGGCAGATAAGAAATCAATAACACCAATAAATACCCATTGAATGGAAGACTAAATGAAGTCAACAGATCTTAAAAAGTTTGAGTAGGGTTTTTTTAAATAAAATTTGTTAACTGATATTGTATAATACTTAGATGAAAAGAGAGCTAGATATAAGTCAGAGGTAATTTAAATACAGAACTAAGAAAAAATTAGAAAATATTGTACAGAAGATAAAATGGTTTAACAGAATCAGAAACTGCATTAAAATAATAAAAAGAAAACTCCACAAGCTGGATAAAGCAAATCAATAATGTGAACAAACTTGAAGTGTTATTTGCAGATGCAGACAATGGCGCAAGCTTAAAACAATGAGAGAAAGTTGATATAGAGGGTAGGTAACAGTTATCCAACATATTTATGATACCTTTTCTAACAATAATCTAAAATATTCTGAGTACAAGGAAGATCCAAATCCTTTCAAAAGAATTAATCAAGTTACAAGCAAAATTAGTAAAATAGATTAGCACTTGAAATAACCTGGTGATATTTTATATCTCAAGAATAAAGAAAGAATGTACAAGCATTGAAGCAGAGAAAAACAGATTATCTTCAAAAGAAGTAAAATCCAGCTACTCAGATTTCCCTTGCCAATAGTAAATGTCAGAAAACAGTGGAGCAATATAAAAATAGTTTTGAGGAAAAGAGTTATGGTTCAAGATTCCTAAACCCAGCCAAGTTGTGATTAGTATGTGAAGTCAACACAAACATACACTGCCATATATAAGACTCAGAAAACTTTCTATCCATAGACTTACTAAAAAATATTTTTCAAAAATGCAATTCAGTCGACCTAACCATGAATCAATATAACCAGTGTCCCCAAGTCCTCTAAACTTTAAGATTACCCTCCTTATTAATGCTCAACTAAGTATTTTTGGAGAGTCAATCCAAAGAGTGTGGAGGGAAGATAATGTTCTCCCAAATATTTCTTAGGATCCAAAAGATCTGTTTTATTACATAACTCCCTTTGAACTGTAGCTCTTGCCATCTCTTTCCCATATCTACATGGTATCCCAGATTTTTGCAGTCTGATTTATTTCAAAATATGAATACAAATTTTTTTATTTCCCAAGCTTTTGCCAACACAAGATTATTATTCAAATGTAGTGACTAATAAAATTAACAAGGACTTGAGGGCTTCATAAAAGAATGGCAACACAAAAAAGAGAACCTACAATCCACAGAGTTATTTGTTCCTAAATTCCATTGTCCAGCTCCGCCCCTATGTTGCTGGGAATCTTCTCATCACAAATATTAGCCTAAAATCTGTTCCTACTCTGCAAGTTGTAAGGCTCAGCCCCGCTCTCACTTTGTATTTCAATCCAGGAAACCAAAATACCAGTTAACAGTAATTTCAGTACATAAGGACATCTACTCTTTAATGTTTATTATTCATGCATTCAATCATTAAACAATTTTTATTTTTATTGTTCAACCTTGCCCTTAAAAATAGTTTTTTTATCTCCCACTGCCTTCTTTTGGCCTAGCTAATCACTCAATATTTTTCCCCAAAGAGTAAAAGTGTCCTTATCAAGTAGGTATACTTGCATTTAGACCTTTAGAAATCACACACACACACACACACACACACACACACACACACACCCTGCAGGTTCCTAATTAGATTTTCTTTACTGAGCTCAGTTACCTGTAAGAATTCTTTGTTGTGGCTCATGTTCAAAACACTTCTGCTTTTACAGTCTTCCAAGATAGTACATAAATTAAAAAAAAAAAAAAACTATTTGGAATTCTACTCTACTTTGGCAATGTGATCCAAAGAAGATATTTGTTCCCTCCCTTAATAAACTATAGGAATAAAGGTTCTTTCAACTATTTTTATCATTATAAATAATGCTGGCATAAAGAAATTATTTTATTCTTTGCATTGATAAATACAGAATACAGATTTAAGTTTGTAGTTGGTAGAACTGCTAGGAAAAAGGATGTGTATTTTTCAGTAGAGAAAAACAAAGGAAACGTGATCCTTATTAGTGAATACAGAAACATCAAGAGATTATAAACAAAAAGGACAAGATAAGATGACTAATACCAAACATATCAGCTATAACAAAAAACTTTCAAATAGGGTAAAAATTAAAACCCAATTCTGGGCTGTGTCAAAAAAAACAAAAAAAACCCTGAAAAACAAGTAGGAGAAGGACCTAAGCTACAATGTATCCACATTAGGAAACATGTAGCAATTAAAAAGAATTTGGTTATTTACCTATTCTATTCATTCAAACATGGAATGTTCTTCAAGACATAGTCGATTAAAAATCAAAGTATAGTATTTAAGGCATACTTTCATTTATTTAACACAAAACAAAACTCTGTACTTCATATGTACAAATATATGTAGGCAAATAACCCATTTAGAGAGATGACAGGTGTTACGTCTAAAGAGGGGACTAGAGATGCAAGATGGCAGCCACCACGGGCTCGGACAATTTATGAAAACCAAATATACAGCCTTAAAACAGAATGTGGACCTAAATACCCAGAAGCACCCCCCTTTGTAAGATTTGTAACAAAAATTAATATGAATGGAGTTAATAGTTCTAATGGAGTGGTGGACCCAAGAGCCATATCAGTGCTAGCAAAATGGCAGAATTCATATAGCATCAAGGTTGTCCTGCAAGAGCTCCGGCATCTAATGATGTCTAAAGAAAACATGAAACTCCCTCAGCCGCCTGAAGGACAGTGTTACAGCAATTAATCAAAAAGAGAACCACAGGCCCTCCCCCTCCCATTCGATTTAAACAGTCATTTTCCACAGTAGTACATTTTCTAGAAACGTCTTGTAGACTTCAAAGTACTGGAAAGGAAGCTCCCATTCAAAGGCAATTTATCTTAAGATACTGTAAACGATACTAATTTTTTGTCCATTTGAAATATAAAAGTTGTGTTATAACAAAAAATAAATAAATAAATAAAGAGGGGACTAGGACTAAGTGGGATTCAAGGGGGCATTCATTGGATATGTATTGTTTCTATTTTTTTACAGAGAGAATTTATTTACCTCTTATATTTAAACTTACAAATACATTAAAAAATTTTAAATAGGGACAACAACACCTATTATTGCTTGAATTAGAAGACTCGTTATTTTAAAATGTTATTGTTTCTTCTAAATGAATTTATAAAATAATGTAATTCCAATCTGAATAGTAACATGATTTTTTGTTTTGCATTTACATTGTTTCTACTTTTTTTTTCACAGTTAAAAACGTCTGTAAATTATTCTCATTGACCCTTGACTCTGGAGAGAGGACTCGGCGATGAATTCTCTAACATGAAACTTCAAGCTTAATGTTACCCCAATAGGAAATCTTCCTTTGATGCTCAAACAATAGTTCCCCTGTGACAAATGGAGGAGGTGGCTTTTTTTCAAACTATCTATTGTCAGAGATGGAACTTTGTGCTAAGAGAGCACCTTCATCTCTATGGTACAAATTCTGTGCCTTTCACCAGTAGGTGGTTTGTTTTGTTTTTTAATTCTGTCTGTATTGTTCTCAACAATTCAAAGGGTATATTTTCTCTTCCCACATCAATCTTTCATCTTTATTTTCATTTAGAGGCAAAAGAATATATTTATCCCCCTCAGTAATTTTCTGGATATAAAGCAATAAAGTATATTTTCTCACTTAGTACTTCTAAGACATATAGGCAACATAATTGAATCAAAAGAGATTTGGTGAAACATGCAGTAGGTCTTACCTTTCTATAAAACAAGAAGTAGAATGACCATTTGACTGATGAACTGGGGAGAACTGATCCTGTGTCACCATATCCAGGGAATGTTAAGAAGCAGATTAAGAAGCAGACATAGGTTCAGGTCCAAGATGGCGATCTAGGAAGATCCTGAACCTCCCTCCCTCCAGGAACACATCTATAGCTACATATGGAACAATTTCCTCTGGAAAACAAAACAAAACAAAAACCTTAAAAACTAGCAGAGTGACTCCTTCACTCAGAGGTTAACATGAAAAAAACCACACTGAAGCAGATAGGAAAGGCTGAGAAACAATCTTGCCATAATTTCCCCCACCCTGCCCTGTGGCCTTTAAGTCCCACACCTGGGAGGCAGCCCCCAAAATGTCTGGCTCTGAAGACCAACAGGGCTTGCGCCCCAGAGATCCATGGTCTGTGGTGAACTGAGGTGAGGGACCTATTAAAGGGCCCTCGCACAGACTCACTGGCCCCAGGGCTCAGCGCAAAAGCAGCCCTTTGAAAACTACCCAGACTACGTGAAAGAGGCTCACTTGCTAATTTTAAACCATCAGACAGAGGCAGAGGGGATACTCTCTGGGGGAAGGAGGCTGGTGGAAGCCAGCTTTGCGCTCCCTGTCTGCCTGCCTTGTTAAAGCTGGTGGGTGCCATCTCTTTTCCCCTTTTCTCTTTTTTTGGCAGGTGCTATCTTTGCAGTCCCCATCTACATCCCTCCAGCTGGAGGGCACCATCTTAACACTCTCCCTTGCCACACTATATATGGCCAGTGTCTCCCAGAAAGGAGCCCCAATTTTTATGACTGCTGCCCAGGGCATACCTTCACATTTCCTGGTTCTGGTGGCCATTGGAGCTTACACTTGTGGTCCCACAGGACTGTATGTATTTGCATTCTTTATTTAAATAAATTTTTTATTCAGGTATAATTAACATACAGTGTTAAATTAGTTTCAGATATACAATATAATGATTCAACAATTCTATACATTTCTCAGAGCTCATCAAGATAAGTGTACTCTTAAACTTTTTTTTTTTGAGATAGAATGGGGGAGGGGCAGAGGGAGAGGGAGAGAATCATAAGTAGGCTCCACCCCCAGCACAGAGCCCGACATGGGGCTCGATCTCACAACCCTGAGATTATGACTTGGGCCAAAATCAAGTCAGATGCTTAACTGATTGAGCCATCCAGGCTCCCCAGGATAAGTGTACTCATAATTATATTTGCATTCTTTAAAAGCTGCTGCCTGAGAGTCTGGCTTCCAATCAGCCTCAATCTAGATACTGACTGAGATCCTCCTCTTTGAGACACTGACTGGTCTTGGTACACCCTCAAATACTGGGAGCTATTAAAAATAAAATAGGCTGCTTTGACAATTACAGAGGCTTGAGAGACAACCAAGAACTATGACAGGGTTGAACTGTAGGTTCATCTCCTACATGAGGCTATTTTAAGACCGGGAGAGATGGCTATTTCATCTAATGCATAAAAACCAACACAGAGAGTCAAGCAAACTGAAGGAACAGAGGTGAATGTTCCAAAAAAAGAACAAGATAAAACTTCAGGGGAGGGGTGGGAAACTTAATGAAACAGATAAGTGATAGTACCATGTTGAATGGCAGTGATGAGAGTAATATCCTTGTCTTGTTCCTGATCTAAGGAAGAAAAGTAGTCATTCTTTTACCATCAAGTATGATGTTTATTTTTTTAAGATTTTATTTATTTGTCAGAGAGAGAATGAGAGTGAACATAAGCAGGGGGAATGGCAGGCAGAAGGAGAAGCAGGCTCCCCACTGAGCAAGGAGCCCAATGCCGGACTCGATTCCAGGACCCTGGGATCATGACCTGAGCCGAAGGCAGACACTTAACGACTGAGCCACCCAGGTGTCCCAAGTATGATTTTATTAAACATAACCTGATTTTCCTAAGATAAACCCACTACGCCATGTATAATCCTTTATGTATATTGTTGGATTCCATTTGCTAAGATTTTATAAACAGTTGTGTCCATATTCATGAAGAACAATGGAAAGTAGTCTTTTTTCTTACATTTTTCTGTTTTTGGAATAAGCCTAATGCTCCCTGTGGAATGAGTTGGAAAGTATTTATTCCTTTTCAATTTTCTGGAAGAGTTTGTGTAGAATTGGTTTTATTTCTTCCTTGGTTGAATTAAAAAGTAAAGCCATTTGGGCTTGGGCCTTTCTTTTCTTTTTTGGAAGGGTTTTATCTACAAATTTAATTTTTAACAACAGATACGTCTATTGGGGCAATCTATTTCTTGAAAGAACTTTGGTAGTGTGTCTTTAGAGCAATTTATCCATTTCATACAACTTTTAAAATTAATTAGCATAAAGTTGTTCATATTATTTTATTATTGTTTTAATATCTATAGTGATATCTGTCATTTCTCATTCCTGGTAATTAGTAATTTCCATTTTCTCTATTCTTATTTTTTTTCTGGGGTTTTAAGGCTTATGATTTTATTAATCATCTCAAAGAAGCAGCTTTTGATCTCATGAGTTTTTCTTTTTTTTTTTTTAATTTTATTTATTTATTTGAGAGAGAGAGAGAGAATGAGAGAGAGAACACGAGAGGGGGGAGGGTCACAGGGAGAAGAACACTCCCTGCTGAGCAGGGATCCCGATGTGGGACTCGATCCTGGGACCCCAGGATCATGACCTGAGCCGAAGGCAGTCACTTAACCAACTGAGCCACCCAGGCGCCCCTCATGAGTTTTTCTTTATGTCTTTTCTATTTTCTGTTTCATTCAGTTCACCTCTTAGTTTTCTTATTTTTTTTTTATTTGCTTATTTGGAGTTTAATTTGCTCTTCTTTTTCTAGTTTCAAGAGGTGGGACTGAGGTCATTGTTTTTAGACCATTGTTCTTTCCCTCTCAGAATTATTTTACCTATATCCCACCAATTTTGACAGATTGTTTTCATTTCATTTAGTTCCAAACATTTTATAATTTTCCTTTGACCAATGAGTTATTTAGAAGTGTTTAGTTTTCAAATATTTGAGGATTTTCCAGACACCTTTTTTGTACTGATTTCTAATTTGATAACATGTGGTCACAGAACAAACTTTCTATGATTTGACTCCTCTTAAATGTAATGAAACTTATTTTATGGCCCCGAATATGAACTTAGTAAATGTTTTACATGTATTTGAAAAAGTTCTGTTTTTGAGTGTATTGTTCTATACAGGCCAGCTAGTTCTGGTTGGTTGATGGCATATTTCTGGTTGGTTGATCAAGTCTTTATACTTGTTGATTTTGTTTCTACTTACCTCAATTATATAGAGAGATCTGTTACGTTTATGACTATATTTGCGGACTTGTCTATTTCTGTTTCCACGTCCATTAGTTTTGGCTTCATGCATTTTGAAGCTCAGTTATTAGATATATACACTAAGGATTGTTACTAAATGAATCAATCACTTATCATTATTACTCTCTTTACCCTTGCTCATATCCATGTTCTGACATCTAACTTGGCTGATGTTAATATAGCCACTTCAGGTTTCCTTTGTTTAGTGATGGCATAGTATGTATATTTCCAGCCTTTTATTTTTTTGTCTATGTGTGTCTTCATACGCAACTAATGAATCATTGAACACTACATCAAAAACTAATGAGGTACTATACAGTGGCTAACTGAACATAATAAAAAAAAATAAAGAAAAAATATTTACTGAGCACCAACCAAAAAGGAAAGAAAGAAAGAAAGAAAGAAAGAAAGAAAGAAAGAAAGAAAGAAAGAAAGAAAGAAGAAAGAAAGAACACTGTAAAAAAAATAAAGTGAATTGTAGATTTACAGTAAACACGTAAGTGTTTTTTAGGGTGGGGGCATAGGCAAATCTATGTGGAGTGCCTCCCAATGTTCTAAAATCATGGTAAATTAAAGGGAAAATGGTTGTTTTATCGATTCCTTCATCCTCTGGGCCAGTAGGGGATTGATAACATACTGTAACCCAGAAAAGGAACATGGGTTAAAACTCTTAAACCAAAAACTGTGTGATTTCCATCTTAAATTATGAGAAGTCTGTTGGTTCCATTTCGTGAAACAAAGAAATCTGGAAGCAAGGTTGTCAGGGAGAGGTAACAGAACCTGTGGGGTCTTTTGTTTTGACCCCTGCAAGAGTGAGTAGGTTTGGTTTTTTCTATACAGGACTAGATAATAAATATTTTAGGCTTTGCAGACCATGCAATCTCTGTAGCAACTACTCAACTCTGCTATTGTGATGTAAAATCATCCATAAATAACACCTAAAGGAATGAGCATGGCTGTGTTCCAATTAAACTTTATTTATGGTCACTGACATTCAAATTTCACATAATTTTCACATGCCACAAAATATTAATCTTGTTTTGATTTTTCAACCTTGTAAAGTATAGAACTCATTCTTAGCTCAAAAAGGTAGTGGGTCAGATTTGCCCAGTAGGCCAGAGTTTGTGGACTCTTGCACTAGAAGGACAAGTTAATCGCTTCATATAATGATAAGGAATAACCATATCTGGAGGACAACAGGTAGAGTCAGAATCAGAGATAGGAAGATTATGACAACATCAGGGCTGTGAAGAGGGAGAAATGACATGGAAAGGAATGAAATCAAAGGGAAAAATTCTTTGCAAATATAAGTTTTCCCTATAAAAAAGTGAGTCAGAGTATCATACAGGTCTCCATGGCACTATACTTTTCCTTGCTTCGCAGAAGCCTCAACCTCTGCTCAGAGAAACACTATCTCATGTACTCAAGGGATCTGCTAGACCACCTTTGTGATCTGCAGACCAAATATCATAGTTGGCTTCATATTTTCCTTCTTTCAGCAACCTCAGGTACAAAAACCAACTAGAGATAGTTCTTCTAAAAGCTATGAATCTTAGCTCTCAAAAGATTGCAAGGATCATTCTTTTTTTCCCCAGAGGACTTAGATGTTCAACATCATACTTAAAAAATTTTAAGTCAGAGACCAAAGCAGAATTTTCTTTTAAATATCAGTTTAAATGTTTCTTTCTATCTAACCCCTCAATTCCCATGTACTTTTCTTTGCCCTGCTATCATTTGGCCTTAAGGGAAACTAAAGAAGAAAAAAGAGTTGACGAAAACAGATTTGGAGTTTTGTAATAACAGGTGGCAGAGAGTAGAAATAAAGAGGCCAAAATTACCAGATCCTTCTGTATCTTTTTGTCCCCCACCCATACCCCCCGATTTTGTCTCATGATAAAATCTAGTACATTAAAATAAAGATGGAGTGCTTTGGCCTTTAGGTTTGATGGGACAATGTGTTCAGGTTTTTAAAATTAACAGCTAACTCATGGCCCTAGAGGTTTTTAAAAATTATTAAATCAGTTTTTTTGAAATACTGTAAATTTATTTAAATTTCTGTGTGTGCTGTGTGATATTTCTGGTTCTTGTTCACACTTAAAGCTCTCATTGAGAATAAAACAGTTTTCTGCACTAAACTGTAACATGATTTGGCATTTATATATCCTGTAGGAGAGAGTGAAACACTACCTGCTTTAAATTGTGATTTCTAGGAGGGTTTCTGGATATAGTAAAGCCTCAGATACCAGAAAAAATAAAATAAAGATTTTGAAATTGCCTTGCCAAGGCTAAGATTCATATGTCTATTTTTACTCAACACCAAATAAAGGTACCATTTCTAATCCAAGAACTTCACTCTGCTGTCTTCTAGCATATTGACATTTTCCACAGGCATTTCTTGCTTTGCTTGATGTATTTTTTCTAGTTTTCCTTAATATGATGTATGAGAATTTTAGTTGCTAAGTATTGATATCAAAAATTTTAAATTATGGTTAAATTGTGGCTAGTCAGCACATTGTCAAAGGTGATTTACTATTTTCAAAGCTTTATTGTACTTGAATTTGATTAAAAAAATAATCTAAATAAAATTTCAAGAACAATTCAGATAATTTTTTTTTAAGTTGTACAATAAAGCAGTGCTCTGAACGTAATATTAAACAGAACTTTTCCAATACTGTAAGAGATCTCCATTGCCTTCCATATGTAGCTGGAAAAAGAATAGTTTTGGTCAAAAGATTTAATTTTCCTATAGCTAAAACATGCTGAAGAATAGCATGATTTCTCTAAGTGCTAAGTTTATTTAATTATTTTGAGGTATTTTGTACATTATAATTCAACTCCAAATTAAAGTAATTCATCCCATTGTGTTTTCAACCAACTGAGGTCAAATTACATCTTTCATAATTATTTTGTATTATAGGTTATTACTTTCTAAGATTACTTACTTGGTTTCAAAACAGAAAACATGGTTACACAGACATGATTACTATGAAAAGAAGATTTTTAAATATTTGATTTCACAAATTCATGAGAAGGTAAAATTTTCATTTTGTTTTGGTTTTCCATTTGCTTCACTTAAATTTTCCCAAATTATGCCAAAAATATTTTCTGGTATTATAATAAATGTCATTTCTGATATTTCAGTGATATCTGTGGTGTAATCTTTACTTTGCCCTACATTTTTTTTTCATGAAACATAAGCAAGAGGAATTCTCACTTTATGAGTAACATATACTTTACCCAGTGAAACACCCAACTGAAGGATGCTGCTAAAGCCAATAGCTTTGAAAGTTTAGGAGAAAATGATTAGAAACTGATCTGAGCAAAACTAACAATATCAGAGTAATAAATTAGGATAAAATAACCAGATCTATCCATGCTCATTCTGCAGAACATCATCTCCTAACATTTACAAAAACACTTAAGCTCTATTCTTGGATTAAGTGACATGTCTGCATTTTACCACTTGTTTAGAATGGACCATTGGTTATATCAATTTCCCAGGATGATTAGACTAAAACCTCCAAATCCAGTCTCAATAACAGCCCTGTTATTCCTATATATCCCATAATCCTAAAAGGAAACACAGAGGTAAAGGTTACAAAAGTGTTTTCTCTGCCACACCATGAAATCTGTCCTACTTGCAAGTGAAAAGACTCCTGTAGGACCCTTTCTTGCCATCAAGAATCCAAATTAGCAACAGCTTGCAATGATAATCAGTTCATTTCAGTGTACTCAAAATGGGCTCATTATTATTAATTTTTGCCAACTCCCAAGCAATTCATGAACCATTTTTAGATTTTCAAAAAGCAGTTCATGAATCAGACAAAAAAAATTTAAAAGGAACCCATCCCACAATGAGATGATGACTCAGAGTCCTTTGCTGTAGCTGTATCAACTGCCGAGCATCTGAAATCTGATGAGGATGGGGCTGGTGGAGAAAAGGCCATGATGAGCATGAAACAATGTGTTGAATTCACATGTTAAAACTTCTTGTTGGTTTTGGCAATTTTTGCTGAGGATTATTGAGAAATCCATAACATCTGGATGTGGGGGAGAAGCTCCACTAAAATGATGAAGTTTATATTGGTCGACAAGACTATAAATGGAAAAGAAAGTAGTTTCTTAACACAGCTGTTTCCAATTTTGTTAACATTTTAGGCCAAATTCATTTGAAAAAAAAAGAAATAACATAAAACTCTAATGTTTGAGATACACTTTACAAGTCTGATTTAATGTACACATGCTGAAGACATTCTTGACTCAAACTAATATATCCAGAGATGGACAAATGAACCAGTGGTCTAAGTCTAGGCCCTAAACCTGCCTTTGAAATGGACACTAGCAAGCCATTTTGCCAAGAAATTTGGATTTCAAAGTCAAATGATCCCTTTAGGTTAATTTGTTTTTAAGTGAAATAAAACCACCAGATTCCTGGCACTGTCTTATGTTTCAATACATATCATATCTTGCATGTCTTGAAATAACTGAAGGGACAGATCATTAATCGAATTTCAAATGAATTAGATATTCTCCATTTTTCCCACTGACTGGGTGACTTCTTATTCATCACCCCTTATTCTTTCTGCACTTTATTTTCTCCCTCTGTAAGATGAAAATCACATAAGACAAATAAAATACATGCAAACATATTTTATGTTCTTGAAAGGAACACGGCATAAGTCAAATACAAATATATATATATATATATATATATATATATATACACACACACACACACACACACACAAATGTACACATTCCTACACAAATATATTTATTTATTTAAATCAATGCTCTCTTTGGCTTCTAAATTCTCATTTTCCTATTATTAGCTTTCTGACTTCGCTTTTCTCATATTTTAGCAGAAAAACTATGGCAAACATTAAAAAATTCTCTATTCCACTTTCTCTTTGCCTCTTATTTCCTTCTTTTCCTTTCCTTTCACTTTTCCTCTATTGAGGTCTTCAAATACCTTTCCAGTATCTTACACAAAGAATAAAAGCAAAATAGAAAGCTCAAAGACAAATAGGCCTTCCTATGATTTTCATTTATGAACCTCTGAAGTCATTATGCAGTTGAATAAAATGGGAGCAGCATCTTTGTAAAATGTTCTATTAGCTTGTTGATGCTTTTTGGCTAGAGATGACTCTTAAATATTGATGACAATTATAATCTACTTCCTATGCTTTTTTTTTTTTTAGAATTCAAGATTTGGTAGTGGCATGAACATACCAATATCAGTTAGATTTGTTAATTCTCCTTGACATAAGTAAAGTCTGGGATAGCAAGATGTTTTAAAGATCATCAACAATATGATCAATACAGATTGCCAAAATCAATTCTGGAGTCTGACTCTGCCTGCTGTGAGCAGTTGTCACAATGTTCTTTGAGAAAATTGGCAAGAAATGATAAGGATTCTGTCAACAGACACCCATCAATAGAAAATAATTCCCCTGAAGAAATATTGCACTCTTTTTGCCTTTTCCTTACAAATAGGTCATAAATAAGGAAAGTCTGCTTAAACCTTGTAATTAATCAAGTTTATATAAAAGATCTTATATCAGATCTTTGTTATAAATAGATAAAAACATTAAGTGGGAAAATGTATTTCTCAATTTATAGAGTACTTAACTCAGAAGCAGTACCTACTATATGAAGTCTCTGTAAGTAATTTTTTAATTCAGTGAGATCCCTTCTTATAGGTAGGAAGTTTAACACTTTGGGTAGCTTGTTGCTTGACTTTGGTGAGTATCATTTTTTTCTAAATTTCATAGGTTTCCCACACCTAAAAGCAGCTAGATATTTGGTTGACTATCGCATTTCTGGTTTCACAGTTTTCCTAAATTTTTCAGTTGAGACCTAAGAATCCTAGGAGTTTATGAGTGTCTTCAGGACACCTGTGAATTTCCTAAGCTGAATAAAATTTCTGTGTGTGTCTACATACTTATACTGCTTACAGAGACAAAAATCCTAACAATTGGCTGACATACCAAGGCATCTATGAATTTTTTTTAAAGAAAGGAAGGAAGAAGAGAAGAAAGGAATGAAGAAAAGAACAAAAGAAAATAGTTACCTGGAACAAAATGATTTTTTAAAAATTGAATAACTTAACCCTACCTAGGCATTTATTTATTTAAAAAAATAAATGCTTACTGAGTGCCTATTATGTGCCATCACTGAACTATAATAACAAAAAGCTCCACATTAAGAGTTTATATTCAAGTGACAGGAGAAAGACAATAAAGTATGTCAAGTTTTATGTGATGCAAGTCTAAGATATAACCCTCCAATAACTCTATCCATTTTGCAACTATGGTATTAGGAAACAGTATAAAATTGTTATAGACATAAAGAGGCTTTCTTTTTTAGCAAATACTTTCTAATATCCTCTGGCAATTCTATAACAATAGAATCAATACCTTGTTTTAAAGAGTTGTCTCCTCTCCTGGGCACTACTGACATTTGAGCCGGATAATTCTGTCACGAGGAGCTGTCCTATGTATTGGTTTAGCAGCAATCCTCTCCTGTACCCACTAGATGCCAGTAGCGTCCCCATCCCCAGTTGTTATAACTAAAAATGTCTCTAGAAATTGCCAAATGTCCCCTGGGGGGCAAAGATCACTCCTGTTGAGAACCATTACTCTGACGGATGCAGCTGTCAATAGTTCAAGCCAATGGCAATGTATGTAGTGATAAATGCAATGTGTTAATTGTCATGGAAAACTTCACGTCTCAGAGAGAACTCAATCTTGAGGGAATCAAGTCTGGAATCCAGCAGTCTACAGAACATATACTAAAAATACATACCTTGTCCTTGAAGGAGGTTTTTTCTCTCTTTCCCATTTTCTTTTTCTTCCTATTTGGTTACTTAACTTGTGCCTGCTTTTCTTCCACACCTAAGTTCATAGAGGGCCAATGTCATAGGCATTCACTTACTTAAACAAAATTGACATTGTAACAATAAAATCTGGCTGTTTAAAATGTAACTAATATTGGAGATACTTACCTAAGGAAGGATTTGTAAGTAGTATCCAGAAATGCAAGAAAATAGCTAAAGGACTAAAAAATAAACATAGATTTGTTGATACTTTTCTTTCTTTGAAGATTAAAATTTCTAGTTATTTCAGAAATTCTGAGCATAGCAGTATTAGACTCTTTTGACTGTCACTGTCATCTTTGTAATGGAAACACCTCACCTTCATTTCCAGAAAAAAAGAAACCGAAGCAGTATTAAAATGAGCAGAGGAAAATGAAAAGAGACAATTTAAGTAAAAATAAACTATCGGGACTGCATCAAGATAAAACGTTTTGGGGCGCCTGGGTGGCTCAGTTGGTTAAGCGACTGCCTTTGGCTCAGGTCATGATCCTGGAGTCCTGGGATCGAGTCCCACATCGGGCTCCCTGCTCAGCAGGGAGTCTGCTTCTCCCCCTGACCCTCCCCACTCTCATGCTCTCTCTATCTCATTCTCTCTCTCAAATAAATAAATAAAATCTTTAAAAAAAAAAAAACTTAAAAAAAAAAAAGATAAAACGTTTTGGCACAGCAAAAGAAGCCATCAACAAAACTAAAAGGCAATCTATGGAACAGAAGATATTGCAAATGACATATCTGACAAAGGGTTAGAATCCAAATATATAAAGAACTTATAAAACTCAACACCCCAAAAAACAAACCATCCAATTTAAAAATGGGCAGAAGGGCGCCTAGGTGGCTCAGTCGGTTAAGCGTCTGCCTTCGGCTCAGGTCATGATCCCAGAGTTCCGGGATCGAGCCCTGCATCGGGCTCCCTGCTCAGCGGGGAGCCTGCTTCTCCCTCTCCCACCCTCCCACCCCCTCTTGTGTTCCTGCTCTCGCTGTCTCTCTCTCTGTCAAATAAATAAATAAAATCTTTTTAAAAAATAAAAATTAAAAAAATTAAAAATGGACAGAAGACATGACATTTTTCTAAATAAGATATACAAATGGTCGGGGCACCTGGGTGGCTCAGTCCTTAAGCATCTGCCTTCGGCTCAGGTCATGATCCCAGGGTCCTGGGATCAAGACCCGCATAAGCGTCTACTTTCAGCTCAGGTCGTGATCCCAGGGTCCTGGGATCAAGCCCCTCATCAGGCTCCCTGCTCAGTGGGAAGCCTGCTTCTCCCTCTCCCACTCCCCCTGCTTGTATTCCTGCTCTCGCTATCTATCTCTCCCTGTGTCAAATAAATAAATAAAATCTTAAAAAAAAAAGATATGCAAATGGTCAACAGACACATGAAAAGATGCTCAAATTCACTCATCATCAGGGAAATACAAATCAAAACTACAGTGAGATATTACCTGATACCTGTCAGAATGACTAAGATCAACAACACATGAAACAACAGGTGTTGGTGAGAATGCGGAGAAAGGGGAACCCTCTTACACTGTTGGTGGGAACATAAACTGGTGTAGCCACTCTGGAAAACAGTACGGAGCTTCCTCAAAAAGTTAAAAATAGAACTACCATATGATCAGCAATCACGGAAAGAATATAAAAATACTAATTCAAACGGATACATGCACCCCGACGTTTATAGCAGCATTATCTATGATAGCCAAATTATGGAAACACCATAAGTACCCATGGACTGATGAATGGATAAAGAAGATGTGATATATACACATACACACATGTGCACACACACAGACACACATGTGTGCGCACACACACACACACAGGAATATTACTCAACCATAAAAAAGAATGAAATCTTGCCATTTGCAATGACATGGATGAAGCCAGAGTATTATGCTAAGCGAAATAAGTCAGAGAAACACAAATACCATATGATTTCACTCTTATATGGTATTTAAGAAACAAAACAAATAAGCAAAGGGAAAAAAAGAGAGAGAGAGAGGTAAACCAAGAAACAGACTCTTAACTATAGAGAACAAACTGATGGTTACCAGAGGGGAGGTGGGTGGGAAGATGGGTAAAACAGGTGATGGGATTAAGTGCACTTGCTGTGATGAGCCCTGGGTGATATATGCAAGTGTTGAATCACTGTATGGTACACCTGAAACCAATATTACACTGTATGTTAACTAACTGGAATTTAAATAAAAACTTAAAGCAAAGCTAAACAAAACAAAACAAAACAAAAGAAATCATATCTTTTACATGGGTGTCAATAAAGATATACTTTTGAAAAAGAAATGTTGAAAAAAAGAATAGAGGCAAGGAAAAGAAAGAAGGTAGGCAAACAGGACAGAAGATGAGAAAAAAACTAGATGTAAAATAGGAATAAAGAGTTCATGAAGAACGTAAATGGAAATGATTTTTTTAAAAGAAGGAGTAAATGGAAGCCTATGCTAGTAAGAAGAAAGAACAGAAAACTGTATTCACAGAAGAAAAATGAGTTTCTAAAGTAGTAGGCTACATAAATTTACTACTGGTTTCATACTGATTTGCAAATAGATGTTTAGAAATTGACCCTAGAAGGACACTCGAAACACATATAAGACTGACATAAAACAGGGCCATGATTCTTTTCTTATCCAGGCAAAGCCTGTCCAGCTCCTCAAACTAAATGACAGTCGTTACAGACTCTGTCTATATTCTAATTTATCAGTACCTTCCCACACATATTCAAATACCTTGTCAGCTCTGTTCACCATCCAGAAGAATTGATTCACCCTCTTTTTAAACTTGTTATTGTTCCTTAAAGTTAAATTCACTTTTTTGAGCAGCCATATGACATTTTTTTCCTCATGAATTCTTATTGCAGATTCATAGCCCAGGTCTTTTCCTTGTATTTTGTATCCTATATACCCCTTATATTTTGACTAAACAAAATTAGGTTTAGATTCCAAATGCAGGTTTTTTAATACCCATACTGCGTTGAGTACATTATTCAAGGCTATTCAGTTATTCTGTTCAGACTTCGTCATTCAAGGCATTTGCAATTCATCCTGATTTTATATAACCTACAAATTTGAATAGAATGGCAGGCACAATTTTTTTTTTGCCCAACAGTCCCTCTGTCTTCTTGCTGTAATAGTTCTGCCTCCCAATGTAGCTAGAGGTTGAAAGAAATACTCATTTCCCTAGGCTTCTTTGTGATAGGTCATAGACATGTAATTTAATCCTGGCCAATGGAGTTTGACCACTGGCTGGCTCCTAAGGGCTTTGTGGAAAGGTTTTGTTCCATAAACATTCAATGGATATGGTTGTGCCTGCATACAATGCCTGGAACTGCTACAGAGGTCTTGTAACCAGAAGGGGAGACAACACCAATAGACTGAAGGTAGAAGAATGGAAAGAGAAAAGCCTGGAGCCCAAAGAATTTTAACTGATACAATACCTATGTCTTCTATATCTTCATCCATACTTTCTTTGTATTTATTTTTCAATATATTAATTTGGATTTAGGGACATAAGCATATTTAGAGCTGGCTCTTTGGAAGAGTCTATCCATCCTAAGTTTCAGATCCCTTTATTCAGTCCCCTCTACATTTTCAATTAATTCCACCACTTCTTAGCTATGACTCATCCCGGAGCTATGGAGTTTAGTCAAAGTAAGAGAAATAATATTTGAAACCAAAGTGTATGGAGTGTATGGAGACAGTATCCGGAGGAAAGAAGGGGAAGTCAAGAGTGATAGCTCTAGAAATCCCTGTTTTTATTGGTTGTAAATAATTAAACAATGAAGTAGACCAAAGAAGCATCTGAGAGGAAGGGAGACAGAAAAGATAGTACCATACAGTTAACAGGAAGTAGGCAACTGTCAGAAAGAAGATTTAATAGATTGTTGGATTGGATCTTTCAATGTCCACTTTGGCCTCATTCTGTTTAGTAAGGTTAGGGATTTAAAATCTTTATTTCGTAAATTGCCTGGCAACTGGGCTTCTGGATGTGACTTGCATTCTATTAGATGCTCTCACACAAAATCTAAAAGGCAGAAGAGAAACAGAGGTCATCTTCCTGTAACTAGTGGCTGTTAAGCAGTGGGCAGACCCTACATTCCAGCATCTAGTTGCCAGCGTTGCCCGTGGGCGCTCTTTGCAGCAGTTGCAGTGGCAGGAGCAGCTGCAGATTCCTGACATCTGCATCACAGCAGCATGACTTTCAAAGCAAAGATGCAGAGGCAGCCTCCTGAATTCTACTCCACCAGAACTTCTAGCAAGTTTGAAGCATTTAATTCCCTAGAAGAAATCCTTTTCAGTTTAAAATATCTAAAGCGATACAGAAATAGAGGCAACATAGTCAAATGACATTGAAGGGTTAAGATCATGACTATTAAGAGAACTCTGAATGCCAATTAAAATATCTAGAGAGCATTTCAGCACACTAATGAGAGCACAGACCCAGTTATCAGGAATTAAAGCATATAATTCAGAAAAATGTTACAAATTAGAGAAAACAAACTTGAACTTGGACAAAAAAGATATGTGCCACAACCTGGGTTGAGGCATATCCTAACCAAGGGACATAAATAGGTTCATTAAATCTCTCTCCCTCCCTTCATCCTGAACTCTTGGCTCTACTAATCTCTGAGGATTTCTCTCTCTCTCACTCTCTCTCTCTCTCCTTCCTTCTCTTTCTCCTTCTGTGTGTGTGTGTGTGTGTGTATCCATCTGTTTCTTTCTCGATGGGTGAGAGGCTTCTGACAACCCTAAACTCACAATATCCCAGAAGCCATTCATGAACTGCACAGAAAAACTCTGATTCACCTGATTGGTTCACCGGCCCACTCTTGGATTAATCTGTTTTCAAAAGGGGTTTGTGTGTTACTTTTCAGGTTATGTCTGATGCTCTCCTCTTTGGTAGCTTAACCAAAACCAAAACATTAATAGGGGAACAAATTTCTGCAAAGAGAGGGAAATACTATTACCACATGAATGAGGGAAAGGATGCTGCTGGAATAAAAACCAACAGAAATCTTTTACAAGGAATAGGAAGTAGGGAAAAAAGAAAACACTAATGTCTTGAGTGAGATTAAGGCCATTATAGGATGTATAAGATATTAAGAAATGGGATGTGTATACAGGCTGGGAGAAAGAAGCATTTCAGAGGAAGGAATGTCATCTTTTAATGGAAGGAAGACGAAATATTTGCTCAAAGTTTCTAAATGGTTGGGGAGGTGGAGAGAGCTAATTTGGAAAATAAAGGAAAGAACTTGATCACCTAAATATATATCTATGAATTGTCATAGATCATATATCACTCTCTCTCTCTCTCTCTCTCTATATATATATGGTCTAGAAACACTTTAAGTAGAGAGGGAAAAAAACTGAAAGCTTCTTTATTATTCTTAAAAGAAAACAAGATCTTTTGCTGAGATTTAGGCTTTAGTCAGGCAGATTAGAACCTTAGGGAAAGAGGAAGAGGTTTGACTTTTAATTTCATTTAGACACTTTGTTATGTTTTCAATATCTATGATGATCATATACTACATTTATTAAAAATAAATAATGAGGGGCACCTGGGTGGCTCAGGCAGTTAAGCCTCTGCCTTCAGCTCAGGTCATGATCTCCAGGTCCTGGGATCCAGCTGGCTAAGCGGGGAGCCTGCTTCTCCCTTTGCTTCTCCCCTCCACCCCCATTATGCTCTCTCTTTCTCTCTCAACTAAATAAATAAAATCTTTAAAACAACAACAATAACAATGAAAGAACCAGATTAGAAAGTGAAGCATTTCTGAATAATGATAAGAAATAATGAGTGGCTGTTTCAGTGAAAATCACAGCACAGCATTACTTAAGTCACATGACGACTCAAGGACTTTTACTCCTAGCATTGCCTTGATGACTCAGGGGGAGTTCAAGAAATAGATCCATTGGAAATGAGTGCTGTTGTTGAGGAAAAACTTAGGTTTTAATAGGGAAAGGAGGCTGGAAGGGCAAGCGAGCAAAGTCAAGGATAGAAACACATTAAACCAGGAGTGCAAACTGGTGGCCCATGTAGTGTATGTTCATTTTGATGCTTTTATCCTAGCCTTGCATTTCCTTATTGATCAAAATTTCCACAACTGACTATTTTTTTCCCTCAGTTCCGCTACCTACCTGGTCTCTGAAGGCACTATAGAGTTCTCATGCAATTTTTCAACTCCGGTATTTTTACGGTAAGCATTTCTGCTGCAAGCGTCCCAGCTGCAAAACTAATTCACCTGTAAGGCAATTTTGCCATAAAAGATAAAATTAACAAAAAAGCAAAGACGGACATTCATTAAACAGGATCTAGTGAAACATAAAAAGTGAATAACAAAATTATACAGGTTTTATTGTGAACTACAAAATATTTGAATACTTTTAAACTGTGTGTAGATTCATGGCAATACTGTGTAAATAACTAATTTTTATTTTGTGGATTTTTACCTAAAAACTTGTCTTCAAAATCTTTCGTTCATAGTATTATATTGTTTTGTTTTGTTTTTGTGGGGGTTTTTTGTTGCTTTTGGTTTTGGTTTTGGTTTTTGCCTGTTAATTCTTCTTGCTCAGCACCGCACTGTTTCTTTTTTGGTAAAATATCTTCTTCCCTTAAGAGAGGTATCAGTTTCCAAATACCAAGATGCATATTTATAACTGAGCTTTGCATTGCTTCGTAAAAGTTTTCCACTCTGTTGTTTGTCCTTGGCATACTGTCACATGTCCACTGATAGATGTTCCAAAGTTCTATGAGAAACCTGAGTTCAAAACTCTGCCCCACTGTACAGATCATTATGAGGGCTAAGATTCCTATAATATGAAAATGGTAGTACTACACCAATGGAGAAATGAAACCAACTGTCAGCCAGTTGAAACCAACAAATTGTCAAACCAAACTGTCAATCAGTAATTATTATTATTTTTTTATTTTTTACAAAAAAAAATCACCTTATGGCCAACTAGTGATGTGGCAAAAATGCTTGTGGCAAAGATGCAGTTTTCATTTTCATTACCTCATTCATGCTCAGAACAATTCTGTGCTCATAATAGATTTTCCCATTTACAGATGAGTATTACTGGACAGAGGGGTGGACCCAGTAAGCAAAATCGTTGTCCAAGATCCCTTAATGTTGTCTCCTAATTCTTTGCTTTCCATTTAGGACCCATGCTATGAGGATGGTGAGGGAGCATAAGGTCTGAACTAAAAATTTAGCTTTAATACATCTTCTTTCTCTCTTCTCTCTAAAATCTAAGTTATGATCTCAAAGAACTCTGGGCTTGGATTCAGGATATCTGAATCCTTAAATTCTGTTCCTGGGAATCTGTGCTACAAATTGTGAAAAATAAAACAAGCCTATGAGTAAAGACAATTAGAGCAACATTATTTATAATGGAACAGAATTAGAAGAAATTAAAATTTCCAGCCATAAGGGAATGGATAAGCAAACAGTAATAAGACACCATGGAGCCATTAGAAATATTTACAGAGACATAAAAAATGAAGTAATATAGTAATTGAATAAAACAAGATATGTTGCATATGCAGTACAATGTGTAATAAACAGTGTGTAAATGAATGCACTTATTTAAAATGAAATCAAAATGGTGGCAACACTTTTGCTTGCATTATGGTACAACTGGTTCAGCTTCCCCTTTCAACTTTTTTATATTGTCAAAATTTTTAATATAAAAATAATAAAATACAAGTAATAGTCATTAAATAAAAATAATTATCAGGGTTTAGAAGAACGCCAACTACCAGAGAAAGTACACAGGGCCTAATGTATTTAAAAATGAGTTAGGTGAAAGAGGGAAATCAAAAGCTATGTAGAAAAAAATACACATACAAAGGTCTTAAAATGGAGCTAATAGATACTGAGAAGGATAACGGGGTCAGTTGGGAAGAGGGGTAAAAATGTGCTTTTCAGAGAAAACAAGTATATTTACTGTTTTATTCAAATTTAATATTCTACTATTAGATATTGAATACCTTATTGTCCATGCAAATAGAGAATAAGTTACCTAAAAAGAGGTGTCAAAGAATTTGACTTCTCTTTCTCTCTTTTACTCCGTCTGGCTATTGTTATTGACTTAACTGCCGGAAAGAAGCACACTGCAAGGAAGATATTACAATTTTATGAGTTAAGATTAAATAAACTAAAATTTATAAAGTTCTTAGAAAATAGTCTGGCACAGAATAAGTACTATTTTTAAGCATTTGTTATATAAATACTTTATTTTTGAGTAGCCTGACATATTGCATTAGAAAGTCGTTAAAAAAACTTTTTTTTTTTTTAATTTTATTTATTTATTTGAGACAGCGAGAATGAGAGACAGAGAGCATGAGAGGGAGGAGGGTCAGAGGGAGAAGCAGACTCCCTGCCGAGCAGGGAGCCCGATGTGGGACTCGATCCCGGGACTCCAGGATCATGACCTGAGCCGAAGGCAGTCGCTTAACCAACTGAGCCACCCAGGCGCCCCTAAAAAAACTTCTTAATCCCTAAGTACCGGAAAGTAACTTGGAAACATTATACATTTTTTCTAATGCTTCAGAACAACCAATAAAAATAAATAAACAAACAACAAATAAGTACAAAGCAAATAACTTTTATTTTGTTTCATTAGACTCAAAAGAATGAAAATGGGTATATTCCAGTTTGGATTTAAAAAAAATGAGAAGGCACACTATCTTGAAAGCTACTGTAAATTACCAGCTTAATAAATTACAAGGAATGTGTGTAGCTATTTATTCTTCTGTTCAGGAAAAGAAATATATAGTTACCATGGCAACTACCAAATCTCATAGTGCATGCTACCTCTATGATATGATCACTTTTTGTAATACAGATATAAGTAATATATTAGCTGGGCTCTGGTATTAAATGTTTTGAAATGCTCTAAAACACACATATTGCTGATATACATATTCACTATTTTTGACTCCCTTAGCTCTCTGACATTAAAAACACTTCAAATTTTAACATTTTTGTGTTTCGGATATATTCTAAATGTATAACCACAAATATCAAATCTCTGAGAATTGTACAACTGGAGTCAACCCCTCAAATTTTTCAATGATTTGTAACTGGCTTTCCATGAACACTACAGAAAAGAATACAAGGAAGATTTCTTCCTAAAGAATTTTAAATGGAGTTCCATCTTGTAAAAGAAATTAAACCTTCTATGAGAAAATAAAATACTTTTTGCATTTTCTTAAAACAAAGAAAAATAACAATTTGTATTAGAAATTGACCAAGGGGGCACCGGGTTGGCTCATTCAATTAAGTGACTGACTCGATTTCGGTTCAGGTTACGATCTCAGGGTTGTGAAATCAAGCCTCACCAGGCACACCTGCGTAGCTCAGTCGGTTAAGCATCTGCCTTCAGCTCAGGTCATGATCCCGGGGTCCTGGGATTGAGCCCCTCAGCAGGCTCCCTGCTCACTGGGGAGTCTGCTTCTCCCTCTCCCTCTGCCCCTCCTCCTGCTTGTGTTCTCTCTCTCTCTCTCAAATCAATCAATCAATCAATCAATCAATCTTTAAAAAAAAAAAAGCCCCATGATGAGCTCCCTGCTGGACGTGGAGTCTGCTTAAGACTCTCTCTATCCCTCTCCCTCTGCTCCTCCCCACCCATGCTTGCACACATGCTCACTCTCTTTCTAGAAAGAAAGAAAGAAAGAAAGAAAGAAAGAAAGAAAGAAAGAAAGAAAGAAAGAAAGAAAGAAAGAAAGAAAGAAAGAAAAAGAAAGAAATTGATCAAGATACTATTTTCCACATCTCCATGCTCCTGTTACATTTAATGCAGGGTCAATTTATGAGATACCTATAATACAATATACAGGTGCAATGTTTGTTCACAGATCTTATCAGACAAAATGATATAAACCCCTAAGGTGAACTTGTGTCTTAAAAAATGTTGGGATGTAAAGTCATGTCTCACTAGCTGGTTAAGCTGAAGCTTCAATAGAGCATTGACTCATGTTTTGTCATCTGTCCTGGATTTCTATGGAAAAACTCAAGGGGAGGTTATTCTCTCTGAAAATTTTACCAGGTAAATAACAGGGCTTGGACTCCTGGGGTTGCTAATGGAATCTCTTTCATAAGAATTTTACCTAACTGAAACATGGTTAATTTCTTTGCCTTCTTCCACCCAAAATTAAGCAGGTGTGGGGATAATCGAAATGAAGTAGAAATTTCACAAATTACAAGATGATTTTAAACATTAGAGATGGTTTTTGAGTTGTGCTACTCTTTTGTTTGATTTTTCTGATCTTCGCACAAAGAAGGAAGGGCTTTATTACACATAATTTTTAAGGGAACTAAATTTAAATTAAATTACTGTTACAAAATATCACACCTTAAGGTAATTGTGTATGGCCTTCACTGTTGCAAAACCAAGGTAAGGAATCAGTATTATTAAGAAGGTATTTGGATGCTATGCTAAATTTTCTTATTTTTTTCCATGCCAACTTACTGTAATGCCTATTTACCTCACTTTGCCACTGAAAAAAATGTCACTTTTATTCTTTTACTAACAATGTGTATTGTGTACACATATATGTGTGTGTGTGGAGAGAGAGAGAGAGAGATTGATTTAAGTTCCACCTTCAAAATCATATTCTTTCAAAATTTGCATTGTTCTATAGTTAATCAATGTTTTTGACAGATACATAAATTTGAGGAAAAAAGAAAACAGGCATTTAAGGTATAGAAAGCCCTGTACCTAAGTTGCTTGATTCTACTGTTCTGGCAGCTTTTTCGCTTTTAGAATTCCATAACCTTATTTCCCTTGCATTTATCTAACAATTTAGAGTTCACATCATGCTTTCATAGACATGATTCCTTGTGCTTCTTATGACACCTCTGTGAGGGGACAGGGTTCGCAGTATTTATTTTTTATTTCTGTTTACAAAGACTTAAAGAGGTTACTATAAGGGGGGAGAGAGGAGAATAGAATCAGAGATAGTGAATAAAGATGGAGTAAAGTAATAAAACTAAAAAGAAGAAAAGTGAATAAAATGAGATGGAAAAATATTCCACAAGCCCTGAGCAAATGCATGGAGACAAACTATTAATAGCCCCAAGGCATGAGAGCAGGATAAGCAAGGAAGCAACTAGGTGTCTAAGAACAAAAGAACTACACGATTGCCTTCAGGTCTTCACTGGAAAGCATATTGAGAAGAGCCTCTGAAAATAGGAGGGGTTTTGCCCTTTTCCAGAACCAGGTGAATGCAGGGGTCAACACTGAGAGGTCAGAGAGGCAGAAGCAGGACAGCTTCTGTGAACTATCAACCTAATCCATCAGGGCTCTGGTCCAGGACAGAACTCCATACTGGGGAGAAATTTAAGGGAATGGAATACATATTGAGGAGGAATAAAGACAACAGACACAGATGAGGAAAGGGGAGGGCTACCTCTGTGCTGTTCAATAAAGTAGCCAATAACCCCATGTGGCTCTTGAGGACCTTGAGGCTAGTCTGAATTGAGATGTGCTGTAAGTGTAAACTACGCAACAGATATTGAAGACTTATAAAAATATACATAAATTACCTTCTGATAATTTAAAAATATTTGATTACATGTTAAAATGATAATATTTTGGATATATGGGTTACTTAAAATATATTAAGTTGATGTCACCTTTTTTCCCCATTTTTTTCAATGTGACTAATAAAAAGTTTAAAACTACATATGTGCCTCATATTTGTGGCTCATATTATATTCCTATTGAGCAAAATAAACCAGAGGTAGGTAAACTATGGCTTGTGGACCAAATCCAACCTGCCACTTAAAAAAATTTAAATATTGTTGACATACAATGTTATATTAGTTTCAGGTTCACAACATAGTGGTTTTTTTTTAGGGGTTCTTTTTTTTAAATTTTATTTTATTATGTTATGTTAATCACCAGACATTGCATCATTAGTTTTTGATGTAGTGTTCTATGATTCATTGTTTGCATATAACACCCAGTGTCCGATTCAGTACGTGCCCTCTTTAATACCCATCACTAGGCTAACCCATCCCCACTCCCAGAATCCTCAGTTTGTTTCTCAGAGTCCATAGTCTCTCACGGTTTGTCTCCCCCTCTGATTTCCCTCCCTTCATTTTTCCCTTCCTACTATCTTTTTTTTAATTTTTAACATATAATGTATTATTTGTTTTAGAGGTACAAGTCTGTGATTCATCAGTCTTCCACAATTTACAGCACTTACCATAGCTCATACTTTCCCCAATGTCTATCACCCAGCCACCCCATCCCTCCCACCCCCCACCAATCCAGTAACTCTCAATTTGTTTCCTGTGGTTAAGAATTCCTCATATCAGTGAGATCATAATGATACATGTCTTTCTCTGATTGACTTATATCACTTAGCATAATGCCCTCTAGTTCCATCCACATCATTGCGAATGGCAAGATTTCATTTTTTGATGGCTGCATAATATTCCATTGTGTATATATACACCACATCTTCTTTATCCATTCATCTGTCGATGGACATCTTGGCTCTTTCCACAGTTTGGCCATTGTGGACACTGCTGCTATAAACATTGGGGTACACGTACCCCTTCGGATCCCTACATTTGTATCTTTGGGGTAAATACCCAGCAGTGCAATTGCTGGATCATATGGTAGCTCTCTTTTCAACTTTTTGAGGAACCTCCATACTGTTTTCCAGAGTGGCTGCACCAGCTTGCGTTCCCACCAACAGTGTAAGAGAGTTCCCTTCTCTGCATCCTTGCCAACATCTGTCATTTCCTGACTTGTTAATTTTAGCCATTCTGACTGGTGTGAGGTGGTATCTCACTGAGGTTTTGAATGGGATTTCCCTGATGCTGAGCAATGTTAAGCACTTTTTCATGTGTCTGTTGGCCATTTGGAAGTCTTCTTTGGAAAAATGTCTGTTCATGTCTTCTGCCCATTTCTTGATTGGATTCTTTGTTCTTTCGGTGTTGAGTTTGATAAGTTCTTTATAGATTTTGGATACTAGCCCTTTATTTGATATGTCATTTGCAAATATCTTCTCCCATTCTGTTGGCTGTCTTTTGGTTTTGTTGACTGTTTCCTTTGCTGTGATAAAGTCCCAATGTTCATTTCTGCCCTTGCTTCCCTTGCCTTTGGCGATGTTTCTAGGAAGAAGTTGCTGCAGCTGAGGTCAAAGAGGTTACTGCCTATGTTCTCCTCTAGGATTTTGATGGATTCCTATCTCACATTGAGGTTTTTCATCTATTTTGAGTCTATTTTTGTGTGTGGTGTAAGGAAATGGTCCAGTTTCATTCTTCTGCATGTGGCTGTCCAATTTTCCCAACGCCATTTGTTGAAGAGACTGTCTTTTTTCCAGTGGACATTCTTTCCTGCCTTGTCAAAGATGAGTTGACCATAGAGTTGAGGGTCCATTTCTGGGCTCTCTATTCTGTTCCATTGATCTATGTGTCTGTTTTTGTGCCAGTACTATGTTGAATAGCAGTGATGATAGTGGACATCCCTGCCGTGTTCCTGACCTTAGGGGGGAAAGCTCTCAGTCTCCCCGGATCTGCCCCTTTTTGGGTCCCTGCTGGAAGAGCAATGGCCCAACTGTGCCGCAGATCACAGTTTATGGCAACCCCGAGCTGAGAGCCCACTCCTCGGCTCTGTCTCTGCAGCTGGCTTCCCCACTCCGATACCTGGGAGCTCTGCCACACTCAGGCACCCCTGGTCTTTCTGTGACCCTGAGGGTCCTGAGACCACACTGTCCCAGCGAGTGTCCACTCCCCGCTTAGCCACTGGAGTGACGTCCCTCAGCGGAGCCGACTTCCATAAGTTCCGATTTTGTGCTCCGCTGCTCTATCACTTGCCGGGTAGCCGGCTGACGGGGGCTCCCTCCCCCGCGGTCTATCTTCCCAAATATCACCTAGGATGCACTTCTCCACACGTCCTACCTTCCAGAAAGTGGTCGCTTTTCTGTTCAGAGAGATGCTGCTATTCTTTTCTTCGATCTCCTGTTGAGTTTGTAGGTGTTCAGATGGTTTGCTATCTATCTAGCTGAATTCCTGGGACCAGATGAAATTTAGGTCTCCTACTCCTCTGCCATCTTGTTCCTCCTCCCACAACATAGTGATCTGACAATTCTACACGTTATGTGATGCTCAACTTGATAAGTGTAGTCACCTGCCACTTTTTTTAATAAATAACATCTTATTAGAATACAGTCATTCTCTTTTGTTTAGATATTGCCTGTGGATTTGAGTAGTTGTAACAGAGTCCGTATGGTCTACAAAGCCTAAAATATTTACTATCTAGCCCTTTACAGAAAAAAAAAAGTTTACCAATGCCTAGTCTAAATCAAGCGGAGGAAGAAGTCAAGCCGGGAAAATCCCAGGAATCAAGCCTGCTCTTTCTGAACACTATACAAAAATAGTATGAAAACTCCATGATGTTAGAAAAGCTTTCTTGAACCCTGCCTCATTTTAGAAGTTTGGTAAATTAATTTCATATAAAAATGAGCAACATAGAAGAATCAAGGTCAAATCCCATGCAAAATTATTATACAAAAAAAGAATAAAGAACATAATAATGGCCCACATCAGAAAGATAAGCTCATAAAACAAGATAAAACTAAAATGTCTATTTAAAAATGAACTAGAAGACATCGAGAATATGTTACAATACTTAAAAAAAAACCCATAAATCAGAATTAGAAATGTTCAGAAATGTGTGACGGAACTCAGGAAATAATTAGAAATTTAAAAAAATCAACTTTGAAATAAAGACTAAGCTAAGAGTGATTAAGTACATAAGTATACCTTAAAAGAAGGAAGTGAAAAGAGGAACATTGAAAAACAAACAAAAATACTAGAAAGAGAGGAAAGATTCATGAGAAAATAACAAATATTGAAGAGGCAAAAATACTAAAAAAAATGTATGTGACGTGTCTTGTGTAGTCTGATACTGTCTTAAGTCTGAGCTGAAGTCTTATTAATAAAATAAAGACAAATCAGATCTCTTAAGGTCATCTGATTAGTGAAACACCTGCGATTATAATCCCCCCCCTTCCGAAATGTTAGTTTCCATAAAGGCTAATGTAATAGAAATGGAGCTTTTGAAATAACTCAAGATTATGAGAAAAACGTGCAATTGTTTAGCATAAAATGTTATTCTAGATAGGCTAGCCCAAGGATCGTTACTGCAGTGAAAAGATCTTCCTGTCTTTTAGATAGTTTACCAGGGCCAAATCATCATGGGTCCTCCTTCTCTGCCTCTTCAGGTTTCAGAATACTAGCACTCCATTTGTTTTTTAGTAGCAGAGTTGAAAAGAACAAGAGTCTTGTCATGCTTACAACCCAGAGAGAAAGAGAGGTGAACCTTGGGTAGAGAGTAGTGAAAGTGTTCAACAGGTTCACAGTGTTGAGTGAGGAAAGGAGCCAGAAGGAGAGAACAAGAGAAAGGGCTGGAGAACACACATATGGATTACTCTGAGTCCTGGATTAACTACACCACTCTCCATGGATGATCCACAGGATTAAACAGAGTAGAAATTCTACTATGAACCTTCATAACTTTATGGAGTCCGTTTGGCTTTTGCAACTTAAATCTTATATAAAGGACTGATGAAAACTTCTGAACTCTTTGAGTGTGCTTGACCAATCAACAGTGACAGTACATTCATGTTGCCCCAGGTAGTGGCTGATGGTGCTAATAATATAATAGTCATCCTGGACTTTAGTAATACAATACTTTGTAATAGATATAAAATAAAATTTTACCAGGGCACCTTGTTGCCCAAGTTAAGATCACATGTTCCTACCTCCTTTGCAGCTAGTTATGGCCATGTGACTAAGTTCTTCACGATGAGATGTGAACAAAAAAAAACCTGTGTGACTTCTTAGCTGTGCCCTTAAAAGAAACACCTTGCCCTCTAATTCCTTTCATCCTTGCCATAGACTAGAACACAGAGAAGGTAGGACCTAAGACAGTGACAGAGAGGTAAGGTAAATGGTTTATGGAGGCATCCTACTTCACTGTACCACCTGCCAGGTCAAATTTTTCAATAAATATTGGTCTCCATTGAAACTACTAAATGAATATCATAGCTAATATACTACTATTCTTTTCTGTATATGATTAAGCCCTTGCACATGGGCCATAAGAGATTATTGAATTGTGGCAGGAACCAGTGGCACCTGAATCAAATTACACTGCAGCATTGAACCAAATGATAATTCATCATGGTAGCCAAACTCTTAGAAGAAAGGTACAGAAGAATGGAATTAGATCAAGTACCAACTCCAAATATTTAGGAAGAAACTCAGACATGCTAGACACTCTCTCTGGAGAGCAAAAACAATAGAGCCAATGTATGGGTTTCTTAGATTCTGCACATCGTGCTACTGGGAACAGCATCATTCAGTAAGGATTCATCTCTTATTTTCATATGTTTAAGTGGTAGCCTCCACCATCCATACTCTCATCTCTTGTGAAGTGAAGGAAAGAAAGAAGAGTGTCATCTGGTATGACCCTAAACTGGAGGATAAATCCAAAATGTCTTGTCAATTGGCTAGTATGTCAATCCAAAGTAGTGGTTAAGAATGTAAGTGAAGCCAGTTTGGCTGAGATTGAATCAATTTATTCAACCTCCTCATGCATCAGTTTCTTCCTCTGCAAAATAAGAGTGCCTACCTTATGAAGTTTCTTTTCATTAAATGAGTTAATACATGCAAAACACTCAACTCAGTGGGTGTCACATAGTAAATAGTCAATATATGTTAGCTAATATTATTGTCTCAGATAACCCGAGGGAAAATAGCTTCAGACACCCCAAGGGCTACGTCGAAAACAACGAAGTGGAGATTGGGTATTTATTGCAGTACTGGGTGTCCATAAAATAGCCAACTGCTAAAAATGATCCAAAAATGATCCAGTGTTCTTTGGTGGATTAGTTAGGTGCCTGTCAGTTTATAAACTGCAGTCAGAGTTCAGAGAAGATCCCATCATGGTGCGGAGGAGGCCTGCTAAGACCCCAAACACTAAGCCCCAAGTCAGAATTTGTTAGAGAGAGGTGAGATAAGATCAGTAGCTTACAAAGGCTTTAACCAGAAATAAAGGTAGGGCACATGAATGTGAAAATTAGTCATGAAGCACTAAGTTTTAAGTTAATCAGACCCTGCTAGATACTGCAAATGATGATGAAAATTGAGGAAAAGATGGTAACTTCAAACAAGAGAAAACATTGGCTCAGAAGGCTTGAGATATCTCCTAACACTGAGTTGGGGGGTTTTTTGTTTTTGTTTGTTTGTTTGTTTGTTTTTTACATTGAGTTGGTTTTAATGAAAAGGACTCGTCTGGGTGGGTGGACAGTTTCTATGACTGGAGTGATATGTATTTAGACACCCAAGTTGTCTTTACAATTGAAGGTCATGGAGAGAGGGCAGCAGCTGCCTTTGAGAGAACTCAAAAGGTTGTAGTAGGGAGTTAGGATGCAGACTAGCTTTTCTCTCCCTGCCCGCATTGCCTGATTCTTGGAGTCTGGTGCTTTCTCAAGCTAAAGTCAGGGAAGATGGCCTTTTGAACTATATCTCAAAGAGATATTCTTCTAGAGTAATGAAGTACAGGAGATATATAGGTGGGGGCTTAAAATTCAAAATGTGGAAGATCTGATTGTCAAATATTACAAATCGATCTTATACTACCATGAAGACCATAATGACCTACTTTTAACTCTTCATCTATCATCTCCAGCCCTCATCCAGTAGTGGAAACTAACAGAGCATATATTGACTGCCAGTCATACCAAGGTCTACGATCAAGGGATGGCAAGGTGGGTGTGGGAGCTGGCTGAATAGGAGGGAAATGAAGTTACCAAGACAAGGGACACTGGAAGAGGGAGAGATGTACATGGAGGGCACATGAAAAAGGACTATGGTATTGGGTTGAATTTATATAACTGAATTTTATAGTATCAGATCATCTTGATTGTTCTCTTTTTAAGGCAATCTCAATTTTCAATATTTCTTAAAAATGTGACATTTGTAATTAAATACAAAACTTGAAATAGACTCTGAATATTAATAGTACAGCATAATGTCCATTTTTATAATCTGGATATTATGCTTTTAATAGAACCTTAGATTTTAGAGTCAGAAAATATTTTAAAGAAAATGAAAAGAACGTCTAATTCAAGCTTCCAATTCTCATTCTACAGGCTAATGTACAGAGAGCCAGAGTCACACAGCTTGAACAAAACCTGGTAGCTATGTATAATAGAGTGGTGATGAGAATCTGAATCCCCAAATCACATAACAGGCCCCACGATTAATTCTAAGATCATGTTATTTTTTTCCCCAAATTGTAGGATCAAGCTTATGTAGGATCAAGCTTAAAATCCATTTTTTCTTTCATTTTAAGTTGCACTGTCCATTTAACAAGTAAATACTATCAGTTATTGGCTCTCTTATTACTTAAATAAAAATATACTTTAAGAGTATACTTTTTTACTCTTAAATATATCAAATGCTGAATCCCCTGTCTTTACAAAGCTTAACAAATGCAATTGTACTACAATATAACACCTGGGATAAATATATTTATTTGTATTTATATATTTATCAGAAATTAAAGATTATACAGCATTGTATTTGGTACTATCATGAAATTCTTGTGGCAGCAAAGGTGTCTTTATCACTATCTGAAACTTTAGAAAAACACATACATCTAAAATATATCCTTACCTATCTACATATGTAACATTTGAAACCCACACTGTCTAGATCATACATATCAAATATTTAATCCTCATGAAACTTTTTTTTATTAACATTTTTTTTCATACTAGAAAACATCATTATTGAGAAGTGTCTATGGTTAGTAACTTTGAGACAGAACTAGTTCTTCTAATTCCAAATAAATTTTCACCTGCCTTTTAAAAAATTACATTATTATAACATCTATAAAATATATATAAATGAGATAAAAATATAATGAAAACCCATGTAACCTCTGCCCATCTTGATCAAGTGTCAAAATATGGCTATATTGCTTTAGTTTTTCTTTTTTGTTCACATAACTTATATTCGAAGAACCTTGCATATACTTTTCCAATCAAGTTCTCTCTCATTTCTCCCCAAAGGTAACCTTACACTCTCTTAGATTTGGTATTTATCATCCACGAGCATATTTTTATACATTTACACTTAGTAATTTAAAAACATAAATCACATAAGTGTATGTTTCTCAAATCTGTATGCATGGTATCATACTTTACATAACACTCTTCAGACTTTATATTATTATGATTTATCTCTGTTGATATATTCAGCACAAGTTCTACTTTAATTAAGATTTTTCTTTTGGCTATGACATCAAAAGCAAAGCAACAAAAGCAAAAATCAACAAGTGGGCTTACATCAAATTAGAGAGTTTATGCAAAGCAAAAGAAACAGTCAACAAAATGAAAAGGCAACCTAAAGAATGAAAGAAAATACTTGCAAACCATATATCTGATAAGGAGTTAATATTCAAAATTTATAAAGAACTCATACAAATCAATAGCAAAAAACCCCAAGTGATCCAATTAAAAAATGGGCAAAGGACTTGAATAGACATTTTTACAAAGAAGACATAGAGACGGCCAAGCACGTGAAAAGGTGTTCAACATCACTAATCATCAGGGAAATGCCAGTCAAATTCACAATCAGCTATCACCCCACATCTATTAGAGTAGCTATTTATTTATTTATTTAAATTTTATGTATATATTTATTAGTGATACTTTTTATTATTATGAATACTAGACAGTTGAAGAGATTGGGTTTTCATTACATTCCATTAATTTGTTAGTCTTTTATTTTTAGAAGGCAAAGAGAGAGAGAGTGGGAGAGGGGCTGAGGGAGAGAGAGAATCTCAAGCAGGGGAGCCCAACGCCTAGCGGGGAACACGGGGTCTCACAACCCTGAGATCATGACCTGAACGAAATCAAGAGTCAGATGCTTAACTGACTGAGCCACCCAGTTGCCCCCCTTATTCTTTAGACAGTATATTCTCATCTTTGAATTTAAGAAAAATTTATTTAAAATAATTTTTTGCTTAGAGTCTTTTTACTTTTATTACCAAAGGGAAAAAATTGATGACCATTATATCCAATTAACTTGCTCACTGATGATCATAACAGCAGAAACTGTATATACTGTCTACCAAAGCTGAAGAAGGTGACCATTTAGAAATAGAGATTAGAACTAACTCTAGTGGTTCATATTCACACAGTCTGCTTCCTCTTTTTGTGTCTACCCTTAGATAGTAAAAGTAGCCTGGCCATCTAAGAAAACCTTTAATACGTATTCACAGTAATTTGTTTGAGATGGAACATAGATTTTTATTTTCTAAAAATGCTATTATACTCTAAGAGTTATTAAAGTGATCTGAAAGTACTTACATTACAGAAAAAGGACCTCTCTTTTAAAATCTATTCACTGAATCATAGGATTAGTATGCACAAAATAAAAAATCAGTACATAAACACATGGTGATGGAAAGTGAGTCGTCAGTTTTGGTAGCATGTATGTTTAGACATTCAAGATATATAACACCCTTTGCTATAAATTCTTCTTCAAAAAAAATAAAATATCATCATTTAGACTATAAATGTAAAAATGCTTATGGGGACAGAGGCAGATATGCCACAATAATGTTTTTTACTTCTACTGTTCAAACCATATTAATGAGAACATCATTTTGGAAAACTATTTCTATTTGTCTTATGTTTAATTTTATATATAATATACTTATCACATTTTCTTTATCCATTCATCCATCAATGGACACCTAGGTTGTTGTTATGTCTTGGTTATTGTGAATAGCACTGCATTAAACATTGGAATGGAGATTTCTCTTTAATATAATGATTTAGTTTCCTTTAGATAGATACCTAGAAGTGGAATTGCTGGATCATATGGTGGTTCTCTTTTTAATTTTCAGAAGAACCTCCGTACTATTTTCCACAGTGGTTGCAGCAATTTATATTCCTACTGACAGTCCACAGTCCTACTGCAGCAATTTATATTCCTACTGAACCCACAAGGGTTCCCTTTTCTCCACATCCTCACCAGCACTTGTTATCTCTAGTCTTTTTTAGCAAATCTAATGTATAGGATGGTGACTAGAGTTAATAATATGGTATATTCGAAAGTTACTAAGAGAGTACATCATAAATGCTCCACAAAAAGGAAAAAAAGGTAATTATGTAAAGTGATAGATATGTTCATTAACCTTATTGTGAAAATGATTTTGTAATATATGCATGTATCAAATCATCACACTGCACACCTTAAGCTTACACAATGTTATATGTCAATCATATCTCAATAAAGCTGGAAAAAAATAATGTAGGTATTTCCAGGTGGTTGAATAAAGCACAAATTCATTCATCTTACCTGTTGCCTAGTTGCCATCGAGCTAATTTATATATTTACACTTCTATTAATGGACATTCAGATGCTGGGAATTTTTCACTATTATAAACAAGGCTACAAACGAATACTCCTTTACATGATTCCTAGTATACTTCTGCAGCTTTTGCCTCTGTTATATTTATGCATCCATATTTGAACTTTTTGGGTCATAGAGCATAGGCAAATTCAATTTCTGTAGAAATGGCCAAATTGCTCTCTCATTTGGCTTTACCAACTAACCCTCAATTCTTTTATTGTTTTTTTAAAACACCATAATTTAGATCATGGTATGATTTATACCATAACTCAAAGGTATGATTCCATTTTAACACTATACAACACTACATGAATCAACTTTTGAATATGTCTTACAAATTGATGCTTATTTCTTACCTAGCAGAGGACAAAGATAGGGATGATATATTTAGACAAGTCTTAGAATTTATAAAATATCAGGGTTGTAAGAGAATAGAAAGGAAACAATAAATCTAGAAATTTTTTTTCTGGGTACACTTGCAGAAACAGTAAAAACAAACTTCCTAGCTACAATTATATTATTTTTATTGTGCCTTGTCTTTCAGTAGTTTTGTACCTTTTTTACATAATGGCAGACAATTCAAAAATAGGATAGGAAATGCAGAAATACACCTTACATATGACTCCACATGAAGTTTCTATATATTAAAGCACTCATTAATTGTCGACCCACAATTAATCATTACAACATATTTATATTTACTCTGTACTTAATATTCAAATCTGTAACAAAAAGCAAGGCCAGCAAAAATTTTATTTTCATATATAAAACATAATTGTGATTTTTTCCCCCCATGTTTCTCTTTTTGATGTTATGTTTTTCAAAATGAGTACTTGAAGAATAAAGATGTAGACTACATAGGCACTTTTTTCTGCTTAGAGGGGACAGAAGAAATGAGAAAAGAATAAACCGAAGTAAAGAGTTTTCATAAGTGCTCTGAATAAAGCAAAATGCTGCAAAATGCTATCACATTAATTCAATATTCTAGTCAAGTTTTATTCTAAACAATTTTTTCTACCCTACCTTGCTAACTGCTCAAAGACTTATATGTGTATTTTTTCTGTATATTATCTATCCTATTCAGATCCCATCCTTTAAGTATCTTGAAATGATTGTAATAGCAAACTGCTGATTTTTAAAAGCTAAATCAGTGATAGCTTCAGTGGTGTACTGTCATTATGTTAGAGACTTTAGACACTGAGGTATAACTCAGATATTTAGGACATAGAAGTATTATTGCCTTTCTTTCCATTTAATATAATTGTTCATTCAAGAAAGCCCATCATCTGTTATTTTTTTATCTATGCAATGCAATTCATTGTTTTAAATGTTTTTGCCCTTCTGTTTTGCCAAAACTAATTGTTCTTAACTAGCAACACAAATGAAGTCATCAAGTCTCTTACCACCCTTGTATTATCCATTAAATTGTCTACGGTTCTGTATTCCTTGTTTTATTATCAAACCACAAAGGAAAGACTGATCTTGCCTTCTCCTCCATTCATAGCGTAGGTGCCATTTATCCCAAGTCAGTTGTGCAGAATTATTGCAATGATCTTAAACAATATTATAAAAGAGAAAAATAAATGCTTTAAAAATATCAAAAGATTCAGTGACTTGTTACAGAGGAATGCACTATAATTTTTTTTTAATTCCAAACTAGGAATACGTACACAAGGAGCACAAAAGAGGGTGCAGAGTACCTTGAGATGGTCTTCATAGCAATAGTTTGTGAAGTGGATGAAATGTTTATCTTTCATTTCCTTGGATTAAATAATAATGTTAAACATATCAAAGTTTGAATATTTTCTTAATTTTTTTCATTTTCTCTATATTCGTCTTTACCAGTATTAGATTATCTCAATTACCCACACAAAGAAGTACTCAGAATTGCTTAAAATTTTTCACAATAGAAGTTGAAAGTAAGTGGAGAGCTCATCTCTTTAATTCATACATCTTTAGTTATAAATATTTTTAACTTTTGGCATTGAATGTGAAATGAACAACTCATTTTATAAGTAGAAAACTTCACAGGGCAGGCAAATTGCTAAACATAACAATTTAAAAATTATTTCCTCTTTGGGAAGATTATTTCAACATTTATTTAATATAGGGTAGTTTATCAATTATTTGTAATTTTAGAAGTGTTAAATAGGAATCTAGAATACTAGCCCTACTTCTGTCACTAACAGTGTATTTTAGGAAAATGACTTGGTGTCTCTATTTTAAAATGTATAAATATTGCAAATGTAGACTTTAGTAACATAGATTTGAAGATTCAGAATAGGTTCTTTGGCACAGTCATAATTACAGAGTGTGCACTTGGCAGTGGGAGAAAGAGAGATGCCAAAGGGTTGAAGGAGCAAGAGTATAGGACCCAATGCCAGTGCCCAGTTTCACAGCCTGGACATTCAGGACCCTTCTAATCTTGACCTTCAGACAGGTCAAGATTAGAAGGCATGTCCGTTTGATAGGATCAGACAAATGTCTGTACAAATGTCCTCTTTTTAGGCTTCAAATAATATAT
Organism: Mirounga angustirostris; assembly: GCF_029215605.1. Taxonomy (NCBI): domain Eukaryota; kingdom Metazoa; phylum Chordata; class Mammalia; order Carnivora; family Phocidae; genus Mirounga; species Mirounga angustirostris. Next base: position 78,317,317 of record NW_026991717.1, read on the forward strand.
TTATAAAATGAAACGTGTTTTTAATGAATTGAATCTGTTTTGCACTGCTATAAGAAAAACATGGATATATATATATAAAACACTTTTTGTGGAAGTGAAAAGCAGATAATGATAATAAAATTTCCTTTCCTATAATAATAAATATGGTGATGGGAACACATCCTCATGAATACCTAATGAATTCAGACAGCCATATGACATAGCCTCCTCTCTTTTTCCCTCATCTTAAATTTATTCTCTATTTTTTGTAGTCTTTACACAAATTTATGCACCTAACTGCTGCTGTGATGGTACCATTTCATTGTGGTCAATGGGGGACCCTACATGATCAAAGTCTTCACTACTGTTGGCCTTTCTTCTCCTCAAAGGAATCATACAAATGTGCTCCCACTTCCTTCTTTATAGATTACTTCTAAGGTCAGTTTACTTTTTATGAAATCTTTTTATTGTATAAACATACATCTCTGTAAATATCTCATTTCCCCCCTTTTCCCTAGATCTTGCATACTCACCTAAGAAAAATCCCGTTCACTTTTCTCTTCAACCTTCACTTCTCTTTTCCCCGCTCTACCCAAACAGCTCTAATCTAGTCTAATAGTGCATAAAGCATCCAGTGTCAAGGAAATGGAAGTCTGGTGTTCCATTACAATGAGACAAAACAGAATCGGTGTCATTGGTTTCTGTAACTCTGACTAGACCCAGAATCTTTTACAGGCTTCAAGGAACTGTTTTCCCGCTTGCAGTTACTCGTTCTTCTCATCACTGTGAACATTTCTGAAGCACTATGCATTCCCACAGTGTTACCTAGTGGCAATGTGGTAAGAAGCCAGGTACAGTTCCTGACCAGAAGATTAGGAAAACAAATACATTACATAAGGACTCACTTTTCCACTTGGTTTATTTAATAACATTTATCGTAGCAATACTGTTTAATTACTTTTTCAGGGCAAGTAAAGTTTACTAAGTCATATCACAGGTTAAATAGCTTGTGTAATAACTGGCAACTGTTTACATCGAAAAAAATATTTCTATAGCTCTGCTTTCGTTAAAAAAAAAAAATAGTCTGAATTCCAACACACTGCTTACAAATGTGGTTTTAGAGCACAACTCATTTATTTGTAGCCTGCCTGTAATACTATCTTGAACTTTAAATTGCACCTTTTCTTGGAAGGATTCAAAGTATCTCCATTTGTAATATCACTGGGTCTTGTTTGTTTATGCTCTGCCTTCTTTCACAAATGATTGGAAACAGTTTATACGTCTAACAGAATAATAATGCAATATAAACAAGGTAGAGGTAGGACTAGGAAAAAATGTAAATAAAAGCAGGATCCAAGCCTGGAACCGGGCGGGGCCAGGTGAGTCAGCACACGTGTGTAGATAGTACCTGCCAGTTGAGTTGCTGAAGGGGACCGTGAAAGGATACTGGGCATTTGCACTAAAGACAAATGCCCAGTATCCTTTGGAGTCTCTTCTGAATTGCTGCTTGAGAGTGAATCCATATAGGCTTTGGAAATTTTATGAGTAGATGAAAGGGTTGGCATTCTTTCAGGAACACTTAGAAAACTTTTGAAAATGATTCCTAAAACATACAAAAGTCACATGTACCTAGAAGTGCGAAACCCACTTCACAGTGGCCCACAGCAAAATTTGAGAGCTTATCTCAATAAACCACTGGGGGTTCTCTCTAACACATGAGTTTTTGGTTTCTTTAGTCCCTCAAATCTTATCATGCAAACCTGACAAAGATGATGAGGGGCCGGAAGACTTCTCAGAGCAGATATTTTCAAGGAGCTAATACAGATAAATAATAATATGAATTATAATGATACTGTGGAATATTTAACTTTGGGTAATATATTATAATGCTGAAACTTCCAGGAAGAATTAATTTCTAAAAGTGTTAGCAAGGAGCTCAAAATGTAGATTGCTACATAGGATTTTTGGAAGCCAAATGCCTAAGCTTAAGAGGTAATCTGCAAAACTACAGTTTCATTTTTAAATAGTGTAATTCTTTCCAACAGAGATGGTGAGAGCAATTGTCTTTTACATCACTTTTAAAAGTAAGGGACGACGTGGTCATACCATATGTAAATAATATGACGTTACTTAATCTTAAAGTAAATTATCTTGCAAATTAGAATAAGACAATTCATTGTTCTCATTTTACAAAGACACAACTGAACAGATAAAGAAAGAATCTGCAGTGAAAGTGAAGCCAAAGATGGAAGGTGTTGTGCTAGGCATGCGGTATACATGACTTAATATTTGCTGACCGGTTGGGTTGTTTCATGGCTACATGTGTAAGAGCTAAATCAAACCGGCCAGTAGGTTTAAATAACTCAACTTTTTTATATGCATAATCACAAATCCCATAGTGCCAGAAATTTAAAATATTGGTGCTTTCCATTTTCATAGCTGTCCTCATAAAGCAGTCACTGAACCCTAAATTGCAGTCAATCAGAAGGCCTTAATGAATTTTGAGTGTTAAATCAAAGAGAGTAAGTTTCTAAAATGAGTCACACATGTATACACTACTTCCCTTGGCAGCTTTCAGGGTCACTTTAGAATTTGCTTTGCCAAATTAATTATCGACTTAATAGGTGATGAACTTTTATAATATGCATGACGTTCCTTGGCTTTTAAAATATATTTCACATTGTAACAAATAAGAGCATTTAACCCAGTCATATTTTTGTAATATGACCCCAAGCTTCCTATGAAAAACTGTTTTGACAAACTAAAAAAATAATTCTTTTTTAGTTTTGCCCAAATATATTGGGCTCATTATCCATATAAAATATAATAAATTCTTAAATACATCTTAAAATGCCAGTCTTAATTCCTTCCTTTTTCCTTTTTCTTCATTAAACCTACAAAAGTGAAAATCAATTACGTACCCTGATGAAAAAACCCTCTATTTAAATTTCAGAATGCTACATAAACAATGACCCCCCCCCTTCAAAAAACCAAAACCGGTGGAATTAGGATAATTGTTCAATTTTCCAACTGTATTGAAGTAAATTCTATTTAAGATGTATTTCTGAGCAATTGATAAAAGTTGTTTTCAAATAAAACATTCATTTGGAGATAGAGAAAACATTAAAGATCAGTTTGTTTTACATAAGCAGTTTTTTCTTTTTTAAATTTCCATGCAAAATAGTGCAAAAACAAATGTTTCTACTGAAAGTAGATGATAGAATATCGACTAGCACTGTTTTGTAACTAGATATTTGTGTTATTATAATTAAAAGATCTAAATCTTTATTTGGGGAAAAATTCATTGTGAGTGTAATCAATCAACCAATATTTATTGACCATCTGTTATAGTCTTAATACTGAACAAGTGGTTTTTTTGGCTTGGGGATGAAGAGATATTGAAGGACTAGAGAATATGGGGTCTGTTTTTAAGAGAAATAAAAACCTAGGTTTTTATTTGCAACCCTATATAAACTGATACTCAACTCTTCAAAACCATTTTCAAGAAAACACAATCCCTCTCAGAATAAAAGAGAAACCAAAAGAGTTAGAACACCCAAGACTTAGGAGATGTTCTGAATAGCTAATAAATATTATGATCTGACTGAGATGTGATTAAAACCAAGTGTAGGGAGGGTCTACACTCATTGAAGTGGTAGTTGTCACGCTGCCATTTCTGCCACAAAATTGCGTTTCACCCTTGAAAATAACTCTCCATTAGGAAAGGTATAAGTCAGCTACTTAGATATGGTTATGCAACTCTTTCTTTCAATGCTAAAAGCAGAACCGCAGTTCCTGTTTTTCTTTTCCGCGAAAGGAGGTGAAAATTTGACAGCTCAAAATGAAGCAAAAACTCAAGATAAAACAGACACCATTTTGTGCCCACTCAGTCTTCTTTCCAGGGTCATACATGTGTAAGTAGCTGTTTGTTTATAGTCAAGACCTTCTGTGGGTAAATCTGGCAGGATATCAAAGACATTTAGCATAGATATTTCATTTTCAATGCATGTGTCTATTTTTTCCCCTGTTGATGAACCAAATATAACACATGCAGATGATTTTTAGGAATTTATTTTAAATCGTATTTCTTTTTTTTTCTTTTTCTGAATGTTCACAGTAGCTAGAAACAAGTATTTGCTTACCACTTCCTTCCCATCATAATATTGAATGGTTAGATGAAATGAAACACAAAGTTGTTAATGTGTTTCCCTCTTCTAGTACGTCTATGTGTTTATTAATCAATTAATTAATAATATATCTATCAGTTTATCTACTGTCTATTAATCATCTATTTATACAACCCATGGCATAGTGTTTAAGAATTTGGGCTTTGAATTTGGTTAAACCTGACTTTGAAGGTAGCATTTAACTTGTTATGAACTGAATGGCTTTAGTTACATTAATTACCTTTCCTAGTCTAATCATCTTATCAGTTAAACCAGGCAGTAGAAATATTTATTTCCTTAGGGAAGTGAATGATTATGAAGATTAAATGAGATAACTAACTCATGCAAAGGGCTTAGCACATTGCTGGGCATAGTAAATATTCAATAAAATTTAAGAATTATTCTTATTTTTCAATAACAATAATCATTTTCAGAATAATAGATCATAAACATGAGGTAGAGATCAAAGATCTTAGTTTAATATCTTTAGTAATATTTCACTTATTTATGAGAAAAACCCGTGATTTTAATTAACTCTAGGCAAAACCAAGAGGTAGTAAATTTTTCCTTGGTCTTTCAGTTTCCCATTTCTGATATTTTCATAACAATGATACTGTTTTTTCTCTTTTCCTAATCAGAATAAAATGTTTTCCTAGTGTTCTTTCCCCCCAGTAGCAAAATATTTATATTTATAGTTTATTAAGACTTGAAGTCAATACATTATCTCCCTATAACATAGTTTGGTGGAGTTTTTTGTTTGTGTTGGTTTTGTTTTGAAATGCTGTCTTGACCCAGTTGGAAGTCCTAGCTAGAAGACAGTCAGTTTCCTTCAAGTAATTGATTAAGTTCAGAACTCAACAACTTCCCTTTTGGGGCTCTGACACACCAGGATCACTCTGCCAGGACCGTTAATTGCCCCTGGGGCCAGGGAACAGATAAATAAGGCGCAGGTCCTATGCTCCAGAGGTCAGAAAATTACTAAAATTAGCCAATCTAGAGGGAAGCCGAATAGATTAGAGAGAGAGAGAGAGATAGGCAAACAGACAGACATTCAGACAGTAGTACAATTTCACTCCAAGTGTGATGGAAGTAACATCTTCTACAGAGGACAGGTGTTATTTGTTTAAAGAAAGAAAGAGAGGTAGAGTGGTTTCTGCATGTGCATAGAAATAATAACGTGAATAAAGATGGAGTGGTGTTAAAATGTGCAATGGAGGGTATATATTTGGAGGGTGTAGTGTGAGACAAAGATGGACAGGTAGGGTGAGATCATATGTGGGTTTATAAATTGGGCTGATTTGTTTTTATTTTATCCTCTATGTAAACCAGTTCTCACTTTGCCCCTCAGGGGATACTTTGTAATATCTGGAAACAAATATCTTGGGAATAGGGTGCAGGTATAGCTAGTGAGAAGCCAAGGATGCTGCTAAATATCCTATGATGAACAGGACAGGATCCTCACCACCAAAAAAAAGATTTTCCAGCCAAAATGTCAGTTGTCCAAGATTGAAATCCTGGACTGTACCAGTGGTCTCCAAAATGGGATGCTTGAATCTGACAGGTGATAAAAAATAGCACATTAGGGTACAAAAAGCAAATATTAATATTTTATAGTTATTTTATCTCACTTAAGGAAATTTTTGGAAGTATGTTTTGTAGCATACAAGGTCTATATTTACAGTATAGAACTGGTAAATTATATGTACATTTGTAGTACCTGCTTAACATTTTTTACTAATGGAGTGCCCAGCCCCAAAATTTGTAGACCCCTGCTGTCAAAAATAGGAAACCATCAAAAATTAAAGTGGGTAAGTTATAGAAGATTAAATGTGCTGGTTATGTGGGGAAAGAATGAAGACAAAGAATGAAGTATGAAGAAGAATTGGGCACTTATTGGCAAGAAATGAAAAGTGCATGATTTAAGGCAATGTCACTGGAGATTAAATAAGGAGATCATTCAAGACACATTTTTTTGTAATGGATTCAACAAGAATTATTGGGTGACAGATTGGATTTGGAAATCGAATAAGAGGGAGATGCTGGAGAGAAACTAAGGTTTCAAACTTAGACATGTTCATTGTTCTTTCTGCCTCATATTCTAGTTGATAATATGCAGGTCTCTCATGAGAAAGTGTGAGAAAACCCAGTGGCTATCTTTTATTTGAGAGAAGTATAATAAGTATGTTTGGATCATTATCATTTTGATTTTGTAGTCCCTCTGGAAATTCAGGTAAATAATCAGATGAAGATTTGGAGGCTACTTTATCTGCTTCATAAAGGTAAAGTTGAAAGGATGGTTTTGAGGAGGTCACTACAAAGACCAATATTGTTAGTAATAATATAGTTGAAATGATGTGAATTCTCTTGTTTATATAGTTTTCTTTAATTCTCCACACAGTAACCAACAGAAAGAAAGATTTTGGATTAATGCAGTGCTGAGTATTGAAAGGATTGGTAGGGGTAAGAATATAGGTTTAGAAGGGAAGATTGCAGTAGAAAGATTAATAGACATGATTTCAGGCTATAGCTGGTAGTGGAAAGTGAAGAGAGATTAATTGAATAAAGAGAATATGGAAGGTTTGTGGACAAGGCCTTGGTGATGGTGACGAGTAGGTCCAGTTGGATTCATGGAATGGGAAGAATGGAGTAATTAAGGGTTGTGGTCCAAGAGTACAATTTCTGGGTTTACAAAATTTAGTTTTAAAAATTATTTCCATAGGACTATATAGAAGACTCTCAGATATACCAACATACACACACAAAAATAGCCTATGAAAGAAATTTGGAAAATAAACCTCTCATTACAAAAAAATGAGTAGAAAAAAATAATGAAAGGGAATGTAATATTTGGTCTTAATAAATGTCATCTTCTCCTAAATTTTCCTCTTTCTACACAGTTTAAGGAGTAATAAGTATGTTTCATCCGGCCTTCCAGATCTCTCAGTGTATCAAAAAAAAAAAAATTCTTTAAGGCGAATCCTGCAACTGTATTTTCTCAAATAGAGATAGAATAAAAGAGAAGGATGGGGGAGAGAGAGAAATTCATCATAGACACATTTGCTGAAAAAGTCTGGCAGATGAACAAAACATGATTTTTTGAGAGGTTCTGTAATGGATAGTTCTTTTTCTCACTTATGTACTTATGTGAAACTAGGAAAGATAGTAAAGTGCAAAAAAAAAATCTACCAACTGAAAAAAAATTACAAAATCTTAGCAGCTTTGACTGTAGTGACTTATAGTTAAGTTATCCAAATGCACTTAAGGCTGCCTTTTTATTTCCTTTCATTTTGACACCATAATATAATGTTTCATTTCTCAAAATCAGGATGCGAATCAGGTAGATACAGTTAAATTGATAAGTTCTACATATGTGATTTTCTCTTCAGCAGTAAAAATAATGTCATATCTTAAGGTCAAAGATTATTAACTACAAAACATTAAAACTGCTGAGTTTAAAATATTTGTTCTATCTCCTAGAGGAAGAGTCCAAAAAGCACATTTGAAAATTTCACATTTTTTCCCACATAGTCACTGGGCTACGGTTTTATTTTTGAGGCATAATTAAACAAATATGCCCACTTTAAGGAGATTTTATAAACCATTCAATTCAGTTTAGATTAACAAGACATTGAAATCCATAATAAAATATGTTGTTGAACTCTTGTTGTCCTTAGTAATTTCTTCATAGCTTTTTGCATGTTTGATGTATTTCCCTCACATTATTTTGGAAGGGGAAGTATAAAAAAATGGTTTTGGATGCTTACAAATACACTGAAATCCTTCTAGTTACCCAAGATGGCATATCCAAAACATGGTTTCCTAATAATCTCTACTTGTAATCATTTAGAAATTGTGGAAACTCTAATGAGGCACATAACTAGCTACCATTAGAATACAAAGTTTGCTGGATCCTGTCATCCACAGAGTTTATTCTTTTAGTCCCACCCCCCCCCCCAAATCGCTACCCACAATTTACTTTCAGGGCTATGTTCCCTAAACTATTTTTATGATTGTCAAGGACAAGTTGTTCTGATATTCAAACTGTGCTGTTTTCACATTGCTCTGTTAAGAAAAGGTTTCCTAGGGACTAAGGAATCTGTTTGTTTTATTAGATTCCTTGTGTTTGTGGTGTTTCTTTTAACGAGATGATCAATTTATGGCTAGGATTATGACAAGAGTCCAGAGCCTTTTTGTTGGGATAAAGGTTGCCTCTCCATAACTGACAAAATCCTTTAGTGTCTCTGACACGCTCTCTGGCTATAAACAAAATACAGAATAAGACTTTGAGTGGGTGAAAATGAAGAGCTCTCTAGAGCATTCATCTCACTTCTGGCCCTGTCTTGTGAGGGTGAATCTTACATGGCAGCCTCAGAGCAGCAACCTGGATGCCTATGCTGGATTATTAATTCCAATTTTCAAACCAAAAAAGAAACCAAGAAATGAGACCTATACCAAACTAATTATAATCCAATTAGATTCTTATATTACAGCCCAAAGGGCAAAGCAAAGGATTTCCCTTAACAGATTAGAAATAGTGAAATGCCGTGTATGTATAGGAAAAAGGAAGGAAATCAGAAGAGGAAAGGTTCTCAAAGATTTCTAGGTAAAAAGGTTGAGAGTGGGAGAGACTTTGCACTTTTTTACATGGGTGAATACAGGATCAGCTTGTTAGACTCCAGTACGTGAGTGTGGAAGCACATGGTGGTAAGTGTTGTAATCAGGTGCCCTGAAACAGCCACTCTCCAGGGTCCTCATGGGGGGGAAAGGGGGAGTTTGACCAATAGTTGGGAAATACTGCTTCAAAATTTGTCTTTTCCCCTCCGCCTTATATGTAAATCAAAAGCACTATGAAATACGTATGGAATGATGAAAAAGCATTGTGTAGTTAGCAAAACAAATGTGTGGCCTTTAAGAGTTAGAGCAGATTTAAGAACAGTAGAGTTGAATGAACCAGTGATCTTGGCTGGCTCCTCAAAGAGGAAACTGAATTCATGACCGAATCTCTGAAAATGCTAAATTCAATATCTGGTTTGGCAAAAGACTCGGCCTTTTTAATTGCAGGAAAGCATCTAAATCTTAATCTGTAAATGAAGAAAAAAAGAAGGAAGGACTCCATGGAGAAATAGGCAAGGACAACATGACACATAAATGCTAAATAACAGCAACAAGGGCAGTATTAGTGCCAAGTAAAACTTTTTTTTTGTCAGTTAGCTTAATGTCAAGATTGAATCATTTCAAACACTCATAAAACACGACTTTACTAATCGCTATCAAGTGTGGCCCAGTCCAGGGGAATCCATATGTCTCTCCAGTTCCCAGATCAGCATTACACAGACTTCTGAAAGTGTTTTCTACTAATGTCCATGAGCTGATAAACAGTCCTCAACAAATAACATTCACAGAGTTTTTGTGCCTTTGTTTTCTTCACTCTTCCTTCGTACTCCTATACTCTCCATAGTAGCAGGGAGTATAGCCTGCTGCTTACAACGGTGTTAAGGAGCAGAGAGTAGCTCTCTAATTTAAAGTCATGAACCAGGGGCGCCTGGGTGGCTCAGCTGGTTAAGCCTCTGCCTTTGGCTCAAGTCATGATCCTGGGATCCAGCCCCACGTTTGGCTCCCTGCTCAGCGGGAGAGTCTGCTTCTCCCTTTCCCTCTGCCCTTCTCTCCTGCTTGTGCTTTCCCTCTCTCTTGCTCTCTCTCTCTCAAATACATAAAAAAATCTTTATAAAAATAAATAAATAAAGTCTGAAACCTAGTATGCATACAGCAACATTTTAGCTGCCTTTTTTTTTTTTCTTTTTAAAAAGGTTTTCTTAACTTCTGGACTAAGGAATTTGGGCACCTGAGTTCTTTTGCTTTCGGACTCATCTAAGAGATGTTTTATACCTATTGCTTAAACACCTTAAACAATTTTTTTTCTAACCTTACCTGGATGCTAAGAGGAAATTTATTATCGTTTCTAATGTGTCAGAGAAAATGTTATATATTAACCAGTGTCTTGACCATGCAGGAGAGGCCCTTTTTATCTCCTAGGGAATAAAAACAAGGAATGTGCTACATGGAAAAGGTAAATCGCTCATCATTTTGTTTCTGACAAGTGTTTGGGAGAGGTTTAGATCCTTTGGGGGGAAAAAAGGGGAGGAAATAGTCTGTAATTTAGATCTGGCATCCCTACACACAAATTCTATGATTTAGTCAAGTTCAGTTTCCTTTTCCACAAAGCTATGGATAGTAATATATATTTCTGTTAGTAAGCTGGTATATGTGAATGTACTTGGTAATAGCTTGAGCCATAAAAAAGTTGTAAGTTTTGAAGAGCAAAATGGTCAAATATCAGCAAATTTAAATGGTTGCTAACACATAGCAGAGACTCAAGTTTGATTAGATGAAAATCCATAATATTTTCTCCTTTCTTCTTTTGCCTTTTGTTTTCTTCTCAAAATTCTGCATATGAAATATTTGTATATTTGCATATAAAAATATTCTGTTAAAACTCCTTATCTTTCCACTAAGTGTAATACTATGATATAGTTCTTTTATATTTCCATTTCCACTCACTGAAATGTATCCACTGATATTCGTGCTGGCTAATATTTTCTAATAATCTGCAGAGTTTTTTTTCTCCTTTTGTTATGTTTGGAAAATATGAGCATTAGATAGCATGACTGTGTGTTCAGACTGCCAAATGCCAATAGGAGCAGACTGCACAGCAAGAGAAGTGCTTTTGTTTGACAATGTGTTATACACTATTGATAATGATTTTGAAATTGAAGTTGGTACTCTTGCCTTTTGCTAGTGATATGAAGTTTTTAGATTGTCTTTATTTCAATTAAAGAGCAATGGTTAGTGCTGTTGTTTATGTTCATCCCGCCTGTCAGTGTATGTGTGTAATTATAACATGTAAGGTTTTAGTCTCCCAAATGCTTTTGAATTTTGTCCAGGACAACATATTTCTGAAGGTATTTGCATTTATTCACCAGAGACTATTCATGATGTTGCTTGTTTTCTTGATTAAATAGTGTTTACTCAGAGCCTCCTATCTCTCCTCTTCCCGATTCCTAAGCCAGGAGCATTCATCATCATAGCCTGTGATAGATGCAGGATGGACCCCAGGACTTTGAGATTTTCTTCCTGGCAGCCTTCGACTAACATTAAGTAACTTAAATTTTTATTGCTCATATTATGCTTTAAAGAGAAATGTGGAAAGAAAAGAGTTGGGATTCTCACATTCCACAATATGCAAATTGCTTAGTCTACAAATGTCAGATTCTAAGAGTAAGTGACTTTCATTTTCACCACAACAGCTTCTCCAGCTAATAAGTGACGATAATTGTATTTGTCTCATGCTTGAAACCAATGCTAAAGGTCGTGCAAAAGGCTATAGAGAAACAGGTAAAGGAAAATTATTGATTCGATTGTGTGTTTGTATTTGTGTGCATTTGTCAGCCTTCAGGACAAAAGTGGGACATCCAGCCTTGATCCAGAGCAAATTGCCAGATTTCAGTGAGCCCCAAAGGTGATATAAAGGAAGAATTTCTACCTTAGGTGGTTCTCAGTGAATTACCCCAGAGATAGTTGCTAGAATGCTGAAAGTAATTCCAGGTTGTCATTTCAAGTTCCTAAGAATGGATTCATATGGTCTACGCTGTTCTAGTGAAATGGCATATACATATTAGAAGCTGTCTAATATCTCTTCATAGGGATCTGACTGGAGGATCCTGAATAAGTGGTTAATATTTGAGGATTGCCAAGAATCTAGCAAGGACATTAGGGCTTCACTATTCAAGTTTTGTTTTCCTCTTACTAGAAAAGACAACTTAAACTATATGTACTTCAAGGAGCTTTTAGCTGAGGAAAAAATACATACCCAAAAAAGGAGAACTTTTTACAGGAGAGCTTACTAACTAGACTCACCTTCCCAGTTACCACACTTAGCACTTTGTAACTGGGGAGGAGCATGATATGGTTCTCACTGATGAGAAGTGGGCAGAAATGCCTGAGGAGGTGGCCATTTTTGTTTCATTCTACCATACAATAAGAACAAAGTACAGGAAGACAAATCTTTTTGCTCTTGCCCTGTCCCAGCTTCCTTTCCCTGGGGTTGGCAGTATAGAGCCTGGAAGTGGAACAGCCAGTATGTAACCCTAAGAACAAAAGTCACATCCTGAGAATGATGAAGTAGAAAGCTAGAAGGAGCCTGGGTTTTTGATGACATCATTTGGCCACTATGCCATCCCTGGACTGCACTTCTTGGGAATTCTTGCTGTTGAACATAAATAAGCTCCTTAGTTAAGCTACTGTTGATCAGATTTTCAATTTCTGGTAGCTGAAATATTTCTACTGAAACAGCCCCAACCATTTCCTGCTCAAACCTAGTGGTTTTTAGACTTTAACTCGAGTGACCTCAAGGTCTTGCTAAAACATGGTTTATTGGGTCCATAGTAGGTCTGTGATGGCACCTGAGAATTGCTCTTCTAACAAGTTCCCAGATGATGCTGATGCCGATGGTCCAGAACTATTGCTCAGAAGAATGATTTTTCTAAAATATAAATTTTAATGAAAATCATTTTCTTAAAACACATTAGTCCTGCCCCCAGACCCTTCAAAGCAAAAGCCAAGCTCCTCGCAAGGACATCTAGATCTGTTTTTTCATCTTTGTCTTTCATATCTCTTGCATGTTGACCCTAAGTTCCTGACACACTCAACTGTCTGTCGTTGGCTGATAACAGCCTATTATTGTCTGTAGCCACTTTCTAATAAATTTTTCCTTCTGCCTAGAATATTCTCCTTTATTATTTTCTTGACCATTCTCACTGTTCCTTCAAGACTCAGTCTTCACTTGGCTAAGTCCCTGAGTTAAATACCCTATACTATGAAATAATTATTTATTTACGTTTCAGTCTTGTTCAATGTGATTTTCTTGGAGTGCAGTCTATGGCATTCAGGCATTCCCCTCCATAGCCCTGGTGCCCAGCAAAGGTGCTGAAACATAGGAAAGAGTACAAAGGCTTGCTGAGTGAAAAACTATTTGCCAAAGCATCAACAATGCTGTGTGTTTATGATATAGTTCTTTTTATATCCTTGGGCTGTAATAGAACCTCCCTCTTTCTGTATAGATCTGTTTATTGTTTATAAAATACATAATTTAATACTTCATTATAATCACTTTCATCACTGTGTAAAAGTAAATTTGATGAGTGACCTTTGAACATAGTCCTTTGCAAGGGACAAAGCCCTTATTTTATCTCTCTCCTTTTTTTTTTTTTCCCGATGCAACAGAAATTGAAACCAGAAAATTCTCACAGAACAGATGCCCTTGCAATTGAAAAGCACTCCCTCTAATAATGCTTGGCATAATTTTTGTTAGGTTTGTATCTCTGGTATAATTACATGATGATTTTAATGGAAATTATAAAGAAGTATTTTACAAAGGAACAGAATATTTTATGTGTAGTTATATGTAAATTTACTCTTATAAATATGCAAGCTTTCTTTCTCACATGGGTATTTGCTTAAGGATCACTCTGATAAATGCAAACAAGACTCATATTATTTATTAGAAGATTGCTGAGATATATAACAGTAATTGTCATACCACTCTGTAGAATTCACTTCCAGAATCTGCTGTTGTTCCTATTGACTGATAATACACAGTAAAAATTGCCACATTTAAAAATTCTGTTGAGATATTAAAATATCTAAGTTTTTATTTTCTTCAGATGCATAAATTATTTTTATATACATGTTGTTATTTACCAAGCCAATCCGGCTTTCAAATGAGGCAATAGCTCTAGTTTGTACAGTATGATTTCTGAAGTTATCACTCATATCAGTGTTAATTCAATAATAGATAAGAGAAAAATACTAAAAGATAAAGGAAGTTTAATCTTTGGAACCTGGTATTACATGATACAATATATCATAAGATGAGTGTTTCACTACTGGCTATGTTTTCCCAAGATTAAGTCTGAGGTACAAGTAAAATTAGTGCCCATTTCACAACAAGATATACAAGATTATTCTTTCCACTTATAAGCTTAATAGCAGCACTTCTACAAGAAAATTAAAAGACAAAAAAAGCTTGAGTTCAGTTCACTTCAATTAATATAACAAGCACTTGTTAAGAGACTTCTACTTCATTAGGACTGTTTAGAGAGAAGCACACGAATGCATAGATGCATAAAGACATATGGGTAAACACTAAAATTATTTTGCAATGCTTGGTATTTTAAGCCAACCTCAGAAGAGCAGTGGCTTGGTTTCAGCCATGACAAGTGTCCATTGCTTATTTCCTAATTTTCCTGTACATCAAAATGTTTGATTATTGAAGAGATGCTCTTGTTATTTTCTAGGTGAAAATAAGGAAAAGGCATGATGGGTCCCTAAAGTTCATACTTAGATATTGTCATAAAGACTATCTTTAAATCATTTAAATTCTGAGGTATGGTCAGAAAATGTTAGGAGGTTAAGGACATCTCAAGATATATAAATCATGTATTGTTGAATTCTCTAAGACAGACACACTGTCTCGCTTTTTCTTCATTTTATGGCATGATATCATTTTGGAATAATCAGGTTACACATTAACACTGAGGCAGAGGAAATTCCAAATGCTTTCATGGTATGGTTGGCACCACGTCTTTATATCAACTAAATCTCATGCAACCTAGAATCAGCATCCTTTCCAGGGTAGGGCCAATAGAGGCAGTTCCTCCAGACCCACCTCCGGTCTGTGTTTTCTCATGCAAGTAGCTACTAGGGAGAGTGAGAAAAGTATGTAGGCACTTTGTTCTAGAGAAACCCATGGCTTTGAAACATTTATAAATCTTTCCCAATTACCAAGCAAAGGAGAATGTTTTGCTGTCTGTCTCAGGTTACTAAACTTGTATGTGGCCTTTATGTGCCTTATTTCACCGCAGTTATTTTAAACCTGATTTGTATTTTTATAAGAGTGTAGATGAACACCTTGTGCTCAGCCACCGTCCTGCATGCATACCTTCCCCGCTGACTGGGCTCTGACAATTCAATGTGATTTGCACCATCTGGGGGTCACTGACTCAACATGCTTCATCTAGACCCCCTATGCTGGACTACAACAGCCCCTGACTCGACTCTTCACCCGTGGACCTCCCTAATGGCTTTTTGAACTGAATTTTTTATGAAGGGAAGGAAAAGAAAAAACAGGAAAAACTTTCTGTTAAGTCTTAATTGTTTCTACATATTAAAATCACTTATAAGTATTCAGAAGGGTTTTTTTTTTTTTTAAAGTGGTCCTTTGAGGACAAATCTCCTGCAGGAAAGCAGGCTTTGATCTGCTCCACAGCTATAGTTTTAAATACCAACAAAACAATGATCAGTTTTGGGATACACTAACAAGACAATATTATCTTTAGTTTCAGTCCCAGCTTGGACCAAAGAGAAGCAGATAAAATGAGGAACCTTGTTTCAATTAAACCATGCATATGATTAGAGGGCACCCAGGAAAATAAAGACAAGATCTAAATTATCAATAGAAGTGGTCAAAACTTAGACTGTCCAGTTCTGATGGCCTAAATCTTGAGGTCCAGATAGATTCTAAATAGCTCTAGATGCTTCAGATCCCACATACAGGGATTTTAATACTTTAATAATGGTTTTAGATGAAAGTAAATAGTACTTGAAAATACTTGAGGGGCGCCTGGGTGGCTCAGTCATTAAGCGTCTGCCTTCGGCTCAGGTCATGGTCCCCGGGTCCTGGGATCGAGCCCCGCATCAGGCTCCCTGCTCTGCGGGAAGCCTGCTTCTCCCTCTCCCACTCCCCCTACTTGTGTTCCTTCTCTGGCTGTGTGTCTCTCTCTCAAATAAATAAATGAAGTATTAAAAAAAAATTTTGAATACTCTTCAAAGTGCACAGGAAATATTTTATCTTTATTTCTACCTTTAAATGTTCTCTATTTCTGACAAACCCTCGTGTAGAGACTTAATTATACAAACATTTGTTGACTTTTCATTATGTGCTAATTAGGTAGATAAATTCAGTGTAATCTGTCAAGTGCTATGATTCATATGAGAGAAGGATTCCCTGGATGTGCATATAATCATCCCCTCATGGTATGGTCAGAAGAGGCTCCCTGGAGCCTATATCAGAGGGACAATGAAGGGACTCAAGTGAAGTTAGGACATTGGGTCAGGAGGTATAGTAACTCAGAAGCTTGAGAAAACATGTTTGCAGAATCATAAGTCATTCAGTTGATTGATTCTTAGTTTTGAGGTTGGGGGGATTGTGAAAAGCAGTATTCTGAAGGTGTTCCCTCAAGATTTGTTTACCTTGATTATTAAAGCAAGCACTGATGTAGGGGCTACTTGAAGGGACTTTGTAGATGTAATCAAAGTTAGGTTACTGAAAATTGAGAAATTATCTTGGGTTATTTGTTGGGACAAATCCAATCACTTGAGACATTCAAAGCAGGGAAATTTCTCCAGCTGAAGTCAGAGAGATGCAACCAAGCAAAGAGGAAGAAGGGAATGTAAGATATTGGATGCATGAGAGGTAGTTCACCCACTGGTGCTGGCTTTAAAGAAGAGAGCCAGAGGGGGCATGACCTCTAGAAGCTGAAAATGACCCCCAGCTAAAGGCTGGGAAGTGAGGACCTCAGTTCTACAAATGCAAGGAACCGCATTCAACCAATTTGAATGATCCTGGAAGCCAGTTCTTCTCAGAGCCTCCCAATAAGAGCCCAACTAGCTAAGACCTTATTTTCATCTTTGTGAAACCAGGAGCAGAAAGACCAGCTTAGTCAACCCAGACTTCTAATCTTCAGAAATGTGAGTTAATAAATTGATGTTATTTTAAACCTCTAAGTTGTGGTAATTTGTTATGGCAGCAATAGAAAACTAACACAGGAGTAATCGTGAAAAATGAGACTAGAAGCAGTGATTTTCAACTGTACCTAATATTGTTCCCAGGGAACGTTTGACAGTAAATAGAGACATTTTTGTTTTTCACTACTGGGACAAGGGGTAGAAGGGTGGAGGGAGTTGGGGGGCATGTTTGCTACCGGCATCTAGTAGGTAAAGGCCAGGGCTACTGCTAGAATTCTGTAATGAACAGAACAGCCCCCCACCCCATAGAAAAGTCTTATGTGGCCCAAAATATCAAGTGGCATGATTGAGAAATCCTAGATAAAAATTAGGCAATTACTGGCTGGATCATCAAAGGTCTTAGGAATCTTGATCCTACAGAGTTTGCATTTTATCTCCAGGGCTATGAACAGCCATGGAAACTTGTGCCCTTTTCTCCCTCTGGCTACATGGAAAACATGCTATACTTCTTTTGTTGATAAAAGGACAGCAAGCAGGCCTGAGATAACTATTAGAAGCATTTCTATTATTTAGTAAACATCGACTGAAAAAAAGTAGCTAATAAATTAAATCGTATCAAACTTCTTTGTTGCTGATCTAACATAATCATTTGTTACGCAAGTGGTCATTTAAAAAGTAATAATAATTGCCAAAAAGATGGCTTATAGTGATGAGTCATTCTTAAAACTGGAAGCCTAATGATATTTTTGAAAAAAATATTTTAAGGAAAACACCAAAAGGAAGTGTTCACCTAATTAATTTCCTGTGTCTTTGTGAGGATATCTTATCATATCAGTGATTTTTCTTATACACAAAATCCTCTGCTTGCTTAGTTCACTGTATAATTAGGCTATTGAGCATCTACTTCCTTTAAATCCCTTTGTCTTAGTCTTTTACATTTTTTTTTAATAAATAAGAGCACGATTGCTGGATCTTATGGTTAAGACTATGTTTACATTTGTCAGAAACTGCCAAACTGTTTTCCATAGTTACTATACCATTTTGCGTTCCTACCAGCAATAAAAGTCTAACTTTTTTTTTTTTAATTTATCCACAACCTGCATTCCCTGGGTGAGCCTAAGACTTTCTTGACTCTATGTAAGATTTAAAAAGTCAGGAATAAAAATAAGGTCTCTTTCTCTCCTTAATCTAACTCTCACAAGCAAATTAGCATGTTTCATATTGATAAGGATAATTGATAAGAATAATTTGAAAGTCCAGGTTGTATTTTCACTAACATAATTAAAATTTCAATTGGAAATAATAAAAAAATATATTAACCATATATTCACTTAGTATGGGCTTGACTTAACATACCACAGACTGATTTCTCCTTTAAAATAATGGTTCCTATTGACTTGTCCTTGTTGATTATTAGATTGTATTATTGTTTGTGTTATTACATCTCATAGTTAATGGTACCATATCATCATTGGTGCATATAGGCCCTCTTATTCTTATCGATTTGTTTAGTTTGTACGTATTTATCTAAATGAGTATTTTTTTCCTAGGGATTTAAAATTCATTTAAATGGTATAGAATTACATGTTTAATTACATTTTATTTTTCACTAAGCATTCTGTTTTTCAGCTGTATCCACATATTCTCCCTGCATTCATTCCCTGATTTCAGCTGTCCCAGTGATGCACATCCAGGTGATCTCCTCCAACTCTCACTACACAAATGATTCTACCGTGACCTCTTCATAAACAAACATGGACACTTATTTGCCTAAGCATGTAGGGCATATTAGCAATTTCTTTAGAATACATACCATGGAGCAAAAATTCAGAGTTATAGGATATTCATCTTCTATACTTGGCTAAAATATGTCTGCAATCTCCTACCCAGTGTGTATGTACTCCAGTTCACCAGCAACAGTGGTATCATCAGTTTTCTGGGTTTTTTGGTCTTTTAGCTATGAAATAATAACATTGTAATTTAAATTTCTTTATTTGATTATTCATGGTTTTGAACATTTCTTCATGTGTGCATTACATTTTGCAGTTTCCTTTTAGATAAATTGCCTGGTCATGATCTTTGCCTGCTTATCCGTAATAGTTGCTGTCTCTTGTTAATTTGTTGGAATTCCTTATATATTATAATTAACCGTTTGTAAATGTCATACATTACAAAGTATCTTCTGCATTTTGTCTTCTGTATGTTAACTTTGTCTAAAGTTACCATCATTGGGCACCTGGGTGGCTCATTAGGTTAAGTGTCTGCCTTCGGCTCAGGTCATGATCCCAGGGTCCTGGGATCAAGCCCCACATCAAGCCCCACATCGAGCCCCTTATAGAGCCCCACAGCAGGCTTTTTGCTCAGTGGGAAGCCTGCTTCTCCTCTCTCTCTGCCTGCCCCCCTGTCTGCCGCTCTGCTTACTTGTGCTCTCTATCAAATAAATAAACAAAATCTTTAAAAAAAATTAAAAAATAAAGTTTCCATCATTGAACAGAAAGATTTAATACTGATTTAATAAAATTCACCTCTTCCTCACCCACCTCATGGTTTGTTCTTTAAATTTTGTTTTTCTAGGTTTTTTTATTTTTTTTATTTTTTTAGTCATTTGCTGACCTTGGGTCTCAAAGATACTTGCCACATTTTACTCTATTAACTTTATAATCTTGCTTTCAAATATGGGTGTTTTTAACTTTTTTGGTTTCAGAATATTTTAAACTGAAAGAAAAATTGTGAAACTAGTTCACAGAGTCCCAATATATCCCACATCCAATATTCTCTATAATTTGTATTATATTGTTATGTGACACCATTAATGAACAAAATTGATACATTATCATTAAGTAAAGTTCATGCTTGATTCAGATTTCTTTAGTTTTTACCAAGTGTCCTTTTTCTCTTCCAGGATGCCATCCAGGATACCAAAATACATTTAGTGATCATGTCTTCTTAGACTACCTTGGTTGATACACTTTTTTCAGATATTCTGTGTTTTTGATGACCTTGACAATTTGGAGGAATACTGGTCAGGTATTTTATAAAATGTCCCTCTAGGGATTTTTCTGATGTTCTTCTCATGCTTAGGCTGGGGTTATAGGTTTTGGGGAAGAAGATTGCTATGATAAAGTGCCATTTTCATCACATCATATCAAGGGTAAATAGTTTCAACATGATTTATCAATGTTGATGTTGACCTTAATCACCTGGCTGATGCAGTGTTGATCATGTTTCTCCACTAAATAGTTTACTGTTTCCCCATCTTTACCCATACTGTACCCTTCAAAGGAGGGCACTGTGCTCAGCCCACTCAAGAAGTGGAGAATTATACTCAATCTCATTGAGGGTGAAGTATCAACAAAAATTATTTGGAATTCATCTGTATAGGAGATTTGTCCATTCCTCTTATCATTTATTTATTCAATCATTTATGGTTAGTAGTATGGACTCATGGATATTTATTTATACATTGGGTTATAATCCAATACTACTTTATTTATTTTGATTCTCAAATTCTGCCAGCTTTGGTCTTTGGGAACTTTTTCAGTTGGCTTTTACACCCCTTGGATATGTTCCAATCATCTTGAATTCTTTAAGTACTTCCTTATTTTCTGGCACTGTAAGATGTGCCAGGCATATCTTATGTATTTTCTGCCCCAGTCCTCGAATCAGCCATTTCTCCAAAGAGCCTTGTTTCCTTTTATTGGAAAATGGTATTAGAAACCAAGATCTTAGCACTAGATATACTTATTACTACTGGATTGTTACTGGTTTTAGGCCCTCTCAGCTGACAAACCAAGGAAATATATATACATTAAGGTTAATTCTTTGTGATGTGAAGTTCTATTGGTTTTGACAAGTACATAATGTCATGTATCCCCCATTATATTATCATACTAAATAATTTCACTGCCCTAAAGAATTCCCTATACAATCCTCTGCCCCACTCTCACTCCTGAATTTTTGACAACCACTGATTTGTTTGCTTCCTCAATTTTTTTGGTCTTTTCCAGAAACCAGATTAGTAGAATAATGCAGCATAGAGCCTTTTCAAAACGGATTCTTTCACTTAGCAATATGCACTTAAGATTCATTCATGTCTTTGTATATTGATAGCTTATTCCTTTTTATTGCTGCATAGTTTTCCACTGTAGGAATGTACCATGGTTTAACCATTCACCTTTCAAAGGACATCTTGATTGCTTCCAGTTTTTGGTAATTGCTCATAAAGTTTCTATGAACATTCATGGGCTGGTTTTTTGTGTGTGTGTACATAAGTTTCAAATCAAATCCAGTAATTGCTAGATCATATGGTAAGGCAATATTTAGCTTTGTAAGACACTGCCAAATTGTCTTTGAAAGTGAATGTACTACTTTGCATTCCCCCTAGCAATGAATGAGTTTCCATCTCAGCATCTTTGCCAGCAACTGATATTGTCAGTCTTTGTTGGATTTTAGCCATTCTAATGCATGTTTAGTTGTATCCCATTGTTGCCTTAATTTGCATTTCCCTAATGACAAATAATGTTGGAAACATTTTCATATACTTATTTGCCATCTGTATATCTTTTTTGGTGAGATGTCTGTTCAAATGTTTTATTCATTTTTTAAATTGGATTGTTTGTTTTCTTATTGTTGACTTTTAAGAGGTTTTTATATA
Organism: Mirounga angustirostris; assembly: GCF_029215605.1. Lineage (NCBI taxonomy): Eukaryota > Metazoa > Chordata > Mammalia > Carnivora > Phocidae > Mirounga > Mirounga angustirostris. The sequence goes on from NW_026991717.1 coordinate 78,338,917, forward strand.
CTTTGGATACAGGTCCTCTATTAGATATGTGTTTTCCAAATATTTTCTCCCAGTTCATGGTGCATCTTTTCATTCTCTTGAAGGTATTTTTCAAGGATCAGAAGTTTTTAATTTACTGAAGTGCAATTTAAAAGTTTTTTCTTTAATGGATCATGCTTTTGGTGTTTTCCCTAAAAATTCATCACCAACCACAAAGTCATGTAGATTTCCTTTCATATTTTCTTCTAAAAGTTTTATAGTTTTCTATTTTGTATTTGGTTCTATATAGAGTTAATGTTTGCAAAACAGTATAGGTCTGTGTCTAGAGTCATTTTTTTTTTTTTTTTTTTTTTTGCATATGGACATCTAAATGTTCAGGACCATTTGTTGAAAAGACTATCCTCTCTCCCTTGAATTGCTTTTGAATCTTTGACAAATATCAGTTGACTACATTTCTGTGTCTATTTCTGGACTATTTATTCTCCACTGACAAATGTGTCTATTCTTTCTCTATACTATGTTGTCTTGATTACTGTGGCTTTATAGTAAGTCTTAAATGGGGGAGTCTCCAACTTTGTTCTTCATTATATTGTGTTGGATAATCTAATTCCTTTGCCTTTCCATATAATTTTTAGAATTATTTTGTCAATATCTATAAAACAGCTTGCAGAGATTTTTATTGAGATGTGTTGAATCAGTAGACTGATTTTGAAAGAATTAGCATCATTGTAATATTGAATCTTCCATTCATGAATATGGAACATCTGCCTATTTATATAGACACCTTCTTTTTTTCTTTTATCAGTGTTTTGTAACATAATAGGTTTTTAATATAACCAAGTTAACCTTTGTGTATGATCTTGGTAAGGGATCTGGTTATGTTTTTCTTCATGCACTGAACACCATATACTTAACAATCCATGTTCCCCTGTTGATTTGTGACTTCACGTTTATTGAATATTTAATTTCATAGACACATTTGCTTATAAGCTCTCTAGTTTGTCCACTGGATTTTTTTATTTTTTGCATTGATGCTATATATAATCATTTTGACCAAATCTTTGAAATGATCTTAATATCTGGAGGGAAAGTCCCATTCTCTCTTTTTAATGTTGAATTGGTGATTCAATTCAATATTTTAATTTTAAAATTTTATAATAAAATTTTAAATTTACTTAAAATTTAAGTAAATATGTAAATTTCTTAAGAACTGCTAATTGGAGTTTTGATTAAAATTTCAGTGAATTTTAGGAGAATTTATATCTTTATATAAATTGAAGAACATGGACTGTTGAAGGACATGGATTACCTCTCAATTTTTCTTTATTAAAATTTTATTTTATTTTTGTATAATTATGTACTTTATGTTTTTGTTATTATGGATGTTACATTATATTTATTGTATTTTTCACTCAATTACTACTACTTGAGATGAATGTTTTTGATATTTGTAGGTTTGATTTTTTTCTAATAGTTTTTCCAGTGTTTTTATTTATTTATTTTTTTTTTAAGAGAGAGGGAGTGCGAGCAGGGAGAGGCAGAGGGAGAGGGAGAAAGAATCTTAAGCAGGCTCCATGCCCACTGTGGAGCCTGATGCAGGGCTCAATCTCACAACCCTGATCATGACCTGAGCTGAAACCAAGAGTCAATGCTGAACCAACTGAGCCACCCAGGTGCCCCTATTTTTTTTTGTTTTTTATAGTTAGATGATCATATCATTCCCAAAAAAATGTCTATTTTTCACTCACCTTCCAATTCTTAAATCCCTAATCTTTTTTTCCTTTCTTTATTGCAATGGCCCTGACCTCTAGAACTGACCTTAGAGGAAAACTTCTAGAGTTTCCCCAGTAAATAAAAATTGATTGTAGAATTTTGGCATATAATGCTTAACACATTGAAAAAGTTCTCTCTTATTTGTAGTTTGCTGGGTGTTGTTATAAATAATTGCTGAACCATATTAAATGTTTTCTTTCCTGGATTAAGGAGATAATTATCTGGTTTTTCTCTTTTAGATGATTAGTATAATAAAGTACATTGCTACATTTTCTTTTTTTTTCTGATGTTAAACCAACCATACATTCCTTGGATTACTTCTACCTATTCATGATTCATAATTTTTAAGTGATGTGTTCGTTTACTATTATTTTATTTAGTGTTTTTTACATCAAGGGTCTTAATCAGAATTACCCTATATTTCCCCTTTCTTTGTAATTTCCCCATATAGTTTTGTATCAATATAAATCAGATTTAAAAATTGACTTTGCATGTTTTTATTCTTTTTTGTGTATTAGCAAACCTGATCATAAACTATTTTATGAATTACTGTTTAAAATTTTGTAGAATTGACCCAAAATGCCGTATATAATTTTGTGTTCTTAAGAGGGGGCATCTTTGACTACTGAGTTCATTTGTTTATTATCATTTTATATGGTCTATTGACATCTTTGTATTTTTTTCTTGCACCAACTTTGGCATTTCATGCATTTCTAACTATTAGGTTATAATCTTTTTAAGATCCTTTACCTGGTATTAACTGTTGTCTTTGCTACTTATTAGGTGAGTCTTCCTTTCCTAATTTATAAACAAGGATATTACCACTAGAATAGTCTGCCTCACAGAATTATTGTGTGGGTCAAGACTATAAGGATAAGATTATTGTAAATAACTTAGTATAGCCAAAGAAATATTACCATTTCACTTCAGGTTAGAAATTTTGTCAACTAAGTGATTAATAAGTAATCATTTTAATAATGCTAGCTGTAAAGCATAATGAATGTCACTAAAAATTCTGAGTCTCAGTTTCATCATCTACAATGTAAAGCGTTTTAACTAAGTGATTCTTAAGTTTTCTTCAAACTCTTTTTAACAAGGGCTCTATTCTTCCTAATAGTTGAATTTTTCAGTAATGAGTTTGGAGCATTCATGAGTTATTCAAGTGAAGATGTTTAGTTTTGAAGATGAAAGTAGGGTTCTTAGAAATTGAAGTCTAAGCTTTATAATCAACATCTTAGTGCATATTAAATTAAAGGGAGTGGGAAATATTTTGTAGGAAGGGTTAGTAGTGTTAGAAGTGGATAAAGGTATTCTCTCTCCTGAGGGATACCATATTTTTAGTAGAAAAGAAACCCACTAAAATGATGTAAATGAGATGTCCAGAGTCATGAGGAAAATCCAATTTGTTATTTTTTTTTGTAAGTAATCTTTATGCGCAACATGGGGCTTAAACACAACCGCCAAAATTAAGAGTCACATTATACCAACTGAGCCAGCCAGGTGCTGGCTTACAGGAAAACCCTATTTGAAATGTATCTCAGGCCCTGAAGAAGGCCACCAAAATCTGTATTATTTATTGCCATATCGCAATATTGCCACAAAGTTAAGTGACTTCAGAAAATGTGTTTATTATCTCACAGTATCTGTGGATCTGGATTCCGGGCACAACTTAACTAGGTTCTCTGCAAGGGTGCAATCAAGGTGTTTACCAGGGCTGGGCTCTTATCAGTGGCTTGCCTGAAGAACAAACTTTTTTCTTTCTTTCTTTTCTTTAAGACTTTTTTTTTTAAGAGCAGTTTTAGGTTGATAACAAAATTGAGAGGAAGATACAGAGATTTCCCATATATTTCCTTCCCTCACACATGCACCTCCCTCATTAATAACATCCCCAACTAAATTATATTTGTTATAATTGATCAACCTACAATGACACATCATGATCACTCAAAGTCCATACTTTTATGAGGGTTCATTTTTGGTGTTGTGCATTCTCTAGGTTTGGTCAAGTGTATTATGATGTATAGCCATCATTATAGTATCATATACAGTATTCTCTGCCCTAAAAATCTTTTCATGTCCTACTTATTCATCCCTACCCCTGCACACAAGTTCCTGGCAACTACTGATCTTTTTACTGTCTCCACAGTGTTGCCTTTTCTAGAATGCCATATAGTTGGAATCATATGGTAAATAGTCTTTTCAGGTTGGTTTCTTTCATTTAGTAACAGGCATTTAAGTTTCCTCCATGTCTTGTCATGACTTGATAGCTCATTTCTTTTTGGTACTGAATAATATTCTATTGTCTAGATGTACCACAATTTATTTACCCATTCACCTACTCAAGGACATCTTCGTTGCTTCAATGTTTGGCAATTATGAGTAAAGCTGCTATAAACATTCATATGCATGTTTTTGTGTGGACACAAATTTTCAACTCCTTTGGGTAAATATCAAGGAGTGCAGTTGTTAGATCGTGTGATAATAAAATGTTTAGGGGCACCTGGGTGGTTCAGTCGTTAACCATCTGCCTTTGGCTCAGGTCATGATCACAGGGTTGTGGGATCGAGCCCCGCATCAGGCTCCCCGCTACACAGGAAGCCTGCTTCTCCCTCTCCCACTCCCCTTGCTTGTGTTCCCTCTCTCGCTATGTCTCTCTCTGTCAAATAAATAAATAAAATCTTTATTTAAAAAAAGAAAATGTTTAGTTTTATAAGAAACCATCAAACTGCCTTCCAAAGTGACTCATTTTGCATTCCCATCAGCAATGAATGAGAGTTCCAGTTGCACAATATACTCACGAGCATTTGGTGGTGTCAGTGTTCAGGATCTGGGCCATTCTATTAGGAGTGTAATAATCCTCTTTTAAGCGCAGGTAGCAGTTGGTCTTGTGTTTATAGGATTGAGGGCTTTAGTTTCTTTGGCCTCAGTTTCTGGAGGCCACTCATGGTTTCTTGCTCCTTGGGTTCCCCAATATGGCCGCTTGCCTCCTCTAAACCAACAAGGGAGTAAGAGACACTAGGACGTTTAAGAAGCAATGTCATGTGAAGTGGAGAGTTCCATTAAGTTGAAGACTCTTTTTTTTTTTTTTAAGATTTTGTTTATTTGACAGAGAGAGAGACAGCGAGAGAGGGAACACAGGCAGGGGGAGTGGGAGAGGGAGAAGCAGGCTTCCCGCGGAGCACAGAGCCCGATGCACGGCGCAATCCCAGGACCCTGGGATTGTGACCTGAGCTGAAGGCAGGCACTTAATGACTGAGCCACCCACGCGCCTCGAAGACTTTTTTTTAAAGATATTATTTATTTATTTGAGACAGAGAGAAAGAGAGAGAGAGAGAAAGAGAGAAAGAGCACAAGCAGGGGGATCAGCAAGCAGAGGGAGAAGCAGGCTCCCCACTGAGCAGGGAGCCCGATGCGGGGCTTGATCCCAGGACCCTGGGACCATGACCTGAGCTGAAGGCAGACACTTAACGACTGAGCCACTCAGGTGCCCCAAGTTGAAGATTTTAAAAACTCTTCCTGTAATTTTGTAACTACACTTAATAGGATTAAGAAATGATTTGGAGTTGATAAAATGAAAACCTGATGTGCACACCAATCCTTCCAAAAGTTAGACTGTACAAAGAGATAAAATGGCAGCTCTTAAAGGATGCTTTCATAAAAAAAAATATATTTTATGGAAATGTCTTTTTAATTCTTAATAATCTATCCTGGGGTGGTTGACTAAACTAGAATTATTTTTGATACTAGTTTTTATTTAAATGATGCTTAGATTTTACTAAACATCTAATATATATTTATTTATTAAAAACTGTGCCATTTTAAGCCACATGTTATAACACTATTTTTTACAACTTTCCTTTATTGATTTCATTTGTTTTTCATAAAATCTTCATATGTTGCATTCTTGTGCACTACAATGCACTAGTATCCTTATTTAACATGTGAACATTGCACAGAGCATTTGAAGTAGATTAAACACTAAAATGTAATTTATTCACTCATATACTGGAAAGTGCAAGGTATCCATTTCCTAGTTATGGCTATGCATCCAAGAGCAACCTCAAGCCACTGAGTCATCTTGTCTGTCACATCTTATGTATTCTGTTGTACTCAGGCAGGTACTTCCCAGAAGGAGCAAGGTGGCTACCAGCCACTCCAGACATCTCACACCTCTTTTCCAATAATTCCAGCTGTAGTTCTGAGCTGAAATATAACTGAGATTAACTGGCTAGTATGGGTTTTGAGCCCACCAATTGTGTAAGGGAAGTGGGGTCAGCTCCACCCTAACAGGTGGGGAGGAAAAGTTCCTCAAGGAAAGTCAGAATGTTGTACCAACTAAAGAAAGGCAAAAGAGGCTAGGCAAGAATGAGAGATGGTGAGTTTAAGAGTGCTCTTGGAGGTTAAGAATATTTCCCAGAGTCTATAACTTCTGTGTGGTAGGAGATGGCCCCAGACCTAGAGCTTATGATTCTAAATCAAGGGTTTGTTTTACTACACCATAATTTTCCCTGATTCAGGAAGAAGCCTGTGCTTATTTTGTGGAATACATTAGGATAGTTATTTACAATTTATAGAGTATTTTCATACATGTTATGTCACTTGAGGAGGCAGTAAGATATATATATATAACATATATGTTTCCCATTCTGAATTTCTTCAGCTGTTCCTGGCTGCCTTCACCACTAAACCAACTGACTATGTGAATCAGGGCAGCACTTAAAATCAGAGCTACTCTCTCTCTCTTTCAGCTTTCCTGTGGCTAAAACTTTTGTTTAAGTCATTATATTATACCCGTACTGTGATGCAGCCTGAATGTAAAGTAAAAATAGGAACAGAGATTGGATCAACCAAAAAAAAGTAATAAAGTTGGATATGTGCATATACTGCAAGTGTTATTGATAAATGCTGAAGCCAAATTCCCTGAAGTGTGGATAGTCCGGTATGAGATAACCAAGGGTTGATTAAACATGGAAAATAAGTTATAGCTTCACATTCCCAGTCAAGATTCCTGACACTGAATTACTCTGCAGTATAATGAGAGGACTATTTTAACCCAGCAAGAACATTCTATTTCAAAGCAATTCAAAAATTGAAACCAACATATTACACAGGGCAAACCCAAATGCAAAAATGGAATAAAAAGTAATGCAAAAGGATAAAATTTCATACTTTGTACATAATGATAATCATTATTACATTAGATTGAATTCTGTATTCAGAAATGTTTCTTTCTTTTCTAATATGAATTTAATTCCTTAAAGGTTTATTCAACAACTTATAATAAATGATCAATGGAAACCTGAAGAAAAGTTTCTAATGGTTTTTTACTGAAATGTATCATTTCTACAAAGTTTTCTTTAGTTTTTATGTAAAACTAAAGTGTAAAATTGTAAACTTTAAAAATTTCAGAATTGTAAAACTAAAATATAATATGTAAATGTAAAAAATTTCACTAAAAATATTATTATTTTTTTAAAGTCCCAGTTTATCTTAGGCCAGACTTATATGTTTATTAATTTCTTTCCTACAAGGATGATGGTCATTCACTGTATAATTTCCAATGATTGCATTTTTTTTTCATTTGAAAAGTTACTTTAGGGGATGAACAATATGACCTTGACACACATTTCCCCTGTAGACAGCTTATTGCACTATCATGATCATGGAGACCATACACCATATCTATCATGGACAACTGACAGAATGGGAGAAGATATTTGCAAATGACATATCAAATAAAGGGCTAGTCTCCAAAACCTATAAAGAACTTATCAAACTCAACACCGAAAGAATAATCCAATCAAGAAATGGGCAGAAGACATGAACAGACATTTCTGCAAAGAAGACATCCAAATGGCCAACAGACACCTGAAAAAGTGCTTTATCATGTATAAAGCCAGTCAGAATGGCTAAAATTAACAAATCAGGAAACAACAGATATTGGTGAGGATGTGGAGAAAGGGGAGTTCTCTTACACTGTTGGTGGGAATGCAAGCTGGTGCAGCCACTCTGGAAAACAGTATGGATGCTGCTCAAAAAGTTGAAAATAGAGCTACCCTACAACCCAGCAATGGCACTACTGGGTATTTACTCCAAAAATACAAATGTAGTGATCCGAAAGGGCACATGCACCCCAATGTTTATGGCAGCAATGTCCACAATAGCCGAACTATGGAAAGAGCCTAGATGTCCATCAACAGATGAATGGATAAAGAAGATGTGGTATATACATACAATGGAATATTATGCAGCCATCAAAAAATGAAATCCTGCCATTTGCAACGATGTGGATGGAACTAGAGGGTATTATGCTAAGCGAAATAAGTCAATCAGAGAAAGACAAGTATCATATGATCTTACTGATATAAAGAATTTGAGAAACAAGACAGAGGATCATAGGGGAAGGGCAGGAAAAATGATACAAGACAAAACCAGAGAGGGAGACAAACCATAAGAGACTCTTAATCTCAGGAAACAAATTGAGGGTTGCTGGAGTGGTAGGGGGTGGGAGGGATGGAGTGGTTGGGTGATGGACACTGGGGAGAGTATGTACTATGGTGAGCACTGTGAATTGTGTAAGACTGATGAATCACAGACCTGTACCCCTGAAACAAATAATATATTATGTATTAATAAATAAAAGGGGAAAAATGTCAGTATCAGATAACATGGGAAGTGAAGAAATATTATTACCTGAAGATGTTTAAATAGATTCCTTTCTATAGGATTTCACCTATACTAAGGATTCACCAAGAACTCACCAAGACCATCTGAGTCCAATGCATTGGACCATTTAATGAGCTAAATATACAATCTGAAGTTAAAGATTAATAGGCAACTCTCCCCCAAAATAAAGGGAAATAATAAAAAGAAACACATTCCAAAGACCATCTGTGACATTTACTGAAGTCATTTTGGCAAATTCTAGGTGCCATTTTATGTTGTTAAAAGATATCTCCAATAGATGGTGATTGAATTTTCAATAGGAGCAAACATTCTTTGTCTGTATGTAGGATAATGGAATCATCCACTTAATAAGTTAATTTTAAAAACCTATATACCATATGCAAGTGTCAAATGCATTTTAAAAGAGCATAAGCTACTTTATTTCTTAATCTTGTTCAGAAACAATATATTTGATTATATTTCTTAACCACACCTTTTTTCTGGTCAATAGTTTTTACTATAATCAAATTCTTTTTTTTTTTACGTGTTCTTTTTTTTTATTGTTTTCTAAAAGTTTCAAGCACAAATCAGTTATTATTTTGAATTAAACTTACAAATATATTTCTTTATTTTTTATCACACTATTTTTTCTTCCACCAGACTCCACACTCTTGCCTTTTCTTTATGTTGAAGTACCTCCCTTAGTAGTTCTTTCAGGAAAGTCTATGGGTGCTAAACTCCCATTAGTCTGATTTTTTTTTTCTTACTTCATCCTAACTCTTGAATGATAATTCTATTGTTTTTGCAGCTTATATTTAGAATTAACTAAAAATTAGAACTGATACAAAAAAAAAATGAAGTATCACTAGTATTACCAATATCGCCATCTGTTATTGTCACCAAACAAGGGTTGAGGGATTGGTCTACTTTCCTCCTGTCAGCAGTCATTTTATCCAATTTCTTTTAAATTGGATTTTTATTGAACACAAAAACATAAATTATAATAGATTGGATAGTTTCTATATGTATATAGTTTATCAAACTTAATATACATTTTAAAGTATGATTGACTACATCTAACTTTGAAGAATCAAAACTTTCTAGTTTTTATCTTCATTTAACTTTATAGTTTAAATGTTGAATTATCATCCCTCTTGGACAATTTCCTGCCTCACACTAGAAAGCAAAATGACAGAATACTCCCAATCCTAGTCCCCATGGGCTCACAATGTGATTTATTTAAATAATAAACAAAATAAATTAGAGTTTGGGGGCCATGACCTACATACCCATTGTTGAGTTTGTTATAAATCTAACTAAACTCTTTAATTCTTCCAGATTAACTAGACTAAATACTTCATACAGAAGTGACTCCATGATTGGATTTTGCAGAAGGAAATAAAATTTTCTAACACGTTTAATCCACATTATCATTTTGAAGAGCCTCAAAATCTCTCTACGGGGTACTGAGCTAAATATACACAAATGAATAAAATAGATATGGTCTAAATACATGATGAATTTAAATGTGGTCCTAAAATGCTGACACATTTACTAGGCAGGAGTTCCTACTGGTATGACTAAACATTCAAAACAACACCAGGTGATTGGTGCTCTTTTTTTTCCCTTTCAAATAGGTGATGTGAATGTGAGCTAATGTCAACACAGTGCTAAGCAACCATTATCTTATTTCCCATCTATTTTGCTAGCTTTTCCTGTACAGTATAGCTTATTTTCCCTTCCCCAGCAACATGACTTTATCATGTATAGGAAACTCTTCATTTTCCACATCTACTTGTTTAACCATGTGAATCTGTTTTACTTAATGACTTCCTGGCCGCACTTGTTTTGTTACAGTTTTGGTCTTTCTCCGGGAGTAAATGTGAGATAACGAAGGAAAAAAAACAGTTGTACTGGCTCCTCTCTGCTGAGGGAAGAAGTCAAGGGCTGTTTGCACATAATCTTCACGAGTTACTAATGAGGACATCTCCATCTTGCATCTAGAGACTGGAGGACTGAGGTATCCCTGAGCAAATGTTACAACAAACTAGTCACTTAATGGATCCTGTCTCGAAGGGTTTGAGGTGAATAGGAATGTAATCAGGATTTAGATAAGCATCTCCTTCTAATTCCTTGAAGAAAAGTGGGTTTGAGAATTTTAACTATAAAGATGGCTACCCCTGGATCTGGAAAGAGACTCCCTGGCACTTCCAAGGGCATTTAAATAGATAGCAGTGATATGATTCATCTGTATGTCTAATTTCACTTCAAATGTTGCAAGAGATGTTTAGCAGACATGATTACCATCTGTCTTGACTCATATAAAAGAAAAAAAAGAAAAGAAGCTTTTCCTGGCCTAAGTGGCCTTAGATTGGAAAAAGGGAAAAGGGAAGAGAGAATGTGTGAATATGCCTGAGAAAGACATTTCCAAAAGCAGAATGAACTGAACTAGGAGAGGCAAAAGAAAAAAAAAAAAAAATGGAGAGAATTAGTCCAGGAACTCTGGACTAGAAACCAGACATATTCACTGGAATGAGACAGGTAGTCAAAACAAAGTGAATTCTAAGAGCTGGTAAGAAGTCTGGATATATAATACTAGGCAAACCAGTGAAGCAACCAGTAAGGTTCTGCCGGACAAAGAGAATCAGGGACTCAAGTACTGGCAGCATACAAAATGGCTATAGGCAGATAACACCATTTTATAGATGCATAATCTGAAGTTCAAGAGGTTAAGTCATTTACCCAAGTTCCTAGAGCCACAAACAAGAGCTGGATTTTTATTGTTTTTGTTTTGTTTTTCCTCAAAACACCTGCTCTTTCCATCATTATACAATAATATGTCTGACATGTCCTAGGAGGCATGAGAATTGAATTATGTCAGGAGCACAGACTTCACAGACAATGTTTTCATGGGAATTGTTAACTGGAGTGGCACAGCTAGGGTGTGAAGAAGGCCTTTGGGTGAATACGAAAGAGAAAAGGAAAGAATTAGGTGTTAGAAGAAATCTCAGGTGATACGGTTTACTGTTTTCATCATTAGGATGACAGAAACTTCATTTTACTCTAAGAGTTGTCACATTTTTGGACTAGAAATAATTTAGAAAATTAGGTTATTCAACTCTTCAGATTTATAAGTAAAATGACCAAGACCCATGTCAAGAACATAAATTAGCCTAAAATTAAGGTTTCTCTAGTTCTTCACGGGAGCTCTACTGAGCCTGCACTTCTCCCTTTTAGTGTAGGTGATGTAGGACCGTGGTTTGAGTGGAGAAGTGAGGTCAGTAAAATGGGGGAAAGGGAAGACAGAGTGTAAAGCTGTTGAGTATCATGAATAAGGACTAAGAAATTAGGCAGCCAAGTACTCATTCTTTTGGTTTTCTGACCCTTCCAATTTGATGGTTGAGATCTCACAGGGTGTTTGGGCCCTGGAAAGTATAAAAGAGATTTTCAGATCATTAATAATGGCAAAGTTCATTATGACGTTAATTTGTAAGTGACCAATACAATAATAGAAAAGTCAATTGCCTAGGTATGTACCTAAGATTACAGCCTTTAATTCTAGGATGATTTTGATAACTACAACTACTAATAAGCCTAAGAATAATTTATTTGCTTATTAACCAAGGGCTTTCTCATCAAAAAGAAACCAAACTGACTGTAAGTTGATCATAACAAAAATACGAGAAAGAAAGAAAGAAAGAAAGAAAGAAAGAAAGAAAGAAAGAAAGAAAGAAAGAAAGAAAGAAAGAAAGAAAGAAAGAAAGAAAGAAAGAAAGAAAGAAAGAAAGAAAGAAAGAAAGAAAGAAAGAAAGAAAGAAGAAAGAAAGAAAGAAAGAAAGAAAGAAAGAAAGAAAGAAAGAAAGAAAGAAAGAAAGAAAGAAACTCTCAGCTGTGTCCTAACTGTAGATTTTTCATCACTGTTGACAATGAAAGTGAGAGTCATAAAGAACGCAGCTGGAATTTTAACTCTTAAGTTGAGATCAAAGATTTGGCAGTTAGAAAAATCATCCCTTTGACTTGTAAACAAAACAAATCTTATATGGATGTCAGAATAAATAAAGTATTTCTTTTTTAAACAGTTACTGTTTTGGCTAAACTGTACTCATACCTATTAAAAGACTTAAGATAGAGAGTTTATCACTCCTATTGCCATCTTAACCTCAGACACAATTATTTAAAATGAAATAAATATATACTTAGCAAACAAGAAAGATATATTACTAATTGTCCACTGGGCAGTCAATTGCCAGTTAGAGTAGCCACTTGTATAAACTCTGTCAAACATGCTGACCCAAACACGTCTCTAGCGATTTCCAACATCTGGCTTAAAAGCTTCCCTGTAATTATTTTCATTTTGCATAAGCAAAACTCACTAAACCCTGCATCTGTGGTGGTGATATACAAAACATATAAATTTGGAGGAATTCATTAGATAATGCCAAGGAAAATGTACCAATGGCTCAATGCCATTTAACTCCTGTACTTTTCATGAATTAGCCAGCAGGAAAGGCCTTTTTCCCTTCAAAAGTTTACATAGATTATGTGGTGCTGCTTGACTTTTTTCTGCTATCGTTTTGCTGGAGTGCTTAATACATAGAAATTGACAAATAGGAAAGTTACAAAATGTGAGTACTTTTTCTTAATGTCTTTGCCATCTCTGAGTTTCTATAGGAAAAAAACAGGTAATAAGATGATACAGTTATCAGATACATAGATAAGAAGTATTACCTAGAATTTTTGCTTCTATAAAGCTGTAAATCTTATTTTGGTACAATTTTCTCAGGAGAATGCTTAAAACACATGTAACACATTTTTTTATTAAGGATTTTCCAAATTCTAATGGTGTACAAACATACAGATTCTCAAAAGATTGTAGATAGTTTAAAATCCTAAATTACAGATGCATATAGATGGAGTATACATATTTTTTTGATATACGGAAAACCTCCCCATTATACCATAACTTGTTCTAAACATGTTTTGTTCTAATTATATGTCAGAATGCCACAATAAAATACTACTTGATTATACCTTGACTTATTAACCTCAGCTAAATATACTCATCCATATCAAAATGTTCAGAATTGTTTTGAATATATGTTTATTTTCTTAGCTCTCATATTTGGTTTGCTATTTCTCTCAACCTGTTCTAGGGAAACTGGAATAGTCTAGGTTGGATGATGTATATTTATTAGCTTCAGAACCACATCTGTGTGCTCAGATTGGAGGAAAGGTCATAAACACAATGAATGTTGCTAGGAAACCATGCCTTTTAGTCAATTTAGTTGTGAAGATGAAAGGGTTTTTTTGGTACAAAGATGGGCTATTTGTATAGTACAATGAATAATCATTTTATTTTGATCTTTGAATTTATCATTTAAAAATAACACTTTTCATTAGTAGCTTTTCCTATTTATTATTTACTTGGATTTCAAATGTTTGAAATTCAAGATGTGAATGTAGCTTTCTATGAAAAGAAAGAGTTACTACAATTCTCATTTAAAGAAAATAATCTTGTTGGTGAAATTTAAGGATATCTAATCCTTAAAGAATGACATGCGAATCATAAAAAGATTAATAATCAAATAATAAAAGTCAAGGAACAAGTAGCTAGGTCCCTCGAAACAACTATTAAAAAGATTTTGTAACTTCAAGTGCCATAAACAACCCTGACACTTCTTTTTGTGTTTCAAAACTACAGGACCACAATCTGGGCAACTCTTCACAAAGATTAAAATAAAACAGACATGTTTTACTAGTCAACGATGATTAGATGATCCTTGGACATAACTTAGTACCCTAATTCCACAGGACTGTATTAGCCCACTTAAGTACCTAATTAGAAGCTTATGTTGACTGTGCCTGTATCTACTGATTTTGAATCAAAATGTAATTTTAACCATGTAATTTTTTATTGGCTCCCTTTCACTTGAACATTTAAGTAGTATTTGATGGCGCAGGCTATATTGATGATGACAAATCCATCAGGTTCGTACAGCAATAGACATGTTAATCACTTGGCTGAATCCTTCCTCCATACGAGTGACTATGTCACTCAGGCCGGCCAATCAGAATAATGTGTTTGAGGTCACATGTGTTTGAGGAAGGGAAACAAGGCCAGTGTAAATGGAACATAATCGTGGGTGAGGTGATAGGAAATGAGGTTGTAGAGAAAGACAAAGGCCAGACTGTGCAGAGCCTTGTGGGCCAGAGTAAAAAGCTTCAACTTTATCTAAGTATGATGGGAAACCTGGGATTAGGTAGAAAGAAGTGTGACATGATCTGATCTAATTTATGGTCTTGAAACTGTCACCAAGAAACCAAGCTAGCATTTAGGAGCTGTTATGGTAGTGCTGGTGAAAAATGAGGCTGGCTTCCTAGGGCTTGCGAGGGCGGTAGCAATGGAAATGGACAGAAGTTGATGGACCCAAAATAACTTTCAAAGGTGGAGCTAACAAGCCCTGCTGGTGGATTGGATACAGAGTATGTGGTTAAGAGTGAGATCAAGGATAAGTCCTACGTTATTAGCTTGGGCAAGAAAGTGTGGTATTGGCATTGAATGAATTGGGAAGATGGGAGGAAAACAGTAGTAAGGGTACAATTAAGAGTTCTGTTTTAGGCAAATTACATTTGAGTATCTCCAAGTGAAAATGTTAAATAGGCAGTTGGCTCTGACATTTGGAAAGACAGGAGCAGTATATAAAAATTTTTTAGTCAACTGCAAATAGTTAATATTTAAAACCATGGTACTGAATGAGATCATCTGGGGAGAAAGTATCTGTAGGAATGAGAAAAGGATGGCAGAGTTCTTTAAACAACACACTTAATTTAAAAGACAATAGATGATTAAGAGTAATTCTGATCATGAAATAAAATGCCACTTTTTACACTTATTTACAAAATACTTTTCTTATATTCTGTCATGCACATAATATGAAACTAAAATGTGCTAAGTATTCATTGTAGTCTATTCTTACCACTGCATGGATGGGAAAATTGAGCACTGAGAGATTATATGTCAAGACTCAAGACCTCACTGCTGGTAAGTGATGGAGTTAGGCCCAGAACAGAGACCTTTATAACTCTAATCCATTGCTTTTTCTATTATACCATGTTGGAAGCTCTCCATTTTCAAAGATACAAGGCTATTACTGGGGTTATTTGCCTCTACACTGGCATCCCCAGTTTATGATGCTTGAGTTCCAATGTCTAATTAGTTTTCTATCCTAGCCTTTGTTCTCTAAGGTCACTTCTTGCAGCAACCTGCCTCAGAGAGTTTCTCCCTCTCATGATCTTCTGTTATTATGCTATGAGCTGTGAAAATAGATAATGGAGACAAAGAATTATTATGAATATAATAAGTTAAAACACTCTTTGAGAGACTCTGATTAGTTACATGCCATGACCTTACTGCATTGTCTTGAAACATATATTATGGCTATTCAGGGCCTTTCACTTATTTATTACCTCATTATTATTATATTTTTTGCATTTGTGTTATGAAGTGATCAGCTTGTCAAGCGAATGACTTCTATGGCTAGTGCAATTTTTAACATTCATGCTTTTTTCTTGGACCATACTGTACCAGTCCACATTGATAAGAGTTCTATAGGTAGCTTTCATTCTCAATTTCTGGGATATTGGTTCTAAAAGATCAAAGGGAAGTTTTGATTATACTCTTTAGATAATAGAATTTATAAGAAAACAAACCCAAGCTAGGTCTTGACAAAGAAGGCTACATTAAAAAAAAAATCACCCCTTTGTGTGTGAAGCCAGTCTTCTAGGAAACAAGGCTTTCTCTACTTATTCAGCTTGGGTGTTTAGGGTACTGGTCACTACTCCTGTCTCCTTGATTCCTCCTGAAGTTGTCTTCAGGTTCCTGTGCTTTTTCCTTTGGCAGGAGGAATCCTGTGCTCCCACCATTGCATCCTTCTCATCTCTCATGTAGTCTAGATCACCATTATGTTTAAAGGTTGCTGATGGCCAGTCCACACTACCTCCTCTCACTAAATAGAGCCCAGAGTCCTGGAAATGCCAGATGCTTCCTCAAGCAATCACCAAGAAATTTCACTTTTAATCATTTGGTAGTAGGGAGATATTGGCAGAATTTTAGCAAAGAAGTGGCATCGTTTTGCACAGACATGTTGACAGCAATGCAAATGATGATTCTGAAGGGATGATGATGGAGGTGAGTAGAAACTTAGAAGGCAGAGTTTCCACTGAGAGTTGAAAAGGGCACGAACTACCCAATAACAATCAGGATAGATAGGAAAGAACATATTTTAGAGTTATTTTTATTTATTTATTTATTTATTTATTTATTTATTTATTTATTTATTTATTTATTTTACAGTTTTGAGGTCTTTTATTTTCTTTACATTTATCATGCCATGAATTCATAGAGAATGGGTTCCAGCAGTTTGTGCTCCTTTCCATTGGTTCTTACAAAGTGTGCTTCTCTGGGTGGGGCAGGCTGGTGCTTCAGTTGAACCTCAGTACTTTTCTCTTTGACTTCCTTCTTTTTCTGATCATTTTCCTTCACATGGTTCAGGAAGCTATCTCAGCTCTTTGAGTGTTTAATATGCTCAATGCGTACATTAATTCTCTTGGCAAGAATCTTGCCCTTAACTTGTTTGTTTACAACAATGCCAACAGCATGCTGAGTAACACTGTAGACTCTTCCAGTTTTGCCATGGTAACATTTGTGGGGCATTCCTTTTTGAACAGTGCCCATTCCCTTGATGTCCACAATATCACCTTTCTTATAGATTCACATGTATGTGGCCAAAGGAACAACTCCATGTTTTCTAAAAGGTCTAGAGAACAGAGAGCAGGTACCTTCCCTTTGTGTTGGTCATTTTGGTGAATTACAGGAAGATGGTGGTTCCGGCCGAAAGGTATTTTAGAGTTATTTAAAAGGTAATTAATGTGAGACTTGACTATTCATTGAAATGTGGGATGAAGAATAGGGGACAATTAAAATGACTCCTTCATTTCCAACTTGAGTCAGAAGTGAGTCGTGTCATGAAATGTGGTTGAGATACAAGGGTAGAGATGGGGAGATAATGGATTCTGTCAGGCTGGTGTAGTTTGAAGTGGGTCTGGAATTTTGGAGAGAGTTCTGGGGGCAAAAAAAGAAATTTGGGAGACTTTAGAATATAAATGGACATTAAAGCCATCTCAAACAATGAGATTACCCAGAGAAAGTATTTCAAATAAGAAGGGAGAAGATGGAACACTAAAGAAAGGCCTTTAGAAGGTAGGTAGGGAAAGATTTCACAAGTGACAGAAACTAAGGAGAGTCAGGAGAGGTAAGTAGCATGTGCTAAGGGAAAAAAGAAAATAAAGAGTGACCGTTAGTGCTAAAAGCCTTAGAGAGGTAAGACAGATGACCACTGAAAATTATCCACTGACTCTGTCAACTGGGAGGTGAAGGTCTTAGGGAAACTATTAACTGTGGGGTGGTGAAGAAGGAAGTCCAATTATGAGAGTTGTGAAGCGAATAGGTTTAGGAGTTGAAGAAAGGCTAGACTGTTTGAAACCTGTTTAGTAAAGGAAAGGAGAAAGACAAGGCTATGGTTATAGTGGGAATTGAGTTTAAAAAGGGTTTAGTCATTTTTTTTAACTTCTAGATAGGAGATGCTTAACCTTGCCTGTGTGCTAGAAAAGGCAGTAGAAAGTAGTGACAGAGTGGAGTCTCTGAGGGACAGGAGGGATTGGATCAAATATACAGAGAGACGAATTGCCTTGTCTAGAGGAAAGGCTATTTTATCCATGGAGAACAGAAGGCAGTAAGGATAGGAACAACTCACATAGCTCTGGGATGAGAAATGAGAGATTTCAACTCTGATGGCATACATTTTCTCAATGGGAGACGTAAGAGGTAACGTCAACACCAAGCAACAGCTTTGTGTATTCCTCCATTATCAACATCCCTAGGTATAGTAACACTTAGATTATAAATGCAAATGTTTTTAAATGAGAAACACTAAAATAATCAACCTTTGCATTGTTTAACGTGCTAAACTACAGCAAGCATAGAGTATTATGTATCACATCTTCCCTATTTCCACAGAGCATTGCCAGTATTGATTATATCTACAGTTAAGTTCTATGCTGGTGAAGTTATTTTTTTGCAAGACCTTTGCATTAGTAATCAACTGATAGAAATGCCCAACTGTGGTTGTATCTGCTTTTAAGTTAAAATCAGCCAAATCATACAATTTAAGAAATAAATTGACCCTAGCTTTAGTCATTATTCAAACATAACTATAGGAAGTAGCCACAAAAGTAATTATTTTTCATATGTTTCAGTCATATGAATTTTGATTGAACTACATATTCCATTTCAAATTTGCCAGTTATGGACTAAAGTATAAATCATTTAGTTGTTGCCCACCTACTTAATATCTGTAGAGCTGCTTGCAAATTAGAAAACCAGAAACCATAAATTCTAATTTCACCTCTGCTATATACAAAAACCTTTCTGAATGACACAGAGAAGTCTTAAAGCTATTATTATACACTGCTATGAAAGAAAATCAGATATTTTTCAAAATAGATCAGTTGAGAGGCTGTGTGGTATGGCAGTTAAAAGTAGAGACTATAGTGTTAAAACAGTCCTAGAGTCGAGTCATCCTTCCACCACCTACAGATGCATGACCTTAGCTTCCTTCTTTATAAAATGAGATTGATAGCAGTGTTTACCTCAGTGTTACTGTGAGAAGATCAATCATCTAAAATGTTGATGACAACAGCTGACATAGTAAAAACTCAAATAAATAATAGTATGATTTACTAACCACCATAATAAAATAATATAAACATTCCTGCATAGAATGAATCATCTTATATACTCACTCAGTGAAGATATGGCTTGTTATTCAAACTTCTAGACACTCACTTCCTAACCAGAATAAGAAAGAAAGTACAATCTTCTATGAATTGAAGATAAGCTCTATGAAAAGTCTTTTGATCTTGACCTAGCGAAGTACCTTTTTAAATAAAATGACAAAGAATATGGACAACTGTAAAGTTTAGGAGGTTATGTAGAAACTGGTAAAAATGCTGTGTGTGTGTGTGTGGGATAAAGATGAAAGAAATTATGCTGATGTAGAATTTACATCAGAATATTACAAGAGATACATTTTAATGAGAAAATAAGGCACACAATTGTCTATGAGCAATCAGTACTAATAATTTTAAATAATCTTATGAATTATCTGTAATCAGATTTTCATCTGCTATCCAATGACCTTTCACTACACACAGAGTCACTTTTAGGATATATATAAACTTTTATTGATTAGACTTAACCAGTTTGGATGATATACCTTCCAGAAGAAACGTATATGTATAGGTATAGTTCTAATATCTAGATCTAAGAAGACCTAAGCCTGGCACACTCCCTAGCATTTCCAGGCAGAAATTTCAGTAAACACAAGCATTTTTTTTTTTTCCATCTAGGTGTTTGAAGTGCCTGATATAAGAAACTCTGAATGTAGCTTCAATGTAGCTGAAGCTCTGTCATGTACTCTTGGAGTTATAAAGAAATGATATAATCTCAGTAGATCAAAACATCCAGGAAACAGACATTTTTGTTTATCTTGTGCAATGTTGTATCCCTTGTCGAGTGAACAATTTGTAGTGCATAAAGGGGCTCATTAAATAATTTTTTGATGAATAAATGAATCTGTACCCTCACTGTAGCCTATGAAGAGAGAGTGCTGGTAGAAGGTGGGCAGTACCAAGGCAGACTCTCCAGCCATGCAAGAACAATAACGAGAGAGTAAAAGCTAGTTTTAAGTGCTAGCAGGAACAGAGAAACATTGGCTAAATTCTTTTTAAAAGGGACAGAGAACCGTTAGGGAAGAATATAAAATTGAGTGTTAGCTTTGAAAAATGTAAATGAACATAGCTCCTGAAAGACACCCAACATTAGTATCAGCCTACAGAGGAAATTAAGAAAACAAAAGAAACAGGTAACATAGAAAAATAACTACCATTTTTTAATGTGTACTTCTTTTCCAGGTGCTGATCTGAGGGCATCACCAGTCCTTTATTTCTTGTAACTAGAGAATGAGGTGGCCACCTCCATTTTACAGACTAGAAAACTGAGGCCTGGAAAGCTTGAGGGACTTGCACAAGGTGACCCAATTAGGAAGCGGGGAAGCCTGGATTTGAACTTAGGTCACCTGGCTCCAGGATGTACATTTTATCTCATCTGTCTTCCACACACACAAAGAGTCTGCACGGTCATTGGCAATGCCTCCCTCATAAATAACCCACTCAGTGGAATGCATGCAGCACTACTTGCCATGTCCGTGTGCTTTCTGCCACTAAGTTGCTGATAGCTAGACAAAATGGTAGTGTTTCTGTCAGTTTCCTCATCAATAAAATTACTATTGTCCAGACCCATCCAGACTGCTTTGCTTGGATATTGTGTGAAATAGCCAATCAATAATCGTAAAATGCTATGAAAGCATGGAGTGCTAGATCCAAGTTCAATATTATTATATGAGGTTACAGTGTGACAGCACAGCTATGAAGGTCAAAGCTATTTTGAACTGCATACAGAAAGGCTGATGTGGAATAGAGGAGAAACTTGTCTTTATAACAAGGGGGCTAGGAATTGGGGTCATTTTAATGGAAATACTTCTCTTATTTGTAGGTGCTTAGGAACCCCCAGACAAGAAAATTAATTGGAAGACAAAATAAATGTAAAGGAAAAAGATATAACACTACCGTGCCACGTAGTGAAGGACAAGAGTGATGGGATTAGGATGAGGAACTAGAGATGCTGATCTGGTTAAGTGAAAATTCGTACTAAATAAGCCAACATCTGCGAACATTTGAAGTGTGTAAATAAAAAGAGGAATTTAGTCTGAGAGTTAATGGAATGGCTAGAAATAGGAAAGAAAGGAAGGAAGGAAGGAAGGAAGGAAGGAAGGAAGGAAGGAAGGAAGGAAGGAAGGAAGGAAGGAAGGAAGGAAGGAAGGAAGAGAGAGTAAGTCACTCATATTTGGGCCATAAAAAAAAACAAATATTTACTGAAGCAACTCCAATTTGATTTGATCCATTTTAAAGATTGTGAATCACTGACTCATCTGCTCTGCTGCGGTATTAATATCGACATGTCAAGGGCCGGTGGTATGGCTAAGCACAATTGGAGTCATCTAGAGCCGCAGCCTTAAACTGATGCAAATGATCACCACATCCAGAGCTGGGATGTAAGTAAAGCCTTGCCATATGGAATAATGAAAGAAAGTCTGGAAAACGATCCTCAAATTGCATCATAACAAAGGATCTCTGTGCCAGCCGAGCCAACTTTTTAGGTAACTTTTCCATCTGCCTTATATAATTCCCCTGACTTTGTGAAATAAGTACTATGTTAAAATTTGAAAATTCAGGGTTCTTGCGTAGTGGTTCTCGATGTCAGCATCTTACTCAACATGTGGATTTTTCCCAAACAAATGGGAGGAGATCAGTAAGATGATTGTTACTAGTAAAGCCAATAGCAAAGATGTTTTTGAGCCCTTATATGCCAAGATCTTTATATGAGATAACTCATTTTATCCTTAAAACAGCCTTTTAAGCAGTTACTCTCATTACCCCATTTTCAGAGATAGAGAAACTGAGGCATGGGGGAGTTAAATACCTGGCTCAATGTCTCAGCTAGAAATGGAGAGGCCAGGAGTTCAAAGCTCAAACTTTTTTTACCAATAATTTAACTTAAATATAGAGATGATTTAAGATCAGTTCTATAGGAAGAGCATTTTGAGAGTAGAAGGGTGGTTACCAGAGGCTGACAGTGGGGGATGGGATAATGATCAAAGGGTACAAAGTTTCAGATATAAGATAAATAAGTTTAGAGATCTAAAGAATACTATGGTGACCATAGTGTTAACTAAACTTATTATGGTAATCATTTTGCAATATATATGTGTATCAAATCATCACACCTTAAACTTACACAATGTTACATGTCAGTTATATCTCAGTAAAACTGAAAACAATAAATTTAAAATAACAATAATAACGTATACTTGAAGTTTACTAAGAAAGTAGATCTCAAGTGTTCTTACCGCAAAAAAAGAAAAAAAGATAGCTATGTGAGGTGATGGATATATGAATGAGTCTGATTGGGACAATCATTCACAATGTATACATATATCAAAACATGTTGTATACCTTAAATACATATAATTTCTGTTGGCAAAAATAAATTTAAAAAATGAGAAAGCTCATCATTAAAAGTGAGAAATTTTTCTTTATTTATCTCCTTAAACTTTATTTCTGTTCCACTTTCTCCATAAAATTTTCTCCTATTATATATTTTTTTTAATTTTTGGGGGGTGGGGGAGGCAGAGGGAAAGGGAGAGAGAGAGAATCTCAAGCAGGGCTTGATCTCACAACCCAGAGATCATGACCTGAGCCGAAATCAAGAGTTGGATGCTTAACCAAATGAGCCACCCAGAGGTCCCTCTCCTATCGTATTTTTATTAATAAAATATATTTATCTATAACAATAATTCAGATAAAAAAAAAAAGGAGAGCATTTACACTTGCATTCAAGCATGCTTATCTGAGCAGGAGGTTAAGCTAGGAATTATCCAAACCCAGTGGAATTATCTACCTCTAGGAGTGCCTTTTTCATGGAAAATACTTTATCCATAGTTTTATGGAATAAAGTCCAAGAACCTCTGGTCCACAAAATCAGAAAATGTTTTTATTTTAGCGACAGTGTTTCTTATTATTAAAGTCTCTTTACCAGTGAAGAAAGATTATCATCCTTAACTGATGTCCTCTAGTCTCCCCTACCAAAAATTGAGACCTTAATATTTCAGAGGAATCTTAATTCAAGAGCACAGTCACTGCTCAGAAGGTGGTGTCTACAGTCCCTGCCTTTAGTTTAGTTCTTGGGGCAATAGGTTTGGCCTCAAAATATGTTTCCCTAGTCCATTTCCCATTCCCGGCCTCATTATTCCAAGACCCTCCAGATCTGCACAGATGTTTGCATCTTGAACTGTCACCTGCTACATCTCTGAATCAGTTGCAGTCACCAGATCCCATGCTATCCTAAGTACCATATGCTGGAATTGATACAGATCCCCAGGTCTTCTAGCCCAGCATTTCTTAAAAAGCCTAAATTCTTTATTGTTCCCACCAACGGAACCCTTCGATCCTCAAACATTTCTTCAAGTCTTTGGGAGGAAATAAAATAAGTTTCTCCTTGAGTGAAAAGTTGGTGAGACGTGAAATAAATCCTGTAGTTCCCAACTAAAATACTTTAAACCAGCTGAGCAATTCTCTGGCTTCAGTGTACCAACCCAAGGCTCTGCAGCTTTGCCTGGTACACTTGAAGAGACATGCACCAAGGCGAGAGATGATGCACAGAGAATGCCTTCTCTCTGG